>NC_134419.1:72025652-73251902 GCF_030867145.1 Opisthocomus hoazin | reverse complement strand
AAACATTGACTTTAAACTGCTGTCCCTGTACATATGTATGTATGTCATTTTTTCACTATTTGAATCTCCCCTTTCCAAGATGTCCCCAGGACTGCGCTGCTACTCAAACCTCAGTTCCTCAGTGTTGTCCGCGCAGTTTTAGACATCCAGGAGATGGATGTCGTAGCTGGTGAGTCCTTCAGATTCTTTTGTGGAGTTTGGGGTTTTCAGCACCTCTGATGACAGCCTGGTACAGTTCCTCCTGTGATTTGTCCTGTGATTCCTGCTGAAGGCAGTGGGAGCAAAGCTCTTCCAATTAATAGAAATGAATAGAAATTGATGTCTCAAAATAGTTCACATTTCTGTAAGTGCTGATGAGGTTGTCATTACTAGGACTGCTACGGCTGCTTGGCTGTAGTTCCTACTGCTGCTCCTTTCCATTCACAACAGCTTCACTTCTAAAGAGCCATTTTGACTACTGGTGTATATACTGAATATATAAATGAAAAACATAGCTCAGATTCAGGCAGGCAAAGTTTCATACAACTATCATAATGAACACAGCAATGATAATAAATTCCTTCTGACTCCTTATGAGGCGCTGAGTTAATTTAGTGGACAACTGAAAAGATACGGGGTCTTGAAACTGCAAGACTCAAAGCTATGTTAAGATACTTGTTAAATACACTTGTATGTCTGTACCTCAGTCCTGAATATTGTGAACATAATTTGGTCAAGGATACCATTTTAACAATTATTTTTAAATTGATTTTTTTAACCTGTTCTTTCAGAAGCTGTCAGATTAATTGAAAATATGTTCTTTGAAAATTAAGATGCAATGCTGAGTGCTCCATTTTTATGCATGTACATCTAAGAAATTGGTTCAATAATACTTTCAGTCTTTAAGGCCCTTACTCAGGTCTATAAAGTAACATTTAAAGAAGAAAAAGTGAGGTAAAAGTTAGTCCAGTTCTGGAACAGCTTTTAGCATATGCACCTGCTCTCTACACAAAAAAAATCTAAATTTTAATTAGTGATTTGGCATGGTCTGCTCTTCTTAACTAGCAATGTCTTTTATTTCTTCATCTGACAGCCTCCTCACCCCCAGGGTATGATGGAAAATGACTCATTTTCATACAAGGTAGAGGAGTTTAGTGAATATATGACCTACAGATTTTCCTAATTTTTTTATAATATAATGTACTTTGATGCTTTTCAAAGATAATCTGTCTGATGCTTTGCATATTCCTACTTAATTACAGTATATCTCAAGATGATTTACTACAGTCAGATAATTCTGAAATAGTCTTGCTATGGAGGGCATGCATACCACAGGCAGCTGTACAATTAGCCACAGAGTTCATAGGGGAAATTACGTGTATATGCGGAAGTGGGGAGGGTTGGCACAGGAAGAGTTGTAAATAAAAAGAGATATATGGCCTCATCTAACATTCACTGGTGAGGTCTTTCTGACAGTTGCAGTGTATTTTGGCTAAACCTCAAATATTATTTAAGCTTGGTCCCACTTCCAGCCTCTCAAAGTAACAAGTGATGAGCAGAGGAACATTGAAAAACTGTTCTGAAGACATTTCCGAGCTTACTTATTTCCTTTTCCAGTTTTATATCATAATATTCTAGTAAAACACAGATCTATTTTGGGGCCAGAAAAATCTGGAATAGCATTTTGGCTCTTTATGTGCCCATATGTGTTAATGTTCCAGCGACTCCCTCTACATAAAATTAACCTGGAATAAAGTGATCAGCGCTGGAGAGCATTTCAAAGCTGTAGTAACAGATCCGTACTTTTAAGGGCAGATAAGAACTGCGAGATCATCCAGGCTGACCTCCTCTATAACACATGCTGGAGGCAACTGGCAATAAACATTCATCTCTTCAGCCTTCAATAAATGCTGCGGCAGAGCGGGCCCATCAGCCCAAGGCAGGTGGAGGGTTCCCGTGCGCATGATGGGCTACCTCTGAGCCACCAAACAATCCCAGGGTCTCCGTGCCAAGTCATGCAGGTGTTTCCATTCACAAATGTCTGAAGAAAACACCAAGATATTAAGTCATTTTGGGGGTAGAAAAGCTTTTCTGAAACTTGGGATTCCCTTGACTTAGATAATGGTCATATTTACTTCTGATTTATTTTTATTTTAGCTAGTGGAGTTGTGGAGACTGGATTACCATGACCTATTTATTTTTGGAATATTTTATTCTCTCTAGGAATTCACTTATTTCCACCTCTCCAATCAAGCGTTAACCCAGCAAAAGAGTCGTCTGTAAAACTTGCTGCACATCTGCAAATATCAAATGTCCATGAACAGGCAAAAGACTCACTCCACTTACTTTTTTTGTCAGATGGTTTCATTTAGAACCCAAAGGGTCAGGAGTCACAGCATGACCTCATCAAATTAGACTCAACTGAGAGAGGTGTTTAGCACAACAAAAAGGAAGTAATCTGAAGGACATTAAATGCAAATGAGACTGCCATGTGCAAACTTCAAAAACACCTGATCCAAATGAACAGCGTTGACGGAGGTCGAAGGGGTGAGAAAGAAGGTTTCATATTTTGGTTGTTTTTTTCCAGGGACTATCAGCAACATTGCATCCTGTAGAGCTGGCTGAAAAATCTCATAGGTATGTAAATATTTAAACTTAAAAATACCCACTTTTATTTTTGCCAGGTGAGACTATATCAGTATTTACTGGCAGGAGTTTTGTTGGCTTGTAGATCAAACCTGGTAGCAACCCTTTCTCTTTTAGTGGGTTTGTTGCTCAACAAGAATTTTTTGAGTGGGTTCATTATTGCA
This sequence comes from Opisthocomus hoazin, assembly GCF_030867145.1. Taxonomy (NCBI): domain Eukaryota; kingdom Metazoa; phylum Chordata; class Aves; order Opisthocomiformes; family Opisthocomidae; genus Opisthocomus; species Opisthocomus hoazin. Next base: position 73,249,113 of record NC_134419.1, on the reverse strand, counting down.
TGAGTCTCATATTTGGGAGGCAACAAAAATTAATTTTGAATGCCTAACTGAAGAATTTCAAGAAAGCTTCAGTTGCTGATGGTTCTTTCAGACAGTGAAGAAAATGCTCGTTAGAGGGTTTGCACATTTTCCCTTCAGGACATTCGTCCATGCCCCCATTGGCTGAGATGTCTTTCAGCCATGAAGATGATGGGGCAGTGAAGGTCTTGTTGTAATGGAACCAGGCTATTTCCAGATAATGTGAGTCAGATTGACTTCAGGGACAGATCTGCTTTCCAGATGTTGGACATAGTCAAGTGGAGCAGGGAGACAGAGATGGCAGCTAAGTATAAGGAGAATCTTGGAGTAAATAAGAAGTCAAAATTGCTGTGTTTGCAGTGAGTACCGCTGAGATTTTCAACACCGTGTGAGTCAGGGAAAAAGCTGATAAACAAATATTTGTTGCTGACAGACGTAGAATGCATTGAGAAATGAGCCAAAATAAGATCAAAATGGGATGAAAATAGGACTGAAAGCAGTACTTTGTTAAAGCTCAGGATCCGAATACGCCCATAAGAGTGCAAAAGACTGGAAAGTGGTCGAAATGGCTGGTGAACAGCAAAGAAAAGCAACAGTACTTGGTCATGAAAATCTAGGGCAAAATAATACAATGAACGCAAGAAATACAGTGTGATTCAAAGAAGTTTAGGTACGATAAGCCCTAGCAACAATCCCGAATATCTGTTCCAAAGCCTATAGAAGTCAGTGTGGGCTCTATGCAAGTGTTAAGGCAGAGGGACTGTTGTTTCCTTCTGTTTGACTCTATTCATCTTGGTTTGTCTGCGTCCGGACAGCCACGAGAGCAAAGTTAGCTGCCTAACCAAGTAGCCAAGCTCTAGACAGATCAGTACTATATAAATCACAAGACAGTAGGAGTTTGTATGGACAGTGTTTGAGATGATAGAGAAATATGGGATGATGAGCGAGATCTTTGTAAGCTGTTGCCAGGAAGGCTGAGAGATGACCGTCCACGAAAGAAAGGAGGAGAATATTTCACTCAGTGATAAGCAGATGGACAGATCGCATTATACAGGTGCGTGCTTTCAGGAGTCTCCTCCCGTCCTCAGTGATCGCCTTTGTAGCTGGGGTGTTCACAAACACAGTCTCCTGCTCCTTTGAGGAACACACAAAGCAAGCCTTGCAAGAAGGGCAGGAGGGATGAAACGCAGTGTTCCTCCCGTGGCCTGTGGAAGGTGCTGCTTTTGTTTCCTTCAGCATGGAGCAGTTTCTCAAGATGCAACTGAGCCTTCAGAGAGGGTGAAGCTCATGGGAACAAGACCAACCCCATGATCAGGTGTCATTTTCTTAACCCGGCCAGTGGGTCTTATCGCAGGATCAGGCCAGCTGGCAGCAAGCTGAAGGCGATTGCTGGCGGTACGAGCAGTCAGGGGAGGTAGCAGGAGATCTGTACAGTCAAGCGTACATGCTCTGGGTGTGGGGGCTCACATCTGGCTGCAAGATGCTTTGAACAGTTCCTTGGACAAAGGCGCTTGGTCAAAAGAGGTCAGGGCAGGTTCAGTTGTACTGCCAAGGGTGAAAACTATAGTGAAAGTCAATAAAAGGCTCTCATGGCTTCTAGTTTACCCAAATAAGGAGAGAGAAGAATTGTTAGCACAGGGTTTTCCCTTACCTTTTCAAGGTCATAGGAAGGTTAGCTCAGCTTCAAATTTCTGCATAAGCTTGAAAGGAAGAATGACAAAATGTGGATTAGGAAAATACGTGGTCTTGTTTTTAAAAGGTTGTTCTACTGAAATGGCGGTGGATGGTGGTCACCAGGAGGGTGAAGCACAGGCAGGGTGGGATGAATGCTCAAAATTTTGCAGACTGAGCATTTTTCTACATGTTTTGAAAAAGGGTGTAATGACAAGAAAGATTTTGATGTTACAGCTGGGTGAACTTCAGTTATAAGAAAGATGTATGTTTTTAAGTGTTGGTGATTATCCATGGGCAAAAACAATCAGGAAAATTGGGGGCTCTCTAGCTTGGTTGTTTTCTGGAGGCTATGATTTAATGCAGAGGCAGTCATTGGGCATAATATATAGCAGGTTGGTGAAATCCTATCATTGGGTCTTTGAAGATAATCTGGTAGAGATTCCTGACATACGAAGATGTTTTTTAAGCTGCCCTCTATATACAAAGAAAAGCATATGAGCAATCATCTGGGCTTTGCAAACCATGCTAGGTCACTTTAGTTCTGCCTTCAGAGACAGAGAACGCAACTGACTGCAGCAGACAATGAATGAATTCTTTTCTTCTGCTGAAGAAACTAATTTTACTGTTTACAGGTAGTGTTTTAAATGAACAAAAAGAATCCCTGTGTATAAATTCCTGTTTCTCTGACATGATTTTTCAATGCTTCCAAAGATACCTGAAGGGTCTGACGCCCAATCCCGTGATAAATTAATAGTAGCTGGATGTCGAAAGCCAACACATCATCTTCAGGCAGTTCAGTCATCAAGAAGCTAATGTCAATTTACAGTAAAAAATATCTTCCTTCATACAGAAATAGAAAATGGTGTGTGTGGGGGAGGGAGGTTTCAGAAAAAGATTGTGCAGTTCGTTTATAAATCAAGGGCTGGAAGCACCTCAAGTGTTCTTCAAACATTGCAGCATGGAAAAGTGTCAGGGAATCTCCATCATTTTTGCCTCTTCCACCGCTGGTTATGCCAGTTGTTGATACTGCCTTCCTACTGATTGTATCATTGTTAAAAATAATAATACAAACAGAGAATTCAAAGAAACTCATGAACAAATACTTTATGGTATTTACAAGGTGCATTTTTTATGAGTTGATTTTTCTCCTCTTTAAGCAATGCTTCATCTGTATCTAGTAAAGTCCTAGATGAGAAACAGTTTACTAGATAAAGAATATTAAATATAAATATTGGGTGGTCATAACAGAAAAGTACGAAAATCATTTTAAAAGAAACCAAAGAAGCTTTCATACAAACAGCTAGAATAAATATATGAAAAACTGGATTCTCTAACAAAATGTACTTCATATGTGTGTAGTTAAGAAAATGTCTACACTGACATGCATGTATGTGTGAGTGTATATATTTGTGCATTCATATAGTTGAGCTATACATGTATACACATATTTTATATATTTATAACATCTGTATATTATACTGATATATGGTTTTCAACACTGTTGCGCTGTTTCAAACTGTTCAAAACCAAAACTGCTGAACACAAAATTCTAATACTCCATCTGGAGGTAAATGTCACCCTTCTAAAATAATGAGCTATAAATATAGCTTTTGTTTTTACTCTTTACACCAGATAAATGGTATTTTTATCTAATGCACTATCCTGAGGACATGGAAGTTTTCCATACAAATATACAAGATTTGACCATTATTTAGTGGCAATAATACCAAATTACACTAGGGTTAGAAAGACACTAAGCAGCCTGAAGCATGACACAATGGTTGAACTTAAAAGTTCAGTTCATTTGCAGAGATGTTGCTGGTTCCAGCTGTGTTCTCTGTACAGGGGACAGGGAGAAAGTGTATGCCCAGCTGGAAATAGAATGGGCTACACGGGGCTTTATGTTCCGGCTCTGAATACGCACCAGAAACTAAACAAAGAAATGCCTAAGATATACAACACTGACTCAGACTAAAACCAGCAATAGTAGTTGAATCATGTCACAACAACCTGAGATACTTTACCTGCTACATTATTCCCGGGAACTTCTTCAGGTGACACTTAGCTTAATAATGCAAAATACTCCTATACGTAACCTTTAGAATCTCCCTAAAGTCTTGAGTGATGTATTTTCATCATTGAAATTTATAGTAATATCAGCATCGGTAATTTATGTGTTTTAATTTAAAGCATCTGTTTTTAATTTATATAGTTCAAGTTTTTTCAGCAGTTGCCCATGAGTAAGCATTTGATCTTGATACTATATTTTGAGTCTATATTTGATGACCACCTTTCCAATGCGTGGGTTTTCATTAAAAGTTAAATCATTTTGTCTCAAACCAAAAATCAGTTTTTCACAAGTGAAATGAAATTGTTTTTAAATAACTGAAAAGACTGTTCTGCATTTCAATCAGCTTGGACAATGAAAACAGTCCCGTTCATTTCACATTTGCAGTCATTCTCACCTTTGCTTTTGTATTGTAGACTGATTCAGTGCTGCTGTGGTGGATAATACTGAGACATAAGGAAACATCATTGTAACAGAGAAGCTCTCCTAATAATTTCCAAATACCAACCAGTCTCAGCGCTTCCAGTTAAACAGCGGCGCTCTTTCTTTGTGAAACATATGGCCTTGAGCAGCATTCTTAGCTTCCCTTGTGGTTGTAGGATGACTCATGAGTTTTGATGGTTTTCTTGAAGACGCAGTTGCTAGAGTCCTATAAATGCATTTGAATTTTGTTTTATTTTAAAGTGAAGGGAAGAGTTTTCTAGCTACTTGGCTGCAAAGAAGCGGTCAAGAATGCAAAGCTCAGAAGCTCAAACACAAGAAGACGTTAATTAAGGAACCCAACATTTCTTTGTCTGAAAACCCCATGAATGAGGACACACTTTCTGAATACAGGGGACTGGCAGTACTGCAGACCTCTTGCAAAAGAAGTCACGAAGATGGTTTCCTAATAGCAATTCCTTTGTTTCAAATCAAAGTCATTTGGGCTGGATTACTCCGAGCTGCTTTCATCTGCTGTCCTTGTCCATGAGATCTGTAGCAACGGGCTTTCCCACCATGAAGCAGTAGCAATGGGCTTTCCCTTCACATGGATGGCAGCAGTGGTAAAGACAGAGCTGGGAGGAAAGTTAGTTCAAATGGTGCATTTTGTGCGTGGAGCCCCAAACACTCCTTCTCCCACAGAAAAAGGTAATATGGTGTGAGGTCTTCCATTGCCCCGAAGCTGGGGACGCTCTCTCTACACATCTGTGCCTCGTTCTTCATCAGAAGCTGGTTTTCTGTGATTAGGTACATGCAGGGTGCTTAAAACAAACCGGCTCTTTCTCTGGTTCTTAAATATATCAAGTCTACCCAATGTATATTCCCTGACAGTAAAGGAGGAGGCACTGAAGACCAGAATTGTGAGAGAGAAGGTGACTAGATACACTTATCATTTAAAATGCATCATCTTTTTTGCTGTTTAATTAATTCATTAATTGAAAATTAGCTTCCAGGATTTCATAGTAGGAAGCTTTATATTTTTCTACTCTTAACTCCTGTGTAACATACCAAAGAACTGTGGCTTAGTTCACGCTCCTTTCCATAACTGATGGTGGATATAAATAAGATTCAGTCAGGAATATTACTCTGTCAGGATATCGTATGGTACATTTAACCAGGAACACAGCAGATTTCCAGCATTGGAAAAATTTTAAATCAAGACTGGGAGATCTCTCTCTAGCTGCTCTACTTTCATTGATATGAAGCACATTAATCTAATAACCTTGGACTGAATTTTTGGTTACTGGCCTTTTTGAAGTAAACCTCCATGATTTCTGGCTTTAAGAAGTCTTGGTTTCCTGCCCAGAAGCCAGCCATGCTGGGAAGCCTTACTGAAGTCTTTTATTTGTTTAGCACATTTCCCAGTACCTGAGTGTAATAATACAGCATTTTCATCCTTTGAGCACAACTCTTAAACTTCCGGAGCTCCAAAGTGGAATGTCCTGCTTCTCTGAAAGGAGAAAATATGTCTCTTTAGAAAGGAGTCCAAAATAATTTGCTTTGGGTGTAAGAGCTGTATGGAGTGTTGGAAGGTCTCAGACCATAGCCCTGCAGTAAGCCAGTTTAATCAGAGTCATGGTAGCAATTTTATTTGAAGAAATTTAAATTAATCTCTCGGAAAAAAAAAAATTAAAAAAAGATTAACAAGTCCAAATCTTAATTAAATGCTATATTTTAAATTCTGTGAATAATATTGTTTAAGAAACATTTAATCATTGTATTTTCTTGTTTAGGATTAGCTGTTTAAAGACAAAAGACTCTAGGCTCCAATTAACTGCTGCCAAAAATTAATTTAAGTAGCCTAATTGACAACTTGCTTTAAGCTACATAAAATCTTGGCATAAAACTTATTGTCAAGGGAAAAATATTCCTAATTTATTACTTTATTATAAATGAAACTATTGACCAAAGTGCACTTGCTGTACTGCAGCTGTTATGTAAAACAACAATATGCAGATGACGACGATAATGAGTCCTTGTCCTTCTGTGTAAATACAAGTCGCTCTAAAATTGCACCGGTTGTTAATGAGTGTTCGGTGCCACCAGGCTAGAGAATAGCTGCATAAGAGGCAGAAATCTTGTTTTCAGGCAGCATCACTGGATCCCAGCCCTTCCTCTCCGATGCCTCCCTCCCCTGTCGTGCAACACTCGCGGCGGCGAGGCTGGGCTCCTGGCGGGCTTCAGACGCAGCCCGCGAGCCCATTCTGCTCACCGCGAAAACCGAGCCCGGCTGCCTTCCACCCCTATGCAAAAGAGAAACATAAACTGTTCCACATGTGGGAGCAGAAAGTGATCGCTGTGGGGAGAAGGTAGCAAGGCTATTAAATGTAAAACCAGGGCTGAACAATCAAAATACTTGTCCGCGAGCGTGCGAGATACTCGGATATCTGTGAACAGGGAGAGAAAATTAAAAGCTGTAAGTACATACTGTAAAGCTCTTTAGTTTCTTGTTTATGGTCGCAACGGGCCAACTTTCAAAGCCACTTCTTGAAACGTTGCCCGCGGTTTTCCACCTGCAACTAGTTAGACACAGAAGTCCTGTAGTTTCTGCACTGGCACAGCTAATTTGCATCCTGGAACACCCGACCGGTTTACAGTGGGGTTGGTGCCCACGTAGGGCAGGGTTGCCCGGCCGGACCCCTCGGCGTGTGCCATGCCGGCGAGGCAGCCCCTTCCCCACAGGCGCACCCGCACCGGGCTGTGGTGCGGCGCCTTCGGCCCTTGGGCTCTTCCACCTGCTGTTTCTCGCCGTCCGCCCGTCTCGACCCGCTGCCACGCGAGCCCAGCTGCTGAACGCAACGTCAGTCGTTGTGCTGTGCCTTTTTCCTCTTAGGACTGCAAAAAAACCGATTGCATCGGGAAGGTGGCTTACTGGCGCGCAGCTTTTCCAAGGAGCCGCTTCGAAGGCTAGAAAGGTTGCTTGGAAAATATAGTATCTTGGCTCAGTTTTCATTGTCTCGGCACATTTCATTTCAGAAAATCACAAGCTACCAACACAACCATGTCATCGCAATTTTTCAAGCATTTTCTTTTTGTGTGTGTGTGTTTTATATCTCAGTGAAGTCACGTCCCCCCCAGGCTATTGGAACAAAGCTCAGCTGAGAGCTGAACGTACGGAACGAGAGGAAATTACAAAGGAAAAGTTAATGTCTAAAACCATGAGTATGGGCACTTCTCCCACAGCCTCCGTGAACCCTGGAGCAGCGACGTAAGTTCACTCCGAGAGGCACGCTGGCTCGGCGAGATGTTCAAAGTCCAGTCTGGCTGAGAACCTGCGAAAGCAAAACCCTCCCAGGCAAGGGCACAGCATCCATAAAACCTAAGAGATGCTTTTGAAAAGCTCCCAGGGCACGGTGACCCTTCACACCCCTCCTCCACCGAACGAACTGTTTAAAGCCCGAGATGTGTTGCGGAGATAACGAGCCCTAAAGAATTTACAGCAGGTGCTATTTTGAAAAGACTCCGAACAATGCAGAATTACCTGTGCCCATTTAGGTCCATTAATCTTCTCTTGCAAAAATAGCAATCAACAGTGATTTAGAAGCAGGGAGGAGCGAAGCTGGAAGCCCTGAGGTTAACAGAGAGAAAGATCAGTGCTTGTAGTTTTAGTTTTCTTTCTGTCTAAGCAACAAGTGATTGAACCGCTGAAAAATGTCACTGCAGGTACAGCTTAGAAAAGACCAGATTACAGCTGCTGGGGCTGGTGTTATTCAGCAGCGATAGGACAGGGCTTCAGCCAGGGGATGCTGGGTGCTGCATAAATAGGCAGGTAATCGCATCCGGCGCACGGAAAGAGTTGACAAAAGACCCCCAGAACAGATAGACGGGCTCCCACTGAAAGCCCAGGGAAGGCACGCAATAAAACAGAGCAACCGCCTCAAATTTGAAGGCAAGCAACAGCGGTTAATCACAATAATTACCGCTTGCCTAGCTATTATCTCAGCTGCTGCTGCTGCTGTGTCCACAGCGCATACCCTCTGCCTCAGAGAAAAGTCTTATTATGATGGATAGGTTCTGGATTTTAAACTAAAAAAAAAAAAAAAGCCCAGAGACCTGATCAGAGATCACTGGAGCCAAGGGGGATTCTTTTCCACTGGAACAAGCCCTGTGGCATCAGGAACCCCTTAAAAAAAAAAAAAGTGATTTATGCAAATACATCCGTAGAATATTTTCTTCCCAAATGAAAACAAATGAGCTGGCAAAGTACTAATTTAAAATACTTGACTTGTTAATGAGTGGTATATATTACAAAGGTTGCTTCCGTAAGGGCTTTCTCTGCAGGTGGCTGTGTCTGCCCGGCCTGGCGTGTGGGTGCCTGCCCCAGGGGCTCCTGGGCTGGCCGAGCCCCGAGAGCGATGGCTCGCTGCCTTCTGGCGGGGAGCTCTCTTGGAAGCCACGATGGTTGTCACCCTAGCATGGCTGCTGAAATTTTAGCAGGTATTCATACTTTTCAACAAGTTAACATTTAAAATGCCCTTGTCTTTGTTCTGCGTTAAAAATAAGCATTTTGTTAAAAATAAGCATTTCTGAAATAGTTTTGGAAATTATTTTGGTCTTTTTTTTTTGTATAAACAAGGGCTTTCTCAGGATCACTTTAAAACAACTTTGATTAAACCCATTGTTTCATCACTCATTCAAAAACTCCCCAAAATAGTAGACTCTTTTAAACCTAGCAAGGTCAAAATAATTATGACAACACTTTTTCTTTCATTTTTAAAAAGCAGTATATTTCTGGTTTTGGTCATATTCACTTAGAAAATTGTTGAAACTTTTTTTTGAATGAGGCAGTCATTTCAAAAATAAATGATGAAAATACATTAAAATCTGAGGAAGGAAGGAACTAGCATTATTTAAAATACTTTGTAAGATAATAAATACAATTCCTAGAGTGAAGCGGCTGACTAAATACCAATTCAGTCAATTTAAACGTTAGCTAGTGGAAATATTTCCTTTACAAATTACACCCCTGTCTTCCTCCCCCGCCTCACTACGTGCCGAGTATCCTTTATTTCTGGATACTGGGCAACACAATGGAAAGAAAGCGAGACCCGAGCATCCAGGCAGAAAACCAGGCCTTGAAGCAGAGCCAGGAGGCGGCCGGGATTCCCGCGCCGCACAATGCTGGGGCGGCCGTGCCACGCCGCGCCGTGTAATGAACCCCACGCCGCCGCCTTTCACATCTCAAGAGCCGAAAGCGGCTGGATGCTGAACACCGCTGCTCCCAGCTCCAGCCTTCAAGTGACTATTTTGCCCGACAATAACACTGGGAAAGGCACAAAGCTCGCAGCCTCTGCCTGGGAGCTTTTGGATGCAAACTGGCCAAATATGTTAGGGTCAGCAGGACCACGATGCTCTTTGTTGGCAACTTCAATGCAGTCACAGGGCAGGGGCTGGCAAGGGCAGTAAGATTTAACAAATTGCATTTTTGGAAAGTGCAGAGGAAGGTGATTTAAAAAAAAAAATCATCCCTCAAATCTGCAATCGGGATAAGGTTTGAAAGAAAACAAAGAGAATTCTGGAAATGTATAGGCCTCTATCTGTTGGCCACAGGTTGTTTTGCAACTGTGCTTCTGATTTACCTGAAAAGAATTCCTCTCCCCCGACTTCCTGATAAGGAACTCGCCCTCCAAATTCCCCACGCAGTGCAGCGAGCTGGGGGGGGACGGACGTGGTGCTCCCCCAGTTTCCTACGCTTAAGCTTTCGCCTGTGAAAAATCCTTTTTATTAAAGGCAAACTGCAGTCTAATTGAACTAAATCTCCAGCCTCTGTTGGAGGTAGCAATGCCACGCACAGTTCATTGCAATGCCTGCCGTCCCAGGGATTTTTTATGGGATCATATTTCACGAGGAAATAAATTTCCTCCTCTGGTCTGATGCAATCTGTTTCCCAAGTGGTAAATAGCTACGGGTATCTCACGTGCTGTTTTGCAAAGTGTTTGCGGATATTCGAGGATGAAAGTTGCCAAAGATAAGATCTTAATCTCTGAAATCTGGAGAGCGATCGAGAAAATGGCCCCACAAGGCTGCCGGGGCAGGTTCCCCGGAGGAAGCCCAAGCAGCCTCTGCAGACACTCAGCACTAGCACGACCCACAGGAACCTCCTTATCAAAGGGACAGCCCGTCCCACCACAGCCCTGCTTCCGTCACGGCTCCCAAGTGACAGTCTTCTCTCTGCTTGCGAGTCCCAAGGTGCTGACTTGAGTTGATTCACCCCCACATTGCAGCTATGGAATCTGGAGTAAAATCGTTCGGTGTCAGTACCTCTGTTCCACTTCTCTGTCTAGAAGCAAAGGAAGAGAACAGCTTCCCAAACTGATATTCCCCTCCCTCTACCTACATAAACTGTCATAGGAAACAATACACAGGCACTGCCTTGTGCTGTAAAAATCAGTGAACTGAGCTTCTAGGGAGCTGCTTTGGGAAAGCCATTTGAGTAATGTGCTCCAGGGATGGCCCAGGTGGTCCATAGGCACACTCTGACCCATGGAAGGGGCATTGCGCTGTGGAAGGGGCATTGCGTGCCCTACAGAGTTAGATGGCAGCTATGACAGCTGCTGTTGTATCACCATAAAAATGTGAAAATTGTCCATGACCAGCAAGCATTCAAGTGTGGTCTTTGTGCCACGTTCAGTCCTGAAGCCAAACTAAAAAAGTTCAAAGAAATCATAGAATCATAGAATCATGGAATGGTTTGGGTTGGAAGGGACCTTAAAGATCATCTAGTTCCAATCACCCTGCCATGGGCAGGGACATCTTCCACTAGACCAGGTTGCTCAAAGCCCCATCCAGCCTGGGCTTGAACACTGCCAGGAAGGGGGCAGCCACAAATTCTCTGTTGTTCCAGTGTCTCACCACCCTCATTGTAAAGAATTTCTTCCTTATATCTAAATCTAAACCTACCCTCTTTCAGCTTGACCCTTGTTAACCCTTGTCCTATCACTCCATGCCCCTGTAAAAAGTCCATCTCTGGCTACCTCGTAGGCCCTTCAGGTACTAGAAGGTCACAGTAACGTCTCCCTGGATCCTTCTCTTCTCCTGAAGCCTTCTCTTCTCCAGGCTGAACAGCCCCAACTCTCTCAGCCTTTCCTCATAGCAGAGGGGTTCCAGCCCTCAGATCACTTTTGTGGCCTCCTCTGGCTCCACTCCAACAGGTCCGTGTCTTTCCTGTACTGAGGGCATGTGAAGTCATGCTGGTTTCCATTAAAGCTTTTCCCTAAAAACTACTAATTTTCCCCAGACAAGAAAGCAGAGACAGCTGGATTGCCAGCAAGATTGCTAGCTTCTGGCAGCTAGCTTCTGGCCGTGGGATTTGTGCTTGTTTTTCAATAGGCACTTGCTATTTAGTGCTTCCTTAATGTGAGTTTGTGGAAATACCTAAAACAAGGCCTGATCTGGCAAGATAACAAACTTGTGAGTTGCTGTTGAGATCAGCGGTAATTGCGTGTTAACGCACGCATCATGAACCAAAAACGCGTGGATCAGAAAGCAACTCCGGATGGGAGCTGTGATGAAACAGGAAGCTACCTCCAGCATTTTCCTGTGACATCCAAAGGATTTACCCAGGTCAGAGCAACCTGATGAATTCACTTGAAAGTGGATCTCCTTGGAAGCTTTCCTTCATCCTAGAGAAAGCACAAGGGATCAGAAAAGGAGTTCCTCACAGATAGTGTGATATTCAGATCAGCAATCCAAGTGCATCGCAGAGGAAAAGAGGGTGATAGGCTAAGAGTTAGGAAATAATATTCTGTCCTGTGTACATCCACCATCTTTTCATACACAAACAAACGTGCTCATATAAATTCAATTGCAATGCAATTTGAAAAAACAGGGTATTTTTTAGAACACTGTGCAGGACACAAAGTCCTGAAAATTACATTTTCTTTAAAAGAATTTGAATTATTTTTAAAAATAAGTATGTATTCACACGGTGATGCAGGTTCATCCTCCAATGCATACATTTTTCTGGTTTTCTTCTGACTTCTTTTAGTACTTTTTTTAGGTGGTTTCCAAACCTTCCTAGGACCTAAAATGCATATTAATGAAAAATCTAAATTAAAAATCACTTGGGAAAGAATGAAGTTCAAGGGATTTGTAGTCATTCTTCGCGTATCTATCTGAATTTGCTTTAAAATGTTGCTTTTCCTAGGTGTCTAGGCTACAGGAGTGATCTAATGCTTCCTTCAGACATTTCTCCCCAGTTTATCAATAGAAATGCTGCACTTTCTATTAGCCCCCCACTCCCCATTCCCAGGATGCCTTTGTAAGATTTTTAGGTAAGAGAAATCATGATCTGGACCGGGGTTTTGGTTTTGTTGGTTTTCTTTAATTTCTGATTTACCTTCACTACAACACCCAGCAATATGTGAATACACACTGCAATGCCAGCATAGCTCTACTTTACATCATTTTTTCAAAAAACATGAGAAAGTGGGCTGATGTCTTACTCCGCGGTGTAAGAAATGTGGTGATACTTGATATGGTAGCAGGCCCAGGTGCACCTTTCCATCTTGGAGCTTCGGACCACATTTTTTCTGCGGCCAGTGCTTGGGTCATTTTCTGGCTTGGACTGGGAAAAAGCCCCGCTGACCAGGCACAGACTGCTCTTGTTTCTTCTCCAGGCTGGAGGAGCTCAGCAACCCACCGTCTTTGCCTGCAGGAGCCGGACATACCATATACCAAGCAGCCAACATAAAGCCAACAAGGTTTTTGCTTCAGTGGACGGACTCGGCACTCAGAGAGAAATGATTGTAAAGCAACGCCCTCTGTGTATGTTGATCCCACTGAAAAGACTTCTCTGCTAATCTCAATAGCCTTGATTTCTTTAGACATTCCAGGAGGATTTTGCGTCTCAGTCTAGACACACTTCATCCCTCTGTTTTGAGAGAGAAAGCCTTTTGAAACTGCCAGAGCTCCTTTGTTTTCCCGTTCTGAAGGGCTTTGGTGCCTGTGAACAAAATAGGATAGGCTAGGATGAAGGTGAAGTCTTCAAAGCTCTCTTTTTCCCTATACGCTTTTCAAGGTACAGGCTGAATAGATGGAGTTCCTAGTTTCATTCTGATTCTTGTTTCTCAAAGTTCCCTGTTAAAGTCAATAAAAACTTGCAACCCGGAGTTCTAGTTCTGCCTCAGCTGCCCTGACATACTGAGAAAGACCCTTCATCTTTCAATTTCCTACAAATATTCTTTTTATTGTGCATATTAATCATGTAATGTCTATGCAGTGCATAAAGCATTACCCAGAGTCGAGACTAAAGAGGCATAATCATGTCCGTTTCCGTTTCCCTTTATGAACTCTTCTATTCAAGAATCAGTCTTGCAGGGCATAAATACCTTCTGCTGGGATTTCTGACGTCAAACAGAATGAAACCTAATTATAATTTATTTTTTTTTGGTCACACGAGCTCTCACATATGGAAGACAAACAGTACTTCTAAAGGCAGAGCCTTTATAGAGTTAAGTAAGCTATTGCCTGGGCACAGGGAGAAGTGACAGCCGTTGGGGCTGGTCCCATCTTTGAGCTCTGGGTCATTTTGCAATAAGTCAGTCAGCAGCATCTCAGATGAAACAGCAATGCAATGTTCTTTATTATTTTCCTACCTTTCCATACAGTCCTCCTGAAAAATGTCACAACGTGTGACTCATCACATCTGCATGAAGTTATGAAAAAAGTAAGCCTTGTTAACCTGCTGTTTGAAAACCAGAACACTTTTATCAGTTCATATAATTGCTAACCCCTTATTCACTGTTCAACACTGAAGGGTTCTTTGCCTCCTAAGATCCCACTAATTGCTGACAGATTTGATTTCTCTGTGACAGCAGGAGTCCTGTTTCTGGCCTTTACATCAAGTAATTGCTTTATTTTTCTCCCTCTGCTCTGAAAAACGGAATTCCCTTCTCCCCTGCTTGAACCTCTGTAATGACTTCTTTCTATGTTATTAAATCCTTGCCATTTAAATCACATTTAGAGATGTTTTGAATAACTGATTCCAATTACTAAGGCTCTTACTAAGGAGCAGCTGAAAACGCAAGTCATTACTTGCCCATAGACAAGCAGCTACACCTTGCAGCAAAGTCTCTGGTGGACTGTATTTTATTTCTACTCAGTAAGGTGCAATTTATACTCACAGGAGGCGGGTGTTCAACAAATATACAGCTGCTGGAGTTCTCATAACTTGTCGCTTGTGCAAAATAGAGATCTGATTTTATATTTATTTTATAAATAGTACTATTCCTTCAAGAAATCATCCGGTCCTTCCTGTAGTGGCTCGGGAAGCCTGCTTGGAACAACAGTGGAGATGAGCAGTTGACCGATGAATGACCCACGCAAGGTTACTATCCAGAGATCTAATAAAAAAGCATGGCAGGGTAAAAGGAAACATGACTACAGGTCGTACATTCCTTCCGTGAAGTATGATCAACTTCTGTTGTTCTTAACATTGCTTTTTATACGGGTCACGATTCCTTGAATGTACTAAGAACTTCCCGGCAATAACAGTTTAGTTCAGCTGTTAATCATACTTGTAATCATTAGCACCTTTGTAGGAAAAAAAAAATGTGCCAGGAGATGATTATTTGACAAATTACTGCAGGGGCTCAGCATAATAGCTTTGCTGATACAATCAACGCTGAGCCATTCTAAAAAAGGAAAAAACAACACATATGAAGCAGCTTCCAAATTGTTTATGAAAAACACCGCTCTGTCAAGGAGAGGGGACTGGCGATGAAACAGCTAGCGTGCAGTGGTCTGCACCAACGCAGGCTCCGTTCCTTCCCAGAGACAGTTGCTACCGTGGCACATGTAAGCAGCTACCAAAGGTAATGCATAATAACCGAGGAATTTGCAGTTGTCTCTAATTCGTTAGGCGTGAGTGCTGCAAGGCGAGCTCTGGCCGAATCGGTACTGGGAGCCCCTGCTCGATGCACTGGGACTCAGCACGCAGCTCCCATCTTCTGCTGGTGCAGGCTGAACCGGTGCCTTGGAATCTGTACAAGAAACACATAATCCCCTCTGTATTTGTATATTAACTTTCTGCTACTTCCTTCAGTCTAGCCCTGATAATTAGCCCTGCTAAGATACACAAAGGCCCTAGTTCACTTTTGACCAACAGAGTAAAACTACCACCAAGTGGAATAAAAGGTATGCTGATAAAAGCACAGCCTACCCGCAAAGTTTGCATCAGTGGTCAGGACTTCTGCCAGCCCAGCTAAGCCACAATAAGGATCTCTCCTTTTTCCAGCCCTTACAATACCGGGACCAGCACAAGTCCTTAGTTTTCAGACCCTAAGGCTGCATATGGTCTGTGCAACAAAAATTACCTCTCCATACGCGATGATCGTTTCCATGCAACACTATTTTGTTTAACAAGTAGACACATTCATGCCTTAATATTTTTATTGTATTTGTTCTGGAAAGTTACTTGATACAGTGTAAGGTGTTTCTATATTTTAGCTGGAAGCATACTGTGCTTCTTCAGATTGCCTAAAAGTGTGAGCAGACCAGTACCTGCACATCTCCTTATGGGCACTGCTCTGTTTCGGGTACAGATAGATAACTATGCACAAGGTCCAAGCTTCCTGTGACTGAAATAAATGAGCATTTTCCCATTGACTTCCTTAGGAAAAGATACGGATCCAGAACCCAACTGCCAGTACTAATATTGCCTCAAAAATACCACTTCATGCATATAAAATCATAGTTAATGAGCAAACTAAAGTAGTTGGGTTCATTTGGTATTCAGAGATAAGCTTCCTAAATGTGTAAATTAAAGTAAGAATCAAATTTTGCTGAGTATAAGGGAGCTGTTTTCTATTCTTTTGTGCAGATGTTATTCACAACTTTCCATTCCTATGCATAAAAATAAAAGAAGATTGAAAATAACCGTCGGCGTTCTGAAAAAACAGCCCAATATCAAGAAAAGTAATAGTTTTGATGGTAATTTTGTTGCTATGAGCACAGACCAATGTGCCTTGCAAAGCGTCTGTGGTCGGTTGTCTGGAAGGCCTCGGCCATGAGCTAACGAAGGGATTCACCTGCGCATACCGAGCCCAGGCTGAGATGGCTCAGTGCTGAACACCCTGCTTTTCGAGCGCTTTAATTAACAACTCCATTACTGTTTTTCATTAGGGAATTGTTTCTGAGTTTTGATGGGCTCTTTGTAACCTGGTAGCAGCACCCTAAGGTGTCCTAATCATTTCCCCCCTAGAAATCATGAGTCAGCATTTCCAGAGGGCTGTTCATGCCACTTCTGCGTACGGGGGAAATAGCAGAAGGACAAAATTTTGCTGCCTGTCCCATGTAATGCCCTGGAAGGCAGCAGACTGGAAACCAGTGCTGGAGCTTGGCAGCAGCATCGTCGTGCCGGGGCGAGGGCTGCCTGCGCTCCCCAGTCTGGCAGTGTGAAGCGCTGCCAGCTCAGCGCTGGAACGAGTTAAGTGGCTGTACCTCGGGATACCTGAAATTAGCCCCAGAAGGGCAGGCTTTCCAAAATGTTTTAGAAAAGAGCAGCAACGTTATCAGAAGAGCCAGGATGTCAAACTTCACTTTTGAAAATCTCCCCAGGAATCCCATCTATCTGCCTTTTTAGTCACTTTGAAGGTTGGTGATTAAATCCATACTTACAGTGTGATTCTCCCACACATGGGGAGCAATGGGAGCTTTGTCATCACCACTAATGGGGACAGGATTGTGAGGAATGAAATATGCAAGGAGTATGCGAGGGGAAAAAAACCAGGCTTGAAAATCATCAAATGAAAAGAGCCAGGGGAGTTTTTAATTTTTGTTCCTGCTTTAATTACTGAAAATGATAGAAGCACTTTGCCATTTTTAAAATGGTTAAGTTTAAAAATGTCTGGGGTTGTTCGTTTGTTTCTTTTAGGAACGACTTACAATCACCAAGAGATATAAATCAACCCATGGTTTTGCTTTGCTTTTCTTCTGCCGCCGCAGCTTAAACAACCAAACAGCGGGGCAGCTCCTCAGCAGCCTGAACCTGCACCCAGCAGCCGCTCTGTGAGGGCTGGTGCGGGGCAGGCGGCGTGGCTCTGCCGCTGGCCTGAGGGCCACCAGCTTTGCTGTGATGGAGTCATCTCACGCCACGCTGGATGCCCTCCTGGTTAGGGGACCCCCGGAGCCTCCTCCCCAGGCTAATTCCTCTTTGCTGTCTTCTTGGGACCTTCCCCTCTTTGGTTTATAAAGGAGCCGTGCTGAAAGTTGAGTGATAGCTCTGATTTTGTGATTATTTTTGGTGAAATTCTTACTCCAGTTTAGCAACTCCCAGGGCTTGGCTGAGAAACATATCAGGTCATGTACCCAAATCTTCGTCCACCTCCATATCTCTCTGCACCTTCCCTCTCCCCTTTCCCTGAGCCCGTGTAGGCGTCAGACTTTAACCAGCTTCTCTCTCTTGTGGGGTGAGAGCTCACAATGCCTTCCAGTCCCCAGGGACGGAAGCCCGTGGAGCCATCCCTGAACCCCATCAGAGCAGCTGCCTTGGGTACTGATGGCAGAGCAGCTGCACTGGGCAGGAGGCTGGTCTGGGCCAGCTGCACGGGCACTTACCCAGTGTCATGGACAATAGCCTCTGGGATGCCATGGTTATCTTGCTTCTGCTGGCCACAGGCACTCTCACAGTCTGTTTTTTCTCTAGGATCCTCAAAAATGGCTTTGCTCCAAAAGCCAGACACAGAGCATCGGTGAGCTGTCAGGTGGTGAAAATCCACAGCATTCTCTGAAGACCATTGAAGAAGAGGGCCAAAGCCATGGGACTGCCACCAGACTCTTCATCTACCCCTTTGTTTATATAACCTTTCCTCCATCAACAAAACATACCAGATTGGCAAACAATCCCTTAACGTGTGATACATGAAACTGTGTCTTGCAGAGCCCTGCGCTTTATGCCGTTGTGCTGGAACAAGCTGCAGGAAGAAGCCAAGGCAAGACCAAGTCACAGCTCTCCGGGCACGTGAGCTTGCAGAGGAGGTTTCTGCTGTCATGTCTCCAGGAGACTGGCCTGCCTGGTTTCTCCCTCGGTGTTTCAGTCTTCTGTTTGTAAAATGCAAATAGTAGCTCTTCTGTGTCTCACAGGCACACTGTGAGGATAAATGTATTAAAGATGTGTGGTAGTCAGAGTCCACATCAGGGCAAAAAATCTTAAGAAAGATAAATACGCCTGTAGACACCATGTAGCCTATTTCTTTGATGCTTTCATGCTTTTATGGTCACTAAAGAAACCCTGAGTTCTACAAAGGCTGTCTGGCAGTTCTAATATTAGCATCCTCACTACGGCTACTTCTCATTGGTGATGGCTGTTCATATCTCTGTGTGATGCTGATGCTGTCGGTAACATTTTCACGCACAATAAGCCAGACTACAAACCTGGTTTGTGCCTGACAATTAATTGGTTTCCAAAAATGAAGCAAAATACAGTTCAGTCATTTGAGAATGCGAGGATGACGACGCCCATATTTCTGTGTTAAACAAAGAGATGTGGAAGTTGTTTCTTCATAGGAAGCAACTGAGGGAGAAACCTTATAACTTGGTAAAGGAGTGAATATCATTTAGTTGAAATGACAGTGGATATTTGTATTTCCCTTGGCTTTGGTTCAACCAAGCTAAGAGCCTCTTGCGATAAATTCAGTGAAAGTCGGGTTGGATGGGGCTTTGGGCAACCTGGTCCAGTGGAAGGTGTCCCTGCCCATGGCAGGGGGGTTGGAATGAGATGATTTTTAAGGCCCCTTCCAACTCAAACCATTCTATGATTCTACGATGCCATGAAAGCCATCACTGGGTGAGAGGGAGTTGCCGAGACCCCGTGCTGGGGGCTGCAGCCCCAGCGCTGCGAGGCAGCCCCAGCTGGGAGCTGGTCCTGCCCTACCACACATGGGAACAGGAGTGCTGCCTTGCTGTCCGAGAGCTTGCACACCCCTGACATGGCCATATGCATCTGCACTGGAGCAGGAGTGGCTGTGCAAGCAGACATCCACACCAGGGATGAAGTTACGCTGCATGTGCAGCTTTACTGTTCTCCATTCTTGCTTCTAGAATTTTACCCATGCAATCGCAGCTGCCTCAAAGGAGGGTTTGAGTGGGTTTTTCTCTTCCCTGGAACACTTGACTAAGTCACATTTGCAGATATTTCAAATTTTTCATTCACGTGACACCTGAGCTTCATTTACTTTTGAAATAAGTCATCTCATTAACAGAATTCATTATCCATTATTACTGTCATGTCATTCTCCTAATAAAAAGAATGACTGTAGAAGCATTCAGTGGCTTAGCTGGTAGCATAGTGAGCTATTATGCTGCAAACCTGCATTCACGCTGCACATTGGTATGCCAAGGCTGGCAGAGACGAGGAGCATCAATGAGGTAATAGTCTTAATCTCTGAGGGGAGGATTATGTTGTGCTGCACTGCAAATACCTCCTACTGTTCGCAGGATAATACTTCAGATGGAGCTATAAATTGTTCAACAAATAGGGACAGGTGCTGGGAAGAGGGTGAAATAAAAAACCCTGCAATGTTCCACCACTATCTCCAGATAAGAGGTGGAAAAACTGTTGTTCTCACCGCTAAACTATTATCACTCTTTCTCCACTTAATTTGCTAGCGAGGCACGGCCAGCCACTTAAAAGTGAAGTGCATCTATAGTAGTTGGGGGTCTTCTTCAGAAAAATGCTATTTGCTTTTGTTGACAAAACAAATGCCAGTTGTAGATACGTGTGGCATGAAGTGATCATGGGCAGGGAGCCGCAGCCACACTCGCCCACCTCCCTGCATGAGCTGTCCACGCCACAGACTGCAATGGCACATCAGACCCTGGCTGGGCTATGCTCTTCACCATTTCCCTGCTCAGAAGAGCAGTTAGCTGTTCGTTACTGCATGGGGCATGAGGAGGTTTGTAACTGCTGCTTTTCACGTTTGAGAGACCTGATAGCTCTACTGGTGTGGGAGCACAAAAGCCACCCTGTCGAAGGAGAGGTACATATCTCTTTTTGGTGGTTTGCTTCTTATCCTGCAACAGGTCATGGCATGAGAAGGAGAAAATAAAAGAGAAATCTCATTTACTAGGAAAAAATAAATAAATAAAGAAAAGTTCGTGCACTTTCTGCAGCATCTCTTGCCTTAGGATGTCAATAAATTACACAAAGCTGGGAAAATGGTGTTACTCCCATTTTACAGAGAATAGATATGAGATAAACATTAAAAAATATTTAAGCAGTGCTCGTGCTGGGTTAAACTTTGTCCAGTGACCCCTGGAAGATGTTGCTCTGTCGCAAGACAGCAGAAGGGAGGACGGGGCATTTAATGGCAGTGTACAGATGACCAGTTCAGGATAAAACACGATCAGGGATTTCCTCCTGAACTGAGTTTTACAGGTAGCAGTTACTTACCATGGCCCCAGCACTTGTCCCTACTATTACTTTGCTGTTCTTCCCACTTGATCCAAAGCCGCATCCAGCGAGACAACAAATCAGCGGTGGATTCTGAGTGGAAGCAATGCCTTCAGCCTCGTGGGTTGTTACTGGAGGCTAGCTGAGAAGCTTTGTGCTGGACCCAGTCAACATTGATTTATATTTGCCTGACTTACTTACTTCTCCAGGAACAGAACTAGATATCCCCCGCATGCCCAACTATAACTAAGGGACCCGTTCTTTGCCCAGACCACAGCTCCTTTGGTGCAATGAACAACATTCTCTCCATGTGAAACCGCTTTTCTTGATTAGAAATGTTCAAAGAAACGTTTCCAGGTCCCTGGAGCAACAATTTTTAAAAGGTTTTGTCCATGGAAAATTTCAGCATTTGCAAACACTGTCCTGTTTTGGGATTACAGCAAACGCTGAAACACTGAACTTGCCCATCAGATTGAAATTCCTTTTAAAATTTTATCGAAGCTCAAACTTGTTCAGCCTGAGAAATGGGAAGAGAGACCTCTTTTGGGCAAACTCTTAGCAACATGTGATTTAAAAGAATGTTCAGACTGTGGGTCAGACTCCACTCCCAGCCATGCAGATGGACGCAGTAGGTAATTCTCCAGTACACGTGGTCTTTCCTATGTGTTGAACCATTATAGGCTAGAGGAGAATCGAGCACACAGAGCAGCTGAGGGTATAACTGAACAGGTTTGTCTGCCAGAAGTGATGGAACAAATGCAAATCTTGATGCACTGGTTTCATTTCTTAATTATGTGTTCTTCCTTCTTCTTCAGGAGGTGTGTGCAGTGCGGCGCAGAACAGCAAGCAGCTGTGGCTTTTCCTTGCTGAAGGGTTGACCTGCTGCTCACTGCAAACTGATATCATCATCTCCTTGTCTGCATCTTCCCTTCCATAAATTACTAACTTTTTTGTTCTCATTTTTTAACCCTTTGCCACAGAAATGTCTGTTTTCCTTTGTCAGAAAGTTAAATGGTTCTCATTGTAGTTGCAAAGACCAGGAAAAAAAAGTCTACCCTTTCTTCAGCCCTTGGTCTGAAGATTTGCTTTAATACCCACTGACCCAGTCATAGCAGCTCATCACTGTGCTACTCAAACCCAAGTGTTTTCTTCAAGAGTTTCAGCTTGAAATTGTGCAACTTTGTGGCTGAGCATATCCACTCCAGCACGTGAACTCTGACTCCACAGTTTATGGATGAACTGGGGGCTTTAGGGAAGTGAAGGGGAACTTCTCCGAGTCAGGACTGCAAGGTCTGGCCTACCCCTGGGTTGCATTCACACCAGATGACCACTGCTGAAGCTGACATAAAGGGTCTTCACGGTGACTGGAAATTTAAAGCCACCTTAGCAGAAGTGAGAGGAGGTTTTGCAAAACTCTAAGCAGAACAGCTTGTCTCTGGTTACCCTGCAGCTGGGTGTGAGAGGCTCAGAGAAAAGCACGAGCCAGTTAAAGATGCGTTAGGACATAAAAACCGATAGCGAAAACCAAACACACATCATGGTTATCAACATGGCAACAAACTACCCAGTGCATCCCTGCCCTTTGGTTGGTTTTCAGCCATCTTTGGAAGAGTTTTCATCCTTCTGTCACTCTGAATTAAGATGCAGTGTTACTTAAAACCCCCTAACAGTCAACTAAATGTCAAAAGATGAAAAAAATTTTTCGTCAGCCTCTGCTTTTTATAAAAATATATCAATTTAATAACTTGATTTAAAGAAAAACAGAATGATCACGTCAAAATACTGCCAAATTTATAAACTTTGACAGTCCCACATACTGAGATGAACAGGCAAATTTATTTAATAAGAAATAAAATACATTTTCTCCCTGCATTCATTGAAATAAAAAGACAGACACATCTGTCCCAAATTTCTTTTAAGGAACAGAATAGCTGCTAGTAACTAGAAAATAGTGGCTTTCTGCTGGCTTACCTCAAGATAAATTTATAGCTTCACTGTAACAGTATCAGAATTCAAAATGCAATCAGTTCAAGTAGAAAGAGATCAAACACTTCTGCCCACATTAACTCCTCGATGTCACGATTCAGTATCTCACAATGAAAGATGTGTATCTAAAATGCAAGGAAGTTTATGTGAGTTCTTGCTGTTCTCAAAGCTGAAAAATCCGTGGGGTCTGCTACATGGGGTTTGTGCATTCCCTTAGAAATGTGTGGTGAGCATTGTAGCAGGTTACGCTAGCACAGGAGTTACACATTTCCATGCTTTTTGAGAGATGCAGCTTACAGTTGGCAAGACCTCACAACCTCGTAAGTCCAGAAGCTGTGCAGAGACCTAAAACAACATCTCAGAGATAAAAAACATCCCAGGCTTACTTCAGTGCAAGATATTTGTGCAGTTAGAGTACTAATCAGTTTCATAAGTATTTCAGGAAAGGGATGATTCTTCTGTCATCTGACCTTGGAGGAGGAATAGCCCACTCTCACCCCAAAACAGTGCAGAAAATGGAAAATTGAGGGGTTGGACTAAATGACCCACAGAGGTCCCTTCCAATCCCTAACATTCTGTGATTCTGTGATTCTGTGATTCTGCGATTCTGAGAAAACAATAATTGCAGCTATACAAAAGAAAAGCAGCACATTTTTCAAGACAGAGAACAGCCGTCCTTCTCTATCACAACAGGTAGAGTTACTACACAAAGTCTCCCTACTTCTCCAGAACAAGGGATTTACGCAATGTCCAACATCAAATGGAAAACCCTTCTCTATGAACTTCTGCTCTCCTCCCAGACTAGATATTGCTTCTTGATCTAAAGCCTTTGGTCCTCTCTGTTTCCTTTGTGCTTCTCAGATGACACCAAGGGGACATCAAGAAAAATTAGCAAGGAATTTCCTCATTTATGAAGCTAGAATCAGATCATGCAAGACAAACAGGTATGCAAGCAATTATTTAGATTACTGTGGCATTCCCTCTATGGGGGAAGAACATATACTGGCTCCATATTTTGGAGACCGGAGCGCTAAGAACCTGAACTTTAAGGAAAGTTTTTAAAACTGAAGCTCTGCCAACAACCTAGCTATGATGGTGAACCATCCTAATGAGAACCAAGAAGGGGTTTACTGGGGGTAAATAAGGGTCAGCTAAGGAGGCTATAGCTCCCCATTGGCGCTACCTGCTGCGGTGCCTATTTGTGGGTACGTATATGACACAGCTGCAGCTGCCCAGCAAGGCTGGGCTGCGTACACCCTGGCACACATTCTGCTTGTGCTGGCCAAGGAGAGCTTTTCTGGGCTAGCCTGGAAAAGTTCTGCAAACAAGGCAAGCTGTATGAGCAAAAAAATCACTTGAAGCCAGTGTAAGCTGTGTTTCTCTGAAAGCTTTTGCCAGTATGAAGTGTTCTTAAAAACTGTAAAAATAAAAACCAAAAAATGTCACACCCTTGTCTGGCATTGGCATGTGTGCAGACGTTTTAAAGATATATTTGGCCCAGGTTTGCTTTTGCTGGATAAGACTGTACCAATGTAACTGAAGAATGTTATGTTAATAATAAACGTCATGTTTATTAACATATTTAACAGCATTAATAAACGGGAAGCTGTCAAACTGGTGTTACCATGAGCAAAGACCATAATAACACTAAGCGGTAATTCCAGGGGACTACGTGAAAATAAGAACCTTTCTTCTGATGGAGGTGCAAAGTATTGTAACTGAAAAATAAAGCAGTATCTCTCCTACCGTTGTGAACAGCAACTGTGGGATAGGGAAGGTTACTTAGGCAGGGTCTGGAACACACATGAAAGCAGGAAAGGAAAAAGTAATGAGCTTGTCCTGTACCAGGTCAAGGTCTTTCGATTCCCAAAGGCTATTTCTTTGTTAATAAAAGTGCTTTGCTGTCTATGAAACAGAGATAGTGTATGTACTTGTCTATTGAGAAGCATCTAAAGTGATTTAACCTGCCACACTGATATGAAGACTTCCATGACAGAGTCCCAGAGGAAAAATTAGTGGCCCTGAATATACCTGGCTGGGACAAAGCCCGTGTCCTCCAAGGAAGAGACAGGCCAGACTCTGCATCTGCCCAAGAAGTCTGAATGCAAATCTTTGAAAACTAAAATTATAAAGTAATTACCTGAATAGGGGTCACAGAATCCACTACTTTGTAGATAGATCTTATTACAACAAGAGAATATCAGACAGATATGACAAATATGACCTGCTATAATCCAACTAAACCACAGCTGCATATAAAAATATACTATTTTCTTCTGCCGAGTTGCCTGATTTTCAGAGCATTGTCAGCGCTGGAGTACAGATTTTCTCTGTGGCAAACAAGCGATTGCCTACCTTCTTCAGAACTGGCATATAATGGGGCCTATAAACTGGGGAGACTAAACAGTTGTGATTCAGAATAGACTATTTGCCTCGCTGCGTTTGCCAGCTGAGGTTTGGAGAGGGAAGGATTCAAACCAATTTTAGCACCATAATTTTTCCTATTCAGCCAGCACTTTTTTTCCATAATTGCTTGCAGGTTAGAAGGACATTTGGACTCTGACCAGACAAAGCTCGTGAGTATTTCCAAGTCAAGAGCTTGGAAGTCAATAAGATTACTCACCTATTTGAGAGCTCAAAGGAGTAAGGGAGGCAAGGTTTCTAGGGAGAGGTAATGTATTTTATGAGGAAAACTGATATCACTGGAAAAAATGGACAGGCTCTCATGGACACAAGTTCTAAGCGCAAGCCCTGTCAAAGGCTTTCATTTCTGGTGCGGAAGAATTACTTGATTCACACCTTCTGTTGCCCGAAACACCTCAGGGCTGGTTTCCTCCCATTTTCAGGCACTTGGCTGCGGTGCCTTTTCCCACAGCCTCGTCAATGAGATCTGACCTGCTCTCTAGATGTACCTATTTTTTATTTTTTTTTATTCCCAGGGCACCTGAGGCACCTCCTGAATTATGTGCCTACAATTCAGGGGGATTTAGGACACCTGACGTGTCATGTAATGTTACACAATTACATCCCAGATCCTGGCTTTCAACATTTAAAATCCAGCAAATCTAGATGAGGTGATTTCAGGCTGAGTTTCTTTGTGGTTCCATTATGGTGTTTTGGACAACGATTAGCTGTAACACAAAGCAAATCTAAAAAAATCTGGCTCTGAATTCTCTATATACTCAATCCTCTAATCCACCCCCACATAATCTGTTGTATCATACAGCCCTCGGTGTAGGTGTGTAGTTCAGACCTGATGACTGAACGCTATTGTGCGAACACCCACGCAGCCCCAGCAGACGGAGCAACGCTGCACTTCTTCCTTCTGCACAGCAGTCAAGCTCGAGCATCCTTCCTCCCCCCGCAGCCTTCCACCCCATCTGCGCTCTCTTCAGCACACTCCAGTGCCAGGGAATCGGTTCCTACAGACCGGACCGGTGTCTGCGCTCCCCTCCCTGCTCTAAACCGGCTTCAGCGAGATGGAAGAAGGTACTTCACTGGCATCTGATGTCACCAGAGCAGCAGGATCCCAGCTCTACCGGTGAGAGTGGAAAATATGATGTGCTGCGCTTCATATTACCCAAACCCATGAGCTGGTGGTAAGGCTTTGTGAAGATGAGCAAGAAAATAAGAGGACAGGAGATAAGGATTTCAATTCATTGCGTGTTCCCCTGATACTCCACTGCATTTGAGATACGGGTCTTGATTTAGTTCAGCTACTGTCAGGGAGACTTAAACCCTACTAGAAGTTACTTTGGCAAGGTACCTGTTTTTATAATATACATACATCAGCATATTCCCATTTTTTTGTTTTCAAGAGAAAAATTGTGCCTTTTACTTGCATATAGCGCAGATTCTTAGTTCCTCCCTCCATATATTTTAGTTATGCTAGAACTGCAACTTTGAAACCAAATGTCTTCTTATACCCATTGATATTTGCCAGCCTTCACAATATGTGCCAAATGCAGAATTCCTGAAAAACAAAGGACTGGTGAACACGCAGAAACTTCACAGGAAGCTTGTGGAGTGTTTTTCAAAAAGTACCAAAAACCACCACCCACCCAAATATTAATTGAACAAATTGGCCAAAAGCCTCATACTCTTACACAAATCTACTTTATGATTAAGAAAAGATGTATTAAGGAAGATTCAGCCCCTGCCAGGATGCAGGTTAAGAAATGGGGAAGTAGTAAAAGGGAGCTTAGCAAAAGCAACGTCAGCAGGACAATAATTCCCATGTTCCCAGATGTTATTCACCTAAAGGAAACCTTTCTAATTTTGAAATGTAATTAAAAATTGTTACCAAATATCGCATTAGCTGATTCCAGAATCTGTTTCATCAGCTTAGAACTTTTTCATATCACTGGGACTGCACAGGTGCATACCAAGATATAATCTGAATTTGTTTCTTATGAAACAGCTCATAAGTAAAAAATACCCTGTTTTAACTATTATCAGACATATTTTTCTAGGTGCCCATAAGGTCAAAACTAGCATAAACCATTCACGTCATTAAAATTTTGGGAGCTGACCAGGCTTGATACGCAGGCTCTATGAGCCCATAAAGAAAATGTTTGCAAGCAAATTCCTATCAAGAATGAATCAAAACTCTGTGTGAAAGGAAATTTCAGCATCTCTGGCCTAGCAAAGTAATGGCAATTGAAGTATGTAAGATAGGTCACTTTCCTCTCCTGGCCTAGTTGAGTCAGCGTGACTTCTTAGGCGAGGCAGAGGGACTCAGAGCAGGAGTCTGTGTGCACGAAGGAAAGAACAAATCAACCTGTGTCATAAATCAGCTTTATTCTTTCAGGAGCCAACCTCAGAGGTTCCTTTGTGAGCTCTCTAGGTAAAACCAAAGCAGTCGAGCTCCTTAGGCAGCTCTTAATCAGGCTGGTGTATTCTGTCCAACCACGCACCACTGACCTAGAACCCCAGAAAAAGTACTGAAGTCTTTCTATTCAGATAACATTTCCAAGTAGAAGAATATAGATTATGTTGCAGAAAACCTGAGTGGGTATTAGTCCTTCTTTTTTGTTTGTTTTTGGAAGTAGTAACACATCCTCATTCTAAAATTCATGACCGCATCATTTAACGGTTGTAGCTTGTGCCAGCTCTCTGGATTAGTAAATCCAAATAATGAAATTGTGAAATATCTTCCCACCATCAAGAAAAGGAAAAAAAAAAAAAAGAGTTTTAGGGCTTTCCCAAGCACTTGCAGTGATGAGCTTGCCAATCAATTCTTGTTGTTTAGTGAGCAGAAAAGAACTAATTATGTGACTTTTTTTTTTTTTAATTTCAGAACAAAGAGCATGTAATAATTGTTGGTCCTGGAAACTTAAATATAGAATATGCTATAATCCAGAGTTCATTATGACTGGAGGGACTGGTAATAATAATAAGGCATTACGCAGTCCTAAGGAGCTTCATATCTAGAAGCTAAATACTTAAAAGCCATGGTACATCAGCAAATCCAGAGGCAGAAATAGAGATTATTATGGTTTTAGGTGGGGGAACATTATAATTCTTGTTTTTAAATCAGCTTTAAATCTGATTGCAGAAGAGCTTGATTTCAAAAGAGAAATTTGGTGTTCAACAACATGGGAAGGGCCTGCATTTCAGATACTTTCTACCACTTCTCTATTGGTATTTCACAGTAAAATAACAGCCTGAAAATCATTAAGAATTAAACAAACTGAAGTTAAAAGCTTTGATCATGCAGTGGAAATAGGAAGCAGATAAGTGTGTACTGTTTTCCCTTATTGTTCTGCCCTCAGACCAGGACGACTGCAATTTAAAGTCTTTGTTTGCTGATTTTTTTGTGTTTACACTTTATACCTGGAACGTTTTGGCCTTCTTGGTTCAGTTCTTCATACAGAAGGACCCTCACTGCAGAAAGCAACCACAAAACTGACATTGTTTTTGACAAGCTACAAAACCTGGGGGGCTGAAGCTACGAAATGACCTCCTTATCCTCAATGCAAACAATAGCATCTGAGTCATAACTCTACATCAGCAATAACATAATCTATATTATATAACTCCAGTTGTAGAGTCTAACTACAGTTTCTCTACAACTCTGGTAAATGTATTATTGGCAACTAATGAAGGGTTGCAAGGGGGTGTTCTGTCCCCCGAAGGGCCAGGCTGCCTTCAGTCCCCCACCCTGTGCGTTGCTCTGGCCCTGCATAACGCAAGCCTTGTGGGGGAAAAGGAGAGGAGAAAGCATCTCAGGACACTCCGGATTTACTTCTTGGAGGCGTCAGTGGTTTCACAGTCCTGCTCCAAATCAGATAGAGGATTTCAGTCATGGGCTACCCAGCTTCCAGCTAAATATGCTAGCCATTGGACCACAGGAGAGAGGGACTAGGGCAAGTCTTGCTCTTTGAAATACAGATTTGGGTTAGAAATGAACCTTACGGAACTGACTTTCCTATCAGTTGTTTCTGAATGGCTGTTTCAGCTGGCTTGGCTGCTGTGAATGCTCTCGTTAAGACACTACCTCTCCACAAATACCACAGAATCACAGAATCACAGAATGGCAGGGGTTGGAAGGGACCTCTGTGGGTCACCCAGTCCAACCCCCTGCCGAAGCAGGGTCACCCAGAGCAGGCTGCACAGGACCTTGTCCAGGCGGGTCTTGAATATCTCCAGAGAAGGAGACTCCACAACCTCCCTGGCCAGCCTGTTCCAGTGCTCCGTCACCCTCAGAGTGAAGAAGTTCTTCCTCATGTTCAGATGGAACTTCCTATGCTTCAGTTACTACCAGGAGTAGCACAGGTCACAGAGCCCAGTAGTCAGCATAAATATTCTCTTTCTATAATGCTCGACTTTGGCTGTAAGTTGCTTTCTCGATTTAGCGCTGATGAGTGACAAAGAGTGACCTGTCTTCTTAGAGAAATGAGCCTGCTCCTGCAGCAAGGGATTCTCGGGCAAATGTTCCATAAAACTCAGGGTGGAAAAGACAAGAAGATGAGACAAGCATCCCAAAGAAGCCCCCGAATTGAGGGAAAGGTAACAGCTGGATTAATGTTCAACTGCTTCATTCTGGGGTTTGCCATGAATAATGAAGTGCAACTAATAAATAGTGCCCTGAAGATAGGATCAAACAGACTTTGGGTGTGGTACTTAATCCTTCCTGAGTTGGGGAGTAAGGCCAGCAGCCTATAATGGATTTAACTAATTCTCTTAATTGCAGCTTCATTTGCCTGATCTTTCTAAATGGTATTAATCTAGTGATTTGCAGAATAAGCACTTGGAAAAGACTTACCAAAATCACGTTAGGATCTCAAATATATATGTCTCTTCTTAGATTTTTTTTTCAGTGGGAGAAAAGATTTCATTGACAATGCAAATTCTATTAATTTGGCTAAGCAGTCACAGTCTTTGTTGGTAAAAAATTAGAATTTAAAATGTCATTAACAAATTCAACCTTTAGAATCAACATTGGTAACAAGTTCTGCAAGGCTCCTAATTAGTTATTTACAGATTAAATATTTTGTAAAAGACAAAACTGCAGCATTTCACTCTCATTTCCGTGCTGGGTACTGAAGCATTGCACAGATTTCTGCATCTCACAGAAGCCATTCACAAAGAACACCTCCCGTGTGTTGGAGACCACACTGGGAGGAAATGAGATAATCATATTTCTTTATCACCCTTTGCTTGGACAACAACAAATCTGCATGAGAAGCCTTTACCCCTGAGGAAATTCCAGCTAACAGAAGTTATAGCTCATATACTCAGGTTTTCCGTATCAGATCTGCCCTCTGTTCCCACCACACACCACCACTCAGGTGTTCTGTTCCCTTCTCTGATGAGCTCGC
The DNA here is from genome assembly GCF_030867145.1 of Opisthocomus hoazin. Classification (NCBI taxonomy): domain Eukaryota; kingdom Metazoa; phylum Chordata; class Aves; order Opisthocomiformes; family Opisthocomidae; genus Opisthocomus; species Opisthocomus hoazin. The sequence continues at coordinate 73,218,674 of NC_134419.1, read as the reverse complement.
TGAGTTGAGCCCAGCAGAGCTAAAACAATTCACGAAAACTTGAGATGCAGACTACCGCCAACAGTTTCCCTCCTTGGGCAAAATGGAAGATTTCTACTCTGACAGGGTTTTGTCTGAGAAAAAGCTACTGAAGTGCAGCTCACATGGAAAGGACTGAAGCCAGTGAATGCTGTTGACTTACCATAGGTGACTGACTGGGCCACTTTTGACTCTTGAGCAATTTTGAGTTTGATTCTGTTCATAAGTACTGCAGAGGCAACTTCTGTTCTCCTTGCCTGAAGCTCAACAACATCGTTTGTGCTTTCACCCATGCAAATAAACACCAAAGCTCTCACTGGCTCAGCAGTGGAGCATCTACCAGCTAAATCCACTTCTGTCGTGCCTTTGCTCATGGGAAAGATCATTCTGTCTTTTAATTACAAGCTACGAATAAGATATGTAAAAAAACTTAATTAAATATGAGTAACATGGGCTGTCCAACCATACATACAGCTGTGCTGGCTTAATGTAAGTTCACGCTGCTTGTCCTTTTCCTTCCTATGGTTTGCCACCTCCATTCCCATGTTTTGCCTTCAGTTGGGCTGTAAGTTATTAGGAAAGACTTTTTTTTTAATTTGGGTTTGTACAGCATCAAGCACAGTGACACCCCAAGGGCCTCTCACCCTACTGTACTATTAATAATTAGGTCATTATTTTATTCTCATTATCAAATCAAAGAAATAATGCTGCTTCAAAGCTACACATGCTGTTGCAAGTAGCAGAGTGCTTGTGATACCCATGGCCCTTTTGCTGCTCTTAGCTAGCCACTAACTCACTTAATTTTGTGTAGTTTAGCACATTACAAGATTGTTCAAGAGTGCCATAAATGATGTCAGGCACCATCAGAAACCACTTCAGAAAATCATTGCCTGTAGCCAGATCAAAAGGTGAACACCTGGAAACTTGCAGTTCTGGGAAAGCAGAATAAATCTTTTTTTTTTTTTTCCCCTTTCTCTTCCTCTTGGAGATTTGTTTCTTTTTGCCTTAAAGAATTTGAAAGGTTTATTTACAGCTTTTCAAATGACCCCTAATCTATTTAGAAAAACATAGCATGGCAAATTCATCTCGGGTGTAACTCCATTTGTTGACTTAAGCAGACTTGTGCCAGAAGGGAGCCTGGCCCAGGAGTTTCTCTGCAGAGAAAAACAAAGCATTTGAATACAACGCTTAATTGGCTTGTTGAGTCCCATCACAGACTGTCCTGGAATATATTTATTAACGGCAATTCTCTTATTCTGGTGAGATTGTATCAGTAACTGAAACTCATGGTATAGCTTTAAACCTTGTCTTGTTCCCCAGGCTTTGCTGCTCGAGGCTGATAATTTTCACAGCACCTGACAACATTTAAAGAGACATTGTATTATGTAGTTTAGTGAAATCGAAGACCATAAATAACTGGGAAAGTCGCTTATTCTGTCAAATATCAGCAATATAATTAATTAAACAATCCATCAGAGTCAACATTTGGGAAGGAGTATAAAAAGTTATTTACTGTGGTACTGCAGAATTTAGAGACGTGCTGGGAGCCTGTTGCAAAGGCACACAGAGCCCACAAGTAATACTAAAATAATATCTGCTACAGATAATTTAATCAAAAGATAATTGGTTTGTTTAAATTTACAAATTGCTGGCATTCTCCTCTTGACAAGGTTTATATATCGACTCATTACTTTTTTCAGTGAGTCCCAAACTGTGAATACTTTTATGAACACATGAACCCCAAGAGTGTGGGGCACAAACAGTCCCATTGAAAATGGTCACTGCCGCTTTCCGTGTGATACTGCCCCAAATACACAGCATGAATCCAGCTGTCGGAGCTCTCTCTAGGGGTTGTATACAGAGCAGGGGCACAGGGGGACAGTAGAAGGACGTTGGGAGAGAGGATTGGCAAAAAGGATAAGGAAAAGAGACAAAGAAGAAAGCTGGGAAAAAAATAGGAAGGGGGAAAGATAGAGATGTTTTGAAAAGCAGAAATAAGCAAATGAGATTGGGAGACAGAGACGGGGCCAAATCATCAATGGACACCCAACCCTCTTCCCTGGATAGCTGTTATACCAGTTTATAGGATGAATCCTCCCTGCCCTGTCCCAGGAAACAAGCCCTGACTCACAAACCAGTGATGAAGTCAGTAGAAAACTGGTTAATAGCTTGTGCATATTTTGGAAGAATCAGTTGCTTTGCTTTCATTTGGATGCTAACAATGTTGTGATTGCATTAGGGTAAGCTGGTTTTTGTTTTTCTCAAGTACAAAAAATTTTGTACAATCTCTAATTATTTTACTATGAATAACTTCACTTTAAAGAGTAGCATTTCATGTGGATTTGTAGAAGATTTCCACCCCTTTTTTTCTGACTTTAAAATAGCAGTGTGAGAGTTGGGCTCACAGTACTCTTCTGGCCTTTCACCATGACTTCAGTCACACAGTTCGAGAATTTGTAAGAAAATCCTGAGGGCACAGAGCATATGCAAACACATATCAAGCTGAACTGATGGAGACAGCACCGAGAGGGAAATTTGTTACAAAAATGAAAACGACCTTCCATGTGCAAGCAAAGTGATTTGCAGCAAAAACACGAATAAAGCAGAGTCTTTTAATGAGACATCCAGACAATATTTTTTCAGAAACCAACTTCATGCTAAAGAAGCTCAGTGGGTGTATGCACATGCATTGCTGCATGTGGTAAAACCAATGGTTTTACTACATAAGCTAATAATAGATATGTATTATTGGCAAATACATATGCTAATAATTCAGCCAAGGAAAAAATATTAAAGAAAAAAAGTAATATTCTGTACAAGGCTGGTTTGATATATCCAAGAAACTTCTGAATTAATACACTGCGAGAGAGAAAAAGAACACTTTTTCTCATATGAAACAACAGCAGATAATTTAAAAGCAGCACATATAAACAGTATCAAACCCCAAACAATTCTTTGGAGATAAAGTAAATAAAATGTCCAAATTATTTCTGTATATATATCTGATTCAGTGTCACTGGGATTTTAAAATTGACTTTGTGAGAGCAAGATCAAGCTCTGCAGCAACAATGACATTATAGACTCTATTTTGCTCTAGAATTACAAAATCTGAAAACTTTTGTTTTCGCTCTGGTAAGCTCTCCTGTACGAAGCACATTTACAATCCTTCCAGTGGTTCCAGGTTACAAACGACAAACCTAATCTGAAGAGAAACATTTATACGTTTGATGTTAACTGTAATAACAGCTTTATTCAGTTAGACCTCTTAAACCTTTTAATAAAGCAGATACTTGACACATAGCTTTTATTTTATTTTTATAATAGATGTACGCCCCAAAAGTTTGAAGTGATAAGTAAACTGAATATAAAGTGATATTTCTCAGTATTTTCCATATAGCTTGTACGGATTACTATTGCATAATAAATCGACGTTTTAAATATTTGTTCATAGAGGTCTTTCGTTGAACTTAAGCATAAGTTATCTAAACAGTTGAAAAAAGATTTATAGTTATGAAGAGGCCTATATGTCAAGTAAAGTTTTATGATATGTTCCATAATAAATTAGCAATAAATGGATACAGGTGACTGTGGAATTTATGGCCTTTAATGTTTTAATGCTTCACTAAAGAAAAACCTATTATTAAGGTCCTAAAGGGTAATACAGGAATACCATCTACAAATTGTCAAATTAAATAGTTGTTGCCAGGTATCTGAACAGTGGAACGTTTAGGCTTGACCAGCAGCAGGGGTAGACAGCAAAGAAAGTAACAGAAAACTAGATTGTTTCAGAAGTACAAATGAAGATTTCACCCTGCGAACCCTGCTCATGTGCGTCACCTCTGCTCCAGTCGTACTGAAAACGATGGGCCTGATCCTTTACCATCTCTCATTTGAAAAATCTTTAATAATCCAGGTAATCTAGGTCTACTTGTAGGGCTCTGAAGCAGGGCTCATCCCAGTTTAACAGATGGCTAAAAGCTGGTGAGTGAAGCACTGTGCCCCACTTTGCTTGGTGGAGACCTTTCCAAATGTTTCTAGCCACGTAAAAACTGTTGCTTGAATCAAAGACGTAACACACTGTGGGAAAGAAATGGACTTCACTGTCCTAACACTGTGACCTCAGGTAACACAGGAAATTGCCCTAAAACATTCAGACAAATGCCGAAACCTACCATGGAAGCCTGCGAAGCCTTTCTGCTAACATCTCTTGAGCGGTTAAACCCCATCAAAAGAAAAAAACATGGATAAAGCTGATGAGAATCTGACCAGAAGAGAAACCAAATCTTTGTGTCAAAACAGGGATGGCATTTGGTGGTGTAAAGGGAGAGACATTTATCTTTGAATGGAAATCAGATCTGGCAGTAAGGAGTTAAGATCCCAAAGCCACTTGGCAGCGCCTGCCCGCTCATGGGAAACAGCCCCCCTGCCCTGAGATGTAACACAGACCCAACCCAGCACTCAAGAAAAGACTGGGTCAAAATTACTTTTTAAGATTAGGCATATCCAAGTCATTAGCATGATGTCTGCGCGTTAACACATCAGCACAAAGATAGGGCAAGGGGGAGAGGGAAAGGGTTACGCAAAAGTGCTCTGCGACTGCCATTGGGGCAGTTCATCTCTAAAAGGAAACACATGTTACCCAGCCCTGCGCCGAACAGGCTTGGACAGTAATTAAAAAATATCTTTTATTTGGAGAGCTGGGTCTTGAAACTACCAACTCGCGCCATTAATCTTTTTGATCTACTGCAAAGATCTGCAGCAAGGGTCAGCGAGCAGGGTCTCTGCCATTTGTAAGGGACGAGCACCCTGACAGGACAGTGAACTGTAAACCAGATATAGTTGTTACGTACAGTTATTGATCAACAGTGATTGGGAAAGGGACTGTACGGTAATCATTACCTGATCACATCACCATCTGCTCTCATATCATTGGGCTGCCATTGGTAAATCACTTCAAACACTACCAGCACCTCCTCAGAAACAAAATTTAGTTGAGGCAATTGCACGGGGAAACCTGTTGGATCAAACAAGAAGCAAGAAGAGGGCGCAGGGAAAGGTATCGTTGCCCCCAGGTTGCCTTGTTCCGCTCGCCAGAGATGGCAGAGCAAAACCTACTGCTAGGCTGGAAATCTTGAGATTTGCTCGAGATGTGCACTCCCACACATGAATGTGCAAAATGGGTTGCCTAAACTTCAAGCTCTACCCTGTTAACGGTGCCGTAGAAGTTAAAACAGCAAACCCGCCTCATCTGTCCCATGCTATGTGCTTTCCTCCCAGCGTTCACACAGGTCTGCTCCATCAAATGCTTACATCAATCCGATTTGCCCCAGCTGGGGAACCCTTCTGGTCTAAGGCATCTTGACATCCTCTACCAGTAAAACTAAATCCACAGAGGGGCTACTACCGGTATAACCAGGCAGAGTTTGTGGTTGGAGGAAAAATCTATCCATAACCAGAACAGTCACCAAACAACCATTTCCTAGCAGAGCCTGGAGGGCAGTGTTTTAGCCAGCCTCTATCTCAGAAGACGTCAGCTTAAGCCCTGTTGTCATTCAATTAATCTCCTGCACGGCTTCAGTAAAGAGAGAAGCTCTCCACTCCAGATAGCCAGGATAATTGTTAATTAACCCATTAGTCTTGCTCACTTCACAGCTCCTTTCCTTTCTGTGCTCTACTGTCATGACACCACTAGATGTTTGTCCTTATTTTGACAGGGCTAAGAATCTCTCTTTGTTTTTTTTTTTTATATTTTGGGGTAGTTTTAAAAATAATTCGATGAACACCTGTGATGTCATCTGGAAGTTGTTTTTATCCTCTTGCTGTGAAGAGCTAACTTCCAGATCACCCTCCCGTCCATATGTCTATCAGATGTGTTCATGTTGCGCTGGGTTGGGCGGGGGGGGGGGTTCACTATGAACTATGAGTTGTCTGACCCTTAGCAATGGCTGCTGCAGGTGAGTTGTAAAGCTATCTGCTGTTCAGATAAAACTCAGATACTGTGCTACAGGTATGACCTCTGTTTCCAAGAGCCTTCTGCTGTGCTCTGCCCAGAGGGCCACCAGCTGCTGCTCCCCCAGGAAGGCTCCTTTGCCCCCAGGGAGCCTTACCTGCTACAGTAGAATGGAATATTACAGAAACTCTAAATAATTGCTATGTTTGCTTGTGCTTTTATTTGTTATTCATCACTTGCCCTACAAATTCTGTATCACTGGAAAAGATAGATTATTGAATAAAGATCACACGATTATTTCTTTGAATTCTCTCTCCCGCAGGACAGAAGAAACTGAGACAATTGTGTGAGCAAAGGATTAGTTTAGCTTGAGCAAGTGTCCCCAGATACGGCTCTAGGCTATAATTCCACTTTTCTGTTGCCTCTGAAGTACTTCCACTCAGGAAATACGGGGGAAAAGACACCCTCAGTTACATCTTTTTTTCTTCTTAGACAACAGAAGTTAGCAGACTTAGATCTAATCGTGAACCCCCTTAGGTTAATAGCGGTTTTATGACTGAGTTCAGGTGCTAAGATGAAGAGTCTACATACAGCAATATTCTGGAAAGGTCAGTTCACAAGAACACTCAGCTTCTGGGGACAAGGCAAGTAAAACAACCTTTGTGTAAAGACAGTTGATATCTTCTCCTAAATAAAAAATTACAAAAAAATAGAACTGATTTGCTGGTTCAAGCCAACATTGGTTTAATTTACACATTTAACTAGCATACTTGTGCACTACCACTTTACCGCAGGTAAGGTTCTTAATTATAACTACAGACTTCTGAAATATGGCTTTCAGGCTATTCTGCCTCTCTCTACTATTCCACCATGATAAATTTTTAAACATATTATATAGCTATGTTTCTTGAGATTTCCAATGTATGGGTATTTTAATGGCATCTACAGTAATGTTTAAATGAGTACAAAAGAATAAAATTTATGGATTTCAGATGCTTCTGAGCTTAAAAGCAGACTGAAAAATATGAAAGTGAGGAAGTGATGCAGTATAATGAACCACAATTGCTTTGCATTTGGGATTTTCAAACGTGTTTAAACCATTGGAACCTCTTCTTGCATTCAGACATATTTCAGAGAGCTTTAAAGATTCTTTCTTCATATAGGTGCTGTGCTTTGGGAACAGGTGTGAAGCCCTACTCTGGATGCTCCTGTCCCAGTCTGTGGCTCTGCATCACAACCTCAGCTTTGCAGCTGAGGTCCCTCCCTGTTACGTACAAGATTGCCGATTCTTGTAATACTTCAGGTAAGGAGGCGTTTCGAGTTTGAAAATTATATCTGTGACCTCTGAGGGCCACAGCTGGGAAGGAAGGACTGCTAACCTTCAGTGGCAGCCACCAGACTGCTGCTTGGAGACTGGACTGCAGGAACAGATGATGATTCCAATGACTACCAGTGGAAACTGCAGTATCGCTTCTTATGTCCTGCAAGATATGATTGCTCCTCTGCCTAAGCAGTGTGTACTGAGCTAAAAATCAGTATACACCGAGGTGAGTAGAGACAGAGAAGGTGTGTGGCTTTCATGCCCAGGTTGCTGGAGTCACTGTCAGAGTAAATGGGACTGGAGGGAAAGGGGAGCAAAGTCCACCTCTAGACACAAAAGTAAAGTAAGCTGGATAAAAGCAGGAGGTCTTCTGTCAGAAGGAATGGAGAAGGTGATTGCAGGAGCACAAGACAGAGCCATGTCCGTGTAAATACAAAGAAATTAAAATGGAGATTTTTTTTCTAGGAACAAGACAAGGCTACACAAAATCAGAAATAGCACAGAGAGGTTAAGCCTACCAGAAGGACGGGGTTGCTGTTTGCAAGATATGGAGGAAGATGCTGAGATAAGTGTTTGAAAGAGTTGCTGTAAAAGATGGTACGCGTACCATACTGACAAAAAAAAAAAAAAATAAAAGAAAAAAGGTGTGTGCCAGTTTGTACGATTTTAGATCTTTCAGGAATTACTGTAGAGTCTGCACAGAAAAAAAAGTCCAATTATGTTGAAAGAAAGAAAACTAAAACAAGACAGAAAAGTGAATGAATCAGCCTCAAGATCTATCATGTTGGTGATACTTTCCACATGCTCAGCAGGGGCTTCCTAAAAAGTAGACTGTCTTCTAATGCTGAAAGAGAAACATGTAAGAAAAGCACCAGTAACTACTACTGTATCTCCATCGAATTTAAATGTACACTTGCACATACAGCTTCAATATAAAGCAACAGCCTAAAGGGTTTGTTACTGTCTGACTTCCTGGGTTAATTTATTTATACTCTATTGTTTCATGTTAAATATTTCCAAGTTGGTGATACTAGAGCGTGACGCTTTTTTTTAGTTCTCCTCTCCTGAAGGTATGCAGCAAGCTGAGCTTTCTATCCAAATATATGTGTCTCATTTGAGATTGGCTTAAAGGCTACTTTCACAAATAGAATAATGACTAGCCTCAACGGCATTTCTACTGTGATTTATATAACAACCAAGTTCAGGGCCATTTCTATTTTTGTTCTCTCTGACAATATCTCCTTGTCCTTTTTTTTCTTATTTATTCCAACTTAAGAGGAACTCAGGGGGGGAAAAAAAGTAGAAGTAATGCTAATGAAATTCTGTGTTTCCCTTTTAAAGAATCAAGCATAATCTTTCACTAATATGCTTATTGCAAATTCAAGCACACAGGATCCTAATTCAAAATTATTCTCACTCTCAAAACAAATATGTAAAAATCTCTAGAACACAAATTAAAATCACAGCAGAGAATACCACATCTTGAAATCAATAATCAAGTTCAAATATAAACCTGAAATTCCACCCCTGAAGACACTGCGTGGTGAATCTAGCCCAAGATTTTGTCTGTAGATGCACTTTATCAAACACCCCCACCCCGGGACGGGGAGAATGAGGCAACAGCAGAGAGTCGCCTCTCCAGGAACCAAACCAACTGCAACTTGTCTGGAGTTGAATGTCTGGTTCTGGTTTGATCTCTACAAGGCTGAAGTTAAACTATATATTCTCGCCCTCTGTCACTTGACACAAGAATGTACTCAGCCCCCTAACATTTGCACTGCCTGTCTTGCTGCCATCGTTAAGAGAACCTACTGCCTTGTAAAAATGTAACTACACGTGTTTCATAAAAATGGATATAAAAATAACAACACTGGGGTACTTACATCTTTCTGGAACAATTGAATTCCGAAACAAGCATCTCTGGTTCTTCCTCCCGCGAATGGATCAAATTACATTTCACTAGGTAATAAAGTGTGGTACAATAGCCTGCCCAATCTGTTTTCTTCTTGTCTTCTACAAAGTCTCTGATATACTTGCTCATTATTCAACCTAATGGGCCTGTGTTTGGCGTATATCGAATGCTAGCGCTCTCCTTGGAAGTTGCAGAGGTTAACTGCTCCTAACAGTCTCTTTCCTTCCTCTCTGGGCATGTTTTCACCATGAATAATAGGAACAACACAACTGAATGTCATAATACCCTAGAATGAAGGTGCTGGTACAAACCACAGTGATGAAGTAATGGCAGCAATTTTTTTGTCTTAGTCCCTGATCATCCCAATGGAACCTAATCCATACTTGGAAATATTCTGAAATGTCTTAAGGAAGGAATCTGCTCCTGCCAAAATGCTTGCAGAATTGGAGGTCCACATTATTGAGCATTATTATCATTTTTTATCACTTTATTGTTAGTGTTTGCATGATTGTGGCTACGCTTGAGGAAAAACTTGCTGTCAGAAGGTCAACTGGAGATTTTACACCCTTCATTCAACTATCATTTCAGGAGAGGAAAGAAATCTTTCTAAATACAAATGACCTAGTTTATTGTTAATTATGACCTAAGTCGTGGTCATCGTAGTCCTGCAGGTGGTCCTGCTGCAACAAGTTCAAAACAAAATTACTTTTGAAAGCAGAAGCTTGAAAAATATTTGTATATAATTCACAGGCTCTACAGCAAGGAATTACTCAAATAGCTAATCGCACACAAAAATGAAAAAACTGTTGATACAGTTGAAATGTTTTCTTTGCTCTCATTCTGCATTAGAATATTTTTCTAGTCCCTGCACTCAAAGTAGATACATCACATTTTGATGTAGTTAGGCTCTTTTTAAGGTGTGAAATTGGTAAGTACCAACACCAAAGGAAAAAAAAAATTTAATACTGCGCTGTGCCACTTGAAGCGGTATTACCCTTTGGCTTCGAGCCAGTAAACTCCAGTAAGAAGTATTTTATAGCACATGACAATAATAAAAGATATTTAAACATGGCCTAACAATGGATTAAACTAGTAAGACATAGTTTGTGTTAGATCCCAAGGATGAATATCAAAAATAGAGGCAATAGTTTTGAAACAACAGCCAGCAGTGAAAAGTTTACTTCTAATATAAACCAGACAGTCCCCAAAATAATTTGTGGTTTATTTAATTCTTACCGTTCATCTTGTGTTCTTTTGAGTAAGCTCAAGTAAGACACCCGCCTAAAAACACCAGCTGGTTTAGATTTTGATTCTGGATCTCCAGTGAGCTGAAAAACTGTAATCTGCATCTGCAAGGGTGGGGAGTCACTTCTGTAAACAGGAAAAATCAGGATTTGCATGGGGAGGGGGAAGGGCAGCTTATGAGAAGGTGCATTTTGGGAGAAGAGAGAGAAAACAACCTCGCTAATATATTATAATAAATTACCGCTTTGCCATTATCTGGTTATATTTGCACAAACATCAATTGCATGTGAGCTCTGAAAAAGAATGTCTCATTGCCTTTAATATGCACTGCAGTGTGCACCCATACAAAATCATTACTGTAACAAAACCAGCTGCGTGTAATAGAAAGCAAATGATTTACAATGTTACTATAAGAAACTACTTTATTTCATATTATCATAAAAAGAACAGCACTGAAAATTTGCATGACAAACACAAGAATCCAGGAAATTCCAGATCTAATTCATTTTTAGGTTTTAATAGGTATTAACTTACGAAGGTGAATTGTTAAGAACATTTCTTGAAGAATATTTCCAGCGAGTTTAGCTGCAATATTGGAACTCGTATTTAGTGAAACGTGAACTAGTCCAGTAGATGAAGAAAATGCATAAGCCTTAAATAGTGGGTTCACTGCCGGATCTAAAAAAGCGCGTCTATTTTTGTCACCATCCTATGGCTGAAGGTTCGGGTCTATCAAGGATCTGTCTGAAGTCATTGGGACAGCACTTCCCTGAACAAAGACTGCTGGATTAGATGCTGTTCTTAAAATTTCTGTTCTGTTATCAACCGGCACAGTTGCAGTTTTCAACAATTGCGAAATGATAACAAACAAACATAAGCAGTTTCAGACCCACACTCTGCCTGGTCGTACAGAGTAGCTGGGTTACTCAAGTGATTTAGCAGATTACAAAAGATCAGCTCCCAACTCTCTCTCACCCAAGTCAGGAGGGAAGTTCCTGCTGCATCGCGGAAGGTAAGCCTATTTTATGTAACTATTGAAGGAGATAACAGCTGTTACCAAAAAGGTGGCAGGCATGTAAAACAAAAACTAAAGTCTTGAGCAAACGAAGCTTTATAAGACCCAGGCAGGACTCAAACAAATGTTCAATGAAAGTCACTTTTATGGCTTTACTTTGGTTTATCGCAAAGCAGTAATAAATGTGTCTCATTAAAAGCCAGTAAAAGAACACCACCTACACCACCAATTGCTGTAACTGCAGATATAGGAGATCTGGAATAGTTACCTAAAGACCCTCATTTCCTAGCATTTAATGCTTCCCTGTCCATATAAACTAGCCTTCTATGGATTTAAAGACTGTTGGATGCTAAAAGCAGCAGCTGTTGCTGGGAAAACGACACTTTCAAAGCCCTGTTTCTTTCTCAAGGTGAAGTTAGAGGGAGGTTGAATGAACGTGGAGCTCTCCTTGGCTAAAAAAAATTGCCAGAGGAGGCCATGCCAACAGAAAGACAAGCAATTCCCCCATTCTGGCTAGAGCGTAAGTGTTTTGCCTCAGCTTTATTGCTCAGCGGGTCAAATTCATTCCTGGTGAAATGGCAGTTCCCATGGTGAAGCTGCAAGAAATTCTGAAACCTTCTGGCACCTGTCAAGAAATGGGGCTGTGAAAGTGGGGGGAGGAACTGGCATGTAGAAGCTGGGATTAAGGGTGGGAGCCACCACATAAAAGGTTATTCTTGTTCTAGTTGTTAGAACTTTTTTATTGCGTAGAATTTACATACATGCTTATTAAGTGGTTTAAAAAAGAAGCCTGACAGATATTAAACAGCATGCCACACTCTTTATGCTGCTGCCATACAGATGTGTCCAAAGCATAAACAGACTTACAGTCAGCACTTGGTTGCTCTATGGGAGAGTATCTCTACAGTAAATTTCTCCAAACTTTTCAGGACAATTAACTTGAGAATTGGAAACTCCTCCCCTACCCCCCGATTTGATCCTTTGCTTGATCTCTCACTGCTTTCCAATTATGCAGGGAAAATATATAGCAAGTGTTTTAATACCCTAGATTGAATTTCCTAAACCTAAGCTAGCAGCAGAATTACTGGGCCAGGGATTCTGGCACAAGAAGTACAGCTGTGTGTGAGCTGGTGGGAAAACTACTGGAATATCATGACTAGTCTTGGTGTTCATACTTCAAAGAAGCCATGGAAAATTGAAAATAGATCAGAAAAGAATGATTGCAAGATCTGGAATATCTGTCTTGTAGGGATAGATGTATGCAGCCTAATCTGTTTACTTTATCAAAAAAAGGTTAAGAGACTTGATTGTGATATATTAATACCTACATGTGGAGAAGATTTGTAATAGCTCTGTAATTTAGCATATAAGAATGAATCAAGACCTAGAAGTCGAAAATGGACTAATTCAGATTATGGATAAAGCAGAGAGGATTAATAGCGTGGTTAATTAGTCACCAGGAAAATTTCTACAAAAGGATTGTGTGTTCTTCACCCCAGAAGCTTTTTAGTTGAGACTGGTGGCTCTTTGATGTCAGGAGAAACATTGTGCTTGACTTGTGAACTGGGCTGGGTGCAGGATTCCCAAGTGAAACGCTCTGGCCAGGGCAAGTCTGTTAATCGGGATGATCCCTATGACCAAGGATGTGCTGGGGCAGGTCTCACTCAGTTCAACTAGTTGGCAAAATCAACACCGGTATACGAACCACAGTAAAACTACAATCCGAATGGTCCCCTCTTCAAAGGGTCGCTGACGCTCTGGGAAGCCCTGTCACCCGTGCTTGGCCTGTTGCGCAGCTCCCTCTTTCCTTCCTGGAAAAGGAATGAGGGATGAGCCTGAAAAGGAATGAAGGATGAGCCTGAAAAGTGGTATCTTGGCTGGGATGATATTGAAATTAGCACTTAGAACTGCCTGTGAGTTTTGCTGAGTAAAGGTTATTGGCACAGTAATGTCAGTCTTGTGACCCTTTAGTCAGCACTCTAGGCATCATCATGCCGCTCAAACCAAGCAAAGGTGCAATTATTAATGCCTTACCTAAAAACTTTCCCTGATCCCTTGATATTGTCACTAGAGATGGAAGGACCCCGGTAGTGGCAGGACACTGTGTGAAAGTTCCTGAGATAAATTAATCACCTAGAACATCTAATTGCCAAAGTGAAGCATTTAATTCTGTAGCCTTTTCTGTCACTGTAAATGAAGATAGATATGCTGTTGCAGTCATATCAGGAGAGAAAAAAATGAGATTGAGCAGCAGCAAAGAAACAAAGGAGAAGCTGAAGGCAAGCAAAATATGGAGATGATTTAAATTCACTTATGAGACCTGTGCCTGCTAATGCATTTTTTCAAATGATTATGACTTACGCAAAATACATTCAGACATCTTCTTCTCATTAGAAATACTGAGTTGAAAAAGATATAACGGGGATCCCAGTGTGTTCCTCTTACATGAGCTTTTGAACCACAGCTACGAAGTTGCATCCAACATTGGTACGTCTTAACATCATATGTTGCTGGATGATGAGACATCTGTGTTCTTACATGGACAATCATACTTACTCCAACATCACTGAGAGTGTTTCTAGAGAACAATTGCTGATGTGTTAGCATGGCTTCTATTTTCTATTGAGGCTGGTAGCCTCCATCTTTGATTTGATATTTTTCTAGCAGATGGGAGTTTCAAAAGAGCTGCTATAGACAGACTTTACCATCATTCACGGCTTTTTCACAGTCAGATAGACAACACTGCCAAACATCGATGGAAAAAGAGGGAGCACCATTGGCTTAAGCCATGAAGATGCAGTGAAAACCCTCAGGTAATGACCAAAGTAGGAAAACAAATCACTTTTGCTAACGCTAGGTCCATTGAAAGTGGTGGGTGAGGAAGCTCAGAGGGTGACGAAGCTCAGAGGGTGACTTCTATAGCCTAACACTGTTAGTATTGACTTTTTTAGTGAGGCTCAACCAGAGATAGCTCCGGTGGCAAACTTCCACAGCAATTCCTCTCCTAGAAGCAAAGACAAAGGAGCACGAAGAGAAAAGCTATATATCCAACAAGACATTGTAACAGCAGGTAACTGTTCTCATTTTTGTTTACTCATACTCCAAAAAGAACTAAATCTGACTGCATCACTTAGTTTTCAGGCACAGGTACATTTTCTGAGCACAATTCTAAAGCAATAAGGGACAAGCTGACAGCAGAGACTTGGTAGATTTCTAGTGTAGGGGAATGGGCTTCAGAGCTGCAAATAATAATCAGAGGCTAAATTCTGCTCTCCGTCACAGTGGAGAAAATTCAAAGTAATTACCCCACTGACTTCAGTGGAGTGATCCTAGATTTATTTTACTGTAAGTGACAGCAAAAATTGGACCCAATATAGAAATAATTTATCTAAGGCCCTAAGTATAGTTGCAAAATTCAATCTGTAAATAATGCCACTAATGCACATATGGCGAATTTACATCCAGACTATGAGAACACATCCAGTGCTGATTTCCAGGATGCCTGAAGCACTAGGCAGTGCCAAAATAAATTTGCAGTATTCCCATAGCTCTCACAGTCCTTCCAAGTTTTGGCATTGGGAAGAAGATGCACTACAGACATTTTGGAAAAGTGAAATTTTATATGTTATATGACTGGGTATTGGATAATTCTTACAAAAAAAGGCATAGAAGGCTGTCAAGCAGCACTCCACGTCTACTTGCATGAGCTCTGCAAGCTCTTGCTTCTCAAGAAGTTGTTTTTATCTAATTTGTCTCTTACTGGGAGCAGAATTTTAGGAGCAGCTTGAGTTTTCTAAGAATAGACCATGCTTCAAAGAAAGCAGGGTTGTAAGTACCATTGGAGAAGAGTCCTTGGAGTACATACATTTAACGCACATAAAACTTAACTACAGCAATTTAATTTAGATTCCTTCTCTAATCACATATTTATATTAAGATCTTGCTGAAGCCAAATTGAAATTTATATTGCTAGGAGGCAAGGATAATATAAAACCTGAATTATTCATCAACTCAGCAAGGGAAAAAAAATCTCCCAAAATACCAAAAATTGTTCTGGGCTTTATACCAGCTCTGCACTGTGGGGTGAAGAGTTAGAAAATCCATGTCTTGGTTTATCAGGACTTGAAAGGAGACATGTTAAGTCTAAGTCTAACAAATACATCTACCCTCCTTCCTTCCATCATAAAATATTTTATGTTATGTTATTTTCTTTTTTTTTTTTTCCTATCATCAGGGAAGAAGGGTTCTCTTGTTACCAGCACGCAGGAGGTGTTGAGGCCCTGCAGTTAACTGCAGATCAATCACGGCTGACTCAGTGCTGCAGGTGGATTCCATTAGACCCTTCAACAACAGAAGAGACATGGGGTAGTCCTCTCATAGGAGAAAATCCCTGGGAAGAAATTTTGGGGGCAGCTAAGCCTGGGAAAAAGTCTTGGGAATAAGCAAGAAGTTTAAATGTGCTGTTTTAGTTAAGAGGACTAACTCTGAGGAGGACTTTTCACTCTTTTCAAGGAGCATGCTATGCTTTAAGGTGGGTAGACACTTTATTTGCTTGCTGCAACTGCTAACTTAGTACACAAAGCAATGAAGGAAGTATAACAATTTAATATTCTTGCAAAGGATTCCCTTTTGTCTGCTTTCACCTGGCAGCCTACTGATGCTGAGTGTGTAGGTCCTGTAAAGCGTTTTTAAGTGCTAGGGAGGAAAAAGAAGAAGAGAAGTTCAGAAATTCAATTATTAAAACTTTTTTTAGGACAAAATT
Source organism: Opisthocomus hoazin (assembly GCF_030867145.1). Taxonomy (NCBI): domain Eukaryota; kingdom Metazoa; phylum Chordata; class Aves; order Opisthocomiformes; family Opisthocomidae; genus Opisthocomus; species Opisthocomus hoazin. Next base: position 73,202,451 of record NC_134419.1, on the reverse strand, counting down.
TTCTGGTATTTGCTGTGATTCTCCTTAAGAGAGTTGATAACTTTGGATAATTCCTGAGGTAATGGTCTCTGAGATCCTTGGAGACCTATAAAGAGAGAGTAAATGCATGAGTTATTTAAACCCAGGAAAAATACCTCTGAAGAAACCTCATCCTCAGACAACGATAAAAATCTTTCTTTTTTTTGTTTTCCAGCTAGTTCATTAGGAAACCAGAAAGAAGGTCATAATTTTCAAGCCATTTGTTTTTATCGCTAATGTTTCTTAGGTTCTGTCAAGCATGAAAAATTACTCTCTGCAGAGATGGCAAAATTATCCTTGATTCTCTTTATACTACTTCTGTCCATTTCCAATGCATAGAAGTCATTTGTGACCTTCAAGCGTTGGACATGTACTGAAAACAAGAAAAGAAAGTGCATATGTAAGTCTGAAAATAGATGTCATATAGCCCACTTCCATTTCCAATACAACTGTTCAGTTTGAGCCTCTGTTTGTGTTTCTATGAATTTTGAATGGATACTTGTCCAAGGGTCAGTTTTAGGAGAGCCAGCGACAAATCTGAATCTAGCCCTTAGCAGTCAGTTTTAGGAGGAGCTGCATGCGACCGGTCTTGTCCCCCGCGGGGGCGTTGCTGAAGAGAGTCTGGATCCTACCGGGTCCCGGGCAGGGCTATGGCCTTTCGGTGTGCCTGAGGTACCCCACGCTAGTTCTGGCTAGAAGCGCTCAAGGAGTTTGCGTGGTGGGGATGCTTTGACAGAAGAGCGAAATGATTTGCCTGCTTACGATTTCTGCGAAAGCTGCTGAGAGCTAGGTGTCTTCATGTCTTTAAAAGACTGAGCTGAAATCTAACCCAGACACCTGACGAACATCTTGAGACACGGGCAGTTTGGGTCAAATCTGGATGACTGGCAAGTTTAATTATAGCGTTTGATGACTGTTTTACAGCATTTAAGACTCTTTGAACTTCACAATGGATGATAGTGTTGAAAGGCTGTGAAACAAGTTCAGCTAAAAATGAGCAAAAAATATGATGCTTCCAACACTTTCAGTGGTACCTGGTGCTTATTTGAAGTCTGATAAGGCACAAAATTCTAGTCTATCGGTGACACCAGGTTTCTGGTTGAAAAGTACCAGATTTCTATCAAAACAATGGACAATTCCATGGGTGTCTGCCTGATTTCAAGCCCCCGCTCCCCTCTTTAGTGACACATTTCCTTTGAAGTTTGTTGTATGATCCTGTTTTGTTGCCATAATGCAAGAAAGCCAGCAAAGAATGAGGCAGGGGAGACACAAATTGCCTGCTAAGCACAGTGGAAGATAAACCCGTACCTGGCTGGAGAGAACAACAGCAAAGAAGCGATGACAGTGGCAGTACCTGAAGACTCAGTACCAGTGAGGTGTGTGTAGGGCTGTCAAGAGCTATTGGAGAGGATTCAGCCCCACTGTTGAGGCCAAAGACAGCTGCAGGATGAGATCGTAATTCTGAGGAAACGTTCCATAAGAGTGAATGTAAAAGGTAAAAGAAAACACACAGAGCAGGACAGTGCCTAGCTCACTCAGCCTCAGAAAATCATGAACACTCAGGGGTGCAAAATTTGGGTTCAGGACAGAAAGGTGATGAACATTCATCTAGCTTTTACTATTTACATCAAAATACTTCCACTTAATGAATTCTTCTCAAACCAAGAGAGCAGACAAAAACAGTAGCCTGAGAAAAACGTTCCAATCCACAGTGGTGGGTTTGAGCCCAGCTATTTGATTTCTGCAATCAATTAATTCTAGTGAACTCCTGAAGAAGTCACTAATTGAAAAAATAACAGCAGCTAAGATAAAGTTAACAAACAATGTTCAGTCTCAAAATTTGCATAGCCTTTCCTGAAATTGTGCAGTCTGGACAGTTGCAACAGCTACTGAAAGTCAGAGTCCGCTAGGCAGAAAGCAGAAGCTCGTGACCTGTCTAGACAAAACCTGTGCCTCAACTACAGAACGTTCAAAGCAAACACATTGCTCGAGATCTGCCAACAAAGAATTATTTAGCAAATTATTTCAAAGAAGAGAGAGCATTTTCATAAAAAATAACAAAATGCTTCCTACTTCATAAACAGAAATTGAGGAGAAATTAAACCACCGAATTATCTGCTACAGTTTCCCACTGTAAGCACAACTGCTCTGATCTTCTTTAGCAAGTACACAGCTGGAAATGAGAAGCAGAAGATGGAACTGTCTCAGCAGCACAGGCAAAAAGATTTTCTGGAGTTTTCTTTCGCAAGGGCAGCCCGAATATCAAGCCTGATGTTTAATCAGAAGTACCATTGGCTCAGGAAGAAGAACTGAGAGGGCATTTCAAATTACTGAAATTGAAAAAAATCCACCATAACTCTTGGAATTCCCCCTTTAAAAAACAATGTCGATTTCCTGGGCCAGAAGTGCCTGGAAAAGCGTATAATAAAGATAGATGGTACATGTGAGGATTAAGGTTCCATGTTAAACACACCATAGATATCCCCTGTTGTTCTGTGATAAGCAATCATTTTTAAAACTTGCTCTCATCGCTGTATCATGTTTTCTGTCCAAGTCCACTCACTCTGAGGATGTTCTATGACGGATTCACCAGTTCTTGGTTTTGTTTCTTTTAGAGGATTTTGAGCTCAAAATGTTATGTTTGGAGCTTGCACTCAAAAGTAGCTCCCTTGAGCTCTATATTGTGGTAAAAAGGATTTCTCTCCGAGGATGGTAGCTCCTGTGTTGCTCGCTGCCTTGTCCCTTTTCGCTGTCCTCCCACCACCTGCGTAGGGTTGGAGAAAGGCAGCTGAGAAAAGCAAGCCCGGAATTCTTGCTGCTGAAGAAAAAACCATCAAAGCTGGAACATCTGGCCCCAGAAAACAGAGTCTATGTTTCTGATCTGCACTCTCTGTACTAAGCTCCTGGTGGCTGCTCCAATGCCCCCTCTCCTTGTACATAATGTGCCTCTCAGCTCTCAGGTTGTTAGCCCACTTAGCTCTACCTTCGTAAATAAACTACTCAAACTTCTGAGATTAAGGAGCATTTTGATGATGTGAGCTATCTAGAAGGAATATGGTGACCTTGATATGTAAAAAGCCGTGAGTCCTTCTCACAGAGAAAGCATGAATTACAGATCTTGACAAAACCCAATCTAAGAAAAATTCCGCCCTTTACCCATGAGACATCAGAGTTTTAATTATCTCTTTCAGAGTCCCTAGACTTTCCTTCTCTTGTATCTATTCTTGTCTGCTTATTCTAATCAGCGAAGAGACAGTGAAAACAGAATTTGTCCATCACTTCTGTCAGCTTCACGGTATCCTTCCCCACGTGAACTGTTGTTGGCTAGTGCCCACTTCAAATTCAGGCAGAAAAAATGGTTTCTCAAAGATTAGTCATCCTCATTAGCATTCCCACTGTACTGCTAAGGCAAAGTATTTAATATTAATGACCACTGATATTCCTGCACTGTTTGTCCTGCATTCATAGTGCCTGGTCTCAACATAGGGAGAAAAAGCAAAGGAACAGCACGGTCTCATAACCAAAATGGTGCACAGAAAACAAAATGGATTTTCTAATACAATATTCACTAAATCATGGAGAGTGATGAGCAAAACCTACAGTGCATGCAGCCACTGAGCAGTGGCAGTGGTTTAGTAAGCGGGAATCTGAGTCATTTCTGGATTAATGCTCTGACATAGTGCCAGGGGACACTGTGTTGCTGGAGATACCATTATTTCTCTGAGATGTTTTGTCATCTATATCGCATGTTACACTCAACGAGACAACAATGTCCCCATCCCAGAGAGAACGAAATCAAAAGGCCGGATTGCAACTTGACCCTAGAGGGGTATAAAAGGGAATAAAATATATCTGGTGCCCCTTTGAGCAGAATTCACTTCAAGCGCAGGGGTGGGGGAGTTGAGAGGGCATCTCCCCAGTGCCTGCTCCACCAGCTAAGCAGAGAGGAAAGACATGAGAAAGGCTCCACTTGCCTCTGCTCACATGCCAGAGTGTGCAGAAGGAATAGAGGACGAATAATCTGCTTATTTTTGACAGCAGGAAAGGCAGACTGGGTATTGTATGGCTATATTGTATGCGGAGGTACAAAAGTTCTTCCACCTTCCTGTGTTCAGCTGCATGCGTATGTATTCCAGGCAGAACCCATTTAGAAAGAGACAATAAGAAATGATAGAACACTTATAAAAGACAAAGAAAAAGCACAAATCCTGCCTAAGAACCCACAAAACTTTTCCTAAGACACAGCATGCAAGACATCATGTTTGACTTAAATTTCTGATTAAATAAATACATTCTGCCTACCTAAAATTAATCTCTTGTTTTGATTTGATGAATGCATCACTCTTGGTTTTGATTTGGTGCAATGAAGAAGATTCTATTAAAACAGAATTTGTATGTGGTAAAATTCATTTAAGAAATAATGAGATGTATGTGTGTCTCCCTAGTTTCCAAGAAGAAACCCGTGGCTTTACCCCTACGGCCTAAGCCTCCTGCAGAAGGCTGTTACCGTAATCCTGCCTGGCTCTTCCAGCCTGAAATGCTGCTACTCTTTCCCCAAGCACAGCAGTTCACCGCGGGAGCTCACTCAACAGCTGCTTGCGAAGCCTTCGGGAAGGACACCTGAGGATGTGGGGCACTGGCAGCTGGAGGGGCGGGGAACTGGTTTTCAGGTGAGGGGGATGGCGATTTATGCCAAAGAATTGGCGTGCAGCCTTACTTTGACCATTCGTATCTCACCAATACAAACCAAGGCAGATAATTGCAGCATTTATAACTCTTCAAGAAATTACTACCCTAGATAATCCATTTACATGCTTTTGTTTCAATATGATCTGAAGACACGTTCAGAAGTTATCACTTCCAGCTGGACCACCTATTTTCCAACATCAACAAAAATCAGACACAATGTGGAAGAGGAAAGAAGTGCCAGCGCTGCGTTCGATGTCATAGCACGCAGACAAGTATTGTTCCCAGTCAAAACTTCAGGGTCATTTAAGTAGTTATTTAAATTGCGTACAGAGATAACGTGAGCTGGGAGTCAGACTGATGACTATGTGTAGACTGGTGATCCCCAGCCTTTTCTGACCTTGGACAATAACTCGCTCAGCGTTAAGCGTTGTGGGCAGAATCATACTTTACTCTCACTAATGGCTTTCAGCTTTAACTTTTTAATTTCCTGTAGGTCTCAGCAGCACGAGAAGGTCTCCCAAGCTTTATGTTGCTCACTAACCCGTGAGCCGTGGACCGGGGACTCATGAGTGAGGGGTGGTGGATGAAGTATTACCCGAGTTGGCTGCTGATTTCCCTGCTTGTTATGGTTTTGGGGGGCGGGATACGGAGCCTTCCAATCCTAACTGCGTGTGGGCTTCTCTTCTTCGTGGAAACAACATTAATACTTATGAGCCTGCTTACAGGTGCGCACGTACACGCACACACAGCCTCCAGGTGTACCGCTGACAAAATTACGCGTCCTCGGAACATCTGACCGTTATTTCTGCTTTCTCATTTAAATCCAACAACATTGCCAGGATGGGGTGGAACGTGAAGAAGTTCCCGAAGCAGAACGGGCCAGCTGAGAGCCTCCCCCAGAGCAGCACGAGTCCGCGGCCACCCCCGAGCCCTAACAGAGAATATTAAATAATAATAACAACAACAAATGTCTGTAGAAGTTCCCTCCTGCCCGCAGCTCCAGCGGAGTTCCCTCTCCCCTCTAGAAATAAACACAGAGGTGAATTAAGGGGGGCGGGGGGGGGCGGCGGGCCCAGGTCTCCGTTACCCCCGGGGGGACCCCGGCCGCTCCCCGCCCTGCCCTCGGGCAGGCCCGCCGGGCTCGGGGGGGCCCCCTCAGCGGGAAGGGGAGGGGAAGGGAAGGGAGGAGAGGCCGGCGGCGGGGAGGGGGCGAACCCTGCCCTCTGCCCTCTGACCGCCGCGCAGGCCGCCGCCGCTGGCAGCATGGGGAAGGCGGAAGCGGCGGAGCCGGCCCGTCAGGCCGGGCGGCGGCGCGGGGGGAGCGCGGCGAGAGGCTGAGGCGGGCGGCAGCGGGGGAGAGCGGCGCCGTGAGGGCCCGACAGCGAGCCCCCCCCCGCCGCCCCGAGGCACCGCGTCGTGAGGGGCAGGGGGAGGCCGCCGGCGGCCTGCGGGGTCCGCGCCGGGCCGGGCCGCGCTGAGGGGCCGCGCCGGGCCGGGCGGCGGAGGGGCCCTGCCCGGGGGATGCCCTGGGGGAGGCGGGGAGCAGCGGCGGGAGGGGAGCAGCGTGGGTGCGGCGGGGGGACCCGGCAGCCCCCCGGCATGGAGCCGCGGGTCGGGCTGCGCGGGGAGGGGGGAACCTGAGGCCCGGTGAGCGGCGGCCGCGGCGGGGAGCGCGGGAGGAAGGGCCGCGCCGAGCCCCTGGCAGGTGCCTCCGCCGCCAGTGCCCCGAGGCAGCGGCTCGCAGGCTTCGTGTTTGTCATTGCTGCCGCCGCGACCTCCGGAGATGATGTTGGCAGAGCAAGCCCAGAAGTGGTTCCCGACTCACGTGCAGGTGACGGTCCTTCAAGCCAAAGGTCTGAAGCCGAAAGGTAAAAATGGCAGCAACGACGCCTACACCATCATCCAGCTGGGCAAGGAGAAGTACTCCACCTCGGTGGCCGAGAAGACCCTGGATCCCGTCTGGAAAGAAGAGGCCTCCTTCGAGCTCCCTGGATTGCTCATGCAGGAGAACCCGGAGAAGTACATCCTGTACCTGATCGTCATGCACAGGTCGCTGGTGGGGCTGGACCGGTTCCTGGGGCAGGTGGCGATCAGCCTGAATGACGTCTTTGAGGACAAGCAAAGAAGGAAAACAGAGTAAGTGACGGTTGGTTTTTTTGGTTATAGTTTGCGCTCTCGGTATGCTTGGTGGGGGGGGAATAGTAGCCTGATTATCAACATACTTTTAAATCAAATTGGTGTGTTTCTTTCTGCAGTGGTGTGCTCAAAGCCCCTAACGTGCACAGTTATGTCACTGCAGCCTGACCTCTTCCAGAGAGAAGTTTACTGTACTCACATTAGTCGCTCTGCACAGGGAAGGGCTGTCAATAACGTTAACATGGCTTTTTGACAAATTCTCGTGTGCAACATGAACTCGTTACCGTCTGTTTTTATAAACATTTTTCTTCTTTCTGCTCAGGGCCATGTCCCCGTTCAGCTCCTGCCTCAACTCGAACCGTGTATGAGACTCAGACCCCCTTAAGTCTGGTGTCGTTCTCTTTAAAAACGTTTTCCTTCTCTTGCTGCAACCAAGCGTCTTTAAATATTTTATATTTATGTGTTAGCGGTCAATGAACTGTGACTTAATGAAGGCTTACCAGGGCAGCACAGTACTTTTGTGATCCTGATTAGTCTTAGGCCGCGATCCCGCAGGCTGCTCTGTACAGCAGGCCTCAACAGGGGAGACTGAAGAGAAATTTCTGCTGCTGTAGCCTCCATCATTACCTGCATAAGCCTTTGGCAATGCAAATGCCATTGCCAGCAAATTCTGGCACTGGAACACAAAAAAAAACAAAAAAGAAAGAAAAAAAAAGAAAAATATAAGCATCACAGCAGTTTATTAGGCTGAACTGTAAACGTATCTAACTCTCTGGGTTTTTCAACTAAATTGTTTATAATTTCTAGTTAGGTCATGATTGCACAAAGATGTCTGGTACCAGTTTAATTTATCCTCCAAAGTGTATGGGAATAAGCTGTAGGTGCAAGTGTACTGCAGGCATGCCTGTGACTACGATTTGTGTTGGTTTTAGCTATGCTTGTCCCACAGAAGTAGTCCGAGAACAGCATGGAGACCTCCAAGCTAGCTGTATGTAGGCAACGATGTATCGGCGCTGACAGATCTTTCTGCAGTGGTTAAAAAGGTCCTGCCCCAGGTGCTTTTCCTCCTCTAGTGTGTCTTCGATAGAGAGGCTCCTGTGCCCAAATCTCAGCTGTTACAGGCTGGTATTTCTGCTGTTAGTGATGGTGGGTCTAGGGTAAGATGCTGGACTTTGCGTCGAAGTGGCTAAGGGTCTGGCATGATTTGTCTGTTACGGACTGTGCTGGGGAGGTGTGAACCTCCAGCAGAGCCGGGGTGGACAGTCAGAGGTGGAAATCAGTACAGCAACACCAGCCAGGTCTTGTTGGTCAGACAATTGCTTCTGGAGAAACCATCTCAGATCCTGGTCTTGCTTATGTGCAGGGGCTGAGGTTGAAGGAGCACCAAAAACAAGTCAAAGCTGCCTTTGCCCTGGTGTTTGGAGGGTTTTTTTGCAAATTAAATTTTCAGCAAAACAGTATGTTCACCAGCCATATAATAGGGAACAACGTGTCCACGCAGAATCTCTTGTGGGTTTGTGGTCTGAACTGTTATACTTTTTAATTGCTTATCTTTTTCAGGACAAACCACTTACCTTGATGCAATGCATGGTAATGCCTGTAGCCTTAGGGTCTTAATTTCTGCTTACACCCGATTCAAGAAGTTTCAGTGCTTTTTAGACATGCATCTTAAATATTCTTTAATCATCAGTTGTAATTATCTTGCAAGTCATAGGCAACTACTTTAGTTTAAACACCTTCTTCTGTTCTGCAGAAACGCTGCTGACTGTAAAAGCTGTGTAAGTCTAGGTAGAAATATGTATTCAGAAACTGGAGAATATATGTAAGTTACTCATGTATCACTGGGAGTAACAAAACCTCTTTTCCCTTTGGGGAACCATGCACTTTTGCAGCAATTTTAGCAAAAGTAGTGTTGGAGTCTTACAAAATTATTGCAAAAATTTGTAAGTGGGGTAATTAACATAGTCCTTGTGATAGTTAAATAAACATTCAGTTCTCTTCAGTGTATTTATGTGAAGCTGTGCTTAGCAGGGCTTGATAGGCGTTCTTTATTTTTTCGTTTCTTTCTCTGAAGTGTGAGAGAGGAACTCGCGCTGTGTAACCGTGCAGTGGTGCTTCCCTGGACCACCGCGGAAATTAGCAGGGCTCCCCGAGAAATCTGCGCTCTGCCTGCGAGCTCTGCTGCATAAGGTGGGGGCCTGTGGGGAAATTGTTACAAACAGCCCAAGTCCTACTTTCAGAAGTTACTTGAGCATTTAGGATTGCAAATCTTATTAAAAGTTGATGGGCGTAAGGCTTCTAGAGCCGAACAGCCCTACTTGTAAAAGTCTTCCATACGTGTAAAAGTGCTGACGGGCAGTTAGTGGGAAATTTGGCAGCACACGCTCACTTAATGTCGACTTAAATTCTTACGAGATAGGAGCCACTGGAAGTCCAGTTTTCCTGTCGGTGTGTGTAGGTGCTTAGAAACCTAGAAAATGTCCTTTTTGAAACTCACTTTTGAAAAAATAGTTCAGAGTCCTTAAGCCTTTAGATGTTTTCGGAAAGTTACCAGGGTTGTCTGCTTGTACGCCTTAGTGGAGTGCGTGTGTCTTGTTGCTGTCTCCGTTAAGCCTTAGGTGGAGATGTGGATGCAATATTTGTACGTGTATGTGGGAGGAGGGCAAACTTTCAAGAATAAATTTGCAAATGCGATCTCAAACAAAACGCTCTTTCTTATTCTCATTTTATTAAATCCTTTCTGATACAAAATATTCCTGGTCCTGTGTTGGCAGTAAACTAAGGGTGATATATTTGGACCCGAAGACCTTCTAGCTGTGACTATGGTGTGGGAACTGAGATACCCAGTGCCTTTCAAGACCAAGTCCAATGTCTTTATTACCAAAGCATTCTGATGGTTGAAAGCTATATTCATTGTTTCAGAAACACTAATCTGTTTTATTAAGCAATGTTTTTGCTTTCAAATATGTTCAACAGGCTTGTGGTGTTATTAAATCCAGAGTTATTTTCTCATGTTGATGTAACCTTAACATTTCTTGCTTTGTTTGGGGATGAATGAGATCCAGTTATTTGATGAAGTGTCTATTGGTAATATTTCTACTTTTTAATATATTTAATAGCTTCCTCTTTCCAACACAGCTGTACATATGGTGCTGTAAGAGACAGACTCAAGAGTCACCAGGGTATTGCAAAAAAGATATTTAATATTCTGCACAATGCTGAACCCTGTCAGCAATTCCCTGGTGCTTTTTTAGTAAGGAGGTATGAGAAGTGAAGGCTACCAGCTGATTTTGAATTCCTAGGAAGACCGTGGGGTGTGTGACATTCAGCTTTTTGTATTTTTTTTTAATTTAATATTTTTTAATTTGGAAGAAATAATTTAAAAAATACACTGCAGCTTCAGAAACATAATGTTAGGGAAAAATGATCCTTTTTTTCTGTATAGCTTTTTTTGTTGCTTGTCAAAGCTTATGAAAAATACTCTCTGCAGTGAAGTTTTCGGGCAGAGGCCTCATGATAGGATTTGCATGTCTTGTGTTCTAATAAACTTGATTTCACACAATATTTAATGAAACAAAGCAGTATAATTACTGTAACTTGATAGTGAAAAATTTGTACACGCTGTCACGCAATATCTTTTTTCTTTCTTTCTGAAACTGATGATTTTTCGAATTCTTACAAGTGAAAATTCCTGGAACGGTTAGATCCAGATGTGGCTCAGATGGTCTCTTACTAGGTCTCTTCCCGAAACCTCAGCCAAAGCATCTGCAGGATCCTAGTTCATTTTCTTTCTGTATTGGTGCAGAAGTGCCCATCACGCCGTGCTGGCTTTGTAAATTTGTGTCTCTGGCATCTCTGCTGTAGCTGGAAAGGGACAGGCTCCTTTTACTTCTTCCGTTCTTTTCTCCAGAGTGGAAGATGAGGCTCCAGATGCTGAGAGAGGTTTTACTGAGGTTTTTTAGCAGTTCAGAAAGCTTGGGAGATACTGCTTTACTGGAAGCATATTTAGCATAACTTTTCAGATCTTGGATTTCTGACATGGTTTTTTTTTTTTTGGCGGTAAAATCCTGTGGGGTGTTTTTTGACTCCTCCTGAGAAATATGTGACTTTTTTTTTTGGTCTACTGTTGCAGAATAAATATACCTCTTTTGCTCTTGCAATGTAAATGTAAATGATGATAAGTGAAAGTGTTGTTTTAAAGGATATATACATTTTTGTAATAATTCCAGTTCAGTTATAATTCAGTTGCCTTATTACTATTGATGATCTGATGTGTAACACCAAAACAGATTTTTGAATTATCATGGAGTAAAAAAATACTCATTTACTGACATGTCTTACTTTACTGAAGTATTTTCAGTAGTTTTTCCTTAATGACTGTGCTTAGTTTTTTTTTCCTTTGACCTAAATGAACAGAGCAATAGAAGAACAAATTTCCGTTAGCTTTCACCATGATGTTACTTATTTTATCGGCATTTGCTTCATCCTTGTTGTTCTCTAATTCTGCACTATTTATTGTCTATTGCTTTATTAGCTTTCTTGGAGAGCTAGTTTTATTAGATGTTCAGCTAATTTAATATGCAACACTTGTCTGGAATGTTACGAATTTGAGGGGGGCAGGCGGTAGTAGAGTTATTATTTCTTACAGAAATTTTGTTGGAGGAGACATTTTTTTATATGTAACGTAATTCACCTTCTCTCTGGTTTCTATAATACCTCAACACCCCACCCGAGCCACAAATTGCAGCAGTGTTGTAAAAAAATGCTTATTTGGGTATTATACAGTGAAGGAATCTTGGCCGTATCTAAGATATTTCTCCTCTGCTGCCATTGATGATATAAAATAGTCAGAAACAGCTTCTCAGCAAACAAACAGACAAAAAGAATTAACAATTGACCACAATCAGTACCCCTGTGTTTTAAGCACTTATTCTTTAGTGGTGCTGATCTTTCTGAAAGATACAAAAATTGTGTGACTTCCTCCAAATTAATGAGAATTCCTTCTTGGCAGCATTACTCTTGGACGTGGACAGGTTCCCCCTTCGCCTGCCTCTGCCGTGTCCTCTCTCTTGTCTGTAGCAGCATAGGCAAGAGGCAGGCGCTCGAGTAGGTGGCTTCAAATACACCCTAAATTATGAACAAGCAAACAACTACTAGTGACTGGATAGTGTGATTGTTGGGGACTCGGTGCTTGTTAACAGATAGTGCCCTTTTAAAAAGAATTCTACATAACATTTTATAAATATTATGTACTAATTTTGAGTCTTAAATTTAGTTTAAACCGGAAAAATGCATTTTAGATGATAAAACTCAATAGCAGTGGAAATGGCAGGCTGTAACAGAAGTTATCAAAATGTTGTGGTTAAAGTAAGAAAAAACCCTTGTTCCACGCTAGTCAAAAGTGGGAAGAGTAGTAACTGATAAATTTGTCAAAGGGACAGAAAGAACGAGCAGCCTGGAGGATCCATACGGATCTGAGCTGTTGCTTTCATAGTACCACTCAGTAAATGTAAAAAAAAAAATGAAGGAATGCTAGTAGTGAGGAACAGAAGAGAAAGACGGTTGAGGGGGAAAGAAAAACTTGAGGCCCGTTGTAGCTTTATGGGAGTATAGCAATATTTTTAAATTATCCAATAATATTCCCAGCATTTACATTTTGACAAGAAATGCAAACACTGACATGCAACAAGTTGTAATTCTCAGTCAGAGTCTGAGTGCCATCTGGATTGAAATACTTTTCCATTTTCTGTGCATACACACATGCTTATATACACACTCAGCTGAAACAACTGGCCTTAATTCTCATACCTTCAGTTACTTTGTTTCTAAAATAAAAGTTTTCACACATAGTCGTTAGCCAAAATAATAAGTAAGCTAAGACCATTTAATTACTTTGATTCCAGTTGATGTTAGCCTACCCCTTAGTAAGGGTGTTGTGATATGTGCCAGTTCCCATATGTTTTGTGGTGTTACGATGTCACTCTGTAGTATTTATTTTTAAACTCTGCTTTGTATGTCTCATTTCAGTTGGCTTCCAGAAAGCAATGATATTCATCTTTGTGAATGTCATCACTTATTTTAATAAATAATCTGGTTTCTTCCACATTTCCCCTCATACACGATGTAGTCTGCGCTCCACTCCTTGCCTTCATTTTCCTGCTTACTGATTTTTGGGGCAGTCTCTCGGTATGGTATCCAAGTGATTTATAACAAAACGTACTTCTGCATTTTTCAGAGTGCATTTGCTGCTAATGAAAAAGTTAGATAGTTCTGGACGTTCAATGTTTTTTTTTATCTGTTAGCTGTGGATGTTTACGCTAGTGAGATTTTGTGAAGCAAGTTTCTTCAGTGTATCTAGCTTGAACATAGTAGTCTAAGATGAAGAAGTACTGCTTCCCTGTAACAGCTGACGGACATGTTCTCTTACTGAAATTTTGACCATCTTTTTAGGGGTAATTCTCTAAGTACCTGCTGGCATAGAAAATTCTTCTCATCACTGGATAGCAGGCTGAAGTTGCTTAGCAGATCAGGATGCTGATTTTACCTGTAAAACAAGGTTAGAAGCCTTGTGGATGCTGTGATTGTGTGGCTTTTTGCAGAATTCCTTCAATACTTTCTGAATTAAAATCAAGATTTTGCAAAAATCTTTGGGTGCAATCTAATTATTTCAGCAAAGGGAAATTAGATCACCTCAATAGATATTTACTGGTCGAGTGAAGGCAGAGTGGCATATTGGAGAAGCAGCAAGATGAGTGGGAAAATTCCTCGAGTAGTTTCCATATTCGGCAATGGCAAGAAGACAGAGTCAGAAGGTCACCTGTCATGCCCAGGTTGAATGTGCTGGCTAGAAGACTTCGAATTCCTGTAGAAATTGGTAGACAAGTATCCTGGGGGTTTTGAAGGCTGTTAAAGTTTTTAGTATATAATTAAAATGTAATCAAAATTACATAGTGGCTTTTCTTAGCCATATTATTATTTTTCTTATCCATACTGTCAACCTGTCTGCTTAGTGTTACATGGTGAGCAGAATAGCTTGAGTGACGCTTCTTCAAAGAGAGAGGGCTAAGACTTGGAACTGTCAAATTCTGTGGCAGATTTGGAGGACAAGACACCACAACATCAGCTTCCTGCTATTAGGAGAAGAGAAACAAGATACTGTTTTCAAAATATTTGTTGATTGCAGGATGAAGGGTGCAATGACAGTAGCGTAGATAAGCAAAAGTGAGTTGGAAAATGAAGTTCATAGGAAACGAATGAAATCAGAAGAAGGGAAGGAAAGAACAGTTGAAGAAATTGCGTTGAAAATGTGTTTGTAGACCACTAGCTATTTAGATGGAGTCGGCAAGCCAGAGTTTTGTAACATGTTCGTTTATAGTTACTTAAGTTTTCTCCATCAGTTTTCCTGTCTACCTTTTCTAAGCTAAAAGGTTCAGTACTGCTAGTAGTGCACAATTTAATAGTATGCAGAAGATGGCTACTGTCTGTCTTAGAAATAAAGGAGTTTGCTTTTTCCATCCCTAATTGTGGGTGTGGCCAAAATTGAGTAATTTTGTCATGGCTAGAAAATAGCCCTGTTTCTTCAGACAGGGATTTAGTTTTTCAGGGCTGACTGGACAGCAGGATTTTTCCTATTCAGCCTTGAATCTTGATCTTCTCTTAATGTGTTCAAAAAAATTGTCAGCATACAGAGTGGCAATTTATGTAATACAAAATAAAAATGAACAGAAACCTGTGCAAGACAGGCCAAGCCCTTTAGCGCACTCAGAAACAGATGACAGAAAGAAGCAAGGGTTGTGCAGATGGAAACCACAGGGGAAAAGTCGAAATTAGAGGGTGTGTGGAGGACGTTGTCCTACAGAACATTTGAAGGTGAGAGCAAGAAGTATGAATGTGATTCAGAAGGCAATAGGGCTTCCTTTGAAGTTGGGAAAATTTGCCAGACTTTGTACAAGGTGTGTTTAAATAAAGACTGTCTGCAAGACTGGATGTAATATTTGGTTATTAAATAAAAGGGCATCTGCTCTCATAAAAGCCACCCTGTTTTGTTCGTATATGTTATTGGCTATTTTCCTACTTTGTACAGGCTTTCTATAGAATAAGCTCATGGCAGCCTGACAAATGGAGCATTTATTGTGGCTAAAAGTACTGTAAACAAAACCAAAATAGCAAGTTTTATTGGCTTTTATAATACATTACAATTTTTTAAATTTGCAGTGGTGTAGTGGAATTTAGCATTTTAGAACCCAAATGTTGTTATCTGAAAACAGTGGACTTCATTTTCCAATTCTTTTTTTCTATTATATACAGCACTGTTTTTTCTATTTGTTGCTCACACCCATGTGTTGTAAAAGCAGATTCTAATAAGAAACATTTACAGACTCAGTTGCTTGTTCACATGCAGCTCCACACAAATACGTTGCCTGCATTTGTTCTCATCTGTTTAAAAAAGTAATTATTTGCCTTTGAATTTGAAGAAAATCATGATTTGAGTCTGCTTCGCATATTGTCTTTTTATGAGCTGAAGCACGTGGAACTTTCATTATAACTAAAACAAGATAAAGTCTCCAAGGTAGCAAAGAAATCTCCTTGAAATGCCTATGAAGATTAAATATCTGTGTTTTATACAAAGATTTGATCCAGCAATCATTATTCAAGTGGGAATTCCACTGAAGTCCCAAGGAATTTTGCTGGAGTAAAGAGTTTATGATTAAATTCTGTTGGAATCGGTGGCAGTGTTGAACCTGGTCCCAGCAGGTATTAGATCCAGTCCCTTGTGCCATTATGTTCTCTTCTTAGGGTGAGAAGAGTTTCTTTGTTTTCCCAGCTGAACTTATTTTTTTTATCAAGTTCTCCAAAGTCTACTTTGAAAACAAAAGTACAAGCTGCAAAGGCAGTCTGTTAGTTGTGTGCTGGAATTCTCTCCTTCAGACCTGGCGAATGTCAAAATAATGCAGAGGTGCGCCCGTAGCAGGTGAGTGCTGGTAGTGACACAGAGTAGTTGTTGATTCATGATAAGTATGTCAATAATTGAGTTAAGTTTTGAAAGAAAAGGCTTTCTTCCACTCAGCAAAAGCTTAAGTATTTATGTCCATTATGTAAAACAAATTAGCAAGTTTTATCCATCAGTTTAAAGTTTCACTAATTCCCTAGTAGTAACATATGAAAATTCAGCAATCTTAGCAGTCTTACCAGAGATACAGTATTAATGTTTGGGATCTGTGAGGGGAGAGAAAGAGGGAGAAGGGGAATATGTTTTCTTACAGTGTAGGCTGAGCCATTAAATTTGAATGTCAAAAAGTCAAGTCCTCTCTGCCTACTAAGCCTCTTAAATCACTCATAAGCCTTATTTATATTGATGTTTATGTTTAGTGTCTGTCTAAGAAATCATGGTGAAGACTTTCTCAGTTTCAGGGTGGTTTTTGGTTTAGGTTTGTTTTTTTTTCTGCACAGGCAAGATATGTCTGAGCAAGGGCTTGTTCATTATGGCTGTGTATTTTAATTTTTTTTTAAGAGAATATATGAACATATTTGCTTTTAAAGAAGAGTTTTAAAGAAAGTAGGCTATCTAGGTCTTCCAGTTTTTGCGTATTACATATGACAAAAACAATTTACTCTTCTGTTGTGTGTTTTCTGTAACGACTCTATAGATGACTTAAAAGTGTTTCTGGAATTGGTTACAAGGAAGTGAAACATTATTAACTAGAATGAAAAATGATCCATCTTCTTCAGACGCATAACGTATTTCAGGTTTTACATTTCATTTAAAATACATAAATGAAGTTACCTCACAACAGAAGAAAAACTTTCTTCCTAGAGGATTAATTGTCCTCCTACCAGTTTGAACTTCTATATCTACTGGTCTGGATTTATGTTGTCCACTGCCAGGACAGAGGAGGTTTGATATTTCTTAATTATTCTGGTTTAGTACAAGATATAAAAGCTTTTAGACATCACAAAGGAACAAAAAAAAAAGTCATAATACTCTTTATCCTTTCGTTATTCCTTTGGTGGGTCACTTTTAGAAGTATTTTCTCAACTCAAAAAGTAGTATCTCTGCCTGAAAATTTAATTGAAACTGTCACCTTTAAAAATATTTATGAAATCTGAAAGGAAATTGCGGGTTATTTTTCTCCTTTCCTGACCTTGTTTTCTGTATTTGGTCTTATTGAATAATGCATGTATAACTGTGTAATCAATTTTGCATCTGTGCTGATAGGCAATTTAATTTCTTAGCGTCCAGTTCAAAAGTTACTTCATCGTGATACTCTGCTGTGGTGTTAGCACGTCTGCCTGCATTCCTCCTGACAGTGAGTTTAGAGCACCTCTTTCAAGGTGACGGATCTGAAATATGCCCTTGTGCCCTTTTTAAGTAGGAAAAGGCTATTGATGATGGGTATGGAGAAGGGATTGTCTGTCAGTCGTTCATTTAGGTGAAGGAAGATTAAGCCATAATTCTGCAGATGCTTCCGTGGCACAATGGAGCAGTCAGGGATGAGTAAGACACTTGGATAATGATGAAGCCTTTATTGGACCTGGCAAAGAAGCACACTTGGCTTTTTAAAACAGATGATCACATCTTTGATCTCTTTTCAAGGAGTAGGGCTTTATGTCGTGGTTCCAAAGCCTGTGGAAGTATTTCTGAAGTTAATCCTGCTAATGACCCGCAAAAGAAGGGACGGCTGCTAGATCCACCTATGCGCCCGCTGTTCTGCCACCAGTGCTTGTGGGGTTGCCATCAACATTAGCAGGTGTTGCAGTTGCAGAACTGAAATGATGGTTGACTTTTCAGGAGTCTTAGATACTTATTTCTTTGCTATTGCAGTTGATGTAAAGCTTAACCACTGATTAGAAGGAGGGGACAGAGGGGAAAAAAGTTTGCTAGCCTATAAACCTGACCAAACTCAAAGGAGAAAAGGTTACTAGAGGAAATATTTGCCACAGAGCATACATTCAGTTAATATACATCACTGCTAAATAAAGGCCACTTGAAAAATACCAAGTGTTCTTTTAAGTAGGAAAATAAAATCTGTTTGTATTTGTAATTAGCATTAGAAACAATTTCTCCTTTGTAAGCAGATATGAGGCCTTTAGCTTTGATAAACTTTAGTAAGCTTCCACAGAGTTGACTTTGGTTCTTAAAGCAGGTGAACAGTGCAAAGAGCTTTGTGCTTGCTTAGTTTTTAAGTTTTCTCTTCAAAAACAAATACAGACCAGAAAGTTTTTCAGTACAGGAATGTTTCAATTTTTGGTATGGAATTTGGTTTTCATGTTTTAAATTATACCAGCCAGATACATTAACCGACTAACCAGAGTTTAATGACTAGCCTCCAGAAAACGCGACTTAACGTGCTCTTTTTCTCCTTTAAGGTGGTTTCACCTAGAGTCCAGACAAGGGAAGAGAACTAAAGACAGAGGAGAAATAAAGGTCAATATTCAGTTTATGAGGAATAACATGACAGCAAGTATGTTTGATTTGTCAATGAAGGACAAAACCAAATCCCCTTTTGCTAAACTAAAAGACAAAATGAAGGGTCGAAAAAATGATGGGACGTTTTCAGATACATCCTCTGCAATCATCCCAAGTACTCACATACCTGATGCAAATGTAGAGGTATGCAGTGGTGAAGTACAAATGAAATCAAAACCAAAAAAACCTTTCCTTTTGGGACCTCAGCGGCTATCCTCAGCTCATTCGATGTCAGACTTAACGGGATCGCATGTCTCCTCGGAAAAAATGAAATCCAGCACAGTTGGCTACTCTCACCTTTTCAGGCGTCAGCTGGAATCTTTTGGTTCTGTTGATGAAGGTGGTAAGTAAAACTCATGACTTATAATTACAGTTCACTGCTATTAGAGCATTCAGAAGTCTGTTTCTTCAGTGTAGGAAGCAATTACGAGGCCAAAAAGTTAAGAATTATGGCTGGGCTATTTTTTTTTTCACTGCCATTAGTTAGTGGTAACTCATAATTGCTGTTTCTGGATGTATGAAATAACTTATGTTGGTCATAATGTATGGCAATTTGGCATTTTTTTTCTTATGTCCTCGTTTGAGAGTGTGTTGTAGTGAAGCATTGCATTCTAGAAGGAACTCTGGGCAAAATAGCATCTTGTGAAAAATAAAAGTCTGTTTAAAAAGCTGAAAATGATCACCAAAATTTTAAACCCAATTTATTCAAAGAACTGAAGATACTTTGCATTGTTCAAAGTTATTATGCAGCAATAGAATACTGTTGCTTTCTGGAATGGCACACTAGTCACAGCTGTCTTCATTGTGGAACGAAACAAAAATTTGCTGTAGTGTCTATCCATGAACATTTCTGAACCACGAGGTCAAGACCACAGCTGCTCTTTTTTTTTTTTAAATAGCTTAGTTACTCAGCAGTGTTTTGAACTGAGACTCAACTGCAAAGCTTCTGGACTTAGGCTAAAAGGGGTTCTCTGCATGTCATGAACTATGATATAGTGTCTTATTGATAATATACTAATGACAGATTGTTTGCAGGCAGTCTAAAGTCTCCACATAGAAGGACACTAAGTGTTGATACTTCTAAAATGAACCAGCTTGACAGCACAGCTGATGAAACTGCACTTCAAGCACAAAATGACCCATTTACTAATGTGAGTGCTTCGTTACCCCAAAAATTTGCTACACTGCCAAGACAGAAGAATCCATTTGAAGAAAGCCCAGTGACGTGGGATCAAAACATAAGTCTGTTTTCCAAACCTGTCGAAATCAGAAAAGAAATTAAAAAAGAGAAAAAAGAGAAAGTTAGTCTTTTTGAAAGAGTGACTGGAAAAAAAGATAGCAAGAGGTCAGATAAACTTAGCAATGGGGGCTCAGAGAGTTCTACTGACTTGAAATCACCTAGTGCGTTTGGCGAAGCTCATCAGGAGAGTTTTGATTATGATTCGACTAATCCGTTTATGACAAACTTCAAGCCTACAAGCATGTTGCCACCTTCAAGGTAGGTTTCTGCTGTATTTCAGTCTGGTATCTTGAACATGTTATATAAATGAAAATGTGAAGTGTTGAGGAACACGATCTTCGTGTTTTATATACGTTTATGTCATTGCTTATCTGTTTCTAAGTAAAAGTTATGAACTTTTTATATAGTTTGATCTTTTCTTACTTAATTTGGAAGTTTTGAAGGTTATGGTACTAATATGTGCTGTGAACGTTCTTGGGTACTTGCATTTGTGGACGACCTCGTTTGTGCTTCAGAATGGGTTCTTCCTGAAAGTCTTCTGCTTTCACTGAACACTCATTGCTAATTATTACAATGCCCAAAGTCAAGGTTTTAGAGGGAAAGGTTTCAAGTCGAAGGGAAAGTTGAAATGGAATAAATAAAAGGGTGAGGAAAATGTCAGTAATGAAGACAACTTCTGTGGATGTCACCATGTGGGGAAAAAATGGATTTAGGTTCTGTATGTTAGAGCACAGGAATTGAAGACCATTTTGTTTCTAAATGGGAGCACCCACATGGGCACTTATCACACTTGAATTCGTTTGGCTCACCGTAGCTTTGCTGACTTTCTGTGCATTCAAGTCATTGCACAAGAGAGGATTTGTGTTAAGCAGAGTGAATTAAGTTATGGGGCTGATAAAAAACTTTGATTTAAATAATCCTTTTGAATCTGTGTTTGTCTATCAACAGTTTACTTGTTTTCCTAAAAAAAAACCCCACAAAACCAAAAAACCCCAATAAACCAAAAGTGTATCCCACAGTTAGTTTCCTTTCTGGCTTTTGTTTTCTAGTGAGGAAGAGACACAGTCTCTTTCCGTATAGATATATATGCACACGCACGACATACACTGTTCCCAATAGAGAAATGTTTAAGCAGTTAAATAATTAACTTTTATTCATTTGCATTTGTGTTTTTTCTGTATATTAATGCCAGAAATTAACAGTCCTTTTTTTTCAAGGTAATAATTAATTTCTATTTAATGACTTAAATTTGGTAGAAATGTAATTTAAAATTCAAATGCTCCGAACTGGAATTTTGAGATTGTAAACTAAATCGCTGTTTTAAATGGAACACATAGTTCTAGCAAATTTGCCATTCCCTGTCTATTAATTCCTTAATTAATGACACAGTCATATTTCCTTTAAAAAAAAACAAAAAAAACAAAAAGTAATTTGATTGTTGTTATCTTGTTCTTTAAGGTTTTAGAACAGATTGATCACTTTGTATCCCAACTCAATTTTATTCATCGATTAGAATGCATGCATTCCTGATTTAAACTTAGTCATTTTCTCAGCAAAACTAATCACGGATGTGAATTAGATAAATGAACTGAAATGGAACTGCTAGACAGAAGTTTTGGCTGCTAGAAGCTCGTACAGACTTCAGTGATTTATCTTCTTAGTGTCTGCTACAAGTCAAGTCAGTTCCTAGTGTCTTAAATTACATGTTTACAGACAGAGCCTTAGAATATTATTTATTTAATAAAGGATTTCTCTAGATTAGTGTAAGGTTGGGATGTAGCTTGGTTTGTCAGAAGTTAAACTTCCATTTAAATAAGCTCCTTTAAAGAGTCGTAATTTAAATAACAATTAAAATTACATAGCATTTAATTTTTTTAAAATGAAAAAATGTATTCAGGCAGATGCTAGATATAAGTAGTGAAATCTTTTGAAGTTCTTGAATGCAGCAGATCTTGATAAACATAAATCTTTAACGGTAATCATGATGGACTTTTTTTTTCTTTATTTTGTAATTAAAAAGCTCATCACAGTGCCCATTCAGAAGGACTTAGTCATTTGTTCCCCCTCTTTGTATGAGTCTCTTTTAGTAGTTCTTGACTTTTATGTAAACATAAACTTTTGATAAGACAAATAGATACTCTGTTATTTTCAAAAAGCTAAAAATATTAAACATTTTGACCTTTTCTATAAGACAGCTACTATGGAGTAATATCTAGCATGCAGTAATTTAGGTTAGAAGCTCTCGATTTTTATATGCTGCAGTATTATGTTCTGTGAGAATCTTTTAGACTAAGTTCACTTTCTTTCAAATGTATCTTGTAAAATGATTATCTTTTGAAGTAGAAACTAATACAAAATGTGCATATTTAATAAGTTTACAGTTTAAGTTTACCTTTTATCTGTGGAAGATTTGTTGAATAGAATCCACTTTTAATTTTTCAGACTAGTAATACTGTGAAGAAAGAATTGTGTAAATCTGTGGGCACAGAATAAATGAGGTTGAGTAACAAATTCAGTATGCAGAAAGCATACACAGGGAATTTAAACTTTGAGTTGCTTTTTATTTACTCAGCATGCTATTAAGCTCTTTTGGATGGATACCGTTTGCATGAGTAAACCAGGCAGTATCTTTTAATTGAGGTGTGTCCAAAATCAGTGTTCTGGTGTGGATGAGGAGTTTGTTTTGCAGGTGGATCTCCCAGTTCACCCCACTGAGCTAAGCCTTTGAGTGATGGAATGGTCCTGGGGCACATGACCTGGATTCCAGTCTGATGTAACACAACCAGAAGATGTATTGCGGGAGCACACTGTAGCCACAGAAGGGTGCTCAGTCCATGGGACCAGGCTGGAGGTGGTGCAAAGTGGGAGAAAAAAACCCACATCAAAACCTTCTTCCCACTCCCCAACTCCTTCATGTGCATAGTGTGAAGGTCAGGTTCTTAGCACCAGTGGACCTGTGTCTGTAAACTTAGTGGGAGTCTTTTCAGGGACTGGTGAGCTTTGGGCCAGGTTTAAGTTTGTCCTAATTAATTGTGTTTGGTGATGTTGACTAAGCAGTCATGATGTGCAGGACAGCAGCTCATGAGAGCATCCCTAACTGATGGGTAGGTGAGTTGCAGAACAGAGTTGCTGATAGCTCTTCATCCAAACAGACATTAGGGCTAACGGGCTGTATGCGTACTCTGTCACTAATTACTCTTATTTACTAATTAGAAGAATGAAGATAAATACATCTTCCTCCTGTTTCTCAGCTGCTGATTCAGAAAATGTAGAATTGGTTCAGCAAGTTACAGGATTTTTTTTTTTTTTTTTCTAAACAGAAGAAGTATGCCGGGATTATTTGGAAATTATGATTTATTTTTATTATTGTTAGTTATTATTGTTCTTTCAAGAAGGTTTAAGAAATATTTTGGAAAAGCAAAACAAAACCTGTTTGTGTATAATACTAGTTGCCAGGGAATCACAAAATAAGGACCCCTAATTTCTATTTATCTCTGCTGTGGCAAAGGCCTCTTCTGTGGCTTTGACTAAATCACTAAGTCTCCCTGCTCCTGATCTGTAAAATGGGGATGATATTTTGTTACCTCTTACAAATGCTGAGTTAATAAATTAGTATTTTTAAAGGGTTTTATAGATACAGTATTACAGTATTACATAAGTGTTAAGGTTGGGTTTTTTTGTTGTCTGGTGTAGGTGTAATATAGATATTTATGAGCTGATTTCTTGACAATTTAAAAACACTGCAGTCTCAGAGTGAAACAAGAAATGCTGTTTTTGCAAATATTGGTAAATCTGTTCGTTCCAGAGGATTTATATTGTACAGCCAATGAACAGTTTTTAACCACACAGTATGTCTGGTATTTTTAGCCAGTACTTACCAATAATAGTTTTGTCTTTGTACTTCTTAATCCACTGCTTTGAAACTTTTACCTAATAGCGTCTTAAATTGCATTCATCCTTACAATTAGTGCTATTGTCATGGCTCTCAAGAGGTTAATTTGCAGCCAGGAGCCACGTGGATTTGGTATTGAACACAGTTAAAGAAATTGAGGGTGCTCCTGGAAAACAAAGATTGTGTTGTGCCATGACCAAACCTGGAGCATCATTTCTCTGAAATTGTTTGTGTTTAGGAAAATACACTACAGTAGGCTAATAAACTGATGTGAAAATTTCTCAATTTACACCACTTGACAAGTGCTAAAAGAAAAGCATCTTTAATTTTAATGTGTTATTAGGACCTTTTTAGAGAGATTGTACAAGTTATTAACAAGGTCCTCCGAGACAGGAGACGGGTAATTAACAAGACCTACAGAAAGAGAGTTTAGGTAATTAACAAGATCTTAGGCATTGGACACAGGGAAACAAATAGCCCAATATTTAAAGCTGACAGGTTGTTACTAGTCTGATCAAATTCCCGATCTGGGAAACTGAATTAATAGGTGTTTGGGAGCTTTCAAAGAAACATTATATATATAAGATATATATACACACATACACACATTATAAGTGTGTGTCTGTGTGCACATATATAGAGAGATACATTAAACCAAAATTTTTAAAGTAGCGCTTCCATGACCAAAGTATTGTTAAACTTAGAGAAAAGATAAAGCTTGTGCCTTCATACTGGTTACACTGTGTCTCAAGTTCTTGCAATAAATGTGTTACATTCTGAGCACTATGGAAGGTGGAAAAGTGGAGGAGAAAGAAATGTGTATCTTACTGGCATTCACTGCAACAGTTATATATCGATCTATATATTATATATATACATTATATATTATTATATATTTAGAACATTAGTTATTGGTCAATTGGAGCATAAAATGCAAAATATTTGTTCAAAATGTTGATATCTTAACAAGTTTATTACTGTGCTTGCTAGGGTAGTACAGTCTGTTCTGACATTTTAGCGTATATTTCTCTGTTAGTCAAAAAATGACATCAGGTGAACTATGCTGTTTTCAGAATTTTGTTTCCTCTGTCAGTGTTAGCATGCCATATTTTAAGAACAGCATACTTCAGCATTACTTTTCTTGAAATGCAAGGATTTTTTTCAGTTCTCTACTGAAATTTGACTTCTCTCCAGTCAACTGTGCTTATCTATAGTCTAGGTAGAATATTGATAGGCTACGACAGTACATTAATTATACTGTAGACTGTTAATATTTATTAATTCGATGCAGTAAAGCTGTCGGTAGAATATTATTTCAACAAAACATATACATTACAGGTATGTGGGAGGTAATGGGAAATGACAGAACAAGCAGAAGTCACACAAGGATTCTTAGTCTTGTGGTCTGCCAGGGCTGTTTCTGTCTGATTTAGAAAGATCACTGCATGTGATGGGAGAACAATGAAATCTTGCCCAAAGCTACCACAAAGCAATGGTCACAGTATTTGGGAGTTACTAGGGTGGTTTGGAGCAATCAATATCTCCTGGAGAGATATTGTAGAAATACTTAGTATTAATCTTGACTTTTGCAGACTCTTCACAAGCAATCACTTACTCCTAATTTGTTATCTGGTTTAGGAACACTGCTTGGAAAGT
Source organism: Opisthocomus hoazin (assembly GCF_030867145.1). Classification (NCBI taxonomy): domain Eukaryota; kingdom Metazoa; phylum Chordata; class Aves; order Opisthocomiformes; family Opisthocomidae; genus Opisthocomus; species Opisthocomus hoazin. The sequence continues at coordinate 73,177,353 of NC_134419.1, read as the reverse complement.
TCATCATGCTGGCTGCATAACAAGATTTTTTTCAAGCTTTCATTGTCTATTGGTGCACATTAGGACATGTGAAAACTTTTTTGAGTGGATGCTTGAGGCATATTATCTGTCCCAAGGGAGAATGCACTGCCTGTTCTATTTTCTTAAAAAAAAAAAAAAAAAAAAATAGTGATGTCCAGTTTCTGTATTAATTAATGCAGAAGCTATGTAAAATGGAGGGACTTTTTTTTTTTCCATGTCATGTTAAGAATTAAGAATTAGTGCTATGTTTTTAAGCATTCAGAAATGGTTCTAGAAGTTTCAATGACAAACTTTTACTTCAGGGTTGTGGGATGTTTGGTTAAATTATGGATCTCTAATAGGTAGGGGCTTTTAGTATTAAAGAACTTTAGTGGTCTCTTGAGGGTAAAACTTCATTAGTTTTTTAGCCATAGCACTACTGCCTAGTAAAAGCAGGAATATTGAAATGCTGCTTTTTTTTTAATGTAAAACTGTTGTTGTTTTTTTCCAGAAACTTAAATTATCATTCAGTTGAGTGCACTGTGTAAGATCACTTTGGAGTTTGGAATGTCTTGTAAGTCCTGAATAATAAGTGAACTTGCACAAGCAGTGTGCCCAGCAGAGTGCAAGGACAAGTGCCACTGTTTTAAGACACTTCTGTTTTTGGAAAGAGAAGGCTGGCATTCTGGTAGAGCTCGTGAATGCAGCTCTGTATGCCTTCACTTCCCTTGATCTGTCTCCAGCGGTATCAGACACCTCAGAATTGGTCACCAGCTGACTGTGGATCCAAATTCATGTCTGTTTTCAGAATGAAGCTGTTTATACATAAAGCCAAAATTTTGTTAAATTTTTCAAGTTGCTTTAACGGAAAGCTTCTGTGCTTCTGTATAATTGCATTGTCATGTTGCTACTGCACTAAATATGAGATGTCCATGAGCTACAAGAGACAAGTCTGCTTCCTTGAACCATATTCTGAATCAGTAACTTCTTTGTCTCATGAGGCTTTCTGCCGTCTTTAAAGGGCTCCATAGCGTGCAACAGTATACTCATGAACAGACCATTTCCAAAGTAGTCTGTGTAAGAATATGTGGCTTGAGAACAAATTATTTGCAAAAGAAGTGTGTCTTGCATCCAGAGTTCAGGGTTTTTGTTCCAGTTTCTTAACTCTTGGCATGAGACTTTATAGTAATATTAAGAAATGGAGTGATAGCAACAAAACCTGATACTCTTTGTGTCCTCCTGTGGTTACACAAACTCCAGGCAGCCTTGGAGCGTGGCTTGACAGCAGGCTAATTTATATAGTGAAGTGTCTTAAGTGATGTTCCACAGAATCTGATTGGGAAATAAATGGCAATATGCTTACTCCATGCTTGCATAGCTGCCAGACATGACAGTCATTCCTTCTCAGAGTATAAAGTCATGTCTGCATTGCCAGGCACAGCAGGCTAGTAATATTCTGTGGAAAGCAAAGTTTCTGAATTTCATTAACTGTATCTGATTTTATTCTTTTGTTTTTATAGTACATTGGTCATAACTTAAACTGCATCCTAATATTTCAAGGTTTTGATACCTGTTGTGAGAATCCAAAGAAAAATACGTAAGCAATGCAATAAGAATCAGTCCAAAAAATGAAAACTAGGAATATGAACAATCTTTCAACTCTAATGGAAAATGAACATGGTAGAGCTTTGCTAATAACTTGTACATAGAGGTTCCATGTTAAAGGAAAAAAAATGAAAGCTTATACTCCACGCATAGGTATTAAGGTTATTGTACAAAATGTCAAGTTAACAAGGAAGATTTCGGTACTTTGAATAGCAAAGATTAATGTAAATATTGTAGTTTCAGTTTCTAATCGTATACAGTGCAATGATCAGATAACTAATATGAGTAGCTAAAGATAGGTAAAAAGCTTTTGTTCCGTAAGAAAATACGCTTTCCATACAGAATAATTTAGGAGCCTGATTCCCATTCATTATGTTGTCAGAGTAAATGGTTCAAGCACTAAAATGTTTAAATCAGTTGTAGGAAAGATTTTTTTAAACAGTGTTTTAATCTCTAGGCATTTAGAAGCTAAATATTTAAGCAGCCACTAGACATAATGTTTGAGTTTTTAACTACCATTAAACTTCAAAAGACAAAATTACAAGCTCCAGTCACAAACTTGAGCCTGTGATACATCCTAAACTCAACTCCACTGTGGTGAAGTTTCTATACAAACTGCAAATAATCAGCCCACAATCTAAGTATTTAACTACCTCATAAAAAGTAGGTGTTATGAAAAAAAGTGAGAGTTTCCTGTAGTTCTAATGAAGTGTATTTAAATAGGGAAAATAACAAGAAAGTATAAAATAACACGCTTGTTATGATTATGAAATAGTCATCCAAAACACTCTACAGAATCAGCACTATATTATGTCTGTCTCCATTGTTAATTTATTCTATTTTTATTTCTCGTCACTTTTCTCCCCCTAGCAACATGGAAGTAAAGAAGAATTCTCATCTCGGATTAGCTAAAATTTAACTCCAAGCCAATAAAACCCCAGAGATACAAACTTTACTACTCAGTAAAAATGTCCCTGTAAAGAAAAAGTTGCAATAAAATAATGGATATGATTTAATCTAGTCAAAATATTTGATATAAAGTAACTGTTAAGGAAACTAATTGAATTCTCAGATGTGTGAAATGGTGGGCACAACTAATTTCTGTGCTAGATTGAAGACATTTATTCCACCTGTAGTGGGCTAGGGGCCACACAGAAGTTGGGTGGCTGATTTGGAGTCTCTGCCAGTGTGATTTACCTCCCTTTTACTAGTTGCTATGTTACTTGAAGGTGATTGGAGTGAAGGAAAGTTTATTAGCGCTAAGAGACAAACCATGGAGTTTCTGTTAAAAGTCATTATGGGTCCTTGACCTTGAGGCACATGAGACTCCACAGTAGTGGAGCAGGGGGCTTCTTGCCTTGTCTGGATGAGTGGAAAAGATAGAAAATTACTTGATTCCTTGAGATGATGAAGGACTCAGGAGCAAGAAGGTAGATGAGCTCTTGTCAGTGAACAGGAGGAGGAGTAGTCAAGCCAGTTTGTGTAGGTTGGCAGGTATGTCCGTTATGGAGGCGTTAGACTCAGGTGTAATGCCTGGGATATAACACACAGAGTGGCAATGACAATGAGCCAGAGGAACGTGGTTTGACTTTAGTTCTCAGGGTGAGTTGGGAGAAAGTCAATTTGTTAGAAAAGAAACATCTTTTTACGTGTAAACTAAGCAAATATAGTGTGGACATAATTGAGGAACAATAATTATGGAACTCCACAATGCCTTTTGTTTTTTTCCACTGTTCACAGAAAACTGCACTCAAAAAAAAAAAAGCTAAAAGAAAACTTTTTCCCAAGCTGTGAACATAGTTTTTTTTCATGCTTCCATAGCAAAAGTTCCCTGCCAGTTTATGAAACACTGGGGTAAAACCAGAGATGGGTCTATAACTCGCATTATCACTATGAACTGTGGTTGTAACACAGCAAAAAAAAGAAGGGCAGTATTTCTTATAATTACTTTAGGTCCATGATTTCAGAATGTTCTTGGGAAGTCAAGAGAATGGCTGCTCGAAGGAGGCTTAGGATCGTTGTACAGCGTGTGGGCTGCAGTCCTAAAGGCGTGTTTTCTGCAAGCTGTTACGAATAATCAAGTGAGGTGGTAATTTTAGGGGCATATTATTGTGATGAACTTTAAATTAAAAAACAAACACTTTAATGAATTTCAGTACACCAGGCATGCAACTCGCTCAACTGCATTTGTAATCTTACAGGATTTTCTTTCAAGGTGTTGCATGGTCCTCAGATAGTGAATTATGTGTACGGCAGTGAGAGCCTTCATCTGCTCACGCTCCCCTTGGGCTGGGAGTGCGGGCAGGAAACCCTGCGGGGCTCAGCCAGGCCGTGGAGCTCCCACCTTGCTCAGCAGACGGTCTGATTTAAAAAAATGTTCTATGCCATCTCAACACCTGTTTCTTCCTTGAGAAGCAGTGTATTTTCCACAGATCTCTTTAAAATATGAATAAGAGTATTCATGGGGTTTGGGTTTTTAGTGGGGAATATTGCAAGTATACTCAAATTACTTCATGTGAAATACACAGATGTGCTCTTCTGTAATTGCAGTTACAATGTCCGCAATGTTACAGAAATGATTGCAGATTTTTTAGCTAAAAAAAAAAAAATCAGTCAGTTTTGCTAGTGATTTATATTTCTGATTTTCAAATGCAACTTTTTGTAGTCAGAACTGCTGCTTTTCTTTTAAGCTACTGCTATGAAAAAGAGTCCCCAGAATTTATTTCACAGAAAGTCATTCAAGGCAATGAAAGATCTTGCTTTTTTAACCTTTCAGAAAGTCACTCAGTTGAGCAGTCAGGCCGTATTATTCTATATCTTGTCTAACATGAGGAAACAGTCCCAAAAGAAAGATATCCCAAATTAACGCCACACTTTGTTAAATAGAGACATTCTTGGTTTTCACCAAGCTAATTCGATCCAGTTCAGTTAACTCATTTTTTTTGTGCTCGGATCACAAAAGGCAGCCATGAATGAAGCAAGTTCATCATGTGTTTGACACATCAGTGTGAAGCTAAAAGGCGGGCGGTGAGGGAGGGTTCCTGCCTTGAGCTTTTTAGACAATACCCGGTGAAAGAGGCCCCTCATTCAGAACTGGTCTCCAGCAAACTGGGCAGGCTGCTGCGGATTGCTGTTACAGACAGGTATAATGGGAATTAGCCAGAACTGGATTCGTCAGACACCTCTTGCTTTCTAGTTGTGACTGTTCGTGTAATCCAAGCTTTATCTAATATCCTCTGTCCAGCAGATGGTTCACAGGATTTCTTTATAAGCAAAAGACTGCCTACTTTGGATATTAAAAATAATGTGCAGAGTAAAAAATTTTAATGTAAAACCAAAAAATTTTTGTACAGAAGAAATTCGGGTTTTACATGTTGAATAATTTCCATTTGTAAATTATGTCCCTTCCACTTTTTTACACCATGAAATATATGGCTTATAAATTCAGGTAACAGAGTGATGGATAGTCACAAAATACATGTTCCTTAATTTAAGTTGTCTTTTAAAATAAAAAAAAAAGTGTAGAGATATTTTTGTAACTTTTTGCATTACTCTTAGTCAACAAACGCTACCCTTGACAGCCAGTACATGCATAGATTCTGTGGTGTGCAGGAATGGTGTTTCCTGTGATGCTACTGAGTAAACAGTATTTGTGAGCCATATCCGAATTCCGAACGTGTTTTTGGAGAGTTAGTTTTCTCTCCAAACTTTCTGTAGCAAGTACCGAAGAACATAGCAGCACTGATTTTTGAAGATATTTGCTAATGATTGCATCAACCTCAGAGACGACTGGACCGTTTCTTTGGCCTGATGCTTAGACCGTGGCTGCTTTTATCAATAGCAACAGCACTTTTGCAGTTGAGGCAGAAAAAATCTCAGCACAACAACATCATGAAATAGCTTTGCTTTTTGGATACGCGGGATAATCACTAGGTTTTTTAAAAAGTAGATTATTTACTCAATTCTAAGTACGAAACAAATGTTGCTGACAGAAGATGGCTTTTCAGCTCTGACTTAAGCTGGTGATCTCACTGGAATTTCTAAAGGACCTTTCTCCTCTGGCAGCTGCCCTGAAAGCTGGGAATCCGTGTTAGTCTGCAGGGGTTTGTTGCTGGTTTTTAACAAGCTCGTCCCAGGGACCTGTTTCCACAGTATTTCACTTAAAGTATCTCTTTTCCCTTAGAAGCCTGAGGTAAGTCAAGAGAGAAGAGAAGAGCTAGTGGAGCCCACTCCGTAGTATTCTTTCTTGCATTTCTTAAGTACATACTCAGATTTTGTGACAAAAAGAATATGAGAAATACAAAAAATTGTGAACAAAGAATATATGAAAATTTCCATTAACTTTGAAGATTTTCCTACTTTTCCTAAGTTCAACTAATCAAGAAAATAAATAATGTTAAATATTTTATAGCTATATACCTAATTCAGTAGTATCTTCTAGTAGGTGTTTTGGTCAGATATGTACACACTGCTAATACTTGGGGTTTTGGTTTTTTCCACAGTTTTAATGTGAATCCTCCTGGCACTGAGGACCTCAGGAAAACAATGGTGAGTTATGAAGTGTTATGGAAAGCCATCAGTAAGTGCCAGCTATTCGATGCCTGACGCTATATAAGCTGATACTCTTGTTTAATGACTTATAAGGAAATGTTGGGGGGGGGGGGGGTGTTCTTCTTTTGACATATCCAGAAAATCTGATTAGAAAATTACAGGCTTAATATAAATTCAGTTTTGCACTCAATATGCAGTGTACTTCTGGTATGGTGATGTAGAGAAGAAGGGAGAAATTAGCGTTTGCACAGACATTGAAATGAATATCGCTTTGGGGGTATTCAGATGACTCTAGAGAAGTGATAGTCAGGTGAGGAGCTCTGCATTAGGCAGTGATGTATTAACTGACATAGCAGGAGTTTCCTGTCACTGTACTCGGAGACTTGAGGACAGTCTTTAGGCAGCAAATCAAAATGGAAGTAATGAACTGATATATGATAGGATTAATAATACAAATAATAAATGAGCAGCCTCTTGGAAAATACTAAAAATAGAAATACTAGAAGTTATTATTAAAAATAGTCTTTTGACTCTAACAGTACCTAGAATAGATTGTGTACTAAGGAAAGACCAAAAAAATCCACAGATGTCCTGTGCAGTGTCTGTCTTTGAAGGAAAATGTGGTCTTACTAGAATTTGTTTTGTGAATAGATGAAATCTTTAAAAGTGGGTTTGTTTTCAGTCTCTAAAATCTATAGAAAACAAGTTTGACAAGCAAATATGACTTTGTGCTGGTTTTTGCTGGTTTATGTAAATGATTTGTAATAACATTGGATGTTATTGTAAATGCCCAAGTTTTTACAATGTAAGTAACTGGTGGGAGATGTCAGAATATATGAAGGCTGCCTTTGATCAGATAGTTCTACCAGGCAGTTACTTAATCTCTGAAAAAAAGCAACATCAAAAAAATTGATTTAACTTAGCAGCTATTGTCTGTAAAGTAACCATAATTACAGTTTCTATTTGCTTGAAAATGTACTACTGCAAATCATGTAATTTATTGCTGCTAAAAGCACTGGTTTAATTCTTTTAAGAAAAAAGATGTGAATTGTTTTAAATAAAGGATTTAAAGGTGACAAAAGAAATCCTTGATGATTTTTCTTTTGGAATACCAGCTATCCTAAATGTCAGTTGTAGGATTATGAGGTGGTGCTCATTTAATACAAAATACAAATTAGGAGGAGAAGAAACTATATCTCGACCATAGGTTTGAATGAAACCATTTGATTTTTTTTTTTTAAATATTCAAGATTGCTTTCTAAGGTGTTTGAAGTAATTTATTATTAGGTTCTGCAATAATAGCCCTCACCAAGTTATTATATTTCTTGTGCATCACATTTAGTAATTATGTTTGTATGTCTTCTAGTCTGGTGCCAACACCTGTCTCTGAAGGCAGTGTTTAAATGGGAGCAGTAGCCAGTTGAAAGGGCAGTGTGAGCTCTTTAAGACCTAATTAAGAACAGAAAGGAAGATGAAGTAAGTAGGACAAAAGATGTGAAAGTAGCTTAGATGATATTCCCAGAGCAGAATTCCTCGTTGGAACAATAAAGAGATGATCAGAGATTGCCAGGACTTCATTTTATCTAATTCCATTTCCTCTGGCTGTCAGTGTGTACCCCAGTAGTATTTTGTAGCTGAGACAATAATTCTTTGCATAGCTTATTATTTAGACTCCTAATAATTCATTATAAGATTAATGTTTTGTATTAAAATTGTAGTATCTGTTTTTGTCAAGATGCAGTTGTTCCTTATGCATTTCAGTATCATTTGTTTGCTCAAACTGAGCATTTAAAATCGTCTTAACTTTAACAGTATTTCTTTCTAAGTACTAACATCCTCTAATTAGAATTTTCTTGTGTAATTAATGTGATAGATTATTCCCCCCAAAGATCTATACGGAGCATGTGTATGACAAAACATCTTTAAAGCATATGTATTACACACGATTTTCCAGTAAGCTTTATATAATAATTAAAGACATCATTGCATCTTAATTCCTGTTCCTTTGCCAAATCAGAAAATCAGGCAAGCCCTATATTTTAGACATGGAAGTGTTAATTATGTCATTTCCAATGTGTACAATAATTTAGTACTGTAAAGAGGAAATTTTCCTTCCTTCTTGTAGAAGAAAATGTATTAAAAATATAATGAGCACAAAGTGAACTTATTTTCTCTTCTATACTTGTTTGAAATCAATTACTAACCAATTTAGAAATTGCATCAAGTTAGCCATTTTAATAAAGTGGAAGTTATTGATCACTTACAATCTTGTAACTTGAAAGTTCAAAATACTGAATAGACGTACAAAAGAGTGACATGAAATATCTCAAGTGTAGTGAGAAAGCCTTAAAAGCACATATTTTCAAGAGCTGCTATTAGAATATAATTGATGGAGAGAGGCTGATTGATCTGTCGTACTTCAGCCTATTTGCAGTGCACCATCACTTTTAATTAGGTTTATTTGAAAACTTTGGCCACCTGTGTATTTTAATGATTCGACATATGCCAATGTGCAAATACGGAGCTGTATGGAAAGAAAAGGAATGGAGCGTGGAGAAGGAATGAATATGACATTACTACATGGTGTGCTTCCTAGCTGTGCAGGCTTTATCGTTTTTAATGACAACTTTCTACTGTAAACAACAACGTTGTTCTCCTTCCCTGTTAGAGGTGCAGGATTTCAGAGGTTAGATTATTTTACTTAATTAGAGGTTCCATGTCTTTTAAATGTCTCCATTTCTGAATCAGACAAAACTTACCACTTGGCATGTCTGACAGTGCTAATGCTTTTATAAATCGACTCTCATGATCTTTTTCTCAGTTGTACATTTCCAAATTTATGATTATCTTGTTACTTAAGATCACAGCTAATTCTTTTTGACACAGAACAAGACATTCAAATTTTGGATCACATGTTGCCCTTTGTTAAAGGAACTAATTTGTCCATCTTTGCTAATACCTGCACTTACCGAGTCATCAGAAATCATTGCAGAAACAGTTCTGTTTTCCCTGCTCCATAATTCTGGGCCCCTCCTGCTTTAAGGCAAGCAAGCAGACAAGCAAGGTCTTTTAGTAGTACACAATGCTGTCATAAGTGCCCTGGTGCTAATAACATGCAGCCTTTTAGCTTCACCTGAAATTTAAAATAGAAGGTTTTAGTATATGATTCAGAGGCCAAGGCCTGGAGAACCACTGATGACTGAAAATAGAATATGAAAGACAGGTGAGGGCTCATGTAATGTAGAGCTAAGTAAATGTTTTGCTTTGATAGGCTCAGAAGGTGAGAGCTCAGGAAAGTTACAACAGGACTTGAATTCTCAGGGCTCTTGCTCTTGTTCTTCTCTAAATAAGGTTACCACAGAGCTGATGGTCCAAAATGGACCTGCTAACTGTTGTTGTGGTTACTGCTCATGTGGTCATTAACTCTGTATGCATCTTATTGAGAATAATAATTTTTCTGAGATAACAGAGTAGGAAGCTTCCTTCAAACTGAGCGGCCTATCTCCAGTTATCTGCTCTGGTGGAGGTATTGGAGGGCAAAGCTCTAGAGAGATGGAAGTATGTGGTCTAAGGGAAGTTGCTTCTGTCAAGAGGTGCATGAGAAACATATGAAAAGCAATAATCCATCAATTTGGTCAGAACACTGAACAAATAATAATAAAATAATAATAATAAAAAAAATAATAAAATCTGGTGGTTTTTTTATACTTATCTGTAGGATGGAAATCCTTTTGACGCCACTGCAGGATACCGTAACCTTACTTATGAAGAGGTTTTGCAGGAGCTGGTGAAACATAAAGAGCAACTTAAGAAGAAGGACACCCATATTCGTGAACTTGAGGATTACATTGATAATCTTCTTGTACGAGTCATGGAAGAAACACCTAGTATTCTCAGAGTGCCATATGAACCTTCTCGAAAAGCCGGCAAATTTTCCAAAAGCTAAGATAGAGATACTTGATGGTACTTTCTGCTGAGAACAGTAGTGGAAGGAAATCACACTTCACCATTTTGACTTCTCTTCATTCCTTCTCTCCTAAGAAACTCCAGGAATCAGGGGAGGACAGGACTATGGCGTGGGGTTTTTTTGTTTGTTTTTTACTCCAAACACTAGCAGGAACTGCCAAAAGTAATATTCTGTTAGATTAACATTTTGCTTCGTTTTTGAAAACATCTTGAGGTACAGAATACTTACAGTAGAGTTAGTAATACACATTAAATATGTCCATGCAGTTTATATAATAACCTAGTGTTCGCCATGTGGCAGTTTCAACTGGGAAGCCTGTGCTGTGATGAATGTGTTCTTGAATGATTCTTGGTATTATGCAACTACATCGATTCTGATATTACAGCATGTGATCAAGACCACTGTTTTCAAGCCAGAGTAGTACGCTTTATTAAACCTAAGTGTGATTTGTTGCAATGGAATGTAGTTTCTTCTACACATATTGGAGGAAAACAGTGATGCACAGTCTTTGCAGAGTAAATGCTGTATTCTATACAATGTGCTTTTTGTATAACGATGTAAAAAATACCATGCCATTTCAGTAATGGTACATGCTGGAATCAGTTATTTTACACTTAAATGCTGAATTTTGTGTATAATGATTGAACTTTGGTAGTGAGCTCATGACAAAGTTGTTTTGAGGATCTTTTTGTATGAAGTTATTGCATGCTTTTTTATATGGTAATATACTTTGAACAGTATTAATAGTCAGAGGTAGGAATGGAGAGAAGTATGGAATAAAGATAGGAATACTTTGTTCAGTCAAGGTCTACTATGGTGAAAATGTAGGAGAAATGAACAGACTGACTTGAACAGACATAATTAAAAAATGTAGAACTGACTCAATTTAAGGTTGAGTTTTACATGACATATATCTGTCTTAGTTTTTTTAAATCTTATGACAAGAAAGTATATGCCTTTAGAAATAGGCTATGTTGCTTAAACACATATAGAGTACTTAGAAAGGCTTTTCATTAAAAAAACAATCTGTATTCCTTGTAAGTACTTCTAAAAATGAGTTTTCATTGAGGCAAATGAAAGAAGAATGTAGTAAATGTCTTCCTGATCATTTAATAATTGTCTGTAAAATGATATATGAAAAAGGTATATGTTGTTCAATAAATTGGCAAAATAGTGATGAACTTATAATGGGAAAATACTGTAGGAGAAGAATCCTCACAATATTAACATAAATAGAGTTTCATTTTTATTTCCTTTATAACAATCTCTGTTGGATTGTCTGTTGCTGTGAAACAGTAAGATGATATTAAAAAGAAGTGCAGAGAATATTTTAGATTTGGATTTAAGAACGCTGACTGTCTTCTCCTTCTCCTCTTCTTTTCCTACGCCTGATCTGTTTTTTTTCTCACGGTACCATGTAATGGCTGTTGCTGAGGAGGAAAAAAAGCTTGACATTGAATTTCAAATTTTTGTCGTTGTAAAAGATCTAAATATGTTTGTATTTTTAAAACTGAGAAAATTAGTAATATCTTGAATAATTATAATCTGAAAAAGTTCTAGGAGCTGAATGCTTTTGACGGTGTTAGTATTATTATTCTTGTTAGAAAAAATTCCACTTTGTACAATTGTTCTCAGATTTCATTTCATTATTTTTGGCTTTTGCTTCTCTTCTTTTCTTCTTCTAATTTTCTTCTTTTTTTTTTAGCAACTACCTCCCATCCCCCTAGTGCTATGTCCCTAAAATGTGTGCAGTTTGAGTGTTCCCAGCCCACCGTTGGGATCCGTTAGCATAGGTCATTGTGCCTGGATGGAGCCGGAGTGGTTCAGGCCCTACCGAATGGTGGTGCCCTGCGTTAGGGCGGTTGTAGCACAGAAACGGGCCCGTTTCGTCAGGTAGCCTCGCTTTTCACAGCCTAAGGATTTATCAAGTTCGGTACCTCATAAGCCACATGAATGTTCTTTTGACCCACTTAAGCTCTAAATGACTGTAAATTTGTTGTAATATATTTGAAGTGCCAAAGGTTATGTACTAAGTTATGGTACGTTTACTGTTGGAAATTAGGTTTTGCACTCAATTAGATTTTAATTTACTAATTGCACCACGATGTATTGCAGTTACTCAGTATTTCCGTAAAAGTTCTTAAACATTTTCAAATGTTTGGCTGAAGCAAGCGGTTTTTTCATATTGTTATGGGGAAGCATTGTGTAATTGTTTTGAATTCCACGGTCATTTTCAAACTAACTGGTAGGAGACCATCGGTAGTATCTACAATAATTAAATCATACACACCAGTGGGCTTTAACTAGTAAACTAACTAGAGAATATGCTGCAATGACTTTTCACTTGCGAGCCAACTTATAATTATTAAAATGAAACTCTACTATATTTAGCACCTCTGAAATCACTTCTTTTAGAATGTAAATGTAGAATATCAAACTGCATAATTGACTAAAAGCAGATCATTTGACATATTTGCATACCAAGAACGATAAGCAGATTAAAGGTAGTGAAAAGATCAATTTTTGTGCATTAGTGAAGAAATTTAGTGAAGCTTTGAATGTGCTATCTAGACTTTATCTGATCTGTAAGTGAATAAAAGCACCTTTTGTTTCTAACAGTTTGTCAAGAAAGAGGGGAAAACGACAAATGCAATTTAGGAAAAGGTAGAGTTACGGAGAGAGGCTGAATGGGACATTTACAACTATGAAAATATTTTAATAGAATTCTTATAGCTGAAGATACAGGCTGATTTTGGAGCAATTCTGGAAAGATTGCATGGACATCATTTGCTGCTTAGAAAGAATATTTTAACATTTTTCTATACATTGAGATTATTTTTGAAAAGCATCTTCACCCTACATGTATTTTTTGAACGATGCAGCTTTCGAATGAAAACGTTTCATGCAGAGTAATGTGTATGTTGAAAACAAAGTAAGTTTTGTTTCTCCCATAGGGTAAAACTGTAAACTTTCTTGCAGATCATTTTAAAACCATAATAACTTGCAACTTACAGTCAGTCCTTCTTGCCCTTGAAAATGTAGGGATTAAAATTTTGGATATCTCCACATTGTTCTGATTTTTTTCTCCCAAAAATTAGCATAGGAGTTCATCCGTGCGCACACTATACTTCGAAATTATTCTTTGAAACAGCTCTGCTCATAGCCATATACTTTATTTACTTCAAAGAACAACCATCAAGGCCATGCTTTAATGTTGTAAGTAACAAATTTAAACTTTCTGCCGTTCCAAGAAGAATGTTTAATATTTATATATGTTACCTCTTGCTGCTGTATTTTATGGTTAGCTTGGTTTTCCACCTACTCATGAATGTAGAGTTCTCCTTAGATTATACATAACTACATTTATTGCTTTTGGCTCAGTGTCAAGAACTGTTTGTTTCCAGCTGTGAAAATGTTGCCTTGCATTTAGAAAGGTCTCACGATTTGAGGACCTATTGAAACTCAGGCTCATTAGGTACGAGTCTGCATTTCTTTCTGTACAGGGTGCCCTTTCTTAGATGCATCTTAAAACAAACAGAACTGCTGTCTTAATATGTTTACTGCTGCACTGGAGGTTTATTTACACTCCCAGCTTTAAAGAAAAATTGTTGTTCTACACCAAGTGTGTATAGTAAGCTCATGCTTTTTTGCTCTTTATGTATCCATTACAGTTGTAGATATGATAGAGACGTTAGCTGTGGGCTTTTAAAATGGTGATATTTAAAGCATGTTGACCAGCTTCCTCTATTTGAAGTACCTGGTGAAGGATTATAGCGCTGCTGTGTTGATGATGCTAGATATAAGGGTCGGTCAGCACTTTTGGTATGAAACCCTATTTTCAGGGATTTGTAACTTCTAAATGTAGATACGGTCACTGGAAGTATTTAATATGCAATAGGTAGCACTTTAATCTGTTTATGAAGGGTTTTGAGATTTGTTTCTGTTGAAGAAGTCATGGTCTCCTAAAGCATGGTGGGCATTTGCTTTATCTTTCGTAATTTGTACATTGGAGAAGCCGCTGTATGTTACAAATGGTAGAGCCATTCCTATTCGTCTTAGAAGCTTCCAGGTGTCTTGTATTATTACAATGTACTAGAAAAAGCTGAAGATCCAGGTTCTATAGGAAGTCTGTAAAAGATATGAACATTACTTGTGACTTAAGGGTTGATTTAATCTCGTGCAATCAATGGTAGTTTGTCTACATTTAATAATGGTACAGAATCACAACTATATGCAGATGTGAGAACTATAAACTTAGAACGCATGAAAAACTTTATTTTTGTTTCATTATTGCAACTTCAACGCCTTTAAATTGATTAAAATGTTATCTTAATATTTTAATTTCTGTTCATTAAATAAATATTGCATGTCTAACACTAATAAAGCACCACAATGCACTACCACAGTATTTCTTGACTTGTGATATTAATCTGTGTTATGCAAAGCATGTAACTCCTGCGCTGCTCTTCAGTACGTGTTTGTAAGAGCAGTGCTGTTAAGACTCTCAGACCAGAGAGAGGTGTGTTTCCTTAAGGACAACGCTGAATGAATATCCCAGCTGTCTGCAGGGTAGCCAGTCAGGGAAATCTCTTCATGAGTGTCCAAAAGTTATAACTGGTGAAAAAAATGGGATGTTCTTGAATGTGCTAATACATGTGTCTTTTTCTATATGACAGCGGCAGTCCCTTTAAATGCACAGTTCCCCTGATTCAGTGGTTGTGTGAATACCACCAGGAGATCTTTGGAACTGCAGGCCAGAACTGCATTTAGCAAGAGGACAAACACTCGGCAAATTTTGATATAGAAAACGTGATGCAGATTTCTCTTCATGCTTGACAGAATAAAACGCAGCCAGAATGACAGAAAACCAGAGCGTTCTCCCCCACCTCCCTGCCCCATAGGTATTTTTTTCAATGCTCCCAGAAGATTTTAACACATTTTTCTCAGAAAAAAAATGCTTATGCCGTTCATCTTTTCCTTTTCCTTGAGGCAGCCAGACAGTGAAGTCTGTCCCCTGCAACAGCAGACTTTTCTGGATGCTGAGGAGATAGCGAGAGTGGCCCTGTCTCAGGAGAAGAGCGTTGTGAGTAGCTCACCCTGTTACTTGGAGGCTGGAATTTCCCTGGGATGCAGTCCCATTCCTTGCAGTTAACTTGCTTTGTGACTGGGTCCTTTGTCAGACAGCTATGGACTTAGGAGGTTTAGAAAGGGTTCCTCTCTTCGAGGTATCCGTGAAATGTGGTGGTTATGGGAAATCATAGTCAGTTTTTGAGATGTACATGTACTTACACATGCTTTGTTATGGAGGTTCCCATCAGCTGTTTCACCCCATGTCTCACTGACTTGGCAACTGTCCTGATGGGTGGGTATTGAAGGAATGAGGACACAGGAGGAAAGTAGGTTTTTGAAAGCACCATGCTGCATATTAAATACCAGTTTCCATCTGTAGTTCACATCTGGTAACTTTAATCTCGGTTCCTATGCCCATTTGAAAATGGAGCCAGTGCAATTTCCCTTCCTCAGAGGCGTAATGTTTGTTAGTTGATACCAACTGTATTCTATTGACAATGTAAGACCTCAGCTAGATTAAATAGCTTCCAGTTTCCCCAGCACGGGGTTAGTTTTTGAGTTTTTCATTATTTAATATCTCAACCCCCTAATAAAGGTTTTCAAGGATATTTTTAAATATAGTTTACCAGTTAAAGAGCTATTGAAATATTCAGATGTAAACTAGAAGGATCATTAAGGACAATTCTCTCTCCAGTTACATTTATTAAAGTTAATTCTTTATGGAACCATACAGTGTAAAGATCAGGATTTAATTTCCATATTTTAAGTTGTTTTTGTGGGAGTGTTGTGCAAGCTCTGGCTGCAGCTCATTTGGGATACATTGCCCTTTTGTGGAACACTGGGCACGTCAGTAAAGTTATAAATAATGATGATGAAGAACAAATTCCATCTCTTATTCCACATTAATAAATGAAATGTTGGATTATTTTGTTGGATAATTTTGTAATAGTTACATTTTATGAGAGATAGAATATCTGCTAAAGGAAGCTGTTTGTTTTGGTTTTTTTTAAAGATGATAGCAGGCTACCACACTAAGTACAGCCCAATTTGAAAACCATGTGGCATTTTCTGTGTAATGTTTGTATAAATATCGGTATATTGAATGCTGGAAGCCAATGGCTATTACATGGAGATTATTGCCATGTATTTATGATGTTTTTACAGCATATATCAACATAGATCAGTCTTTGACAAACGGATGGTAATTTAGGACAGATAAGTACCCTGTGTGCCTAATACTGACGTGTCTGTAGTTTAGAAGTGAGCAGTTTAAAAATGTTTTGGGGACATGCAGCATTTAAATGAAGCCAGATATTAAAAGGGAAAAACTTCCTGGGATGGTCTTTTGTTTCAGTCTTAACAGTATCTGCTGTGTGACACAGAGGGAACAAGTAGAGAAGGCTGACAGGGGACCTTATAAATGCTTATAAGTATCTTAAGGGTTGGTGTCAGGAGGATGGGGCCAGACTCTTTTCAGTGGTGCCCAGCGACAGGACAAGGGGCAATGGGCACAAACTGAAGCACAGGAAGTTCCGTCTGAAGATGAGGAAGAACTTCTTCCCTCTGAGGGTGACGGAGCCCTGGAACAAGCTGCCCAGAGAGGTTGTGGAGTCTCCTTCTCTGGAGATATTCAAGACCCGCCTGGACAAGGTCCTGTGCAGCCTGCTGTAGGTGACCCTGCTTCGGCAGGGGGATTGGACTGGATGACCCACAGAGGTCCCTTCCAACCCCGACCATTCTGTGATTCTGTGAGTAAAAGCAGCATTGAATCCATTGCTGGGATTCAAAAATACCGACAACAAAAAGTTAATAGGACCAGGGTTCAGATTTTAAGGTATCTGTTTGCCCAGCATGTGCCAGGTTCTTTTTGTAATAGGAGAAGTTAACACAGCTTCCTACCCTAGCAGGATCAGTGTCAGGGTGAAAACCCAAAATAAAAGCGGGAGTTTAAGGGAGGGAGTAGTCCCCAAGGTGTTAGGCATGCAGCAGATGTCAGGTGGGAGCACAGTGCTTTAGCCAGCTGTCGCTTCTGCTTTTTTAGTCCCTCTGACATCGTAGTATTAACTTTAGGGATTAAACGAACCGCTTTTATAGGAAAGTTAGGAAACGTCTGAGGAAATCTGGTGTATATGGCAAGTGGCTGGCCAGCTTGCCTCTGTTGTTGCTTCAAGTGAGTGGCTCAGGGTCTTGTGGAGTCTAACGAATAAACCACCAAAATGTGTCATATCACCTCCTTCTCTAAATGATTCATTCGGGGCGTTCTTAGGTGATGAATGTCTCCTTCTCCGATAACTTGCTGCTTACATTATGAATTCCTTGAAAATTGACTCCCTGGGACATCTTTACAGGAGACATCAAGGGTCTACATTTAAATTTAATGAATATTATGTAATTTGCCAAGGAATTCTACAATGCATTAAGAAAATCTGTCTCTCAGAGGCCAGAGCTTTCTCAAAATAATGGCAGCTCAATGACGTCCTTTAAAAGCAGCTGCTCACTCTCCAGCTATGAGTATTTTCTATTTCCTAATAAAATGTTTTCCCCATTAAAGCAGTTTATTTCATTAACTTATAATTCATAGCTTAAACATGCTTGTTAATTTGTTAATTGTAGATTGCTTAGTACTTATTTTTAAGGAACACTGAAGCACAAAGTGCGTTATGTTGGGTTTTTTTTAAGAGAAAAGTCTTGCCTTATGCATAGCAATTGCATTTGGATAAGCTTTTTTCAATACACTATTTTTAAGGAGCTTTTACATGCTGTTTTAAACTAAATCATTAAACATGTATAACAAGAACCAATTTAAAGTGTTCATGTAATTTATAATTTTAATTCCTTTATAGATATGTGCTCCAATATTTTATAGGTATGATCAAAAGCTACCATGATTACATTTTTTTAAATTGTAAGGTAATATTGTGATATCCCACATTCTTTTTTTGCAAAGTATATACAGCCAAAGTATCTTACATGGTGTTTTGTGTATTGTAGAAGTTCAAAATGAGCTCTGGGAGAATTGAGGTTTTCCTGCAAAACTGTACAAGCCTATGTGTTGAGCTGCAGTGCAGCTAAACTTGGGTGTGTAGCCTCAGGCACTCCTTTATCCAACAGACTAGAGTCAAATTTGCTTTCTTTTCTTTTTAAAGTGGAGGACAAGAGAATCGGAATCAGATTGCAGCAGGTGCTAGGTCCTGCTTTTATGGACCAAGGAAAAAAATATTGGCACTTTCTGAGATGTGGTCTTGACTTTTTTGTGTGTGAGAAGCGTCCATACCAGGTTTATGCGTTTCCAGGATCAGATACAGAAAACTTCCTGTTTCTTGCATTTCAAGATTCAAAAGCTTGTATAAATAACTATTTCTTTATTGTTAAGGGCCAGATTACTGTTGGCGACAATAAATGTAACAGTTTGCTTGATTAACATTCCTACTGTTTTAGACCTGCTCATAATTGGCCTCCTCATAATCCACACAGGAGTATTGTGAAATAGTGTGAATTTTAAGTTGAGACACTAAATGGAAGGAACATCCAACAGCAGTGTGGAGAAATAAAATAATCCTAATTAAAAGCAAAAGAATTGTGTGATCTGCATTAAGATTCAGTTGGTGGATACCAAAGAGCATTTTTTCTGGAAAGTATTTTTATTATAACTGCCCAGTATAATTGCTTTGGAAAAAACCTCATCCTTCATATTTGATGGTGTAAACTTTACTAGCTCTTTATAAACCAAATATTAATTTAAGGACTGGTGCTCAACCTTTGTTTCATCAGATATGATTTCAGAGACATGAAGCAACTTTTTATTGCTGGAGTTGATCATGACAGAGTTATATTTACTAATGGGGTGTTAGTTGTTCTTTTATCTGTTTTATGATTTTCTGTGTAGTTTTCAGTTCTGAACATTTCACCACAGTCTATTTAGAGCATTATTTAGAACTCGTTCCAGTTCTCTTCATTCTTACGCACGCCGATGTGCTAAACTACTCCAGAAACCAGCTCGGCTCTCACCATATTTGGAGGCAGTTCCTCTTCTTTCTCTTGGACGGTTTTGGATGGGGACTTACGTCTAAAGTAACAAATTAAATATGTGACGAGAGGAGACTGCCAAAACTGGGATCTGAGGGGCTCATTGGAAAACTATCTTGAACTTTGGAAGGATAAAAAAAAAAAACCAACTCAAAGCCACCGCCTAAATAGAGCAAAACACAGTGAAATAAGCATCAAGGTGGGAACAGAGTTCTTGAATACAGGTGGGGGGGTTGTCACCCTCAGACTAGACAGTCACTTTAGTCTTAGGGGAAAGGGAGCAAATAGGCATTTGGAAATTTGTCTGCTTATCCGTCATGATGGGTTGGTCTGGGTGTTTTTCATCTGCAAGCCCGCAAAGCTTTGCAGTTTCTGTTTGGGCTTACTAGACCGAAGTGCGTTAGCCAAAGAGTGTTCAAAATGAAAGGCAGCATTTGTTGATAAAGTCCTTTGGCACAGCATTAACTTGTCTGAAAAGCTGCTAACTTGGAGGTGGTTTCTAATGTATTAGTGTATTCAGTGTCTTTCTTATCTATCTTAAAAATAGGAGAATATTCAGCTTCGATTCATTGGTTTCAGCCAGTTCATCTGAGTAAAGAGGAGACCACATTTGTTCCTGTATCCCTCTAGGAAACATGTAGATTTGCAACAGACAGCTGCTGTAACGGAGCAGGTAGATAGCTGTTCTTTGGGGTTGTAGATGTGTGCTGGAAAAAAGTTGGCACTGGATAAAGTTCTGTGAGGCACCTAACCAAAGCCCCTCTCAAGATCGCATTATCTTTCAAAGTCCCAATATTTCAAGGTGGTCTGAAATAAAGAAGTAGGAGAAAACCGTTCAGCAATGATGGTCTTTAGCAATTCGGAGTTGTGCGTGTAGGTAAAAAGTGAAATGTTAATTTTAGAAGGAGAAGACTACAGTTTTTAGATAGTTGCTGTACTGAAGATTGATCAAATGCTAATGTATAAGGTAGGTGTAGAAGGGAACAGCATCTCACTCAGAATA
Organism: Opisthocomus hoazin; assembly: GCF_030867145.1. Taxonomy (NCBI): domain Eukaryota; kingdom Metazoa; phylum Chordata; class Aves; order Opisthocomiformes; family Opisthocomidae; genus Opisthocomus; species Opisthocomus hoazin. The sequence goes on along the minus strand of NC_134419.1, from coordinate 73,157,131 downwards.
TAAAAGGTGAAGAATGAGCTGGCGGAGGTTTCCTGTGGTAGGCATGAGAAGCAATAACTGATTCCTTACAGGAGGCAATAACTGACTAGCTCCAGCAAGCATCACACTTCAGGAGTGTGCTAGATGCTGTGAACACAAACGGTAACAGATTTCTCAGAGTTTCCTAGTGCCTGCAAAAAAGTACACAAGTTTTCCCCAAAAATAAATTGTTTGAATTACAAGCCCTTGGTTTTATTTATTTATTTGCTACCTGAAGCACAATTAGCAGATGATACACAAAATACTAAATCTTTCACTGCTTTATTTGGTTCCTCCTTTGACTTGTCTTTGAAAGAAAAATTATGGATTTTAGTCTAACTGAAGGGTAATGGAGTCAATGCTTTGTTCAAAGACTGACATAAACAAGGAGTGATGCAGTTATAAGGGAGATATATTATGCTAGCAGAGTTCTTTTTGCCAACAAAATCTTTCAGTGAAATGGTGGTGTCTGCTGGCAGGAGCACTGGTTGCGATGTCCTGGGAAATATCCTTCCCTCAATAAATCCCCATACAATGGAGCCATCATTCTAACTTGGGAAGAGTTGCTTAGCGTATTGCTGACCAGTTGAAATAACCACTCACTGCAACTCTGATTGCAGCGATACATTTTCTGCAGTGTTTCAGAAGCCAATGCTTTCTTTTCAGAGCACTAGAGAGGGATAAGATCATCACTTACTATAAAATTTCCAGGATTTCACCTTCTTCTCATTGCTAACCTAGGACTGGTGCTTGGACAGCTGAGTCAGTGCCGGAAGACCTTTGGGCAAGTTGGTTGTAGCCCTTACAATTTTCATGGTAACAGATCTCAGCCTGACATTTGGATTATTGTGATCCTTTTGCTGTGGTACCCAGTGGCACCACTGAATATGTCAGCTTGTATCTCTCAACTGCTGTATATTAATTATTTACACCATTGGAAAACTGAACCTCCCTTGCTTCCCACAGGTATAAAATGTGTTTGTTTTAGATGTGGCCCTGGAGTACACACTCTCTGTTGCTGCCTGTGAGTAAAGCTGGCAGCGTATCTGCCAACAACCATGAATCTCTTGTTCTCAGAGCACGTTGCGTGAGCAGCAAAACTCAGGAGGCTCATTCCTGTTTAAAACTTTCGTTTTCCTTTTTTTGTCTTTCAACCCTTACTAAGTAGAAAGTTGCGGATTTCTCAGTAACTGTAATTATTTTTTTTTACTTTATCATTAGTGCCAAAATTTGGCCTTATACCAGGTCAAAACTGAGCTTAAAAGGCCACTAAATTTCAATGTTAACAGTTATTCCCACTTTGCACTGGCTTTAATGCCTGTCTTAGATCCAGGGCAGCAGACCCTTACCACAGCTATTTTCAAAGTAGCAATTAGCTTTATGCTGACATAGAAGAAAATTTAGGGTTGAGTATAAATCCAGGTCCTTAGGAAGGAAATACTTTGGCTTGTCTTCTGGTGAAGTTACACAAAAGCTAATGTGTTTGTAGCCCAGGATTTTTGTGAGACGGCAGTAGCATCAGTCTGCTTCTTTCTTTTCTTCCTCTGGTACACTGAAGCTAAACAGTTGAAGACATTGATTTACACAGCTTCAGTTCTGAATATAAGCTTTTTCTTCAGCTATTGAAATACTTTCTCATGTGTTGGTGCACCTGTACTTTCAATTTGGCTTCAAATCAGTATAGAGCATGCACTTTGGCAACTTGTAAAAATTAGTTGAAGAAGAATAATAAATAAAATGGCATACTGCCCAAGCACGTTGTGTTTTCTTTACTAATATAATTGCTCATTGAACATATTTTCCAGATACAGTTCTGTGTATTTAAGTATGTATCTGAATAACTGCACTTTTAAATTCAAGAGTCAAGTAGCTACTTTGTATGCTACGCTTATCTTAAATAGAGTTTGATTTAAAACATTTATCTTACTCGGTATCATCTCCTATGTCAAAGCACATTTAAATCATGCTCTGTTCCTAATATCACTCATGTTTAAATTGGTATCCGAGTACAAAAAAGTTTGATGAGCACTCTGTTATTTGCCCACTTTGTAGTTAGTAGCTGCTCTGTCATTGTTTTGAGTATCACTGAAGTTAAGCAGGAGAAGCTTCAGCAAAGTAAACTTTTAAAAATTAAAGCCAAGGTCAGACTCCAGGGTTAGCAACACTAGAAGACTGCAATTTAAGATGTGTCCAATTATGCAAAATCATGTGTTGAGTTACAGCCTCAAGTCTCCATTGGGATCGGTGAGGTTGCCTAGGTAAAAATATCAGAGGAATTTCAGGATGGGTTTTCTTTGTTTCTCCCTTAATCGACAGAGAATGATGCAATTCTGGCAGTACTCATCATTTTTAGATCAGTAAGTCGAAAGGAAAACTTACTTCAGGAATGTGTGATAAGCGCATCACTTCAGCGAAGGCAGCAGAGCTGGCACGGGACTTCGGAAGCGTTTGGCACCTTCTCGTGTTTGTTGGTTTGCACGGGTAAAACATTCAAGCAGCCCCTCTGAATCGAGAAATAAATCGGTCGAGGGACAGCAAGTGACCCACTATAGCAGAGCAGATTTTACTGGTTCTAAGCTTAATAGCTAAATGCCGTCACATCTATGTGGTTTTTTTCCCCAAGTACTTAATTTTTACTTATCCTTAGTTTATCTTTTCCTTGAGATGGTTGGAAAGCACAAGTACACAGTGGTGCCAAACAGTGGCTCCCAGAAAAACTGGAATGGAGAGGTCAGGCTCAGTTTACTTGTATGATTTGTCTGGAAGTTAGGATAATTAATTTGCCAAAAAATATCTGCTTTACTTCTCTTTTCTGGGTGAAAGAAAAGTATCATGTGCTGTGCTTTTAAAGTACTTATCCCCAAGCCAAAACACTGTGATCTTCCTACTTTAGAAGACATCAAAACTTCCCACCATTACATTTTCTCAACTTCTGTGTGAAACTGAGGTATAGAGTTTCATAATTCTGATCTTTAGTATGAAAGCATTCTTAATAAGAGAAACAGACAGATTATGTTCAATAAAAACAGAAACATAGTTTGGAATATGTTTAAACAAGTTTTTGCATTGATAAATAAAACTACTGGGTATCTTTTTTCAATCATGCAGACACAAGAAAAGTCATCAGTGCTTACTAAAGAATTTATACAGTGCTCAGGGCAAGTTACAGCTGGATCCTCTTACAAACCTCAATCTTTTCTAATAGATGACTCACAAAACTATTGTAGCTATGAAGCTTTTCAGAAAATTTATATAATTCAAAAGGTTTTTCACCATTTGAACAAATGTTATCGTAAATATATGCTTGTAATAGGAGGAAAAAAACACGCGCTGCTTTTGCATAGCATTTCTCCTTCAAACAGCCCAGAAATTGAGTTTCTAAACCAACAAATTTATTATAATTGTTCAAATGTTTTTGACAGAGTGATGCTTCCTCCTAGGCAGGGCTAAGGCACCTGGAAGGAGAATTTTGTGCATCAATCTGTGTAATTAGTGGAGTACACAGGAATTTGCTGTCCAATTAAATCTGTAACAGTTCTGTTGAGCCAAACAGCCTTTTATTTTCTTATGCGAGGAGAGTGTATGTATTTGTAAATACTACTCAGATTCCATGAAGTCATTGACAAAGGAAGCATATTCTAAACCCTAGCTGCTTCTGTCACCCTCTGGGATCTGCTCTCCTCCTTTGACGTTGTTTAGCCCCCAAGACATCTCTTCTGCCTTCCACAGCTTGCAGGTGAGATCCTGTGTTAAGCTCTTCCTCCCATCAGTAGCTCTTCCTCTGGGATCTGCCACATCACCAGCACTTACCTCTACTGCCTGCTCAGCAGCCATGCAGCGTCTGGAGAGCGCCTGGGGAGACATTAGGAAAAGGCACTGCTGAGAAGATAGTGACACTGCCTTAGAGAGAAAAAGTTGAATTTAAGCATCTTATGTTCTGCATGTCCACTCTGGAAGAAACAATCTGTGCAATAAGGGTGTCTGCAAGTCTAAACATGAAGGCTGAATTATTTCTTCATGACCAAAGCACTAGCAGGAAAGACATTCCCAGTCAATTTTTAAAATATCTAATGACTCACTGGGATGGGACATCTCTTTTCACTAGGTGCTATAGCGACATATTTATCGTAGAACAACTCAGGTTAGAAGGGACCTCAGACTGGATCATATAGTCCAGCTTCCCATATCTTCAGGCAGCATCACCTTTCCAGGAAATATGTGGTAGTTACATGGTTTCTTCACAGGAATGTAACCAGCTCTCAAGTTCTTGTCTCCTGAAATGCAGAACTGAACTGGGTAGCAACTTCTAAGATGTAAAAACAAAACAGAAAAACCCCATTGCAATCCAGTATTCTTCTGTATTGTTCTATTTATGTTAACAGGACTACATTTGTGAGTAATGGGTATGAGATTAGGTCATCTTCTAGTCAGCTGAGTGGTCTGACAATGAAGAACTCAAACTGACATTGTGAAACTCCCCGAGATGAGTAAAGGTAAGTATTGTCTCTATGCTGACGTTAAAAGTGAATACAACTTCTAGGAATCTAAGAGCAACCTTTTATAAAACCTAATGTGGACAATAATAAAGGTAATATTAAAAAGTACGATTTTATTCTGATAAGACAAAAAATATTCAGTCTACATTAGCAGCAAAATTATTAGTGAAGCAATAAGAGCAACCACAAGCTTTATAAAAAAATATTATAATCCTGTATATGTATTCTCCAATGGCCGTGTTAGAAAGCGACAGCTTGTAAAAAGGATAAAACTATCTAAATATACTGTCAAATAAAGTTCCCATTGACAATGAGGGAGAAAAAAATCAATAACCACTTAGGGCCTATAAACATTTAGATGTAGAATAAAACATGGAATGTTCAGTCAATTGATTTATCTACTGATATTAGAGAGATAAAAATTATAATAATCTAGAACTTGGCAAAGAATTTAAAATGTTGTGAGGTTACTATTAAATGGGTATTTATCCAAAAATCGGAGGATGGAAATGGAGCTGGGCTGACAGAACTGAGATAACATCTATTTGAACATAAGTGAATAAGTAAATTCAGGAACCGAGTTGGACAATCATATTCTGGTATCCCGTAAAGCTTTGGATATAATGTAAGTTAAGCAATTCATTCCTTAAACTGGGAAAAATCATGTTCATATAAAATTCATGTAAAAATAATATTACTAAACCCAAATTTGACATACCAAATACTCAAGAACAAAGTCTGTACAGCGTAGTTGACGTAGGACAGCTAATGAAGTTAAAGAGGTAAAAATGGAAATCGTTGCAGCAGGAGCAGAATCAAAATGAAGAGCTTAGTGCTCTTAGAGCACTTAGGAGACGTGCTCTTAGAGCTCTTAGGCTTGCAATAAAGCCTAGAAAGACCAAGCAAGCACTTCAAAGATGATACATCTTTTCTTATTCTCTGCAGCTTTCAATTCAGTGTTAGAAGAAAGCACTTTTTTTGGGCATGGTCACCACTCCAAGACACTGCCCGTTTCAGGACAGCATACCAAGAGACCTCCAAGAGCAAGCAGCTCTGAAGAGAGATTCAAGCTTGCCAGAAAACCTAACACAGACAGAGATGCAGTATGGACACGTACATGGATCGATTCAATGAGTACAGAGGTTGAAAACACAGGGTAGGTTTTTTTTGGGGGGGGGTGGTTTATGGAGCAAAGAGATCCAAGGAAAGGTAAACCTTTTACAAACAAATGTTTTGATTGTGCTTATCGAGCTTATCCAAGATAACCCAACATCTTTTGTTTTTCTAAAAAGGAAAATTCTATGAAATTAATCTTTTTTACCTAAAGGTTGACAAATACCTACCCTGAGATTAGACCAAGCTACAGGAAAAAAAAAATGTTTTTGTGAGCCAAGTTAAGCTGATTTAAACTAAAATAGTAAAAAAGTGATTTAAATAATAAGCATAACACCTTTAAGGCTGCTATAACTTTGTCTTGAGTTTGCTTATATGAAGGACACACTATATCTTGTATCTATTATTTAGGCACTTGTATAGACTTTTTTATATTTGCATTTATTATGTGTTGGATAACGATTGTATCCTCATTTGTATAGAAATTATAATTCCAATGGGTAAAAAAATCTAGGAATTAATCTTGTTGATGCTACTGAAATAAATTACCCTAAGTAGGCTAGATATATAAGAAAACAATATAAAATCATCTAAATTCAATTATTAAACAAAGGCAATATTGCATTTAATTAGAAAATAGAATCAATTTACTTACATTCATCCTTCTTCAAAATTTTAGAGATGATAGATCTCTTCCTCTTACACTCTATTGTTATACGCAGACAGATAGAAGAGAATAATCTCTCTTCCATTTTTCAATTCCTGTTTGATTTTTTTCAGCTATGGATGATCTAATTACTAATCAGAACTAGTGGAATAAACTGAGGCAAAAAAAGTATTCTTATGCAATAGAAAAGGATAGTGTTGTCAAAACCTGGCCTAAGACTTCAACAGACTGATACAGATGTTTAGCCAGGGCTTCAGCTAGCTCAGTGGCTTGACTTTCTTCAAAATTTAGAGAACTTGTAAGAAGATTTCTTAATTTTAAATAGTTGGATAGATTACATTAAGGTTAGAACTAACAAAAATTATTATGAATTTATTGAAATGCAATTATTTTTGAAAGTTTTTTAAAAATCTAAGTTTTGAGAATTGTTTCTGGTAGTCACCCTAATTTATAGTGGGTGAGTGGAAAACAAAGCACAGAATATGAAGCTAGAGATGATACCTAATCCAGCTGTTAGAGACTTCTTTCAGTGTTGGAGTCCAGTGCAAAGTCTCCTCAAGCGGAAACCAGAAGATCAAGCACAATAAAAGATAAATGGGGAGAGAGACAAACCAAGCAGGAGGGGGACATGAACTGTGCTCTGATTTCCATCTAAGCAAAATCACAGTTTTCTCAGTACTAAATGAAAATAAGTGAAAAGCATTTTATCTTGGTTTAAGAGAGTAGAATTTGGCCACAGTACTGATGCTCATAAAACAGAAATCGTGTTTAATCCTCACATTTTGTCATGTGTTTATCACTATTTAACCCCTCTGAACTTCCCTAACGTAAACTGATAGAGGCTTAGGCTGTAACTTGTAATTTATGTTTGAAATCCCAAGTCACTGGACCGAAGCGAAACTCGTGGTTCAAAAAGGCACAATGTTTTCACACAAAGCAAGCAAAACAAATAGAAAGGAACAATTTCTCTTGAATTTCTCTTGAAATTGTATTGTTTGGGTTTGTTGGACTTATGTTTTTTTCTAAGGGAAACTTAGGGTACTTAATGTTCAATAATTAAAAAATTGAGGATTTATTATGATACTTCAAGATATCGTAAAGGCTTATGCAAACCAGAGTTCAAATTACAATTGGTCTAGTTCCTTGGAGCTGTTTAAACTAGAAAGAACTCATAAGTTTTGCAGTCTAGGTTTTCATGAAGCGTATTATCCCAAATGGGTCAATCTGAAAGTCACCGTAGTGAGAGCTTGTTGTATTTGGCGGGGATCTGCAATTGTTAGGAGTCAGTCCAAAATTCAGTCAAGTCATGGATTTTCATCGAGTCAGTATAGATTAATACGGACTAGACCTGTCACATTTCAGCTAACAATGACCTTTCTTTACATGTGTGTGCATTCCCTTTCTGAATTCGATTACCAAGATATCTATTTCTTAAACCCTACAAAGTACTTTTCTTGGGAAAAATACCTTGCCTGTCAATTTTTCAACCAGTGATTGTAAGGAGTCACGGTAAATCCTGTGAGCTACACTGAGACTAATCCTGGGAGAAAAGGACCTGTGCAAGTATCAAGAGCACAGGTATCCAAATTTGCCAAAGAAATGCAAGTGTATTTAAGCATTTAAATCATACATGAATATTGAAAAAGATGTACCAGTAAGTTTACGGAGTTTCTTTGCATTACTTTTCCTGAGAAACTGTTGGGCTTGTTTCCAGCTGAATTTATCATCACATACAAAATTGCTGCAGTTAAGAAAATCACTGTTTGATGTATAAGGGGGTGAATTGTTCTTCTGAAAGCAAGATATTATAGGCTTTGGCAGTAGTTATATTAGGGTTTATGAACAGTGAATGTTCTACAACATTCTCCTGTACCTAGTGGGGTCAAACTGTTGATACATCTCTCAATTAATCTTGTAAATGGTGCTCCCATGGGTGCACTCCAATTCTGGAACCTTTGTTAGAGCAAATGGAATAAAGGTTTTGATAATCAAGTAACATATATGCTAACTACAGCATGTAAGTTACACCACTTCTCTTTCTCTAGATTCACTTTAAAACTGTTTGACTGGCACCACACACTTTGTATACAGTTATAGAGTTTTCTTACATTTGCTGGCATACGTGGAAAAGTTTTTTTCAATACACTATGGTTTATTCATTGATGCAAGTGAATCTAAGGACAGTATTGAGGTATTTAAGATGGCATTTTTATTGTCTGGGCCACAATAATGTGTATACTTCACTGAGCTAGACTCTCTTCTGTAATTAAGATGTTTATGTAGTTCTTTTAAAAAATGGAAGCGATACTGGCCTTTTTTAAAGTTTGTTTTAATGAAAGGAAAGAGATGCCTGAGCAGGATAAAGAGTACATTAGTGATTAGAGGGTTTGGCCAAGCTGTAAGAAATTCAGGTTCTCTGTCCTCTTCTGCATGAATGCATTAGGGTCCGAACCATCTGCTTTCCAGGAAGATGCTTTGCCACAGGCTGTCATAGTCCTGGGCTCAAGGACGCTCCACTCCTGTAGCTGAAGCTTTGCCAGCATTGCAGAAAGCACACGAAGTGTGGGGCTGGGAAGGGAGGGAGCCAGAATCTCAGCTCTCTAATTCAGTAATGACAGTATCTGGTACCTTAAAGCTACGAGAGCTGCTGGTGAATGTTCAGTGCTAAGACAATGCCGCTCGTGTTTCAGCATAATGTTAGAGCTAGGCCTGGACCCTCAGAGGATGATGGTGGTGCTGGGCAATAAACATTGAGGAAGTTCTACTGTTGAAAATGTCGGTGCGTATGGGCCCTGAGGAGTCATACTGTACTCAAGTGCCTACATTTTATTTTTGTCTTGCTTTTTGTGCTTGTGTCCTTTGGCAGGTGAGGGCTTTGGCAACGTGCCACAGACCATGCAGAAAGCTGCAACAGAGAAGGAACCTGAACCAAAGCCACCTGTCTTTCAGGCTGGTGATACAATCAGCAAATCATCCTCTGGCCCTGCTGTTCTGGAGAAGTCTGAAAGGCGTAATTAGGACCCAGTGGTGTGACCAAGCAGCTATTCACAAATAGCTGTGGTAAAAACCCGCAAGCCCAACAGAGCAGAGAAGCCCATAGGGACACTGTCAACTCTCCCAGAGGGGCGACATCCACACAGACTGGCAGAAGTAAAAAAAAATTCACAGTGGAGACGTGCTCCACAATCCTAGTCACCTGCCTCAAGAGCCATGCTCTCCCAGTATGACAGAGCCTTCAATTACAGGTCACACACTTTTCCTGCAGAATCTCTGCTGCATTCCTCCGTCGGAACCGGCTGTGAGCTCGGTGCTTCCACGCCAGCCGCTGAGGCATTAGGGCCAGTTCATCTCACACGGATGTTGTGAAGTCATTAGTTAACAAGTATGAAACATATCGGATGCAAGACAGTTGCGGGCCTGTAAAAGCCTTTAAGAAATGAGTCTTTAAAGCTCGTCTCTTCTCGTTAATTGAGAGGGGGCAGGGAGAGAGCGAAAGATATAATTTCAGTTCTTAACGTAAGCACAGTACATCCTTTGGCAAAAATTAGATACCAATAGTAAGGCAACCCTAATTCTGTTATTTCTCAATTTTGGAGCATTTGACTTTATAAAATTATATTCCTAATATTTCTTAATCTATAATTTGATATAACTTTAACATAAGGCTATTTTCTACTGACATTGGGAGAAGGTATGAACCTACTCTCCTTTAATGCAGGTGAATAAGCTTACACCTTTGGAGAAACACCCAAAAGTGACCTTATTAGCGAATTTAAGAGTGATGATGCTGTTCATCAGTGCTCCAGCAGACGTCAAGGTGTCAACAAGGTTGGGGAATCTCATGATATATGTTCTGGAGCAGCCTGTTCTTACAGCTTGAGAGACATGAGGTGGCAGGCATCTCTCTGCCTCCGGGGCTTTCTGCTGGAGCGGAGCGCTTGGCTGGGCTCTCCTCAGAGGTCTGGGTGCTGCTCCAGGGAGACTCTTCCCTGCGTGGGGCGAAGGTGCAGTGCCCAGCCATGCTCTGCTGCATTCCAGGAGCGCTGCCCGAGCCCAGAATAGAAACTCCTAACAACCAAAGGTGAGAACTTTGTTTTGTAAATCAAAGAATAGTGTTAGTTACGAAGCTGGGGGAGGCCGCAGAAAAAAATAGTTATTTAGCAGTAGATCTATCCTGGAGCATTAAAGAAATGTGCATACAACTCATGAAGAGTGGGGATTATAAATTTGCATGGTTTAGATCAAATTCTGTTCTCAACATCAAGAAGTTCTGTGCAAGCCCAAGCAACACCGACGAAAGCAGTATTGCTCTGTGGTTCGTCTGATTGAAGGGGTCATAATTTGCCCTCAATTACCTTTAGCTAAGCACGGATCTAAACTAAATCCTTGGAGCTGACCCTTCTCAGATTTGCAAAGAGTTCAGATGAGCTGTGGCTTTAAAAGGGGCACACAGCTCCCATCTCATACTGTAACTGCAGTAAATGTACCTTTGGAGTTTACCTGTGCATTTGCAGTTGGAGAACTTCAGAAGATAAAAGTTAATAAGATATAAATTTAGGGCCGACATGCTTGCACTGTGAAGGCAGGTTAATCAGCCTCTTAACATCCTGTATTTCCTCTGGCAAGTAATGACATTATGCTTCAATCACATCAACCTTTTTTTAACACTGCCCCCGAGAAAGATTTGGAAAAGATAAACATTTCCCGTAACATTTTTTTCCCCCTTGACTTGCATCAGCTATATATGATTTATCTTTTAATGTGTTAAGGCCAGCTCAGTACTCCCTGCCCAAGATAATCTCTCATTGACTCCACCGGGAGGTTTTCTCATGGCAAGAACATTAAACAGAACACCGATTTTATTTTATTTTTAATGTGCCTCTGACAAATTTTTTAATTTTGTATCTCTTTTTTAATTTTAATTTCTGCCTCAGTGATGCCATAGAGATAATTTATTGCGCTATAGTTTCTACACTATTGTTTCAGCCCCACTTTAACTCCTGCCATGGATGATAAATGCCTGGCTACTGGGGTAAATTATGGAAGTGCAAGTATTGCATTAGTCTTTCTAAAACATTGTCAGCCACAAATTACTTAACGGTACCCAAAGTTCATAGGACGTTAAAAGTATTATTGTGGCCATTAAGGAACATACAATTGAATGTGGGGCAGGTGTTTGCATCGCAAGTGTGTAATATGCTATGCACGAGTATATCATGGAATGGGATTCTTCCTCCCGTGCTTTGCTTCTAACTTTATGTATTATGGCAATCTCTGTGCATAGGCGCCGAGCTGAGCAATTTTTGGATGGCAGGATTGCTGTTATCAATGATTTTTTCTTCATTCATGTTGACACTTAACGATATTGGCTGTAAACTTCAGACTTCTATCCTTTTGTGCTACAAAGGCGCTTTGACTGGGGCTTGGTTTAAGAAACTGAAAGCCTGCATAAACCTTGCCTTAAAGTTGTGGCCTGTAGAGGGTAAAAATTTATTGCACTCTTTTCTTTTTGTACTGTGGAGACGGCCCTACATTTTATCATGTGTTCGCTAACTTTGAATTCCACTGTTGAAAATGCTTGTATTCTTTATTCTGCTTTGTTACCTTTAGTAACAAAAAAAGAACACACAAAATCAGTGCTGCTATTTTTTCTGTTAAACAGGTTTGGGAAATGAGGTCCTGAATTAGGATGCGATGGAGAAATTAGATTTTCATTGGTAATGTCCTTTTATTTTACTCATGATGGTAGTTGTCAAAATTAAATGCTTTAATTGGAAAATATTTTTTGTTTGCTTCTTGGGAAGTTTTGATATTTTTGTATGACTTCTGCATAAGCTTCATTACCAAATGACATGACCAATTTAAAACAGTTCCCCTAATGATTTTATGGAGCTTTTGAACTTTTTTCCTCATCATGTGTAGTTACTGACATGCACCCAAGTGCAAGATCAAAAGATGGTTTTACTTCTGGTACGTGTTATGATGCACAGTGACGTTGTTCTCTTCAATTTTTCGCTGAGGTGCTTAGAATTTTCATCTTCCAGCTTATGCCAGTCTGGTGTGAACTTTGCCATCCAGTGATATTTAATATGAGGGACTGGGGGGATTGTGTTTGTTTTTCTATGGGCCAAATGGACAACCAGAGAAGTGTGCCACCGAAGGTGATGAAGTTTTAGTGAGGGGACCCAGAGCAACTAGGGTGTTGCTGCCTTCCTCAGTTTCCTCCGATGTCCTTGAATGGAAAGAGTTGGGGGTAGCAGATAACACATGGAGAGGTCGTGATGTTTCTGTTTGCCTTGGGGGCCCAGTCATGGTGACCAGACTAGTTTTTCAGCTCTCAGTTTCAACCATCTGTAACCCTAAGAAAATGCAAAGTCTTACCCTTCCCTGTCTGATTTTGGTATGTAAGATCCGTTATGGAGATCACAGAGGCCTGGAGGAGGTACCGCCACCATTTTGCGGTCACTGTTCTTCATGGCTCTTTGGCACATGATAGGGTGGAAGTGAAGTCGCTTGGCAGTCCTGTTGCATAATTAGTGTCAAAGCTGCAGAGAATGTTTCAGGTTGGACTTTCACTCCTTCTTTCACAAATGAATTGAAGATGTCGCAAAAAAACCCAACCAAAAACCTGAATTCCAGCTCCACAGCTGAGTCTGAACCTCCATCCAGCCTGACCAGGGTGCAAAGCCCTACCATGGAACCGACCCTGTGACACTGCACGGCTCTGAAGCATGTGCCAGGTAACTCTGCACGAGGTCCAGACTCTCGCTTTGTAGCCGTCTGCTCAATTTGTGGTTTATCTGTACCTTGCCTGTCCCCACGTCCTGCTTTCCTGGTAACAGAAATGGTCACCCTACCTTGGAAAATATGAGTGCCAAAGGTACCTTCTGAAGAATAATCAGGAAAAGCAAAGTAGACCAATCCTTGGGATCCCTGCCCATCTTGCAGGAAGCAAGACAGTATCAGACCTTAATTACAGTAATAGAAATACGATAACACAGCAAAAAGAGATCAATATCTACTAGCTTCGAGTTCAAAATAATCCCTTTGTCCCGGGGATGGTGGGTTTCCAGGCATCCTCCGGCCAGAGTGTGTTTTTGCATAGTTCAGTACCCTCAGGTGTGAGGCTCAGCTGCCCAGCGGTCATATTTCTGGCCTGCTCAGTAACAGTTACTTTGCATCAACTCTGAATATACACAAGCGTTACACACACAGCCAATGCAAAGTGGCAGAAGGTGTTAAAATCATGCTTAAAATTGCTGCCACTGTGGTTAGTTCATTCACAGTCATTCCCATGAAGGTTTCTAGAAACGTTTATTTTCTGCACTTGCACTCATTGCGATGCAGACTGAATGCCTCTGCATAAACAATTAATCTGACTTCTTTGCATCAGGCACACTTTTGATAAATACTGCTGTTGCAACTTGTTTGCACAGGGTGAAGACCTATCACTTAAAAACATTTACTTGATATATTTACATATAATTCTGCATTCTCTCAAGACCTGTTGGCAGCATGGAGTTATTCTACAATGTCAGCTGTTACAAGGTTGTGAGTTTCTTGGCTCTTCAGTGTTGCATAGAAACAAAGCACTTGCAGTTGCTTTGCCGTTTGGCTGTAATGTTCCTTTCCATTTAACAAAAAAGCATTTCTTGGATGTCATATGAGCATCAGTATCAGATTTCTGAGCGATTAGACTGGTGGTACAGGTAGATCTGAAACTGTTGCTGCTGGTGGTGTGTACTAAACCTTTAGTAAGATCTTTGATGTTCTACCTGAGCACTTACAAACTGTTGCCACCTAAGTCTGTCAGCATTTTTGGTGTTCCAAAACATGAAAACGATAACCACATATCATTAGCAACTGTTGCTGTTCAAAGATAAAAGCCAGTGGTGACAGAAGCAATGTTAATAGCCACTTTGTTATCTTAGAGACAAGTTAGCTGAGCAGTGCCGTGCACTAGGATTTGTCTTGCCATCCATTAAAATAATTAATCAGCAAAATGGCATGTTGATGAGGACTGTAGAGATGCCTAGATGGGTCCATAAAAAAGATCCCTTATGCCTTACGCCAGATTCTGTTCTCGTTTATGAGAAGGAAAATCCAAAGAAATTCTGTTGGCTTTGGTTGCGTTATTCTTCTTACAGCAGTGTGTGAATAAAATCAGAAGCAGATCCATAAAGCTGAGGAAAAGTATAGTATGAACAAATTATTTTTAGAATGATTGTTAGATTCATCTGGGAGAGAAAAAAAAATGTGGAAACTGAAATATTGCGAAAATTAATTTTTTTAGTAAGACGCATCTTAGATAGGGCTGTGGTTGCAACTAAATCATCTGTCACCGAAATGTGTGCAGGCCTGGATGATAGTTGGGGAAAGAAAACCCCCCTAAATGTTGATAGCAAAGTGCTTGGAAGCAAAGTGCTTAGTAACAGTCAGAAGAGATGACAGATTGTATTATTGCACAACAATAAGTCTTCAAGGTATTAGAGGTATCAATTTACAGCGCTTTCTATACCATCATTACCTGCCACAGTCTGACTCTAATCACAGCAATAGAAACCAGGGTAGCTCCATGGGTGTTTGTGACTTTCTCTGAATATTTATGAAGGTTATAAATGAAATCAGGATCTTGCTCTCTGTTCTTAGCCCATCTGTATAACCATGAAGGCCAAATGAAGCTTTGAGTCATTATACTTAATTGGATGAATGGCCTTCAAAGCTGTCAATAAGTGGTGTGTTCACAGTAAGGTAATTAATAACGCTATTTCCTTTTGGAAGACATATCATTAGCCATTATTTCTCGAGATACAACACTGATGTCTTTATTCAAAGAGGTAATTGCAGGTTACCCACCAATTCCCCACCAGTGACATCATCTTTGCAAACTGAATCTCACAATCTGTCACTTTTGAATTCATAATTAGGATATTTTTCTAATGACAAGCGAATGTTATTGAAAGAAATACCTACTTTGTCGTTGTAGGAATAAGCACAGCCGCACTGAAGAGTGAGGGGCTTGTAACACAAATAAGGCTTGTGAGTTGTTAGACTGAACATCTGGGACCTTCAGAATGAGTGTGTTGAAGGATCCAGCAAAAGTCACAAAGGCAAACCAGCAGCTGTATCACAACCAGTGTGTCACCATCAATTTTGATAGCATACTTGAACAGACATGCCAAAAAGAGTCTCTGCTGCAGAATTTATTTGCTAATTCAGAGTATTTTATGATAACCAATAAAGAGGTTCTGTTAGATTGCCCTCGTTCTGAAAATACGTGCATGAATGTTCTTCTTCACCCCTGTTATTTAGCTACGTGCTATGCAGCGTAGCTGATTTCTGACCCTATCCTGGGAGGACAGAAATGTGGACAGCAATGGGGTACTCTGGTGCTTCTTTTTTGTTCACCCTATTTTAAAATGTGTGTGTACAAATACCAAGAATCCTTCACCAAGAGGTGAATAGCTCTTGCTAGTGTTGTAAAGCCATACAGGTAAACTGTATCTGTAGTGTCAGTGTGAAATCCCTAAATGCAACCACAGTTTTCATCTATCTCAGAGAACTACTCCTCTTCCCTTTGCATCGGCCATTCATGTTTTTCAGTATCTTCGGAGTTTTGTAAAGGTATAACCAACAGCGGTTGATGCGCTGACTTTGATTTGTAGACTTCAAACAAACACACTCTGCAAGTACTTCTCACAGTCCCAAAAGTCTAGCAGGAGCTGGAGACCATTCTGCATCCAAGCCCAGATATTTTGGTTCTCTTTTTATATCCTCGCCTTACCAATAGCAGGAACCCATACAACATGGTTTCTGCTTCCCTGATCCTCGCTGTTTGTTTGATCTTAAGCCACCCTTCATGTGCATCGTCTTCTCGCATCTTGGCTCTTCCCCTCCGAGGGCCGCACTAAGCCCCTTGCTGTGAGGGGACAGTGCTGAGGTCCTGCCCCAGCCCAACAAATTGGCTTCTCCAGTCTCACACTGGGTTGAATATGAAGCTGAAGAGAAGCACTCTGCAGGTATGTCTGTGTCATGCTCTCGTTATAGCAAGCCTCTTCGCTTGCTGCTCCTTTGCTTCGGTTTGCGCACGGGCGAGCACGTGCTGGAGCTGCAACGCAACAACCGAGATCTCCAGCACTGCTTCAGCCGCAGGGTAGTGTCAGGAGCCACTTCGTATTACCTCTCAGGTCTTAATTCTGCTCTTCAGCGGAGTTTTTGTCTGCACCCAGCTACATAGGTGTTTTGGAAGTGGGCTGACCCTGTGTCAACTCGTGTACCCCAAAGAATTTGAGATGCAGATGAAGGGTTGCAAAGGACTGGATTTAGATGGCTAATAGCATAGCTAATCACCAAGCAGAGCACGCAATTTGGAACAGGTCTTGAGCAAAAGTAGCATTGATGGCCTTGGTATTCTTGACCCAGGATAGGAAGATTATTTCTCATTTTACCTGTATAGCTTTGTGACATTTACAAGAGCTGTCAGAAAGCTGTAATGTAGTGGAAACTCTCTGGAGTTTCTTTCTTAGTGGTTTAACGATATGGTGCTAAGCAGTTTCTTCTGGTAAAATATTTTAAGTAGTGACATAATTTCCTTCAAATAACTATCATTTTCAAGCCTAATAAAAGTGAGAGCTTTATGGCCTGTATTAACTCAAACAGCCCTTTGGAGAATGTCTGACATTTTATGAATACTTATTTTCTGGTTTTTCTACCTACTCTTAAATAATGAAATACCTTACACCTGGAAATGTGTAATGATGTCAAGAAAGAAGATCTAACACCTAGTGCTGCCTGGAATATCAGGCATCAGAATTTCTCATTTGTAAACAATATTTTTCTTATAGGGCTTGCAGGTATCAGGAAATCTCTATCTGAAAGCCGTTGCAGGAAATTCTCAGACTTTCAGTGTGTGGTTGCACTGTGACTGATGGCATACTGAAAAAATTTACCTCCTTACATTAGAAATTTAGGCCTTGAAAAACCGTAGGCAGCGTGGTTGCAAATAGCTCTTGCAGAAGTACAGCGTGAAAGATCACATAAATTTCTCTTGTGGGAATGAAGAGATGCGGTATTTCAAATTTAATACAATAAAAATTTAGTTCAGTGTCTGAGCTCCTTTTTCTTAGCTGACTTTATTTGCTGTCTAACTTGCTGTGTGATAAAGATGACACTTTTCTTGCCCCCAACAATCTCCTCTCTCTTTAATCTTTTCTTTTTTTCTTGCAAACATCCCAGTGTAGTGTTTACCTATTTAAAAATCTAAGGAGAATGCTAGTGCATGGCTGCATTTAAAAAGCAGCATTAAAAATACAACTTCTTGATTTATTAAGCAGAAGGAAGTTGGATTTTCCTTTACGCGAATTCCTCAAATGTATGACAAATTGCAGCTCACACTTGTAGAACAATTAAGACATAATTATTGAGAAGTGAAAGTCTGGCAATAAAACTTCTTTGAATTTTGCATTTTAAATATACAGAGTTGAGTCCTGGAAATCCTTCCTTAGTAGAAATATTTGTGTGATAAAAGACTGCTGAATAAATGTCCCTTTATCCAAATGCATTTCCTAGATGACAGGGTAGATAACATGATCAAGCCCGTAAGTGTTTTATTTGCAAGAATAAAGTGCCTGCTGAAGGCGGGTGGGCCTCCACAGCTGTGCTAGCCAGCAGCTGCAGTCAGTGCTGACTTGGGGGGACGAGACACGGGGCCAGCGTGTGCACGCACACAGGAGCTGGGTGCAGAGAAGAGGGGGACGCGTTCCTTTCGGTTGTGCCCCGACACTCCTGCAGGCATGGTCAGTCATTGTAGGACTTGTTCTCCCTTTTCTGTGCTGGGACTAGTGTACATCACAGGCAAAACCGAAGACCAAGACTCTCACGATGCCTTCCCTCCAGTTTTTGCCCAGCTGAATGAGCAGGATCACAGCGGGGTGATGGTGCCTGCTCTAAAGAAGGCTTGGCGTTTGGGGCACCTGTGGAAGCTCTTCTGGATTCCTGACACAGAGCTGGTCACAGGGCAGTGGAGCAGTACCGTGATGCACTGCTGAGTTATGCTGGCATGATGCAATTAATTCTTGATAAACGACCTGAAGAGTTGTCTTAAAATCAAGGTACAGTAACATGTAACGAGGCCTGTAACTTGTCAAAGGCTACTTACAAGAATAATCATCAGGGACCTTGTGCTTCCCTCCAAGTCACAAACATCTGTTTTGTCGTGCTGCTCCCTTGGGTAAAGACGTGTGGTTCACCCTCTTTCTGTGTCATTTAAATCAGTATGAAAATCTTACTCGGCCTCACTGGAGAGGATCTGGGCATTATTGCCTAATAACTCACAGAACTGAAAACACCGGCCGTAAGAGCTGAAGTGAAGCAACTGGGTGGTTGTTTTGCACAATATGAACATGTGCTTGCAGATGGCTTTGTGCAACAGCAGCTGTCCTAGGACGGTAGGCATGATTTGTGTCTTCTGTGACTATAAACATATCAGTAGAAGGAGCTATTAGTGATCATAACCTGTAATTATCAGCAAACTGCTAGATGCTCAGTCCATTGATTATATTAAAGAACCTCTTAGAAAGGTGTAAAGCATGAGCATTATCACTGTTGCATAATGAAATAATTATGTAATGAATTTGTAATTAAATGATGCATAAATAACATTAATGATGCTGCCAAATGCTAGCTGTATTAATCACTAGAGGGCAGATTATAATCCGTGCTGGGTGCTTCCCTGCCGGCTGCCTGTGTCTCAAGGAGGCAACAGCTCTCGGCAGCGTGCAGGCAGGTGGAGGCAGGCAGGGTGGGCAGCCAGCGCTCAGCCCTTGCCAATGCCACCAGCTGCAGAGCTGAGAGCGAGGACACGGAGAAGATGTCCACGGGCAGCAAGTCTGATGGACGTTGCATCCTTCTGGTGAAACACAGGGGATCTGTGGACCACATCGACTTTCAGTAGGAAGCTGGTTTGTTGCTGTTTCTGGAATTACATGAAGGTGATTTTTCACCTTGTTTCAAATTTAGGACAGAGTCAAAGCTACCATCCAATACTAAAAGCATTTGTGACAGTATAGCTAATTGTATGCAGAAATGTTTGCAGGATTGAGGCATTTATAATTATTTTGTAAACTCACTGGTATTTAATATGCATCGTAGCCCCCCCCCTTCTTTTTTGTCTTTTCAGAGTTTATGCAAACTTGTTTATTACTGTAAATTTTCCCCAGCAGCACTTTATAGGAATCTACATATTAAGCTTACTCAGTGTACATACCCCATTTCCAAAACATTCAGGCTCAGTTTTGGTGTTAACGTAAAGCCATCCGCCATATCTACATCCAGGACAAGCGTGGGGGATCTGCTGTGTGCTATTTAACTTCAACAACCCAAAAGGAGTTGAATGAAGTTTGAGATCAAGACAGTTCTTGTCTTTTCCTCCAAACCGTGGCATGCTGATAAAATCAGTAATGTTTCAATCCTTTGGATTTTTAAACTGGAGAGAGACTAAATATAGACATGGAGGCCTCTCGCTCAAGCTGCTGACCCTGAACCAAGTGACTGTAGGTTGCACTGACAAGAGCCCCATTGTCCTTTTCATTAATCAAACCCACTGAGCCAGGTAAATCTTTAAACAAGATGAATGGGCAGCATTTTTAAAAAGTAAAATAATTCACTAGGCTTTGGATGTGTTTCTCTTTAATTAGTTTGATGAGCACAAAGTCTGAAGCCTTGTCAAACACCCAGTATTAACTTCTGATGCTGACCTAGAAAAGCAGCGTTGCAGAGGTAAGAAAATGGGTAGGTGAAACTCACTGAATAAGAGATCTTTTCTGTTAAAGTCTTTTGCCAGATGAAAAGAATCATTACCACAATGATACTTCTAATTATACTGTCATTAGCGTACTACTGCAGGGTCCTATGGTGCATGGAGCTCTCCCGCTTTCAACAACTTGATCCAAAAAGGGTAAAATAAAGGTATTAACCCTTTCACAAGAAATAAATTTGAATATTTAGGCAAGCTAAAAGAACACAGTTTATTTTAAACTGGTCATAATATTTCTGAGGTTTCTGGAAAATTCACAAGGACTTTTTTTTAACTTTTGAGTAGTAAACAATACTGAAGAGTAAATTACCTGGCCATGGTGCATTCTTGCCAGAGGCCAAAGATGGAGAAATGATGATGTGTGTTTCTCAAGATAGCCGAAAGGGAAAGAAAATATGCTTTATTGTTAATCTGATTGTTGCCTGACTGGAAAATGTGAGGTGAAGTTTCTGGCTCTAAGTTGTTGTCCAAATCATTGAAAAGGAGCCAAGAGCAGATAATGCACTGGACTGCAGACAACAGCGTTGTTCAAGGTCACTTTCAACTCATGAAGCAGCTGTTTAATCTATGAAGTGAAAAATACTTCCGTTTTTTTATAACTCTCGAGCTGCATATGATGCTATAACGTAACCGCGAAGTTTTATCTTCAGTTTGGAGGCCTGGACATTCAACTCTTGGATCCGAAATGGATCCAAAATCACAAGCATGCTTGCAGCTACAGCTCAAGATGTAAAAAATTATGTGCTATTAGATGCTGTCATAAGACACTTCCTACCTAGTGCTTAAATGCTCCTAGACTTTGGATCATAGCTCCGAGTTGACCCAGCACCCTTGTCTAAAACTGACCTGGGAGGGAACACCATTTCCTTGCTCTGGCCGGTGCAAACAGTGGCTTTTCTTACTGTTCTGGATGGAGTCTCACTCATATTTTGTTGTTCAGGAGCCGACGGTGGGACTGTAGCCTGTTCTGGCAGTATGGAACAAAATCACAGAATCACAGAATATTAGGGGTTGGAAGGGACCTCTGTGGGTCATCTAATCCAACACCCCTGCCAAAGCAGGGTCACCTACAGCAGGCTGCACAGGACCTTGTCCAGGTGGGTCTTGAATATCTCCAGAGAAGGAGACTCCACAACCTCCCTGGGCAGCCTGTTCCAGAGCTCTGTCACCCTCAGAGGGAAGAAGTTCTTCCTCATGTTCAGACGGAACTTCTTCTGCTTCATTTTGTGCCCGTTGCCCCTTGTCCTGTCACTGGGCACCACTGAAAAGAGTCAAGCCCCATTCTCCTGACACCCATCCTTAAAATATTTATAAGCATTTATAAGGTCCCCTCTCAGCATTTTCAAAGTCTCAAGAGCAGGGGACTTGAGCCTTTCAAGTTCTACATGTACAGAGTTACGAAAGCGTTATTTGGCTGCAGGTCTCCCATTGGGACCACCTAACTTGGTGGGGGTGGCCCCAGGCAGGGGCTGCTTCAGGCATATAACTCAGATGTGTGTTGGCGATCCAGAATTCAAAGCCTGTCATCAAAGAAAAGGGGAAGCTGCCCAGAGGAAGGAGACTTGGACGACTGACTTCTGCCGGAGGCAGACGGCATGAACGTTGGGATGGAACGACAGTCTTTCAGTGGAAGAAGTTGAGCAAGGCAGGCAGATCAGATTACCACATACCACAACAGCCAAATAAATAAAGACAAAAGGCAAGAGGGCAAGTAGGAAGAGAGAGATAAACTTCCACAAAGGGAGGGGGGGAATAGTATTCATGTGACCCTGTATTTTGGGGGAATGGCTTTTTGTGATCCTCAGCCAGTGACACTGCAGTACCACGATACGGCTCATGGCAGTTTGAAGTGCGGATCTGGCTATGGAGGTTTTGTGAATCCCAGAAGCTTCTCTTTGATGACTAAGTAGTTATTAGCTCTTTTGAGACCGAGTGTCGTTTGGATAATTGGTGAGTGGACTGTGACCTGAAGTACTGATAAACTGGAGGGAAATAATTCAGAATTCTTTTCAGTTTTACTCCATACTGCTTTTGTTTCATGTTCACAGAACTCAATCTAAAACATGAATCATTATTTTCATAAGAGAAATCATAATTGGCATAATTCGAAGAAAAAGAGTAGTAATACTTGTTAATATGGGCAGAATTCAATTAATAAAACACCAAACCACATACTGTGGCTGAATTGTTTCTCAAATATCCTCTCTTCTACTTTAATAGACAAATGCATTGTCTGTTGTGGTCAGTCTTTTTAAAAAGACAGCAGGGTTTATCCCTTCTGCCTCATTTTTTTAATCTTTGCTCTTCTCCACATTTCGAAAACAAAGGGCCTGGTCCTTTAGGCCTGAAACTGGTGGGAGTTCTGTGTAAAATCATAAGTGACTTCATGTACAGCCGTGGAGTTGCACTGATTTCAGTGATCTTGCAGCGCTGCCTAGCATGCGCAGAAAAGAGACCTTTTCACAGTACATTACAAGAAAAAAGCCTGTGAAGCTTAGTCCGGACTTTAACATGGTGATGAAGAACACTTCCAGTTAGCAAGTGGCTAGACTTGTCACTACAAAAACGTAGATTTGCCGAGAAGATTTCCTGAGCCCACAGAGCTAACAAGACCCACGTCTCATCTTGCTATCGTGGTCGTGCTCGTGGTGCATTTCCCACACATCCTTAGAAACCCCACAAGCTGGGCTGCTCATGTGAATGAGCCCTGTGCTCTTTTTAAAGAAAACAACTGCTTTGGCAAAGACCCGAGGCTTGCAGTATTCCAAGTAGCTCACCTCCTTCGGACTCACACGAGCAGCCAAGCCCGCGGAGCCAGAGGAGTGGTAGCGCCCAGCAGGTCTCTGAGCAGCAGAAGGCAGTGTGGCTGGAAGAGAGCACTTTGCAATCAAAAATATCTAGGTGCAATCAAAAATATCTAGGTGCAATAAAAAAAGTAGCTGTGTTTTTACCATGAGAGGCAGTGGCCCATATAACCCTACTTTGTGCAGCCCTCGGGGTAGGAGCAGAGAGAACGACTGGTTGGCGTATGGAGTACAGTCTGAACTGGCTAGTTAGCCTGGGTCTAACCCAGCTTCTAACTGGGTCTAACTTAGCTTCTGTCCTCCACTGCACTGAAACCCTGGGGAGACACTTTTTCAGCTGAGCTTTGTGGTTCAACGCACACCTTTGTAAAGCACCATAAGGTGAGGTGCTCAGGCCACATCACTTCTTTTTTTGCATAGTATCAGACAGTGCTTTCAGAAGACCTTTTAGAATCAGTTTTTCTTTTTAAACTTGGTGCAAAATAATTTTAAAGCACTTTAAAATATTTTCGCTTACCAGCTACTGTTCCTTTCGCAAGCAAAGTAAGTGGTTGTGGGCAGCCCTGAAAATAGAGCATTCATTTATCCCTCTCTGATCCCCGTGTAGAATCCTGCTCCGTGACACGCCGAGGCTTGCTTGGCCCCCTCTCCTCCCCTCCGCGCTCTGCTGATGGATGTTGGTTCTGCCCTGGAATAAAGCAGCTGTCTTGGTGACTTTGTGAGGCCTTGCCACCCTTGGACAAGGAGGGGAAATCGTAGGTGAGTACTTAAAGAGCCTGTTGAGCAGCACCCCGAGATAGCCTGAGCTGGCTGTTTGTTGGCTTTATTTTTATAAATGTTTGTAAAGTGAAATCGGATGAAGACGTAAATTCACAGTTTACTTTAAACATATTGTCTCTAGAAGAGAGCCTCACCCATAACTGCAGGCATAATAAAATGGCTTAGTTCATATCTCTTGAAAATCTCTTTTTATCAATTTTTTTAAATCAGTTCGAGCTGCAAAGTAATTTTTTATTACATTTTTTCTTACGCTTTAGCCAGTGCTAGCCTTCACTAAACTAATTTCCAAGTACAGGAATTGTAATACTGCATTCCACGTGAACTGCAAAATTACTTTGATTATTACCTGTCCAGTCATTAGTTCCTATTTAGTTTGTAAGTGGAAAATATTTTACAACTTTCCTCAGATAATATTCCTATTTTTCAACATTTTTGGGGCCTCTCTTGTATGTAATCTCTCCACAAGATAAGAGTTTAATAAAGAACACTCAGGTTTTTTTAATTTCTATATGTCTATAACACCGATTTTTCTGATGCTTATAGATTTTTAGGTGATTTTACTCCTAATTTTTAAATAAAAAGCAGATATAAAACTTATTTCTGACATAATTAGAAACCTAAAATGTAAGTTTGCTCACTGAAAACTATATCTTGGAGTTCTTTTGCAATACAAGTTAATTAACTGGATTTAGATATTTGCAAGATGATATATTTAATGGGATTACTGCTCATATAATGTTCTCAGTGACTGATTTGGAATCTAAGCTTAGGGAACAGAATACTGAATTTCCAGCTCTTTGAGAGTTAATGTTGTGTTAAAGAAAAGTACAATTTGAACCTTATTGTTCATGAATAGCGAAGTTATTCTAGTGAAATAGAGCCGGTCGCTACAAGGGCTGCGCGAGGCAGATGCATGAGCAGGAGCGCGCAGACACCGACATTCCGGCGAGCGCTCGGGGTACAGATATACCCACACCTGAACTCCTGGCAAGTTCAAGGCAACTGCGTATCTCATCGAAGCATAATGGCCCTTTATTCAGACCCTGTCTCTCAAGTGGGATCTGGTCTGCGGGCTTAAAAATAAACACTCATGTTTTCATTTATATTTAGAATGAAAATGAAGACATATGACCGTGTTTTTTCTGCCTGCTCCTGTCATGTTTTCCAGACTGCTGTTGATTTATTCTTTCAAAATATTGATTGTCTTTTTAATAGAAAAATGGGGAGCATTAAGTGATGACTTGCTCTGGGGGAAAATACAGTAGCCCTGACAAAGAACATTTCTGTGTGCCAATATATCCCGCATTAGCGCCTATCTTCTTTTTAAGGCAAATATATTTCCGTGTATCAATGTGGTGCACTACAATGTTAGAGTTTCACTCCTAGCACAGGATTTCTTTAATGAATATGTTAATTTAAATCTTATCATCAGAGTACTACTTTTAAAAGAATTTGAACATTTTTTGTTTAAATGCTATTAAGTGTTTCAATATTAGCTCAGTCAAACAACTATTAGATTGGGGAATTTATATTCTCACTTTAGTGGACGGCTGTGTAGTTCTACAGTTCTTCTATATTGTAACATTTTTTAAAAGTACTTCGTAAGTAAAATGATAATTCATGTTTAACCAGCACAGATTTGAAAATTTAACCAGTGCTCAGAAGCTCCAGTGAGTTCAAATGTCTTAACATTTTTATTTGTGAGAGGATTTTTAATTTTAACCTTTGCTAAAATGAAGTCTAAAAGATAAGATCATTCAGTTCACAGTTGTTCACCAGCACACAAGCTGGAATGCAGATGAAAATCCCATGACGAGAAGGAGATATTTATGTACCTGCATGCATCTTCCCAAAATCAGATGCCATTGGAAATGATAGTGTTGTTGCTGGGGGGGAGGGGAGTCACCAGTTTTAGCTTATTTTGTGTAACACATTATGCCTTTAGCGTAAAAGCCTTGATTTGGATGTGATCACGTACTCAGATCAGAGGGTTTTAGTGGCACAGATGAGAAACAGAGTGAGCTTACCTATGTGTGCAAAGTCAAAAGTGAGCTGTCAGAGTTGTGCCAAGGTAACCCTGAAGTCTCATGTTTTACATGATTGTCACATTAGAAGTATTTCATTCTAAGTACTTTAGTATTTGGCTAAACTGCTCTTATTAAGCTAAATTTAGATCTGTTCTGTTTATGAATGCATAAAAGTCTGCCTGCCTATTTTTCATGATTTGTCTGTAGTCAAGACAACTGCCCTATAGTACAGAGCAATCACTAAATAGACCACAATGGATTAACATCTTACAGAAACCTCTTAAAATATTCTCAGCTCATATATATGTGAAGAGTTTGTGATCTTAAAGTATGCTATTCTGTGATTTACCGGTAAAGGAATTTGAATTGTGCCTTGATGTTCCTGTCTTGTAGCATGATGTTCTTATTTCTGGCTGGGGCTTTCCCTGATGCGAACCCAGATACTGTTTTTGCTGGACGGAATAGCAATGCCACTGTGTGAGGGGGAATTCCAGAGCTGAGAAACAGTTTTTTCTCAGTACTTCAATTTATCCCATGCATAGTGTCACTGTATGCATCACAGGAAGAAACGGATCGTTGAACAGCTTTCCTCCAAGCACCGAAGTGACTGTGAGTTTACGAAGTCAGGTTTCTGTAACGTAGGGCTTTCATCTTCAGGTCTTTTCAAAACACAGCCCGTGGTGGAAATAGCAAGCAGACGTGTGCAAGCACGCAGCGATGTTGCATGTCCAGGATGGTGTTTGCAGTGTCAGTGAGGCAGTACAGGGAAGATTTCAGGCAGGCTGGATTTGATGAATCAACGGCCATTTGTCAAGGACTCTAGAGCAAGCAGTTGTGGGGCTTTGCTTTTGCTCTTGGTGTGCGGAATTAGTGTTCTCCAGGATGAAGTTACAGCCATAGGCACCGATAGCAGGGAGATAACGAACTAATGCTTGGAAAAAGAAGGAGATTTGCTCAAGGCATGTGAATGAACTAGGCCAAGGACGGTATGTCTGATTTAACAGTGTTGATACTGGCTGTGCTTGCAGAGTTTCTATCAGCTGAGACTAAGGGCGGTTGTTTTTGCAGAGTTACAATAACAGCGAAAAACATATTACAAAGAAGTCCCATTAATTTGAATAGTCTATTGTTAAAGAGAAATATAAAATAACATCGGACTGGAGGAACTTTAAAGAGACCACGTACAGGATACGCTCTGTCAGAACACATCATTTGTCAGAACTTAAATACTTTGCAGTCAGGTGTTGCCAGAATGCCTGAAAATGTTTTGACAGTATCAAAATATATCTTTTGGAATGAACTGATGATGCTGTTTTGGCTTTTCGATCCAACTTTTAAATGTTTTTTTTCAGCATGATATTCTATTGAAAGTTGAACTGAAGCTAAGTGTAATGAGACATCTGTGTCTAAATTAGTGTAATTTTTCTCCAATTACAGAAAGAACAGTAGTTACAAGCTCATCTTAACAGAAATATTTTACAACTATCTTCTATCTTACGTCTTTTGTCCACAGATAAGTGAGAAAAATGCAGACTTGTGCTATTGAAAAGGCAATATCTCAAAGCACCAAAAAAAGGTGGTTCTGTATTAATGAAAGAATAATTTAATTCTGTATGAACAGCAATTTAGAAAACACAAAACGAAGCTAGAATGTTTGAGGAATTTTCAGCCATTACCCATATTAATTGACAGTGCACTCCAGGAATTACTGTGTATGAGCATGGGATCTGGTAGTTACGGCAGAGAGCAATGCTCTGCTCTGAGAAGAGGGAACATGCAGTGCTAGTGCAAGATGACAGCATTCTCAGGCTCCTCGGTGAGCGGTATGAATTGTCTTTCAAATGCATCATTTGCCCTTGCAAAGAGTCGTTGGAGATCCTTGCATCAGGCCTGAGAGCAGTTAGGTATTGGCTGTCTTGATTTCAACTCGAATACAATGTGCAAATGAAGGAGATCATTGGGAATGCATTTGGCAGCCCTGGGCAACCAGCTTTTCTCAGAATGAGAGCCTGTGGAAAGCTGTTTTCATCTTCCGAAGCCACTGGTCTTATGGACTTCATCACAAAGAAGTTTCCAAATAATGAATCTGCAGTTCAGTTTCTGGCCAAGGCGAATGAGCACACGTTAACTCATTCAGAAAGGAGATGAAAAGCTCACATTCAGGATGCATTAATCTGAAAACAAGTGTACTTTTGTGTCTGGGGAGTATTATTTTCATTGCCATCAATTTAGAACATAGATAGACTGTGATTCTAGCTTCACTATCAGGTTGCCCTGCACGCTGAGACCCCTCCCCAAGCCACTCTATTTAATTTAGGCTAATCTAAAGATAAGTGAAACTTTGTACCCTCTCTGATTTCTCCCTATGATGAGGAACACTCTGATTTCCCCTTCCCCAGTGACCTGCTCGGAGCAGCTGGGGAACCTGGGAAGGAGAGGTACGCAGGCGAGTGACCCCAGGTAAGGGGAATCATTATTTGTGCCAGCTGACAACCTATTAACAGATGGCAAAAGTGTTCAAGCACTTCTTGCCTAGCAGTTGTTGTGTTAGTTAGAATTTTCCTTCGTTTTTACACTGTTCTTTTGAAGGCAGTCTTTGGTACCTGAATTTTTCAATGTGTTGCACCTATCAACAGAGATAAATCTACCACAGAGTGGAATGAAATCCAGTACTTAATGCTGCTCTTACACAATTCTTGTGCTCCTACCTTTGCAGTGAAATTTGATGTGGGAGGAATTGGGCCCTGTATTTTTCATGTTGGTTTGTTGTGGGGTTTTTTTTCAGGAAATAAAATTCTTGGTAGGCTGAAGAAAGGAGTCGATGAAACAGGTCTCTGATTCCCATAGGCAGATGCACTGAGGACAAGATGCATCCCTCATTCTCAACCTTCTCTTAGAAGAATGTAATCCTGAAAGGGCAGAAGGGGTCTGTGTGCATGTGTGTGATGTGGCGTGGACGCACATAGTACAGAGGTGAGCCTTCATGTTTACTGATGTTTTCGTGGAATGTGCAATGAGCAGGGTATGGGTAAGTCTCGTAGCTGTTGCACAGAATCTGAGGATGATAATGAATTTTACACCATTCGCAATCTTTTTCTAGACAAATTTTCATTTCCCACAGCTGTGCTGCTCCTTGTGAGATTTAGTGACATCAGTATCTACATGAGAATCTCTTTTGAGCAGCATCTGATGTCAAGAAGACTTTGGCAACTTTGCTGCACCTTTCCTGTTTGTCCTTTGAAATTTACAGATTTGTCCACTCATGAGACCTCACAGAAGTATCTCTGGTAGACTCTTGCTATCATTTATGAGAACTGGGATTGCCTTGTTTGCTTTCTTTTTTTTTCTCTTTTTTTTTTTTTTTTCACCTGCTGTGATTAATTCCTGTGGATAACCCAAAGAACATAGATTCTGCCCAGTAATGGTTCTCAACTGACAAGCACTCAGGGAGCAAATCAGAATGTTCCCATACAATAAAGAATCAGGTCATCATTCAGTCTGGGCTCTTAACTTGTTTGAAAAAGTGACAAGAGGCAACTGTTTGTGATTCTTGATCTTTTACAAAGCAAAATTTAGGGTCTCTTCTTGTAGATCTGCAGCAGTACTCATCATTGTTAATCAGTAAATTTTAATCAATTTGTCAACAAGCAATGAATAAACAAAAGTGAACAAGAAATGAAAGCTAATCTGAGCAGTGCTTGGAACATATCTGCAAATACTACTTAAAATGGAAAAAATTTGGAAATATTCAACAAGTCTTTAAAGGTACTGATGAAGTATCAAAATTTTCCTGAAGTCTTTGACTTCAGTGTTCCCATGAGAAAGGTGTCAGATGTGACGAAATCATTAAACTTATTTGTTCTAATTGACGTAGAATTTTCAAGACCAGACTCTCTCATAATTGCAGCTGGAAGAGTTCAGAGGAATGATTTCAAATTTACCAGGTTTCATCAGATTAATGATAGAACTGATGAGCTCCAGATCCAGTCTGGAGGATGGTGGGTTCTGGTTTTCAGCAGTGCAAGGGGGAGATATGTTAAGGGAAGGGAGGTCTTAAATTTACCTCCTGGGGGCTGCTGGGCTACAGCTCTGCTAGTGGTGTTTCTGACCATTGTTTCACAGCAAGAGAAGTACCTGGAGGGCAAATCTCTTGGGGCAGCTTGGATGCAAGGGACTCTTCCAGGGCAGTCATCTTTTTCTAACAGTTATCCAAACAGTTCACCCAAACACGCCAGAAACACAAGTGTAACCTGCACAGCAGGAATTTTCTTCTTCCCTTTATCAATTAGAGGACAAATACAATTTTTATTATTCTGTCTAATGTAACTGTGGGTCGGTCATCTCATTGTCCTCATAGATGATTAATTCACCTATATTCTTTATCTCATTTTGGTCTAACAACAAAGATCATGGAAAGACAATTAGCAGCAACCACGCTGCTAATTAAAATGAAAAGGGATGGATTAAGTTTCTCATAAACAATTGTGTTTTTTTGATTTAGAGATGCAATGCAAAAAAAAGTCAGCAAAAAAATCTTATTTTTGTCTGATGGCTCACAAAACTTGCACAAACAAGTCTTTTATGTGTGTGAAACTGTCAAAGTGGAGACAGGGTCGGAACTCTCAAGGGACTGAATGTTGAGCAAAAGAGAGAAATGAAACAGCTGAGTTACTACGCTGAGAAACATATGTTCTGTACTTACACATTTACCAATGTTTAAAAGATTTTCTGGTATGTAGCTGCTCTCTTCAAAATTATCTGCATGGTTGTCTGGAACTGTAGCATATCTGCAGGAGCCATTGTGGTCTGTCAGGTAAATTATACAGCGTTGCAAAGAAGCTTGTAAATGTTTTTTTTTCCCTTAGATGGAAACCACTTCGGTGAAGCTCTACCAGCCTAATGGGTGAATAACAAGCTGGTTGAAAACTGTTTGTATGTATACGCCCAGGACAGCAAAACAGCCTTTCTGAAGTAGAGTACTTTTATTATCCTTCATATTTTTTTCTTTGAAAACCCAAGAAACGATCTTGAAACAACAGCAAAGTTTTTACACGTAGTAAAGCAAGGAAATTCAAAGTTACGGCTGACACTGATCCTAATTCATGCAGCTGACAGCTCAGCCTCATCAACAAATTCATCACTACCAACTCAATTGTCTGAAATCTTTTATTTCAGTGAGTAATGTGTGCTTAAATTAATCAGGCATGCTACACTGTCAAATCCTCCTGCATGTCCTCTTCACTCCCATAGAAGTCAACAGACAGACATCAAACAGTCTTTTCTGGGGAAAGACTGGCTTCTCCATGGCAGAAACCATAAATAGTTCCTCCAGCTTCAAGAGAATTAGCTGAGTTTTCTAGTGGTGTATTTGCAGAGATGTTGGCCTTTTATCTTAAAATGGAGAGTTCTGCATCATGTTAAGAAATGACTAGGACAGATTAACTCTTCTCCCATTTCATTTTCCCAGGTGTACCTATTTGATCAGTTTTTCATATTTAAGTATGTAGCATATTTTATGTTGAGAAAAAAATGTGTTATCAAAGGATGGTAGAAGCAAGCTAGTGTCAGAAATAAAGGAAATATGTATACTTGAATTGTACTCTAAAGAGTATGAAGGGAATATGCAAATACACACAGAAATGAGGCTCTCTAAAAAGTGCATTTAGGGTTGATGAAAGAGTCGCTGATATCAAAGGAAGATGTTCACGTCGAATTTGGTGAACGCTGAATTTAACGCTTTTTTTTGAGACTCAAAAAAAGATGCTCAGGATCGGGCTCTTGCACATTGGTGCCCATGGAAACCCTTCCAGACCCTGCAGATTCAGTGGAAGGTACAAGCAGTGAGGACACCAGCTCCAGTCGGCGATGACCCTCCCCACCCCTCCTGCTGTCTCCATAACTGCTGCAGCAGGATTCTCCAGCCTGGTTTGAAAACTCAGTGAAGCCTGTTTTGTAACAGACAGCCGAGGCTTCGGAGCCACTTCTGCAGAGTCCTACTGCTCCAACTCCTGGAACCCCTATGCAGCTCTCCCAGTCTGCAGCAGGACAGTTGACCAGAACCAAGGTTCAACCCTTCTGGTAAGTGCTCCAAAGAGGAGCAAATGAGGCTTCAACCTTTCTGTGCTTCCACACTATTTCCCTGTTTGCTCTTCTTCCACTGACTTTTCTCTGGAGGTCAAGATGACACCCGAACCTTCTCTAACTGTGGCCTTTCTCATTCCAAATGGACAGTTATGTGTTGTTTCTGTATTCTTCCTATCTATCCTTTCTACTTTTCTTTCAAGTAGCTCTATTTGTTGCTATCACATGGGTTTTTTCCCATAAATATTCTCTTTCAGCTCTTGATACCTGTTTTTGTTACCAGAGTCGTACATTTTGCCCCTTCTCACAGTAATCTCATGACCTTCAGGTAATATACAGTGCTAAAATAGATTAAGTCCTTTCTCTTTCCTCAGACAGCACCTTGTTTTGAGCCCTGCTAACATTATATGCCTGTGGTTAAGTTAAGATGAGTCCCACAGAAAAGTTATTTCTTTCTCTTTGGTAATTTAAGATTGAGATGGAGAGCCAAGGGTACAATACTCAAGAATAGTTCTCCATGTAACAAATCCAGTTTGACTGTCAGGAGCAGAGAGTAACATTCTAGGATTTTGTCAGAGATGCAAAAGTATACTGAAAGGCTGAAAATTATGCTACTACAATCAGAGTCTTAAAATACAAGCAGTTGACTTGTTTTTTCTTTTC
Source organism: Opisthocomus hoazin (assembly GCF_030867145.1). Classification (NCBI taxonomy): domain Eukaryota; kingdom Metazoa; phylum Chordata; class Aves; order Opisthocomiformes; family Opisthocomidae; genus Opisthocomus; species Opisthocomus hoazin. The sequence continues at coordinate 73,124,669 of NC_134419.1, read as the reverse complement.
TGTAATTCGCGGTCTGCGTGGCATGCAACGGTGCAAATAAATGAAGACTGAGCTTGATGGCTGAATGGTAAGACACTACTTCTTGCCTTTAATGCTATTAAAATTAAAACCCAAAGACGAGGTAGAAGAGCAGGGTCTGAAGCTGACCATCTCGTCTACAAACATCAGAGCTCCCCTGAGGATGGAATTTTCATCAAGTGAGAAATCTTGAAATTTCAAAACTCAGTCACATCATTGAATTTCTAGTGTCCGGTGAAAGCAATCTCTGTTCAGGCCCCTCTGCTAAAACTGCCTTTGCTGTCACTGGTAGCTCTTTTTCCTATACATAGCACCTGCTTATCAAGTCCTTTTGTCTAGATCAATGGGCATGTAAGGTGACTGAGTGAGAGCGGTATCTGTGTTTTCTAAATCAGTAATATCTAATTCATCTATATGCAAAAAATACAAAACTAATTGTCTTACAAGGGATAATCCATGGAGAAAAACATGCTTCTCTTCATTGTGACATGCAACAATTTTAAGAGCTTGGCAGTCTTCTTGGCTCGCTGCCGTTCTGCAACCCAAATGTGTGGTTGTACCTGCTTTCAGCCAAACTTTGTGTCCAAAGTAATTTTCTTTCACCATGAAACAAAAATTATGCTCCATGAAAATACAGGACTTTTGCCAGTTATACCACTAGAGGATCAGGCCGCTGTATATTTACATCTGCTTTACCTTTTTAAATAATTCAGAAGTTTAGATCTATCCAAGGAAAAATTTAATTTAAAAGTCTGAGAACAGCCTTAAATAATCTTGTATCTGAATAGAGGCATATGGATTTTTTAAAGTCAAAGAATATATTTTACCATTTTGGATAAAATTCCAGCTGTTGTAATGAAACAGGACAGTGACACAGACATCAAAACAACTTTTTTCTTAGCCATCTTACCCATCAAGCTGCTGTTGCAGTGCTAGCCAGCACTGTCATGATGGCTCCACGCGGAAGATGTATCAATGTGTCACAACTGGTGTTGTGTTAGTAAATACCATATGCATGTTATTTTCAATTTCCTAAGAAGGTCTAAGGGGAAGGAAAGTATTTGATGGAAATTATGTTTAGTCCTGAACTTAGGTTCATGTTGTAGAAGAATGAAAATTAAAGCTCACCTAAACATAGAAGGAAATGCAGCCAATCACAGCTGAAGGATTAGTAAAAAGTGTTAAAAATACTATATGAAAGTTTTAATTACACAGAAAAATTATAAAATGCCCAGTAATTACAGTATATTGATTCCATTTTTTTCTTGAAATGCTAAAACTATTTCAACACACAGAGAATCAATAAACATAATTAAAATATGAGCTCATCAAAACAGTAATTAAATGTACTTAACAGCTTTTGTGGCTTTTCTCCATATGGTTACTGTGGGAGTGTGAATCTGGCTTGCTAGATAAATGTAACAAAATAAAGTGAAAGCCTGGGAAAAGATTACTGTGGTATCATAAGCAAATACAATAAAGTCTAGCTCTATAAGAAGTTCCAATAAATCAAAAAGTTGACAAAGGAAGCAGTGTTTACAATTATTAGAGGGAAATTCTGGATGTTTTATATTTTTATGGGATTAACACTATCATGGACTTTATATAGAAGCCAAATCAAATCTTTCTTCCATCATTGAAGCTGTTCTACTAGAAGACTTTCTGTTCAGTGAAAGATCTTTGGGAACGTTATGGGCTTGCTGGTGTTGGTGACAAATCACTTGACAGCTGTCATTCAGGGGGCAATTCAGCTCAAGGACCTAATACAGCTGCTCTGAGTTGCCCTTCAGAGCAGGAAATCTCTCTTCAGTGATTAGATAAAGTAACACGACAGACAAGCAGAAAGTAAATGACTTGTGCGGTTCCATGAATAATACAGAAAAATCAACGGACAGTGCTTAAAAAAAAAAAACAACAGCAGAAAAGATGCACACCTCTGGAGCTGATTGCTTCAGTAAACACCATGGGCACGGATAGGCTGTGCAGCTCCTCCTCCTCCTCTGCTGCCTTGTCTGGACTCCTCACCGTCTCTCTCTGCCGTGTGTTCACCCAGACCCTAGGGAAGTACGGCATTTAAATCCCATTTTTGCATCTCTACCATGATAGGCACACGCAGTGCTTGTGTCTTAGGTGTTGCCTGGATATAAAACAGTTTGCACAGGTGTTAAGGAAGCCCTTACCAGCCCATACTCCATTGGTCAAACTGATGTTGTCACTGGTTTAATAAGAAGATATGAAAGTAATCAAGGTAGATGTTATGTACTGAAAAATAAGTTAGAAATGTGAGAATGTTCTGACACACTGTGTCTCTAATTAAAAAAAAAAAAATTCTAATGCCTAATGTACAGGCAATATTGGTGACAGTGGCTGGATAAAGAAAGTTATTGCTACCTCTTGTTTTCCCTAGCCACCCTTGGCCTGAAAAAACAAGTAAATTTTTAAATGTGATGCACAGCAGAGTATTGCAGTGAGATGCACAGTTTTCTCCATAGATTGCGGTTGGCAGCGTACCTCACACCTTTGTATTTTAAAAATTTGAACATTCATTTTAAAAGCTTTGTTTAAATCCACCCCCAAACCCTTAAGCCAACTAAACCCAGAGAAACGAATAAGACAATGTATTCCAAATTCTTAGTCATTTTTCCAAAAACAGTCGCTAGAGCTCACACACTCCCCCAGATCTAGGGCCTCACCCTACGAAGTATGTACTTCTCTGTCACTCCATAGGCTGAGAAAAAAAATGCTTTAAGATTGGGAAGCAGAACAAAAAGCTAAGTAACTCCTTTAAGTCAGTGATTCCTTTAGTGAACAGCAAGATTCTGTAGCTAAATAGATGTTATTAAGGAGAGAATCCTGTTATGGTTGTAAATACCCCGCCTCTCCCTTCCTCCTAGAATAAGGAACAGGGAACGGGAACCCATGACACAGCAGAACCAAATCCCAACCCGTTTGTAAGTATTAGTACACTTCAGCTTGCTTTCCGTCCTTGTCACTATTTATAGCTGTTAAAAAAAAAAATCCCTCTTATTTTTCTTGAAATGATACATCAGATTTTTCCTTGTTCTTGAAAGCGTGTAACCTTTCTATAAGCAGGACGTGGGCCATAGTTCCTGAAATTCCAGTTCCACTGACTTTTTTAAAGCTTTACGTCGGACTCAAACTGTGGGAATAGAGTTAGTGTTATTCTCTGATGACGGAATTACATTGTTTTAAATTCTTTTATCACAAGAGTTAATGAAAAGGCCCTTTTTTTCCCAAAGGTAGTGAGTTGCTCTAAAGATGCAGGTAGAAGTATACAGCTCTCACCCCAGAAGTATTTCCACAAAACCAAAATCCTTCAAAATACTAATAATTTTATCAGAATAAAGTACTAAGTCTATTGACTAGTGGCTGAAAATTAGTCAATATGTTTCTGTCTTTAGCCACCTTTTAGAAAATCTGAGCTAGCACTCCTACACCTGAAGAACGGGGTACCAGAATCTCTTACTGGGCTTTGATAGAAGTTTCCTGCATTTAACTGAGTGTAGCATCCTATTGCCTTTTCTGGATGGTGCTACGAGTTTATTAGACTCTGCATCCAGTTTCCTCATCTTGTATTATGTTGCCAAGTAGGAGACAAAGTGTCTAGTAATTAAGGCTGCTTTTAAAGTTGAAGATGGCCTTTTAAAAGGCCGAGATTGAAATGGAAGATTGAAGACAAAAATATCTTTAACGAAAATAATCAAAAGGAAAAAAAAAATAAAAGGCTTATTTTAGACTTGGCCTGAATATTGAATTACAATGGATTTAAAATATTCAGCAGGCAATAATAGCTAGGAAACAAATATCTGGCAAATTAGTCACTGCAATCTGTAGCAGGGAGCTTCACCACCCTTGAGAATAAGTTTTGCAGGCACAATGATTTTTTTTTTCTCCCACATCAGCCAGCTAGATATGACTTCATCTCACAAAGATATATTGTCATAGGGAAATCTGTTTAGTGGTCTGTGCTGTCTGAGTGTGTATGAACAAGTAGTAAGTTTCAGTGTAGGAAGTAAAAAGTTAATTAAAAAAAAGACCAACCTGCAGTATATTACTGTTTTGTGAGAGGGACACAGCATGATGAGGTCAATTATGGCATTTAGCCATTCATAATTCTGTTTAATTTTGGATGGCACCAATTACATGGGCTGTGGGTGATGGCTTATTTGCAGAATATGATGGGCTCCCAGTAAGTTCTCCCGAAGTCCCCATAGGGTAGGGCCAACTTGATCAAAGATTTTAGTCCATGCATGGTTTTTGTCCCTGCAGGGACGCGTCTTCTTGGTGGTCAGGAACAGGCACGTAAGGGGCTGCTGAGCCCCTATTTTCATGGAGCACCGAGGACCATCTTTTATCAGTATTTTTTCATAACAAATAGAAATTAAATGTTTAGATTTTGTAATGCTGCAATGATGTTTGGTTAGAAATGCCTAAGTGAAGTTTTTGATATTTCCTAAATAGGAGGTCTTACCTATTTTCCATTAAATATTTTTTTAAAATATTACAAGTTGTTTTTCCTTATTTGAGACAAAATGAAGGCTAGCTGTGGAGTCTTTCATACAACAGCATTTTTTAGTACTTGACTTCTATCTGTCTCTCAGTGGTGCTGATGTCTGGCATAAACCTTGAAGCAAGAGGTTTAAATATAAATTAAGTTTGTGCAGAGCTTAAGGCTGTATTTTACAGACAGAAATGGTGGAGAACAGTAGCTAAAACTGGGGCAGGAAAGATGCAGATGTGAAAAAGCACAGCGACTTTTCTGTGGGGGAATGAAAGTTGTCACAGTACACCACTGACTCTTCAGGCCTATTTGCTGTTTTCTAACAGTCTGGAGAGAACTTGGTTAGGCATTTCCAAGCCCTATGCCTTATAGCAAAATACATATTCTGTTTTTTTGAAACACTGATTTGTTTTATTTTCTCTGAAAACCAATAACCTGACTCTTTTTACATCTGGCACATAGGTAAGAAAAAATGAAGAACAGCTGCCTATTTTAGAGAGGGGAAAAAAAATAATAATATAGCAATAAAGCTATGATATTTGGAAAAAGTGTAGTGAGCATGTATAGTACGTTAATGTCTTCTGAATCTGAGCACACACGCGTAGCTAAACGCAGGCATAAGTTTTGAACCTGGACCTCTTGCAGCAGCGCCTGCTCCCCCCAAAGTCTGTACAAACGTGCGCTCCTCCACACATGGCCGGTCCCATTGGCTTCAAAGACACTACTCATGGGAGTAAAGTTACTCATGCATTTAAGTGCTTGCTGGATTCAGGCCAAAAGCTTAATCTTTTCCATTTAAAACCCTTTTCCTAAACTGATAACAGTCTTGAAGTTTTCAGTATCATGTGCAGCAGTTTAAATAATGTAGAACCAAAGTGGAAAAAAAGTGAAATAACAGTATTGTAATTTAAGGAGTATCGCGAGATAAACAGCGTAGCACAGGCATGGTTTTATTAGTAGCAGGTAGTTATCTGCAAGGCTGCTGTATGTTACTGGTCTGAAGGCGCTTCGTGTCTCTTGATTAGTGAAAAAGCAAGGCAGGGAGGATGGGCAGCTCCAGAAAAGGCAGGTACAAATTATCAGTGTAAAGCAAAGTGTAGAAAATCATATCTGAATTGATAGAAAGCAGACAAAACTGGTACTGCTCTTGAAACTCAGTGCAACAGGGTAAAGAATTTCATTGAAAGTGTACAGAATTTTGGCAACAGAACCATAAATATGCTTTTGCTTGTTGGTTTTTTTTAATTGCTTTGATTTTCCATCAAGAGTGGAGGCTTCCAATCTATTCCAGCTCTTGCACTAGTCTCCCTATGATCTTACCTTCCTTTTTATTGCAGGTGAGCTCTGAATGACTTTGCTAACCTCCGTTAGGGTGTTCCATTCTATCTCCCATTAGGTCCTAAAAAGAATATTGCATGTGAAAGCTGATGTTCCATTTTCTGGAAGGTGTTTGGTTGGGTATCATTGTTTATATAAACAATGTTCACATGCATAATAGAGTAGGCAAAATCAAAGAAATGTGCTTTGCACCTGGAATGGAAAATATATAGGGTTTGCATGGTATTTATTTCCTTTGTCTTGATCCTTCACAAGACAAGACATGTGGAGGGAGCTGCTCTCTGCAGTGTGGGTAAGGTTTGATTAGGAGTTGAGAAGTTCACCCTGTCCGTAAGGAGTGGGAGGGCTGATAACCTCATCCTGCAGCTTCCAAAGGTCTTTCACACACACTAGGTTTCTCCTACCTACCTCCCCACAAAGATCACGAAGTTTACTAGGTACTTTCTTTTGAGAGGAGTCTAGGGAAGGAGAGGTTTGATGGGCTCGGAGAAACCAATCTGCAGCAATAGTCAGAGGTGGACTTTCATAAGGACTGATGGCTGTTTGCCCAGAAAGGCCGCTCTGATGTAGCCCAGACAGGGACTTTTCCCAAGGGAAAAAGAGCAGGAGTGAACAGAGTGGGAGGAGATGGAAAAGCAAAGGAGAAAGAAATCTAGTCCTGTTTGGATTCTTTTGAGAATCAAAGTGTATGTGTCTGGGTTATCCTCAAGGAGGAGAGGGAGAAAGTAAGAAATTAAAGTAAGATGCTAGCTGAAGTCTTTATTATAGCAATTTTTCAGTTTTAGCATCACTATTTATCAGCATGAAAAATAAGGATACGTCTTTAGGGGAAAAGAACTTGAGTAGGTGCATTTTGAACATGTGTGAGCTGTATGAAAATGTCCAGGTCTATGAAGCATGATATTGATATCTTATCTTTTAAAAATGTATCTGTGTTATTGTACTGCATAGTTTTCAAGTAGATTAACTGACCTGTTCTTGCATAATCACATCCTGAATTATCATGTTAAAGGATATGTGGCTGAGCAGCTTCTCTCTGAGCAAATACAGAACTAGTGGAGTCTGAGCATGGGTAGTATAAGCAGCTGCGTGAGGAAAAAGATGGTTAAAAGAGACCACGGAGGTGGGAATTTCCACCGTCATGGTGAAAGGAAAGGATGAAAATCCCAGCAGAGCAGGTGTGGTGGAAATAGTCTCTGGGCACAAATTCTAACATATAAATGTGCCATGTTACTGCACAAGCCAAGGGGAATTTAACTCAACAATATCTCTACTAGGTTTGGTATCAGGCCTGCCTGTGTAAGGGAGAAGAGTGTTGAGATCGTGAGATATCCCAAAGGTGTTAGAAAAGGCAAACGATTGGTAAAAATATAGAAACTCAACACCAGAAACAAAATACTGACCTAATCAGTGAAATGAGCATCAAAATCAGTCTTCATGCTGAAGCTTTAAAGGTCTGGCATATCAAATAGAGCATGAATATCTTCAGGAATATGCCAGAAGCTAATTGGTTTAAGAAATCTGGCTGTATGTAGAGACCATTACTCATAGATCTCACGTTTTTCTGTTGCACAAATTATCTGCAGTGCTCATGGTGTCTGCTCAAGGAAAAGTTTATTTTCATTCAGTCTTTTCTTTCCCCCTGACCTCAAAGGACTAATTAACAAAGTATTAGCATGTTTCTAAAATATGACTGAATTCATCTTCTTAAGAAAATGTACTGAAGAATGTACCCTGTTATTAGAAATGACAGGATGTGTATAGGGCCATATGTTTTCAAAGGGTTTTCTGTCAGTGTTAATCAAAACGTTGGAGAACTTATGAACATACTGAGCAGCACGTCAACCATATGGACAATATCTTCCCTTTAATAGTGAGAATTTGAATTAATAATAAACACTGGAGAGTAACCTAAAATGAGACAGAAACAATGATATTAAGACCAGCAAAGCATAATATCACATCAGTCTGAAGACTCCTGGGTATTTTAAAAAAATACTAGTTTGTGTTAAATCTTGGTCATGGAACTACATTCATTAATTTTTCTTTGTTTATCTTGGAAAGGTAACTCCAAAGATGCAGTTTATTTATACTGGGTTTTGTACAGGACGGAGTTTGGCTCTTGTAGCGTGCTCTAGCATGCATCAGCATCACAGGCTTGTCTGACTGGTAGATGTACATTCATTATCGCAGTATATTTGTTCTTGAAAAGGCATTGGAATATTTGTTTGCTGACACATACATGCACAAATCATTTCATGGACTATACTAACAGCTGCAGGAAGAAAACTGAGTCTGTTTCTAAGTTTACTAACCTGGAAAATGGATGGAGACTACATTATTTTGAATAAACCTCCAAGGGCTCAACTTCACAAACTTACCCGCTTTTACAGATGGTGAACTTGCTGAACTAAATATTGAGAAATCTGCTTAAGAGAAAATTAATGTTGTGAGTGCAGTTATATGCTCCTACGTCACTTACGGGAGCACATCAGAGATAAATCCCTCAAAAAATCAAAAATTTTGTTTATTAAGTACACTGAGAAGTCCTGCCTTTGTGCTCACAGTTGCCTGCCAGCACACAACCACACGCATTACAACTGTCGTTCAAAATCAATCCCTTTTGACCGAAGGCAGCTCTGCAGCCGGGGGCTGAGCTGTGACCGGGACAGGGCTCAGTTCCCTGCTCTGCTGTCTGGGAATTCTCCCTCCCCTACATGGGAATTGAGTTCTTGCTCCTTGGCATTACCCAGAGCTGCTAGGTGCCACTGAACACCAACGTAACAAACTCAGGGAATGAATTGCATTCCCAGAAGACATTAGGAGGGTTTAAGCTTCTTGCTACACTGTCTCGGGACCCCCAGCCTTGGTCTCTGGCCCCCAGCTGACTCCAGAAGTTGCATCTCTACCTCGGCTGGCAGCAGGATCACGGTCATTCTCACTGACTGATCTCGACTGGGAAGGTTTTCTTTTCACTGATACCGGTCCTGGGTTAGAATCACAGAATGGTTTGGATTGGAGGGGACCTTATAGATCATCTCATTCCAACCCCCCTGCCATGGGCAGGGACACCTTCCACTAGACCAGGCTGCTCAAAGCCCCGTCCAGCCTGGCCTTGAACACTGCCAGGGAGGGGGCAGCCTCAGCTTCTCTGGGAAACCTGCTTATTTTCTTCTTAGTTAAAAGCAAAGTTACATTTAGACGTTTGACTACTGGCACTGAGACATAAAGACTTCAGCTACTGATAAGCACAGTCCAGCCTCGGCAGAGTGAAAACCTGAATCTTCTAACAGAGATAGGGAGAAGAGGAAACACAACTTTAAGTCTTTGAAGCTATAAATTGAGATCTCCCTACTACAGAACGATTTTTTTTATTAGTAACTGTCCATCTGCGTCAGCTTTCAGCTTATGAGTATTTTCCTCTGACATTTCTTTTTTGTTTTCCCCTTGAGTCCATTCCTGCTTTCCAACTTCCTTTTCTGATCCTGGTTGAAAAGCACATTATTATGGATAGCACCTTCTGACTGGTAGATATTCTTGCACCTGCTCTTAGCTTTGTTTTCGGAGTAGCCACAGAGGACCCTGTGACAAGGAGCAGAGTTCACCCCTCTCTTCCCCTCTGCACTGTTCCATCAGCTCCTGTAATTTTTCTGGCAGTATTTGTTCTGCTACTCAATAGCCTGTGACTCTCCTGCAGATCTCAGGGGAGTTTCTCCTGCACCTGGGAATCAGTATCCACCTGCCATTTATTGATAGAAAAATATATGTCTTCTTTAATTTTTTTCCCTGTTTCAGATGAAGATTGAGTACCAGGAACGCTGCACATAACATGCCAAAAATCTCTGTTTCACCGTGAAACCTCCATTGCCAGCCTCTGAGAGGTGGAGGAAATGCAACCCCTAATCCACCTGCTGGGGACATTGTGCTGCGGGGTATAGCTGCTGTAGTGACTTTTAGTTCAAAGCTTGTTTACAGGGCACCCTCCCACCACACCATGGTCCAGCCACCTGCCCAGTTCTTGAAAGCCTCCTGCAGCAATGCTGTTCTCCTTATGGCCAAAGATTTTAGCTTCCCAGGCCCTGCTTGTTCCTAGCTTCTCCCTTTTTCTTATACACTCCTCTTCTGCCAGACACAGAATTGTAGAACCATAGAATCATTAAGGTTGGAAAAGACCTCAAAGATCATCAAGTCCAACCGTCGACCCATCACCACAATGACTGCTAAACCGCATCCTGAAGTGCCATAACTACATGTTTATTGAACATCCCAGGCTACAGCCTCTCTCTTTCTGGAGGACCAACATTTTCCTCCTCCAGATGTTCTGTTTCTTTCGGACAATCTCTACCCTAAAGTTTTAATTGCCAGGCACATATTTCAAAGACCTTTGTTACGTCTTTAGAAGACACCTGTCTGGTTCTTTTGTGTATCTCCTGCAGCAAGCACATTCAGCAGCATCATCTGAAGGCTGTAAGCTGTCCTGAGGCCAGGCCAGCATCCCTGCTCGGCATGAGCCTCTGGCTGGTCTCACCAGGCTGCATCAAGGTTGGTGGAGGTTCTGCACAGACAGTCTATGCGCCTTCACAGATACCTGTTCTCTGGTGCGTCCCATGAGTCCTTAAATACTTTAAATACTTTTCCTCTGCCACACAAACTATAAGAAAGAGTCCCAAAACTAGTTCTTAGCTCCCATCTGTGTTCTGTCAAGCAGATGTTCAGCTAGAGGAGTGTTGCAGGAGGCAATGTACTGATACTTAAACTGATTCGCCTTGCCTGCAAATCACAAGAGGAGGTGTTAAAACCTAAATAAATAAATAAAATATAAGCACTAGTCAAAAGACAGAAGAGAGAAGGGGAGGAAACATGCTTGTTAAAACTTCTAGGCACCCTGGCAATTAGTCTCACCAGGGCATAATCCTGATGAGCTTTCGCATCTCCTGTTACATTTGGTACATAGTGTTTTTTCGCATTTTACTCCATCTGCTTCTATACAATCTCCGTCAGCTGAAGGGGGATATGGTTACTCCAGTCATTAAATGTTGATGATCTCTGCTAGTTGTGGTAGGTATCTGTTATGTTAATTGTTACTTTTCCTTCCTCATGCTTGGAGATAATGCTTTTTCCCCTACTAGCACCCAGGCAGCTGCTAGTAATAACATTTCTGCTCTTTTATTAAGATGTTAACACCAGCATGACTTGCAAGTTTAGTACAATATGTTGGTTAGTCTTCACTGCACTCTGCCTGAATGGAATAAACAAATTTTTTCCTAGTATGATATTCAAATTTTTAAATGTATTCACTTCTCAGATTTACTGATCAATTATCCCTTGTTATAAAGGATATCTCTTGTTTTCAGACCAAATCTGCTCTTATTCTTCTAAGAGGAAATAATATGCTTTCATTTTCCTAAATGCCAGCTGGTAATAGATTTAAGTGGATAAATATATTTGACTTTCTTTGCCTTTCCATTTCTCTTTTGTCAGCAATGCCAAACAGACTGTGAAAAAGAGAATTAATTCATTATCCCAAGATATTCATGAAGTTCTCTAAGCTTCTGATTCTTGGACTGCAGGTCATTAGCAATCATTAATTTTTAAAGCTGCGGATGATGTCCTCTGAAGCAGATATCATAAGAAATAAACAGATCTCTTAATGTGGTAGTCGAATGAAGCTTGGGAAGGTGTAAGTGTATGGAAAAGCAGAATTTTAGCTATGCAAGCATCTTTAATGTAAACTGAGGCAGTGCGTGGCTTTAGGCAGCTGTTCTACCGTATGGCACAGCACAGGGTATGAGGATTATCATTGTCAACTCTAAAGACCAACAATGCGGTCTTCTGCATCCTTCTGTTTCTGCACTCCAAGCAGCCACAAAGTGAGAGTTACCTTTTATACAGCCTTTGCCCAGTCACCTCACAGTCAGAGAGAGCCTACAGCTGTCTACAAGAGGTCCTGCAGACAGATATATTCGTTGCCTGAAATCCTTCTCTTTATGTTTGAGTGTAGAACTTTTTGCGGTTTTCCTTTTTCTTTCCTAGCAAATACACACATCTCTGCCCATTTAAGAGTTAAACACACCTGGACCACCCCAGTGATGACTTTCCTTTTAATGTTGCCATAAAATGATTAACCTATATTAATATGTAGTGCTCCTAACCTGAGAAAAGATACGAGCGCTCAGGATTGTCTGAATGCCAACGAGGATATCTGTGTTAATAGTCAAACCATACGTCCTCCTAGAAGTGTGATGTTGATTGTGACCTCAGAAGAAATCAGGACTGCTTATGGCAAATATATGGAATTGATTAAATGAATAAATAACCCTATTATTTAGTTTTGCATAAAAATATGTGAGACCCAGGTCAAAGATAATCCCTAATTTTTCTATGCATAATAGATTCCAAAGTGTAAACATTACCAGTAGCATGAACCAGACTGGATGCTTTAAGTCAACAGTCAAAGGTGCGAGTGTAAACTCAGAAATATTGATAATGTTTGTGAATAACTTCAGACTAAATTATACTGAAGTTCCCAAGCTGATATGAGTACCTCTGTCGTTTTAATACTCCACTGTCTGTTAGATGTATGAGTTCAAAGACTGACCACAGTTTTTGCACTGGAAGTTTCTCTGTAATATTTGGCATCTTTGCTTCATTTTAGAGCCTCGGCTTCTGTGTCAGAATAGCATAATTTATTGAGGAACTGAAGTAATATTTTCCTTCTGCCCCTACCCAGGCACTCTGTATTTTCTGATTATGACCCTTTCCATCCTTGATATTCTTTATTTTTTAGCTTTGGTGCAGAGGTTCCGGACCATAAAGATTACAGTCTGCACATCTGATCTTTCTTCCTCTGTACAACTCCATGCTGGGCAGCACGCGGAGAGGAAGGTCCTGCTCGTAAGAACTCACAGAGGGGGACTGGGGGCAGCAGGGGCAGAGGAGGTTAAAGCACCTTCCTAAAAATAGCAGCACAAATGATTGTCTTGTCTGAAAACACGTCAGCCATGGTAACATGCTGCCTGTTGTGGGTTGCATTGCCTTTGCTTGCATTTTGCTCCACGTGCCACAGGTTGGATTATGAATAAAACATGAAACTTTGATTTTTCTATGAAGCCACTGAGAGATCTTCAGTGGAGTTCTCCAATTCTCAGATTAATTATGAGCAAAGTAGGTGTAAGACTAGCAGAACACCTACAAATTATCCTGCTTGGAAGAATTTTGTTGCTAAGCCATGCATGCTGCAAATGACCTTTATCCCCAGACCCCGTTGTGCTCTGCTGAATCCGAGACACAAATCCAAGCCTCCCAGCTGCTTGCTATGTGTGTGGTGATCTCAGACTCAACCCTCCCACAGCAATGTTGTGGCTGATGAAGTTCAGGTTTGAATTGTGAACGGAGCAGCTCTTTGCAATTGGGTCTTTTATCTGCTGAATGCACAGGGGTGAACAGAGAGCGGTGCATCTGGCAATGAAGAGGAAGCAGACTTTATCTAACAACATACAGGCTTGCAGTTCACATGTGTACCGAACGCAACCCAACGCGCCTGTGGTATGGGAGGGATCCAAAGTCCACTGAAACCACTGGGAGCCTCTCCCTTGGCTTTGACTGATTTTTAGATCAGCTGCATAATATACACGACTGTCTCAATCATGAAGGCAGAACATAGCAGCCAACAAAGGTGAAGGGCATCACTCACGTACAGATAACAGAAGTCCAACTAACAGGCACAACATGACGTAAAACGATGCCTGACTGGGTGAGAAGGGAATAAGATTAGCTCCACCCCACACTAAATTTGAATTAAAGAAATGTCAAGAAGTTTCTGTGTTTTAAACATTCTTCCTCGCAAATGATAGTGAGTATGAGAATTGATGCTCAAGAATTTCGATTGGCAGATAAATAGCTGTTTTTGTTATTTAGCAGTTTCTTTAAATTCAATTTAAATACGAGTTCATTTCTGTCTCCCTCCAGCACAACTTCAGGCAAAAATTTTAAACTATAATTTAATACATGCAAATATAAAAATTATTTTCAGTAGACATTTGGGTTGTTTTATTTTATGCAATTCTCTAATTAGCACAGTTGTCCTATATTTTGTAAGTATCCATGGCTTAGTTTTTGCAGCGTCTCCTAGCAAATTATGATATGCTGTTTGTTCTGAAAAATTATATGATTTAGATTATGTATTTATAGTTCCCCAAAATGTTCACTGTGTGCTTCACAAACAAAAAGAAAGAAGAGAAGAACCCAGGGTAATAGCTGAGAAATTCTTTTTGCAATCAACAGAAATAAGCACCGCTTTGATAAATGAATTCAGCCACTCCTCCACCAAAGACAGGACGTATACTTACTGATATCTACATAAATACAATTTGTATGTGTGAAATACAACCCAATGTGCTGGCGAGATGGACCAGATCCCAAACCCACTGAAGGTAATGAGAGAATATAATACACCATATTTTATGCATACAGCTATGTAAACAAGTGCTGGGTAGGTCTACAGGTGTGAGAGTGTAGGCAGCAGCATGTGCCCTACCTGTGCATCCGCTTACGCGTGCACACACACACGGCTACACGATATCTTGCATTTTTATATGCACACGGTTTGTACATGGGGCTGGCACGATGTCATTGCAGGAGATTTAAGCTTTTTTTGAATACAACCCATTGCCTGATGCATTTCGAGCTTGTTTGTCACGATGCTGGTGCAGAGAAGGAAATGTGGAAGTTATCAATGTGGTGTTAGGGGATTTGTGCTCTAGTGGGGAGAGGGGATCGGTGGTCCCAAGTGGGACCACTTAAAGTCCTACAGGGAAGGAGACACAGCAGGAAGTCACCATCTAGTTTGTTTTGCTTTTTTGGAAGTTAACAAGCCTGAAGGAATGGCATCGCCTTGAAGCCACCGCACGGTCATGAAAAGCAGCTGAAAACAGAACTCAGCCTCCTCAGCGAGCGCCTGGCTGTGGCACAAACTGTAGTCTCTCCCTCACCCAGAGGAGATTACGAAAAGCCCAGTAAGTGACTTCTCCAGCAATGTTTTGCATTGACTTCTCTCCCCCCAGATCACTTACTCTGTACACACACTGTTGTTGCCATCATCTCTCGCCTGTGTCATTGTACCTGCCTGCTAGCCTCATGTTTAATTCTGCAAAGGCTTTCACAGGCAAACCAGCATGCAGGGGTGGTGTGAGTTTACAGCACGTTGGCTGCTTTGTGCCAATTCCCTGTGCGGACACTGCCAGCCCACACTAAAGGACCTTCTGCAGGCAGAGGTTTAGAGGCAGAGCATGATGCTTTGCATGTCAGTGGGTACCCAACAGCTTGGTGTAGAGTCACTAGTCTGCACCCTAGAAACGTGATTACCTTTTTGTACAGAAGATAAGCCCTCAGTAACATTGCCTTAGTTAGTTACACAGAATTTACAGCCCTGCCTCACCTGCTTTTTTTAAGCAGAAAGCCTGGAAAGCAGGGATGTGGAGCAGTGGAAGGTTTCTTTAACATCAGTGAGTCATTGCTTGAAGCAATGTTTCTCTCCCTGGTTCCATGGCATACCTGGGAGTTACCTGGGAGTTGCACTCATAGAACACCTACTGCTCTCAACCCCAATAAATATCTTTAAAATACAGCTGAACAAATGGATCAGAAAGACTCCTAAAATCATATGAGTCTGGAAACTTCGGTTGCTTCCAGTATTTTTGTTTTGGTTTTGTTTTGGTGGCAATCTTTAGCTCGAGAGCTAAATTAGTCTGACACAGTAGTTTATGGTGCAAAGATACAGCTTCTCTAAATGAATTTACTATGAGACAGTAAAAAGTCCTTGTTATAAATAGGCTTTTCTGGGTGGGATGATGCAATATCCAGTATAAGATACTAAAACACCATTGATTGTTTGCATTCGTAGCTGTGTTGTCCTGCATATGAATCACTAATGCTCTAAATGCAGTGCATTAGAAGTTAAGAACAGTTCTAATCAATAGTTTACTACATTATTGATAGTTTTTGTAATTCAGACTTAATCCTTTGAAGTGATGTCTTTAAGACATTTGAACAATACACACAGTATCCCTTCTAACAACCAGTCTGCACGGAGGATTAAAACCCACTGCTGTAACCTTCATATCCTTTGCTCAAGTGCCAGACATCTCTGCTTAGAGAGCACTGGAACTTCTGGAGATGATGGATGTGAGCAACGAGCCCCCAGATCCCCTTCTGAGTGCCCGGAACCCTGCTAAATACCTGCTTTCAGTGGCATTTGACCACTCGCAGCAGAGATCCAGGCTACCCCTCCATAATGGCACAGGAATATATTTGCTGGAAGGTAAATGAGAACCTAGCATAACATCGAGAATTGTCTCTGTGCAGGTGTCTGGAGGAGGGAGCGCACTTGGCACTGGCAAGAAGGAAGCCATAGTTTATTTGACTGAGCTTCCGTCGTAGCGGGGGGTAGAAGGTGGAGGCACCAGCCATCGCTGCCTCAGAGCTGCACTGTTTTCAATATGCAATTATACCATCCCTAAAGGTAAATAGAAGGTTTGTGTGTGAGAAATATTTCTGTAAAATAGTTTGCAGCTGAGAAGATAACACTATTCCCTGCCTCCTACTTGGCTGTACAATTTTAATTATGTCGGGGAATCTCTCCTATTTTATATTCCATATATATTTATGGAATAAGCTGTTGGCAAATAAGACATTATTTCAAATAATTTAATGTATTTATTAAAAGAGATTACAAATCTATCCAGGCTATAGTCATTGCACTTAGGGCAACTATTATGGCTATATTATTGTACCATTTATTTCAAAATATCTCTGGCAAGATCTGCTCCTCCACGAACAGTGTAAGAAAAAGGCTCTCTGTCTGATGATCTGCCCTTCCATGTGGCAGAGGGCTCTGCCACCCCTTTTTCCCTCCTAGCCCCATCCAGATAACCACACTCTGTAGACTCAGAGTAGGGCCAGGGCAGAAGACGATGAGCCTGATACACCCTGACTCGGTTATTTCATTTGTGCTACTTGCTTTCAGCCCATAGCAGAACAGAGATACAGAGACAGCCCCTGAGCCACAGTCAGTGAGAAGCTGCAGAGCTGTGGAGGGCCACGGGGATCCCTGTACATTGCTTGAGGTCTGATAGAGGAATCCAAGGATGCCAAAACGGGTCCCTTTGGCAGTGCCAGTTTTCCTCCCCTTGCTCAACTAGAGGAGTCTCTTAGAGATTCCCCATTCACAGCAGAGGTACAATCCACCCCAAACATGACTGACTCTTGTCACTCGTGAGAAACTAGGTGAATTTTTCACAGCACAATGGAGGTTGCAGATGCCACATGTTTACCTGCTTGTACTCAGATCCTTGCTCCTTGGATGGTGAGGTCCTTGAACTCACTTTGAATGGTCTGCAAAAGATAATGAAGAAAGACCAGGCTTGTCAGTGGGTTTAACTTCACAAAAAGAGTCCAGATCTTCATCTGAATAACGTCTGGCTCTGCAAAGCAGGAAGGAGAGAACTGCTGCACACACACAGTTGCAGAGCCACAGCAAGAGCAGTGGAAGGAAACACCCTCATGCAGAGGCGGGAGCAAAATCCAGTATGTTGCAGAAGATGACCCAACACAATACTAGCTGATGGGGGAGAGTAGGGGCACCTGTGTCTGCAAGTAATCATTCACGTGCACACACACTCTTAGTGTAGAAAGAAGGAAAGGGAACAGAACCTTGGTCAACCTTGGTCTAGCCCTGACTTGGGGATCTCACAGGGGAAACAGTAATGGGCTACAAAGCCCGTTGCAGTAACGCACCCAAGACCAAGATGAAAGAACATGAAATGAGCCTGTGTTTCCATCTACTCCAAATAGAAGGCCTGGTCTACATTCATCGTTATCATCATTATTGTTGTTATTGTTGTTGGTATTATTATTTCTGTAGCATTTTTACTCTGTTGGTGAAAATAAAGTTGTACTTCCCTGCACCCAGCTCTGGAGCCCTCAGCACAGGAAAGACATGGACCTGTTGGAGCGGGGCCAGAGAAAGCCACAAAAAAGATCCAAGGGCTGGACCACCTCTCCTAGGAGGAAAGGCTGAGAGAGTTGGGGCTGCTCAGGATGGAGAAGAGAAAGCTGCGGGAGACCTTATTGCAGCCTTTCAGTACTTAAAGGGGGCTTATAAAAAAGATGGGGACAAACATTTTTGTAGGACCTGTTGCAACAGGACAAGGGGTAATGCTTTTAAACTAAAAATAAGGTAGATTTAGATTAGATATAAGGAAGAATTTTTTTACAAGGAGGGTGGTGAAAGGCTGGAACACGTTGCCCAGAGAGGTGGTAGATGACCCATCCCTGGAAATCTTCCAGGTCAGGTTAGATGGGGCTCTGAGCAATGTGATCTAGTGGTAGATGTCACCGCTCATTGCCATCATTGGTTGGACTAGATGGCCTTTAAAGGTCTCTTCCAACCCAAACCATTCAATGATTTTATGGTTCTATGACAACCACTGTTAAACAAGTGTAAAACATTGTTCAGACTCCGAACAGTGAGTGAACTCCGTGTCTTCAAAACCAAAGGATGGATGTGATCAGTCTGAGATGTCTCTAGAGCAGCTCCCGAAGCACCCCATGCTGAGACACAATTACTGCCAATGATTAAGGTATCGTTTGCTGCTGTTTGATCAGAATCTAGAGCTTTGTCGTATTTTTCACAGGTTTAACATCATATGGTCAAATAAATAACTGTATGCACTGTATTTATTTATATGCAATATATTCTGGGTAATAAGCTCATCAATTGATACGTGTCTTAAGAAAGGCATGAGTTAAGTAAACCCCACATGTATGAGATTAACAATACTTCCCTCTGTTACAAGCACCTGTGTGCCATACTTCAGCATCATTGGGCTCTGTAGCCATTGCAGCCTCTGAAACGCTTGCTTATTCACAGGATATGGCCCCAGCCCCGTGAGCACTTACAGACCCACTCACGCGCACTACACGTCCATTGGTTTCACTTGACTAGTCAAGGTCATAAAATGAAGCATCTTTAGAACTGTTAGTAGGATTAGAGCTGTAATAATATTTTGGGTGCTTCCTACCTTCTTGAATTGCTGCCGCTGCTGCTTGTTTGACATAATGTAACCCATAACATATCTGATTGATAGGTGTCCAACCTTTGAGCACAATGGATTAGAAAGAAGGTTAATTATGCATAAGATAGAAAGATTTATGTGAATATAAGCCCAATATAATGTATTATTTACACACAGCCTGTACTTAGGCTAAGCAACTTCTGGAGAGATCTTGGCTATGATAAGCAGCTCGCAGCTCATTTCTGAATCTTAGTCCAGAAAAGAGTGGAGGATTCTGGCTGCCTTAAATTGCTGCTAATATTTTCTAGACAAGAGCATGTTTGTATAAGAACATAACTCAACAGAACTCAACACAGATGGACAACAAACAGGATAAATCTCTATCATTTATTACATTTGCCTAGTGATCAAAGGTGTCTAACTCGACATTTTTCCTCATTGGTTGTTTGCATTAGATATGCAAATCTTCTTTCTTGCAGAGCCATTTCCGAATATATTTGCAAGGCTATTGATGTCCATTACTTCACTTAAATATAGATCAGAAATACTGACAAATATTTTCATTCAAAGAGTTTGATCATTTTCAGATTACTCTCCATGCTAGTAATTAACCTCAGTCAACACCCTTCCACAGCACTTTCAAACACAGTTCCTTGCAAACATAAAGTTTCATAAATATGTACTAAATAACCTTAAAGCCCTTTATGAATAATTATGAGTTTTTAAGTTTTTGTGAATCTGCATATTAATTCCATTCCATAAATAATACATGAAGCAAAAATCCAGCTTGTTTGGTGTCTGGGGACAGAGGAAGAAAAGGAGGGGATAATTATCAGTTTAATGTGGGAAAATACTTAACCTAAAAGATTATCTTCAAAACTGATGACTCCATAGTTTTTATATATGTGTGTATAAACATACATATGTAAAAAAAATATATATGTAAAGATGTGTATATCTGCAGAAACAGCGGAGACATGCATCCACTCTGAAAGAATGCTTTCATGTGAAGCTTGTTACGCTTCTGTCTCTGCTGTGCCATGCTGAGCTCTTTAAGTGAAAAGCAATGCGATGAGCTTAGCCTCCGTATAGTCCCGCTTTCTATAAATGTACGTTCCCCCAAAGGTAGAAAATTAATGAGAGGCTGCTGACTAAAATTGCTACATTTTGCCTTCTGTGGGACATTATGGATTTAAAAGATAAGACAGAGTGCAGCAAGTCCAAAAACAATTTCATTTCATTAATCCCTTAAGTGCCTCGGGATGAGCAGCCCATGTCCAGCAAAGGTGATGTTACACCAGCGTTTGCATGCCTATTGCCCATCATCCAAGCACAGCACCTCAGCACCCTGTGTGCTCTGCTGCTCCTCTCTGGATGAAAGACATCCAGTGAAAAGATGAAGTGGGAAGGATACATGGCTGAACGGGCTTAGACTGACGCTTCCCGGATGCACGCTGACAATAATGGGAGAAGTAAGGGGCTTGCAGAGCCAGCTCGCTGCTGGTGCAGTGCTTGGGTTTATCACAGAGTTTATGGCAAAGACAAGGCATTTTCTGGGCAACTGCTTTTTCCACACAACAAAATGGAAATGATTATTTTTAAAAACAGAACCCAAGAAGATATTAAATGTTTGCCTTTCTCTCAGGACTGTGTCTATTTGGTAGAAGTGTATTGATTACTGCGTCTTTTATAGCCGTGGTTGTTTAAGAATATAAACACAGCAAGATTTGCCAGATAAAGTACAGCAGATATGGTTGGAAAATGCAGGCAGATTTTGGGCACTTGAAACAGAATTTGCGTGTGTGAAACCCTGTCTGTACCCCACAGCCATTTATAGTTCGTGGGGTCTTTTGAGAGAAAATTGTCACACTTCATTTTCATATTTTTAAATGAAGAACTCCATTTGTTTTTACATATTAATTCAATGACAAAGTGAAAATAGATTTCCCTTTTCATTTCAAGTCTTTTAGATCTATTTCATTTCATGGTCCTGTTCAGTGGCTGGTTTGAAACACGAAAGGCAGTATTAAAACATTTTAATAAAAATGAACAACTAAATAGCAAGCCTGTTCTCTTGGGCTTAACGCAAACAGAAAGAAAAAAAGGAAGAACTAAACTCATGCAAGAATTTTGAGAGACGCAAGTGCTCCGCTGTTGCTATCACTGTTTTCTAACACTGCAGCGTCAGCGGAGGAATCCCTCATCGAGCAGCGCGGGTGGCAGGGAAGCTGGCCGAGGAAGGTGCGTTACACACAAGGTGATGGGAGCTGGCAGCACCAGCAGTTGAACAGGTACAGCCTCAAGAGACTGGTCCAAGTCTATCCCAGCTGAAGGGCTACTCCAGTCCACGGAAGAGTCCTCCTATAAATCTCTGCACCTCTTTCCCCAGGCTGGAGTGTCCCCCAGGCAGCATCAGGAGTGCCCTTGGCAGCTGGGTGACTGCGCTCTCTGAAATGGAGCGATGCGAGTGCTCTCTACCCTTCGCTCAAAGCAACCTGTGGTAGCAAAGCTTTGCCATTTAACCTCTTTAAACCTATTTAACCAGCTTGACTCACACAGCCGGTAATAAAAGCGATTAGGTGAGTGGCTGTACCACCGTATCGGAAAGGCTGATAACCTCTGGCTGGAAAGTGGTGAGAAATAGGGGAATTTAGCCCACCCTGCAGCCACAGCAGGACATGTATGCATGGAGGAAACCACCAGATTTCACTCTTACACCAGCCCTTACTTTTCTACATGTATGGAAGACGCAGAGGGAAAAGGACCCCGCAGAAGTGGTTGAATCAAAAGCTCGACCTGAAGCCGCTCTGAAAGTTTCTGGGACCAAGGAAGGTACTTGTGGAAGTTTTAGTAGTACTATGTCTCTTCACTGAAAGCCTGTTAATTATCCATAAATACTCAGCTGGAAATAGTTTTGGGAAAAAAAAATAGAAGTATGGAGCACCCCAATTTTGTTTTCTATTAGAAATCAGAGTTGAATCAACTATTGTAAAGGCAAGCATTACAGTTATTTGGAAATCTGTCTCCATTGTAAATTAAGAGGTCATTAGGAATCTGTAAAGTAACTATTTTTATTGCACAGAAAAAAAACCAACAATCTATAAAATATTTAGTTGTTGTTGCTGTTTATCATGGAAGGCAAGACTCTTTGCCTGTGAAATGCTTTATGAGGATACAAACCTGTTGATGAGTGGTTTAAGCTAATTCTTGTGTGTGCTGGACTCATAAATTCATAGACTTTCGCATGAACCCAGCTGCAGCCCATGTTATTGGTTAAACTGTTTTCATCTGAAACCCACTCTGAATCCCCAACAAAAATAGTAGGCCAGATGCCCAGACTGCAGCTAGAGACCCTCATTAGGCATCATTTGCATCCTATTAACCACTGAGCTGTGGGTCATTCGCTGCCTGTCAACCATTCAAGTCATTCCTTTTGTGTTAATTAGTAGAGAAATAAGGAGTTAATGAAGATCTTATGATCTGTGATGATTCATCTTTGTTGTTTCAAATGAATCCCTGCTCTCTGAGCACTCCAATGAGCTCCTGCACACCGAATAATAGAGAAATAGTCAGAGGGAGCTTACGACGGCCTTTGGAGTGTTGTTCTCCAGGGACCTTTTGCATGGTGGGCTTTGTTAGCTAAAGATTAGAAGGAGTTAATTGCTTCAAGATTGCTAGCAGATTAGGTTACAGGGTGTGTTGTATCTATGTAAGCATATGTCAGGTCTAGTTAAAAGATAGAAGATGCTTATTTTAATAAAACTGTGAAAGAAAGAATTAATTTGTCACTATAGCGAAAATCTTATTTCTACTCTTAGTCTGAGTGCTTACAGATAAATGCGGTGCTGGTTTTGTTCTCGCTTTCGTTCTGAAAAAGGGGGAGCATGGCTCTTCACCACACAGCATGGCTCCCTGGGCTGCTCCCAGGCTTTCGTCTGACTTTCCATCCCTGTTTGAGGAGCATAGAGCAGGGCTGGGCTGCGCGGGGGGCTGCCGCTCACGTCTCCTGTGGCTCTTGTTCTTCTCACTCTGGGGGTATAAGGACTCATGGGCTGAGTAGTTTGTTAGCCCTTCTCCCTGGAAAGACTGCTTTTCCCAGAATGGACCTGAAGCCTCACCCTACCTCGCTGGGACGGCGGTATCGCTTCCATGGGGCAGGATTTGCTCCAGCTCCAACAAAGAGCAGCAGCTCCTACAACCTGAGGTGCACGCATTTGGGTTTGCTCTTTCTTTAGTGCCCTCTGATCCCTGTCGCTCCAGGGAACTGCTGCTGCCAGACCTTTCCCAGGCGACGCCAGCCAGCGGGTGCCATTGGTCCTAGAGATGGCTGGAAACTCCCTTTTTCAGACCCTTCATTTCAAAAATAAGAAACAAACACCCCACATACCCCTTCCCAAAGCAATTTCCTCAAGGCTTAAAGAAGAAATTGTTCCTAGATCCACCCCAGCTCTGATATCCAGGTATATTTATATTTAAAAGAGGCAGATAAATTTGGAAGTTTTGTTTCTCCATTTCCTATTTGCTTTCTTTGGAGCAGAGACTCTGGCTTAGGAACCAGGCTGGCATGGCTGGACAGGTTAATGTCTCTTCTCTCCCCAATGCCTTGCTGGGGGTTGCTGCTTCCAACATCAGGAACACTGGAAAATGCGTGGACCTTCACCATTTGTAGCTTGGATATATACTGAAAAAACCTCAAAATTTAATATTCTAGGTTGTAAACCAAAGTAGGTCAATAAAGAACAGCTTCTTGATGTGAAGGATAGTTCCTGCTCTTCTTGCCATAGCGGCAATGACTTCTGGAGAGAAACTGAGGTGCTCTGTAAATTGGGCTCCTGGTGCAGAGGCTCTGCTGAAATTCTCAGCAAATTTCTGTGTTCCTGTAATGGGGGGAGCGTGGATCGAGGGCTTCAGGAGCTGCTTCAGGACAAGAGAGAATTGCTCCTTCTCTTCCTCCTTGCTCGATTTGTCAATGGTACTTTAGTTCTTTTAGGAAATTTAAGTCTTGCTTTTATGAAAAAAAAATGCCTAGAACTTAAATTAATTATTTAGGTTTGCCAAATATTATGAAAGTTTTTATTTAGACCTTATTTTTCCCCTGTATGTCTATCAGGTGGGAAATAAAATTATTTGTTCAGCGCTATACTACAGTGTCTGTGAACATTGAGCTGCATTTTAGCAATGAACAACATCCTAAAAGAGCTCAGGATCTGTCTGAAAAACACACCACTCGGTCCTCTCTGTTTTAGCTCTCACAAATACGGCGTCAGTTAGAAATGGCTATTTTCTTGCTTGTGTAGAAACACTCTACAAATTGCAAAGATATATCTGGTGAACACTTTTTTTACATCCTATTGTGAAAATTGCATATGAATCATGTCTTCCTGGCTGTTGTTAAAAAAAAAAAAAAAAAGAGCTGAGTCAGAGATTTGCCTATTTGGCTCCTCTTAAACAGTATTTTCCTCATTTCACGGGTGAATATGCAGGGATAGGCTTGGGGACGCAGGAGAGCCGCATAGAATAGTCCCATCCCCTACGGCTTGCAAAGCCCGGCGCGCTGGAGGGTGGGCGCAGGACCCGTCACCCTTGTGCGCCGTGTGAACCGAGCCGTGAACAGGGCTCCCATCGGCACCTGGGAGAAGGACATGTCCTGCAGATGCTTGGTTGGGGCTAAGGGTCTAAATAATTCCTGGACTGATTCATTATGTTGGAGTCTCTCTCAACCTTAATTGCTCTAAATGAAGAGTTTTCACACCACTTAGACGTTGAAGGGAATAAACCCTACCCTGCCCCTGCATATGTGCACACACAAGAGGAGAAAAGGGAGGCCAGGGCAAGTGACAAGGGAAAGGCAGCTGTGACTCTTGTGTGACTTCAGAGAGCTGGAGGAGATGGGAATGTACCTGGAGGAGGACCAGGTACCAGAGGAATCACAGAGAGCGGGCAGGGGATGGGGTGGGAGCGGGGACGCAGCCTGCGACGCACAGCCCAGCTCCTCCTCAAATAACCAAAGCTAAAGCCGAGCAAGTGCGGGGCGGCTCCTTAAGCATCCCTTTAAGTCTGGCCCAGGTTTCACTGCCTGCAGTAGCAGGGTGGCAGCTAGAGATATATTTTTTTCTTTTCCTGCGACATCAGTCAGAAAAAGCCAGCTTTTGCATGGGCGCAGGAGGGGGAGAAGAGTCAGGGAGAGAGAAGAGGGAAAAAAAATAAGCAGAAGTAATTTATTCGGGATCTTTGAGAGGATAATAGCCAATTATTTGTTTATAACACTGGTTAAATTTTCATTAGGCAGATTAATGGAATATCATGTACTGTCAACATTGGACTGAGGGGTGGTCTGTAAGAGATAAACGGGCAAACAGTCGATGTGTCTCCCTGAGTAAATTAGTTTTTGCTTTCCTGTTTTT
The DNA here is from genome assembly GCF_030867145.1 of Opisthocomus hoazin. NCBI lineage: Eukaryota > Metazoa > Chordata > Aves > Opisthocomiformes > Opisthocomidae > Opisthocomus > Opisthocomus hoazin. Next base: position 73,099,314 of record NC_134419.1, on the reverse strand, counting down.
CATATGAAAATGGAAAGGTGGACAAGGTGGTGCATTTTAAAACAGGTCTCAAGATGGGCCAAATCAGTTAAATATGAAAGCAATTCTGGTAATAAATACATTATAATAACTTAGCATCGTGCCTATCATTTTGATTTCATGAAAGTCTGGGATAATGTAGATTTTTAACCTGCTCTCTTAATACACATTTCCTCTTCCTGAACTTCAGCGTTTCTTGCTGTGAGGTGAAAGCATATTACTTTTTTTTGCCTGATTTTTCTGTGTAATCTGTTCAGTATTACAGCTGGTAAGTGCTAGAGGCTCACAGCTCTTTCTTGTGAATTCTGGTATTATCATACTGGATAGCATGAGCAGTCCCCTCTGAGTACTGTATTATCAGCATCAGAACCCCTGAGTGGTTATGGTTGCATATCCTTCTCTTTTGAAGTCAGAACATTTCTGAACGTATTAGCCTGGGTTTCTCAGACAAACGATGGAGAAGCAGACACCCGAATTTCAGTGGGAGTCAGGCCCACGAGTCCACTTAACCTCTTTGAAAATCTCAAGACATTTTATAGAAGAGCAAAGCCACGCAGAGGGTCTCATCAGCCTCATCACCTTAATTTGACTTCACAGCTCTGCTGCTCTTGGTTCTGCGTGCGCAGGTGGAAAAGAGAGGTCTTCTCTGGCGAGCACACAGCTCTCTAATACCTAACAGGTTTAAAACAGCCCCAGGACATTTCCTTCAGACTTGACCACTAATAACTACAGAGCATAAAAATGGCCTCTTGCTATTAGGAATCGCAAAATATTTTGGTGATATAAATTTTCTGGTGACGTATTACTATGATAGTGCCATGCAGGTTTCCATTTACAGACAACACTTGGTGACATTTGCTCTTTTAGGTCACAAGTCTGCTCAATTTTGAGGCTGTGTAGTACTTCCAAGAATAACAATCATCTTATGCTTCCTAAAATTGCAATTTTAATATAATCTCTACCAAAACGGTCTGATATTTTGTTTACAAAATCCCCAAGAATTTACATAATGTGTCAATAAAAATTCTTATACATGGTGAGGGGACAACTCATACTTCTCACGTGTTACCCTGACTTCATCAGAACATCTGCAAAGAAAACAGAGCTGAGAATTAAGCAACGACGCATGGCACTGGCCTAAAATAGTATGCCTTGGGTTTGCTGTTGCAGTCTTCTTCAAAGTCCCCCTCTCGTGTGATCATGAACTTGCGTTTGGAAGTCAATTTTCTCTGTTTCCATCAACCAGGAGGCTCACTACACTCTTCTTCTGCCACACAAAGTGGGACCTTGCCACATGTCAACAGAAGGAGCTGCAGCAGCAGCCTGGCTCCAGGCCACACCAATGTCTTCATACTGATCTCGAGGGATAAGAAGGTTTACTCCAGATTCTTAAATTCATGTATCTGTGGACGGTTTTTTCCAAGTAGGTGTTTCTTGGTACATATAAGGTGTTTCTTGACCTGTATAAGGTGTTTCGCGTCTATGAATGGTTTGTACACACTTGATAGTTTTAACGTTTGTTCATTCTCTTCCTGAAAATGTGCCAGTCCAGCAAGGCACGGAACCCACCACACGCGAGTAGTCAGGGGCGTGTTTGTAAATCAGTCTGAAATCAACCTGAAGTATCGATGGCTGTCAATAGACACCCCAAACTGAGTTATGTGTATGACAAAAAGATACAGCTGATGTCTTTGACTTTCAAAAACTGAAAGGAAATCCTATTTTCAGAGCAACCGCGGTTTTAGCTGAGATTCTTATGTTGGACTTTACTTGTATAAACCCCATTTGCCCTGGTCCTGCAGGTGTGTGGTGTATGGAAATGGTTTTGACTGTAAACAGGTAAAAAGGTAGAAGTTCAGACATATTAAAGAATTTATTTTTTTTAAATGTTTTCTTTTTATGTCAATGAAATGGTCGTTTTAAAAAATTCCATTTTGATTATGTCAGAATGTTACAATAAAAGCAGACATATTTTAGAATTTCTCTGAAGAAATTTAATTGAATCAAATCAAAACTAGAACAGCTACTGAAACATTCTTCTTGAACATGAACCTGTTTTTACCAAAATAAAGACGTCTCTGAAAAAAAACCAGCATTTTACGATACAAAAGTCGCGCTGAAAAAATGTATCAGCAAATGTTACTGAATAGTGGGAGGCACAGTGCTGAAAAACATGCGCTATGAGGAAGTGTTTTATTTTGTAATATGACGAGATCCACCATGATAACCCACTCATTTCAAGTGATTCTATTTCCCTTTGACCAGTTTAAATCTTGCTTACTTCCATGAAGAAGCCTTTAATTCCACCCATATCTAAGTGGTGTAAATGAGAACAGAGGAGAGCCCTGGCAGCAATGCCCTATGAACTACAGCAAGTGCTGTCACGAAGTATTTTTTCTAGTTTCTGTTCTGTTTTTGACTGAAAGTTGTTGCTGTGATGCAGGATCTATGCTGGCATCTTGAAGCAGTTAAAATATTTCCTAGCAAAGTTATGGGCGTCTGTAATGAATGGGTTTATCTGTGCTACTCATCAGTGCAGAAAGAATAGCACTAATAATGCAAGTAAATTCTCATCTTGCAGATGTTTTTCTGTTTCATCTTGGAAGTGAATCTGTTCACTCATAAATCTTGCTTTGCTTTAAAAAAAAGGAAAAACAAAGAAAGAATTAGTATTCCAGCGAGTCCTCTCCACGGACTGACATTCATCATTTTCAGTGTAAACGAAATGTTGCAAGAACTGATAGGCTCTGTTCTTGTATGAATTTAAAAGATATGTGAATTTTTGAGAGGAAAAAAAGAAAATTAGTATATACTTGGTTTAAAATGCTATGAAAGATGAAGTCTATCTTGCAAGCAATTCCTAAGAGGCGTGGTAGCAACCAGCAAAGGTGTTACTCCACAACTGCCAGCAGCAGTTTTGTTATAGTTCCATTGAAGAAAAATACTCACTGAGAACGGAATTAGTTCTCCCCCTGTATCTGTCCAGAGATTCTCCATTTGTGTGAATGGAAGACACATGTGTGTATGTGGAGGTATTTTTCTTCTTAGCAAGTAGTCCTTATGACTAACTCGTAAGGGTTTTGTGGAATATTTGTATTTCCCTTGCTTGCTGTGAGACAGACTTCTCTCACAAGGGATACAATTAGCAAAAGCATCAAAGCAGACATACTTCTAGCAAGTATCCTTCATTTCCACAACGTTCTTGCAAAACCTGCCCTTTTGAAAAAAAGAAATTTAAAAATCCCACCTGTGAGGATAAAGCAAAAGGGGAGATTCAATCAGTGCACACAGATATCTGCCACTTCAGAGGACGGCAAGTTTCCGCTTCCCTAAATGCACAGGTCTTCTTTCACTGAAGAACTAATGATGCCTGACCCTCTATAAACTATAAAAGGAACCTCAGTTGAGTTGGGTTTTTTAATCATGTTAATGCAATTTATCTACCACTTAGGGAGTTCTATCTCCCCATTTCAATGCATTATTAGTTAAAATGAGGTGGTCTCTGTACCATTTTGGGATTAGTAAATGTGCTAGAGCCTTGCCTTTTTCCTGTGATGTAAGTTTTTCATTTCAGGCCGTCATCATTAGTGCCCCTTACCTGTAGCAATCAAAATGACCGGCAACAAACTGTCTGCAAGCTGAGGCATTTAAAGGAAACTAAATCAGTTAGGGTCCCAAATCCCATCAAAGGACAGTTGTCCTTGGTCCCTCATCAATCTTAAATCCCTTTGGAATCCCAACATTACTTCATACTAAAGGATCAAATCAGTCCCGTAAAGCAAGGGGTTCAGTGGCTGGTCTGCTAGCAGAACAGAAAGAATAAACTCGCTTTCCAGTGACTCCCAAAAATATCTTCCTTTTGAAATGGCCTTATGAGATCTCCTGGTGTGCTATCATACATTAGTTTCGTTTAAAACAACTGATAACATCCTGAGACTCACAGATATGGTCTCTGCTTCCAGCTATATTTGAGCCTCTGATAGCAAAATTTGGCCAACTGAGTTTTAAATACAACACCTAGGATGTTAACAAAATATGTTTCACTTGGCTGGTAAAGTGGCTGCTTGTTATTTCAAAGCCATCGACTTCAAAGGCTGCTTGGATTGTGTGTGTGAGTGTGTGTTTTCTTTTAAAAATGTTCATACTGTTTCTGTCTTTTTTTCTCACTATCAAATAGATCATTACATTTTCAACACTTAAGGACAAAAATTCTTCTCTCAGATCTGCACGGCAGATCTTGACAGTAATATTCCGCTCTTCCCCACATGCAGGGAACTCCTGTTGACATCAAGGAGAGCAATGGAGACACGTGCAGGTAGGTCTATGGAGAATGCTGGCACCGACACCCTCCAGCTGAGGTCTGGTGGGAAATCTGACCCCCTTTTTCCAAATCCCCTAGGGCCCTGGGATTTTGGTGTGCAGTTTCTGCTACATTTTCAGCAGCTGATCCTGAGGAGCCATTAAACACCCGTTTTCTGACTCCGTCTGCAATCGGAATTTCAGCTACAATGTTCGAGGTCGTATTGACACTCCCTCACATACACCTGCAAGTTATTCCCTCGCTGCCAGGGTTATTTCTGATAAAGAGCAGATCTGATCACCCCCATCACCCCCTTAGCTGGCTGCGCATTTAGGAGCAACCTCCTAGTTTTGCTTGTCTTTCTCAGCACTAAATACAGTGCTGCGTGTTTGCCATGGACCTTGGCATCGGGAAGTTCATGTCTGGAGTTGTGTTTATTCCTATCCCGCAAACTCATTAATAACTTGAACCCCATAGCAAGTGTCAGTCGATGGCCAAGGGAGGGGATGTTTATTTGTTTATTGGTTTTGTCTGGGCTATTGTGGGGGGCTTCACTTCATCTTTCTTAGCAAAGTATTCGTGAAACAGAAGAAACTTGGACAGGCAGCTGCTTATTACAGTCCAAAATGCCAGGAGGCTGGTGCTGCTGTCCACTAATGTGTCAGGCTTTGTTTCATTTCTCTTTCAGCTTTTACCATGAAAGTATTCTCAGAACTTTTCTACGCATCTTCTTTTCCCGTCTCTTCAAACAATGAAAGCAATTCCAACGTCAAAAAGGGCCAAGTATGACAAGGAATAGCTCGGCCATGTTAAAATGTGTTCCCCCAAAGCCCAGCTGCCATGGAGAAGGATTAGCCATTGAAATGGGCATATTTAAAAAAAAAAAAAAAAAAAAAGAAAAAGCCATTAGGATGGATTTGTTCCTTCACTTCTCATTTCAGTCTTCCATTGTGTATCTTTAATGAATAACACAAGGAGGGTGAACAAGTTAAATAAGGCAAATAAGGCCATGGTCAACTTCACTAGTTATAAGATTAATTCCTTGCTCTAGCTATTTTACTCATGTGGGTGTGTTTGTGTGTGTTATGAAACACATATTCAAAATCAGTGGTTCAGTTATTTAAAGTTGTAAGGTTTTTATTTATATAAATGTACATCCGTTGTCAAATCAAGCAGCCTAAAGGGAATGTTACTGTGAACAAAATTCAGACCAAGATCCAGGATGATGGAGAATCAGTCCTTAAATAACCAAAGGCTTTTCTAGTCCTGGTGCAAACATTTCTCAGACATACCCTAACTGACTGCTGTAAAGGACTTTTGTGAAGAATAAATGTACAGAACATTACCATTGGTACCTTCATCTCTCCGTTGCAGCCATCTCCTCATGATGGGTTTGTCCGTGGTCTCTTCTTCACACCGGAGATCAGAGCAGAGCACATTCACGGGAGAGTTCATCAAAAGCTGTCCCCCAGGGAACACAAAACCCTCTCTGAAGCTTTGCAAGGACTGCTCCTGAACAACAGCTCCATGCTGGAGCCACTGTTCCATCAGTAGAGGTGTAAGCAAAGCAAAATATTATCTCACTGCCTGCAGCCACCCGAGCCCAGAGGTGAATCAGAAAGAAATGAAGGGGACTCGAGACACAGCCAGTGCTGACTTATCCCCCTCATGTTCAGTCTCATAGTTGAAGTTTCTGTGTTAGATGTTTAATTGCACTGATTCCTCCCTACGGTCAGCTACAGGCACATATGGAGGGTGATCTTGATCTTCAGCCCACCAGAGAATAATTCAGTTGTCTATCCCTCCACTGACTGGGAATGATCCTGGGACAATTTTACTGCTAGCTTAGGATAATAGTTTCTGAAGTGAGATGAGTCTAAGCAATGCTAAAGAGGTACAGAACACGTTAATGATGAGGAAATGAAGATGGAAGTGAGGACATGGGATAACCAGAGATCTTTTAAGAGATTTCTCATCCCTGCTGCTGCTGGCTGGGCGGGGAGTCAAGTACAGGAGCTTGTTTCAAAAATTCAAAATTTGGAGAACACTTTTTGCTGGGATCAGGGTCTCGCACTGCTTCTTCCTGGCATGAGAAACTTTTTTACCACCAAGCCAGCTTTCAGTACCTGTATCATGAATTGCAGTTCTTCTGGAATCTTTCTTAGACATTTGCACAAAACAATAAAAAGAAAATAACAGAAGGTGAGTACAGAGATTGTGTGAGTAAATGTGCTTAAAATTTCAAATTACGACTCCGTTGGACATTTATTTCATTCACTCTCATCCAGCAGAACACAGTGCTTGGACCTTCCTTTCACTGCCTTGCCAGTCTCCCCTGTTTCAAGACCCTGCTTAGATACCCTCTGCACAGAAGCCAAAGAGACACTGGCTATAATGGTTTCACGTGAGTCTTTTCAATCTTTCCCATAGCAGACAGCAAAGTAATAGGAATAGGATTCAGTCTGTTAAAAAGCTGTTGGCCCGGCTCAGGAAAAGAAAAATTATCCCATTTTATCAAATCCTTATATTAATATTTCTGTATAACAGAGAGAGAAAACTCATGGTCTATAATTCAACCTTATAAATTGAAGGCATTCTTCTGCCTTTTTGCTGGATAATGGGAAGAGTCATGATAACTTGTGACCTTCCAGAAGTCTCTGAGGGGCTTATATGACCCTCAGAAAAGAAACATTTTCCCAAACTTGCCAAATTATGCATACAAAAGAGATACAATTCTGTGCTGCAAATCAATGTGTGTCTTTCAACAGAGACTATTTTGAAATCCAGATTTTTAATGATGCCTGATGATCTGTTTACACAGAAACTTTCAAAACATGAGTACCAAAAAAAACCTGACCTGATGCCTTTTTCTTCCAAGTTAGGAGTATTCTTGGAATGGTGCCTCTGCCTTCATCCACATCCACTTTGCTCTGCGCGCTCGTGACAGGTTAACAAGGAAGACTGACATTTCCTTATTTTTTAGAGCTGACATGGAAACTTCTCCAAACTTTGCATCCTTAACCTTCAGAATAACAACAGGAACAAAGAATTATGTCTCTTACTGTTGGAGAAACATGGCTGAGCTGTGCTGACTCTTGCTGTTGTTCACACCCAGCTCGCACAAGCTACAAGGGTACCACTGATGCTTGGGGATATGTTGGAGACTGCAAATTGCCCGTGGATTTAGGGCTGCCCTGCACAACGGTGAGGGAAGGGACTGTCACAGAGCCAGGGCTGGCTTGGGACATGATGCCTGGGGGTGCAGCCCGCTGTCTGCAACGGGCACCCTGTGGGGAGATGGAATTTGGGGCTGGGGCCAGCACCCAGCTGCCTTCAGGGTGCCCTTTGCCATGGGGGCTGAGGTGGGCTCTGTGTGGGAGAAAGAGCTACACCTCCAAGGGGCTGTTAATGGCCCTTCTCAAGGAGGGCATACAGGACTCTTGGTCTCTGAGGTTATATGTTTTGTTTTAATTTTGGAACTTTGGTGTATTTTTTATTGTTACTGTTGCCTGTCACAATTTTTCAGGAATGCATACACACGCCAGAGCTTTAGGATCAAATGGAAAGCTGAATAAATCAACATATTATTGATGATGGATTAAAACCATTTCCACCACAGCTATCTCCTCTCACGGTGCATCTGTTGAGGAGGACTCTGTTATCCTGTTGGGCTTCTTGTAGGTGTATTAATTAGTACCAGCTGTAACTGGTACCAGCTGGAACTGCTTCAACCCCGAGAGCTGCTGAAGGGAGCCCCTCTGGCATCCTCACAGCCCCTTGGGGTGAGCATGCCCTCCCCGATGGGCGTTCGGGATGCAGGAGGAGGACACGTGCTGGCATGATCAAACGCTCCGTGGGACTGCAGACGTGGTGCGTGAGGCGGGATGTGGCCGTAACCCCTCTCAATGACATACACGCTATCATACCATATTGAAGTATACGTTACCACCAAACATTATCGTTTTCCATGTTAGTGTTTCATGCATTTCATTTATAATTTAAGACTGTTATGAACTAGACTGATAATCAGTCAGACTTCTAGAATCGCTCTTGAACTCTTCCAAAAACGAAATATTACAGGGCTATTTCCACTTGGTCAGATACTATCTTCCTTCGTACAGCTGGTACTGCCTTTTCATTCTGCAGCAAAGTGTCTGAGGTCAGGGAGTGCCTTCCTCTTTGTCTGGTCTCTATTAACTCTCCCTGGAAAAAGTTGTCCTCTAACAGATTTTTTCCCCCAGCATGCCTTTTTGGGACTGATCCTTTAAATTTCACAGAAACTAGCTGCTACAGCTTTTGAATGAACTTGCTGCTATTTGCTCTTGCTCTCTCCCTTTTCCAGCTGGTAAGTGTTAACTCACATTGCCTTTCCTTGCAGGTTTTCATTTCTTGTTCCTGGGAAGTACATTTTCACATAGGGGGAAAAAAAAATCCCATAAGTCCTAGCAAATCCATTTAAACACAGATGTAGCCGTTTTACGGTTGTTGCTATGACAGTTTGGCAAAGGTTATGCATACTGTGAAACCTATCTTCCGAGGGGAGAGAGATCCATGTATGAGCGAAGGCGGAAGGTGGAACCCAGCCTTATCCACGCTGTTTGTTTGGTAGGGAGAGGAAAACATGGAAGGAAACTCTGCCCATCACGATAGCTCTTCCATTACACCCACCAACATCTAAAAGGAGCTCAGGGTCAGTGAAATAATAGGAGCAAAAGATTGGTTGTGGGAATTGGAAGATGAAAAGGAGACGTTTTTTAATTTTTTTCCTGGTTATTCAAGCAGAATTTAGTCCAGACTAGTAGAGGAGATGGACAAGTCTACCAGAGAACACCTTCTGTCTCAAAGCAATGTGTCTGAATCCATGTAATGCTGCACATGGTTCAGCCCTTAATGTAGACATGGACAAGGCATGTTTAAAAATATTTTTGGTATCTCATAGCACTGCTGATAAACCTTATTCAGTAAGAGTAATGCCATACTTAAAGTACTGTGAGGTAAACCCTGCTGGTTAATTCATTTTCTGATATGATGTATTTGACAGAGTCACAGAGTCACAGTCACAGAACGGTAGGAGTTGGAAGTGACCTCTGTGGGTCATCTGGTCCAACTCCCCTGCTGAAGCAGGGTCACCTACAGCAGGCTGCACAGGACCGTGTCCAGGCGGGTCTTGAATATCTCCAGAGAAGGAGACTCCACAACCTCCCTGGGCAGCCTGTTCCAGGGCTCCGTCACCCTCAGAGTGAAGAAGTTCTTCCTCATCTTCAGACGGAACTTCTTCTGCTTCAGTTTGTGCCCGTTGCCCCTTGTCCTGTCACTGGGCACCACTGAAAATAATTTGGCCCCATCCTCCTGACACCCACCCTGCAGATATTTATAAGCATTTATAAGGTCCCCTCTCAGCCTTCTCTTCTCCAGACTGAACAAGCCCAGCTCCCTCGGCCTTTCCTTGTAGGACAGATGCTCCAGTCTCATCATCATCCTCGTAGCCCTCCGCTGGACTCTCTCCAGTGTAACACTCTCTCTCTCAGTGTAAATAAAGCCCAAGAGTAGTCAAAAGTCCCTTTCAAAACTCCTGGGAACACATCATCAATTCCCTAAGGAATCTTCACTGAAAATCAAAAGTGATACACGCCAATTAAAAAAAAAACAAAAAAGTCTGTAAAAGAGTCATAAAAGCAGGGTGGATGTGCTTCAAGCTCATTGCAATAATTGCATCTACCATGATTAGTTTGCTCCCCAGGGAACAAGTCTTAATTTTTTGCTTTTAAAATGGATTTACAGTAAATCTCATCTTGACATAAATTCTAAATTTTAGTTAAAAGGTGAATAAATTTAAACCAAAGTTACAACTAAAATATGAGATGGAACCAAATTAAATGTTTGGTTAAATTTTTAAGCTACCTTAAGAAACAGTCAATGGATAGAAATTTATCTGAGAATTATTTACAATATAGAAAATATTTAAAGACAGAGGATAAATTTATGCTCCTTCTTTAAACTAAGTTATTCCAGGGGTGAATTTGGCCCAGTGAGGTTTAAGCTATATTTACTACAATCAGAATATCAAAAGTCATTTTTTAGCAGCATTCATCTCATAAATGGACAATTTTGATACCGTAGGATTTATAATTACTTTGTACATTTCATATACATAGTACAAAAGAGCCAAATGCAGCATTTCCTTTGATAGCCTATTACACCTGATGTGAATTCCCTGTCACATCTTGTTAGGGAAATTTATCTTATGTGGGATATTTTCAAATTACACTTTCAAAATACACAAACAACAAATGAGTCTGTAGCTTAAAAATAAACTGAGGAATGCACATTTAAAGACAATTACAATCGTTTTGAACAATATTTGACAGTATTTCAGGATATTTGGTCTGGAATTAGTCCTCTCCTTGTGAGGACGGCATTGCTTTGCCCCAGTGCAAGAGCTTCATCTCCCTGCGCTGAGGAGCACAGCCCAGCCCCAAGGTATCGCAATGGACACAGTGATGGTGTTTTAAAGTGTGTTTAAAGTGGCATGGAAAATTGCAGGGAGAGGCAGTGACACCACCACCTTTACGGCTGCCATCCTTTGGTCACCAATTTCTCTTGGTCCTTCTGAGCCCACCGCTGTCCTTGTGCACCCTCCAGCATCCCAGGGCCCGGCTGGCCAGCCCCAAGGCAGCAGGACATCTTTCTGCTCCTGCCTGGGAGGAACATATTCAGCATCTCAATCCCACCAGCACCCCTTGACCCCTTCCCCACCCAGATGTGCTGAGGAATGGGAATGGGAGTAGAGGAATCACTTGCCGATGACAGGTGAAGGGATGAAGTTACGCCACCTTGGTGGCACTAACAAATCCCCATAATCCTCCAAAAACTCCTTTGGGACTGTCAGGTCTAGGGAGGACTTGGAATACCTTAACCCTGGTCCTCTCTGGTATGAATCTCACCCCGGTAAGAGCGGAGGCCAGAGAGAGGTGGTGGTACCTGCTGCACAGGTGTAGCCCTGCATATCTGCCGTCCCCCTCCCTGCACCGCCAACGGTATCCCTTCTTTCAAAGGCAGCATAGCTCCAGGCAAATCTGCTCTGCAGATTGTTTCCATCCTGTGTTCCCCATGGTTCTGACTCTGTCTGTGCCTTGTAGATATAGTAACTTTGCAGCTTGTAAAGATTTGTCTGCTCTCCCACTCCTTCCCCCCACTCACTCCTTAAATCAGTGATTGGGAGAAGTCTGTTCATGTTATAGATATTGGGAAGTGTAGTGACGCACCAAAGACTTCAGCGTGCCAGGTCCTCCAGCAGACTGAGCATGAGACCCCATCCTCCTCTTGGCGAGCTCTAGCAACCAGTCCTTACGAAGGACCAGGCCATGGGAAGTCGTAGGGAAGTCCAGACATCCAAAGGTTGCGTGTTCCTGATGTTCAGTTGCTGACATAAAGAGTGATGGAGAAACAGCCAGTACCTGGCTGGCACCTTGAGACATTACCATTGCATAGTTTAGTAACAATAAATAGTAATAATGAGATTTTATTACTTCCTGACTCCCAGTCTTACCTACAGTCCCTCATGAATAAAGCCATGCGTCTTGGAAGAGCTCCAGTGGGAAACACAGCGCAGCTGCTGAGCAGAGGGTCCCTTGGAGCCCATTACCTGCTGTACCAACCTCTGCGGTGGCTTGTGCTAAGCACAGGCTCCAATTTAATGCATCCATTTTCCAGCTTCTCACGCCGCTCCAGCTGTCTGAAAAGAGGTTAAAAAAAACAAACAAAAAAATCCCTTCTCCCTCTCCCACCGCGCACTTGCACAGCAGCTGTATCCCCGTGGTCCCCGTGCTCGGAGAGCACACTGAGGCAGAACAGGACCTACAGTCTGAAATTCCTTTTTGTGAGAAACCAGGCTGCTCCCCCCACTGTCAGCTCTCTGCGAAACTAATTTCTTTCTTCTGTTTATCCTGCTCGATTTCTCCCACTTTTTTTCTTGAGCACGCAGTTCTGCGAAATGTGTATTTTTGTGTTACTGCAAGCTATTTGTCACATAGCCCGTGAAGGAGAGAACACCAAAGGGTGGGGTTGGGCTTGGATTTTAGAAAAATGCCTGGCAGACACATGTCCTGGTACCCAACTCTGTGCTCAGTTCCCTGGTTGCTCTTCACCAGGACATCTGCAGGCAGAGAGGGATTTGGAACTAGATTTTGGTCCACCGTATCTGGGATCATCAGATCCCTTATGTGTCTGATGTTGGCTTTGCAGAGTGAATTTCAGCGAACACCTACAAGCAAGCGAGCAAACCCCTTCTTCCCACAGCAGAGGGGAGATGTTAAAGCTCGAGGGCTGCAGCTCTCCAGCTGATACCTTGCTATGCCAAGTTGGAGCACAGAGTAAATTTCTTACAGCCGAGTTATAAACCCCCTGAAAATAGGTTTTATTATGGAAATGCAAACACAAGCCTGGCTATAGCAACATGAAAGGCTCTGCTATAATAACGCTTCGATCCAACTCTTTGTGCACAATTGGCATAGAGAAGTATTTGATTTTTGTAGGTTTTTTGCTGGTACGTGTCAGTGTCACTTCACAGTTGGTCTCGGTTTATAACAAAATGCATAAAAATGGTTAGTAATCCTCATTTATAGCTAGGGTCTGAGAAGCACCATCTCAGACATTACTTTACCTATCAAACATGGCTAAAACAGCTATTGACATTTGGAACGGTTATTCCTGGAAAGGAAGATGTGATGTTCGCAGTTAACAGCAGAGTGTCTATTGAGTATAGTGTCTCTCACACACTGTGAAGCATTAGGCTCACTGACCGAGCTTTGATAATCAGTTTTATTTCAGATGAGAAGGAAAAAAAAAGACAGCAGAAGGAGAGGAAATCATGAAGAACCTCAGTCTGAGACCCTCTCCGTTGCTCTAAGTTCAAATGCTCTGCATATTTTCAGAATCCTGAGATTTCCCTAAAAATATCCTCATGTTTATATTTCTGTTTTTTAGTTAAAAAGAAGAACAAAAAAAGAGAGAGGGATTTCATTGTATTCCTACTTTTTCCACCACATAAATAAAGTCAGGCTCTTATGGAAAGCTGTGGTTTATTCTGATCCATTGCGGGGGGGGGACAATCCAAATTCTAATAAAGAAATATCTTGCAAATCAGAGGAAAATAACTGCTGTTCCTCAAATTTTTAAGCACTTTGTGTGGAGCCACCCTGCCTTAAAATCTGCAAATGTAAGTTTCATTTCTGTAGATGGAAAGTGCTTTTAAAGGGCCACGTTTTGCTTAAATTACTCAAGTGAGCGGTGCTGCTCAGCTCAGTACATTGAGCCCTGTTGTGAGAGTGAGGTTGCCACTAGTCAGTCGCATGCCTTCACCTTGAAAGCAATCCCTCACCTGTGCCTATCTGTTTTCCTGACGTATTTTTTATGATCAGAAGCATGAATCTCTGTTTCGCTGGGCCAGACACGTCCCTGGCACTCAGCCATCCTTCCCCTCATTTCTCTGTAGCAACTTTAGCAGATTTATTTTGACTGCCACGGTCCTGGTACTTTAACGTGCTGAACATCAGCTTTCCGAACTTGGTTGAGATAATAGCATATTTAAAGGTCGGGTTTTTTTGTTTATTCTTAACCTGAATATCCCTTCTGCTCAATAGTTGAATTAATGATTGTATGTAAATTAAATAACTTCAGCTGGACAGTTTACAGATGAGGTAGTTTGGTGCAGCAGAGGAAAAATGCAGTGCATACTGAAATATCTAAATAAATGCAAAAAATATACCCTTTTAAGATTTCAAATATCTTTCTTCTTTTTTCCCCCCATACACCTCTGGATGAGTCTCCAGCTGGAGAAAGCCAGGCAAATGCCATGTGTTTATAATACAGATAGAACTGTATTGGCTCTTCTGCAGCTATCGTGGTGCTCTTGGAGATACTCTGCGTAAAACATAAGCCTCTATAGAGGAACATAAATTTTAAATGCAGACTTTGTGGTGAGATTCTATTGCCCAGGCCAATTTAGATTACCTTTTCATTTTGAAATGAAAGCTCTGCTTCCACAAGAGCTATCTAGGAACAACTTCTAAATTTTATCCAGTTTTTAAAACTTCACATCGTATTTACAGCATTATTACTTTTGCTTACATGCTGGTTGGACCAAGAGGCATTATTGTCTTAGTCTCCTGACCAGAGAGAAAAAAAATAAATTTTCACATTTTCAGAAGGGAATAACCTTTATTGGGTATAAAATGCACAGCTACAGTGAAGTTCAAATCAGGAAGGATTTGCCTCTGGTGGGCGTCTGGCCCTCGACCAGCCTCACTCAAAGCTATTTACAGAGGCTTAGAGGAATTTCCAGCAGTCTTTTCACACATAGATAGTTTGTAATAGTTTGTTGTTTGGGATCCTGGATTGTGTATTCATCAGTTTCCAATGATTTGTTGTGACAGTACTTAAAGGACTCATGAGTGATACTCTCCAGGCAGCTAAATGAATAGCATATTGCTATGAGCAAAGGTATTTTTACTGTTCTTTTACTGAATTTTATGTTTACTCTACAACTGTGTTAGTTAATATGCAGATTCTTTTTCTTATTATTTTTTCTAATTGGAATAACGGGTTCTGTCAATAATTGAAACCTCCCAAAGGAAGGTGATAATGTGGAGCCTAAGTGGGAACAGTGTTTTATTTGGTGTTGGAAGTTATGTCTGCTTGTGAGCTACAGGGATTTGCCTATTGTGGACTTTTTCTTTTTCTTTTTTATTTTTTAACTTTCCATCATTTGACTCATTTCAATGGTGAAGCAATTAATTTTTGTCTGAAAACTTTCCATCAAAATTGTCGCTTTTTTCATTCCTAACATTTTCTAGACACTCAGCCAGTCTGTTTCCGGATTTTTATAGTCTACTTTATTGGCATTTTCCTAAGAAGTTGTCATTTTTTTCTGATGCTTATTGGTTGCTGATCATTTTTCATTTATTGCCGCTTCCTTGTTTTTTCATCATATTTGTCGACGTAGTTATGGCTGGAGTTGCATGCACACAATCAGTAATGCAGTCAGGGAATACTTTGTCTTTTGGCTAACCAAGAAAGTCCCTTCGAATGATTAATAGATGAAATGTAGAAAGTGTAGCATTTCCAAGTTGCCAAAACTTGTGGAATATTTTACATTTCAGTGGAGTCATCTGTTTAACAGCCCCTGTTTTGTTTTGTGTATTACTCTCCCGTACATGTGCTTTTGGTTTTGAATCTTTATTGGTTTTGTCCTGTATTTCCACTCTTTCCTTAGTACAGACACATAGGAAATCATAACTGAAATAATATTCATAGTTTGGTGTATGGTGTGAATAGAAGCAAATACTCTCTGTTTCCATCTGAGCAGCAGACCAGGGGAAAAAAAAATAATAAATTTGTATCAGACCTGATGCAGTGGTGCTTAAAATGGAAGCAGGACCAAGTCTTTATCATTTTTAATAAAAGAAATAGGTTAGGCCTGGGAAGAAAAAACAAACACAACTAGCTGAAATATTCTTGTAGTGAATTATTATCAAATCCTTGAAGCTGTTTAGCCCATCATATTGCCAGGTAAAGCTCCCCATGGGATTTAAAGTGTATTTATTTATTTTGTTATTAAGAAATATATTTGGAAGTTTAAAAAGTATGAATCAAATTCTGGGTTATGCAGCATATTAAATTTATACTGTTGGAGCTGGAAGTAAAATATGGTCCACGCTTTATAAACCCTAAAATTTTTTTGGCACTTTGGGAGGAAGCAAAGAACGACTGTTTAAAATCTATTTCCTTTTAGCCTCATCACTATATGTCATCTGTTAGCAAATATCCACTAGAGCTATTAATAGCTAAGGGAAATATATATTTTAAGACTTTGGGGTTTTTTATGGGGGAGGGGGGTAAAAATCCACAAAACCAATGCTCTCAGAGCTGATACAAACTGTAATTAGCCATTCTGGGTTTTTTAATCCTGTTTGAAGGGAAAAAATGCATCCATGTAAAAATACAAAAATATGCATAAGAATTAATTGCGTCACATGTATGGTGAGATGTCACATGTCAGTGTGCTGATGTGCACAATATCCTTAACTGAACTAGAAAGCTATTTAATTATCTCCAAAACTAGCAAATAAGATTCACGCTCCATGAGGAAACAAATGCTCATTATGTCAACAAATGTCAAGAAGAACAGAGGTAGTACCTGAGCAGAGAGGTATTGGCCGAACTCCTCATCTCAGCAAGACTTTTAAGCCCATTTGTGATTTTAAACATAAAAGCGAGGGCCAGGAATGGGACACTTCTATGCTCAGCACACATCTGCTAAGATGCTTTGCTGACTCGGGGCCTTAGAACTCTCCTCCTCTGCTGCTGAAATCCTGGAGCAGTTTTTAACTGATGGCAGGAGTTCTGCTGGCTGCTGGAGACAGAGCGGCGATGCGAGTGAATCATTTATACCAGGGAAAATACAATCCACAGCCAACACTGTCTTGTTTGGGAGAGGCGGCCAGGGCTCGAGGATCAGAGGACTTGCAGGGAAAAGGGGATAAGAGAAAGATTGCCTCATCCATATTCTCAGAGCAACTTTATCACTCATTATCTAGGGGAGGAAACTGTTGCTTGGCTCTTGATAACTTTAATCAGTGTTTCACAGGTGTTTTTCTTGAATCCGCAGCCTCTGGAGTCATGTGACTATGGGAGACTTCCCGGTTTTATTGGAGTTTAACTTTCTCTGCAACTAGCAGAACTAGAATTTTGGACATTAAAAGCCTCAAACACAGAAAAACAAAATAAAGAGATTCCTGACTTGGTTATTAAAGAAAGAGTCAAGGGCCTGACTCATAATGTTCATAGTCCAAAGGGGAAGACTCTTTTTAAATCCATAGTACGCTCACACTCACCTGACCCAAGAGAGCACAGTCAAAGCCCAAGTATGTGAGCTGCAGCAGCCAACAAATACCAACAAAAGCATGCAGCCCACCTCTGAAACCTCTTCTTTCCCCTGCTCGCCTGCCCTGCTGCCTCTTTTTCTCCTGCCCAGCACTGGCTGAACATCTCTGCACCACAGAGGCCAAGTTCCTCTTTCCACCCCGAAAGGCTGAGATATGAAGAGGATGGTGGGTCCTTGGTTCATTTAAGATGACCGCGGTGACATGAAATTATCCAGAATTGATGCCTTGCTCCTGTGCCTCTCAGTGTCTCACTGAACATTTTCCTTTGCAGAGATGAACAGCTTTCTGCCGTGCAATCCAAAGCACATCAACCTGCCTGTCAAATGGTCATGGCTTTTCTCCTCTGCATAACTTCTGTCTTCATCTTAGATTGCAAGCCCCTAGATGCAAGTGCTGTCTGGATGTGAGAGAAACACCAAGCACTTTACAGGCTTGGTACTGTAAATAAATTTGAATGTGGTGAAAGGAAGAAAGCTTAGTTGAGATGAGACTTTCATACTTCTAAGCTTTATTGCCAAGAGCATATACAGGTTACCTGTGCCTTTTTATGACAACAACAAAAAACCACAAACAAAAAAAAACACACCAAAAAAACCGTCCCAAACAAGCCACTTAAAAAAAAAAAGTCTTAACACAGGATATTCTGTCAGCCAGTCTCATCCAGAGCTCTGGGTATGGAATGAGGCAGGACAGACCCTGCGCTTTTCAGTATCTGAAAGCAGGTGTGCATACTTCTGGCTGGCATTTCGGATTTGCTCTTCTCTCAGAAAAAAAAAAAATCCTATTAAATGCTTTAAACATTTCAAAGCAGCTGTGCAGATTTGACCATCTTTACCCAACCCCCTGCTTTATTTAAAAAAAAACAACCTGAACTCTCCCAAGCTCCCCAAGGAAATTAACTACAAAAAACTATACTAATGGAACATTAAAGTTGTAATGTAAAACCATAAAAGTCAGGAAATTCAGAGTTAGGGCTCCCATGGTACCTCTAAGTCTGTCACCTCATGCACATGCACCATGATAGGACCCTCAGAAATGAACAACTAGGGTAAAGTATCTTGCTGTCCACTCAGGTATTTTGTTTATTCCTAAGGTTGTTTTGTTGGTGGTAACCTTGCTTGGGCATTGCACTAATGTAAGTGGTGCTCAGCATGGGGCCACAACGACTGGGTGCCCGCAGAACAACATCACTGCATGGACAGAGGCAGCCAGTGATCCAGGGTGCTCATCTACGCTTAAAAGCAGCAGAGAGGCATAGATTTGTATTTCTTTTCTGTGTAACTTTAGCGTAAATTGGGTTAATCTCAAGCAGCAGCCACACAAGAGCTGCAGTTTCGTTCGGGCAGGAGATCAAGTTCTTGGTAGAATGATTTTAGAAGGGAAAAAAAAAAGGAGAAAAAAGAGGAGGGGGAACTGGGACAGCTGTGCACGAGCGATGGCAGATACCTTATTCTGTGATTCTGTAAAAATAATATCGTAGCGATAGCATTTATGAGGGGGATTTATAGGACAATTTTGCAATCCACATGTGTATAAGAGTCACCAAAGCAATTCATATCAAGGAAAGAGGGCAACACACTTCAGCAAAGCAATTTTTAACAAGTATTCTTCCCAACATGCAATATATATATTTATAAAATCAAAGATCTGCACAAAATAAATCAAGCAGATCAGTATCTTTCCCAAGTTTTACCTTCTGACACCCTCCTCAGCCCTGAGCACAAACAACGAGCTGTGACTCAGTAAGCACAACTGACCAGAAGAATCAAAACAATTCTTGGAAAAAATTAGGTTATCATTCATTAGCTCTCTATCATTTGGCCACCAGTAGGCTGCAGGATATGAGGGCCATTTAATTAGGCCCTGCACTACTCTCTGGTGTGAAAAAGGCTCTCGAAAGCTTTGATTCCCCACAGCTTCACAGCAGGAAGTTGTTGGCGATAATTGACACAGGATTTCCTTGTTAACCAGCAGCAGACATGCTGGATTAAAGCGACAGAGATCTAGAGAAGAAAGTGAAAAGAGATAAGAAGCTCGGAAAGACTTCTGCTTATTTTGCACTCGAGGATGATGAGCAAATAGCAATAACAAACTGGAGTGCTGCTCCCTGTGAGTAAGGCCTCCACTTATCAGACCCATTTCAGCTTGACTGATCAAAGATTGACTTCCCTTAAAATAACATAGGCCTGGGGTTTGTTAGTTTATTAAGCTGCAGGTTTTATGAATTATCACAGTTTTAAAGATGTATTTCAGTTTATGTGAAGGAGTAGAGGATTATCAGGTTTTCATCTAAACAATTATAAAATATCACAGCTGAAAGCTTGCTTGCAAATGACATAATTTTCTCCTGCAAACTAAACAGGTCATTGTATGCCTTCATGTAAGCATTTCCAGCAAGTGCACAAATACAGTAAAATTAACTCTGCAGTTGAGATGATAGCCCGGTAAAATATGTATTTTAACTTCCAAAGCACATGCAAACCCCACATTCTCTTCTGCTGTTCCAAAGGTAAGTGTATTTAATTTTTGACCAGGACCTTTTAGGTCTAGTTACATTAAAGCAAGGAAAGAGAGAAATGACCTATTGAAATGCTTCTTAAAATGTGGTCATGATAAATGGTACTGAAACGGATCCACATGAGTATGGTTAAATGAAATGTCCACTTTAGAGCAGAGACAATTATTGGATATCACTTAATAACTTAACCTTACAACAGCACATGTGGCATTAATAAAGAACCGAGAGTAATAAAAGCTACTACTACTACTACTATGCTCAGTGGATGCAGGCAGACGTGTGTGTGCATGGGCAGGAGCCAGGGGAAAACCAGGGCACTGGAGGGGCAGAAGAAGGAGGGAAAGGACAGAGGACCAAGGCAGGAGATAATATGGGGGGGAGGGGGGAAGGGAGAGGCAGGTGCAGCTGGGGAAGGGATGCTGGCAGGCAGGGTCAGGACCTGCTGTTCTGAGCCATACCTACAGTTCTTTGCTGGCTACTGGGTACCTGCACACTCCCTCATCCCAGGAGACTCCCATCTCCCTCTCCTTCGAGGCTGCCTGGCAGGGAACTGCGCAGTCTTGTGCCACCTGTGAGGGTTATCACAAAAACTAAATTCATTCCCAAGGTGTATTCCCTCTTCTGGGAGGGGGAAGAGATTGGGTGAGTGCTGCTACACCCAGGATTCTGCAGCTAAGCTATGCATTCCCTGGAAATCTCTACAAGGTGGAGAGGTCGAGGAAAAACCTGTCCATATGGGTACATGCTACACTAAAACATCAAGAGCCCTAGGTAGTTTTGGCTGGAAGTAGCAGTTCAACTGTGTGAAAATGTGGAGGTATCGGTAATTATTTTATTCCAGTGCAGAAACTGCTGTTAAAAAATTTTTGAGACAATAGCAAAACACTTCCATTCTCCCACCTCTGTTTTTAAGGTCTTGAATAACACGTTTTGAACTTTTTCATAGCTTCTGAGCCCAGAAACTTGTCCTTGCAACTGAAGCCAGGAGAACAGGAAAACAGTCTCAACAACATGGTTTTTTTAAAATCCTAAAAAGAAGTCAGTAGTGTTCTCTGCAATTAGTGTAGCACATACACCCTGCAGAACTGCTGTGTCTTGTGGCAGTCCCTGCACCACTACATTTAGGTTCACCATTAGCCATGAAATATTGTTTACTGTACAGCAACTTCTCTTAGCATCACCAAATTGGCAAATCATTTTTATGATTGCATCCTCTCCTTCCTGAAGTTGCCATTCTGCTCAAAGCAGCAGTATGGAGCCCAGGCAGCCAGCTAAGCACATGGGATACCAGTGAAGATGCTCAGGCTAGGATCAACCTCGGTGTCTTTTTAGTCTTAGCATTCTTTTTCCATGATAATGAATTATGTTTTGCAAAGTGGTGGGCTGTTAGGATGTAGACTCTGTAATGTAAACTGATGAACTAAAGACTGGTTGTGTTAGACTTCGGTGAGTATTCACTGGAGATGAACCTGAATCAAAGCTCCGGTTATCAGTAACCCTACATTTCAGTAGGAAAGGCCAAAACCCAGACCCACATTTCTCATCTGCTTCTGATGTCTGTCATGCACTCCATTAAAATTTTAAGTTAGAGCACCTTAGACTAGACTGAAAGATCTCCCTTACAGTTCTGTGTATCTGTAGCCCTTCAACAAATGAAATTAAAAATCTGTATCTTAATTACGTTGTTTGCCATGTCCTTCTTTTTCTTTCCTTTCCAATGTGATTTGTAGTTCCCCCTATCATGCTTACCTCTCATTTTAAATTGGTTGCATATGAATTAATTATCATGTTCTCCTCTGTACTAGCAACATCTTTTCAGCAAGGACACCCAGCTGGTAAATTACCGTGTGTTTTAACAAAGACAATGCAGCACCGATTCCAGAAGCACTGTAAACACAGAAAGTTTTAAGTTCAGTGGCAGTTTTACACACAGAGGTTCTGCTGAATTAGGCCCAGAGTGCAGTATCTGTTCAAAGACAGTGAGAATTTCTTTTTGCTGGCAGATAAAAGTCTCATATTTAGTCCCACAATTCCTTTGCATTTGTACTAAGATAGCTAACAGGTGCACAAAATCACTCACAATTGCAAGATCAAAATAAATAATATTTGTTCTCATTTGACATCATTTCTAGCTTACAGGTAAAGCACTGTCTTAAGCTACTTCCTTAGAGCTTGATACAAACTTCAGTGTAACTATTGACAGGTTTCATGTCAACTCAAGTGAGTCATGTGCCATATTGCTCTGTCCCATCACAAAAGAATACGGTCAACAGAAAAAAATGAGGCTCTGGTTCAATATTTCAGAGTGCTTGACCAACCTGAACAGAGCAGGGACAGTTCTTCACAAACACACGCCACCATTGCAGCACTGGACCCTTGTGAAGGATTAGTACGATAACATATTCATGATGCTAGACGTTATTTTTTGTTTTGAAATATAGAATGACATCATATTTCAAAAAAGCCAGTTTTGCACATTTTGAAGAGAGACGTACAGATTAGCGAGTTTCTTGCTGGTTTTAATATTTACTGCTATTGATAGTCCTTGCAGTTTTTAATGGTAAAGGACAGAATTGAATTACAACTAAACTTTTGTGAGTCCCTTTAGTTCCTATGTGGAATGTACATTGTTGAAAGCTAGGATTACTTCAGTGGACATATAAACAGAATGAATAATGTTTCTTTTTTATATAATGTAAACAAAGACTTTATTCTGTTTTAGTTTTGACACAGCAAATTGAGATTTGTGGTCAACTGGTAACCAGCTTCACAGACTAATCCATCTTAACGCTAGCAAAAGAGTTGGTTAATTTTCCTGGGAAAGAAGGTTTCTTTAATGCACATATCTACATATGGCAGATATGATTCTTTCATTTACAATGGCATTTGATAAAATCCTACTTTTATAAATGATGCATCTGCTTTTAATGTCTTAAATCCTGTGATTGAATAGACAAGTCTTCCCCTTGTCTTGTTTTTTTCTAATATTTAAAAGGCCTTACTGCCTTAAAACATACATCAAGCAATGCAGTAATAGAGAAATACACTTTTAAGACAAAGTGACAGATTTACATATCTGTGTGATGTGACTTTCTTGACAACCAATAAATGTATTATATTGATGAAGTGAATATGTCCTCTATCTGGTCATTTTCAACTGGAAACTAATAACCAGCATCACCGTATCAGGCATGCAATAACCTGGGTTAAAACTAGGTTCATCAAATAAATCACTCAGGAATTTTTCTATTTCTTTCCCAAGACACGTTGCACATCTGCTTAGTGAAAGGAGGAAAGAAGCAATATTTCTTTGATCAAAGTCTTTTTTAATATCCTTGTATCTGTCCTTTGGGAATACTATCTCTGGACTTAGGCCTGGGAGAGACGCTCAGCATCTCCTGAAAGGTGCTAAGCACCCTTTTACTGCCATTGACCACGACAAGAATATTCTGTTCCTTGCAAGATAGGGCTCCTTCGGAACAGTTGTTGATGCTACATCTCTTTCTTATGATCCAGGGAATGACAGAAATGCAAGATTTCTAAAAACAAAACACAAGGTGTTTTTAATGAGTCCCAGTTTATATCAACAGCTTTCAGGAGAAAAAAAAAAAAATCTATCCTAGGCAGAAAAGTATACTACATTGAATTTACCCCGAGCCTCTATCTCATAGACATGAAACACCTATGCATATGTAGAGATATCTAAGAAACACTTTGAAAAACTACATTCTGCTTTTAACTTTTTATAAAGTCTTATTAATATCATTTAGAGTTGCCATGTGGCTGGCTTCCTGCCTGGCCTCTTTTACTGTAGACTTGGCAGTTGTTATCCCGAGCGCTGCACATGTGTGGATGAAGCTGAGCGTGGGTAGCAGCCATTTGTCGGAGGCGGCTGGGTTTTGTCATATTTCAAACTGGCAACTGTAATGCCTGTTCTTACGGGATCCAAATCTGGTATGAAATTCCCAGACTCAAGTCAAGGCCTGGCCTGGCACACGCGAATCAGTTTTTTCACCTGAGGATGGCTGCAGGAGCATATGGATGACAGGGGGAGGTTTTCATGTGCTTCCACATGTGCTCTGCTGGAGCTTTGGTGGGGGCACTGAGATAGGGGGCAGGACTTGAGGATTTGCAGAATCAAGCTGTTAAACTGCATCCCCCTCCCACGCTTCTGGCTGTGGATATAGGGCTCTTCCTTGGTTAGGAGACAGCAGACACAAACGCGGCATCCACAGCCCAGACTTGCCCTGGTTTCAGGTCAGAAGCATGATGAAAGAGTGGTAATAACACAGAGAAGGAAAAGTGGCAGCTACATTGCTTTTTTTTTATCCTGGAGCTTGCTAACTGGTAAATGTGCCAGAGAAGGACCTGGAAGTAGCTCAGAAAGCAGCCTTTCAGCACCCTGATATACCCTGGGCCCACAGTCCCCCCAGGAGCCCAGACCCCTGCTACGCCTCCATGCTGCCACAGAAGAGACAAAGACCTGCAGGAAGCACAGGTCAAGTCTGATGAAAGGTCTTGGGAGTCTACAAGCCATTTTGCATTTTATGATGGGGCAGGACAATACAGACATAAACCAAAAAAAATGTGAACAGAAGTTGGTATCACGCGCTTGAGGCTAAATATTCAAATAATTTCTAGATTAGACAGTATGGGCTTGGTGTCACTTTATTGCCTGTTCCCTAGGTGTTACCCAAGAATCAGGTCTCTCGTGCAAACCACAGTGTGATGTGTTATGGGCCCATCACTACATTTCTAGGCAGCATCTGTGGCTCTAAAGTCACCCTGCACTTTTTGTTATAAAGCACCATTTCCCTCAACTGCATGGGCAGGCTTTTTTCCACATTGCCTGTCTTGCTTGGGCTTGAATTTTTGGGTAAGACTACATTAGCAAATACTCAACAGGGATTTCTTCCTATAGTAAGGGATGTGCCACCCACAATTTTGTGTAAATCCATGTCCATTCAGCTTTGGCATAGCTGTAAACCTCTTTACTCTTGCTCACCAGAGCCTTGTTAGGACTGCAATTTGCACCAGCAATGCTCCCTGGCTTTATAGCATCTTGCTTGCAGCTGGACCATGTTACGAAATAAGGGGAGCACTGTGAGGAGAAGGGGAGACGTTGGGGGATAGAGGCAGACAGATATTTCACCCTCTTTCTGCTAGATCCTGCCTTTGTATGCAGGAATAAACCTGCAGATCTACACTGCTGGCAACAAATAAGTGGGAAACCCACCTGCTGATGTCTGAGCCCTCTCTAAAGGCTGCGCGATAGATGAGATAACAATCTACTAATGCTATTCATTGTTCTAGTTACAGAATTGACAAAACACATAATCTAAAATAAAAGCATATCCACTCGGTTTGTGTAGTAGTAATAACATATGTAGGATACAAATAATACATAAGAAGCAACAATATTATAAAAAAAATCTCAATAATTTATATTTTCACTTAAACAGTACTTAAATGGGAGCGTTTTAATGACAGTACAATTCCCCAAATAAACTGTTGGATAACATACCCAAGGTAAAGCAGACATGCACTTCTGTAAATGTTTGTACAACCATGACTTTTTTTTGTCTTGCATTTATATGTGTTTTTCACGCCTATTCACCAAAATATGTACCACTTAAGGCACCAATACCCAAGTGTAAGGTGTTCAAGTGAGTTGGTTGTAATAATTTGTGATACCGCGTTTATTACCACAAAATGAAATTCAGCGTTGTGCTCACTAGAAGATTTCCACCCCATCTAAGATCTGAAGTTAAATCCCAGTGCTAGCGATTCCACAGGGCTTCTATCTTTGCTCAAGAGATAAGTGGGATTGAAAAGCTCTTGACAACTCAACATGGGCCCAGCAGACCTGGATTAATTTCACTCAGAGATTTCCCATAACTGGATGTCATACAACTTTTAAGTGGTTTGCTACCAAAAGAAGTGTACAGGATTGCTGAACTAACATGATATTTAAGGGAAAAGGTGAAAAACCTACTTATTCTGACCTGGAAGCAAAAGCTGGTTGTTTTGGCGTCATGATGAAAATATCTGCATGCATCTGCATAGGTAGGAGGATTCTCTGTTCAGAGCTGTCTTTGAAGATAATGCACCTGCCTAAATGGGTCCAGCGTTTCCTTCCACTACGCTGAAGGTTTGTATCATGTGAAACTGCAGTCCCAAGTGCTCTGTGTTTTACGTGGTCGCTCAGTGTGGACTGGTTAATACGGCAAATCTGGACCAACCCTCACCAGGCAGGTGGCTTTGAATGCAGCTATGCCTGTGCAAAGTCTGTGCAGGTCTGTGTATCTCCCTGCCTCCAGAGCGGGAGAGATGGGGAGGAAAGTCAAATGTGATACGTCCTGGTCCAAGGTCCCGTTCCTCCAAACATCCCCAGGAGCAAGGAAGAAACAGCGATGGGTGGGAGACGTCTCTGAGGAGCAGTGACTCCAAAGGCAATGGGGCGGATGGAGAGTGTGCAGTTCACACATCACCCCACGTTAGAGCTGCACCTGAAATTACAAATATTGTCTTACATACTGGAAGTCTGAATTCTGAGCTGCAGTTATGTGAGGAGTGAAAAAATATGAATGTTTACCTATCTTTTGATAGCAATATCTCACGACAGAGGCAGCTTTCGTCAGTGCTCCAAGCTTATGTTGTCTTTATTAAAAACTAGTAGTTGCACTAGTAGCTTGCTTTGTTTTTTAACTCCTAAACATGAAAAGCCAGTGTGAATCAGCCTCTTTAAATTAAATATGAGAAACAATTACATTTTGACAGTTTAATTGCATTCTTCCTCGAACATGGCATTCTAAACAAGATACCACATGTATTTAGCATGCTGATTTTATTTTTAGATTGTTTTGCAATTAAGAAAGTATCCCTAAAAGAGATAAAATAATTGGTTGACTAAATCACTATTTCTTGAGGGAACAATATTAAGAAATGAATGTTGAATGGCTATATCCATAATAATTAGCTTTTAAATCACTGCTTAAAGGTTTTAGGTTTTTAGCCTTCAAAATTGTATCTGTCATTCAATTTGCTGCATATTATTCAAATTTGCTTGTATAAAAAAAGAGAACAACCCAATCCCTGCCAACAAAACAGTCTTGAGTGTAACTGACAGGATCTCATGACTTTCAATGGCAAAAAACCCCAGGCACCCAAAATGTCTTTCATTGGTATAGTCCTAGTCCACTTCTTTGATGGGCATTATGCTGTTGATATTGCAAATAGAGAAAAAGGTACTAACTTCTTGCAAAATCACCAAGTATTCAAGCACGGTTCAGCTTCCCAGGAGTGCTGGATGACCTTTACATTGCTTTTATTATTTTGCACAAAACCGTTTCTTACTTTGCTTGAGAAAAAAAAAAGATTAAATAACAAAGAATTTCATTAGTTTCTGTTATTTTCCTTAACAGTTGATTGAACTGCTGTGGTGGGATGTGAGTTTGAAAAAGAACACACCCATTCCCCAGGTTAAAACTACCTTTGGATGAAAATCTTCTGAAATTTTATTTTAAAAATAAAAAAAAACTATTTAAAATATGCAAGTTGGAATCAAACTTTCCATTCTTTTGAAACAAAATTGTCATTTTAATTACCATTTCAATCCACACACATCTCCCAAACATATTTTTTTTATTTTGACAAAATATTTTCATTCGACTTTTCATACCGACAACAAACTAAAAAAAAATCTCAACTTCTTCCAGTGAAGTCAATGCAAGTTATTATTCTGATCTTTTTCTATGTAAATGTGTGCAAAGCCAAGCTAGTATTCAGAGAAGAGACACAGCAGGCTTATGATTCACAACAAGACCAGATGGAATTTCCTGGAACTTGTTTTTAGGATAGCAAATAAAATCGTGTTTAGAAGGAAGAAAGTGAGAGGCTGAACTGCAGCTGAGTCTGAAGCAACGTTGTTAAGAGTTTTCATTAGGAATATAAAGTTTGACTTGCTTGCGATGCTCTGTAAGGTACATTGACTGCATACATTTCCTACTGAAGTGCATACAAAAATATGTGGGTAGAGGTGCCAGTAGTTCACCGAGGGATGATTTGTGAGGGGAAAAGAAGGTTAGTCCAAACATGTGGGACAAAGTGAAGAAGACATGCTGGTGAGAACCAGACTGCAACAATGCTGAATGGCCTAATCAGCTGAAAATGCTCCCTGGCCCGAGCAGCAGTGCTAGCTGCTGGCGCAGCCAGAGCCTGTTTTAGCAGATTTAAGAACAGTGTCAGGTATGTATGGAGAAAGAGTTGGGAATGCCCAGTAGAGACAGCTGGAATAGGCTCACAGACATTTCAACATACAAGTTCACGGCATCACATTTTACCTATTCTTCTAGAAAAAGCCTGAGAATGCATCATCCACACTGCCTGCTGCAATAAATGACGTTTAATTATTGTAGTGCAAAGTAGTTTTATAAAAGTAAATTTGAAATATGGGATAATAAGTGACCTCTACTTCATCCACAGTCCCAAGTACAAGGTCCCAGAGAAACAACAGAGTAAGAGTAACAAATGTGCCTCACCATGTGCAGGAGGTAATTTCAGAATGGTTTCCAAACTGGGATTTGGAAGGAAAGAAGTGGTGGTAAGGTATAGCCATGAACTCTTTCCATCCAGCATCCCTGAACTGTGAAGATTGTGAAGAAAGTCATGATAGAAACCCGAAGGAAGGCTGCTTGCTTTTTTTTTCAACAGAAACTGTACCGGTAGAGGATACTGCTTCACCACAGACCTTGCCATGCTCGACATGAGGCTGCTGTGTTTCACAGGCTGAGAGCTGACCCATCTCCCTTTGAAGTCAATGGCTGTCTCCTGATTACAAGCTGTCGAAAACAGAACCAACCTCACAGCCGTTGGAGCTGGAATAGTTACACCCAAAGGAGCTTTTAGCTAACAGGTTTTGATAGCAGCTTACCAATAGCTGACCGCTGGTGTATTGATAGAAAGGAGCTGAGAGAAGATAGCCTCTTACATGCCAGCTGTGAAGTGACAGCACAGACATCAAATTCACATGGAGCTATACAGCTAGCAGACCCCAAAGTCATCTCGTTTCGCAGTGGCTTGGGTAGGTCTGCCAGTGAAGTAGCCAATGTCTCAGTTCACCATCAATGAACAGGGTAGTCCCATCTCTATCTTGCCTTTGCCTGCTCCTGGCTCCAAGCTCCTGCACGTACCTTGTGCTGCTCCAGCATTGCTGGTCTTTCTGCCAGGTGAGCAGGTTGCACAAGGCCAGAAAAGGCCTGAAAAAACTCAGTGCAGGGATGGGGAGACTCGTAAGGCTGGGAGTGCAATGGAAGACTTCTAGAAGTGTAGGGAAGGAAGGGGAAGAGCGAGAATTCACCATTTCAGCAACAGCAAAGTGTTAGATGAGCTTGGCAACTCCTGTCAAAAGGCATACTTTCTATTAAAAGATAGGAGTATAGGTGGGAGAGCAGCAGATTCAATTTATGTCAGTTACTTATGAGACTTCTACACCTTTTTTGCGTGAAGAACCGTTAGTGCCACTTGCACATTTTTGTAAAGACACAGTGGTCACTCCTAGCACTTCACTTGCTAATAGCATGTCCCTACCAAAAGCAGCAAAGTTGGCCCAATTATTTGTGAACATTCTTAGCTGGGCTTGGCAGGAAGGAGAAGATCAGGCATTCATCACAAAATATATTCGTATATATGATAACGGCTGTGACTGAGTCTTGCACTCCTGAAAGCTTGCTAACCATCTCCAGACAGCAGAGCATTAGACAAAATGTTCAGGGCAGTTCAGATGAGCTAGTTATGCCCCTTGTGTAAAAGCAGTGACATGCAGAACTGCTTAAAAGGCCAGTTCCAATGGTTTCTGGAACACTCAGTCCAATAGGTTGATTGACGGCCAAAATTATTTCTTATGACAAACAGTCAATGTTCATGAACCGGATCCCAGCATCCCAAGAGTCCTACCACCAAGTTCCCTCTATGGAGTGCAGACAGGGAGGCAGCTCAGGTAAGATTTCTATCTGTGTGCATTGCCTATAGGAACCAGGCTACCAGTTTCTTAACACAGGTACTTAAGGGTCTACAGTGAAGGTGAATGAGCCTGGGCCCCAGTGGCCACTCGGAGATGCAGGAACAGCAAGCTGATGTTTTCATAGACCTACTCCTTCCTAATTCAGCAACAAAACTGAATAAATGTATGGATCTGTAGCATGTTGCTGAGATTCCTTACCCAGCTGTCTTAATTCAACAGATCTGATCCAACCTAGGTACGCTGATGATACTCTCTAAGAAAAAGACACGAGGAACATTTAGTTCAGAATTAGACTTTGGACTTCAATATTAGCCAGTTTTTGGCACAAGGGACAGACTTTAAATGAGCACAAATTGGTGAGCTACAGATTTAGAAAGGGGGAGAATTGTTTAGATTCAGGCCAGACATTTTGGGGAAACAGACCAAAAGTAATATCTATTCTAAGAAGAAATACTGATAGGCTGTGGAATTACAGGCCAGCTCTTTCTTCTTTTTGCTTACAGTCTGGAGTATGCCTTATAGCTCATCATATTTTTGGCTTCTGGCATATATTTTATTAACTTCCATTATATACAGAAACAAAACAGACCACTATTTTAAAAAAATGCTGTGAGTAAAAAAAGAAATGTAATAGCATATTCAAAGAGTAATTAAAGACTCTCATGAAAGTTAAAAGCCAGGAAGAGTTTGAGAGACTTTCACACACAAAACATTGCACAAAAATGATACTAACCCATTTGCATCCACATTTGTGAGCCATGTGACTCCCCTGAGATTTAGTTTGGCTTGTCTGTTTAAAGCATTACAGATACTGAAAACTGAGGACTAGAAATTTGGCTTGCTATCAAACCCAAGCTTCAATTTAGATGGTGCGGGAGAAACCAACAGAATCAGACCTCACTTAACTCATTGCAGTCTGCTCAGTTACTGTCACCATTAGAAAGGACCTCATATGCCAAAACCCTTTAAGCCCAACAGAGCATTATAAAGATACCTGCGAAGCTGAAAAACTGTAAAACTATCAGCATACTGTGCATAGGCTGAATGCCATAAGGAAGAAGGATATCCAGGAATACACATTTGTTTTTCTTGTCTGTTCTTGCTATTCCAGAGATCTGGTCTTATCTCAGATACTTGTAAGTGGCATAAAGGTCAAAAAAGTATTAGCGTGATATACGCTATCAACTGCCTTGTGATCAAGAAGCTAGGCTACAGGCAAGGCTAGACTACTACAGCCTGATAGCTGTTGGTCTCGCTACTCCTGTTCTTCTTTCATAGCAAGCATTTTGCTGCACGCAAAAAGCCCTATCAACTCCTCAGTGTAGGTGTAATACAGGCTTAGGATAGCCTGGAGAACATGCAAGAGACCCCCCAATAATCCTAGCCATGTCCCATGGAAGAAATTCGCCCAAGGGAGAAGGCCTATTTTAGATAGTCACTGTTTCACTGAGGTTAATGAAAAAGGTGAAGAGGCTGCTTAGGAGTTTCCTCACTCACCTGTGTGCTGCAGAAAAGGGCAACACAGCAGCTCCAAAGACTTCTCCTCCTCTGCAGCAACTGTAGACTGAGAGGAAAAAGCTGCAGCTGGAAGAAAATGGTCCACAGAAATTACAGGTAGGTATTTTTGTAACCATCACAAAAGCACCTTAAATTAGTTAGGCAGTGAAAAGGAGAGTGAATGCAGGCTAAACCATTACTAAGTTGAGCTTCCCTGAAAAACACAGTTTATAATTACACTTGAATGAAACTTGCTGTGAAATCTGCAATGACACTGAACTCACTTGGCAACTGATTTCATGAAGTGTTGAGGTTCAGTTTCCAGGTCAAATTGTCAGCTGACACAAACAGATGGAGTTTCCATGAAGTAAACGTGCCTCTGGCAACTCATCCTTGCTAAAGTTTGGTCCTGATATTTGTTAGAAAAATTTCTAAATCTGCAGGTCTTTTAAATGCACGCACCTTGTTCCTAACAAAATCTGACAGACCTGTAATTCTGCTGCAAACTCACTGAAAGCCTACCCTTTTTAATGTGGTTTCCACCTGTAACCTTTTATACTTTCCAGAATTTTTTTGACTGAGGTTTAGGGCTCATTTGAACTTAAGAATCAATGTGGAATCTTAAAAGGAGGGTAAACCAGGTGAAACAAAAATAAAAATGCAGATACAACCAGGTATGAATCCAGAGCACAACTTCAGACCAGCAGACGGAGAAAAGACGGGAGGGCTCAGACCCCACGCCGGCAGCCGGACCCACAGCACCTGAGCTCCCCCACCTCTGTAGCATCTTAGCCAGCATCAGACCCCAGGGTTTGGCTGTCTTGGCTAAGCTAGTTATTTTTGGAAGATTTTTTCACATATTTGTCCTCTACCTCACAGCTACGGGCTGCTGGGAAGTTATTAATAACGTGACACAAGACTTTATCCACGTGATGCAGTGAGAGGATGACTGGTTTTCCTCCTGTCCCTCCCCAGTTCATTCCAGTCCGCAAGATAAAGGAGGACTGGACTCAAACCTGAAAGCATATTTGATAAATAACGGAACAATGTAATACCTCATAGAAATAAATTATCTTTTCATATAAAAATCTTCTAAGGGCCATTTCCAGAAGAGTAATAGAGCTGCCAGTCCAACACCTGCAGGGTTGGAAATAATTTACTTAGCCTCGCTGACTTATAGGCAGGTTCTTCCTTTGACGAATGGCCCAATTAAACATCTGTTAATCACGACGTTATCTCATCTCGAGGTGGAATACCCTGCTTCTCGTATCCCCTCTTTCGGCGAGATAACATCGCGGCCCGCGGGGCGCGATGCCGCCGGGCCCTGAGGGGCTGGCTGGGGAGCGGGGCCCATGGCCGCCCGCCCCGCGGACATGGCCGCGGCTGGGAGGCCTGTGCCTTGCGCCGGCCGCCCTCCCCCTCGCACAACCTCCCCGTAACCTCAGGCTCCTGAACCCGCCTGTACGTTTCAGGCCTCGATAATAAAGCAACATCTGCAAACTTACAAGTGCTCCACTCGAGTTAATTGAGTAAATTGAAGCAAGATGCGGTGCAGGGGTGATCTATGATCCCAGGTTGCGGGCCTAGAAGGGAGACAACAGATTTACTGCAAAGACAGTGGGCGGCCTTTTGTTCAGGCCCTGGTTCACGGGAAGTTTGAGGTCACGAGGGATTAAAATATCTTCAGAAACAAATGGAATAATTTGGCTGAAATATAAGGCACGCAGTGCCAGCTCATGCCAGGAAACCGGGCGGTGATTTATAAGCCTTCAATCCAACACATTTTTCTGATATCTGCCCCATTAGGTTGAATTTATAGATTATTGGGAGAATATGTATCCTCATCTCTCCTTTTCTGACGTGTTTGTACTCTGGGGAGCAGTTCCAAGCATTGCAAAGTAAATAAATTGCATTACCTTGCATTGGCAATGGTGAAGGCCCGCTCCACTTAAAATTCCAGGGGGAAAATAAAAAAAAAAAAAAGAAGAAAAAGAAACAAACCAAAACAAAACCCCAACCTCCCATTTACTATACTTGCTTGGGAATTACTTATTAAAAAAGACATTAAACAGGTAATGCTCTTTCTCCTATAATCTGTACAAGTCATTAAGTTTAAGCACAATTCGCCACCTTGAAGCAATTGGATACATTGTAATTTGTTTTATGGTCTTGCAGATGCAAGGTATTTGCCGAGCTATAAATACATAAAAGTGGTTTATACGAGCAGCCCGTACCCTGCGTGAGTCAGGAAAGGAGAACCTCTCCTGGTTTCCCTATTCGCATGCACACACGCGTGCTCATGCACTATATCTGTTTATACTTTTTTTTAAAAGCCTGGCTCACTTTTAGTGGGATATATTGTCCCTTTTGTAGTTTCTCTGCTGCTTTATTAAATCTCAAATTCCTTACAAAACTGTACAATTTTAATAACACAAATCCATGCAGGTCATAAAGCTGTCGAAATGTACATAGCACCAGCCGTGATCAGCTGCAGTGATATCATCAACCCTGATTAGCCAGAGCCGGTCACACGACAAGGTTTTATTACAAGTGTCATTTACATTTTTGACAGTTTTACAAGGCTTAATGGCTTTGTATTAAATACATTGTGTTTCAAGGAAACTGACAGTTCAGGGTATCTTGTAAATACAATACTATGGCATTTCCTCAGAAGCAATACTCTGGGAAAATGAAACATCTAATATTCCTATTGTAAACAGGGACTTTTCACCAAAAAAAAGTTCATCCAAGCCAAAGCTTAAGTCCAAGGATCAAAAAAAAGCTAAGAAAAAATATTTTAATTTGTCTTTTTTTTTTTAATATCAAGCTACATATGTCTTGTAACATACTAAAACTTTTTATAGCAAAAGCATTAGCGATCACTGAAAAAAATGGATCATGTTCCCCACAGAAATTAATGGGAAAATGCTCTTTGCAAAAGTTTCCTTCGAAAACTTGATTTATTGTATGGTTTTCTTTCAAATAAAATACACTGCCTGGGGGCATTAAAATATTTCTGAACTTCTTTACCAGGTTGGTATCTATTTTTAATCTCACCAAGAAGCCTTGCCTAAACTGATGATTTCTCACATGGTTTTAATCTGAAAGGAGGATGTAATTGGCAACTTTACCTCTATTTCTGCTTGGGCTTTGGGGTTCATTTGGGCCTAAGATACAGATGTTCAGAAGGATACCTCCTATACTATGAATGGCAATTAAGTCAAAATTCAAATCGGGATCTGTGCTTTTTGATATAGACCAGTGACTCCAGAAATTAAAACAAATACCCCAACTTGAAAACCACCTTGACTTGAAACAGATAGGCATTTTCACAACAAAATCCAGAGCAGACTGACCATTTGAGAACTGTGCATCAAATCTAAGTTTCTCCCCCAACAGAGTATCTACTTACGCATGTAATAGTTCTCGAACTGATTAAATTTGTGCAACATATCATTTACTACATGAATTAGGTTCTTATTCCCAGATGTATTTCATTCACTGCTGTTCCTGTGCCAATGTCTCAAAAACATGGCACTAATATCCCTTATCATTTGCACACACAGGTTTTATTATTTTTATTATATCAGTATAATAAAAATCGTACAGTCTCTTTATGTTACAGACTTTTCTTTGTGTGGTGACCAGTATGAATTTACTCACACCAGTAAAAATTCTGCCATTACCAGTGGAAGGAAGACTTTTGGTGATATGGCTGAAGACACACTAGAGATTAACTATATTTAGGTTAAAAGAATGAACAGCGGCAAAACTGTACTCCCAGAAGAAATGGTAACACCAGCATAAAAATCTATTTTACCCTGGTCCTTAAATGTTAAAAGACCGATGTTGCTTCTTTCTCCAGCTTGATCTGAGTAAACATTAGGGCTACTCTAATGCTTTTCGATTGTAAAGTCCCTTAAAGTCTTTATTCATTAGGAAAAAATAATTCAATGTATGATAGCTTACCATCTTTGCTGATATCAAGGATCAGAAAAGGAGCTGCTGTCTTGTTTAGCCACATACACACACATTAGTCTAGATAGTTTCTAGAGATAATTCTGGCATGTCCCTGCATTTATTGTCATGGACATTTCAACCACCATAGTGATTACTTAAAAGAGGGTCAGTCGTTTGATTCACCCTAATTCTACATATGATATTTCAGTGATGTCTGCAGCCCGTATGCAGGTGATCTACTAAACAGATAGTTCCCAACACAAAAGTGCCACAGGGTCCATAGAAATTATCCCCAAATGCTGTGAAAGTACAAGAGGGAGACAGGTATTTGGGATAAATCATGGTAGAGCACTTTTAGTAAAGTAAATATGTCATCGCTTGCCCAGTGGAGCTTGCAGGCTGTTGCGCCTCCTGTTCCTTCCTTCCAGGCAATGCTTTCTCCTAGAAGTAATCTCAGAAAGGCTGGACGTAATTTATGTTGTTCTCGAAGGCTATCTCACTGCATCATATGCTCCACGGAGCTGGCAACCACTCATCCCCTTCCCAAGCCATCTCCTCCCTAACAGACGTCTGGCCAGCCACAGGACAGCTAAGGGGTAGTCACCCTTCCAATCTGTCACTGAATGCTTTCTAGGTACAGTAAAAAAGTCACTTTGACCTAATACCAGTGATTTTCTCAATGGA
Source organism: Opisthocomus hoazin (assembly GCF_030867145.1). Lineage (NCBI taxonomy): Eukaryota > Metazoa > Chordata > Aves > Opisthocomiformes > Opisthocomidae > Opisthocomus > Opisthocomus hoazin. The sequence goes on along the minus strand of NC_134419.1, from coordinate 73,063,372 downwards.
GACCTGCCCACTGTAGAGAAGCAAGTTACTGGCATAGGTTTTTCCAGTCCAATGCCTATGGTAACTCCATCACTTTTAGGTTGGTGAGTGGGAAGGGAGCAGCCAGATCCAAAGCCCGGTTGGGTGGCACATGGGGTGCAGAGGAACCCTTTGCAGGAGTGCATTTCTCCTCTCCGCACTCGTACCTCTTCTACCGGCACATTGCCATTGTGGCTAAGGGACTTCTCTCGTGGGTTGCCCCCGAAGCAGACAGTCCTTCCTCCCGCCCATGGCTCAACAACCCAGAGCCAGTGGCCGCGGCCGCCGCTGCCTCAGCAGCAGGTTGTGGATGGGCTGTTCTGTATTAAAGTTTGGAAATGAAAGTGAAAGCACATGTGAGACCTGCTGAACAGAACAGCAGAACCAGAGACTTAGCTGTATGCCAGAAGCCACAACCAGATAGAAATCACAGGTTAGCCAGGAAATTACTTGCATTTAATTTGGGGCCATGTCTCCTGGGAGGAGGCTGGCCTTTTCCTGTTGTGCAGCGATGTTGCCCCTGGGTATAATTTGCGTTTTTCATAAGCAAGGGTGCTATCTCCTCCTTCCTCAAAGAGACCTTTCAAAGACAGCTGAGGGGAATCAAATGTGGCACATTAGCAACAGGACAATGGCAAAGTCATTATAAATTGACTTTCTTACTGTGAGCTTCAGTAATCTGGATGTATTACTAGCATGATTTTGCAATAAAACTGAAGCAGCTAGTTCCTGCGCTTGAATTAAAAACACCCTCTCCCTACCACTTCAGAGAGGTAAGGTGTGCTCCCATTGTCTGCGGGTGAGGTGAGGTGCCCAGCAGCTGTCTTCTGCTCCTTATGCACATGCCCAAGGGAAGAATCCCCTCCAAGCAGTTGTGGATGTGGCCACAGCACATAGACTGCTCTGCAAAGCTCTCAAGAAGCAGCGCCTGGCTCTGTCTTCCTTCCTCCCACCCTGTGTTCCCAGCAGGCTGCAGCAAGTGGTGTCAGTACAACAGCCACCTCGCCACGTTTCCCTCCTCCCTAAAGGAGCCTGCCTCAGCGATTAAAGAGGTATCTCTGAAAGCCGTATTTAAGAGCTGGAGTAAGATTTGACGCCCTGCTCTGGCCACCCAATTTCCCAAGTGTTGCACCCTGAGATCCTTAGATACATGCTGACTGCAGGCAGCAAGGCTTCTTGTGCCAGTGACTTCTTACTGGAGCCAGAGCTGGGGAAGCCATCTTAAAAATGGCTAGGATGCTCGGCAGGTAAAGCATCTGCCAATTTTTGCTCTTGTTGTTTTTTTTTTTTTCCCTCTCACTTTCCACACAAACAATGGCAACTTTTACAAGCATGTGTCTGCCATAAAATGAGGACTCACTGTAAAAATAATGTTTCATTCAGAGCAAACAGGTTTTTAAATGTGTATTTTCTGCAGAGCAAGGTTTTTTAACTGTTCTTGGCTCATGTTTCCAGAGAATTCATTAAAAATGTTGCTGTGGATCAAACGAACAAATTCTTAATATAGTTACAAGTTTTCCCGCCTTCTTCACTTAAATTTAAAAATTAAAGTTTGTGCTCAAGTATAATTGCTATTCCTATTCAAGACTTTTTGCTGCCACACCTCTATTCTCCATACAATTTGTAATGAACCAATTGTTCCATGTCAGAAACTTCATATTTTGTTACCTTTTGGCGATTAATGATTCTCAGTGTCCCTCGCATAGAGCGTCACTCTTTTACATCAGCTCTGTGTGAGGTACGTGCAGAGTTCACTTGCTGGAAGCAGTCATATCTCAGAGGCCCGATACTGACACCTCCTTCTCCATGAACTACGGTGAGACTCCACGTGATCATCACATTCCCAAAGTACGAGCAGGAGTAATCACACGGGACTTCAAAATTGGTAACTTGCATCACTTTTGCAGTGTTTATTTTTCCTCAGGCTTTCCGGCAGCACGGACTGCGGCCACCAGCTCTTTCCATTTTGCACAGCCTGAGTTATCCAGCCGCTCAGCCGCACGGACAAGGCGTGTTCACCCCAAAGCATCAGGGTTTCTCTGTCCCCACAACTCATCAGAGCATCAAAGTAAATAACAAACCAATAAAGTAAATGAAACAGAATGAAACAAAACAAACCTGCCAACGCAGGAACTGCAGTCCAGCCTGCCTTCAAGGGGTTAATGAATTCCACTTTGGTACACGTTTGGATAACTAAGACTTTCCCATGGCAATAAAAGTTCATATTAAACTCAACTGGTCTTGGTTCCTCAGGCCTCACGCAATCTCTTTTTCAAGCGAACCTACACGATGGTGGTGGGAGTTTCGCCACAGAGAGGGCATAAAGAGAGCCCTTGAAGGATGTGATCCCATCTCAGGAGACACGGAGTTTCCCTGCCAGAGCCAGCTGCAGGACCAGGCCTACCTTGGTCTCCAGAATTGGGCTCAGGTAACCTGAGCCAGAAAGGCTGGGAAGAAAAATTCACTCCTTCTAGTATTCCAGAAGTTGTGTTTTTCATGTATGCTTAAGAAAATCTATTTACAATATTAAAACTATGTAGACCATAAAAATGGTTTAGTGGGCTACCAAAAGATTTAGTTAAGCCCTCATCTGGTTAGAAATATCCCATTAGCTGTGAATGTGTGGGGGACAATTTAAAATTATTCTGGAAAGTAGTGTTTCCTGGGGTTATAACATGAAGGTTTTCTTTTCTTCTTTTTTCTTTTATTATTTCTTTTCTTTTTTGGTTTTGTTTTGTTTAAAGGGTGAATTAACATCTGACTGCAAGCTTCAGCACTGGCTTGCTTTTAATACCAGATACTGTCACTTCTATTAAAAAGGGGAGAAAAAAGATTCCGATGTTTTTTTATTTTCCCCCTTTGTCTACAACGTGTGTGAAGAAAAGTGACCGAAAGAAGAGGTTAAGAACAGTTCCTTTTTTCAAATCTGTGCTGATTGAATTAAAATGTTTAAATTTTATTGAAAAGGGAAAAAGAGATTTTTAAAAGCCTATCTGTAGCCCCCTACAAAAGCTTTTTTTTTAATAAAACTTCTGTTTAAAAAGTATGTTATTAGCAGTATATCCTGTGCTGCATATTAATAAAACAATGGAATTTTGTATTTCTTTTTCTCATAAATTACATAATTCAAACCTTAAAACACCTTTAATGAACACTGACTCGGCATGTGGCACTTAATAAAACTGGGCTAAACTCGTTTTCTGCCTGACAGGCTACCAGCGGAGAATGTGCCCTACAAGTAAATGATTAAGAGGCAGAAATCTTTTCTGGACTACTATTAAACACTTCAAAGATTTTCAAAGTCAGATAAAATGAAAAGCAAATGTGTTTCACTGCCTCTCAAATACCTCAAATGTTTTAGCAGGTGCAAGCAATGAAACCTTCTGTAGTGACAGCACTTTAGGGTCTGCAAAGTGCACCCTACTGAATTATGGGAAAGCAGGGCTTACTTCATAAAAATTCATGATTTTAGATGAGGAGAGGTGCATGTCCTTAATACCCATCTACATATGTAGCACAGAAGGAGAGTCCCACTGTGTCTCCCGGTGTCACAGGCTTGTCTTAACCCTTGCTGGAGCCGTTGGACTCTTTAATGTTGAGTTTCCTAGCCTTTAACCCTTGCGATATTTGCCTTTATTGTAACACATCAGCAGGAGAGTGGGCAGATAGTCTGTCCTCTGCGTTGTTTGTGCTCCAACAGATATTGCAGTCCGGGAGAGGAAAGTCCAGCCAGCTGGCAAGAGCAGTTCCTGGAAACCAGCCTGACCTGGGCGCTTGTCCTTACAGCAAGGCACAGCTTGAACTGTGTTGTGCAGCCTCGCTGTGCCTCAGTTTCCCCCGTGCGCTGTCCTTGTGAGTGTTAGGTGTGCTTAATGCCATGAAGCCTGTAGGTATTAAAGAAACGGGGCTGATAGTCCGGCTGGATTTTTAAATGGCACTTGCAGACTAGGACGACTGAGGAAATTTCTTTAGTATTAATTTCTCTGGCATATAAAGGAAAGCCTACACATATTAAATAGCTGTAGCTGCTTTGAACTTTCCCTTCTAGAAAACTGTAAATGAAAGTGGAGCTTATAAAAGCAAAGATAGGTACCATCTGGGCAGGTGCTGGTAACTGCTCTCAGGCTCTGCCAATTTACCAGATCATATGCCTCAATCTCGGGCTGTAACTACTCGAATTTGGATTCAGGAAGATTTTATCAGATGGTTGCATGGGTTTTGAGAGTGGGACCAATAGTCTTTCTTGTGCAAGTTTGTTACGTTTCCTTTGATCGTGTTTTATTTTAACATTTAACTGACCAATAGTTTGTTGAGGATTAATAAATGACTAACACAAGCTAAGCATGTTAAGGATCAGAATGTTATGGGCTATACGTAAGCAGAGAAAAAGCAGAAGAAAGTAGTAGGATGATTTTAAGCAAAATACTGTTGGATTCTGTAATGATTCTGTATTTATTAGAAAATATATTAGTCAGGAATTAATTCTTTATACATTCTCTATAAATGCAATGTAAATATGTTGCATTTACTTGCCCCCTAAAGGGGATTGGAAAGACAGAAAGCTGGAAAGATGGATCGCTTTTTCCAGGGCTGCTGAGAGGATATTTCCCTGCCTGCACTTCCAGCCACCCTGTGCCAAGCCCAGCTGCATGGTGTCTGTCCTGCCCCGGACAGGGGCTGTGGAGGTGGCTGCACACCCGCCCACCATGTCCCAGGGGCTTCGCAGTGACAGGCCTGCGTGTATTCACCAAACCTGTAATAAATCCAAACCCTGGGCATTGTGCTTAGGAGAAAGAGCTATTGCAAACAAAACACAGCACAGAAAAGCAGACCCGCAGTAAGTGCCATTACAAGAGGGGAAGATCACAGATTTAATAAAATCTCATTATTCCACTACTTGGCATCTGTGGAATCTATTTACCTTCGTGTCAAAGCGCTAAGTGAAGTGTCCAGCATAAACTCCCTGATGAATAATAACATGCATGATTAACTTTAAAACCCCACTAACATAACTAAGTGCAAAGAACCATACTTACCGTAGTGTTATGGCGGAAATTTTTACAGGACCAACCGCTCGACATTCAGTGCTATGTGTCCCACAGCAGCTGCAGCTTCACCCTTTCACACCGTTGTAGGACTTCCTATGGATAGACGGAGTGATAGTAATTCTTCTGTTAGGATGTCTGTGAGCACATAGATGGGAGGATGTGCAGGGAAATCATGTTACGAGCTCAAATGTGTTCAGTTGTGCAAGAACAGAACCACACGAATAGTCCCACATTAAAATAAATTCACAGAGCCTGACATTATGGAAGCTGAGAACAAATGTTTTGCCATGTAATCTACAAAGAAAAGTCATTTAATATATAAAATATTCCAAATCAACTGAAAATATTTACGGGCCAGCCATGCAGCTGGTGTAAATCAGCATAGCTCCACTGAATTCAGCGGAACAACACCAGTCTTAGGCATATGAAGATTTGGCACCCAAGTAATTTGGATTTTCAGCAAGAAAACCCAGAGCTACTTCTCCTGGGGATTTGATGATTGAACCTCTGTTTAAAAGGTTCTGTTATGAAATTCTGAATCAAGAAAATCATATATTACATTTTGGGTTTTGAACAGCTTTTGCTGGCTGTGGAAACATCTAATTCATCACAGTTGGCACCAAGTATTATCTGAGATAGTGTAATGGAAACTTTTAAGGATTGATGAGGTTTTTAACACTTTACATGTGTATTTACCCTTTCTTTTTTTTAACACATGAACAGGATTGTAGGGCATTGGACTCTGGTCCATATTCCGTTACATTCAGGAACAGTTTTTTCATTGGCATCCAAGAGCTCTGGGGTCATTCTCTTGGTCAGCCAGACACTTTTAAGCTGTACATATATGTATATCCCATGTATTGTCTATGTTTATTTTGTAAGATGGGAAAAATTAACATGCCTACCTTTTACTGAGATGTTTGCACATGAGCATTACATCACACATTTAAATAAATACAGATGCATTTATTTCAGCATGTGGAGATCCAGACGTCTACGCTTGCCTGGCATACATCTGGATAACTGAAGCATACTATTTCCACTTGTTTATAACTCCTTTCTTTCTGAACCAATTTTTTTCCCAACTTATCCAATCCCACATTTCTCACTGGAGACTACATGCCAAGTTTGAACTGTTTTCAGTTACCCAAGCACAAGTTAAACATCTGAAACAATTCTTTCAGCATGCTCAAAACCAACCATATGGATTTTTACCAACCTTTCCAAAAGCTACAAAAGTATCCGCCTAAAGGAGTAATTTTTTTCTTCTGGGAACTCATAAAGGTGCTTAGAAAGGAAGTACCTCTTTAACTAGCGAGGAACGCTCAACTACCAAAGAATTATATTCAAGAAGGTCTAAAAGTCTGTTTCTGGGCAAACACATGTCCTTGTGCTGTCCTCGTATGCCAGCCAGGTTGGGTAAATTATGAGTTCAGTCCCAACACAGACAAGATCCATAAGACTGTCTTTCAAAGTTTATGTTCATACCATAAGTTGGGAATTTGGTCTCAACTTTTGCCAGTCTCTCAGAAATGTCTTTCTACCTAGGAGAACCTACCAGTAATTTCAGCGATGTATCCAGTTGTGCTCCAGAACGAGCAAGGTTAGGACACAAAGGCTTCCAGTCCAGCTGAAATCTGGAAAGAGAGATCAAACCTACCACAGCAGGAGACTTGGGGACTGGTTCTGAATTCACACCTCAGCATTACAGGCTGGTACAACAATATCTTGCAGCATGGCAGGGAAAAAGTAGTTTGTGTTCAGGCTCAGCTAACAGGGAAAGTGCCAACAGAGGAGCCTGAACAGGCGTGCCTGTTAACCTAAGCACATCCGCTAGATCCTAACAGGAGCATGTTCCTATTCCAGCAGGCTATGAGTGTCGAATTTTGGAGCTCTTTTCTTTTAAGACATAAGACTCTTCTTTTAATCAAACAGTAGAAAACAGGCTATCTCTCTGTTTAACACGTGACTGCAACAGACAGTGCAGTTATTAGGAAGTACTAGTGAAGAACGCTTTGTTACCAGTCAGGGCTGCACCACTGCTCCTGTCCAAACAAGTCTGCACACCAAAAATCACTGGGGTTTGGGCTGCTGAGCGTGAAGCAGTGTGACACACAGTTCCCCCTTGCTAAAGCGTGCTCTAGACTGGTGATGATCAAGCAAGGTAATGGTACGTCAGAGCTTTGGTCTCAGCGTAGTTTTTGCTGGCTTTGCTTTTGTGACCCGTAAGTTGTCAGTGTTCCCATGAGAAACTACACAGACAGCAAATGTAACGGCAAGCATAAGCGGTATTTTAAGGACAGAGGTGATGGTGAAACACTATCCTGGCTTCCCTCCCCATTTAGTCACGCTTTTCAGTCCACCCTTGCTTGCAGGTGACATGAATTTGATGATCCCAGCTACTCAACGACCCAATGACAAACAGCATCTCCCATCCAGAAACAAATCAGCATGAAATCAGACGATTGACAGTGGTTTCTCAGCAACTCCCTTTAATGTAGTTACACTGGGGACTGCGTTACCTGTTCAAACCAAGCTGAACCGACACATCTGACCCAACTGAGCACTGTGTTTGCATTCATCCCATCCATTGCTTTCATGTTTTCAGATTACAGTGCCGGTGGGAGGAAAACCTGAGGTGTTTAACAAATACTATTATTTTATAAGCTTCTGTTAAATAGTTAGACAAATATGCTGTAATCCTTCAGGCTCGTCTTAGGTCAACCACATAGTTAATAAACAATGATAAAAAATGAGCAAGTTGAAATTGAAGCTTTGGGGAAAATGCCCCATGCCTTCATCACACGCCTGTGTGCACATATGCAGAGTCTGTTAAGCATTTACATTTTGGTTCAAACTTATTTGCCACTCTCAAGAAAAATGAATTTGCTGCTTTTAATAAGAGGATTGAAACCAAAGGGCATTTAATCTTTTATGATCAACAATAATATTTAAATGCTAGAATATATTAAATCTACTTATAGCAATCCGTCATTACACGAGATGTGTTCTCCTTGCTAATGAATTTCATGTTTTAAAATACATTGTTACAAAAATGTTTGTAAAAACCTGCTTTACTTTTCAAATGTTTCACAGTATAAACTACAGCCATTTCAAATTTTTTACAGTTCAAGCTTTAAAATTATGCAAATATGTCTTAGCTGAAACACAGAATTCCCGCATTTAGAATTACAGTACAATCACAGAGCAGTCCCTGTTTTTCTATAACCATTGTTTTTCCCAACAAAGGCTAAAATCTATGGCAAAGTGTGCAAGCACAGTACCATGGAGACACCAAATAGTCTATGTCTTAATGCACTGATTAATACAGAATACCTAGAAAATGCAAATGACTGGATTTCCATGCTAGAATTGTAATGATTAGTTCTTGTTTTATGCCCTGCTCAGAAGAACAACAGGCACCATACAGTAGAAGAAATACAAGTTTCTGTCATGAATATCTTACAAAAGCCCCAGTCCTGCAGATGCAGGTCGAAATTATGCAGCTTTACTCAGGTGAGTCCCTTCAGGTGTTGCCTTCCAAAAAACCCTGCATGTAGATCCTGATAGCAGAAGCAAGAAAGAAACCTGCGGGGTCATCATTCAAGAAGAGGTCTTTTTTTCCTTTCGTTTTAAATATTTCCTTCTTCATTTCAGTGTACTGGCTTGGTATCCTGTTATGCAGATGGGGTCATTTTTTCCTTGAATTGTGTAGGATTTTAGGTACCTAAACTGTTGCCACCTTCCTGTCATCTTTTCACTGTCAAGAGACAAAGCGCTGTGCAGCCCTGGCGAAATTGAAGGGAAATATTTCTCAGCGAAGTGCTGATGCTGTAAGGTGCTTAGCATCAGATGGGACTGGACCCTCAGACAGAACCTATTCTGTTTTTAAGTGGTCTGTGAGGGACGCACTTTGCCTGAAATTCATTCCAGCCCAAGATTGTGAACATAGCATACAATAGATGGATTGGTGTAAAACTATCCCAGATAACTGCTCATACATCTTTCCTCTGTCAGTGAAATTTGCCATGATGTGTTCAAAGCCAAGAGGCATTATTTGTGCTGTCCTGGATCTGTTAAGGAATGGCAGGGGGAGGACAGAGATACTTAAGGATTTAAAAGCAGAGAGAACTCTATGAAAGAGATAAAAGGAGTCAAATGCACAAACCCTATTTGAAGTCCTTAAAGCATAAGAAAAGAAAGTATTAGACTTACCACATAGGGAGAGCTGGAATTTGTGTAGCTCTGGCCCCTGTGAACTGTGGCTGCTATTTTAGGGGTGGTCTGAATGTTTGAAAAGCTAGCCTGAATTCACAAAACTTTTCCTTAGTACTTATCATGCTCTTTTTCTTTCTCTTTAAAAGTTGGTTCTTTTTACTGTTGTTGTTTTTATGAACTACACCCTAGCTGACATATCTGTTGTCATGTTAGATATCAAAACAAGGAAAGAACTTTATGGAAGCTGAGCAACAGAAAGGAGTGAAATATATTTTATACTGTAGCTATCTTCATCTAGAAGTGTTTTCTCTTCTCCATCATGCCAAGACACTAGGCCTCGGAGAGCAATGTTTGACTAATAATTTTCCCTGGAAGTATTGTCTGCATTTTCAGTACCTCTTCTCTCATATGATAAATATATATGTTGTTAAAGCTTCTTCCTGGTCTATTTTTCCCACTTTTTCTCCCAGACAAAACCAACCAATATAGACCAAGTCAGTTTTCAAAACCAATGGGTTCTGGTGATTTTGTACTTTGGTATTGTACCGTCTTCGTATCATCTACACCTTTATTCAGTGTATCTAACATTTAAAGGATCTTTTTTTATTCAGTGTCCACACTGAGGTCCTCACAACATTATTGTTCATTTCAGGTTGCCAGCATTACAGATCAGGAAAGAGCTCAAAAGATATTGTTTGCTGAGCTGCCTTTCAGAGGCTTGTCTTCACCCTACTATGGTATAATAAGGCATATCCAAATTCCTCTGCTCCCTGGACTTTACAACATTCTGCTGGAAATCCGGCAATAAGATACTGACCAAGCAGATTCTGCATGTTTCCTGTCTCCTGTTGGCTACGAATATGTCGAGGAAAGACCTTTTATTTGTAGTAGTTTGTCAACAGTACTGTGTGTACGCAGACCACAGTGTTTCAAAACCTGCAGAAACAAAAATTAGAGATAAGAGAGGGTTATTCAGACCTTTCCCATGTCCTGTGTATTCCCAGTTCTCTAAACCAGTTCCCTGCCACAAATATATTAAGAAGATTGTACAAATGAGAGTGTCTCTAAGTGTCAGAAGGGTGGCATTTTGACCACCTTCTGAGTAGAAGAATCAGTGTCTATGCTTTATAGGTACTGGCTGTGTAGCCATGCTAACATAGAACCATCTGTATTTCCAGAACCAACGTAAATTATTATTTTGGAAGAAAGGGGGAATTCTGAATAAATTTTGAAACTCCTAGTAATGTTCCATATTCTATACACATTGTGTGGAATTCTCTTGGTTTCCTTCTTCTTTAGTATTTTTAATTTATCAGTCAAATTTTTTATCTAAAATTGGATTAAAATATACTTGAGGTCTTCACTGCTGTAGAGTCTAGAGAACAAGTCCTACAAAGAGAAGCTGAGAGAACTGGGGTTGTTTAGTCTGGAGAAAAGGAGGCTGAGGGGAGACCTTATTGCTCTTTACAACTACCTGAAAGGAGGTTGTAGAGTGGTGGGCGTTGGTCTCTTTTCCCAAGTAACAAGTGATAGGATGAGAGGAAAAGGCTTCAGGTTGCACCAGAGGTTTAGAATGGATATTAGGGAAAATTGCTTCACCAAAGGGGTTATCAAGCGTTGGAACAGGCTGCCCAGGGAAGTGGTGGAGTTACCATCCCTGGAGGTATTTAAAAGATGTGTAGATATTGCACTTAGGGAGACATTTTAGTGGTGGACTTGACAGTGTTCGGTTAATGGTTGGACTTCATGATCTTAAAGGTCTTTTCCAACCTAAGTGATTCTATGATTCAGTGATTCATGCCCCTCAGTACTGGAGATAACAAGAGCCAAGTTCACAAGTTTCACTTTCAAAACAGAACAACAGCCAGTTCCTAAGAAAATTCACACTGGTAGACTGTTCATAATCATCTCTCTTGTGCCTGTTTTGTATGAATACTACAAGCTTTTTGAATCAAGTTGAGAGTAAGTATATTTCTTTGCACCTATATCGACTGTGCAGGGATGAGCATTTGAGTGTTTGGCTCCTAGTTATTGTCTCAATGCAGGACACAACTTCTTCCTCAGGACTGAGAGTTGAATATGTCCTTTGACTCATCAGAAGCTCTTCTCTGCAGAGTTATCTTAAAGAAAAATAGCAGGTGGCTTGCATCCACTGGTGGATATGGTGAATCTCTTCTTGGAGGTAGTATCTGTGACTCACAGGTATTTTTAATATCATCCAAAGAATGCAGTTATCCCTTGTGATTACAGTTGCTATTATTATTTCCACCATGCCATAAGGAAGCATTGATACTACAAAGCCATGTTGTTCTGATGTTGGAGATTTATATAGGTTAATTCATAACAGTGAGAAAATTAAAAGCAAAATATTCTTTTATAGTTTTGCTGGACTTTATTTCTAAATGAAATTTGTACTGGAAGTATAACATCATTCCTCAGCCAGCGTAAGCACCTCAAGCAAAAGCCTGCACATGCTGAGGTGTGCCCTACTATAAAGGAGGCAGAGCAACATAATTAATTGCACTTTTCATGACCTATTATGCTGGCCCTTTCCTGAATTTCATGAGATACATTTATATGTATATTTATATATTTGTAACTCCACAGCAGCATTCAAAAGGAAATGTGCATAGACAGGTAGACCCATCAGGAGGTGTGATAAGTCTGCTGCTGGAAAATGTTTCTGGTACACTGAAGGCAGTTTGTCTTGTTCGTGCGATATTGCAAAATCCCTTTCCAACATTTTTCCAAACTACCAGTGTGTTCACCATATGAGCTACTGAAGTGACATCTAAGCAGCCGTCTGTCTTTTGCAGAAGTAAAAGTTATTTCAGCTGCAATCAAGTTGACAGAGTATTTCTCTAACGCACACATCTCTCAACAATTCAAGTACGGCCAATAGAAAAAGAGTCGAGGGAAACCTTTAGCTGCCTTCTTATAGCGCATAACTGAATGGACAGAAAGAGCAGTGAAAGGGCAAGAGTACCGGAGCGTGTTGCTGGACTACCGTTAGGAATACAGTTTTAGCACATACACCAGCAAATCAGGTGCGGTAGGCAGATCTTCGTGACTGTGACTCCCAAAATAAGACAGGTGTCTTTCAGGAGAGATGGTCATCCAAACAAAGAGGTTTGACAGTAGTCACCTTGCAGACACATTACCTGAACGCTGCAGCTGCATCTGGTGTGACTCAGGAAGTGCATAAAAAATAGCTGAGAGTTTTGTTAATGACTGTAAATACTCGGCTGCTTCTGAAGGGCTGCCCAGGATCAGAGCAAGCTCTGCAACTCCCAACCAGAGCTGTTTGTAGTTACTCACATATTAGGATATTTTCCTTTGGGAAGATGTTAGTTTTTAGGGGATTGCTCATGGAAGTCAGTGCTATCAATTTAAGTGGCAGTCTAAGAGTCAGGCCCATATGTTCTTAGGACACCTTTAAAAAGTGACTTATTGGACCATATATTTGAGCAATTGAACCATGTGAATCAAAAAAAATCAAATAAAAAATCAATAAAGAACATTCTTCTTTAACACCTACCTTTTATGCCTTGCAATATTTTTGTGTTGAAAATCCATTAGGGCTGTAAATCCAGCTACATCCTTATGCAGCTGGAGTGGTGAATAGGGTTACCCCTAGGAGGACCAAACGAAGCAGCACTTGCCTATCAAGCCCACCACAAAGCAAAGGTACCACAAGAGATACCACAGAGAAGTTACTGCCCTTGACTGTCACCTGCTGGTCCTCAGCCAAAAGTTCCCAAGCCCCAGCTGCAGTGTCAGAACTGAGCTGTTGATTGCATGCAGTCCATCTGGAGACACTGGCATAAATCACGTCTAGAGATCTTTTTTAATGTGGCTAGGCAGGTAGTTACAGTGAGTGTGAAGTAACTTCTCTTCAGTGAATTGTCAAATTAATAAAAACGTTTAGATATTAAATGCTTAGAGGTGAAATTTCTTTTTATTTTTCTGAGCTTTAGCAGTTCTGTACATGCTCAATTATATCTCATTAGCTTCGTTGACCACCAGTCATATTTTATCTAGGATTCCCAGAAACTCTTTTTTAATGATGAATCCAAGATCGAGTAATTTTTAAAGAAGGGAATTCTATTTAATTTCCGAAAAAGTGAGGTTCACAAGGAAGTCTTGATTCTGAAACTCAGTTTCATGGAGTCATCACACTGGAATCTCCTGTCTTCTCACCTGAGTGGTATTTGTCAAGAAGGGTAGCTGTGGTCACAGGTGTAATCACAGGTTTCCTCACAAGCATACAGTTCAAATTCCAGCTCTATCTCCTTCATTTACCACAGACTGCATTGTCTGGAAGTCAATGCACAGGGACAACTAGTGAATAAACAGTATATCCAAGTAAATCTGCCACATAAGGCTTTTGAAATTCAATCTCATCGTGTTTTTCTGATGTGAGTGAGTGCTACTCAACAGGTATCACACATCAAGCTTGAGTCTTTGCCCTTTTCATTTCCATGAGAAGGATCAATAAAAGGTTCTGCAAAACACTAGATTATAGGCTGAGTAGGCTGGATGCAGAAGCCAAATTAACAACCTGCCATGGTGAAGAAAGCTGCAGATTTGCTCTGATGAATGGAGCTCATAGTAATTTTTTTTTTCAGAGTGCGAATTGAAACATTATTGTACAACTATTAGTTTCCAGGAAAAAACTGTAATTGCTTCTAGATGCTGCTCGCTGTTTTCAAGAGCTCTTTAACCTTTAACTTTTTCAGTACAAAAGAAGCCTTGCTGTGCAGTGAATCTAACAAGACCATCATTTATAGTTGGCAGAGTTCATTAGTCAGTCATAACAGTTTAATTATTAGCATTTTAATGCATGAGTGTTTAACTAGACAGAACAGCAGTCTTTTAGGTACATTATGAGCCTTCTTAAAAGAAAATGAATTAATTGGTGCCGTTGTTTATACTGAGGCTCATTACTAAAATTAGACAACTAAAATTCATAAAATTTTGAGTCAGATTTTGTCACCCATTAAATTAACATTATGTTTGATGGCCTTTTCAGTACATTTCAGCTTTAATGAAAGTATTTCTCTTTGTAGGAATAAAAACCCCTTCGTGTGTTGTGTCTTAAAAAATAGTTGTAGTGAACTGTGAAGAGTTGTGGCAACGCCAATTTCTTTAGTTCAAGCCCTGCCTCACAATCTGTTTTTGCTGTGAGTGGATCTCTCCAAGTTACCTCTGCTTCAGAACTGGTAATGAAACTATAGTGTCAGCCATGAGACAGGTTACCAGGTATCTGAGGTAAATAAATAGTCTGAAAATTAAAAAGCTGCATGTATTTTAAAGGCCAAATATTTTACAGAGATTTTTTTTTCATTAAAATATTTGCACTAGTCCATTTTCAATTTTTCTAAAAATGGAAGGTTTGATGAAAACTTTCTCTTCTACAATTTAAAATAATTCTTTAGGATGTTATTTATTTTCTAGATTACGCTCTTGACTTAATCCTTGCAGGAGCTCCTTTTTCCCTTTTTTGTGGATTGCTGGAAATAACAGTTGTGTGGGAGCTAGAGGTCTAAAGCAGGATCTTTGGGAACAGGTTTGATTGCTTGGGAGATCAAAGGAGGAGAATTAAAAAAATGCGGATGCTTATCAGAACAGCGTTTCCGGACTGCCAAAAAATCTCATTTCTAACTGTGGACCAAAGGAATGTATGTGAACGTGGGTTATCTTCATCATCTTGGCATGGCAAGTTAATGGTACTGACAGAAAATGTACTAAGAAATCCTGCAGTGTTGTATCATGCCATGGTGATGATGCCGCTAAGTGGTGTCCCTAACACACTCTTTGCATGGCTTTTGCAGTCTGCTTACGTTGAGGGATAACTGCTATGAGTCCTTTTTTAACCTCTGCTGCACTGTGACCAACGAATGAGGTATGACACTGTTCCCTCCCTTCATCCACCTTTGTTCTGCCTTCCCCATGATCCTTCCTTCCTTCTGCTCCTCCCTTCCCATCCCTCCCTTTCCCCTCCGGACCATGATGTCCTTCATGGTTTAAAGCAAGCCATGGGCTAAAATCCTCAAGGAACATTGGTTTATAGTATTTTGATGGGGAAAAGGGAAGTGTGCAGACAGATTGGCTGGTTTTTTTAGATCCTGGAGTACCAAACTGTCTTAGATCAGTGGAGTTCCGCTTGCACATACCGTGATTTGGCCGCTGATGTGTTTGCCAGTGACCTGGTAGCATGTCTTACCCCGAGGGCAGTGACTGGCATCTGCAAATTACTGGGTGCTCCGAGTGCTGCTAAACGAAGGGATTTCAGGAGCTGACCCTCCAGCCACTTACTTCTCCATAATCTGGCAAGTGATGGTGTGTGGCAAGAAAAGTTTTGCAGAGTCTCTGTGGAATGGTGGGGCGATGCTACAGGCAAATAGGTTTTTCTTAAGATTTCCTGATAAACTGACTGTCTCTCTGTGGCATTCCTGTGTTTTGTGGATGATGAAATGTGTGGCAGTAAGACTTAAGGTTCATTTAAAAACTGTCCCTTCTTACAATTTATTGCAGGCAGAAATATTACATCACATTTACAACATTAAATTAGAAGCTCCAGGTTTTATGGAAGGAAAAAATACGTATTCATTTCTAATACTTAATGACACCTATCCAGTTTCACTGACATTTTATTAGTACTCATTAATTTTAGCAGGATATTTATAATCAGAAATAAACAACAGTTGCTGTGGAAATGCCTTTTCCTCAACATTGCCAGACACAATGTGTCTTTAGTCAGACAAAGGGTTTTCATTTTCAAGGAATGGTATTTCAGAGCTGGAAATGCCAGCTCCCTGGTGCTGAGATGTAGTTTCTGGAAGTCTCTTCCAGATGTGAAGCTTTAAGGAATTAAGTTATATTGGGAAAATGGATTATCCCTGGTGGAGACCATTTTATCACCTCGTTAGGTTTAGAAAGCCCAGGTGACAGAGAAGAGGGGGAGAAAGAGATGTTAGTACAAAATACTTCAGATCACAAAACAACAGGAAGAAACTGTCACAAATAATATACTGATACGGCTGTAACATCTATCCTTAATTTATTGTGTGATTAATACATTATCATTTAGTCAGGTGATTGTATGAAGAAGAACAAAACGACCCAGCAAGTCTGGATTGTCCCTATACAGCATGCTAAGAGAGTCGCTAAGCAAATGGTAATGTTCTGATGAAGAGTGACTCCGTATAACCAGCTGGCTTGCTGACAAAGGAATGCCACCTGATCTCTGAGACGTGCATTTTTTACACTATTTCTGCAGCTGCTTTTCTTGATTTCTGCTTCCACTGTCCGTCTGATCATGCTTTGCCTACCATTCTGTGATTCTCTGATTCTGTGTGTGGGAGAGAGAGAGGAGAGTGTGTGTTTTGTACATATCATCAGATTTGAGCTTGCCCTCTGAGGATATCAGTGCCCTAATTAGCACATCAGTATTATGCAAAAGGTAGAAGCATTTCTGGTTCCCTTTAAACACGGAGGGCTTGCTTATCCTACACAGCCTTGTCTCAGAACAAGGGAAGTTTGTTCCTGGTGTACCTGGTTGGTGTCCCTTCCCTGTGAACAGGACACTCATTCCTCTTGGGAATTCCTCTTGAGCTTTAAATAAAGTGGCAGCCTGTTTTTCTATAACCCTATTTATGTCTATGTCATCGTTTGCTTGCTGCTGGAGTCAAGGCTACAGGCAGCACAGGAAAACAGACTCTAGTGCAAACAGATTTGTGAAACACTCTGCCTGTCTGTAGTTTTTACCTATATGCAAGGGAGAGCTGAGGGTACCTGTGTCTGTGCTGGAGCTCCAGATGTTAAAGCAGGGTTAAAAATTTGTTAGAGTTGTAAAGGAAAGCACTCAGAAATCACAAAATATCAAAGCTAAGGCTCGTTTATAGACTTATCCTTCTTTAAAATATGAATAACAGTGTAGGCAGCTTTTAATTACGTAGCTATGTTCTGTTCTTCCTAGATTTATGCGTAAGTGAGAGTAACTCGGTGTGCACATGTATAGAGAAATGCACTCTGGGAGAGCATATATCAAAATCCTTTTTCTTACCCATAAATAGAGATGATTCCAAACTAAAGCCCTAGCTTCAAGCTAGCTATGGACCTTAGGGAGTTCAAAATCAGAATCTGGATTTGGATCTGAATTTAGCAGCTTAGGCCCATCTGCAATAAATACATACAGGATGAAATGTAGATAACTGAGATATAAGGCTATATAGACTTCAAAGTGGCTCTGATAAAATCATGATAACCACAAGAAAGAAGTGGTGTGTGATCTCAGATGAGATATCCCCAAGATGTCTATACAGCTTAATTTTCCCACATTGTGTCCTTTTATCTTCAATGGATAAAAGGTGAATTATTATTATTACAGGCGGTGGAGTAGTAACGCCTGTTATTCAGGTTGTCTAACACTTTCCATTGTTCCGCTCTAGTCTCTCGCTTCTAACTTTTGCAGACTTTAACCTTTCGAGCTGAAGTTTCCCATCCCTGCTGTTTGCCTCAGGTTGAATTTGAGCGAGAATAGGCATTCCGCTTTCGAGACTGTAGCAATAGCTCCGGCAATAAATCATGTCAACATTTGCTTCTGCATTTGTAAACTGTCATTTTAAGACAGCTGGAGAGAGGACACGGGAGCAAGCAAACAGACATCTTTGAGAGCCTGCACTGTCATACTCAACTTATCGAGGGAGTAATCATGTTAAATCTCAAACAACAGAAAGTCAGACAGTGGGTGGGTGGGAGATGGAGGAGAAAATGGCATTTCTCACATGATGGCACCTGTGCTTTCCTTCTCATAGGAGCAGCCCCTGACTCAACAGAGTAATCCACCTGCTTTAATATCTGCAGGATTCAGTTTTCACATAGCAATGCAAAAAATAAAAGAGGTCTAAGCCTGAGAAATCTGCACAGCCTGAGAGCTGTCCCACATTCCCCACCCAATCAGCAGATAGGAGTTCTGCTCAGCCAACCTGCCATGGTAGCTGATAATTATTGTTGTATTAATTGGTGCTGTCCAGACTAGACAGAATGTAAAAGATCCCACTGTGTCCAATAATTAATGTTTTTCCCTCACTGCAATGTCATTAATAAGGGGTTCCTCCAAGAAACAAGTAATTGGATGGTTCAGCTTCATTAGGGTATTTTTAGATAAGGTTTGGTCTAGAGACATATAGGAAAGCTTATTATGTTTATTTAGATGGTTTTATCTATTACTAATGTGTTATACTGATTTTGTATCTTCCACATTCCCAGGGATTGTAATGATAAAAGGAATGCACAAATTATAGTTTAAATGAACAGAAATACTGCCTTTAATTTAGTTCTATTAAAAAGATGAAAAAATGCCATCTCAAAATCAATATCACCAGTATCCTACAAATCTCCCCTTTTCTCAGAGACACACAAAGCTATTGTCACAAGAAGACAAAAGTCAGATTTTACTAATTAGAGATGAGTGTAGTGGAGTGCTCTTGTTTTGGCAATTATCTGAGCAGCTTTTGAAACAGGAATGTGTAAATCTGGGTTTGGAAAAAACTTTGAAAAGAAGACTAAGGGGCTTTTTTCAAGGGGTGTCATTTACACGGTCATGTATGACTTTATTATTCTGCAAAGATGCCTTGGGAATCTGACTCACATGAAAACTTGATATGCAAGCAAGCTATAGACCAGGATGTGGCGGATTTACACAGGAAACATATATGGCTAGTCAAAACAGCTCTGTTTTACCACAAAGGAGCTTTGCACATGCTTTGCAAGGATTTTATGTGGGAGCTTATTCTTGAACATAGCACATAGCCAGGTTTTCACAACCCAAAGTTACTCTAGTTAAATTTTTTAGGGCAACTTAGCCAAACTGGTCCCATTCACAGCTGCATCCTTCTTAATCTCATCACAAGACACAGGTCTCCCACTAGGAAATGATAATCCACAGTTTAGTGTCTGTATTATGCTTAGTACAAACACAAGAGACCTCATTCATCCCAAAGTAATTCTCTGAATATGAGACATCTTGTACAACAGGGATGCACTTGGCCCACAGGGTGTCAGATAGTGAAATGGACTCATCATGCAGTGCTGAATAAAAGCAGCAAAAAACATCTTCAGGGAAAGTACTCAGAGACTTGGATGATTCTAGTTGATCCTTATTAAGTTATTGTGTCAGTCAGCATTTTCAGTAAGTTCTAGCTGTGGAAGGGATGCTGAGCCAGAATCTGGTCTCAAGTATTTACAGATCTAGAGTAATGCCATTAAATTCTCTGGTGGGGCAAATGAAAAAAAAATTTGCCTCTTCTCTCCCTGCTGGATACTTCTTTCCCAAGAATCCTGCATATTGACAGATCTATGCAAACTGTTATCATCTGTGCTATTTTAAAAATAAGAGTTCATATAAAGAATCTGTAGGACATGTCCAGACAAATGTCTAGACCTGCCACACAAAGTCCATCTCTTGTAGAATTGAATACAGCTCCAGGAAAGTCACCATATTATCATTTTCTTTTGTAATAGAAAGTGATTTTAATGAACGTATTCCATTGGTATGAATTATCTTAAAAAGGCACTGAATTTTGTTTCCTGTCCATGTCCAACCCCAATGTCTCTGGACCCCTCTCTGCTTGGGAATAGTGTAGAGAAAACCACACGTAATTCTGCTGGAGTCAGGGCTGTTACACCAGTGCAAATCATAGCACAGTAATGTCCTCAGTGTGCCGGGTTCCTCAATAAGATTCACAAAAGTAAATTCCATTAGTATGTGTAGAAATACATCTTTCTTATAATGATATGACTATAAACTTTTGTATTTGAGAACGGTAGCAGACAGACCCCTTGAAAGCCAGATATTGATAGCTTGCTTTATGTTTAAAGAAGTCAACAGAATAGAATGGTTCTCAGCATCCCTATTAGTTATCTTTAGTAAGAGAGAAGAAGATTTAAAGTAAGGGAATGAGGTTTGCAATGTAACAAGATAAAGTCATCTTCTGCAGCCTAGAGGATTTCTTTAATCTTATTTTTAGAGAAGAGCTGAGGAGCTTTTGCAAAACCGGCTTGTTTGGATTCAGTTTCTATTTTATCTCACCCACAAAAGTTTAGAGTTGCAGGGGGAAACAGATAAAAGTTTTGAGTAAACTGGAGTGGTTTTACATTGCTCTCATCAACCTTCTTAATCTGGGTTTGGTTTTGTAAAACCAATATTAATCCAGATCTCTCCTTATCCAGCCTACAAAAACATGAGGAATTCTTAGAAAAGTTCCAAATTAAGAGACATTTCTGAAAAAAGCCATCTTTTCTTCTAGTTTCATTTAGAAAATTGTCATTTATTTTTTTTCCATTAACAGTACTGTGTGTCCACGACAAGGGTTTGACAGTCATAAGTAGAAATACTTCATTTAGGTTTGTTTGTGAGGAAATTTCTCCCAAAATTTACTTTCCCCAAGGAAAACTTGAGCATTAGACAAGGCCTTCATTTTCTTTACAGTTTTTTTTTTTAGTATTTCAACTGATCTGAATAGTTTTAACTCAAACAAGAAAGGTCATTTTCAAGATTCAGGAGTGTGTTTGCATTTTATTTTTCAGGTTCATGATTTTAAACTTCTTTGTATCTGGAGTGAGTTTAGGTATCACTAGGAGCAACAGGAAAGAGTGGGGATCAGAAATTAAATATCTTCCTTTTAATCATACAGGATATAACCAGGATATGTTCTTTTGGCTCTGTTTCTTCCAACATGATAAAAGATTGATCACTGAAGACCTCTGTGAGGGACATCATCTTGCATAAGGGAATCGGTTATCTGCTCTGAAATATGAAAAAGTCCAATCAACAGGAAAAAGAAAAAAGGCTTGAGATTAAGTTTTTCTAAATTGACAGCTCCTGGTTACCTTTGTGATGGTTCCTCGTGAACACGATTGCAAGCTCGCAGAGCTTGGTCAAAGAGACACCAAACCTCTACATTTCTCATCAACCATCGCAGCAGCTACACAAAGCGTGGAAGTTGATACATTTCACTCCAGTCATGCACCATGGCCTTTGATCAAGAAAAACAGTATCTCATTTCCCTTGTGTCTCCTCCTTCTCTTCAGAGAGAAACAGGTAAATCAACACTCATCTTTCTGGATTGCTTTGCAGTATCTGATTCATTCAACACTGCCAAATATTTTTGTCCTGTGTCCAAAACACCTCCAGTGATAAACGTTGAAGTCCTGAGGACCTCAGGCCTTTCCCTAAGGCCTGAGCATTCTTAGTATTTGTTCCTACATCTCTAAAGTTCCTGCAGGCAAAGATTTACAAACTCTGGCCTTTGCCTGGTATTGCTCAACAAGGAGGCTGCTGGAAGAACAAGAAAGACAAAGTGGTTTGAAATGCCAGGAGTGAGAAGATTATACTTACTTGTACATCTCCTTGCCATCAAATACAACATCTTACAGATTTGTCAATGCCTAGCTGCAATGAACATGTGGATTCACATCTGCTGGAACCCGCTGGCTGACAGTCAGAAGACGGTGTGCTTGGTAAGGCTGGGTTCCTTTGTCGTCAAGCGACCTTGATCTACAAAGTCCATCTTGGCATATTTTCAACACACTTGCATAGACACACACTAGGCTTGTAGGGCCGAACATAGCAATGATGACCAAAGGGTGTGATCGACTCGAGTTAGATTTGGATCCAGCCATAGTAACTTAGAATTCGATAAGCTCCAGATAATATTGCTGCAATTTGTAAAGAGGAATAAAGCCACAGATGTCAATAAGAATCATAATTCAACAATCTGTTCGCTTAACAGGACAGGTCAGCTCTCCACACCAGATGTGGCCAGTTTAAAGTTCTGTCTTGCTATTCAAAATTACCTGCCCTTATTTCTTCTTGAAGTCATTAGCTTCCATGGCAACTGACTCACCAGAAAGCTGTGATCAAGAAAAAACCTAAAACAACAAAACTAAGGAAGTGATTTCTTACACAAAGATTTTGTTTCTGCTCTTCTCCTTACACACTTGGGATGCCCTTTAGCTTTACCCACAGGGTCTGAGTACCTGGACCAGCAGTAATTCTGCAGCAGCACTCATCAAGTACTCTAAAAGCAGAAAGCCAACTTGTGTAAGCAGGTTCTTCTTTTCTCTCTGCTATGCTGACCTGCTGTGTTACTGCTAGAAAAGCACATTTTGATCATCAGCAGAATACATGAATGTTTAAAAACAAATCCCCAGTGCCTTGGGCAATCTGGACACCAACACCAGTGGTTAGGAGAGAAGAAAGAAACTTAGGAGGGAAAGTCTCCTTATGCTCACTGCCAGCCCTTGAATTCCTGGGAAGGCATTCCTAGAAAAAGGGCCTCCAGTCAAGTCAGTGAATGGAAGAGCTGCTTCCAGAAAAATCAATTCTGTGTGATAAGAACCCAGTGCCTCTGTTCTGGGGGCTTCCTTCTTTGAAGCCAAAAAATCAAATGAAGCTTCAAAACTTTATCTCAGCTCCAAATTGTCATAAATCTTATTTGTGCTATGAAAAGAAACAAAGTAGAGTGAACGAGTAATCAATCGGCTGACGTGCCCTGGGAGTCCTGCAGCTTCCAAGTACAAGGAAAATCCCTTCCCTTGTCTCCAGAAGGTATTTTATTTTTTGCATTGCTTGGGGTGCTCCCAGTTTTGCACAGAGGGGAATATCACATGCTGACGCTTGTGCAATTGTTTTCATTCACATATGACTCGACTGAAAAAGGAGCCAGTTTTATTTCCAGGGGATAGGCAACACCAGGAGGAAAAAGAAAGCGGGGATAAAACCCACGCTGGTTGTGAATACAATAAATGATACACACGCACACACACACACAAAGGAAATTGAAGAATGGAATCTGACCCTCCTTGAAATGTAAACTGTATACAGATTTACTTTTAAAAATGAACAGATGTTTCTGAGATTAGGGGAAACTACTGTATAAAACCTCCGCTGGGTGCCTAATATTTTAGATTCCACAGCCCATGGTTTCTTACAGCTGAAGTTTCAGAACCCTTTACTTTCTAGTAAACTACGAAACGGTCCAAAAGGTGCATAACTTCTTCATCTCTCCAGCTCCTGATTTTATATTTAGTTCTCAGCGTTACGAGAGATCAGTTACTGGCATGAGACCCAGAGATCTGTCATCTTGCTCTGTAACACTGCATAACATTATTGTTGGCAGTCCTGGAAAGGAGACAAGCGTATTTTATAAATAACACACATTTTTCCTCCAGCTAAATAGACACAGTTGAATCCTTCAGGAGCCATCAAACGTGGTTGCAGTTCATGCATGTTGCTAGATCAATTTTTTTATGTTCTTTGCAGTGGATAAACAAACCACAGAAAGGAATATGCGAGATTTTACCTTGCCACCTAGCTTATGAATGGCAGCGGGCTGGAAGCCACAGCCTTAAACCCCTTACGGACTCACTGGCAAAGAGAGCTTGCAACATATTTTATCCTTTTCATGCATGTCCAGCACCTGAGAGAGGCACATCGGTGTATATTTGACATCTGCTGCTCAATTCTGATGTACCCACTCAGGGACATGAAAGTACTTGCTGAGTTTTGGTTTTTAAAGGGTTATTTCCAAACACATAATTAGTACGGTACCTTTGAACTACAATGGTTGTGTGAAAAGGTTTCAATTAGCAAAAGAGATGTTAGATTGATGTGTCAAGGGGCTTGGGAGATAGCTGTTGGGATGCCTCCACCTTTGCATTTATTCAGTGCCTGATGATGCAGCAGTAACACTTCTATCTTCCTGTTTCTAGCGATCAGAAAAGTCTCAGCCTCATGGGTTCAAGCCGACTGTGCGCAACACAAAAATACTATATTTTTGCATAATGGGGGAGGTAAGACAAGTGTGTTCCATCTTATGCCCTGATGTGAAACAATTGTTTTCAAAAGTACCAGAATTAGCAGAACATACTGGTCCTATCTTCACAACGGCCCTATCTTCAGAGAATTGCAAACTTCAGTCAGCCTTTTACAGTTTCCACACTTAGCATCTTTCGAAGCAATACAGAACACATGCTCAGCCAGATGTGTGTGTATATATACGTACACATACATACATATATTTATACACACTCACACACAAAAGAGGAGTCAAACTTTTTTGGTGAATCGGCTCACTCTTAAAATGGCTTTTTTAATTAAATGAAACAAGTCAATTTGGGAGCTATCAAATGGAATTTAGAATTTTTCATACATCTCAGATGTGTAGCGCTGACTCCAAATAATACCAGCTATGCCTGGAAAATACATTTGTAATATTTATGCAACAACACTGGTCGCTGTTGTGGTGGCTAGTGAAGAGATAAGCCATGAAATACAGCACTACATGGACTCCTGCAAAAATTAAACTGTGAATCTGTGATGAGTCCAGAGTAGGGAAAAGCAATACTTCTCCATGCCTGCGGTGAATGGACTTTGTTTTTTACACTAGCTGATTTCTGAAAAGTAACTGAGTTTTGCATCGTACTTACAACACCGTTGAATGCAACTGTTTTTTTATCTACACTGTTTGACAAGTTGATCTTGTGATTGAAGGACACAGTTTTGTGGGTAATAGAAGTATTTATTGGATTATATGGCCAAGTAATTTCACTTCCCTATATATTTGTATCTGAATATGATCTTTAGCTAGAGTGATTACTCTGAAGCTGACACACCAGCTGAAAACTGGGTGGTCCATAATACATAGAATTAATAAAGATACAAGTGTGAGCCAGAGACCACAAAAGTATCTTCAAAACTCTTAAATTACTTCAAGGGGGCTTGGATCAGGCCAGGAATGGATGGATAGAACTTCATCTCAAATTATTTTAGAGACTCTTTCTTTTCCTCCTCCTCCTTCTCTCCTAAGAATCTTTGAAACCAGTGGGTAGTTAAAAAATAAAGCCAGAAAATGAAAACTATGACCAAAAGGATCAAAACATTGGTCTAAAACATATATAAGAGCAAAAAGCACCTGTGTTCATTAGTGCTACAAGGTAGGTACCTAATGAAAATCAGATTGTGTTGCCAACTTACTCTGAAGGTTCTGGTGTATTTATAGCCTTCAAAGTACTTCCGTTACGAAGACGCGAGGCACCACAGTTTGATTACCTTTTTATGCGCATTAAACATGCAGTTCAAAATGAAGTAATTACTTGATTGTTCTTATTAGGCTTTTGCAATATATATATACACACATATATGGTATTATACAAAAATCTAACAAGGAAACAATTGACTTCTGAACCTTTACTATAATTCACAAATGAATCCAGTGCAAAGGTGATGCCAAGGCCAGTTACTGTCTCACAATTTGATTTGCATTCTCCATGCTGTGCCTGGTATATACAGGTAGGGACAAAATGGCTGATGTTTGCAAATGCCCGAGTGGCTAATAAAGCTCACCCTGCTCCCAGCATGCTCTCTGCCGTCAGAAACTAGCAATTAACTTAATAGGGTTCCCGAAATGTGGTAGATCCATGAGATGTGGCTTGTGTTGACATTCTCTGCCTGATCTAAACAACCTCCTATCACCGAGTAGCAGGATATGTTTGCTATTTGAATTATTTAGGAGCTTGTTATGTGAATTATAAAGCAGCACTTTGCAGTATTAAGTCTAATATTTTATGATCTTCAATTGATTAGGTAGGCTTTTGGGATTACCTATAAAGGTTAGGATAAAACAATCCAGATTCTAGCAATTTGTGTGCAGAGCTGGAGTTTCAAGCTATATGCAGCAAAAAGTGGGAAAAATCAGTTGTCTTCTCTTAGCTTGTCTTCGAAAAACACTGGGCTGCTTTACTTTTTACACACAAACTTGCAAAAGAGATTTGTCTTGAGAAGTCCAAAGGCAACAGGGGAAGTGACTCATGCAGTGAACATGAGTAGCATCAAGATTTTTATGAGTTTTAGCAGGTATTTGTGCAGCAAAATGTTTAAACAAGGGAGAGAACTGCGGAGTCTTGCACATGGCAAGGACTAAGGAAGAGGAAAAAACAAAGCACATTGGAGCTGCAAAGATTGGTACCATGGCCATTGTACGAGTGCACACAGTCCTTGGAGTTAAGCAGACAACTTTCAGTCAGACCAGTGCAAACTCTCTAAATCCTGCAAACAAACCTGGCTTCTTTACCCCAAGCCAGATTCAGCATCAATCCTGGAACCTACAACCCGCCAAAGTCAACCTTCAGACAAATTCTCCTTCTAAACCTCGAAAAAGCCTCACATCATGCTCCACGATCAACACAAGGTAAAACACCCAGTGAAGCAGTTAGTTACATGGTTTTAAATCTCATTGCAAAAAATCAGTAGTTTGCATTTATACCAGCCGTGTGGTTTGCCAGGCGAGTTGCTCGGGGCTGGTCCTGTGGGTCCCCACGACACTCTGGCAGCAGCTGCCCGCCTCCCGCCAAGCAGCTGAATCCCCTTTAAACCAGACGCATCAAGACTTTCCTGTTATTCCTTTATACCATCAAAATCAGAAGGGTGGTGGGGACAGCCCCTGCCCACGTTGGAGCGTTGTGGTCGTGTAGGAGGCCAGCCCCCAACTCCACCTTCGACGGTCCCCCGCCGGCACCAGCCGCCGGCTGGAAGCCACGCATGCCTCGCCTCACCGCGCTGTGGGAAGCGGGAAGGACCGGAGCCTATTCCTGCTCTTGTTTTTCTTTTGCTCACCAAAACATTATCCATCTTATAATTTCTGAAGAACGAAATTGTAAATGTCAGCATCTTACCTTTGCTCAGCAAACAGTTTACTAAACGCAGCTTGTTATGTTTATGGAGCGCGCTAATCGTGTTGCCAGCAATGGGGATCAAGGCACACTGAATGTGGGAGCGGTGGCATTCTGCAAGGGAGAATAAAATGAGGCAGAATAGTGCAGAACTACATTAATTTATAACTCCCCCTGTATTACAACCAGCAGCATTAGATTAACATGATGTAAATTATTGCACTCTACTCCTTTTGCATATGTGTGGGGTTTTCTGAGAAATTATTTCTTTTTCCCCACTCCCCACTGTTCTGAATGCAGTTATTGACAAGTAACAAGGTATGGATTGTTATTGCTTTTCTTGTCATAAATCCCTGTAGACATTTACTTAGCACGAATTAAATCACAATCATGTGTCATTTATTTTGCATAAAATGAGACATAAGTAGTCTTAATCATATAGCTGTAGAAAGAACAACCACACCATTGTATTCTATATTTGAACAATAATTCTATATTTAAACTTAAATATTATAATTAGTGGCTTTGTTTGCCTTGCTTAGAAGTAAGATAGGTAAGATTGACACCTCACTTTTGACACCAGACATTAGATTTAATAAGCATAATTTTCATTTATTTGAGTCTAGACTGATTTTTTTATCAATGTATTTATTGTAGAAAGCAAATGTACATAAAGAAACTTGGCATATTTATGAAGAAAGCTGAAATTACTTTTATGTGTTGCTTTGTCCAACAGATAAAATACCTATTGGCACGAAATACCTGTAACAAGAGCTGAAATCACACCAAACTGTAATTGACATGTGATTTTTAAAAAATGCTCAAAGTAATAATATACTATCTCCTAAGTAAAGATTCTTCTGTTCACTCTTTATCCATTTCCAAGAATCTTTTTGTCATGCAAATTTGCATTGATTAGTTTTTAATTTGAGTTTCTAGAAATGTGCTCTGAATACTTAATTCTGGCAAAAGTACGTCTTTCTTTGCTAGTATTAGTGACAGTAACTGCAGTCCACGAATGGGGAGCCTTGACGGATTGTTTTTTAACACACGTAAACTTCAGCTGCTTCAATGATCTTTAGTTCCGCTGGCAGCCTTCTAGGAGTTTCCTACTCTGGTAAACTTAAATTTCAAGGAAAAAGAAACAAAGATATTTAAGTCCCGATCCTGCTCTATTTATGCAAACAAACCTGCCCCCTGCTAGGCCAAAAATTGCAGTGTGACACATCAGTAAATGAGAATTTTGTCAAAAGTGCGATCTGCGAGTACGAATTCACTACAGACAGGACAACTGAAAGCCCTTTGCTGGCACGGGGAACCTGCTCTGACCGAGGAAGGATCAGGGACTGCAAAGAGAAGGGCATTTCCTAAGAGTCGGGGACCAAAAATTGATGGGGAGTAGTTTTTCCCGTCGCAAAAGTGAACCTGAAAGCAAGGTGAGCTTTGCTGTTGCGTCCCTGCAGCGTGCCGGCGGCTCTGCTGCGGTGCAGCGCCTTGCGCAGCCTCCAACTGCCCCATGCGTTGCAAGGAGGGGGCTGCAAACCTGGGGATGGCTGGGCCAAAGGTACCTGTGCGGCTGCAAATCGTCACCCACGGCAGGGTGTTCATTCCAAAAGTAACAACGAAACGGGAGGGAAACTCTGCCGTCAAACAAGAGAGGTGAGGGGCAATAATATACATAAAAAGCAGTAGGATTGAAGAGTCAGTGAGGAGAAAAAGAGAGGTAAAATGGATTAATATTTTAGTTAAGTATAGAAATATAGGAATTTGTGCAAAGTTTGAGGTTTTCTCCAACAATACCTTAGAAATACAGACATATTTTTAAATTTCTCTTTAAGATGTTAGAAGACACTTCACAAAGCATAGAAGTTCTTGATGTTTTTTTTAAAAATCAAGGCAGACAATTAATTTCCTCTTTCTGCACATCCAATACCTTATGTATTTATACAAAATTACATTCATAGCCCTATTTTTTATTGTTCATACACTACTTTTGAAGCAAGCTTTTTATTTCTTTCCTGCTTTAAAGCAAAAACATATCAAATATTACAGTATAGGCATAAAAATAAATCATGTTTGAAACAATCTAAAGATTAAACTTTATTTTTCTTAGCTGATTGTATTATTTGAACAATAATATTTTCAAAAAAAAATTATTCATCTGCCTGATGAAAGAAAGTACCTGATACATATTTTTATTCAAATATTACTCCCATGGAATATTGGCAACATTTTATGTTTCAGCCTAAGCTACAAATTCCTTCAGAACAAATCAAATGTCTTTAAAGAATATTTCTGTTTGAAAAGGAATTAAGCTTTCCTGAAAGAATTTTAAAGGTTGTGATATTCGCAGTCTGATAAAGCAGCACCTTTAATGAAATTCTAATTAGCAATTTCATGCACTTTGCTATTAGTCATATCAGATTAGTGCACATTTTCACAGCCTTCCTTTAATTAAGTGCACTTATTCCAAGTTTCAAACACTTTCCTTATAAGATGAAAACTGTGCTGAAATGTTATTTAGTAAACAGCAGACGTGTGAAAGTAAAGGTGCGTATCTGTGCGCTGACGGACATTTTAAACTGTCCATGGGAGCACACATTTCTGGTCGCTGCCAGCTGCTTTGTGTGCTTTGTTTTCTGCTGTGTGTTTGTCGGCGTTTTGCAAGTGCCTTTGAAGAATGCAGAGAAGTAAAGTCCAGTTTTTCAAATGGCTCCAAGGATGCTCAAAAGTTTTCGTGGCTGACTCGTCCCCACGTTTCTGATTTAGACAAGAAGCGGAAAATTTGCCTTGAAAGAAAGTCAGACAGTCCAGTCTGCAGTACCCATGGCTGCTTTCCTGGACATCACCTTCCATCACATCACCTTGCACCGTCGCAGCAGGGGCCCTTGGTGTAGTTACTGCGTGTGGATCCACTCTTTTACCCGCCCACATCACCAGCAAAATTCCTGTATGCTTTAGTGGGAATAGGTGAGGCCTTATCTCTCGTATAAGGATATTGCATTGCAAAGGCAAATACTTCTGAAATACTGTACATAACACTCATCTCTCTGCAAGCTGATTAACTTCTGGTCAGCGTTGTAAAAGGTGAGAGATTACAAACATTGCTTTAATTCGCAGTACACCTTGTTTTGCATGATAGGAGCAACACAGGGGGTGATGTAACATACATAATGATAAGTAAGCCTAATATGTTCAGGTAGATAAAGGATATAAAGCATTTCTTCCTCTTTCCACAATGCACAGCTATAAAAACACCCATGTGATCATTTTTCATGTTTCCTATATTTTAAAAAATATACTTGAATGTTTTCTTATACTCCAGAGTAGAATATATTTTTTTGCTTTTAAATGCCCCTTCTCAGGTACTGATCCTCAGGTCTGTCGTGTTCCAGGATTTGCATTTTATTGTATTAGCTAATTGCACGTGTTTTTAAACACATGTTCTCTTGCTGATGTCATTCGTTTAGGCTGTAACGTTTCTGACGTTTTTAGGTAGTCCCCCAGGCTTCATAGCCTTCTTAGCAGGGTCCCTTCAGTGAGGGGTGTTTGCTTTATGATTACTGACTGACATCTCAATAACTTGGAACATATTGAGCAGCGCATGCCTAGTGAGCAGCTTTTTTAAATGCGTAGTCCACTTTGTCAAGTCATGTGCGAGCTGTAATTTAGGCTAATAATTACCAGACATGAATGCTATGATACATTGATGTCTACAGTTTTTCCCCCCTCTAAGTACTGAATTTTAATACATTCAGAAAAGGTTTTCCTAAGGCCAAGATAAGCCTCCCAAAAAGCTCATATGGAAGCACTTTAAAAGTGATAAATGATTTGGAATCTACACTGTCTACTGATGTAAGTCTCAGGAAAGAAAATTAGAGCTAACAGGTGTTAGATAGGGAATGGTGAAGCATTTTAATAGAATTGTCAAAATGTTGGTCCCAGATGCTGACATTAATACATGCAACAAGGAATGTAATGCTGTACTGCCATTAAATGATTATTCGTTTAAATTTCAAGTCGATGGCAGGAAATCCTAACTTTGTCCACTACTTCTCTGTAGAGGCCATCCCTCCTGTGCTTTCCTCTATGATTTGCATCAAAGTGTAATGGTTATATGGCTCACATCTGCATGCTTTAAATAATCCATGGCTGTCAAATTTCATTTTTTCCTCTCAGATCAGAACCTTCATAACCCCTTCTCCATCAGCCTTGAAGTCGCTACAAATATATCCGTACATTTGGGGGAAAATAATTTAAATACTGTGAGTTAAAGGATAATTAATCTTTGAACTATTTTCTTGCTTCGAATGTATTTACTAAGTAATCTGCACGAACTTGTAATTATTATGTATTTGTAAGGTATTTTCCATGTAACCACAAAGTATTTACATGGTCATATCAATCCTGTAAATGATAATGATACTGAGGGAAGGGGGTATGAGGAGGGGAGCTCTGCTGCCTATGTTAAAAAGCTTTTCCAGAAATCTTTGGAATTCTCTTCAGTGAGGTAGTCTGAGAAGGCAGAAAAAGCACATCCTTTAGAGATTACTAGAATTTCTGCCAACAAAAGAGATCCAATATCCATGTACAGTTCAGCTGGGTGAAGGGGGAGAGGGGAGTGCAGATAGTGACAGATTTTTTTTTATCTCTTGTTTTAACAGTAAATCATTAATTTAAAAGTTGCTGTTATTTTTCAGGGGAATTGCTGCAGTTTACAGACTGCTGAAAGCTCGGCATTCATTCTAGCTTCAAAGACAAAAGGGAGATTTCTCTTTCTAATCTTTGCAGAAGCCTAAATAGGATGTAGCCTGTAGTCAGACCATCTCCGGCTGTAATCTTGTCAGAGCTCAGCACACATGCATAGGCGTGCTCACACACAGGCAGCATCACAGTCGCAGCATTAATAAAGCCATTTTTCCAGCCTGGTTGAAAGCAAGCAAGCAAGCTG
Source organism: Opisthocomus hoazin (assembly GCF_030867145.1). Lineage (NCBI taxonomy): Eukaryota > Metazoa > Chordata > Aves > Opisthocomiformes > Opisthocomidae > Opisthocomus > Opisthocomus hoazin. The sequence continues at coordinate 73,031,401 of NC_134419.1, read as the reverse complement.
TGAGATTATTGGCATTTTAAAATACTTGGGAGGCAATAAACAGGTATTAGGACAAAAGAACTGATTAGAAGTGAAGCGCTATGGTGGGTCAGATCTGAAACGTGGGATGGAAGAGCCTTGGGTATGCAGTCACCAGGGGAGACCTCCTGTGCTAGAAGAGCTGGGTTGGTTCATCCGTAACTGGCGTCTTATCTCCCCGTGGAGCTCGCAGTTAAAAGCCAGTGCCTTCTTGGAAGATTTTCCTTACAGACAAGATATCAAACCAACCCCTGCCTAACCACTTATATGCACTAATGATCCCACGGTGCTTTCCAAAAGAGGAAAACATTAGCCCAGGCATCATAATAATAGTCTACTTTCTTATAAACCCCATACAATTTAAATTCAATCTGGTGTTATGGCATTTTTGACTTCCTGACCCAAACTCATGTGCATGTAGCTCTGAGCTGTTAAGCAGACCATCACTCCTTTCCAGAGGTAGATCCGTCTCTCTGGTGCCTTGGAAGAGATTTCTTCGCCCGCGTTTCAGTGAGCCTCTCCTGGTAAATGTGCCGTATGTAAAACCATTGGCTGAAGGCGACACGGCATCCACAGGGCCATGTTTACTAGAGACACACATCCTTCGTTTCCTACGACTACCGTTGCCAGAGACTGCAGTGGAGAAAGGCTCTCAAATCCCTCTGTTGGTAAAAAGGCGAAAATGCTCCAGAAAGGTTTTCCTCTCCTTTGCTTTCTACCCACAGCTCCCTTAGACAGCGTCCAGAGCATGTGCAACAGAGAAGTGCATCCCTCTGCGTGTCAGAGACGGGAAATACACTCGCATTTCAAAACTGAACATTTTTGCGAGCTGAAGGGACAGACTCTCACTCAGTTCACATCCTGCCCAGATTTTCCTGGGAGAGTCCTGGTGCCCGGGGGATCTTCACACCCCGGCCCAGCACCTTTGTGGAGGGGGCTCCCCTTGGACCCTGCCTGCTCTGCAAAGTAGCAGAGCCAAAGCAGATGCTGAAAAAGGTCCGTGAAACAAAACAGGCAGCTTGCTGGCGGCTGCAAAAACGTCGCCCTGGACTCACCGGAGTGACGAGCGGGGCTTGGTGGTTGGGGGTGATGTGGTGGGGATAATCCTGCAGCACCTGCTCTGGGACAGCCGGAAAAAAGATGCTGGAAGCTAAAGTTACTGGGAGAGCAGACTAAGTGAACTGTGTTCTGCACCTCTTCCTATTGCGGTGCTCCCTGAGCGTTTCACTGCCTGCCCTTGCTTGTAGGTAATCCTGAGTGCTTGAAAATGGGGAAGTTCAGCCTGAGAAGGCCACCTGAGGGTGGGGGTTTGGTGTACCCAGATTTCAGGGCAAAGGCTGGAAGCTGATTCAGTTACCAGTCAAGTGAAGCTCATGCCACACTTGAGCCAGCCCTCCTTACTGTCACCAACCACCTGGCAGGGGGCTGCTCGTACAACTGCACACCGACACGCCACGTACCAGCTCCGCGCTTGCCCTTGCGGTGTACTGGTGTTGTGTGGAGGGCTGAACAGAACAGAAGGTATGCATGAGCCACTCTGTGCATCTGCTAAGGCATGAAAGAAACGTCTGTTTGTCACGTCCTCATCAGCGATTGCAACAGAGTGGCTGCAATGGGGAGTTCCACTAGAAAAGAACGGCATGAAGCATCTTGTCATCATTCCTTTGGAAAGCTGCGTGGTCCTCCCCAGCCTGTGGTCCCAAACAGGTACAGGAGTCTGCTTGCTGTCACACGACTGTGTGAAATAAAATGAGCTTTTACAATCGACAATATGGTGAAAGATTGCTCAGTAACTATGCCTACAAATTTCTGTTTCTGACTGTCCTAACAAGCAGCCATGAGATGTTTTTAATTGCACAAGTTTTACAATACAATGCTGGACTTGTACGTTTTATTTCAGTATCATTAGTGCAGGTGGCTGCTATCATTTTGGAAACTTGTCTTTGTGGTGTTTGCAGCCAATTATTTTTTCCATGCTATTTTTCCTTCCTCTGTGTCATGCAAGTGTAGCTCTTCGTATAACTCATGTTAAGCAGAAATGAGCCCAGACAGATCAGATTTCAGATCCCTCAGGCCCATTGATGTGAAGTTCACAGTCGGCCCACTGTAGAGAGAATTTTGGAGTCTGTATTCTCTCCTCTCAGAGTCCCTGGGGTTTTGTTCAGCTCCATTGATAAAATTAACTGATGTGGGTAAAGTTTTCAGCAGCCTACTCACCTCTGCTGTCACAGCCCCCTTACCCAGCCAAGACCTATTCCTATCTAAATAAATTCTATGAATGAATGGTCAAATATCAAACATGGGGCCATTTGGACGTCTTGTCTAAGAAACACCAATTCAAGCTGCAAAGTGTCAGAGAAGTGTTACTAAGATGATTCTCTGAAATGCCTTATGATAAAAGATGAAAAGTTTTTTACTTGCCCAGCTTTGGAAAAAATGAGGTTGAGGGTAGAAGACTGCTGTCTGAACTGCTGCAGGATGAGCTAGACAACAATGTTTAAAGATGAAGCAATTAACATAAAACCAGTCATGAGTCAGTAAGTGGAGGCTTAGAATTGGAAGGTACCTAGCTCCAAAAGGAGCAAGGCTCTATAGCAGTCTCCGAATTACTGGTTGCAAGGAAATGCAATCACTTTCAACATCGAGGTTTAATGCACTGGGAGGCAATGAAACACTTGATCCCCAGTACACAGGATGTGTTTTCCTGTACGGCGTGATTTACAAAGGCCATATATAAGTAATGGCTGAAAAATTGGTTTGATGAGTACCCTGAGGTTCCATGTGACCAGCCCTAGAGGCAGGCGTCTTGGTTTGCATGCTCTCCCCTGAGCTGGCATGGAGCACACGTTGTGATTTATTTCCCCATTCTTGCAGCAAGCCAGAATCCCCCTCTCAGCCCTTTACTGGTAGGAACAACTGCTGGATGACAGAGAATAATTGCCCTGTCTCTGAAAGAACCATCTCATTGGGACTGGGCAGGATGATCATACCAGAGAACCACAAGATTATACATTATAGGAAGAAAACAGCCTATTGTGACAGAAAAATGTTACCTTGGACCCTCTCCCCCCGCAGCGTGTTCCTTCAGGAGTGTATTTCTACGTGAGGGAGTCCTTGCCCCTGGGCATTGGCGTGGGGGATGCTGGCTGGACTCTGATCACACCCTACACCTCCCAGACCTTGCTATATCGAGGAAATACAATTATCTGGTGCCCTCTCAAATTGTGCTGGAGACCATTTTGAATTTCCCTGGTGAAGTAAGGGGAAAGACCAGTTCCCCACAGCCCATATTGCAATGACCTTCAGTTAAGCATCGCTGTCCAGGTAAAAAGTCCACATCTTCCCATGTTTAACCCTATAGCTCTGACATTCAGACTAAAGCTACAGGGAGAGTCATCAGGAGCAGTAGGAGCAGCAGGGGCAGCAGCAGGAGTTAAGCTCCACTACAACCAGTGGGAGTGCAGAACACACAGACCAGCCCCGTTTAGCTGGTTGACCCACCAGTAATACCCCCATAGCCTGTCGCAAGCACCTTATCTCTCCCCTCCATTAGCAGGCAGCAACAGCATGAGCTCGGGTTCAAAGAGTGGTTTTACCACTGACAACAGCCTTGATAGCAAATTTCTTGTTGACTAGAGCCCACCTGATACAGCAATCCCAATACCTGCTGATGGGGTCAACTGGGAACATTTCTGAGGGTCAGTCCTTCCCTATGAACTGCTGAGGTGCAGGGAAATTAATTCACAGGGAGAACTAAACACTGTTGAATGACTGGAAGAAGAGGTGATTAAGTGTGGTAAGACATCCTTCTACAAACAGACAGATCATAAGGGGAAACTCGGTGACCTCAGAGGCCATGAGAATATATCAGAAGTGTCTCCGCTTGTGTAGGAGAAGACACGGACCTGAGGCAGACCTTCAGCTAATGCAGAAGGAGCTCTGGCAGTTTACATCAGCCAAGGAACACTCCCTTCATCGCCTTCGTGTAGCAGCAGTGCTGCTCCCTGCTTGGAGCTGAATAATCTTTCTCACAACTACTCTCTTTTCAGCCAATATTGAAGTCTGCCCTGACCCCAAGATCATTCCTGCGCCGGCAGCGTAACCTCCCTCCACTCAGCCAAGGAACATGCACATGAGCCTTACATAAAAGAAGTATTTCACCCAGATGATATTTCTTGCTTAAAGTAGTCATTCTCCCCACAGTATTGCCACTTACCCAGTGCGCAAATGCTTTTCATTAAGTGCAAATAACATATTTTCTATCGACTCGAGCCTACGTTCTTTGTGCCATTCATCATTATGCATACCTAATATGTTTTGCAAACCCCCAAATCCCCCACTTTCCGCCTTTTGAGGCATTTCTGAAATCAAGCAATAATATTACACCCCTGTTTACTTTTAGACATGTATTTTTTTCAAAGCAAATACATTCTGTGTTTTAAGTAAGATACCACCATGTATTTATGGGAGTTTAATAAGTTCTTCCATTAATAACATAGACAAACTAATTTACCAGAACGTGTCTGTTTTAAACTTTGGGAACAAAGAGTGGGAGTATGAAAATCAATCTTTCCTTTGTACTTGAGCCACTGACCCATTAAAGCTTTGAAGATCATTTCTTTAAGAAATTGTGAGGAGTTATTTAACTACAAACAGCAGCTACCTTCCCATTCCAGCTGCGTAATCAAGCGTAATAAATTAGAGGAAAAAAAATAAAGGTTCACTCCATTTTTTTTTTTATAACTGAAAATTCTTAATAGCAGTTTGACAAATCGGCCCACAGCAGAAAGAAACCAGTATTCTTCCCAAGACTGCTGTTTAGCACAAGTTAAAACATTGCTTAAAAGGTATTTTTTGTCTTTAATGATGGTTCAAAAATGTTCTTAGTTGCCCAGGCTTAATGATTTAACTCAATTTAATTGTAGAAGTTACCCATCACAGGAAAAAGTTAGCAAATCTGTGGACTACAACATCATTAGTGGCTGCATGCATGAAAACGTACAGTGATTCCTTTTTGCTTCAGAAATGAACTCATGATGGCCTTGCTTATTGTTAGCTATCATTAATAACTATGTCACAGTTTAACACTGATAGTATGCTCAGTTATGTAAGAGTGGAAATTTAAAATAATCTTTGTCTTAAACTGCTTAAGCAATCTACATGTTAAATAATTATAATGATGTTCTAGTTATCAGAAGCTCAAATGGAAGAAGGCTATGTGGGATGTCACTAAAACCTGTTGGTAAAAGGCAGAAAAACGACAGCCTTTTTAAAAAATCTAACATATGGCTACTGTAAGGATGATTTGTAAAAAATGCATCTGTTTCTTCAATGTTCACAGTCTCCACTTACGATAAATACACAACAGTTTTCAAAGGCTCCAGATAACCTGAAATAGGAGTAGTAGCTTGCTGGAAGAAAGCTGGCCAGGAACAGAGTGCGGTGCTCTGTGAGGGAGTACGGGATAACCCTGCAGCATTTCCCAATACCAAGGCTGGAAAGATCACAAGCATAGGGTAAAACTCAGATTCACTTTTTTCCCTGATTTTCTAAAGCATTTTTGCTAAATCTGCAGAGGTTGATATCTTTTCAAACCAGGGCATTGAAAGTCCTTTCCCTGCCCGCAGAAGACATGCAGGAAAAGCTGTGAGAGAAGAAAAGCTGAATAAATACTTTGCAGTTTTGTAATTCATGTTTTCAGAGACAGGCGCGTGAGGCTTCGGCACAAAATGTAACTGCAGTTTATACCTGGGAGTTCAGCCACTGTGCCAGACACAGTCACTGCCCACACGATACCCAGACAGGTACCTCACTGCTTATTTGTCTGCACAAGATTACGGGTAGTTCCAGGCAAACTTGCAGTCATTGCTGCCTTGTTTTGCCCTCAGAGTGCCTAAAATTTAATAGTTAGTTAACTTATTGAGTAATCCTCCAAGCAAGGAAATCCCCTGCAGACCCAATAACCCCGCAGAGTGTCAGCTGTGAAGACCATACACGAGAACTCAAACACCGAAGGGCTGTTGGTGACATTACATGTACGGAAAGTAATAGCAGGAGCAGGGGAGAAAGATGGCCCACAAAGAGCATTGGCTGACCGATGTCCTACAGCTTCTGTTTCTTGACCAAACTCCCAGATCGCCATTCAACAACATGTTAAAGCACATTCTTGAGTCCTTCTCACTACAAAGCGCATACTTATGGGCTAATTTTCTTTTTAACAGATAAGTTACCAGAAGACAACGACAAATCCACTTTCAATATTCCAACAAAATAACAATTCTTTGTAGCGTTGATGAAGCTGGAGGATTTCACGTGTTGCCAAACACAAGTGTCCTGACTACCCAGCCCTTAGACACAACTTATTCTATTCCTTTCTATCTCAAAAATGTACACAAACCTGTATTATCTATCTATTTTCTTCTGGTTTCTCAAAGACAAGAAAGAAGAGGGGGAAATCCCTGATGAAGAAATTCTATTTTATCCAGATGCTTAAAATGGGGAAAGGCTCATTAAATGAAGTTCAGAACTTCAAAATTACACCTGGAGTGTTTCTTCCCTCTGTTAGTACCAGAGGTGAGAAACTGCCAGGAACAGCATAAAATACGGTGGATATGATCTTCAAGAGCATCTAAGTCACTGAGAAGTTCGTGCACCCTGGACATTCAAATCTGAATCCTGAGATTCTTCAGAGTGAAGGTCCAAGGTAGAAATACCTTGGCTTTCCTTGTTTCTGTTGCTGATATGTTAATCGCATGCTGAAAAATTACATTTAGAGTTCCTTTTTTTCAAATCAGTGTCATTTCTTTTAGAGTATCCCTCTGATTTAGCTGGGATTCAGTTCATAACGTCATTAGAATAACACATTTATGAGCCATTTATTAATGTACTACAAGGTCTGCCCTAGCAACTATGTCAACATACTCTTCACCAATGCAGATCATGAAATACAGGCGACAATAGTGTTAAAAAACAAGCTTTTAGATCCATTTTACTTTGTTGCAACACTGCTTTGCAGATACTGAATTAGAGCCCATTTAAACCATTCAAGCATATAATCAAATTTCAGTAATGAGTTATTAATTAAGCAGGGGCATCCAATTCTGTGCTAACTGCCTCATAAACAATCGACAGGAGATTTGTGAATTTTGACTTCCTGACACTATTAAACAAATCAATATTAGGTTTCAGACACAGCAATTCAGACAGTTTTCCCTGTTATTTGGCAATCGTCTGCCTGGAATACTAATGAAAGAATTAAGAGCTGTAGATTTTGCATGTGTTCCATCAAAAAGATCCTTATCTGTGGGGAATTGGGGCCTGATTTGCATGGCAGAAGACTTTGCTTTTGTAGGTACAATTTTTTCTCAATATGTCACTCATTAGTATTTATAAACTACAGAGCAGTGAAGCCTTCAGCCCCTATTCATAATGAACAGTCATATCCCTGCTGGAGATACAACTGAACAAAGCCGCTTATTTATTTATATAGTGGTCCTTTTCATTTCTAGCTAACCAAAACTGCAGAAAACTTGCATCTAAGGTGATTCCTGAGCAACTTTACATTTGATTTATTTTTCAGAAGGCAATAGATATATGTGTGTTAGTGTGCACATATGTACGTACGGGTATATATAGAATTGTGTATGTATACACAATGAGCTGATTAGCAACTAGTTGTATGAGCATTTCATTTATTTACGTGCAGCAATTCAGTGTTTAACAATTACTTCTTTAAAATTTCTATATCTTTCATAGACTTCTTGTTTCTTTCACCCTCCCTCCTCTCAAAATGAATTCAGGCCCGAGTTCAGCCAAGCTTTGGGGTTAAGCAGGAGCTTTGGTGTTTTGCTGAATTAGGGATTAGTGCTGCGAAAAGTGCTGGGTTAACAGTCCTGCAGGATGAAGTCCGGAGAGCAAGTACAACAGTGATACCTCCTCTGCCGGCTGCCCTTTGCCGTTGTGACAGAGTTGAACTTCACCTAGAGATAAGTGAGTGTTTAATTTTCATAATCACATAGTCTTCGGCCCCTTAATGAAGAAGACAGCAGGGGCTACAAGCACCTGTTGAGGTAGCTGCTTTTGTCATGAGGATTATCTGGCTGCTGAGAACTGGGCTGAGGCAGCACATGTCTGGCTCTCAGGGTGCTCAGTATACATTTACCCCAGTGTTTTAAATGGTTTTACTGGAAATTTCTGGCTGCTCTCTCTAGTACTGGATGAAGCAAAACTACGACCCAAAACCCTGCCCTAAAATTTCTTCTCCACCTGTATCTGTGATTTAATGTTTTGCTCAAACAGTGGCTTAGACACTCTAGGAAAGGTTGCTTTCTCACATCAGTTTGCTATTTCCCAGGCTGTAAATACATTTTCCCTTAGTTTCAGTATCTCCATCTCAGTCCCAGCTGCAAGAAAAATGCAGAAAGGTATATTATTAGACTCCAAATGAAGTTAATGTTTCGTTTACATACTCCTCAGTTTCTAACACATAAACAGTCTCTTGTCAGCAAAATAGCTGAATCTTATTTGGTTAGCAAAATTTATGCTGTATTTACATAAACAAGAGTCCAAAAATTTAAAGGATAAAAGACTCACTAGCACAGAAATCAGTGTGAAAATAGGTCAGAGATCAAATCTTTTAAAAACAACGTTGACGAGGAGGGATAAAAGCACCGTAGAGTGATCAGTTCCAAAGTGGGTCAGGATTTTGTCTGCCGGAACAAGTCTCCAGCATTATTTCTCCTGTAGAGTACTAATGTGCAAGCTCTACCCCAGGACTCCCTTGTTCTGCACACAGAGGAAAAAAAATGTAGTCTCTGCCCCAAATAGCTCATAGTCAAAAGTACAAATAAATGGCAATGGGTGCACAGAGTCTGGAGATGTTGTCAAAGGAGAATGCAAGGGAATTAGGCTGCCTACTAAATGGCGGGGGGGAATGTGGAATTGAATGCATCCCAGGTCTGAGTTTTGTTTTATTTGGCTTTTCCACCAGCCTCTCTCTCCCTTTATTTCCTTCTCTCTAGGATCTTACGACGTCTAACTCATTAAAAATCTTCTTTTTAATTATCTGCCAGGAAAAAAAATTAGCATAATTAAGGACATTTAAATTTAGATTAACAACCAACCTAATACATGGCACTGCTTCCAAGACAAGAATATTTCTTTTAAATGGCCTTAGACTACCCAAAGATTTAAAATAGGTCTCTGTCTAGATTTCTATTCAGTATAGCAGGGAGACTGTATTTCAGTGCACTGAGCATATCACTTGATCTGTTCAGCAGCGTACTCTCATTTTTGTGTTGTGTTCAGCCCCTTTTTAAAACACTGGCCTAAACACTGTTCCGTGTGCCGGGACCCATTTTTAAAAGCACGACTTCAGCATGAGATGTAAGTAGGTCTGCAGTTTGTGAAAGTGGTGGATGTAATGTACCCTTAAATATTAGCCTTCAAATCTACAAAATAAATTTCTGTTTCCAAAATTGCTTTGAAAGTAGTTTCAGACGTGACAGTTTGCCTTCTTGGTGTTTGTGCTGTGAAGGACAGCAGGATAGTTTGTTTTTAATTTTTTTCTTCCTCTGCTATGGGCATGAGAAAGAAGCACCTGAGCAGACAGAGCTCCACATTTCAACTGAGACGTGATCAGAGACCTCCACCTGCTCGGGTCCTCACTGCAGCAGCTGGTGGTGAGCAACACTGAACATCAGCACAGCTATTCATGATGACTCCCCATAAATTTCCACAGGAGTAACATCACACTGAACACCTGCAAGAACAGGGTCTCCCTGACCTGGATTGAAGGAGGGGTTCCTCCCCCTAACTAGGGACGCTGAATCCCAGTGCCGCTGGTAGGAGGTTGGTCTCCGAAGGCTCCCTGTATCATCAGTGCTGAAATGGCTGGGTTTCAGATGTTGAAATGTAGGCAGTCAGAATACCTCAAAATGCTATTGAAAGTACAAAATAAATAAATCTGGCGTAAATAAGATAGGAAAACATGTTTCTTATCTCACTTGTAAAACCAATGAGGTATGTTCTTAGTTTGGCTTACCCGCAAAAAAAGTGACTTCCTGAGCTCCTTATGTTCCCTTCTTGCCTGTCTTCCAATGATCCCTTGGAAATTTTGAAGCCACTGGTCGGTTCAAGCTGTCAGCAGAGTAGAAGCGACATGGGAAGTCTGTCCTGCTAGCTGAGGGATCCAGAGTACACAGACTGTACCGGGCAGGATGCAGAGCAGCCTCAGTACCAGGATTGTGCCCAGTGGAGGAGTGTGCTAGCAGGGCTCCCCTCTTGCTACATAGGAAATAATGGAAAAAATCATGGGGTCAGCACCATCAGGGACTGGTTGGGGGCTCTTGCTCTCTCTCTGCATCCAGTACAATAGACATGTTCTACTGTGACATGCTTCTGCCTGTGACAAAGTGTTAAATACCCCCAAAATCCAGTGAGTCCCTGTGCCCAGAGCAGGTCAGACCTTCTGCGTGTGTCTAAGCTGCACCCGTTCAGCAAGGTCTGGCATTTCTAGGTGTCCAGAAACCCTCAACTAATACAGTTCACCGAGGAGAAGAGCCAAAACACCCTTAGCCCTGTCTCAGTAAATCCCCACTCCACTGCTGGTGCCCCATGCCAGGGAGGCTGCGAGATGTGTCTGATCCCCATGGATGCTCCACGATCTGCAGGGCTGACCTCAGCCCGAGGTCACAAATCTTAGAGGAAACCAGGTTTCACCAGCTCTGCAGCTCGCAGACCTGCTTTGCTCTTAAGGTGAGAATATCCCTACAGTGTGGAAAAATATGAAGCCTGAATAAATTAAAAACGGGAGCTATGTTACGCGTTACTGTCATTTAATTAACATCTCATAATGTGTTGCTTAAGGAATCAATGCTCTATCAGGATGAAGCCTACAAGCATTTTCCCTGTTTAATCAAAAATGTAGATCACATCATATTTTATTTCTTAAAAAAAAATTACTTACTGAAAAAGCTATGATTAAATTTTATATTAAGAACAATTTCTCTGAATTAATTCTCCTCCTAAAAATTCAGTGTCAAAAAGGAACACGGAAATTACTGTATAAAATTCAGAAATCTGCAACGATTGATGGATGGGTTCATTTGACTTTATTAAATTTCATTCTTTGTGCACTGACAATGACTTGACAGTATTTATCCCTACAACATTATATATATGCATATTCTGACATCGTAGTTTGGGCTAGCCACCTCTTGTTTAGACAACCTGACAACTCCTAACATAAGAATCTCTTTTTTAGGTTTGCTATCTTCTTTTCTTTTAACTTTGGTGGATTTGAACTATTTGTACTGAAATCGTGTGTGTTATGTTCCTGCTTCTAAATAATAGACTATTTATTTCAGCCACCACCATTCAGATCAGAGGAAGGGCAAGGATGTTCTCATATGTGTTGGAGCAGAACATGAAATTTAGATAAAGCAAGAGGAAGGAAGCAAAGAATCTTTTACTGTACTTGAGAAAAGACATGCCTATTTGGGACAGGTTTCAAGCCTTCAAAAAGCCACAAAGAACTTACCGCAGATTTAGGTTTTAAAAGCTTTGTGCTTTACCTGTGCAAGTTGTCTTCCATCCCACCACTGAGCAGAACATCTCTTCTCCTGCTGGCTCTGAAGTGCCAAAAAACTTGCTGGGACCCAGAGCTGGAGACGGGACCACAGAGGCAGTTCTCCCATGTCCTTCACCATTGAGTGCTTGGCCCAGGCACACTGACTCAAGATGTAATGTTCAGAGCCACGGAGGAAAGGAGAAAGAGGTGGGAGGTACAGACACAGAGACAGACAGTTTGGAATAGCTATTCGAGAATGAAAGCACAGTCATTAAAGGCGATTGAGGAAGAGACAGGGATTTGATGATTTCTGGATTTTTTTTCTTTTTAAACTTAATAGAAAATACAAAAATGCATGCCAAGGAGCTGTGTTGGAATATGAAGTAAATGTAAGTTTTCTAATGTTGAGAAAAGTCAGGTTTAAAGTTGCCTGGGAGACATCAAGTGCATAGACAGAACAATACAATTTTTAAATAAGTGAAGTTATATTTTCCTCAAGACCCCAACCTTACTCAGAGACTGGCTCAGAGGACAAACTGGGACTGTTTACTGAAGGAAGGAGCAATGTGCCTGGTTGCAAGGCAAGGCACAAAGCAGGAAGAGGAGCAATGGTCTTGGACTTAATGCAAGTGAGGTACCCAGGGAAATGGCACACGTTCCTTACTGTCCTCCACAGCATCCCCATCAGATACCAGGCAACAGAGCTTTAGTTGTCCAAGGTGGTCATTGTGTGCGATTCCTCATTTTCTGGGTGCCCAACATGGGACCAAGTCTAACCTTCAAAACTGCCGACCACATTCCTTTGGAGCTGGCATAAAGAAGAGCTGTGCTTCAGGCACCACACATGTCGTGTCATGCTGGTGCTTTCTGAAAATTCAGACCTTTTGGACTAGTACGCCAAACTAGTGTACTTTGGCACTTCAGTTCGTATTTGTGAATCGCCATCTCTTCTCATAGGTGCACTCGGCACATAAATTCAAAGATGTTTGTGAAGCAAACTCACCAGAGCAAGCATGAATGCCACAGACTCTCCTCCAAGGACATTCAGGAGTCACTTCTCAGATGATAATTTGAGTGGGTACAGTAAAATAGATATGGAACCCACATTTAATAAGGAAAATATAGTACTAAATAACTACTTAATAGGTGCCCTGAATAAGGCCAGAGGCTTATGAGAAAGAGGAGTGTGTGACTATTTAATTACAGGCTGTACCACCATGGGGATGCACAAGGGGCTGAAATCCACTTCTGAGCACTTGATTACAATCCTACCATCACCCTTTCCCGTGTAAAAGGAGTTGGTGTGTAACTTCATGTGGGGTGGGTAATGCCCTTCCTGCTGTTGTAAAGCAGAGCCTGAAGGGCAGGGGCAATGCGCCAGTGATCGCGGGGTTTGCGTTTTACGATGCTGTCTTTTCCTCGTATGGCATCAATGATAAAATTGTGTGCCTCACAGCTTCACCTGGGAAAGTAATGCAAGTGGCCTTTATCACCCTATTCACTTGACCTGAAACACATAGTAGAAGGTTAAGCTGATCGTTTTCTAAGGGCTTAATTAAGTTGTACTAACATGAAGTTATATGGACTTGTGACTGACCTTATTAAATCATTAAGTGTAACGAAACTGCATTAAACCTTTGCCCCCTACCTGGCCAGACAGTGCAGAATAACATGAATTATCTCACAATAGCTCTACGTATATAACGTTGATTACAGATGTCTAATGTATAATAGAAGTAACAATGGGAGCAAAGAAGAAGAGGCCTCCAGCCAAAAAAAATAATTCTTGCTTTAGCTGTTGTATTTTATGAAAATACATTAGCCAGTTAGACAGGGCTTGATTTTGAGCATCATGTAGGCTTTTCTTGAAACTCAGTCCAGGCAGGGGCTTGAAACCTAAATTATAGGGAAACGGCAGTTATTTTGGGTAGAAAATAATCAGTCTTCTGAATGTCAACACCTCCTTTGAAGGCTCACTGGCATTCCCCCTGAACTCTGTGGTTTGTTTGTTTGCATAAGAGAAGGTATGGTTGTAGGTAGATATTGTGCCTGGAGCTAGAGAAACAGGCATCTTCCTTACGAGCTCTCTCAGAAGCAGACTGTGAGGGGCCTAGTGGCTACACTGGTCCTTGCCTGGACTCTGATGGTGGAGAATCTCTTCCAACAAGCTGCCTGAGACTTCCCTTGTAGCTCTTGGCAGGTACCTCAAATCTGTCTGTGCCTCTGGCCACTGGCTGTGGTGTAGGAATAGTGATGCTGGTCCAGCTGGGGTTAATCTTGCATAGATGCATTCATGCATGTCTGAAATGGACTCAGTCATCCTGACTTTGATGAAAAGAGACCAAGCAGGCATTTCTCTGGCACGTATACTCATCTTAATGATGCATGCAACGGCATTGATATCATTGCCATTTTGCGTATACGGTTAAGAAAAATTACCTTTCCTTGTTTCAGCACAGTTGTTTTACTCCAGAAGTTGCTCTCCAGTATCTGCCACTCCAGTGTTTTTGGTAGGACACCTTGGAGTCCACCAACTGGCTATCAAGGCAACTGCTGGCCCATGCTGTTGTCGTGATTGCAGCCAACATCTATGGGTGCAGTTCACCACGCTGTCCTGGAGACATCCTGCTAAGCAGGACCAGTGGGTTTCTCTGAAGGTTCAGCAGAGCTGTAGGAACTCAGCAGAATTACTGCTGGTCTGAGGCTAAATATGAACAATTCTGAGCTTGAAAGTCAGAGGCCAGAGAAATTTAACTAAAATATACAGCATGGACTTACTGCAAAGGTACAGAAGTTCATCATGGATAAATATCTGGTTAAATAGATTCAGTCAAATGAGGAAAAAATACAGAAAATCTCTGATGAATTGCTGTAGCCTGCACAGTGCCTTTACTATTGTGTGTTTCATATTTTGTTTTAGGTGCCTGTGGACCGAGGTCTAGGAAGAGAAGAGAGAAGGAGAATCCTGAATTCTGTGGGGCTAAGGAAAAAAAGTTTATAAACAAAGATCTCATTTCATAATCCTTGTGTGGCATATCAAAGCCCAATGGACAGAGTTGTAATGTAAAGTTTTCAAGCCCCTTTTAAATCATTAGTTGTTATTGTATTCAGGGAAAGGATTTGGAGATATAGTTATCCCAGTAACTATAATTTTGTTTTAGAAGGTACTGCCTATATCAGGTGAAGGAATTAATCGATTTGGTGATCGCATCTGACAGAGTGGTAAAGGTTGCTTAATACCTTTCGAGCTTTTTATGCTTTTGATATGATATCTCATTTTCAGCATGAATGGAAAACTCAATTGATCTAAAGAAATCTGTGCTTTAATTTACAGCAGATAAATCTTAGATCATCAGATATCCATGTTTCCAGCAATCATTAAAACTGTATAGTTGGTGGCCGCCTTCCTAGACACTGGCAGACTCGGCGTGCAAACACACGGAGAGTGCAGATTTCTGAGTGCTTAGCCATGAATTTAACTCTAAACGGTGGGCTGGGCTGCCTGCATGGAGGGAAATAGTGTTCAGGTGGAAGAGGAGATGAACTTCAGATTTATGTTCGAATCCGCACATACCCACCCACATACATGTCAGTAGAAGTAATATAGGGCCAAGGTCTATGGATGGAAAGCATAACGCTACACAGCTTGTGGTAAGATGCTCTATTTCAGTATCATAACTTCTTTCCCTATAAAAGCGCAGTAGTTGCTTTTCAGTATGTAATATGCATTTTAGTAGGAATTTGTGTATACCTGTGGGTACTCATAGCTATTTTGGACAGCTGGGAGCCGTAATGATTTCTATTTAAATATTACAAAACATGGAATGGCAAATCCAAGGCAAGCAAGCTGCCACACTTTAAACAAGACCTGGATATACACTATGATCCCTAAAAGCAACTTATCATTGTTCCAGCTGTGACAAAACCTTCTCCTGGGTAAATCAGAGCTCTGTTTGTCCTGATTTACACCATTTACCTTTCAAAATACTTCCCATGGCTTTTTCATTCATTCCAACATACAAGCCTTTTCTCCGCATGCAGCTGCACCTGTCCCAGGTTTACTCCTCAAGCTTTTCTTCATCATAACAAAGCGCCTCATCCTCACACACTGCCTTGCTATATCCCTATGCCAGTTCGTGATTTACAGCTGAGGTACCAAGAAACTGCAGAGTGACTCCCCGGAAAGCCACTGGGAAGGCATTCAGTACCGCCTTGAGCTCAGAGACTCCTAGACCGAACTAATGCCCCTACTCTGAGGCGCGACTTGGAGCCATCTCTGTGTCTAGTACTTCCACCAAACATTAATGTCATTACTAATATTCTGGGTCAGGATATCACAGAACTGGGAGAAGTAGAGAATCCTGGATGCAAGTATTTTTGAGCTGGAAGGTTAGAGGTAGGACAGGCATTAGGATGTAAAGGCAGTCACAAAGTCTCAGCATAACTTACATAAACAATTGAAGTTACAAGTAGACTGCTGTAGTCTTATGTGGGTGGAAGTCCTTTCTTCCCACATTCACTTGTTAATGGAAAGAACTAGTGTCTTGTGTGAAATCCTTTATCAAAAGAAACCCAGAACCGAAATTGTCTTATGCCCTAAAGGCCATGCAAAGCCCAAGTATTTCCCTGGGTAGCTGAAAATGAAAAGGAATTTTAAGGTTCTTCTCTAAGTTCCTCATAACTTCTACATGGTCTTCATTTTCCTTGTAATTATTATGTTATTATTATTATTAAGAAATGGATAGCTGTGTGCATCTTGATCTCTGCACACCGTGATGACTGAGTGGATGTCAATACAATCCAGTACCACACAATCAAGAAGTAGCCTGGGTCATAACTGGCTGTTTTGCACAGCAGCAGCTTAAGTCAAGGCAGAATTTGTCCTAACTGCATGCACCTGTTCCATAGGGTCACACTGAAGATTTTCTGATATATTCCTCACCTTCTGACTGTCTCTCCTTCTTGGTTATAAGACTTTCTGCATCATATAAAATACGAAGTTCTTATGAGAAGCACTGCTAAAATCTGGTTTTGGAAAATAAAAGATTACCTAAGTGGAAAGATTTGTGATATGGTCTCTAGAGTAGTCACATTCCGGATTTGTGTAATCTCCTTTTGAACTTTGCACCAATGCTGGGCCACAGGAGCTCCTTTGTTCCTTACTTTGTTTTCCTGTGTTCTGTAAATTCTGCTCATAAAATGTCTTTGAAAGCCAAGAAACAGAGAGAGAGATTCTAGAAACAGTCAGATATCTCAAGAGGGTAGTCTTAAAATCTAAGCTGTTCTATATGTCCTGATAACTGATTCTTTGGTTTAAGCCTCAGACTTCAATTACAGGGTTATGCTTGTTATGATGTTATTTACATAGAAATACAAATGTGGGCAAGGTTTTGCAGATGACTAAAGATAAATTCCTTAGGGAGGAGGTGGTTTAAATATAAGCAAAAAGCAATATAAATTCAACCTTTCTATAGCTAATGATAGTTTTTAAATGAATGCCTCATTTGCAAGAAGAATGACGGTAAACCACACTAGCTATTGAATTTTGTTGATAGCATTCTCCTTGGCTAAGAAATATAAGTCTCATACTGGAGGAGTGTGCACTTGCATTAAAATGTTGGGAATATTCTGGTTTACCCAGTTCTGACACATCATTCAACTTGCTGGGAACGTTATGCTTTGCATGAGAAAGGTGCATCTTTTGTGGAGCTTCAGATATTGCCTTGTTTTAACAACATTTGCAGAAACAAACCATGATAACGATCACGCCTTGTTGTGCATGAATAACTGCACTTTTCACGCTTTCATGGGAGTCTGGGAAAGGAAGAGGACGATCATAGCTGAATGAGAGAGGCATCCACCCATGTGCTCTGCAGGAACTACGAGCATCAGCTGCATGGCTTATGTGTTGACAGCAGGACCTAGGTGCAACAGAGACAACAAAGTCCAAAATTGCAATTAGAAGGAGGACTTCTCCAGTGCCTGACTAATCCTGGAAGCACCCGCACTCTCGAAATGCCCTGCAGTTGAATTCAGCCCTCACTCCTGGTTTGGGTTGTAGCTCTGTGCAGCCCCAGAACCGCCCCACAGCCCCTGTAGTCCAGGTTGAACCCAGATATGGCTGCAAAATAGTGCTGTGGCTGCTTGCATTTACAATGGTTCTGTCTGCTGCCTCCTCGCAGCAGTTTTTTGTACAATAGCCTCATGGTTAGAGGGGCAGGAGTCAGGGGGACTCCTAGGTCCTGCTCCCAAGATTATTTATAAATCGTATTCAGTAAGACCTTACCATAAACCAAGAGCCAAAGTGTCTGTCCCTCCTAGGAGACATGTTCTCAACACTAGTCCAGCTAATCATTCTCTCGCTAATTATACTCTCTCTGTTTCATACTGGTGAAACTCATTTTGCACATCTTTCTGCATGGTTCTGCCCTGGCAGCCCCAGCTCTGCGCATAGTTGGACAAGGAGAGCACTTTTGGGGCTGGATGGATGTTAATTCCCGCACCTGAGGAGACCATACTTAACTGCACTTATCTGTGCAGCCATCGCCCAACATCTGTTTACACTGCTTTGATAAAAATATAGGTCCTTTCACTTCCGGTAAAGTCTGCTTGAGAACTGAGACCTATTAGGCTGTGGTAATATAGCTGATGTTATGCCTCAAGATAGGAATTTAGGAGGAGATTCTCAAAGGCAGAAAGGAGTTCGCCTCCCCATAGCATTTAACTTTTCATAGGATACAATGGCTAGCTCCTAACACGCCTTGGAACAGCGTCCTCTTTTGTATTGTTTATTTGACTCATGCCCCTTTCAGGATGAAGACAAAAAAGTCTGATCATTTACAAAAACACAATTCTAAATAGATTCTGAAGTTTTGTTAAGCATCAAACTTTTAGAGAAGATCATATTACTTTATAGTATTTTTCGAGATTATATCAATTCCAGATTGCTTGCCATTGTGCCATAGCTCTGGAAAACAATTCACAAATGCTAAAATAATCTAGCAGAAATAAGAGAAGCAACAATGAAATAGAGTAGTGTTGGGCTGGGGGGAGTTCTGCCACGGCTCCCGTCTCCCTCTTGCTGTCTTATGTGGCTCATGATTAGCATTTGGCTGTGAGTTTTGTTAGTATTTTCAGCACAGCAGTAGAGTGAGAATTAATTGGGTTAATTATAGTGAGCTATACTTTAACTCAGTAATCAAACTCATAAACCAAGCATTATCAAATGTATAAACTCAGCATGCTCAACTGTCCTGAGCGATAATGAACTTGCCAAGTCTGATTATTCCCTCACAATTGTGGATGACGTCAGAAATAGATTTGGACTGTCTTGCATTTAGTATTTCCCACTACTGTGTTACATGGACAAGAAGAATTGGCAGTACTTGAGAACAGAATCTCAATTTTTGTTTGCTTGTTTTAACTCTGCAAGACAGGGTTGTTTTAGTTTTTACACTAATGACAGTGAAACCTTTCATTGCTTTGCGTACCTCAGTCCCTTCCTCATCATCATCTTAGGGCAAGACAAACAAGTATCTGGTATCTACAAAGCTTCATTTCTACAGATTCAGAAAACTTTGGCCTCTTTACTTAGGTCAAATGTTGTGCCAACAGAAGCAGGGCTGACTTCCTAACATTGTTGTATTAACATACCTCAATTTTAGCCTGGGGGAGAGGGAAATGATGTTGTTTGGAATGAGATGGTAATTTACTTTCCATGCTTTCTCAGTCCTAAGGCATCTTTTCAGGATGAGACAGCCAGCTGTGTAAATTGAAATTGGGGAACAATTGTCCACTGGAGGCTCCAACATCTGAAAAGCAGAGTTATACGCTCTTCTCAGTCCATGTAGAATATGGTGTTTTCATTTTACAGGGATAAGAGATTTACTGTTAAATTAACGGACATTTCAAACTGCAGTGGCAACACGTGTTACAGCCTGCATTACTGGGAAAATACTCGCATCCATGCAAGTTATCACTTGGAAAGAAAAGCTTCCGGTTACTGTGTGATGGCACGAGAAAATAACACTTTCTACTCCTGTGCCAGGGGAAGAGAGGTCACAGGCTCTCACCTTATGGCTTGCAAGTGGATATCTCACGTACAAGTTTGGACAGGCATTAAATTGGTCATGCTTCAACTTCTGATTTTTGTTTTCGTTAACATCTGCACTCTTACATGGCCTGGAGCATTTTGTCCTTTTTATAGCCTTCCTCTGTAAAGCCATGGAAAGCTGCTCTCAAATTCACACTAGCAGCCTTGGATTTTCAGGTCATTCATTACAGCAAAGACTCTGTTCTACTGCTTTTCTCATGGCATGACACCTACACCCCAGTGGATATCCTCACCTTCATAGTCTGTCTTCACAACGGAGTTTTTAATTGTACTTGGCTAAGTTATGAGATTGGCCTTCACAGTATCTCAGACCTAAGTGCTTCTTGACCAAACAGATCAGAAAGTCACCATACTGCAAGCCACACAGCTCTACAGATTAACGGGAATTTACCCTACACACCACAAAAAGCTGAAGCCTACATATAGTCTTCAAGGTTTGCGTGTGATTGTACGCTCTGATCCCTGAGCTTATTCCTTGTCTTCCTGAGCTGAGAGCGGGATAAATAATAGGCTTTGTTCCTTTTTGCAGCAAGACAGTGTAATTTGCAGAGTAATCACTGTGGTTATGTATATAGCTAAGGCAAAGTTTTCTAGGAAAAAAGGCCTTGCTTAAAGTGTCTTAACCTGCATGGCAAGACAACCTGGTGGAAATCTCAGTGTTACTACCACCCATGCAGCTGTATCATTGCAAGTTGTTGGTATAGGGACAAAAATGTATTGAAAGTAGATGAAAAATATGGGAAAATAACTGTCAGGCCAAGTAACTCAGACTCTTCATTCATTACTAGAAATAGGACTGATGTGATAATGGGTCAGCCCTCTTTCCCTGCATAGAAGTAGTGGTGTCTTCTTTTCTGTGTAGCAAAGTCGAGGGGTGCATTCCTGCAAGCCAGGCTAAGAGGAACTTGCTCAGAGAAGAGACAAATTTTGCTGTGTACCAAGTGAAGCTTTCCCATAAAAGTACATATTTTAAAGCACATTGATGTCACTGAAGCAGTTCAGAACTTCTGCTCCAGCTCAGGGTAAGCAAACACTGCTCTAGAAGCATGTTCAGTACAAGCCATTTTAACCTCAGCATAAATGTTTATTTTTCCCTGCTTTTTCTTTTTGTGTCTTTCTGGGTTTAAGAAAAGACTACGTGGCAACACTGATACCTTGTCAATCAGATGACGGGCTGTCTTTTTCTATCTAGACATGGTAGTAGGTCATTCAGAGGAGTAAAAGATAGGTTACATCCCTGAAACCTGGTAAAGCATTGAAAGTTAGTACCCATACATAGGAAAATTCTTTTCAGTATCACTAAAAATGACAAATCCTAGTTTTCTCAGGCCTAATCCTGCGATAGATTTTGTACACAAAACTGCCAAGGTCAAAGGAAGATAAAAGACCTGGAAAATACCCTAAGTCCATTGCATGTATCATTGTTTATTCCTTCTTTAATAAAGAAGTTTCAAGAAGCAAAAACATATCATTATGACCTAACTGATGCTCCTATAATAACAGCATTTGATTTAGGAGATAAAATTAAATTAGCAGATAAGCTCTTTTATTTCTGCCCAGCCACCAGCGTGTTCAAGTAGGGTGTAACTTGTCCCTTTAAAAGGCACAGTAACGAAAACAAACTGGAAGGCAGTCACTTGTTAATCTATGTTTTCGTATAGCTATCTGGAAACTCTGCTTTGCCTTCATTATTTAAAGATCCTAAACAAGACGCGCTGTCAGTGATTCTTGAGACTGGAATTCATGGGAATTGTCTAAATAAAAGGTATTCACTCCTCTTACGTGTAACCAAAGGCATAAATGTTGTTGTCTTTTTATTCTTTATTCTTTACAGATGGTTTGTATCTCCAGAGATTTATAGAAGAATTCATAAATTGGCATCACTGGTATGTCAGAAATGTGAAGCAGCCTCTGCTCCCATTGTTCCCTGAATGTGAACCTGCCACCAGCTGAAGGAGTTTGCTTAAAATATCAAACTCAAAGCACAGCTCCAGTGTGATTACAAAGCTGACCCTCCCCTCTTTTGGGGACTCCTCAGGACTAAATATACAGTTTGATAAGTACGAATTGTCATCTCTTTTGGTCATTTATTGCTACATCCTTTCATTCTCCTTCCCTGGCACTGTGGCCTAAGTAGACAGGGGATACTGATTAAGTGCCTCAAAGGCAATGATGGTAACCAAATGCTCTGCTGAGTGAAGCTCCAAGAGCTCCAAAATCATAAGTGAGATGATGCACTTGTCGTCAGGAACAGCGTATTCATCCAGCACCGACCTGTCAAATTGACTTATTAGCATGACTGATAATACTCCTGCATTTTCACGGCTAGAGAAGAGCAGAGAACATCTCATATGCTTTTGAATATCTTACGAAGAGCATTAGGAAAAAAAAAATGCGTTATTCATACTTTCGCTGAAGATTTGTGGAAAGGCTGGAAATTGAATCCAGATTGCCCGATTGCTTATGCAGGGCCTTATGCAGAAGACCGGCCCCCCTTTTGAAGCTTGACATTCTGGTCTTTCTCTGTTTGACAGTCCTTTCCCTTGTTCTCATTTATCTTTCGGATGTGCTGCGCTGCTCATGCAAAAATTGCTAAAATCACAGCACACAAGATTTAGCCAGATATGATTTTTTAAAACCTGTGTTGCATATATGTAATATCACACAGGTATGGTGTAAATATAGACTCTCCTTTAGGAGTAGATTAAAATGAGACTGCCCATCGGAAACTCACTTCTGAAGAAGAGCAGCTCACTCCAACTGTACCCAAGCAACACCAAAGGAAAGCTAGTTCTGGGAAATTCCCAAGCTATGTATTATATCCCTCTGTGGTGTCATAGTGCTTTCCCTGCAGAATTAATAACTACATCTTTTGTACATTTCCTCCTACTTGATCAAACACAGCAGCAATGTGGAGGAAGGGAGGTAAACTCGGTCTTTTTTGGAAGATGTAGAGGGAGATTCAGTGCTGTGCCAACCATTTACAATTAAAATATCTTCAGAAAGAAGAAAGTCACATAAAATGTTTGAAATTTTGATTCACCTGATTTTTTAAATTAATTTACCCCATAAGTTTGATCCCTTCATCTGAGAAAGCACTCTCCCCAGATCTCAGGTGCTTTACAATTTGTTTTGTTTCCAAAGGGATACCTTTGTCAGAACAATTCCTAAAAACATATTTACCTAATGCTCTACATGACTGTGGGTTGATTTGTTAAGCACTTAAGAGATTAGGACCGCAGCCTAAAACTGGAATCCAGTGGACAGTGTCTTTGTACTTGTGAAGGGGCATAGGGATCACAGCTTGAAGCAGGATAAAAACCCATTTAATGCACAGCCAAAGATCATAATCCAGCCTGGATGCAACAGATACCTGGATTTCTGTGGCTGGGTAGACAGGATATCATTTTCTCATACTCTGATGATGAAACAGCACTTGTCTTGGGGAGTAAAGGTACCTGTCCATCCAAGTTTGCAGAGGAGTCAAGACAGGTCCAAAGACTTCACTCTACTGGGATACTACACGCATCTAAATGGAGACAGAAACAGCCCTTCAGATATTTTTCCCATTTTGTTTGCCACAACTGGGGCTTAAAAAGGTAGTTTTCTGAATTCATTGATTCCCCATAGACACTCTTGATATTTTAGTTATGGCAATGCTTGCAACTGAGCATCTCCAAGAATTAAGAGGAACCCGAGCAGCTGTGAGGGAGTCCATGTGACCACGAAAGAGCCAAATCCCGGTTCCATCTATGAGATTCCAGGGAGCGGGGATGTAGCTTGATTTACGGGGAGGCGCAAACTCTCTGCCGGAGAATGCAGAAGGAAGAGCCTCGGGGGAATCTTTGATGAACGAAAACAACCTAGACATAAATAAAGACTTCAACGGATTTGTCCCTTCATTATTCTGGAGCCTGATCCAAAGCCCTGTTAAGTCAATAGAAGAACTCCAGCTGGGGTTTAGGTGAAGAACTGAGGGTGCAATTTACACACAACTCATGTCACTCGGGGACTTTTCTGCACTGGAGGGAAATACGCTTGTTAGAGTACTGAGCTGACACTGAGAAGCATTCAGCTATTACAGGATATCCTTTCATTGAGTTACTTGTTGCTGTCCAATAAAATAAAATATAGGAAACCCTTTAGTGTTTCATCAAATTCTTGCTCATTTCAAAGAGCACCAATATTTCTGTGTCTGGCTCACATATTAAAAAGTTTGCCTGCATATTAAGTTTCTTTTTTTTTGTCATAGGCTTAGCTTCAGATCTTTCTATGACTTTTACTAGGGGCTATTTTTGAAGGATTCAAGTCTGTTTTGCCAGTATAACCTTCAATTTCTAATGAGTGTTATTTCAAAAGAGACTTTTCCATCAGTAGGTAAAAGAAAATAAAGTTACCTTGAAATTTAATAAGCATTATTTACTCTGTATCTACTAATAAATCCCATCGTACATCCTGCCTTCTAAAATGCTAGAGGTTATGATCTCTTCCTATTTGGCATCCAGAAGTTAAAGAAACTTTTAATTATTTCACTTGGGGGAATCTTAGACTTTTCTTTTTCTACCTTTTGATTTTTCATTTCTACAGACAGGTAACTTTGTTACTATCACCAATTTTAAGAAAGCATTTTTTCTTCCTTTTCAGTCAAACATTCTCCTTCCAATATTATGATGATGTAATCATATTTTAATCACAGTATACAGATGTTTCATTCACTCTTCACTTCCCATTTCTTCAAGTCCCAGTACAAACCCAATCATAGTTATTGCAAAGGCCTTCTTTGCATGTTAGCAGATTTTAGATAAGGAATAAAGCATGCCATAAATTCACATACACGTGCATTCTGTGTGTATGTGTGCCTGTATAAATCACTTGTAAACAACACTAGGTTTCTTGGAAAATGTACACTGCTATAATGATATGTTCCTTTTATCATCATACGTACTTATGCACGTATACTGCAATAGCCCATTCACACCAACAGGCTTTTTAAAATCAATAGCAGATAGAAGTCTGTATCTGTAGTTCCAGTGACCCAGATACATTGCTATCATCCATACTGGGAAGGTTTGTTGAATTCTATTATAACAGACCTTCTGGGTTGTATTTTTCACATTCAGAGATGTTATAATAATTTCCCTGCAATACCTGGGAGACAAATGAAATTAAATGAGCACATGGAGTTCTGTGGCATGA
Organism: Opisthocomus hoazin; assembly: GCF_030867145.1. Lineage (NCBI taxonomy): Eukaryota > Metazoa > Chordata > Aves > Opisthocomiformes > Opisthocomidae > Opisthocomus > Opisthocomus hoazin. The sequence goes on along the minus strand of NC_134419.1, from coordinate 73,006,505 downwards.
AATATTTCTCCCCTTGAACTGCAGGGATCCTTTTAGTGCTATTTTACTGTTAATAAATACGTAAGCAGCTTTGTCAGTTTAAGGAAAATTTTTTATTTTAAATCATGCAAATGGGGTATCTTCGGGGAGGTTCTGAAAATGTGTTTGAAGAACAAGTCAAAAGGCTGTTACAAACAATAATAACCAGTATTTGACAAATTATTTTCTGTTCATTAATGCAACTAGAACTATTTTTATTTGCTTAAAAATAGAAAAAATACATTTCAGCCCAAAGTTTCTTCTTCCCCTAGTTAGATGTTAAATGTAGTACGGACATAAAAATGTAAACATCAACACACTCAACCGTTCTCTTTTAATCGTTTTAAATTTTGCTATTAATACTTTAACTTTCTTCGCTCTGTGTGTACGCGTAAGAGTGCATGCATGTGCATCTGATCTGGCTTATACACTGTACTAAATTGTTCAGTAAATACACTGCAGCAGGATAAGGTCTAACTGGAAGAAAATTGTTGTGAGTTACAGGAAATTAAAAAATTCCTGCAATACCAACCCACTACTCAAAGTCAATCTGTGGTATCCCACAATCCACTCGGCTCTGAAGTCAAGCCAGAATGATTTTTGAAGAGTAATTTCAAGCCTTATAAAGGGTCACATCATGTATTAAAGCCATATTTGCTTCTGTGTTTTGTAAATTTTGAACTCATTACTATACCTTTGTCTCTTATACTGTACGTCTGGCTCTGAACTCTCCTTCATCAATCTGATCCTTAAAACTCCAACAAAAAACATGCAACATACTTTGCATATGAAAAAATGGTAAAACAACTAGTTACAATCTCAAGGTGCCAACATTTAACGAAGACTCTAAGAAGCTAATAATTTTTTATATTTTGTACTTTAGATAAGAAAAATTTGAACAAGAGGTTTCCCCAAACTGGTATTTTCTGACCACCTTTGGGAGGTGCTGAGTGCCCTCAATTCCTGTTGACTTCGCAAGAGATTAAGAGAGCTCAGCACCTCCCAGTATCAGTCCCATGGATATATATCTCTACCTATTCACATACACATACCTACATACATAATGAACTGCTAACAAATAGTGGACCATCTACTCTTTTCCTTGGCCAAATTCTTTGTGACAGGATCAGACCCAAGGTTAGAGGTAAAACCATATGCAATTTACAATAAGCAAAACGTGTCTATAAACAAAACACAACTGGAAATCTGGGAATCATTTATATAGAGATTGCTGGCAAAGTGCAGGCATATGTGTACAAAACAGTGCAGCACCTCTACAGATTTCAACAATTCCATTTTCGAAGCTGCTATGCTAAGCCTTTATTGTAACTTGGGACTGAAAAACAACACACTGTTGGTTAAAGACAAGGGGTTTATCCCCACAGCATGTTCAGAACTGGGCTGGGACTACACAACTTAAAACCCATCAAAGCTTTGTGCACAGCTTGGGCTTTGATTCTTCTAAGCTCTCTTTCCTTGAAGGATACTGTCATCGATCTGCTCTTACTCAAGGATACCCACAGTATTTCATTATGTGCCTACATTGCATATTTACACTGACTAGTCTAAATTCCTCCTGTTTTCCCTGAATACTTCCTTTTTTTTCATGATAATAGTCCTGGAGTGAATCAGCTAGAAGAATCTGAAACAATCTAAACAGGCATTCAAGGAAGTTATCAAGGAAAGTGGTTGCAAAATTAGGATGCGATGCAACTTGGGCAGGGATGGCAGCAGCACACACAACAAACCTCATGAAAAAACACCCTGTCAAGTGGCTTTCCCTCTCTCTGTCACATGGGTGGCTCAGCCAGGTCTGACGTGGGTGGGAACCAAGGAGAAGGACATGTTTCGGCCCTGCATTCTGCACTGTGGAGCACATTGATATGGTCAGAGTTGGCCAGGCAGTCTGCAGAGGAAAACCAGCTCCTGGTCTGGAAGTCATGTAGACTTTCATGAGCTGCCAGAATGTGCTAGGATAGCTGCATAGACACGAGGCTGGGTCTGGATGAAGCTCCGAGCTGTACTGATGTTCCAACATATCTGCACGCACTAGGCCAGCAGATATACATATGTGTTCCTCACACTTGTACTGTCTTTTCTCTACAGCTGCAAACTCCAAGAGACTCTGGACACTTGGTCCAGTGGAAACACACTAGCAAGGGCAAGAAGGTAAAGACAAGCAGTACAGAAGAACAAGAGGAGAGGATTGCTTTAATATCCAACAGGTCATTGAGATGAAGAGCAGAAGAATCAAACACTGTATTTCAGCATAGGGAAGTGGTTTCACTGTGTGAAGAGCTGGTGCAACAGCTATGGTACCACCTTGAGGCTTGTGGGTCCTTGAATCAATTCCTTTTTCTGCCATGGATGCCTTATGAGGCCCTGGACAGCTCATTTTAGCTACATCTTCACTGAAGAGATGCCTCTACTTGTGGGAGAATGGCTTGGCTGCTCAGTGGCACTCAAGCTGCCATGGATGATAGGAGTAAGCACTGAGCAATGCTATCTCAAACTTTCTGGCACTCTGGACAACTGAAGTTAGAAGTGCCACCGCATTTAAGTGTTTGGGGTTTCAGTGTTTAGTTTGAAGACATACATTTCATCTCTGTAACATCTATTAACCTGTGGCAGTCTTGGGCATCTATCTTGGTTCAAGAGAGAAAAGAGTTATTTAGACCACGCAGTCTCCGATACTGCCGAGTTCTGGTTCTCTCTACAGTCAATGGCAAGTAGCCTTGATGCAAAGCTTCCATACAATTCTAGTTTCCCACCTGTAAGACTGGGACAATAGTGCTCGTTAGAGCAAATAGTACTCTGTACATGTGGAGAGGAGAAACATTCTGAGAGAGATTATGGGATTATCTTGCACTATTATGCTGTGGCACATTTTCATAACCAAAACCAAGAGAACTGAGACTAAACCAGAACTGCACCGAATTAAAGGATTATGGAGGCTGCAGAGGAATTATGCTGTGACTTGTGAGATGCTAACTTTGCTCTGAAACAAATGAGACACAAATCCTTGTGTCTGATAAAACAAGACAGGTGAGTGATGTATGTGGTCTCCATGAATCACTGTCCGTCAGAGGTGGGAAATGGTACGATATTAACAAGTTTTTTACTTGAAGAGAGAAAGTTCAGAAGAAAGTGAATATAAAGCATTAGAGGTGAAAGACTGACTTGAGAAAAATATACATAAAATATATTTCAGTGAACACCAGGACAGTCATATAACATCTGGCCAAATATGTGGGTGGAAAAAAGTAGAAAAGGAGAGGAAGAGTAAAAGGTTTGGGTTTTTTTTTTCTTACAAGAAAATTGTATGGTGTGTAAAATAACATGGTCGTAGTTTAGTACTTAAAGTATTTAAACATATTAATTTTTGATGTGCATTTCTTAACATATGCTCAAAGAATATGACATATTGTCCATCTCTACCTGCACTTATCAGAATAATTCTGCTTCTAATGGAACACAGAGTCCTCTAAGACCCAGTAAGATGCAAGCTAAATGACATAAAACAGTTAACGCATCTCCACCTATGCCATGATTATACACGCGGTTCTTATAAGGTGATGTTGATAAATTTCTCTAAAACTGTACAACTCACATTTGGGGGTTTGGTGTGAGGTAACGTGCATCAGAACCACAAAATGAAGGAAGAGGCAGGCTTGGAGGTTCTGTGTGTCTGATTTAGAAATGTATTCAGCCGAAAGATGTCTCCTTGGAGGCTGATAGAGAGAGGTTCTGCAAATCTCCTCTGCAGGAGCATGTACATATGTCTGGAAAGGCACTACTCCAGTATGATCATTATAGCCCTTTGAGCACTCCATGTTAATTTGATGGCAGACCAGGTGACTCCACCCACATATGGGAACTGGGTTCTTTAAAGTACTTTTAAAATCTGGATTTTAACAAATGCAGCATCCCAGTGAAGTTGGTTCTTTCTGAAATCAAATGGGTGGGAAGATTCTAAAGATGTCTTGAAGAAGGAAATATACAGCCAGTTTGGGTTAAATAACAGACCTTCAGCCTGCTATAGATGGGAAAATAAGGGTCTCCAAATCTGCCACAGATTACGTATTTGTTTCCATACACAACCATTTCTCTCTCACCTTTCCTGAAAGAATAGGTTAGCCAAATGTGATAGAGTGTAATTATCATACTCTCCTTGTACGTCACATAACATCTGTTCAGGACATGGTAAGCGCTAACTCCCAGGAGCAGTTTTAGGATATTTTGTAGTGGAACACCATGCTTGCATATTACGGAGATGGGCACTGCAAGAAAGTAAAATTAAATTGAGGGAAAGAAACTTCACTTATTGAAGCCTTTGCACAACCGATGTAGATGTAATTTTTTCCAATGCATATAGAGTGCAGCAAAAAAAAGCAAAAATTAACATGGAAAAAAATGACATTTTGTAATGGGACAGTGGCAGCTCTACCGTAACTGTGGTTAGGATTGCTTCCATTATAAATCCAGGCTCCCACTCCCACTGCTACAAATCACAATAAAATATTTTCAGCTTCAAAGATGGCATATATGGCCCCTGACCAGGAAATTGTTTGGGCAAATTTTAGGACATATGTCAGACATCAAATATTTTTTTGAGTGTGAGTCACAGTTTGCATTTCTATTCTCACTATTGAGTCACACCTTAAATAGCTGCTTCACCATGTGGCTCATCCAGAAAAAATAAAACAATGCTAATTAAAAATAAATTCCTGCACCTAAGATCAAGTCCGAGATGCAAAAAGCATCTCAGCATATTTTAAAATTCGTCTTATGACAATTTCAGAAATACAACATTGGTTAATGTATAAATCTTTTGAGACTTACAGCAAATGGGAAATTTGCCATGCTGATGAAATATATGAAAATGAGTTTTATCAGAAATGTCAGTCCGTACATCAGTGCTGTCTCTGCAGCAAGTGTCTGTCTCAGGACCAAATGTGTGGGGACCGTCTTTGGATAACTATTTGAAAGAGCATGAGAAAACGAGAGTCACAGCCTTGAAACTGTAGTTCCCCTGTATGTAAACTACTGTACGTATTTGAGTGGCAGAAAGGCAGTTTTGTTCTCTTTTGGGCAGCGTATATAGAAATATTTGTCCTTGTCAGTCAGTTATCTAGTGGCAGAATATTGAATTTTATTAATTGACAGCCTTAAACCAAATGATCAAACAGCCTTGGAGGCTGGGTCTGTTGTGGTAGTTTTAAAAGAAGAGTGCCTTGTTCAAGAAAAGCAATTCTTGGACAAAATCCTGGCCTCCATTCAAGGTAAGGAGAACATTACACCTGAATCCATTCAGCACAGCTTTTACTACCTGCCGGTTTGGTTGTGCCTACACTACGTGGTTGTGCCCACACTACATGGTTGTGCCCACAATGTGCAGGCTGGACCCACTGTTTCATGTTGTGTCCATCTGTTGACTGCGTGGCAAAAAAACCTTGGCTGTGCCATTTTTTCTGGAGAAATTCATGCACAGGTACAGAGGGAGCTTCAGTAAACTCCAGTGGGTGCTCTGGATCAGGACAACTGGGAGGCCTGCACTGGATACAGCTCTGGAAAGCATGTGCAGGACTGACAGTCCTGGAGGACATTTAAGGTTTCCAGTTTTCAGTTCTACATTGAGTGTGTTTGCTCTTTCTTATGAAACCAAACTGTAGAGGGGAATAGATTTATATAAATCCTATCTCTACCACATTTTAAGTACCTGTGTATTATAGCTTTTTTTTTTAAAAGAATTCCTCTTTTTAACATGCCTGTGGGTCAATGTGTAATTCGATGTGCTTTAAGCATGACCACGGAGAAGTATTCATGACCAAAGTGAAATTTTTCTTCACAATGGAACATATGCATATCATCATGCGGAATTTGGGCATCGCTATAGTGACTAACATACTTGTGGTACTGCTCCTCCAGGAATCTGATTCCTAACAATATAAGATCAGGTTCATTTGATGTTTATATTGAATCTTGCCATTGCTTTTGCCATAATTGAGCTGCTTTTGATAATCTGTTAAACAGTTTCTGGAAAGTATTCAAGTGCTAAAATATCTTTTTATTAAGCTAATGAAAATCACTGGCCTGATATAAAGAGATGCAATTATGAAATCCACCCTGGAATAGCTTAACGTCTTTCATTTCATGCTGGTAAAATCACAATGCAGCCATACTTTTAAATAGGAGCCATTCTTTTAAACGGTTATGACTGAATGTTTTAGGTTAGCTGTAAATTTTGGTAATACCTTCAGGAAGTCCCAAATGCAAACTGATACTTGACACAAAAGTACCAAGCCTCCCAAACATCATTGACAGTTCCTTCAAAAAACTAGCAACCAAATTAATATATAACAAAATTATGACATTTCTATATGAAATGTGAAGACACATAAATTGTGCATCTCCATTTCTTAAAAGCCACTAGAATAATTCTCTGCTTTTATCTTACTGGAGATAGCACAGTTCTAGTCCAGCCTGGAAGTCTGTACTACGAGGCAAGCCTGACAACCAGCAAAGGTGTATGATTTTTCACTTGTATTTTTTAAATAGCCAGTCATAGTAACTTTATACTCAGCTCATCGAAATCATGGGCTATAGGTTTTGAGGCCAAACCCTGCAAATTAATAATAATAATGATGAGCTTGATCAAAATTCCCATTGACTTCAGGAAGCCAAGAATTTAGTCCCAGACTCGAGTACCACTAGAATGAAAGATGTTAGGAACATATGCTAAGATCTAAATGCCAAAAGTAGTCCATACTCTGCTTTTAATGATGCAGAATTTACATTGTTGACCCATCAATCAGAGTATAACCTAAACTCCTGTAATGGGATTTCCTCATTCTTTCATGTTATGGGTACATGGAACTAACATAATCCAAGATCAGAAGCCAAATAAACTCACATACTCAAGCAACACATCACCCTAATCTCTATGTTAATTAAATGGGGTAGCCATCTCCTTCTGCTTTCTAAAGGCTATTAATTTTGATTTTTAGTTGGAAGGGGCTTTGAGAAACCTGGTCTAGTAGAAGATGTCCCTGCCCATGGCAGGCAGGTTGGAACTAGATGGTCCTTTCCAACCCAAACAGTTCTATGATTCTATCATTCTATCATTCTATGATTTATCTAATTACCTGGTGTTAGAGAAAATAGAGACTTTCCAGGAGCCTGGAAGTATAGAGGATGGAAATCTGAATTAGCCTCTTACAAAGTAAATGTCTCCATCACAAAGTTGACATTATGTATGTCCTTGGAGTGAACTTTTATGGCCACTTTCTCTGCAGCATAACGGTGAGGCTTGAACATGTTCACAGGGGAAAGCTGGACCTCCAGGTGATCTATACAATAATGTGTTTATCTGATGAATTTATGTGGGACTTAATTCACCACAATGATTATCTGGCCACTTTCCACAAGCCTTTGCCAAAGTTCATACATGTCAGCAAATGCCTCCTACTAATTTCAGTGGTATTCAGATTAGACCCCAACTATTTATATTTAAACCTTGATGGGCAGAGTCTTTCAATGCCCCTACAAGAAGTGCATGACAGCACACGATACTTAGCGAAAAGGGCTTCAAACCTTTGCAGCCCCAGGGCCCTATGCTGCCCAATGCATAAACTGGTAAAAGTTAGAGCACCTCTGTGCACTGTTTTCTAAGTTACTGTGGCTCCGCTAGCATCTCCTGCCTGTCCTTAGCAGGCTCTCCATCCCTTTTTCACCTGCCCTGCCATGTCCACCATGACACCAAGCACTGGAATGGAGCACAAGGAGTCTGTCTATCCCCTCTATACCAGTAAAGCCAGAATATGTTTTCTGAAGCTTTGCTTTATTATTCAAGGTACAGAGGCAGGCATAGAGATATCTAAAAATCTTGCTGTCTTTCACTGAAGTCGTCTTGGGAAAATACATATCTGAAAAAACCAAATTTATTGTAACATCTTCCAAAACAACAGTTCAGAAGTTTTTCTACTTGAATCCATTTTTAATTGCAAAATTTCCTTCACTTTTGTTGAAAAATAAGTGTTGAAATTCAATATAAAACACCTTATGCTCACCCAGAAGAATTGTGTTCCATCTGGCCAAGTGAATTACTTTCATCCATAAAGAGTTTATTTTTTCAATCTCTCATAATTTCAGAAAAAAAACCTCATAATATCCTTTTATTTACACTGTTTTAAAACAATGATTTTGGCTTGTTTGTTTTGGAGTTGCCAGCAAGCCAAGAAATCAGTATTGTCCTTGGTGATCTCTCCACTGCTAGAAGGCTGCGGGGGGAAACTACCGTTGTGCAATGTGAGAGATGAGAAAACAGGGAGCGAGACTGGGAAATAAAAGGCAAGGGGTCACAAGCTGGAGAGACAAAGGAGTAGAGGTGGAGGCAAGAAACAGAGAGAGTGAGATTATTTCCTTTCATGCTCTGGACTTCTGCTGCTTGCTGACCTGGTAGGGTATATCCAAGGAGTATCCCAGCATGGAGGATAACGAAACTAGCTAGGAGCCCAAAGCCAGAGAGCAAGCTGTAGTACAAAGCTTCCAGCCACAATTATAAGTGACAGTATGTCATTTTTAAACAGGTTTTGGATCTGGAGAGTGGAGGGATATTTAATTTTTCAACAAGGTAAAATTCCATGGAAAGCAGATATTGCTGGGGGCAGAGGGGGTGGAGAAGTTAAAGGGACCTCATTCAACCAAATCCAGCTTTCTGTCAAAAAATGCCTTGTTGGAAAGTATTCAACCAACCTTTTTCAGGCATTATTCTTAAACTTGAGACCATGTACATTTGTTAAATCTTTGCATTCCCTTCTCCCTGTTTAATGCAAATCTTGAAGTTCAGTTAAATCTGTATTCTTCTAAGTTATAAGAGTGCCCCTAGAGTAGGAAGGGGTGGTTTTAACATGGAAGTTGGAGCTGGGGTTTGATACGAAAGGAGACAGAGTCTGTGAATAGGTTACATCAGTTATAATGGGCAGTATCAAGTATATTGACAGGCAGTATACAAGCCTATGTGTGAATATGATCACAGAATAAAATTATCATGGAATATATCATAAATAAATACATAAATATTATTTTCCTTCTTACAGACTTTTTAACCTATAAGCAATGGTTTTATTCATGTAGAAATATCTTACACCTGTACATTTAAAGACAATTAAGCAGCCAGACAATGCCTCTTCTGTTCCTGAATATTAGATGCAAGTTCACAGTGCGATAAATTAGCACAGGTTAATTGCAAGGTGGAGGGAGAAATCTCTCTTTCACATCTGATGTGGTCACCTTCCGACTGACACTTCATAGTGCTTCACCTCCTGACTGAACCAAGTGGTCTTCTCATGTGTGCATCGTCTGGGACCTTACCAGCTGGATCATTGCCACTTTTTCTAAAAGCTGGGAAGCAGACAAAATCAGGCCATTTTTAACTGCAATCTCTAGGAGAAAGTCTCCTTGTCCAATAGCTTTATAACACTAAAGCCAGGCGTTATTCTCCTATCCAGATATCTGCACTGGTTTTGGACCTCCTTGCTGTCTGAGTGCAGGCAGAGGATCCCAGAGGTGCTCATCAAGAGCAGTTGGCCATAACCAAGCCACTCAGCAAAGCCACGTCCTTCTGTACTATGAGAATCAGGACAGGGCTTTGACTTCTAACACGAGTTCAGAGTCCAGGTTTGTTGCGGAGGGTACAGAGAGAACTAAAGATGTTACTAATCTCAGTATCAACAGCTTTGAGGGGGAGAAGACATCTCTTGGAAGTCAAGATCTCTTTTCAGCACAAATCAGAGATGCAAGCTTCAGAAGTACCAGCATGGATTTATAGCCTCACAGCTGTGGGGATCTGAGTTTTTATTTGTGTCTGTATTGCAAGTGGGGTAAGGTGCTACAAGACACAGGAAGGTTTTTATTCGGAACTGGCTGATTCAGTAGTCTCAGGTAGAAGTAAATCGATAGTTCTGAGTTCTCCATCTCTTCAGGATCATGCCACAGCACAGAAAAGCCAAGGTTTAAATTCTGTACCTGCCTTCTTTTCCCCACTCCCCATCATAACCAGACCAACCCTTCCCCGTGAGGATTTCCCTTTTAGCGGTGTACACTCAAGTGCTAAAATCTGGTGTGGAATCTAGGCATCATCCAAATGTAGTTGCCTTGCAGTTTGAGCAGAGCCCTCTTTGAGCATGTAGGTTGTAGGACACGGAGTAAATAACTGATCACAGCCTGGTGCCTCCACTCTGTAGGTGGTATATTGTATTATTTTGCAGAGTCTTATCACTGTACTACAACAGGTGCAATTCACAGCTTTCCATCAAGGAATTTTGTCTAGTGCAAAGAAAAACATCTTGGCAATATGCAAAACTCTTTCTGGGGAATATTTTATAGCATGCACATGGAAAGGCATCAAGAGAGTAAACACCAGTTAGGGAAAAAGCTAAGAACACTGTTAACCCCTAAGTTTCCAAGTAATCATCACCAAAGTCTCTTTATTCAACTGTGGAGTTTGTGTATAACCACAGGGGATATAAAATGGAATTAAAATCCGAGAAGGGTCTTGACTATGACTCCAACATAACAAGCAGAGCTACTTTGTTCATTCTAACAAAAGTATCATGGCCCCATGGATCACACCAGCATAGCAGCATTTCAGTGCATGACGCTACCGAGTGCCTTGCTAGATTTCTCTTTGCCTTTTTAAATTAACTCACAGTAAACTCTGTGTGCTGAAGCTGCCCACAGGACAATGACACATCGTCAGAAATAAAGGCTGTCTGAAGAGAAACTTGGAGCTTGTAACCTGCCCCTGCAAACACGGGCAACTGAGAACCCACTGTGAATCTCTAATGCTTCACCATCAGTCTGAAAGCCGTGGGAGAGTGCACAGATAGATGCATTGGACAGCAGGGGCGAAAGAAGAAAGTGTGCAGTCTCCACTCTCTGTGGCAGGGCCAGCTGTGGTGAGGTCACCTCATACTTGAGGAGAGAAAACATCTTGTCATTTAAGCAAATAAAAGTGAGCAAAGACCATCAGTCTCTTGCTAGTGACCTCCTAGAGCCTCTGTACCTCAGCTGACAAGATTTCAGATCTGGGATCTACACCAGTCTCCTCCCACCCGGCAAATGGGAGAGGGAACAGGGGATTCTGTGTGGGAAAAGGACACAAGCCTGACCCCCCTGGTCCTCCCCTTGGAGCTAACCATGCAGAGTCCAGCAGAAACCTAAAGACACCGGAAATGAACAAGGCAACTTCAGGAAAGATAACTAAAGAATGCAGTAAGCATCTAACATACAACAGCACCATGTTTTTTCTTGCTCTACCTCCGCAAAAAGCATAGACACTGAGAGCAGGGCTCCCACCACAGCAAACCACAGCTCCTTCCCCACATAGCAGCCTCAGGCATGTCAAACAGCAGCTTCTGCGGGATCCGTTTTGATCACTTAGCCAGAGCCTGGACCACAGGCAGGCCATGGGTGTGCTCAGACCATGTCAAGACGTGAGTCTTGCTGGGGCTGGTAGAGCCCAGAGCTATGGTCCAGCAGCTGCACAACAGCTTAGCTCCACAGCAGACTTGCTCCACGTTGTTCCCCCTGTCTCACTCATCGAGGGGGGGGTTAGGAAAGGGCAGACTATCAGTTTGGGGACAGCGTCGTGTCAGCATCGTTGCACAGCTCTCAGATCAGGTATCTGTCAGCTCTGAGCACTGGCAGAGGACACTGACTGTCTGTAAACAACCCAGCGCTGTAAACAAGTGCGCGCATTTGCATAGCATCAAAATACGGGTACTCTCGACTCTTGTTGATTTTGTTTTTACACAGTTGCACTACTCATTTTAAGCTTCTGAATTTTTTAATGGCTGCTGTTGATTCAAAAGTTTTGCATCTCTTCCGTATCTGTTCAAGAGTTGATGTCTACACTATTCCAGTCTCTATTTGTTTCTGTTACATTCTATTAGAATGAAGGTTTTAATGAAAATTCGAAAACAAAAACTCCATGAAAGCATTCTTCCCAACCAAGGAAACACATCTCTCAGCCGCAAAGATATGTATGACGTGCGGAAACTTTGAAGTAATATTCCCTGGAAATCTTGGGGTTTGGATTTACTTATGCAATATTATAAAACGTTAAATATCACAAGTTCAATCTGAATACAATTTTTCTCCAAAATCACTAACCTTCATCTCTGTCCATACAATATTTCCTCATACAATGTTTTGCAACCTATTTCTTCAAAACACATTGGGATACCAATATGTATTCCATTAATTATTTATCCATGAAAGTACTTCTATTTTCAAGAAATATTTCTAGTTTATTTTTCTCTGCAGAATCAGTAACATGAACAGAAGTTTAACTCAGTCTTATTGAAAACAATACATTTTATGTATCTATATGGTGAGCCACAAATATTTCTCTAGAAGTTCATTAAATTATGTAGAGAGCTACCAGCAGTTCACTTGCTCTGGAGCGAGACAGAGATCAGCTGAAGCAGTGTGAGGGTTTGTGGGCTGTGGAGTGTTAACCACTGACATCATTGCTCACAGCTGAGGGCTGCTGTTAGCAGAATCAGCTGCTTTGGAATTGGTGTGCTTAAAAAGCCGGTTTACAGGCTGCCCCATGGCTTTGGAGAAGGTGGAGGGGGGAAGAAATACGAGGTTTTATAGTGCTTCAGCTGCCTTTGATCCTGTGGTTTAGGGTGTGTTTGCTAAAGAAATCAATTTCTTTTGATTTAAAACAAAAAGTAGGGTTAAACTCATGCCTGATGTAACTCTTACAGAGTTACACCAGTGATTAATATTTTAGGGCAGGGGTGCAAGCTATTTTAGGTGCTGTGCTTTCTTTCAAGCACCTTTGAGTGTGTATATGAAATTCAAGGGTACCATAAACTAAACAATATTAGGAGTTGTAAATACAGTCTGTGAAAACAGCATAAGAATCTAGCAACACAAAAAAAGGTGTTTTAGTCAGGAAGGAATCTCACAGAGTTCAGGATAGGAAGATGTCACCATCACTGAGCAAGTCTTTTTCATAAGGATAACAGGAAAAAAATTGGAAAAGGCACAGATGATGGGATGCCATTTTTATGGCTCTGGAAAACATCCAGAACCTAAGTGAAGGAATATATTGAGCTTTCTTTTCTACATAGATAGATCCCTGTGAAGTGTAACCTCTACCCTTGCTCTTTTGTGTGCAATGGATTTCCAAGGGGACGCTTTGGAAAGAGCACAAGGTTATTTGCTGGACTCAAAACAGATTTCCAATTTGAGAGGTGTCTAAATGAAACATGGGGAAAGCACTTCTAAACTGGATGATCTCCTGATATTAAGGAAATATCTTTTAAACAGTTCACCTTTCCTCCAGTACTAATTTTTTACTCAGAGGAGTGCACCATAGGGACTATTGCTATTTTTATAAATTATTTTAATATATTTCCTTGAAGTTTAATAGGTGAAGCTGCTATAGGTTGTGTAATGCTATGCACCAAAGGATATTGTAAAGCCAAATCACATCTTTTCTTATCTCTTCACTGTATCAAATTAGACAATTGAAAAGATTTCTCTTTCCATGAGTATTAAAAATGTGATGTTTGGTGTTCTGATGGTAACATTTTAGAAAAGTAATTTTGTAAAATACATCTAATTAGAACCAGCAGTATTCTTTTGGAAGAGAAATAAGTCTTGGTAGAGTTCTTTAGAAAAATCCATCTGCATTCACCAGCAATTCCAAAGAATTTTTTCAGTCTAGCAACTTTTTCAAGCAACAAATCATCATTATGTTATATTACTTTACATTACTTTGCATAGAGAGATAACTTATACTCTGACTGATCGAGAACTTTTTTATTCAGCCTTTGACATCAATTATCTATTATCTATTCTTCTGTCAATATCTGCTGTCTAAATCTCATGCAATAAAATTACACCTTTGGAGAGGAAAAAGTGCCTGTACTAACCATCCAACATTTGAATGACTACCTTTATCCAGCGTTCAATAGGACTGGGCAAAGAATTTAATCAGCACAAAGCCACCCCAAATTTGTTTGAATTAATGAGTTTTTTCAAGTCAAAACTTGAACATCTTTTCTATTCCCTTGGGAAGAAGGATCCCTGGGCAGAAACGTCTCTGACACGCATCTCCCCCAGAGCTGCTTTGCAGGGGAAGAAAATCACTGGGATATGTTTCTGTGCCTTGCAAATGCCCAGCTGCTGCTACAGCTCCTTGGAAACATGGCCAGCTGCGCAAGCAGGCTTGAGGCTACTGCAGTTGAGACCAATAGCTTGTGTCATGTTGTATTTGCAACGAATCACGACCTTAGTCATTGGAAGACTTGTCAGAATGGAAAAGCACCAAAATGTTCAAGCCCTTGTGGACACTGGATGAGTTGGGCAAAGGAGGAGAAGAGCATGCACAGCCCGTGCCATGGCTGCGCATGGCTTGCCCCACACACACCCTGAGCACCTGGGGCCTGAGCAACAGCCAGGGATGTGCTGTGAGACCTCCAAACCTCACCAGGTTTAAGTCTACTCTCAAACACTCTGCTTGTGCCAGTTACCCTGGGCTGGACCAGAAGTTCCGTCTGTTCTTTGCTCTAGGTTTGCACGGACCATTAGAAACAGCAACAGGACAGCCCAACATGAGTTACTCTATAGTGGGATTGCAACTTTTTATACACAGTTCCTGATTTCTAGAAGTGGACGTGGTTCAATAAGACAAGCAAGGAAAACCACTTCATTAATGGAAAATCATGTGCGCTAAGAAGGCTGAAGTGACACTATGGGAGGCGTTCAGGTTTATTGAGCATATAATATGCATTTAAGAAAACCAACTAATCACATCTCTTCCTAATCTTCCAAAGAGCTTTCCAGTCTTTGGAACATGAATAATGTTGCACAGTGAAAGAGGACACACATTTAAGGTGGAGCTGAGGCTAGTATTCAGTTCAAATTTTCTAACATCTTTTTTTTCCGAAAGACTTACCTTTAAAAAAGTAATGGCTTTTTTTTTTGTTGAAAAATTGAAGTAGTATCAATGTCTTTATTCCACATTTCTTAAACATCCACGGACCTGGCTGCAGTGTTTCAGGTGCTCAGCATCAGGTTTACTTTGTCAGGGAAATAAAAAACTGCCAGCAAATTCTCAGTTAAAACTGCCACCACTCCTCATGGCTTTTTCTTTAGGCTGACGCTAGCTCAGGTCGGAGTGTCCCAGTTTTGTCAATGTGTGTTTTAAAGCATAATTCAATCATAATTTTCTCTAGTGTCATTGTTTCCACTTTATTTTCCAGCATTGTTATTTGAACACAGTGACGTTCTTGCATAAATCTGGAAGGACAGCAATTGGCAACTTGGATTTTGCAGGAATGTCTTACAAAATAACAAAGGAAAAGGTGAAAGTAATCAAAAGCCCATGCACAAGACAGCAAATGTTGAAGTAGGATACATTAGGACCTCTTGTCCGCCATTTAAAGAAGGGCCAGTGTGTTTTGTAGCAAGGCAGGTCTATCCTTTAAAGTTATTTTAGCTCTCCCCAGGAGTGCCCAAATGGCTGTCCTGCAGACTGGGAGCTCCATTCCACACTCTGGTGACATTGTCCCTCATGCAGCAGAGGGTGAAGGTGCTTCCAAGCTACTTTTCCACAGTGTCCAGCTGTGCCCATGGAATCCATCCAAAAATCTGCCCAGGTGGAAAAAGGCAGGAGCAAGTTCACCCGGGCACTGGGGCACTCGTTACGTACCCCACCTGCAGTGCCTGGGGGCACCTCGCACCTCACTGTGCAACCTACTGCCCTGCATCCTGCACTCCAGGCAAATCCTCATCTGCACACGATCTTGAAAGTCTTGCTGAGGCAGCCCCTGCCAGAAGGCAGGGTTTTCCCTGGTTTGAGCATGAAGCTAGTGTAATCATTGCATTTCTCAAGATGCTAGTGAAGATAGCATTAGTGCTAATAAAGGACCACTGGGAATTCTTTCCCCATGGTATGGCTACACATGTGCTGTCAACTCTCGTTTCACAAGGGCCATGGCAAGTTTTCACTGCTGACCAGCCTCACATTCAGAACATATCTTAACCAACGTCTTTTAAACTGGTCTGTTCTCTGTATATTTATTTATATGAAGGGAAAGTACAAAGGTTTCTAGGAAAGAACCCTCTTCTATGTCTACAGCATCTATGAGCTGATGGTGCCCTGGTCTTCAGTGAGTGCTTCAGGTGCTAACGAGTAAAAACATTAATAGACACTAGCTAAAGCTCCAGTATTCTCAGAATTGTGGTGAGTAACTCCCTTCACAACACTTGCCTGAATTTTGGAAAGACCCTTCCTCCCCTCCAGCCTTTACAATGTCCTGACTTTGAGACGGGAAACCCCATTAATTGCTGTGCAAATATCCAGGATCATGTTCTGGCTCCTGCATCTCCTACGGCAGGTTAGACCTAAATTTTGTGTTGCTGTCAATCATTCTGCAGTTTTCTGGAGACACTTGTTCAGCAGCCTTGGAGAATTCTTAATATAGATTTTTACTAAATTTAATATAGAATGTTTGCTAGTAAGGCAGTGTCATAATCTCTGTACTATTTTGTTTGATAGAACATTTGGTTTAGTGTGCACAGTCTGAGTGTTTTCAAGCCACAGTACATTAGTTTGTTGTCTTTAGTCATCACAGCTCATAACGGTCAGAAGAGCCAGCGTTGGACTGGCTTCTACTCCTCGTGCGTTACTCAGTTAAAAGCTGAGATTCTGAGTGACAACTAGCAGGAGAGCAAATTTCGTTGCAGATGCTGCAGTGACAGAATGCAGATGCAGACTTTCACACCTCTCCATCGTATCTTAGTGGTTTGCTTCTTGAAAACTTCTGGTAACCACAAACAGAGGAGCCCATCCTTGAGACTGAACTCTGTCCTATTTTCACAACAACAGACAGATCCCCTGATGAATAGCTGGGACCTCAAGATTTTTCATAACATAAAAAACTCTGTCGATTCTAACATTTTTTACCTGCTCAGAAATAGCATTCTGTAATGTTTTTTCAGCACTTTTAGCTCCTAGTCCTTCAAGGAAGGTTTGTGTTTCACAAAGACAAAGACACCCTCTAAAAGGGAAACAGTTCCCCACCAAGCAATACAGTTTGTCATTTGATGGGCGAAGGCTTCATTACTTTCAAGTTTTTTCTTCTAAATATTGGCCTGATTGTAATACCCAAGTCAAGAAAGGGCAAAAGTAATCTCTGCCCCTGGGAATAAGATTAGTTGTTGTTTACCTGTGAGTTTTCTTCTAATGGATGGCAAGAATGAAAAGCCTCATTGTTCAAAGACAGATAAATAAAACCCAATATGCTGTAGACATCGAGAGAGTGTATGTATCTATACGCTATAGAGAACTCTGCCATTAGCTAATAATAGCATTAACAGTTCAGAAGTAAAAAAAAGAAAAAGTCTCTAATACTTAGTCTTAGCAGCTGATAATGTAAAATAGGGTGGCATTTGGAAGCATAGGATGATGCCAGTCCCTGGGGAGAGAAAGGTGTTAACTTCTAATAGCTTTTCAGTAATAGCCAAGCATCTGCAGTCCCCCATAAAAAAGGGTTTTTAAAAATTAATAGAGCTGAATGTGCTTCACACTGAGGAGAATGCCAGATTAATAAGCGCATTAAGGACCGCTTTGGATTGGAAATAATTATGGAAGATGACAAGGAGCAGAGGTGGCATTGGTGGTGCTTTCAGGAATGCATTTTAAAAAGCAGTTTAAAGAGCCTTCAGATGTTGGTATTATCCTGCGTGACCAAATTAAGAGCAAATGAGAAAAGTTTATCTGGCATTTTGGAGTATTGAAAGGGCTTAGTGTTATAAATTATACAGTATGAGGATAGGCAGTGGTGAGTAAATTCCTGTTAAACATTATTGGCAGTTTAAATAGCAACTGCTTTATAAAGCACTAAATATTTTAATTTGGAAGTAAAAGTATATTCACTCCCCTTCCAAAAAAAGAATGTTTGACTTATTTATTTGCCAGCACAGTCATTAGACATTTTCTAGGTGATAAATTGGTGCATATTGTTCCCAACAGGCTGTTGTAAATTTAGAATAATAGAGATGGGTTATAGGTTTAGAAGTGATTTAGAGCTTTACTGATGAAAAATTTGAAAGCCACAATGACATCTTAATCTTTAGCTGCAAGCTAGGCTGCACGCATTCAAGGCTATTTCCAAATGGGTCTACTGTTTATCAATATTTAATCATCCTGTTTCAGCTCCTTTTTTACTGCTTGCTCTTTCATCCCTTACAGAACGGATGTCCTCACACCATGTTGCTTGATGTTATTGATACAAACCAGGTAAGGCTTGGTTTCTTGATGGTATTAATACAGACCAAGGCTTCCAAGTTTTAATGTCCATATGATTCTCTGACAGAGCAAGGCCTTTGTGCATACATTAGAGCTGTTGCAATCCTATCTGGTGGGGGGTTAGTACAAAGACTGTCACCCACAAACCACACAAGGCAGGCCACGGTGCTTCCACAGCAAGTAAGACAACAACAAATTGCTATTTCATGTCTGCACAATGATCAGTTTCCCTAAATACAAAAATATTAATGAAAAAATAATAGCATTTATATGAAGATTAAAGTCTGTGCAGACTTCCAAAATGCTTTTAAGACTTTTTTCCCTTAGTCTAAACGTGTGTTGACTTTTTCTTTGACCCGATTAAGTATTTGCAAGAAGTTACAAAAAAGAATGCCTTTAATATCAAGTTTTCTAATAATTAGTTTGAGAAAAAGCAAAACTAATATTGAAATATCTTCTAGGTGAGTGATAGTTGTAAAGAGGCAAACTCCACAATTATAGCAGCATCTTCCATTAAACAGTTCTAAGTACCGTATATGCAACATGCTGGAGACTCATTATTTCAAATCCAACTTCTCAAAGATTTATTTTTCTTTTGAAACAATTTCTGACAGCTTTTGATCTTCTAAACTGAAAAAAATCAAAGAAATCTGTTTCTCTGGCATATTAATAGCAAAGGAATTTCTGGATGCTGTAAAGTAGGAACTGAATATAATAGCATCTCAGTTTTATTCATCTTCAAAGAAAACCAAATATATTTTTGAGACTAAAAAAATAGGATACCCTACAGATTTTGAAGGGATGGGATAAACCTCTTTTCACAAGAAAAGATGACAAGAAATTCATTTTGAAGGACGTTCACTATGCCTCTGTCCATTTAATACATTTACAAGCCAGCTGCCATGAGTTAATCTGGCTTTTACATCTGAAGCAAAATTATTTTATAATTTGGGGCTCATATGCCTAAGAGATTTTTTCTTTTCCCAAATTCTTTGGATATTGGAGATCAACCTGCCAACTGACGTGGCACTAGTGTACTCTGTTGCCTAAAATTTATGCAAGGAACTCATTAAAAATCCTTTTGTAAAAGTTGTATATAGTAATCTTTAAATATTTCAGTCATGACTTGATCACTCCAACTCTTTGCAGAAGTAAAAATGAAATAATTACTAAAAATTGATTAGGCAGTTAACAAGATGTGTGTGTTGTAGGTGCACACGTATATCTATATTTCTACAATAAAACTAATACACATTCCACCCCTTAAATAAGACTTTAAAACCCACATTTTACAAAGAGTGATAAATTTTGGTAATCTCATAGAGTTTTTCTTGTACAGCTGACTGGTCAAAATATGATCTTTCCTTAATACCTTCCCGCCAGCTGAGAAGGTCCTTTGGACATACAGTCATGAGCTTAGCTATGGCTGCCATGGGAAGCTGCAGTCCTCTATTGTGTTACTCACAGTGCCAAGCTTGTCAAGAGGAGGTCAAAGTGATAGCTCAAATAAGCAACTGGCCACTAAAAATTGGTAGATTAGGCTGATTTCCAGAGATAAATTATACCAAAAAAAAGATAATTTAGACAGTAGACAGTGAAGGGAAGTCAGACAATGCAAAGAAACTGCAAACTGTGATAGGGCTGAAAAACTCTTGGTATGGAAACTGCTTGATTACCCATCCTAGGTAATGTAACAAAAATCACAACAGCTGCCCTGCACGTCATTAACATCCAAAAAAAAGAACAAAATACAGCAAGAAGCACATTAATGTACAAGAAGCGAGTTATAAAACCTGCAACCACCCTGACAGTCCGACAGATTTTATGTGTATTAGCCAACTGAACAGCATATCTTCCTATACTTAGAGAAGGCAATTCATGGATAGCATAAATACTGCTTTTCGAAACACCTTGTCTTTAGAAGTATAAAGGAAAGTCTGATGGTTTTGATTTTATCTTAAATAACAGAAAGAAAAAAACCTTGATAGAAATGCTTAGCTAGCATAAACTGCCACTGTTTAGTTATCTATGGCAAATTATGTCAGGTGAGATTCAAATGATTCCACAGATGGAACTGCATGATCAGGCTTGAAGTGACAGTAGAGGTTATCATAGTAAAATCATGGTGTCTGAAAGGCCATGTTTCAAGAAAAAGAAAAAGAAAACAGACATTTAAAAATTCACATTTAGGGGAAAAAAAAAAATAACTTTTGACTCTGCATGAAATGGATTCCAAATTCACACAAAATACCACCACTTACACTTTCTCATGTCTTGTGTTTCGCCTTTCTAAACGTCAGGTTTATCAAATAACCCAGTACATTGTGCAGCCACCCATACTGCACTATAACCGTTAAATCAGTCACTTCCACACAAGTAGTTCTAACACTTGTTTGCTGGGTTTCATTATGGAAAGAAATATTACTCCTTATAAAGTATGAAGCACACAAACATGGGACGGTATAAGAACATTGCTACCTTCAATGCAAAGATTTGAGGCACTGAAATTTATGCTAGAAATTAAAGAAAGATTATAGAAATTCATGTGAGACTACGTATGAGCAACGACTGTTGTAGAATAACTCTGTTTTTGCATGAATCATCCAGCATGATTAAACTAAGTAGGAACGAGAGTGTCAAGGCTTGACCTAGATGCAGAACTTCTGAAATATTCCAAGGTTACAGCTTCACAGTTTTTGCCAGGCAGATGCAAAAGATAGATTTAAATTTATCTCTGAGTTTAGAATTGGGATTTCTGTTTGGACCTTCTTCTGACTTCACGACAACTTATCTCTCTGTGTAGGATGGGTAGCAAGCATTGCTAAATATATTAGTTCCTTGAAAATTCACACAGTTAAAGGTCTAAAATGCCTCCCAAAACTTGGCTTAATAAGAAAAAATAGATATAGAAAAGTGAGATCTAGTCTACCAAGAGTCTGAACGTGGTCTTCAGCTAGTTCTTTGGTAGATTCCTCAGCAACAAGCTATTCACTCAATTCATCTGGAAGAATTATTCTCTGTACTGACACAATTCTTTAACTGGAATTCTATGCTTAGAGGAATGTGACAGTGAAGATCCCCCACAAATCAACAAGGCTATAAAAATACAGCAACTATTTATGAAGTCTAGAAAGTCACTGTATGATGTCCACTCTGCATAAAAAGCCAGGGAAGTCATCTTGGGAAAATACGTATTTGAAGTGGACTATTATATCTCACCTCATATTGGGACAAACTGACAAATAACCTGCTTTGAAATGGAATAAACCAGCAGCTGCATATATGTAGTCTGATGGTGAACCAGCAAAATTTTGCAAAAAAAAAAAAAACAAACTTGATCTGCATAATTTCATACAATTGTTTCTTGATGCTAATACACAGAAGTTAGTTTTCTTCACTCTACATTGAACTTCATTTATTTATCAATTTTTGTGAGCAGGACTGCCTGCTCCTCTGTGTTTGAATAAGGTCTAACACGATCATTATTTTGTTTTCAGTCATAAACACAATGTTGAAAAGAGTGAAGAATTTCAAAACTCCTGAAATAATATGTTCTAAAAATAGTAGCAGAGGTGACACCAAACTTCAGGTATGTAACCCAACAAGAAATCAGCATCTCCAAATTTCCAGTGTGTTTGAATATAAGCTGTAGATTAAAACCCATCCTTGACATCAAGGAAAATAAGTCAGGAGGCAGTAATAGTTTTTGTTAAATTTTAAATAACTGTCCAAAAATGTTATTGTTGTAGTCCAGATCTATTGTTCAATATCAGAGAGGTTAAAAATGAGTGTCCCAACCTTTGAAGTTACAAAAGGCTTAGTTACTTGCTTCAGCAGATAAACAGGCAGTTGTTCTTTGCATGTAATATTTCAGAGGATGAAACCTATGCTCTAAGGAAACTCCAGGGATTTTTAACTCTACTTGAGGAAGCGCTTGTTCTTGTAAAATCTTTGTTCATAACTCTGAAAACCTCTATACCTCCTAAAATACCAAATGCATTCTCTTTAACAATCGTATTGAAGGAACTAGGCAAAAAAGAGGGAGAAAGATAATAAAGTTATGCCTGTGACTACTTAATCTCTTCAGATTTGTAGCTATACATCAGTAACACCTGTGTGCAGGATATGAAAAAGTCCAGGCACTGAATAAACTTCAGCTTAGACTTCAAAATCTACAGCACTAGAAGTTTTGTCTCAATTTTCCATGTAAGTACTCTATGTGGTTTTGCTTTATAGAATATAAAACACTAATCATAGTATTTTTTAAATGCCATTAATAATATAAGTAGCTTTTCTGCCTTTTTTTTTACAAAGAGTAGCTTCCACAAGGAATGCACAAAACTGCCCGAAGGGAGATATAGAAGTGTTTGAGAATAGTGTCTGTTTCCTTTAGTTTTCAACTGGCGCCTGTCTACAGTAAAATTGACAGCTCCATCTGAAGGACCTAGCCTGAACTGGAAAATTATCTGGTTTCAGTACAGTTCTTTTGAGTTTTATGAAATTACCGTCGGGTAAATAGCTGCCACTTAAAAACCTCTTACGGAATCTTGCTAACATGAACTGAAGTGAGATTATTTCAGGCAAAATTAAATCTCTCCCACCTTTGGGCCAACACTCCTGTCCAAATCAGATACAGCAGTGTGTTAAATCAGTGCAAATGGTCATTGACAGATCGACTGAAATAGGAGGAAATTCTGCTATATCTTTAGGGATGAGGACAATTTTACAAGTTGGCCAAGAAATAATCAGGGATAGGACCACAATTCTGACAGAAGCAAAGAAAATGAAGAGCTGTTGTGTGTGCATGTGTGTGTATTCTGGACCTGGCGCCTGAGTTAAAAATACCCAAAAGCAGAGGATGCTGGAGGCAATCACAGCGTCTGCTGACTCTGAGTCCCTCAAATCCTGAGCTTCGTCCAGCTCCCCAGTGGTCTAACCCAGTACTGAGGTCCCAAAACTTCTCTCAGTCCCAAATCCAATGTTTCTCAATTCTCCTCTCCCCAAGCCCTAAAGCACCTCATTTTAGAAGAGTTACCTTTCTCCTCACTAACACACCCTTTTACTCCAATCTCCTTAAATATACAAAGCCTTCTCTTCTTTTTAAATTGAAACCACCCTGGCCAGAAAAGTTTTAGGCAAAGCTCTGAAGGTAAGAAAGGAAAACTTTTCCAGGAACAGGCAGGTAGTTTTAGGCAAGGGGCAGGAAAAATTGTAAAATAGCTAAATCCAGTCAGTGTCTTCTCTCTGCAGCTCCCTGCTAATGGTGGAGCTGTCAGGAGATTGCAGGGAGGAAAGGAGCATTGTCTAGAGGTGGAAGCATGAAATGGATTGGTGGGTCAGTACCAGCAGAGATGTCCTCTGCCATTTTTTCGTTCTTCACAATGCTAGTTCCTTCAGCCCTGCAAAACAAGAAAGCCTCAGAATGGTAGCCAAAGGGATCTACCTAAAACCACACCAATTCCACATGAACAACAAGTATCTGTGCTCCATAGGCTTTTCATCTGTGTTCTCTAAGAGTGAAAGGGACTGTTGCCAAGGGATTTTGGGAAGGTGCCTAAGAAATATACTTTCTATAGAGACAGGTCCGTAGGGAATGGTCCAAAAGACTCCATATCTAAAGGAAACCTATGGCACTGGCAATCTCCTAAGCTACTTAGAAGTCTTTGTCTGAAAGTTTCCACGTATTTCTGAATGCTGCATCAAATTCTCAGCTGGGTGGGGAGCCAAGCAAAGCAAGGCCAGATGAGAGTACACTAGCATCTTCCCGCTTCTGTTGCTGTCCTCGTGTTTCCAAGCTCAGATGTATATGGAGCATCTGGGTGCTTATAATGCTTAAGTTCTATTAATTCTGGCCAATCACACTGTCTTCAGGCTGGCACTGATGTCGCATGGAGAGGAACAGGATTTCCCTTTGCACTGCTATTGTATTACCCATTGCATAATAATATTTTACAACAGTATTACCCATTTTCCACAAGTCACCTGTTTCCTCTGCCAGACTGGCTGCTCTTGCAGGCATGGCAGTGAGTCTGTAACTTTAGATGGAAAGTGTGAAGCCAGAGCTCAAACACAATTGCAAGGTGAAAAAATGTTGTAGTATCATTCAACAATGAAAAATTGCCAACACATACTGAATGTAGACAGGCAGGTGATGTCTGGATGACTCGCTCTCCCAGAAGGAAACTAAAAGCATACCTGTAGCAGACCTGGAAAAGAGACAAGGTAGATACAGCCCAAGTTCAGGTGAAATTAATTCAGATTAAGTTCTTAATGATTTTGTGCCTCATGTTACAAAGTCTTCCTATAATCTGATGATCATCTTTACTAGCTTGAATCATTGCAAAGAGAAAAGAGCATTAAGTCGGCGAGCTGACAATGAAGAAGGAAAGTATCTATCTGGCCACTTAAGTGAATGCTGTAATCCTTAAAGTGTCTTCTCATCTGAGTTACTACATTGCTGAAGCCAGAAGACTGCTTTGTCACAGAAGACCTGTTTGTACTTGCAAGGAAAAACAGACTGTCAGCAAAACTGGATGGAAAGTCAGATGAGAAACCTGATTTAATACCTCCCTCTGACAACACTGCTCTCACTGGGTTCAGAAAATAGATCAAGATGTTCAAAATAAGCTTCTACCTTGCAGTGAGACAAGTCTACTGTCACTGTTGCTATCACCAACTTGCCCATAGGTGTGATAAGCAATTCAAAGTGAGGTGCTGGAAGATGTTTTGTTTTGTCACTGCTTACCAATCTGGCAGTGGTCAGAGCACATGTCAATGCACTGCAAGATACAAGGAATTTACTTGAAGTGTGGAAAGTACATCAAGGTTTACATAGATGTTGCACATTCAATGACAGGAAGTTTGCTTATTTGATAGGACACTTCTCCAAAGCAGCTCGTAATGACCACGGGAAACATCAGAGTAGTCACTTGGAAGCTCTGGCAGCCAATAAAAAGCATGCTGGTTGATTTTATCAGAGCTTTACCAGTAGAGTCACGTCTATTTTCAGATCCGTGTAATGAAATGATTGGCAAACATGTGAGTAATGGTTGTCAAGAGCAAAGTACTTGCTTAGTGCTTTGAACTCCAAAGATTTCTTTCATGATGATCCATTTGAACATCATCTTGAAATCTAAGCATGGCTTTGCTGGATTGTTTTCTCTCCAGTTGTTTTCATGACTAAATGATTTCAGCTTACATTTGCAAGTAAAGAGACTAATGGCTTTAAATATGCATGCTAGAAGTGAGATCTTATAAAAAAATCAGGTTTGAATGTAAATAAGTGTTGCCCTTCTTCAGTTCTGGGGTCATAGGGATATAGGAAGTGAAGCAGAGGAGCACTTCTTAGTGTTCAAATGTCATTTTCTCTAATACTTCCTTGAAGTGAGCAAAGAGAGTGACTAGATAAGAAATGGCAATGCTGCTCTGGTTGCAACCTGGCTGCTACAGAGAAGCAAAAAACTACTTGAATTACCTGGCAAAGGTGACCTGGTGCTTGAATTCAAGCAAGACAGGCTTAGCTGATTACAGTAAAAAAGGAAGAAAGAGAACCCCGACTTGCAGAGGGTGAATCACATTCTTGATGCCATTCAGAGCTGCAGACTTTTGTGAAGTTGGTTTTCAGTGTAGTGTTAGTGAAAATATAGTCATTAGAAAATAGGTGTAAAAAGAGATCTGTTTAAAACTGCCATCCATCCTATCAAGCCTTCACTTTCTCTCTGCCAAAAAGCAATGTCAACCATCTCTAATTATAAGTACACAGAGGGGTATCAGTTTCCCCTTTGTTTTAACAAATGGTTTAACCATTTCTAGTTAAAATTGTCCATTACAGGTACATTATAAATCAATTTAAGTAAATAATATTTCTCCAGATTCCATATGCCTAAGGAATGACAGAACACTAAAGGTTCAAAAAAACTTTGTCAGATGCAGAATTTATTGTGGAATAGGTCCACTTGTTCTGCAGGCTTTATTAAGAGAAGGACTTCTGACCAGCATCAAGGCTTACAAATCTTCTGCGATGATGCTGTTTCTTCTAGCTTTTGGAGATTAGGAAATTTGCCTTAGTATATCCACCTGAGAAACAGATCTAGTTAGTCTCATCTCTACATACTGTAACATTTTGTTCTTGTTTGTAAAGCACACCAAAGTTCGTGTGTAAAACACCAGGGAAGGAGATGCTGCAAGAGGCAAGAGAAACAGGGGGCTGAATCAAGTTATGTCCTCAGCTTTGAGAATTTTCCAGTCTGGAGCAGGATCTCATGATTCTCATCCCTTTCATTTGTTACCCCAATTTTTTTTGTTTGCACACCCCTAACCAATGAAAACATGAAGAAATACTTTCCAAAGCTTTAATTTTAAACTTCTACTCTCTAGTCACTTAGGCTGTCACTTAATTCATATTAACTGTAATTTTAAGGCAAAACAGAACACAATTTTTTCTTCATATTTGGAAGCTTAATAAACAGGTAATGATGGAAATATTCTGTCTCCTGTTTTAAATAAATTGTTAAGGAACAATGTTATCCTGAAACCCAAACACTCACATTAAAGGGGAGAGCAAATCTCATTACGTGATCCATCTATTTATTTTAATGTGCTCATTCTTTGAAAAAATGAATGAGAATTTAAACACACACAGCAGTTTTACAAGGAGCGACTTTTTTTCTAATTATGTATTCTTTACTTATTAATCAGTGCTACAATTTCCTGTGACATTTAACACAGACACGAGTTATTTTCATTCCAAAAGTTAGCAGTTCACTGTATCACTATACATATGGCACAAGCATTGCAAATGTAAATAAATGTAGGCGTCTGGGGTTTAACCACTACTCTCAGAGAAACGTCTTTTTTAATGTGGTCTAGCTTGCAATCACACTGAATGTCATCACAGCTTTTGAGAGCGGGCAAGTCTTCATGCAAACTTAATTTTTCACAGAAAAAAGTCCTGGCATTTGTGCAAAAATAATGAAGATCATAAAAGAGGAAGGAGAGGAATGTAGCTAATAATCCTATTTATGTTCTTATGCACTGCGTTTCATTTACTAGAAATAGCATGACTAAATTCTAATAAATAAATATACTAATTGGTCATTGGAAATGCAAATTTCAACAACAATCTTTAATGCAGTATAATAAAACCCATTACAAGCACCGGCTTTGTAGATGCTTTGATTGTAAATAAGAGATTAGTTTTAAATTCAGATGTGCTGAACAGGTTGGCATAATTTCAGGTAGCAGTGGATTTAGGCTGCTTGCCAATCTGTGGGAAGAGCAGATATATTAATACCTGCACTGTTTCTACTCTCATATATTCAGTCTGAGTATTTGCTATTTGCCACATTAAATTATATTGGGTGGCAGACATAAATACAGTTTTTGTCTTCCAGTTTCTTGCAGATCACTTTTCTTAGTTGTGGTAGATTCCAGGGGCCACATTGTCTCAGAGCGTGTTTCACTTTCCCGTCATGTTCAAGTAAACTGTCTTGATGACCTCAGGATAAGACACCTTCTCTCTGAAAGTTAAAAGCTAATGTGTCATTTCCCTTGCAGCTGGGATATTGCAAACATGTGCCTTCACCTTTCTTAATTTTCTCTTTCTGTAGTATCATCCATCCCAATTCCCAGGAAATCAATGAGTAAATTTCTCCTTTGCAAATCTGCTGACGCTCTCACTATCCTATTACCTTCATCCCAGTTTACATTGGCCAAAGGTCCATTCCTTGCCAGACATGACTCAAATTACTGCTGAGAAAGGATATGTGTGTGACACCACTTGAGTAGACAAAGATCTTGGTCCTACACCATGCAAGACAGCAGAAGTTGTAGCCCAAGTGCCAGAGGGAGAAAATCAAACAATTTTGGATATGGCCACAGCAATGTGAGTTATAGTAAGGTTCCTTACTAAACTTACTGGTTTTAAGACTTTTCTCCTTCTTGGCTGTATTCCCACAGCTCCAAACTTTTACCCAAACTTTATCTGCGTGGGAGAAGAATACCTTACAGAGCTGCTAACAAAAGTATCTCAGTAGCCTGCATGGTGCTGCCCTGCTGACGGTTTATCAGATGGTCCTAGAGCCCTTCGAGAGTTCCTCAGCCACTGGTCTTCCCGAGATGAAGAATTCACCTGACGCTTGGGCAAACATAATTGATGAATTTTGCAATCCACATCTTTCAGATCTTTTAAAGCATATGACCGCCTAAGCTCTAAATCATGATTGTATCTATTTTATTTGTTTATATCTCAGAATTAAAAAAAAAAAGATGCAGCTGACTCTCAACCACTAGGCTCTGTGGAGCTAATCAATGTGACCACATGTTGCTACTACTGGTTTCCTTTCCGATCCCCTCACCATAATTATTGTCTCACATACCCACTTGTTGCATCCTGCCTTAAATTAACTGTAAATTCTTTGGTACTGGGACTGTTTCCAGTTCTGCTATAGCACACCGGCAAGCACAGCAGTCTGAGTAGGACCTGAGGGACTTCTGTAATAGGAATAATTAGTACTGAAGTTGGGATGCTTTGGCCTGAAGGAGAAAAGCCACAACAGGGAAATTGTTTGAAGTGTTTAAAATGAAATCTGTTTTCCTAAAAAAAGGCCTGAGTGGCATCTCTGAGTGATGATATAACACAGTGACAGATCTTTTTGATATACTAAGTAAGCAGAGTACCTGAGGTAGACAGCTTTGACGTGCTGCAAACTGGGGCAAGACATTCCTTCTTGTCCTCAGGAGCAGACAGCTACCTTCTTTACCTTGAATTTTCCATCACATTCCTTGATGACATGAAAGTTTCCTCAGGAATTCTCATGGCCAAGTCCCAGCAAAAGTCTGGGCACCTTGAGAAAATCCCAATGTGCATGCCCAGTATTTTTCCTCTCTCTACCATGAAAGAAGAGTAGACCTTCCACAGCACCACAGGTTGTGTAAGAAACACCCTTTTCGCAACACTAAGAATATCCAGTTTGTTTATTGTAGGAAGGAATGGCAAGTTTTAACTGGTTTGTGGTAAATTTTGGCACCCGTGGATCCAAAGGACAGGCTCCAGTTTTACAGACCTTGGACATTTGTATTTCATGTTTTTATCATAACCCATTGCAGACTGATCAACACTGCTACATATTTTATAAACTGAATATTGTGTGAAGTGGTCATATAGTTTGGTTAATCGTCTAGATCTCCCTGCGGGGCATTTTGCATTTGGCAGCATTGTCTTTAGCAATCCAAAGATCTTTATACAAATTTATCAATTATTTATGAAAAGGGTACTTAATGGTAGTACAACAGAGCTGGAGACCAAAATTCCTCTCTTGAAAGTAAGCCAAGCTGTACGTAGTTCAGTGAAGACCTACCTTCTTACGCTACTGCTGCATTTGTCTGCCAGCCTTGAATATGTTGAGCTGTTATTAATAAATTATCTTAATGATTGTTTTTAGCTAAAACCGTAATTTGCAAATTTCCTGAATACATGCACACACAAAACTGCCACAAGGTTTTACATTTTCATCTTTTATTTTTCATATCCTGTTGAATGCCCTACATAAATTATTCATTTTTAGCCTTGCTGTGTCCCTTTTTCTTAGTTATGACTTGCTGATGCCAAAGAATAAAACGCAATTCAGCCCCCCGGTGCATGAGGAGGGCCCACTGGGGCTGGCTTTAGTCCAGTCCCTGTCGTTGCAACCTGCTGGGTTTGCGCAAATTATTTAGCTTTGGGGCTAAAACAGCGAGACTAGGTATTTCTAAGGTAGGACTGTATTAATGATCAGAAAACGCACTTCCCCACTCTGTCCCAAGAGACATTTTCAAAGTTGTTTTATGAGAGACTAGGGAGATCTGTTAATGAGTGAAGTAATTGTTACCTGTGGGCACAGATTTAGAACGACTTCATGCTTCAGATTCCAAAAGCATAAATGTCTTTGTTTCAACCATGTTGTGTGCAGCAAACAAAAGGGATGCTCACAGAAGGGGAGATACGGATGTTAGGCTGCACAATATGTATTTTTTTTACATTCTTAAAAAAATCACTCAGATAAACAGATTTGGTATCATAAGCTCTTGTAACCAAGAAAAAAAAAAACAAAACAATAAATGGAGTAATTTTCTATAAAATGAGCATGATGAAATCTACAACTTATTCTTTACTTACAAGCATGAATAAAACTAAACTACATTTCCTGTCTAATTTACAGTATCAAGCAAAGGTACAATATCAGAATCTGATACCACCATGCTAATTCAGGATGTGCTCACTTTTGGTTTATTTCCAATATTTAGTTCTTAACGTAATCTTGTGTGCTAATCTGATATATTTATATAGTGACACACATATCCTTGAGATGTTATTATATAATTATAGTATAATCTATTTCAATGTAGCCCCTTTGCACAAGGCCAACAGCATACGAGAAACCCGAAAACCCACATGGCCATCTGTGTGATGATCTTTTTAGTTCTTTGGGATTCCTTAAAGAGTTCAGTAGTTCCCCTGGTCCATTGCTGGCCAGGCTAAAGGAGAGGGAGGGGTATCAGGGCTGTGGATAACATGGCTTGCACTATTTGTGTTCTCTCTTTTCCACAATCCTGAGGAGGCAAACAGAACTTCAGCATAGTCCTGAAGCTGCTGTTACTCCAGGAACCAGGGGATGCCCTGAACATGTTGAGAAGCCGTGAAGCACAGAGACAGCTCAGAGGTATGTGAGCCAGGATCCAGTCCCCATAATCATGTAAAGAGAGGAAAAAAACAGATTGACAAGAAGTCTTGCTTTTTTTTTATAGCTCCCTTCTGTGGTTTGGGGGGCTTTACTGAAATGGTGTCACAAGCATGAAATGATGTAAGATTTAAGACAATCATATGTATGCACATGCATGCAAAAGCTTTCGTTCCAGATTCCTCCCTTCTGAGCATGAAAATGAGATATCTGTCATGGTCTGTGAGAAGTGGCATCACCACCCAAACTTCTCCACAGTCCCTCAGAGATCTACGTTTTCATTTTCTCCATCAATGCACTCACTTCTTTCCCCACAGTTCAGCTGAACGCCCCGCTCTCCAACAACCACTTGTCCCTGATGGACCTCAGTGCCAAGCACCCCAAATACTTATGATCTTTTGCTCAAAAACAGGCTGTTCCTTTGTATCTTCCCTTACCCTGTCACACTGGCACTGCAATATAGTGCCTGAAAGCTCTGACTATCAGCAGCTATGCAGTACTATGCAGGTGAGAACAGACTTGACATCTACAGGAAACTTCCTGTCTTCTCTACAAACATGTATTGTTTGTATCTCCAGCTTGTAAGCAGATACCATTTCATAATGTTTTTTTCATGCCATTATGGGCAAACACAACAACTAAGCATGAGCAATACAGCCAAGGCACTGGACCCACAGCAAAAGTGTAGATGCAGAGCATGAATTCTTTCAAAGATATAATAGAAGTTATGTTTTCTCTACTGCCCCCACTTCTCCAAGCCCCACAACAGCCATGAGATGATGAAGGAAGGGGAAGGAAGCACCTGGCTTCATGTAGCCCACCCTTGTGCCCCTCAGGAAGAGCTTTTAGGGGCCTCTGTTGCGTTGCCTTAGAGGAGAAATTCAGGTATCTGCTTCTCTAGCAAGCAGAGGCCTTTGCACGGGGGCAGGCAGACTCAAGCAAACAGAGTGGGGAAGCAGGTATTTGCATAGCAGAAAAACATTCTTTGCAAGTCATTTTCTCTATTCCCTTTTGGTTTGACTTCAGCTGCTTGTGGTTCTGTAATTGTCCCTCCTCAAGAGCCAGTTTTATCTGCTGGTGGTTTGAACAGTTTAATCACCATTTGAAAGCCATTACGGTGGGTTTCATCACCTTCAGACACACATGGCCATTACACTCCTTCACTACACTTCTGGCGTATCCAGTGGGCAGAACACAAGGAGATGAGTCAGGAAGGAAAAGCTCTTATTTCTGACTAAATGCCTTCAGAAGTTAGTGACAATGATCTAAAAAGGTTCAAAAAATAACCTCAAGTGTCACTTCTTAAGGTTCATTATGGAATACATTTCAAGGGCTGAAGGGCTCTGGGTACCTGCTTGTGAGTACTCAGTGGTTACAGTAGTCAAGACAGGTAGGGAGGTCATTTAAAGTGTAGCTTAATGGAATCAAAAAGAAAAAAGATTTCTATTCACAGAGGGAAGATGACTAAAATAACACCCGGAAAACTGATATAATGGCTATCAGAATCTCACCCAAAGCAGCACGAAAGGTAATTACCAGACCCATGTCATACAGGAAACACATGGTCTAAATTTTGCTTTTAGGTGGAGTGTAGCTCCTCTGTGGGATTCTTCCCCAACAGTTGCATTTTGCTGCTTTGTGAATTTGTGAGTTAATGTAAGACAAAGTCAGGGCTGGCTTACGGCCAGGCATGCCACGAACATAAAAGATTTTCTCACTGTTCTTGAATGCAAAATGCACTGCCAGTAAATGCATCCTTAGTGTAAAGCCATTGAAATTAGGTATCGTGCAATAAATCAGTTTGATTTTACAATCTACCTTTGCACGATTGATATTCAACTGGTCTAAGCTAGATCTCATCTAACTAGCTATTTCACTTGCTAGGAGATTTTCCTTCCTCTGACAGTATTCCTTAGTTTTATTGTGGAGTTTGCATTCTATTAAAGAAAAAAAAAAAATCATGTAAAGATATATCCCAGACCCAGCTGGGTCCCATATATCCGTTTACTGAAAACGTGAAATTATGCAAGCCTTGATAGAACTGCTCCTGTGGTTGTGTTTTGGAGCCTTCAGAAATGCAGAACACAGGGAACACTTGGACGAGGCTTGCAACCGTTTTAAAGGAGAACCACCACCTATGCTATGAGAAAATTTTTAAAGCATTTTCTTTCCTAAAGTCATAGATTCTCATTTACGTGCTTTTGTAAACCCTATCACACAGTTAACTGCAGCTTGAGTACCTCAATGGGATAAAAATACAACTTTATTTCTTCCATCTTTGTATTTTATATTCCTTGTTTAGGGTTTATATCACAACCATTTGTCTCAAATAGGAATGAAACTTTTTTTTTTTCCTGCTGAAAGGTATGAATTCCTGAATGGCAATTTAGCATGTACACTTCAGGGAAAGGCTGCATGACTTTTCATATGACTTACATTAACCTTTCATTAAAAAATGAGCATGATTTGGATCCTACTGCATAAGAGCAGCAAAAAGTAAATGATAGTCTCCAGAAACTGGACCCTTTTATACCTAACTGGAGTGACGGAGAATTGCATTATTATTTTGAGTTTTCTCCTTCCTTTTCATATGTTAAGAATACTAAGGCAACAGTTGGGAGTAACAGGAAAAAGCTGGTGATCTGTATCAGTTTGGGGAGGTGGAGTCATAGGGAGTGAGCTGGTCAGGGGCCCTCTCTGCTCACATCTAATAAAATATCCAAGATTCTAGTGGGAGAAGGGTTAAGTTTTAGAGCTGATACATCTGAATCAGTTTGCCCATTAGCCTGCCTACAATCAGTATGGAGCTAGAAGATACCAAGCTCTTGCCTGTTGGAATCAACAGCAGCATCACTGGCTAAAGTCTACAATATTCTCATGCAGAAATCTAGAGTAAATAAGGATATTGGTCCCTGCTGGCCTTGAAATCCATGAATATATGTCCAGTATAGCCTCTTTCAAATGAAGATCATCTACCATGTAATTTTCAGAGGGACTGGAGCCATGGCAAGGGTGGGACAAGAATAGCATCAAATAAAGGCAAATATTCCTGAAATCTGCATGCTATTATTCCTGCCCAGAAAAAGGGTCTGCAGGTCCAGGATGGTGGTAGTGGGAAAGAACATCTGGCAGCTGGAAGGTAACCAGAAATAAGGAACATATGGAAAGAGGGGGCTGTGGAGAGGAGGGGATGGGGTTGTTTCCAATACCCTGTGTCCCAATGCCTAACCCCAGATTTAGTAGGGGCCACTGAGCAGGTTTCTGTGGTGGTTGCCAGTGCTTTGTGTAGCATTATTGTTGCTTTGTTTTGTTTCTAAGGAGAATTACAATCTGTTACTATATTAAATACGTTTTTTGTACGTGTGTAGAGATGCGTGTGTTTCTCTTCTGCTTTAAGGCACGGTTTTCAGCTTCAGAAATAATTTTCAGATTCAGAAAGGATGGAAGAGCCAAGAAAATGTGAATTGTTTGTCTACATTATCTGAGAACTACATGACTTGCTGTTTCCTAGGGAAAGCTCTATAATTTGATTGCAGATCTATATATAATGTGGGAGAAAGTCTAAAGAGGACCTGACACCTCCACTGTAAAAACTCAGATAATACAGACTTCAGGAGTTTAGAGTTCAAGGTATTTACATATTGATGTTTTCCAGCACTGGTGCGAGAAATCTAACAGCACAGGATTTGCTACCAAACCACTGTTTGGTTTGGTTTGGGGGTTTTTCAACCCTCATTTAAGTGTGAATTCCTAGATATCTGAATTTACAAAGGCAGGTCCACTGGATTTCCATTTACATATTTTTGGCAGCAGTCCACCTCATTAATGCAGGAGAGAATCAGCCAATATTAGAAGAAAAACACATATGACACTCACGGGAATTAGAAATATATTGTTAATTTGACGGAGTGTTAATAGGCCCCCTAATGTCATCAGTTTTTCCTAGCAGTTGTCTGCAATGTTTATTTCTTGTTGGACCAACAAAATCCTGGTTCCTGTTGGAGACATGAGCTCCGCGGTGATGGTGGCTCTTTAAGAGAGATGTGTTCCCCAGCGGGTTTTCAGCATTTAGTACTCCGTTTTACCCAAAGAAAAGTCTCTAACTCAAAGGAGGGAGGAAATCAAACTCTGACTTAAATCTCTCGTGTAAAAGTAGATATTATTTTTGAATTATGCCTCCTGAGAAACTTCTCATTGACCTCTAAAGCAGAAAGGCTGCAATGGAGCGGTTATCAGGTTTAACTTATGTGACCCACAGCTGAAATCATTGTAGACTAGTGGCTAGAGGGAGATTAAATTCCGAATGTCCTGTAAGCTGAAAGAAATATGAATCTAAGCAGAGCTCTTTAAGAAGCATTAAAGAGTGTGTATAGAAACTTAAAATTCCTCTGTGTTAAATTACTTCATATTCTTTTGCTGTTCCTCGCAGATTTATAAAGGACCACACCATTATTTTTGACCTTTTACTGCTAAGGGCCAGGAGGTTACAAGTTTTGCTCTAGTAATTACCTATCAGTCTAACAAAGTAACCTTAATTACTGGGATTTTTTCATACAGTATATAGAAATGGGGCATGGTGTGAACACATGTTATTATGATTTAACACCCTGCTCAGATCTCATGTATATCCTTTGTCTTCTGCCGTCACCACTATAATTAGGCAGCAGAGGTGCAATATATTCAGATTTTTGTCAATACCTGACCAAAGCTCTAAATGCATGTATGATAGAAATGAAGGCTAATATGCAAAGAAAAGCTATAATAAACCTTGGAGACAACCAAGCTCCATTTAGCTCACTGTAGTGAGCTCACTTCAGCCACATGCTTCGTTCGTGTGATCACTCTGGTTTCATCAAGATGGATTATTGCTTAGAAAGAGTGGGGGTTTTCTCTTTCATTTTGGTGCAAATCTGTTTTATCTTCCCTCAACCTTACTTTTGATTAGCACAGGTTCGGAAGTGCTGCAGACAACACTAGTACCTCATAGTCTGTGGATTTTCAACTCAATTTGCACTGATTAATCAGCTTCATTATGTATAAATCCCAAGCAGGCAATCCCATGCATCGCTGTGCCATGCTTCCCTCCCTCCCTCCCTCTGCACCTCTAGTGCACCAGAACTTGAGAAAACATCTTCTTACTGAACACCAGGGAGAACGTTTCCCATCTTTCCCTGCCCTTACACATCGGCATCACATACACCCAGTTATTTTGTGTAAAGATCATAGGAAAAAAATTAAATTAATCTGTGCAACTAAGTATTGCTAGAAATACTCCTTAGATAAAAGATTGGTTGGCACACAGTTTCCTGAAAGGTTATGTTTCCTTCTCATTTATTTCCTGTCTAGCAGTGAGATGTCAGTCCCCAGAGAGTTTCTCCTCCTGATCCCAAGAGCAAATTTATTCACTCAGGGATTAAAAATGATGCTGTATGATATAGCTAACTAATCACAATTAATCACGCAACTCAGACATTGTCTAGCAAATCATTTCAGTGAAATATTTTCACCAAAAAAAAAGAAAGCAGCAGAAAAGCTCTTATGAAGGAAATGGGATGTAGTTTCAGTCTGCCAAGAGAGTCAGGAAGCAGGAAAAGGCAAATTTCACTGCATAGGTTATTTATTGTGAATAACATGATGTCATCTGCTTTCTTCATCAAACATATATTGTTCAGCAGATAGCACAAACAGTACCCTTATTATGTGAGTGAGCTGCTTTTGTTATCATTTTCACTTTTCCCTCAATGTATTATTTGGAACTACCAACAACACTTCACAATTTCTGCAACAGTAAATAGCTTATTTCTAAGGATCCCCATTGCAATTTTTCATTGTGATAAAATAGCCTTTGTGCCCAGTGAAATTCATGAGCTACCAGTTTCTAAAAGAACTTTACTTATCTCTTACTTTTTTTCACAAGCTCATGGGAAATCTTCCTCCAAACCAACTTAGGACATGGTTCATTAAAGCTGTGGGCATGATGAAGAAGGGTTGCAGAACACATGGCGGGGGGGGGTGGGGATGAAAAAGGATGAAAGTGGTGTATGGGAATGTAAGCTAAGTACTGGAAAAATATAAAATATTATGAAGGCATATATTAGACTTTAAATTAAGTTGAACTATTCCTCCCATGAAAGTCCATGGGACTTCTGAAAAGTAAAGTATTAATTAATGTGAACTAGAGTATGTATTTCGCAAATAAGCCAAGAAATCACATAAAGTAGGTAGCTAAAAGTGGACACCTAGATTCAAGTGAATTGTCTATCTTTTCTTCATAATTAGATGGAAAAAATAGACACTACAAGGGCAATTCGTCTTACCAAAGAGATCTAAAACATTCAGATGAGTTGCACCTTATTCTACACTGTTGACTGTGATAGTCATGGAGTCCAGACTCCATCCAGATAAATAGCTCAGATGAAGAAGTCTGTATTTCACACAGCTAAAACTAGGTGAGAGGAACTTTACCCCAGGTATGTGCATGTTCCATCAAACTCAGAGGAGAAACAAGCAACACAGGGACTAAACAAAATTTTGTATTAACAGACAGCACAACCTCATATAACTCTTAATTTTTCACTGCTGTGACATAATACTTATGCTGCTCAGTAGCTGACTGAAAAGTGAAAAATTTTGACACTGTGATTATCCTTTAATGTCATTAAAAATTATAATTATTAGCAAAGTTTCAGGATTTATTAAATGCTTCTTCAATTATGTCTTTTGGTTATAGTATGTAACATAAAAATACCAAAAGCTGTCTATCCCAGAGGAATATATCAACCTTTACTAGACACAAAAGGGTCAATGTTCTGTAAATATCTACTTTACACTTTTTTGTCTAATGAAGACATAGTGAGAATCTCTCATTAGGTTAATGTGTCAATATATCCAAGTTACATCATTCGGATAGTTAAAGAAAATAAATGTATCAACACATGTAACTTCTGTTTAAAACACAAAGCTAAGAAAAGAAATCGTGGAGTTTACAAATTTAAGGCAATAAACCATCTCTGAAGGTACATATGCGAGATGATTCCTTTTTTCCTGCTGGTTCCTGTGCAAGTGGCAATGTGTTTGTTTTCCCCAATAGGCTTTCTTGCCAGAAAGGAACATATGTGGCTAGCAATCTGCACAGGAGAAAAGGTTTTCTCAGCTTTACTCCTTTACAAGTCATCTGTATGTAACAGGGCTTTAAAAATATTTTCACTTTTCTGTACATTTCCATAGTATCCACCAGTACAATATCTCAACACTGCGCACAAACTGATGTGCACTTAGCTATGGCTCAATTCTTACTCTGGTTTCTACCAGTGCAACATTGACTTTAATACGCTTATTTCAGATTTTCACTAAAGGAATTGAAATTGGAGGCAGACATCTCTTTGAGCAGCACTCAGCATTATGTAGTTCAGCAGAATTTACTCAGTTTCTGTTAGTACTTATTCAAAGTTGGCCACAAGTGTCAAATGAAGCTCCCATTTCTAGAAATCAAGGTACTTAATTAAAATCTTACCAATAAAAAAGGGATTTTCCATTGTGTAATTGGAAGTCCAGATACCTAATCCTACTTAAAAATAACAAGTACTCACACTTTCAAATAAACAAGCGCCCTTTTTAT
Source organism: Opisthocomus hoazin (assembly GCF_030867145.1). NCBI lineage: Eukaryota > Metazoa > Chordata > Aves > Opisthocomiformes > Opisthocomidae > Opisthocomus > Opisthocomus hoazin. The sequence goes on along the minus strand of NC_134419.1, from coordinate 72,967,819 downwards.
TTTTGCTTTCAGTAGTGTGTGAACAGTAAGCTCCCTATGGTTTTAACCACTGAATTCTTCTAATTTAAATGTTTTTGAACTTCTGATTAATGTTCATATTTGTTTTTTACTTTGAATTTTATGATGTCATTTTATGCTGTGAATTTCCTTAGAGCCTTGCCAGGATAGGGAAGTTTCCTTTAGAAATCAAGTTTTCATGGGTATTAATAAAATAAAGCAGGTTGCAATTTTTTAACTAGTGCTGAAAAATATCTGTTATGTTGAGTCACTTCAGCAGTTCAGGGTCAAATCCAAAGCGTTTGACACTGCTTTTCTACCTGGCTGTCCAAGGCAAATGCTGAGTCAGATGGTGTGTAATGATGACTTCAATTCTATGTAAGAGCAGCTGTCTACCATTACGGAGATTCTCTCCTCTACTGACTTTAGGGTTTTACAAAGGAAATCTACATGTCATGCCCTAATTTGACAGATGGAGAAACTGAGGTGTGGAGGATGGGGTGAGATGCATCTCAGGTGGTCCAGCAGGACAGTGGCAGCTCTCTGTGAAGCACCCAGTGCTACATCCAGTAGGTCAGGCAGCCTGAACAATGAATTATCAGAGTCTCAGACTCCACAGCTCCCTTTCAGGAAGCAGACAAAACACAGAAATACTAATCCAGAATGTGGAAGACACATATTTTGAATCAACACATCTTTTTGACCAGCAAGAGCTCCAAACGCAGAAAAACCAGCACAGCACTGTGATATAACAATTACGCTATTCATTTCTGAACATACATCCATGAGCTTGATCACTGGTCTGAGGTTCTTGAGGCACTATAGCAACTTATGAAATGATCAGGAAAGTATTTATTTAGATGTTGTTTAACCAGGACCATCTGGGAATTCTTTTTGATATAGAACTTATCTATATTAAATTCTCCATTTGGATGGATACTGTGCAGGGACTGGTGTGTACTTACATGTTCAAATTAAATTGCCTTTTTGCTTGTTCTGCATACTAGGCAAGTAATGAATCATTGTCTTTGAATAATTTTGTCTACAGTTCGAGATCATTGTACTGTGCTGGATAACCGTTGACAAAGTATTTTTAATCATTTCTGAAGTATGGGTGGAGCAGCAGAAGGCATCTCAGGAGTCTTGTAACACTGGCCTTCTTGCATCTGAATGCAAAACAAAACTGTGAGGTTCCTCTTTGTAGAGAACCTCCTCCTGTCCAGGAATCACCATAGGTTTTGGCAGAATTGCATGCCATTTGGCAGGCTTTGTGAGGGCTTGACAATTGCCAGACCTTCATTTGCCTGGGGAGAAAACTGATCCAAAGCTTAAAGGAGTCAATTGACAGTGTTCCCATGGATTCAATGAGCTTTAGAGCAAGCCTAGGTCAGAGATGACGAGCATTAACAGAGCATTTCTAAGCAATAAGCTTGACTTCATACCCACTACACCCCACAGAAGCCAGTTTGGTTACATTTTGTTAGATTTACAAGACTGGCAGGGACCACTGAGGTGTCCTTGCCTTTCTCTCCCTGGGGTGTTTTCCTTTTTAGGATCATCTGGGCATTTCACCTGATGTATGGCAACAGGAACACAGAAGGCCAAGTGCGGTTGAAACGATATCAGATATTTGTGCAGCCCTTAATTTCACTTGCTGCCTTTCTGAGACCCAGAATAATAAAAGGCTAAAGCTACAGCTGCCAAGGTCCATTGGAGAATGCTGGGAAGCAGGCTGTACTGCACAGGGATTCATGCAGTGGATGCTCTGTGGATATGTCTGGATTGGGCCCAATAACGCTGTGTATTGCTTGGTTGCCTACAACAGCCAGCACTGGACTCGGTGACTCACATAAGCTCTTCTAGACTCATCTATTCTTCTACTGATACACAAACCCAGTCAAAATGAACACTGGAATATCTCCACCCAAGTGAACTCTGTTACCTATGGAAATGATGCAGTGTACACCATCTTCCAAAGCCTGATCAACAGCACAAGTTAACCAACAGCATCATATGTGTCCCAGAGAAAGAAACTTTTAGAGGTGTGACTTAAGGGCTTTGGAGGTGTCCAGTCCTGTCTACCACTGACATATACATTCAATTTTTAATTATTCTCATGAGTACAGTAGTTAACATCTTACAACTCAAAACACTTCTCATCCTCTGTATTTCCATTTATGAGTTCAACATATCACAATAAGCTAGAGGCTTAACTAAAACAAAAACTGAGAGTCCTTGTCAACTAACCAGACTGCAGGCACCTAAATATGGTGCCTGTATTCAGGTTCCCTTGAAATGATTGGACAGTCATCCATGGAGCTGATTGAACTGTAAGGTTTCAAGTCTCGTAAAGATGCTTAACTTTCCCAAAATTAGGCAACATTAAACCCATGAGTCAAAGTTAAAATCACTTTCACTTCGTATCCATAACCCAAGCTGTGTGCCCTATTCTTTACCTAGAAACTCACTCCAAGATTTGTTTACAACAGACATAACACAAACCATAGCCATCATTTAGTTGATAAGATCAAAACTGCAAATATAAGAATACCTGTTGTGCTCTTATTCTAATTATTATCCAGTTTCTCTAGTTTTCTCCAGAGATTTGAGACTTGTTTGTTGCAGCAGACATATCTATTATTAATCTTTAGGTAGTTAGTAGAATAATTTGCAACATTCATTAACAAGTGTCACCTTATGGATTACTAAAAAGCATCCATGCTTTTGCTAATGAGCCCCAGTAGTGCAATACTTTACATATTTTATAGCCTGACAATTATGTGATGCCTTGCTTTTATAGTCAATGTGAAAACAAATTGTTTTGGACAGAAAGATAGATAGCTAACATGAGAGTAGTTAGCACCAGGAAATCTTGCCTCCTGAGCTGTTGAGTTATAACTGTGAAGAACTGACACATTTCCCAAGCATTTTTTATTATTTCTAAAATCCTGCAGCCCACAAAAAACACATGTTGTTCACACTTAGGATAAATCATAATAAATGCAAAGAAAAAGGAGCCAGGGAGTTTCAGAACTAAACTGTTCCTCCATGGAACGTTCTGTTACTTTGGTTTTAAACAGGTTCCTTAATACAGATATTTAACGTTTATCCGCTTAAGATTATAATAAAATCTGTATTACATCAGTAAGTAGCTGGTGAAACCATTCAGCTGCATTAATATTAAACATACATTCGCATGAACTGGTTACCTCCATGAAGTCAAGACACTCACCAAATTATGTCTGTGAAGAATTCACCCATTTTGCCTTACATTCTTCCAGGAAAAAATATTTGCTTCATTTCCAAGGTGTCCTTGAGACACAACATGCTGTTCTTCCCCTGTTATTCTAGGTTTCTCATTTCTCCCTTTTGTCTTTATCATCTTTAAAAATATCAGTAAAGCAAATCCATCACAAGTGGTGGCAGTTCAGGTGTCTAGCCTTGGCCTGCCTGGATGTCTCAGCACAGCTCTGGAGGGACCACCCTGAGGCAGATGGGAATAATTCACTCTCAATGCCCATTAAATCTTTAGCCTCCCCTTTGAGAAGGCAACAAGGGTGCCAATTAATGTCAATTGTCATGGTGGTTTATGTGACTGGGACACCTGCCCACAAGGAGCTGAACAGAGATCACCAGCTGAGATGGTGCAGCACTCGTCTGTGATGCTCCAGCATATAAATAATTTCACAGGCAATGAAGCAGCATTGACTCATCACAACTTTAATTCATTACCAACACAAGATGGACAGGAGCTGGAGGGGAACGTTCTGTAGCACAGCTTGGTTCTGCTGTGGTCTTTTCCTCTTCCCATGACATCTCCCTCTTGCAGCAGGGTTGATATTTTCTATTTTGCTCTTTGCAAATCAATGCTTCATTTTTAGCTACTGCATACACAGCTTTGCAGTCCGGCAGATATAGACCAAGCCCATGAAAAAGAAGAAGCAGAAGAAAAGACTTCTATTCCATGTAAAACCAGCTGAAAAACAAGTTCTGAAAGAAACATCTGGCTTTTTGCCTCAAGCTTATTAGGCACTCATAATGACAATATGAAACATCCTTAAAAAATACTTACTGCCCACCACCACTCCACATAGCAAGGAGGAGGTGATGTCCTTCCCATCGCCACAGGTTAGTCTTTTTATGCACTGAAGAATTACATTTTTCAGGAAAAAGCCCCCCCAGTTCAGCAAGGCCAGCCCAGTTCCATGGCACCTCCCCAAAACCCTGCAGCAACTCCACAGTAGGCTGGTAGTTAACACCATCCACAGTGCCTTGAGGAACAACATGCTGAGCCTTTCCTGCTCAGCCTGCCAGAGGCTCCGGCCGATGGAGAGATGCTTGTGTGGGGCAACACCACAGTCATACTTGCAATGTGAGGGGAGAAGGTAGAAATCATTTTAATTTTTTAATTAAGGTAGTGTAACACTTCAGAGATGCACAAGGCATTTATGAAGTTCTCAGATTCCTTGGTCCAGAAAGTAAGTTGCCCACCCACACATCATCTACTCTGGCAGGAGAATGGAAAGGAAAAACTAACAGAGTGTGCTAGGATATCCCCATCTTTTTGTCCCTTCCCAGCCTGCTGGGGACTATATTGGTAGACTGAGTCGACAAGCACTAAAACTATAGATCAGATTAAAAAAAAGAATCATCGTGTATATTAAGGACGGTAGTATATTTAAACTGGATTTTGACAAGTATGTAATGGCATGGGGTTTTTTTCCCTGAGGACATATTTGTAATAGGTGTGAAATGGGTAGCTCTGTCTGTAAGGCAATAAGTCTCTACGTCAGTAGTGTCATCTCCGCGTCTCTCTGCACAACAGATTCCCTAACCGAGCACACCAAATCCCACAGCAGAATTATGTCAGGAGGGGCTGAAGCCTGTCTGCAGAGCACGGGCTCCTCTCCTTCCCGTGGTCTCCACTTGCTTGCATACCCGCCATGAGAAAGGCAAGGTGGAATCACAGTGGTTAGATAAAAAACTGGGAGACCAAATCCTACCTTTAATTACATGAACAAAACTGGCATTACCAGAGTGAAGGAGAGAAAATCTGAGCTACTGTGCGCATCCCACGGGATCCTCAGACTGTGGGTCAAACCCAGAGATGGTATTGTCAGCAAGATCAGCATTTCCATGGGGTATAAAGGAAGGCATGTCCCTTTGGTATCATTGTGTTATCCTCCATCATGCAAGAACATCAAGAAGAAACCGAAGCCAGTTTGCTGCACAAAGGGCTATTGCAAACAGTTCTAAAAACCTCAGATCTCTCAACTCCCTTTCCTGACCAGTGTTTATTTCTACCTGTTAGCAAGGCCTATAAAAAATCCTGCATTTCTTATAGAAGATAGGTAGCAGTTCCAATGTCATAGTCTCATTCTGACCTCAGAAAATGAATAGATCTTAGAAAAAAATCCCTACATTTAGAACTACCCTCAACTTTCTGTCCTTAGACATCACACAGCAGTGCTGTAGGAGGTTAGATGTGCAGAATTCATTTCAGCCTAAACCACGGCAGATGTCAGCAATGGAGAAAATGATCTCATAACTGTGCAGATTACGAGGATACTTTGGGATCCCTTGACCAGCAGCCGTGAGTCACTATGCAAATCTAGCGTTGTGTAAAGCAAGGCATGTAGTTTACACAGTGTTTCCAAACACCTCCACTTTTGGATTGTCTGAATATGAAGTATTTTTTACAAAGTTCTCACCTTTTAATTTTTTTTATTGAAAATACTCCCTTTTCCCATTAAAATTTCTTTTTGTGATTGACAGTAAGAATTTTTTCTTCTGCTTTACTAGCTGTTTCTTTTTTCAGTGTTCCTTGGGCCTTTTTGTTTGTTTGTTTGCTTTGTCACCAATAATTGTTTGAAAAAGAAACCAGCAAAGAAGAAAGAAAAAAAAGGATGGAATTAACTATTTTATTAAAAACACAATATGTCTGTGGGAAATCTCACTTATGTTTTCAGAAAAAAAAACATTTTTAACAGCTCTGATATCAACGGATAATACATGTTTCTGTATGTGTGCATGTGTTTATATCACATTGGAGGTGGCAACTTCTTTGGAAATGGATTTCACAAAAGAAATGCAACTCATATTCATTTCTTCTCAAATCTCACTTCTTTACGGAAGAACTGTCATGATGTCAGATGCAAGTTATTGAAGTAGAGTTTGTTCTATACCTCCACAAAAGCAGGCTAGAAAGTTTCTAAGAGTTATCGATTATTGTAATTTACCATTCTTCAGGTATTTATTAGCTTATTAAAAGGAGAGCAGAGCATTAATCAGAAAACATCTCCAGTAAGATTCTACTCTCCACAGCTCCCTGTGTTGTATCACTAACTGGGCCCTGTGGCAACTGGGTGTGACTGCCCACATCTTGCATTTGTGTTTCAAAAAACCATTTTTTGGCAGGGGGCATCTAATTTTGAGAGTAAATATGGCAAAATAAACTAGTTGGTTTACGAGCAGAGGGACTAACAAACCTTGGGCTTCCCCTAGCCAGGCTCGTGCACCCCGTCCTGCCTGCAGGCCACGCTGAAGGTTCCCTTTTTGACGCATATGTTTATATATTTTCCCTTTTTTTTCCCAGATGTAATCGCTCACTGATTTTCACTGGAATAATATTTGGCCTCGGTCCTTGATTTTCAGTGAAGCCTCTGTTAAAATTAATTGGTCTCCCGGGTCTGACAACATTTGTCGATATTGCCAATAACCTGTTACATACAGAAGCGGTTTCTGACCACCCAGGGGAATAATTAGGGAGAAAATTCTTTGGGGAAAACTTCATGGAGGATTTTTCACTCTTTTTCTTACTGGCATAGGCTTACTAGGAAATTGGCTGATAGTCCTGACATACTGATGAACTGATTCTTGTGACCGAATGGCTGTCACCACCTATTTGAACTCTTTGCCAAAGAGCTCAGTGGGATTTCATATTGCACCACAATATGAGATGAAGAATTTTCTCTTTTCCTTTCTATATGTCCAGCTATTCATTGCTTATATTCTGTTTTTAAACTGGCCCCATCACCTTAGCATCTGAATCACCCATCTGCCAGTAACCTACGGAAACTGAAAAGTGGTGATGCTACCCTGCAATTAATTGTACAATATAATTAGTGTATTTTCCAGGGTTTCTGAGTCATGTCTTTCCAACATCCTGCAGTGAGAATTATAGAGGTGTTTCAGGCTTAAGTGTCCGTGGGAATGAGAATATCTTTGGGAGAAGCTCCTGAAAACATTAAAGACTCTTCAGAGCAAAATTAAAGTATAGTGAGATAGTATTAGTCCAGATTTGAGAACTGATGTTGGATTGCACCCATATAGGCACATAACAGTACACACTGGAATAAAAAAGAGTAAAAAGAAACTTCTGAATATTAAACTTTTGTTGTAAGTATGTCAGGGCAATGTCTTCATCTTCTTACAAATCTAGATGTCACTGAACCTCTAAAAAGCATGGAATAAATATTAAAAATCAGACATTTTAACTACATCTCCCATCCCTCCAGATCTTTCCCATTTGCTGTGCGAAGTTAAGGGTTGAGCCTATCCGCTATACAGGTGCATCCTTTCATTGACAACTAGCAGAACACCCTTGGGATCAGAAAACTGCAGGCAACATGGAGATTTTTTCATCTGAGCTTCCATTTTCTTATCCCTTTGATGGCAGACTCACAGCAAATGAAAATGGCCCTCCAAATATTCACTTTGACTTGATCGGGATGTTCATGTGCCATGCCAGCAGTCAAATGTAGATCAATCCTGCGGAGCTGTGCGAGGGATGGCACAGACCTATGCTGATGTTTATTCCGTGCTGGAGCGAGGTGTGGTGGTGAGAGTGCTGAACACTGCACACTGATGCGTAACCAGAGTTTTTCTCATTTAGCCAATTGCCCTGCACTCTGGCTGTGGGTGTGGAATTTGCATAATCATTGCCCAGGTACAGAGCAGCCTGTGCGTCCCCCTGCTCTGGCAATCAGCCACCACTCACCCAATCAGGGATTTGCATAATCCCCTTGCAGCTCTTTCCCAGCAGCTTCACTCTGGATATGCAAATCCTTCCATTCTCGTTGGCTGCTGCAATTCCTCGGTGCCAACTGGTTTCTCTGCTGCTTCAATTTTCAGATGTTTTCCAGTAATAAAGACATTTCTTCTGCTCCTGATGCCCGTTTTCCATGAAAAGAGAAACCACACTGAAATCTCCACAGAGACTGGTCTCTCCGGTAACTTTCTCCTCCTTTTCATCTTCCCTGTTCCATCATCCCACCCAGAGCAAGGCTCCCAGGCAATCTGTCCTGGTTGTGATTCCACCAGGAGATCCACGTCCCAATTTCCACTCAAGCTTTGCAAGATGACAGGTATAGCTGGGCTGGGTCCTTTGGCAAGGAGGAAAGGAGAGGAGAGGAGAGGAGAGGAGAGGAGAGGAGAGGAGAGGAGAGGAGAGGAAAGGAAAGGAAAGGAAAGGAAAGGAAAGGAAAGGAAAGGAAAGGAAAGGAAAGGAAAGGAAAGGAAAGGAAAGGAAAGGAAAGGAAAGGAAAGGAAAGGAAAGGAAAGGAAAGGAAAGGAAAGGAAAGGAAAGGAAAGGAAAGGAAAGGAAAGGAAAGGAAAGGAAAGGAAAGGAAAGGAAAGGGAAACAGAGGGAACACAGAAGAACTTACAAATGCATAGATCACCTCTAGAGATACAGGTCCCTATTACCTTACTGTACTTAATCTATATAATTTCCACTGCTATTTATGGCCTTTCTGATCTTGGATCATTGAGTCTAATGTGCTCTCAGGGCAACGCGATACATAAAAGCAGGTAACATGAGCTCCACAATGCCAGTGTCCCTCATGTGTCCCATTTAATATCGCTGTATTTTAAACAGTTATGAAATTTAGAGGCAAAATTCTGACTTCAGCAAGGTCAGTGAACAATAGAAGCACACTGCATGAAAGCAGTAAATGAGTGTGGCTGATTTTCTCTGCAAACCATTTTAAATGCTTATATGTAACTCCATTTGCTTTTAATGTGTTATACTAACGCACAAGAAAATCACATATAATGAGTGCATGATGAATTATCAGTCTCAGAAAGAAGGTTGATTACCAACACCAACATTATCATAATGTTGAGGTCATGGCTTCAATCTGGAAAAAGTATTTCAAACCTCAAGATAATTACTTTGTTTTGAAAAAAACAAATGGTATTAACTTCAGCTGCTAATGGAGTAAAAGGTACTCCTAGTCTGACTTCTGAGGTCATAGGTTATTCGTGATATACAACACCTTTTCCAAGACCTTTCAAGGAAATAACCTTAGGAATGATGTATGGCACAGCCTAATAATCTAAGAAGAGTCTTTTGCTGACCAGTCAAACAGTCGTGGACTCAGATTCCCCACATTTTATGATGTCACAGAATACCATACTCCATAAATCTTTGGTAAATACCTACTTATCTCTAAGGCACCTATACATATTGTTGACAACATTTCTGTAGAACTGTAAATTCTTACTCGTTACAGGTATATTTATGTTTCTGCAGCTCAGATATTTACTGATCTGCCTTGGGAAGAAATATGCTTAAGGCAAAATTTTTACTTTATTGCTGTCTGTAATAGTCAGATATTTTTCTTGCAAGGGATTTCCTGCAATAAATACCATTGTCATTCTTACGACTGAAGTTGTTGCCTTGAAACACCTTGTCCTGAAATACTGCCTTTCCAAGCCATTATTATATAATTGCTACAGCTTTTGACCTAGTTACACAAAACATACAGAATGCTGCTCTTTTCAGTATTCCCAAGGAAAGGGCAAAGAAGAAATATTTATTTTTCAGGTGAAAAAATGGTTAACTTAGAACTACCAGGAGACAGGTACAAAAACCCTCTGAGCTGTACCTGAGACTGTCTGTCTTTGTAGCCCCAGTGAACACCCGCGTCAGCAATGGATTGCAAAAAACACAGTAGAAATTGTATGATTACCACTAAACCCACAGGACCACAGGGTGGCAAAGGAATTTCTTGAAGTGGTACCGGGGTGTCATGGACTGATGAGACGCTTTGTACTGCCTGTGAGCTCTGGTGTAACACACACACAGCAGAGGTGGGTTGAGAGGATGGGCTCAAGACATTGTCTTCCACTCTCGGCTGGTATGCAGTGCTGAAGGGGCAGAAGGAGAACTATCCACCAGAGCAGATCTTTCCCGTTGGATATGTGGAAACAGAAGCAAACCAGAGGAAAAAGAAGGTTCGGTGGGGATAGCCTAGCTCAAAACAGTAGCCACATTCAGCCACTTTTATGTATGCCCAAAGCAGTACATTCAGTCCATGTCTGGATGCTGAGGGTAAATAATTCTGCTCCCCATTTTGTCTTCATAGAGTTATCCAAACCCAAGTGCTTAAAATGCCTTCTGCATAGAGGACTATGGTTGATGTCAACACAAGGAGGCCTAAAACAGTCTCCCTCAGTCAAACAGAAGTATACAGTTGAAAAATGCATTTTTTTGCAAAATACCAAACACTTGTTCTGAAGCCAGGGAAGCTTGGCAGATGAAACCTGTTCTTGGATCAGTCTGAAATGTTGTTCTCTTTCCCCATGGCATATTTGCCCCAATACCATTTAGACAGTTCTAATACAATACTTCAGAATATTATATTGTTATTACGCATACTGCAAAAATTATTTATTAGTGTCCCAGATTTCATTGCAGTCATCTCACTTATTTTTTTCCCACAAATTTCTCTTTTTTTACCCTCTGAAACCCAATCTTGCTTTACAGACACTGAAATGTTTGCTTTCTTATTGGAGTGCTGCCGCTTCCTGTTTGCAAGTACTAGAGCCCATGCTCCTTAAACTGCAGTTGTTATTAATAAAGGTCTCAATGACTGACAAGTCCCCACTTCATGCCTCTTTATTTTACCCATGGGAGATAGTTGAGCTGCCTTGTTTGATTTGTATACATTGATGTTCTGATAGCGCTGGCTGCTTCTATTTCAGCTGGAGTGGAAGCACGTTCCTGGTTGGCTCTGTATTAAACATTTGTTAGGCAGTTTTTATGTCCACTCAGAATCTCATATTTTCTAACTACTTAAACATTGCTCTCATTTTTTGTCATTTTCGTATAGTCTTCTGAGTGTAGAAAGAAAAATAACTCCCTTATTTATGTCTGATTCTCCCTTAACTTGCCCAGTTCTTCCAAAAATGTCTTTGTATAATTACAGTGCTGTTAAACCACCTATCCGGAATTCCTTAGAAATTTACTTCTTATCTCCCTTGGAAGTAAATCACAGTTTAATCACCTGCCAAAGCTGGTATTAAATGTCCAATTAAAAAACAAACCTTTGCAGCTTATCACTTCATGCAGTAAGAAACAGGTGCATTTTTAGGTGAGTCCTGGGCCAGTTTCCATTGAATTATCTGGTTGGACTCCCACTGGCTTCAGAGGGTGTGGAATGAGGCAGATGGTGGAGGATTTGTTTGGGGTAAGGACCTGGTGGATGTCTTCTGAGCCTGGATAACTCCCCCAAGGCTCATTGAAGGCTGCGGATCCAAAATTCCTGAGGATCTGGCCCTGTTACTTTCCACAGCCATGCAGCTGTGATTTTGCACACTAAGCAGAACTGGAAATGGCAGGTACCTGAAGGAAACATCATTAGGAAAAGCTGCTGGAATAGCTGGGGAATCACTGAAGGGCGCATCCTAACCAAATGTCTGAGTCACTGGCCCAGGCTTCCTAGCCCTGTTTAGAGATGGTGAACGGCTCACTGTGGCACTCAGAAATGTTACTGTCGTTGCCTAACTGAAGGACTTGGCATGAGGTTTATCCTTGTTATATGACTGCGGTTGTCCCATTATTCGTGAGGACAAGGTCAGCACAATTCTGTGAAAATTACACCAAAAAATTGTTCCAAGAAAACATTTAGGCCACATTGTTGGGCATTTGGGTGAGTTTATGCTGGAAAGGCGCAGATGCAAGAGAGCAAGGGGAATAGCAAAGTCTCTAGACTCAGATCCAGCTATAGCGTACCTGGAGTGTTATGCCAGGTAAAAAAGGGCTGGCAGTCATATTTGCCTTGCTCTTACCTGCCCGTGCTTTAAATCTGATCCCTACCCTGGCGCGGCAGATCTGCACCAGTTCTTTTTCTGGGAATCTCTGTATCTGGGGAGGTAACCAGCTGGATTTGCCCTTTGTGGAAAGGTAGATATTCCACCATCGTGCACAGAGAGACATTATTTGCTTTACACTTGTGCTGTCCCATTAGTGTGTTCGTGATGAATTCACACACATAGCTATGTGCAGTAGACAGCAAGTGCAGTATCTCTTGCAAGTCCTTCCCAGCCACAAACACCCGTCCAGCCCGCTTCAACATCGCTTCCCAACTGTTCTCAGAAATACTAGCAAGCAAGTCAGTCTCCAGACTCACCTCTTTTCCTGCACATTGTATTTCTATGGTGCTGAATAATGCACTGCACAATCTCTTGTTTTCAGGTATCTTCATTCTTTAAACTTTTATGCAATCTTTGCACATGATGAATGATAAAAGGCAGTTTTTCCAGATCCATAAATGTTGACATTGCATAAACCAGCCATTTTTTCATAAGATGGTGCAAAAGATATTCATATTCACTTAGTAAATGTCCTAAAGCTATGTCAAAGCACGGAAGACTGTGACTGAATGGAAACTTAAATTCTTCTGATTCACTCATCTATTACAACGTACAAAGCCCTTTCCAGTGGATGTTGTTGCAAATGGATATGCCTGGGTCAGATCATGAAGACCCTGCCTAAGAAAAACTCCTGCTGAACTCAAGCTCTGGGTGAGGAGTTAGACCCTTGAAGTTGGTTCAAATAAATCAGGGCTGATTCTCAGTGAGTGACGAAATTGTCATTTTTGCGCAATGATATGTACACATTTGGCTGTTCGAGTTTTTTGTAGCTACATTCATTTCGGTCATCCTGTTAAATGAAAAACAGATGCCACCATCAAGTATTAAAGCTCACAAAGATGGATTTTCACGTTTCTTTTAGTTAGTGTTTTTATCAATAATATACATGAAAAGAGCCTGGGAAGTTTTATTACATTAATTTAGCCACCATAAATCAGCACAGAATACAAAACTCTTTCAATTTACCACTTTAGGGCCAACATAGGAATGATGAAGTGTTCCGTTCCAACCAGTAGCACGGATTTGGTGACAATCCTCTTTTTAAACATCAGTGAAGTGATCACAACGGAGTTAGGAGTGATGGGCCTTGTGATGGTTTAGTTCTGCTTATCCAGAGAAGACAAGAAAGCAAAGGCAGACCCAGTCCAAAAGCAGGTCACCAGGGCAGGGGAGAGGAGCTGCTGCTACTCAGTGTTTGCTCAGCTTTAGCACTGCTCATTCTTTTGCCTGGAAAAGCCACCAGTTTCCCAGCTGGTGTGTCATCCTCTGGAGCAGTCTTCACGCAAAAGTGATTTGAGCTGCTGAGGGCAAAGCAGAAGGAAGGATGTAACCCATGAGTGAGCATGTGTCACTGGTCCTCCCCACCACGGTGCATCTCCAGGCAGGGTGGCAGCTGCCTCAGCCCCCGGCCACAAAGCTAGGACTCCTTTCGTTCGTGTGATAGTGGCTGGTGCTTCTAGCTCTGCAGGACTGACAGCCCTGGTTCAACCCCTGCTCTGTTAGCCAAGTTAGCCATGGTCACAGATGCTTTCCTAATCTAACCACAGCTTGCATCCCACGTCTCAGCCTTGCTGTACAGGAATCTCATTTGGCTGTATAATTGCTGTCATCCTCAGACAATTGTATCATTTCTCTTGTGAATTAATAATGATAATAATAATAAAAATCAACATCAACTACTGTTGGGATTTTTTTTCTGTTATTAACTGCTTGCTCCATCAGTCCTTTGGCCTTCCTATGGAGGTGGCCAACAATAATGTCAAGCAGAAAATCATTGTTTTGTTTGAATATTGTCGTATGCCTCCAAAAGTCGATATTGAGACCACCAGTTTGTTCCAGAGAGGGCAGGTTCAACAGCTATCACATGATCATGACTAACTGGTTTATGGAGTCAAGTTAGTGGTCTAGAAGTGAAGGGATTTTTTTTTTGTTCGCCTTTTTAATCTCAACTCTAATCCTCAGAGCCAGAGTTCTCCCATTTTTGTCTCTCTGTGAAGCTGTGGTTATACTGATTTGTCAAGATGGTTTGAAATTCTTTTCCCTGGTCCTTTGAGACCATAGGATTCTTTGTTCTTTAATGTTTTCCTCTCCTCGGTATATTTCAGGATGGTTCTCTAACCCTGTCTTGTTAAACCTAATTGGACAGGACCTTAATCAGGGTGACTACATCAAATGTCATGTTTTCCTCTTCTCTGACCAGTACTGTACCCACTTCCAGGAGCTGTTCTTTTGGAGAAACTGTTTCTTAGGAAGTATAAATATTTGGGAAACAAATTAGCTCCAAATGTGACTAGCCACTCACCCGTAAGTCATGATTTGCCTGTTTTCCCATGCTTAGTTTCTTGTACCAGTCAAAGGAAAGCTAAAAACAAAATAGATTAAATGTTTTCGCAACATAGCATCAAAGGCTGTAATTTTGTCCATTCACATAATTTAAACAAGACTAAGTGAGTACTTTGGAAGGGACCCATTGTAAATTAACAGGAAACCTAAGTATTTCAGGAACTGACGGTGTCTGTGCAAGATGGGCAGTTGGTGCTGAAGCCATCCCGCAGTGCGGTTTTCTGACAAAATTGTGAAAAATTAATCAGCTTGAATAGATCCAGTCAAAATGAGGGAACATTTCATACACCAGATTTATGGTTTTTGTTAAAAGAAGTGAGATTCGTTGACGGCAACATATCTTTTCAAAGAGCTTTTAAGGGGGGGACGTGGTGCTTTCCAGTCACTGGAAGTTGTTCACATAGGGTTTTTGTTCCACTGGCTCTTCTTTCGACTGAAATGCAAAGCTAGTTTCTTGATCCCATGATACTTTTTGAAGTAGTAAGTACACAGCTGAAGAAATGTGCACTATGAACTAATTAACCAGTGAAAACAAGCCTATTTTTCTGCTTGTGAATTGTCTCAGCAGAATGTGACTTCTACAAATATGGAAGCTTATAAATCCTGACACTTTGCTCATTTATGATGCTAAAAAAGAAAGACAAGAATCCTTTGATTTAAGAGAAGAATAATGCTGGAACTGAGAGCTTCCCCAAACCTTTCTTACAATGCTCAAAACCCGCAGTGACTTTCTGTCCACCCCTTGTGCCAGGGATAGTACCAAAGAAAGCAGGTCTCCTCCATGGCTGCTCAAGCCCAACAAGTCTTGGCAGGCTGCGGGGCTGTGTTCAATCAGTGTGGGAGCAAGACAGACTGACAACTGCAAGCTCTTTCTCATGTCCAACAGGCTCATCAAGTCAAATATGTTACATCCGTTGCACTGGAGTCCTGGCGAGCTACTACGTCATCCAGAAGGAAAAATATTTGCATTTGGATCATCCAGACGCTTATTAGCAAAACTGTGTTTGAAGACATTGAACCACATTCACTTACATCTTCTAATAGTTGCCCAATGGCATATCATACAAATTCTGTCTCGAGGTACTCCACTTCAATGCCTTTGCACTGCTCGTGAAAACTTCAGTTGATCTGTAAAGGCTAAATAAATACGTAATTGCATTTCAGTAATACATTTTTCTCCAAAACAATTCTTAAAAACACTCACAGATAAACCCATTGCCATTTAAACTGTCTATAAAACATGAGTTTTTATTCAGGGTGAAATCCTGGCCCCAATGAAATCAATGGGAGTTTTGCCATTGACTTCAGCGGGGCCAAGCTTTCTCCCTTGATGCACATGATATATTTTTCCTGACATTTAGTATGATGAAACAGCCCTGGTTCTGATTAGCCCAGTGTATAAATAGTATCAGTCAACTAGAGCAAAATTCAAATCAAACCTCAGGCATCTTTGCTGATGCCGCTTTGTTTCGGAGCACTGTGTACTAGCGAAGAGACCCAAACGGCTATTTGGAGTCAAGGGCTTCATCGGGATCGCTTTCTGTGGATGCGCATCTACCCATAAATCAAAGTGCGGGGAGCGAAGGGTTAGTAGTCATGGAGGCATCTATTCATATGTCTTGTGACATACATTTTTCCAGCGTGAATTCTTCATTAAAGGAACCCTTGATGTCTCACAGCTTGTTACCAAATTGGGCCTTGACTCTTAATATAATTTAGATGTGTTTAAAATACTCTTCTCAGAAAAGCTGCCTCCATATTTACGAAAACTATATCTACGGTAATATTAGGAAGAAATCTACCACTTGTTTTGACAAGTTTTATATTTTAATAGCTTATGAATCAGCATATGAATATATTTTAACTTGTTGCTTTACGTTTGAATCAACGGTGCTGCAGGAGGACAGTAACATAGCTTGTCTTCCGAGACCGTTCAATAAATTCCTTGCACATTGCACTACAGAGAAAAGTATTTCTAATCTTTCCCTAAAATTTGGATTTCTTATTTTACACAATAGAAGAAAAAAAATGGGATGGTGTCATTGGAAAGCAGAACTAGTGGAGTGACAGTGGCAGAGATGAATAGATGTTAAATCTAAAGGGAATCATTGCAATCACGTCATTCACTTTACAGAGTTAACCCATAGTTTCTAGGCCCTAATTGCATAGTTTCCCCGGCCCACGCTACGCCGTCCGTAGAGCATCTTCTGGATGGCTCCAGCACGGACGGGACCTCGCCAGCTGGAGGGAGCCCGGCACTCCCACAGCAGGGGGGCAGTGGCACTGCCCCACCGCACCGCTCACCTCCCCAACCCCCTCCGATCGCCGCCACTTCGTTATCTGCCTCTGCAACACATGCGGGGCTGTGATATTTCATGAGAGAAGATAGAGAATAAGGACCTGCTATTTGCCTGCTATTCAGGCAAAACTCCCCCTGGCATCCAGGAGCCCTTAAATAGTACAGTATGTTGCAAGTGGAATTGTTTATTGTGTTCAGTCAGAGCCGGCTACAGCCAGCTCTCACTACTGACTCAACTACAAGAAAACTCGCCCTCCTGTCATCCCACACTGCAATGCTCACTGGGCCCAGTTCTGTTTCCACTTAAGTGCAGGAATAAATGGAGTCAAGACAGCTCCACCATCTCCTTCTTCTGAATCTCGGCGCTCTAGAAAAGCAAGGAGAGCGCCTGGGAGATGGAGTCGGCAGGTCAGACACTGCGTTGGTGCAAAAGACAGTGTGATTTACACAGCCCCATGAGCAACGGGTGGCCTGAACGCCTGGGACGTGCCTTCACTGCAGCTTGCCCCTCCGAAAACCAGCACGTCAAAACCATGGAAGTAGCTCAAAGTGAAGGCTGGCAGCAGGATTTGGCTTCTGGTGGGCCAGAGAGATAGACTGTCCCCTACTCTCCTGCTTTCTGCTCCAGTAACATCTAGGCAGAGCCCCTTGCTGTAGACTTATCCCCAAACATGTAACAGTGGCTGCAATTAGGACTTACAGGTGTTGCTGCAGTTTACGTGGCTTTATAAATTCTCCTTGCAGCCTGATTCACAAATACCACTTGGGAATGCTGCATGCAGCAGGTTGGATTCTTGTTTCAGCAGTGTTAAAATTCATCTGGTATCTCTTTCTTGCTAAGTGCAGGTAGATACACACTCTTGAGTGAATAGGATATGCTGCACTTGTGAAGTGTAGAAGCAGGTCAATAGACAAATTTCAAAAGGAACCATTTAGGATAATTAAGCAGCACATACACACCAGCAAGAGTTTATTTTGTATTGGAAGGCATGTGGTTAGGGAAACAATAGCAGTTTTTTCCCTGGAGAATGTTAATTAAATTGAACACCCTGGAAAACTGAACTATTCTTACCACAAATCTATAAATCAAACTGTTCTGTTTGCTTAATATAATGCTTTGCTATTCTAGTCACACTGAAGCGAGCCAGCCGCACAATGCCAAGATATTTCCATGATGAGCACATCAGAAACACTGATTGACTATAGATCTTATGGATGTAAGGCCAAACCCGTATCTCATTTACTCCAGAATAACTAAGATCAAAATCTGGCCCACGCTGCTCAGATTAGTACATAAATAACATGAAAGGTTTGTGAGCTCTCTAGCAGATGCGTTATGTACTTGTTATTTGTACTGTGGAAATCCCTGGCAGCTCTAGTAATGGACCAGGACTTCGCTGTGCTAGGTGCTGTACAAATACAGAGCAAAAGGGTTTGCCTTTCTGGTTTGCCAAACTATCTTGAGAATACCTGTGAGCAGATATTCATCTCCCCCACTTCTCTTACTTGAATGAGAGAGCAACGCTCTCTGCCAGAGGGTACCGGAGGGCAGGCATTAGCAGGGTGGTCACCTTGGTCACCTCTTTTCAGAGGTTAAAGGGCCTCTCTTCATTAAGAGGTATTCTAACTCTGGAGCTCATATTCTCAGTTTTTTTGCCCTGGGTCCAAATCTTCATCTGGCATAAACCAAATTTCCCAGCGAGGCTGAGGCTGACGGTCGGGGATTTGGCCAGCTCAGTAGCAGTCCCTGAGAGCATCATCCCCAGCAGGGCTCAGTGCCGTGGTGGGACTTCAGCTGCCTCTCAGATCTGTATCACAGGCCACATCAAAATGCCCTGCACACGTGGCGGACAGTGCTCACGTACTCGTTGCAATACTCTGGATTAATCCAGAACCTAGTAAAATATTTTCATATTTTCTTGCATGAGCTGTGACTCAGGTTCTCGTGGCAGACCCTTGCCATCCCATTACATGCAGTTCTCCCTCATTGGAAGAAAGTTCATTTTATTTCCACCTGCCAACTTGCTACGTATGTCTCCCTTAGATGCTAAATAGAGTTTAAGTAAGGAAAAGATCAGAAATTTCAGATTCTGAAAGGAGTTTTTCATGCACTGTGGAAACGAGTTTAACATCAGGCTCTGTGTTCTGCAAAAGCAATGTCCATGAGTGAGACCGTGTCCCTGAGACAGCGAAAATCTTTAGGAATGGTCAAGTACAGAGAAGCAGAAGAGTCACACCAACCTTCACGTGGGTAAATGGCTGGCTCTACAAATCAGCAGTGGATCAGTATCTCTGGAAGAGGTTCTCCTTAAATGGAAATGGTCCAAGAGAGGCATAATTGGTAATGGACTTTGCGGTATACAGAAGATTTTCTGGGCCATGTATGGATCACAGAGTCTGTATCAGTCAGCAGAAGAAAAATAAAGCTATCTGGACTCAGTCATAGGAATTTAGAATCAGGAGGACGTACTTGTACCCTGAACGCCTTAAACCCACCAGCGGCACATCCGCTGTGCTGTTAGCTGAAAGGGCTCTCGCTGCAAGGTCACCTGCATTGCATCCCAGCAGTGAACGTAAAGGCTGCTGCCACCAGCCGTGACACAAGGCGGACTCGTTTATCACAATGTGTAAGTCCTATTTATTGAAAAATCAGAAAAGGTGACTTCTTCCACCGGTCTCAGCATGACGGCTAAAAGCTTTGCACAAATTTCTGCATCCTATTCCAGGCAAAGCTGACTCGCTGCCTTTCAATCGTTCCTCAGCCCTGGGCCAGAAGTGGAAAGGTTTCCGACGACTGACCTGATGGCTCCAGTCGGAACAGCAATCTTATCTTGAATTAATAACTCTGCAGTGACAATGGATAGGGAGGAATAGACAGCTATTTTGTTTCACCATGAGAAAAATAAGAAAAAGTGCTGGTGTGGAGCAAGGGGTATAAACATGTGCACAGCTCTTTCACAACGTACTTATCTGCATTTGTAAGATAAAATGTAAAAAAAGCTTTATTTTGGAGCACGTAGATTTGCTGGTCCTTAATGTATAGATCAAATATGCTACATATACCCACTGGAATACTTTAGCTGCTGCTGGATTGCAGTTATTCCTAGTAAAAAAAGACAGTTCTTCAGCATTGGAATAGTGTCGTGAGAGGAACATAGCTGGAATTTTCCAAAACATGTAATTTAATGTTTTTAAGGAGTTATTTTTAATTCTGTCATATATTAATGTTTTGGGCTTGCTCACAAGATTTGAAGGAGTATGTTACACGAAGGGGAAGGTCTGGTATAAACCACAGCGGTTCAGTCAGCCACCAGTCACATTACAGGAAAGAATGAACACTTCCTTCGTTCTTGCGTTTGACCCCTCCAGCTTTGTATTGTCCCTACTAACGGGCTGAACATTTTAGCTGATTTGTTGAATGTAGCAAATATAGAAGCAATGAAACCTATCTGTGCAATTTATTAATTGATTTGGACTCGAATCCAAGGGTGTTCTAAGTAGCTCTTGTCTGTGTGCACTTGTGTGTGAGAGAGAGAGAACTGCTCATCAGCAACGAAAAAGTCTTAAACTTACCTGCTAGAAATATTTACGAATAACGGAAAATACCCTGAATCTCCTTGTGTGCAACCCAGCAGCCATTTCAGCAATGGTGACTGTTTCTGCTGGGTAAGGGCCACTGCTCTGAGCTCCGTGTCTGTGGTAAGATCAGAAGATCATTTTTTAGGGAGGTCTCCTGATAAGCCTTTCAGATGAAAAACAAAAATCAAGGAAGGCTGGAAAGCTGCAATAAAATAAAGCAAACTCAAACACCTTCTACTTCCCCTGCGAAGTGCTGAAAAAATACCTCTTGGTGGTGGCAGTTCCCATCTGATCAGGTCCCACGGGATTGCCACTTTCTGTAAAACAAATTTTCATTTAGGGGGGAGTAGGAGTTTTTACCCTGAGCTCTTCAAAACACCGCAGATTCCAAGCCACTTGTTAAAAATCTGTTTTCCTCTCGGCTACCCAAGGGCCTATCTGTTCTTTCAGAAGAAAAGTAACCTTGTGGAGGCATTGTTTTTAAACAGTTGGTTTCAGCCTGTTGAAGTTTCTTTTTCATCCCTCCAACCACTGTGGATGTTTGGTCCGGGATCCGAGGGTTGTGTACACCCTTCCACCCAAACAGTCCCGCCCGCGGGAGCAGGGCAGCAGCTCCTTCCCTGCTTCCTTACGAATGAAGGAGAGAGGTTTATGGGAGCCAGGTTTCTGGAGGGGTGAAGGCCTGCGTGTGCTTCCCAAACTCTCCGATCACACAGCCGCTTTCTGGCCGGGAAGGGCAAAGGCGGAGCTGCGGTACGGTGCTCCACGCTCTGCAGAGACCCTCTGCCGCTTCTTTCCACCAACCTGTTGTCAAACCTCAGGGGATCCAGATGAAGGAAGGGGACGAAAAGATCAAAAAACCCCGGGGAACATATTAAACCATGAACGACACATTACACTCAGCAAACGGAATTTTGATTGAACAGAGATGGGGTTCCCCCAGAAACCCTTCTTTTCTGACGAAATGAACAAGCTGACCAGGCCTGAGATAACTCAAAGACTTTTTCTCCATTCTGCAGCTTTTTTGTTTTTTTCTTCCCCCCGCCCCCCCCCCCCCCCCGGCTGAGCGCTGGTGGCAACAGATTAACAGGTCACCGGGCTGGGTCTGAGAATTGCTGCCAATTACCTCGTCCCTGCTTGTTGCGCTCCGGTCTAATGGCATCATTTAACACGCGCTTCTCTCCCAACACCCCAGCCGGTGACACCCAATAACGGGCGTGATTGATGGATAAGCTTGGCTGGGTACATCCAGGGGGAAACGGGGCTCCTCTTGGCGGAGGTCGATGTCCTTCCCCCTGCCTTTCAGCTTCTTCTCCGTCCCGACCAGGGGCCCGCGAAGGCTGTTTGCTGCCGGGGGGTGAAGCCCTCCGGCCGTCCAGCCTGCTCGGGGAGAGGGGAGCAGCGGGGCCGAGCTGCCGGTGCCTGGGATCGAGCCTCCGCTGTTCCCCCTCAGACAGCAATTACGGCCAGCAACATCTGAATCAACACAGCATCATTTACTTAAAGAACTGACAGCCCTTCCACTTGAACTGGTTTAAATTAGTCGACGCCACATTCTTTTCCTCCTGTGTGTTTTGTTTTCTGCCTTTTTTTTTTCCCTGCTTTTAAATGGGAATATATAATTGCAGTAATTCACCCGGCTGAATGCGAAACAGTTCGGTGGGGGGGCGGGGGGGGGAGAAAGCAGCGGAGGGGGAGGGCACGTCTGGAGGGGCTGGGCGAGGGAGGAGGGTCTCCTCGCCGCCTCGCTCCGCACCTTGGTTCCGCGGGAGGCTGCTGAGGGCTCCGCGGGCGCGGAGGGAGGCGGGAGGGGCGGCGGGGCGGTCTCCGCACATCCCACGGGGAAGGAGATCGCGGGAGGGCCGGGGGGGCCGCCGGGTCCTCACAGGGACCAACCTTCCCGACCTGGGCAGATGGAAAAGCGGGGACATTAAAATCAAATTACGCACGTGTACAAAGACGGAATCCTTCGTTGGCGGCAAGAATGATCAAACGGAGCCGGTCTGGAAACTCCTGTATGAATATTTCATATTAAACGATGCGATCCCCCCGAAGGTACAAGAGCCCTCCTGAGTTAAAATGATGTAAACGTTGCCTTTTGCTTCTTTTTCATCGAAGTGGCGGGGACACTGCCCGAGTTTTACCCTTGCACCCGAAAAAGCAGCAGCGGCCCCGTCCCGCGGCAGGGGGGACCCGGCCGGGGCTGGGGGTCCCGCGGCGCCGGGTGCAGGGTCGGGGAGCCCTGGGGAGATGCGGGAGCCGGCGGCCAGGATGGGCGAAGCTCCCGGGAGGGCAGCGGCCGGGGAGAGGGAGCAGCTCCGCTCCGGCATCTGCCGGCCCCGCGTCCCGCCGCCGCGCAGCTCCGTCCTTTCCCCTCCGTCACCCCCAGCAAGGAGGCAGGGGGGGTGGAGAGAGGGTCGTCGGCCGGTGTCCCTCCCCCGTTTGCTGCCTCCCAGCTCAGGCCACCCCCTGCCCATCCTGTACCCCCGCACCTATAGGGGCGAAGTCACCAGAAAAACCCTTCCCGGCGGAGCTGCGCTTCTGCCCACCGACGGCCGGGGCCGGGGAGGGTCGTTGCGGGGGGGACCGGCTGGTACCCGGCGGGGCACCCGGGGCTGAGCCGCCGGGAAACTTTGATCCGCGTCTCCAGCCGTTTCCATGGCAACGTGCGGGGTGGCAGCGGGAGGGGTGGTCCCCGCCACGCAGGACACCGCTGCCCACCCCGGGCACCCCCGCTCCTTCCCTCCCCAGCCCAGGATCGGGCCCACTGGGCATGAGAATCGTCCGCCGGGGAGAGGAAAGAAGCCGGCGGGGGGGGGCGGGGGGGGGCACCGCAGCTCTGCCCCGCCACTGTGCGGCCCTGCCTGTCCTGCCCTGCCCATGCTGCCTGCCCTGCCCGTCGCACCCTGCCCGTCGTGCTGCCGGTTCTCGGCGTTGCACAGCCGGGACCGCTCCTGCCGCCCGACCGGGACTCCCCGCTTGCCCGGGGGGGGAGGGGCTTTTTTGGGGGTCGCCTTGATTTGCCAGGGAAAATCGACAGAACAGACCGACCCCAGCCTCTCAGGACTTGGCCACAATGGTGGAAAGGGAGCGGATTTCCGAAAGCCCTTGACTCTCTCCCCAAAGGCAAATTGGCGTGAATTTCCCAGCCGGCCCGACGCTGAACTCACGACCCTTCCCCATCCTCCCTCTCGCAACGCCACTGTGACACTGTCATTCAGTCCCACACTGCGACCTCGGCTTCTCCTTCCACGTCTGACATTTCCCTCTGTCCCTTCCTGCCTTCCCGTTCCTTTTTTCTCTTTCTTTTTTCTTCTCATCTTTCTTCTTTCTGTTTTCTTTCTTTCGTTCGTTCTTTCTTTCTCGACTTCTTTTTCTGTCTCTCTTATCTCTGTTTTTCCCCCCTATCTCTTTCTCATCCTTTCGCTCTTTCTTTCTTTTTCCCTTTCTTTTTCTCTCTCTTTCCTCCTTACAGATTTTACTGTTTTAGCCAGCATCTGGCTTCCTCTGATTTTGCGCTCCCCAGGATTATTATAAAATGACATTATTCTTACGAAAAGACCTTTTCACGTTTTATGTGAAATGCCCTTACCCTTCCAAACCCCATCGTCCTCTTTCCTCCATTTTTCCCGACTCTGAGCAGTGGCATTCGGCGGCCCACGGGCAGCAGGCGGGTTCGGGCTTACAGACCGCTTCAGCAAGGCGGGGACAGGGAGGGTGACAGAGGGGAGAACTCTCTGAATGAGCCTGTAGAGTCGTATTTGGAGCCTGAGCATCCCATCGCGGCATACGTATGCCAAATTAAATAGCCGCGATCGCGTGGATTATAAATGAGATTACAGAAGAGTTTATCTGGGAATATCTCACCCTCGCAACCCACAAGAACGCTTTCTGTTCCCCGTGTCCTATACCAGCTTGCTGATCTAAAGATAAAACAACAGCCGTGGCTGGATTCCCCGGCCTGGCGGAGAAAGTCAGGACTCCGCGCTCCCTCTGAACACAGCAAAACCACAAAAACGTTGTTCAAACGCTGATAAAGCTGTGAGTGAAACCCACAAAAACAAGGGAATTCGGCAACTTCTGACTACTCAGAAGGCTCGGATCAGCTGCTGCTTCCAGACGTTCGGGAGCTTGACGGATGAGTTTCCACATCTTATCTGGGTTTGTTTGGGGCCAGGTCACCAACACTCATTCAGCCAACACTTTCACTCGGTGACTGAAATTGTTTTGAATTCCTCCTGCTTCTTTTTTTTTTTTAACTTCTTAAATAAAAAACGCAGTTATGTAAGGAATAGTAGTAATAATAAAAAAAGCCGCTGAAGCCGAGCATCGCTGATCTCTCGGGCTGTTCCTTTCCCGCCTGGGAATCGCTGAGACTTTCCAGAGCTCCGTGCGTCAGACGGGGGAAAGCGGAGCGGGGAAAGAGGGGGCAGCCAGTTTGGCCTCTCCTTTCCAGGAGAAGACCCCCACGTTTAAAAAACTAATCCCGTGCCAGAGGCTGGCTAAACCCGTGGATTCCTGCTGGGGCTGTGGGGCGGCTTTCTGCCCCCTTCAAGTCCTCAGGCAGCGCGGGAGGCAGGGAGATGCTCCGCTCCCGCTTCACGGCCGGGTTGTAAACGCCTCGCGGAGGTTTCCTCGCGCTCAAACGTTTAATTAAGAAAACATTAAGGGTCCAGCTTAAACCAACAAAAGCCAGGCAGCTCCAAGCCGGGTTCCTACTCGCACACGACGTCTGCGAGATCCCCTCCCCGCCCGGAGCCGCCGTCCCCCCGTCCCCTCCCGAAGCCGGGACCTCCCGGCCCCCGCCTGCGAGCCCTCCTCACCCTCCTCATCCTCCTTCCCCTCCCCGGAGGACTCAGCACCCGCTGTCCGAGCCTTCACCTCACCCCCAGACCAAACCCAGCCGGGACTCCGAGGTTTTTTTTGGAGCATCCCTCCCCAGAATGGCAAATAAAAAGAGCCACCCGCGCGAGAGGGTCATCGGACCTGAGCGGAGGGGGTCGCGGGGGGGTGCGGGATGATGTCCCCGCCGGTCCCCGCCGCCCCGAGAGGAGGACCAGGGCGTTTCTACCTGTCCGGGGGAACGGGCCGGGTTTCTTCCCATCTCCCGGGGAGGGTGCAACCGTGAGCGAGAGGACTGCGCACCCGAGAGTTCCTCTGCCTTCCCCTGCTCCTGCCTCCGCCTGCTGCTCGTCATTTGACTGTCCCAGGGAAAAAAAATCGGTCAGTTTTTCTGTCTGTCCAGCCTTGGGGAAGGGAGAAGGATTAAAGACCTGCAGAGCGCTGGTAGAAAAGCGTGGACTTTGTTTTAAGACATTAAAAAAAGGAAAAGACAGAAAAAGGATGGACACCACCTTCCAATACACTTTAGTGAGCCGGTGACAAAAACTCCGGGCGTGCGCTGAATGCGTAATTACCCCCAACCGAAAATTCCCTATCTAATTTGATATTTGGTGCTCAGCAGAAGCTAGCCTTCGTAAATAATATACAAAGTAAGAAACCTAATCCAGCAGGCTAGAATGTTTAATTCATCATTATGCGAGCTAATTGGAAGGTGATTATATGGTAATTGCTCATTAGTGGTGTATATTTATCGCTGTACCTTATGTCAAGGCCATGGGAATTGTGTAGAGTCTGTTCTCTCATTTCAAGGATCAGTTTCAGAAGCAGGAGCAAAGCGGGCGAGATCAAGTTCTTCCTGACGTCAGGTCCACCCGTGGGCGACGGGGAGAGGGGCTATAAATGCCCGCCCGGAGCCCCCGCAGCATCCAGGCCTCCAGCCAGGGGGAGCAGGGGGATCCCGGGGCAGCAGGGCCGCGGTGGGGAGCAGGAGGAGGAGGAGGGTGATGAAGGCTGTGCCCGGGCCGGTAAAGCCACCTGCGAGGCCGGCTGAGCCCCGGCGGGGAGCGGTGCCCGCAGCAGCCGCCCACCCCTGGGGTAAGGGGGGATCGAGCGGTTCTCCCGCCGCCCCCGCAACAGGCGCTAATTGCAAAAGGCCAATTAATAGAGGGGGAGGGAAGGCGATGAACTCCTCTCTCGCCTTCAAGCGCGGACCGCGGCCTAGGCTTCCCCGGCGGAGCGGGAATGGCGGGGCGAGGGGTCGCGGGGTCGGGAGGTTCTCCAAACTCCCGCGTCCCCTCCGCCTCCTCCCGGCGGGACCCTTCGGAGGAGCAAATCGACTGCTGCGGCTGCTGCCGGCAGGGGCTGGGGGAGCCCCGTCTTACCGGGGAGCCCGGTACGCCCGGAGCTGCTTTGCCTCTTTCCTACGGGGCAGTGCTAATTAGGCGGGGGAACCGCTAATTTCCTCCGAAGCAGGCAGCCGGTGGGGAGCGGCTGGGAACCTCCGGCTTGGTGCGAAGGGAAAGGGTTAAAACCTCGAGGTGAGAGGGGCCAGATCCCGGGCGCGGAGCAGAGCCGTCAGGATCGGGCCCTCCCCGACGGGAGGGGCACCGGGGGCAGCCCCCGCTCCTCGGGCCGGCGGCTCGGCCTCGACCGGGCCGGGGGAGGTTGGGGGGGTGGGCTGCACCTCCCTCGGCCCGCAGACCCACCGAGGGGACG
Organism: Opisthocomus hoazin; assembly: GCF_030867145.1. Lineage (NCBI taxonomy): Eukaryota > Metazoa > Chordata > Aves > Opisthocomiformes > Opisthocomidae > Opisthocomus > Opisthocomus hoazin. The sequence goes on along the minus strand of NC_134419.1, from coordinate 72,940,884 downwards.
GAGGAGGGAGCCGGCACGGAACCGGCCTGCCTAGCCGCGACCCTCGGGCTGTGGGCACCCAGATTTCCTTCGAAAGAGCCGTCAGAATCCTCTCGAGCCTGCAGTTCGCCACCCGAAATACACCCGCCCTCCCCCCCCCTCAGTTATTTAATATAAAATGTATTTTTAAACACCCGCTCGGATAGCATCTCGCCAATATTTATATTTCCACGTTGCCTGGCATCCACCGTCCCACATTAGACTCTGCCTCTCTCTCCCTCTCTCTAATCCTGCCACTTTAAATAGATGAATTAATAAAGCAAATGAGGGTCTAATAAGCTGACTGTCCTGCCTATTGAGGCAGGGGGAGAGAGACTAGAAAGTGCGCCAAATTTGTTTGCAGTGGATCAAGGCTAGCCGCCTTTGCTTCACTTTCTTTATCTTAATTCCGACTTGAAAAGATATAATTATCTAGTTTGAACAGAGCTGCTATCAAATCCTTCTCTAGGCAAGGCAGGGGAGAGCTGGAGTGGATTGCAGTGTTCTGAGCCGCTTGGTGCAGCCGGAGATAGGGAGTAATGAAGTTGTGGAGTCCTGAGATACAAAGGGCATTAACCTCATTAGCATGAAACCTTTTCTTCTAACCATTGTGGGACCCTTTCAGACTCCTAATCCCCCCTATTTTCAAAGCTTGGTTTGTAATAAAGCTTTTAGGGTTTTTTTTTTTTCAAAGCTAATGGCATTCTCTGAAGATTTTATTGCTGTTACGCTACATAGGACGCTTAATTTTTTTTTCCCTCTCTTCCCTCATGGTTTTAACAAAAAAAAAAAAAAAAAAAGGTGGGGGGGGGAATATATGGTTCTTGCAGGAATAAGCCTTTTATCAAGATGGGAAACACTTTCTCGAAAGGCCCGAGTCTGCTGTGCAGCCGCGGTCCGTTTAACGCTCGCCCGTTTGCACGGGTTTGGAGCCCACCTGGGCCAGTTCAGGTGAAACGCGCTCCCTGCTTGGTCTCCAGCCCCGCGCCATCAGCTGCCCGAGGAGGGAGGGCACACAGCGAGAAGTTTACCTCGGGAATAGCTCCACTAAATAATTAGCCCAGGTTTAAATGGAAGGGACTGCATTGCGACATGCGTCCTCGCCCTGCCTGGGCCTCTCTCATATTTGTAGCACCAGTGAATGGAAAGTCACCGGGGCTGTATAAGGAGCAATGCTTACAAAAAAAAGAAAAAATTGGATTTTTTTTTTTAAATAAATTTACATAGTACCCGATAGAGCCAACACGTGCGCAGAATGTCGAATCTTAACTTTTCAAGGCAGGATGTTTAACAAAGCTCGTATTTTCGCGATGCATTGTAACTTCGCCTTATCACAGTGTAAAGGGTAGTCAGATTGTCCTAAATTATGTCCAACTAGCCCCCCTGGATCCACGGATTAAGAGATTAAAGGAGACCACTGGGCAATGCCTCCTCTTTCCCCTTCATATTCCTGGTATGATAATTGCCTAAACTGATTTGCACTTTCACAAAAGCTCGCAGAATTCTTTGTAGCTCGAACAGAGCAGACGAGGTTTCTCTATCAATGGAAATAAAACTGATTAATGCAGTCTATCAGGCTAAGGAGCAAATGAAGCATGAAAAAACAACCGTGTACCCCCAGAAAACCAGCTAGTTTCCTCAAGGACCCAGTGCAACTTTCCCCCCCGCCCCGCCTCGCCTCCACTCCTTTAATGTCAGAGGCTCCCCCCGCGCCCAGGATCTCTCCCTCCGGGGGGGGGGGGGGCAGGACCTGCTGCTCACCGCCGCGACCTGCCCGAGAGGGGTTAAAAGACGGGGAAAAAAATAAACAAAAAATAAATCAAAAATAAAATAGTAAAAGAGGGAGAGAAGGAAAGAAAAAGACCTCTCCCGCAAAATAAAATACATATTTTTGCCAGGGCGAGCTACTGCCGCGGACCAGTTTCACCTTCCCATTACGAGCCAGTTCGCGCTTCAGCTTCTAACCAGGGAAGGGGCTGGGTTTGTTGTCGCTGTTGGATTTTTTTTTTTTTTTTTTTAAAAAAAGGCGTTTATTTACAGCGAGTGGGTCTCTGCGGCTGATTTAGAGGTCGGTGCAGCGGGCAGGGGATTCATCGGGGCAGGGCGCCCGCGGCCGCGGGAATGCGCGGGGCGGCCGCGGGAGCGCAGGCTCCGACCGCGGGGTTCGGCGGCTAAAAACGGGGTGGGAGGGGGGAAAGACAAATTTTCCGAAAAATTTGGGGGGAGAAGGGGAAAATAGATGGCTTAAAAAATTTAGGGCATGTTGATAAATCTTTATTGACAAAATATTGACAATGACATACTTCTTGGAAGTATATAGTGTGTTAGAATTCTAACAAATTAAACACAAAACACAAAAATATTTACATTCTGGTATAGGAGACATGAAGGAAACGTTTGTCACTTTTCTTTTAGTAGCTCTATGATTTCGGAATATTATAAGCTCAGTGCTTGAAAATTGCCTCAATGAAAATGGCCATTAGAAAAAAAAATAATAATAAAAAAATCAATTCGCGATTTTAAGTCCCTTTTCTCTGGACCCTCCCAGCCAGGGAGGGGTCCCCACCGCCAAACCTGGTCGCTGGGTTTGCGCTTTATTAATCTGAAAAAATAATCATCATCCGGTTTTGCAATGGGGATACAATTTGGGGGGGGGGGGAATAATTTAATTTGATTTTTTTTTTTTTTTTGGCAGCAAAAGTTATGACCAACCCCAGCCACCCCCACCCCCTTTCCCTCCCGTCCCTCCCCTGCCCCACCGTGTTTGTCCATCCGGAAGGAACACTATGCTTTGTTACTGCTACTTCATTTAGGTTTCACAAACACTTTGACGCCAGAAGTTATCATAAAATGTTTACAGACTGCACATTTCTCGTAAAATAAAATTAAAAAGCACACAGAACCTGTCTTAAAGGGAAAAAAATTACGATTCACTTCTGTCTTTAGGAAACGGGATAATTTTTTTCTTTGTTTTTTCTTTTTTTTTTTCCTTTTTTTTTTTTTTTTTTTTCCCAGACGGCTTTACACATGCAATTCAAGTTTCTGAAACAGGTGTGGGTTTTGGCTGCTTACGGGAATTTCTCTTTTAAAGACGGAAAAAACTGTGAAGTGCAAAATGTCCTGTAAGGTGGTAATTTTTCTGGTTCGGTTGGGGTGGGTTTTTTGTTGTTGTTTCGGTTTATTTTTTCCTTTTAAGATTTTTTTTTTCCCCACAGATTTTTTTTTTTTAATTTTTTGACGTTATGCTTTTAAAAGTGAACTGCGAGAAACGGAATACCTGTCAATCACCTCGTCCCGGTGTTTTGGCTTCGATTGACAGATCCCCCCTTGCCAGAGCGGTGCCGGCAGTGCGACAGTTCGGACCTCGGGCCGTCTTGCCCCCGCTCGCTCCCAGCTTCCCTCCCAGGCGGGAATCGCGTTTTTCAGGAGGATCTCCGTGTCCCTTCCCCGCACCGCCACGCCGGGGAGGGGGGTGAGCCTTGAACACTTGCTGTTGGTGGGGTGCCTGGCTTCGAAAAGTCCCAAAGTGCCAGTCTTTAATCGTCCGACGTGACGTCGATTTCCTCTGGGCTGGCTTGTTTGGTGGCGATTCTCCACCGGTTAATGTGATGAGTCCCTTTTTTCTTCTGTTGTGAGTCCGAACCTTCCTCTTCCAACTTCTGCCGCTTGAACTTTGTCCGTCGGTTCTGAAACCACACTTTTACCTGCGGGAGCAGAGGCACCGCCCGTCAGTCCCACGCCTGCCCGGACCCCGGGACGGGGCGAGGAGCTCCGCGCCCTGCCCGCACCGTGCCCTGCCTGCTCCATACCCTGCCCGCACCATGCCTTGCCCGCTCCGAGCCCTGCCCGCACCATGTCCTGCCCGCACCGTTCCCTGCCTGCTCCGTACCCTGCCCGCACCGTGCCCTGCCCGCTCCGCGCCCTTCCTTCTCCGCGCCCTGCCTACGCCGAGCGCTGCCTGCACCGTGCCCTGCCTGCTCCATGTCCTGGCCGCACCGTGCCCTGGCCGCACCGTGCCCTGCCTGCTCCGTGCCCTGCCGGTACCATGTCCTGCCTACGCCGAGCGCTGCCTGCACCGTGCCCTGCCCGGGGGTGTAGCGGGGGGGGGAGGCCGAGCCGGCTGCGAGGCGACCCCCGGGCCCGGGCAAAGCCAGGGTCTCGTCCCTGCGAACGGGGCGGCAGAGCGAGACCTTTTCCTCTCGGAAAAAGGGAATAAAACTTAAGGAAAAGGACCCGGGGTGAAAAACGCCCGGCGTCTGCCCGGGACGCGCCGTCCAGGAGCGATCGCAGCCAGGCGAAACCTGCTAGCGCCGTCGCAAAATGCCCCTCCGGGTCCGCGCAGCGCCGAGGAAATCTGACTTCACCACCCGGCAGCTGACTTCGGTGCTTTAATTACAGATAGCATTGATCGGGGAGCCATCTCCGGGCTGGCCACGCTCCTTGCAGCGGCCAAAGGTAAACATCTCCTTTTTTTTTTAAAAAAAAAAAAGCAGTTTAAACTCCGGTTCTGTCTGAAAGTGCCTGATAAAGGCCCGAGCAAAAGGAGGAAAAGGGAACTGGAGCATTTTAATAAGCTGGTTTAACCCGCTTCGCTGCCTCTTCAGAACAGAGACCTGCCTGGCCGGACACACATCTCTGCTGCATTTTCATATTCTCCAAAAGTCCCCCATTAAAAAGCTGAGCGGGGAACAAGGGGTGAGTTTAATTTGCTTTTAGTTTGCTAATTGAAGGGGAGGACGGTTCATTTCTGCACGCTGATCTCCCAAAAGGGAGCTCATTTGTAGGGGACTGGGGGTTTGACATCCGGACAAAAGACCCCAACCAGCTTCGGAATCAAGCAGCACAAAGACCACCTTAAATACAGCTTTCCAGTGGAAATAAGCCTGTGACCGGTCCCTTGTTCGGAGAACCTCATAAAAGTGGCGATCCCTTTTTATTGTTTTGTTAGGGAGACATTTTAAAACAAAAGCTCCAACCTCTTTATTGCTTCCCCCGCGAAAAGGAGTTTAAAAAAAAAAAAAAAGTGTTACAACTTAATCCTCCCAGAGAACGCTGTGTTTACTGGGAACTTTGAACCAGGCTGCGGCTGGGTATTTTGGCTTTTTTTTTTTTCTTTTTTTTTTAAAGTACAGTGCCACATACTGTAGCAGAGACAACCCCCACCCGGAGCCCTCTCCCCACGAGTCTCCTGTAAGGGTACAAAACAAAAGCCCGAAGTAACAACAACAACAACCGACCCCCCCCCCCCCCTCCGGCCTTTCCTCCGGCCAGGAGAAAACCGCGTGAAAATCCCCCTCGCAGCGGGCCCGCCGCCTGTGAGTCCCCGCCGTCGTGGGGGGGGACACGACACCCCCGCGCCCGCCCCGTCTCCCCACGGGTGTCCGGCCTCGGTACCCGCCGAGACCCTCGCCCCGGGACGACCGGAGTGGAACCGTCCCTCCAGACCGAAATATTCTCCGGTGCGGTTCTGGCCCGCAGCCAGCCAGCGGGGAGGGGGGGAAATGGGGGGGGGGTTTCATCGCAGTTAATAATTTCTCTGCTTTTAATTTTCATCTTTCTGCCCTCCTGAACCGGCTCTTCACGTCCCCGCTGCCGGTCGCGGGGCTAAAAACGACAGAAAAATCACCCGAGAAACCGCATTTCTGCCGCAGGGTGCAAAGGAGGGGGGGGGGGGGTGTCCCCTCCGTCTTTTGTTTTGGGGGCTTTGTCAGCTACTTCTCCAAGGTCACCCCAGCCCCACAGAAGCGTGGCCGGGACCTCCTCTCCCTGGCAGATCGCGGACCCCGCTCCCCGCCCGGGCGATCCGAACCGGGCCCCGGCCCCCGCCACGGCTCTCACCGACGGGAGGGGATTTTATAACGCCCCGCCGAGGCGGGGGGGGGGGGAGCCCTCACTCCGCTCCACCGGCTCGGGGCCGGAGGCCTAACTCCCCCCCCCCGAATTTGTCCTTATTTTCCCCCCCGCATCTCCGGGCCGGCCGGGCGGGTTTTCCCCGGCAGATCCCAGTACTTTCGCTTTCCCAGCTGCCCGCTCCCCGCGCCCCCCTCACCTGAGTTTCCGTGAGGCTGAGGCTGTGTGCCAGCTGTTTTCTCTCCGCTCCCACTACATAATGGTTCTTCTCGAAGGCGTGTTCCAGTCTCAGTAACTGGGATGGGGAGAAAGCTGTACGGATCCGTTTGGGTTTCCTGGCCAGTGCGTTGTGCAAGAGGAAGCTCTCCGGGCTGGTTTCATTCCCTGCGCACCGGGGTACAGCAGTGATTAGTAAAACACCTTCCTCAGGAGCACTCGAGAGGGCTTTTTAGAGCAAGAAAATTTTGTCTCCCACCGTTACCCGCAGGAGAAGACTGGCTGTAGTTTCTTTTTTTTTTATTTTCAGGGACTTTTTTGTAACAAATTTTCCTTCCGTAAATAGAAGGAACGAGCAGGGGAAGGAGGGGACTGGGAGAAATTCAAATACTAAAACACAACCAGGAGAGCGCACCGGGGAGGGGAAAAAAAAACAAGAAAGAAAAAAAAAAAAAGAAAAAAGGAAAAAGAATTGGCCAGAGCCTGCGGCTTCATCCCGCGGCTGCCTGCCTGCCCCTCGCCCACCGGCAGCCACATCTTTCCCAGTTTATGTGTTATTTTCATCCTCCTGGGGCGGTCTCGGCCGAGCCCCCCCCCCCCGCCTCCCGGCAGGCAACCCGCAGCCCCGCTTCACTTGCCCGAAACTCCGGCCGGGGCCTTTCCTCTCCGCCCCCCCCCCGCTCCCCTTCGTGTTGCCGGGGTGCTCCCCGCAGCCGGGTCCCGCAGCCCCGGCGGGGAGATAAAAACCTCGAAGTCGGGGAAGGCCGCGGGGCAGCCATCGCAGCCGGCCTGCTGCGGGGCTGGGGGGGGTGAACCGGAGCTTTTTGGGGGGTCTCTCCCCCCGGGCCGGCCCTGCGCTGCTTCCCCGGGTCGGTTCTTTCGATGGGGGGGAGCCGCGGTGGGGTTCTTCCCGTGAGGGCATTAAAAAATCGTTGCGGGAGGAGGGTGTGTTTGAAACCAGGCTGTGGCTCAACACCAGGACGTTGCCGCCTTTCATCTGCGGCTTTTTACCAATCGCCTGATGACTGCGACAAATAATTTGGTGATCGAAACCTGTAATTTTACACTGAGAGGGTGATAATCCATTTTGTATCTCCGTCCGCCCGGCTGCGGAGAGAGCGGCTGCTTCTCCAGCCCGGCTGCAGCGGCTCGGCTGCACAAGGCCGGAGAGCTGGGTGTTGCAGGTGGTTTGTTTTCGTTCGGAAATAACAAATAAAAATACAGAAAAAAAAAAGAAGAAAAAAAAAAAGGCAGACGGATCCCTCCGAGTGGAGGCTGATTTCTTTTTTTTTTTTTTTTTTTTTGGAGTGTAACGAAAGAGGCAGGAGCTGGACCCGTTGCGGGAGGAATCGGCTCAGCCTTCGGAGCAGAGGCTGCCGGTTGCAAAGGGTTAAACAAGGGGGATTTTATTGATCGCTCGCCATTGGATTTGGTTATTTTCCTGCGGCCGGTCGCTAACCGCTCGGCAGCCGGGAGCCGTTCCCTGCCCGTACGGAGGGAATCGCCGCCCCTGCCCCAGCCCCGGCTCCCCGCGCTGCTCCCGCCCGGCCATTACTTTTTTTTTAATTTGTTTTTTTTCGTGATTTTTTTTCCCCTTTCTCCTTCCTCTGGGGTTCGTTCCATTTCCCCCCCGTCCCCGATAAGGAGGGGAGCGGCCGGATTTGGGGCGGCGGGGGTGGCCCCGCCGCCTTCCCGGGGGGAGCCTAAACCTCCCGACCCCTCCATTCCCCTCTCTGCGGGGCGGCTTTTTTCGGGGGCTCTTTTTAACCCACCGGAACGAAAAATATCCACCTCCCCCCCCCCCCCTCCAGTTTTTAATCGGGGCGAGAAAGCCGCCGAGGTCCCAGCCGGCCTCGCCTTCTCCGCTCCTCCCAGGGAAACCAAAACAACCCGGGAAAAGAAGAAAAGCCAAACCGATCCCCTCGGCTCCTACAGCCCCGCGAATCTGGCGGAGGGGGAGTCGGGAGAGAAAGCCCCCCGGCCCGGCCGAGCCGAACCCGCAGCTCCGGGCACCCCGCAGTCCCCCCCGCACCGGCACCCGCGCCCGAGGGGGACCGGAGGGGTTGGGGGAGAGGGAGAGGAAAAGTTGCCACGTACCTTGGAACCTGTGTCCCAGATACCGGTAGCGGTGTATTAGCCAGGGGTAGAAGGTGGAGGGGTCCCTTTGCTGCGAGGCGAAGAGCGGGTGCGTGGAGTGCGAGGCCGGCAGCGGGTGGGCGGCCAGGGCGTGGGGAGGGGGCACGGGGTGGACCGGCACGGCCGGGTTAGGCGGGTGGGAGACGGCTTCTGCAAAGACCAAGTCCGGGTTGGAGTAGACCCCCCTGCCAGCGGAGTGGAAGCCGTTGAGGAATGGGTTCATCGGGCTGGAATTGGCATAGCTGAGGGCCGCCGGGCGGATGGGATCCTCGGAGCGAGAAGCGGGCAGGGGGCTGTCTTTGGCCACCAGAGACTCGATGGTGAAACAGCGCTTGGGAGCGGGCTGGAACATGGTGCCGAGGCGGGGGGTCCCCGGCCGGACCGCTGCCTGGCTCTCTCTGCGGCGATCCGGGGAGGTTTGCAGCGGGGAGTGACTTGAGGAGGGATAGATACACACATAAATAGACGGGGGCTGGAGGAAGAGGAGGCAGCGGCAGCCAGCGGTACCCAAAAGGGAGACACACGCACGCACCGCGCACACGCACACACACACACACTAAAAAAAAAAAAGTTGCTGGGAGAAGTTTCCCTCCTGCAAGGAAAAGGCGGTCGCCCCCCCCCCGCCCCCCCCCAACCTCCCTCCCTAAGTCCAAAGACAATCCATGGATGTGATCGGCCCCTTCACGAGTTGTGCAAACGATTTGTTAGTTCATGAGCCTAATTAGCGCTGGGATCACATAAACAGCTTCCTCTGAAGCCTGGTAAATGGCCTGGCGATTGGTCGCTATCGCTCGCCCCGGGGTGGGAGGGGGGGGGACTCTTTAAAGTGCGTCAGAGGGGCGGCGAGCGCCGGGCTGCGCCATCGGGAGGGATGGAGCGCGGCGCCGCGCGGATCGGACTGCGGCGGGAGCGCGCGCGCCCGCCCCGGGGGGGGGAAGGCGGGGGGGACCGCCTCGCCCCGCACCGCGCCGCTGCCGCCCGCCGACCAAGGTACGGGGAATGGGACCCGGGTGGGGGGGCATCTCCCCCCGGAGGGTGCAGGGGGGGAGGGGGGGGTAGGGCCGCCCCGCCAGCGTGACCCCCCCCTCCCTGCCACCTCTCGGCTGCTCGCAGCCCGGCGAGGTTACCTTGCTCGGCCCCGGGGCGGCCCGGGAGAGATGCCCCGCTCGGGAGATGTTTCTTCCCGGTGAGAGAACGGGTCGCCTTCCTCCTCCTCCTCCTTCTCGGAACTTATTCACTCCCCCCTCCGCTCCTCCGCGCCCCCCGCACCGCGCGGTGCGGGAAACAAAGCGGCGGGCGGCTGCATGGTGCGAAGCTGGGGCTCCCGCAGACGGGACGGGGCGGCCGAGCCTCCGCTCCCAGCCCTCTCCGTATTTTCGCGATTACCTTCGGGCCCGGGGATGATTTTAGGGCTGAGTCCTCCTCCTCCCATTGGCTGGGGCGGCAGAATAATTATGATCACATCCTAATGCTCTTGGCTGGTGCTTACTGTTTATTGGTAGTTAAGGATCTATTATCTATTCATCAGCCTCCCATTTTTGCCAATTACATTCTTCTAAAGTGAAGTACCAGCAGGTATTTTGCACATTTACAATTAACGATTAAAAAAAAAATCTGGCGTACTTTAAATCTATTACGCCGCTGTGTAATTCGTCTTAAAGATGCGGAATTGCCAATGTAAATTCACGTTTCTGTCGAAGCGAGCGATGCGGGGGACTCCTCAAACCAGCCTGGCGTCGCTTTCCTTCGTTCCCGGACTTTGTTTTCTGTTTTCTTTCCACTTTATACACAAAGAATCCGTTACTCCGCCGCACTAAAACGCGCTGAAAAATCGCTGCTTCCCGGCGCGGGGCGAGCCGAGCTCCCTTCCCTTCCCCGCTCTCTCCCCACCGCGCCCGGCCGCGGTCAGCCGATATTTTTAACGCGACGGCCGGGCTGAGCAGCAGCGATAAAACACGCGGGGACGCCGGCGTGGGCTCGCTTTTGTGCGGGGACGGGTTTGCCTCTGTGCACCCCGCGCTGCCTGAGCTGAGGGGGGGGGTGTCACTTTCCGTGGGAAGCGTAAATCTCTTCTGCGGGCGTCGGGGGGGCTGTAGGGACGGACACCCGCACCCACGCGTGGCCGCAGGGACGAAGTGAGAGCGGTGCCGGCACGGAGCAGCTCCGGTCTCCCGGCAGCTTCCGGAGCGAGGTGCCGCTCTCCCCGGTCCCCCCGAGTTTGGGGGAACCCCTGCTGCCCGCAGACCCCGGGCCCCGCTGCCCTGGGCTTGCTGCGGGGGGGAGGGGGGCAAGAAGTGCATTTCCCTCCAGCCCCACTCGTGTCCCTCGCGAATCGCTGGTGTTTTCAGTTTTGAAGTTTCCCCTGGCCCCCTTTTCGGTGCAATCTTTTCCCGCTGAGCCGGTGGCAGAGAGCGGGGGTCACCAGTGTGAGCGAGGCGGGGAAAGTGCCCGGAATACGACGGGTGCTTGACGTGTTGGTATCGACTGGGGGCTCGGTTCCTCAGCGCCGAAAAGGGAAAAAAAAAAAGGGAAACTTCGCCTGCTCCTCGGAAGAGACGTGTTCTGCATCTGCGTGTTTGCACTTCCCGGGACAGCAGAATGAATCTGAATTGGAAAAACTTCAACTCCTTTTTTCCCTTTTCTTTTTTTTCTTGTTTTTTTTTTGTAATTTTTTTTTTTTTTTTATTCCAGACATCCTGACATAATCACAGGGCTCCTCTGAAAACTGCATCGAGTCATTCAGCAGTTGCGGAGGGAGGAACTACCGCCGTGTGTGACACCCGTCGCGCAGGCAGAGCGGGGATAAACCCTCCGAAACGCTCGACAAAATTCCGCCCACCCTCTTTCTCGCCGGGGAAATCTCCTCTAGCCTAAGACCCCTTCCCGAAGGGGGGGTCCCGTTGCTCCCCGGAGCTCCGCGGAGGAGGCTGCAGCTGCGGCCGGGAGCTCTCCCGGGCCAAGCCCCGGTTTCTCCCGGGAAAGCGGGCGACCTCGGCCGGCGCAGCCCGGCGGTCCCCGCGCCGAGCCCTGCCCGCTCTCGGTGCCTGCCGCACGCACAGACGTGTTTATCTGTGCAGATATCTACGTGGGTATGCGTGGGCTCACACGGGCAGAGAAACCGCAGGTAGAGCCTGGGGAGCACCGGCTCTCTCCGGGTTTTGTGGCAGAGAAAATAGGCCGGGGACAGTCGGAACAAAAACCAAGGGGATTCGGGATGGGATTTCTCAGGATTTTTCCGCATCCCCCCTAAATTTCTGCATTCCCACTCGCCGCCGCGGCCGTTTCTCGTGGGCGCCTTCCGCGCAGCCCACGGCCCTCTCGGACCCGGCGCTGCCCCGGGAGCATCTCCCGAAGCTCCTCTCCTGAACTTCTCCTGCCCAGCGTCTGGAGAGGCTGCTCCCGCTGTCCTCTTGGCGTCTGCGAGGGGAAAATCTGGCAGGGGCTCCCTTCCCGGCAGCCCCCGATCCGCTCCGAGCAGGCTCTCTCGGAGGGAGGGGTGCGCTCCCTTCGCAGTCAGATTACACGGCTGGCCTCAAAGGCACTAGCTGAGGATTTCCAAACTAATACTCATTTTTTCAAAGCCGAGCCAAGAAGAAAATGCCAGGAAGGCCTCAGATGCGGGAGACCTCGGGGTAAGACGATTGTTTACCGGCTGATCCAGGCTGAACTCTCTCGTGTTGGGGGGGGATGGCGGTGAGGGAAGTTTCAGCCTCCCCTGAACTTTCTTTTCCAGGCGGGATCCTTCTGCCCCATCTCTCTCAGGTCCCGGGAATCCGTGCCCATGGCGCGGAGGAGAGGTGGCCCGGGCAGGTCGTGTCTAGAAGGGGGCGGGGGGGGGGGGGGGGGGGGGCTGTGTGAGTTAAAGGAGCGGCTGAAATGCCTAATTTAATTCCTTTCTGGACGTCCTAATTCCCCCTCAGTAGGTCTAAGCGTGCTCCGAGCCCTTCACAGAAGCGCAGTGGAGAGACGGCAGCCCGGGCCGCCGAGCGCTGCCGAACCGGGACGGGCTGCGGGGCTCCGGGAGCACCCGGGGTCCTGGCCCAGCAGGTGGATTTCGTCCCAGGGGGGGTTGCTGCCGGCCCCGGCTCTCCCCGAGCCCCGCGTGAACAGGGCGGACGCGCGGGGTGGTTTCCACGGGCCTCCCCAGCGGGGAGAGCAGCCCTGCAATCCGGACACCCCTCTCTCGGCCCCGCCAAGCCGGATCCGCACCGAGGGGCCGTCTCACGGGCGGGTGGGGGCTGCGGGAGCCCGGGAAACGGCCTCGCCGCCGGGGTTCCCCTCTACCGGCCCCGGGGAACAGCAACCCGGGACCATCGCTTTAGTTTTTTCTTCTCGACGCTAATTCCGAGCATCCTTTCCTCTCGCTCCCGACTCCCCCCCCCCCCCCCCCCCCCCCCCAGTCCAGCGCCGAGGGGGTGCACAATCCCGGCCCGGCGCTCGCCAGCCGCGGGTAGCCCCGGCTTTGTTTCGCACGTCTATCTTCTTCTCGGTAAGGTCGGATTTGCGATTCGAAGGTGACGTTAGTAACGCTGGACACGGAGAAAAAGAGCAAAGCCCGGTGTCTACACACGAATCTGCACCCACCCGTGCCAGACCCCGGCTCGTTTTAAGCGTCAGCATGTGCGGAGGAAGCGGGAGGAAATACCGGAGCTTCGCGGCCCCTGCGCGCTCCCTGCGCGGTCCTTGCCCTCTCCCTGCGCGGGGCGCGGCGGCCGCGGGTCCCGACGAGGATCCGCGGGGCGGCAGCGCCCCCTGCCGGCCGCCGGGCAGCCCCCTCCCCATACCTCCCCCATCCTCCCCGTGGCCGAACTTCGGGCTGGCCCACCCGCGGAAAAGCTGCGGGGAGCCTTGGGGCCCTGCGCCTGCGTGCAAGGCCCACGAGGGTTTTCGGGTGGGTTTTTTGGAAGGGCGCAGAGCGTGCGCGCACCCACGCGGGTGTACGCGCACAGGCCCCCTCGCATATGGACTTCAAACCTCCCCAGAGTGAGATGCGCGCTGGCGCGGCTCTTATTTTAAGCTCTGGGTTTTAAAAATACCATCCCGCCCCCCACCCCCAGCTCCCAGGCGACGGGTCCGGAGCCCCCTGCGCTTATTTTCAGACCTCGTTCAAAATCGCGGCTCGCCACACGCCCTGCGTGGCAACATGTCGCGGTGCGGTGCGGTTTGAAACGTCCCCCTCCTTCCCCGCCCGCTCCGTCCCGCCCGGAACGGGACCGTCCCGTCGGGGTCCCCCTGCCCTCGGGAGCGATCGGGGGGTTCCCACCCGCGCCCCGCAGCCGGGTGCCGAAACTGGCTGGTAGAGACTTTTTGCTCGGCCCCAGCTACGCGGGGAGACCCCGCAACCGCGGGTCCGTGACCTCCAGCTCCGCTGTATAAGCCCGGGTCCGCCCTGGGTGAAAACTCGCCAAACTTTAAAAACAAACAAACAAAAAAAAACCAGACCAGGCAGGGGCTGCAGGTGTGCGGGATCCGGACATCCCACGGGAAACTGCGCGTCCCCTCGTGTCTTTGCGCGGGGAGAGCGTGCGGGGGAAGCTCTCGCACCCGCGGCTTGGTTTTGCTGCGGGAAGGCGATGCGTCCCGCGACAGAAACGCGCCGTCCACGACATAAACCCCCCGCTCCCCGCCTTGGAGGGACGTGAACTGCCCCGAGTGGGGCGGGGGGGGACACGGACACGGGTGGACCCCGGGGATAGGTGGGCAGCGGCGCGGCATGCCTTACCTCACCGGCCCCGCTCTCCTCGCTCTCCCCCGACCCGCAATTAACGCTCCCCATCATTCCCACGGCCGGGAAGGCGACGGGCTGCCGCCCTGCCCCGGCAGCTCCCGCACCTCGGCCCCCGCAGCTCCTGCCCCTCGGTCTCCGCAGCTCCCGCACCGCCGCCCCCGGCAGCTCCCGCGGTGGCAGCGGGACCGCCGGGTGCGGGAGGGCTCACGCCCGAGGAAGGGCCCGCAGTCACAAACCTCGCGTAACTCCCCCCGGATGGGGCGCACCGCCGTCGGGGCTGGAGATTTTATATTGAGATACGCTTCAGCTCCGGCTTTTCACGGCAATATTTCGGGGGAGAAAAACAAAGCGAACTAAAACACCGCTTCAAAAGCTTTGTTTATGAGGAAAAACAGAAAATCACGCTGCAATTAACCACTGGGTCCGCTCGGCGCTTTTTGTTAGCACCGCGGTAGTTTTAGTTTCTCGTTAAGGCGCTCGATTGAGTTAATTCTCGCTTTTTTACCGCGCTCCTGGGGGGCCCGATCCCGCGGTCCCGCCGAGCCACGCTCGCTCTTCATTTCACCGAGCGTTTCCCGGGACATCGCGCGGGATCGCCGCTGCTTTTCCATCGGATCCAGGAATTTTTTTGCGCAACAGGCGGTGCCGGGTTCCCGCGCTGGCTTCCCGCAACGGGGACCTCCTGCCCGGCCCTGCCGCGGGGAGTCCCCGGGGAACGGCCAGCCCCCCCCCCTCCCGGGTCGCTCCGCACCCTCTGCTCAACTTTTTGGGTTGGATTTGTGGGGTTTTTTTGTGTGTGCGTGTGTTCGCTCTCGCCCGTGCTTTGGGGAAATTCGAGCTTGCAAACAGCCGAAGGCTTTTCGGGGGGGATTCACCTCGCACCCCTCCGCCAGCCCCCCCCCCCCACCCGAGACGCGTGTCTCCCGCACCAGGCAGAAGGAGTTCGCAGTGAAGGAGACGGAACAACTCTCAGATAACTCTCCAAGCTTCGAAAGCGCAGCGATTCAATATTAGCACGTTAAAGTGACGTTTAGGATACTAATTAATACGTATTTAATTTTAAATCATTTAAAATAATTTTTTTTTTCCGAGGGTTTGAAGCACAGAATTGCTCGCAGTGGCGTCTTGGAATAGAAACAGGAGTACCCCGCTCCGACACACGTCACCTCGCTGAATTCCTTCCCCGGCGGAGGTGCGTTCCCAACTACTCCAGCTCGCAGGGATGCGCGCCCTGCGGAAATCTCAACAGAGCAGAATGAAACCGAGCACCCAAAGCAACACCGGCAGCGTCCGCGGGTGCTTCAGACGCGGGGTGGCTTTTTGCGTGCGTGATGTGTGTCACACATAGACCTGGGGACTTTTGCTCGTACTCTGTGTGTGATTCCACCGGGCTACTACTCTGTTATGCCGCGTTGGACCCCCCTCCCCCCCCCCAGCCAACAACTGCTTTGAGCCCTAGAGCGGTTCCGAATTAAAGACGCTTTTATAGTTTTATATATAAATATATATGTATTTTTTAAATTTATTTTCTGGAAGGGGAAAAAAAAATAAGGAAAAAAGTTGTTTCGGAGTTTTAGCAAACTTCTTCTCGGCGCGGCGCACGGACGCGGGGTGCCTGGGCAGAGGTGCCCGCCTCGCCCCGCGTAGACCCGCCGGCCGTTCCGCACCGGGGGCCGCGGCTCGGTGACCCCTTGCCCGGCTCTTTTCGCCTCGAGGACGGTCCGGCCTCTGCGAGGGGACGCTGACTGCGGGGCTCGGCCGATCCCCCCCTCCGCAGACGCCGGGCCCCCCGGGGGCAGACCCGGTGGCGGGGCCGGGACGGCGGCTCCCAGCGCTGGTAACGCCGGGGGCTGCGGCAGTGCTGGGGGGGCCGGGAGCCGGAGCGGGCCCCTCTCCAGGCTCCTGCCGGGTCTGGGCTGTTCGGTGCCGGGAGTCTGAACCCCGCAGAGGGTTTTCTCCATGCGGGCAAGCGAGTGCGGGTCTCCCCAGAAATCGCCTGCCTCCAGTTGTTCTCCACTTTCCACAGGCGGTTACAGGGGGAAGGGGAAACAGAAGGGGGGGAAATAGTAATAATAAAAAAAATGATATGGTAAAGAACGCGCTTTTTTAATCGCAGGTCGGAGAAGGCAGCCGGAGCTCCGGGCGGGCTGCACCACGCTCCGCGCATCGCTGCGGGCTCTGGGCAGGGGCCGAGGGGGTCCCGGCGAGGGAGAGCCCCCCCCCCCCGCAGCTAAAGGCAGGGCATGGTAAAGGCAGCGCAGGAGCCGGGACCCCCTTGTAGGAAGGAGGGGGTGAGTCTGCGAGGGGTCTGTCCCCCCCTCCGTGCCGCGGCAAAGCTTCACTGCTGGCAATCCGCTCCGCAGCTTCCCCGCCAAGCCCGGGCAGCTCGGCCCGCAGCTCCCCGCACAGGTAGAGCCAAAAAAACGGGGGGGGAAGGCACGGTTGCGGGCAGGGCGGCCGGGTCGTCGAGGGGGGGTGATGTGGCGGCTCTCCGCTCCCCAACACCCCCGGGAGGGCTCATCCCCCGCCCCCCCCCCCCCCCCCCCGCTGCTATTTCAGGAGAAGGGAGCGGGGGAGGAAGAGGAGAAGCTTGCGGAGGGTTTGGGGACGGTTGCAGCCGCGCCGGGGTGTGACCCCCACACCCCGGGGGCAGCGGGGACGCTCACAGTCGGCAGAAATTTTCCTTTTTTTTTTTTTGTTTTAAACTTATCAGTGAAACTACCAGATTTCTTTCTAGTTCGCGAACAAGTCCACGGGTGTTCGCGGCGGTGGCCGGACGTACCTCGCCCAGTTCCCCGCTCCTATCGCGGCGGGACCGAACTGCTCCACCAAGCGATCTGCCGACAAATTCGGGCCGCTCCTTACAAACGAGCGAACCCCCAGTGTGTGTTGGTTGGGTGGTTGGCTGGTTGGTGAAGGTTGCGAGGTTCCCCCGCGTTGCGATGTCACTGCGCGCTGCCGCGAAGTCCGCTCCCGGCGACCGCCGCAGCCACGCCGAGTCGGGGAGATACTACAGGTGTTGCTGCGGGGTTTGGGAATCCGTTCTCCTCCCTTCTCCCCCCTCCTCCTGCCCGGAGTTATTTCCTAGCCTATCCAGATAGCTGGGAAAGGGTCCCTCATACCCCGGAGCTGTAAACTGAGCGCCGAAATACTTGATCTCGCTGATCTTCGGAGAATTCAATCTGGCCGCGTTTTACAGGAGGAAGCGAAGTCAATCTCGGAGGTTTTGCGAAGAAAGGCTGTGATTTCCTAGAGGATAGGCGTTTAAGTTGTTAAATATTAGTTTTTAATTGCATATTGTTCTTTGAAGAAATAATATTTATACTTGGGTCCGGGCAGGTATTCAACTGAATTTTCAAGCCGCCAGCCAACCATTCTTTACACGGCTGACGGAAAACGGCCCGCTGTGCGAGGGCCGGGCTGTGTCCCTTCAGCAGCCGGCCCCCGAAGCCCTCCTCACCGCCCCCCGCGCCCCTCACCGAGGCCTCCGGGCAGCGCCGGGCCCGGGGCTCCTCACGCACCGCGGGCGCGGAGCCGGCGTTAAGGGGTGAACCCGGCTCCGAACCCGCACCCCTCGGCGGCGGGGCTGCGTGGGGGGGGGATGGCCGCAGCCAAATCTTGCCGCGAAGTGCGGGAGGGAGCGGGAGAGGCTCTTTCTGGCTCGGTCGGGCAAAGCGAAGTAACTCAAGAATGAGTAATAACGAATAAAATCTGCGGTATCGAACGCAGCCGCCAACCCCGCGCTGATTTACGCGCTGCCTCCCCCCTCCCCCGCCGGTCCCCGAGGCCAAGGGCATCTCCCGTCCCCCCACGAGACAGGGATCTGGTGGCAGGGTCGCTGCGGGCTGCGGGGTGCGCGCCCCACCCGTGACTTAGCGCTCACGTGGAGGGGGGGTCCGCCTCGGTTTGGCTCCGGGGGGAGCCCCCCCGCAAGGGGCTGGTCGTGCCCCCCCCCCCCCCCCCGCAACGCCGTCCCCAGCACCCTCGACTCTGCTCCTTATATAGAAACACCGCGGCAACTCTCTCTGCGGGCCGAGCCCGTCCGCAAATACCTTCAGCCGTTTGCAAATACCTTCAGCCGGAGGCTTTGACCCCTGCCCAGTGTTCCCCCCCCATCCGAGGAGGCCATTTTGCAGAATTACGCCTGCTGCCCCCTCCCCGCAGCCCTCCCTGTGCCCCGGCTCCCTTCACCCTTTCCCCCCCGGCAGCGCGATTTGCACCACCCGGCCTCAACGTCCCCCAGGGTGGGGGTCACTGCTCCCCCACGCAGGGCCACGGAGCGGGGCCGGGGTCCCTTGCAGCGGTGGGGCTCGGGCCCACGGGCCGCAGGTCGTGCTCTCCTTTACCGAGGAGCCCACAGACCTCGTCCGGACAGACAAACATGCCTTAAGATCAGTGGTATGGGCACTTTGCACTGCAACCACCTGATCTGGAAGTCAAGTTTGTGGATTTGGAGGGGTGAGAGACTTATTTTGTTGTGAAAATATTTCTCCTCTCCATAAACTGGCAGAGTGGACTAAAATGAACACGTGCGGCTCAGCATCTGTTTCGCTAGCTGCATCTCGCAGATGAATATTGGTTTTTCACCTCCAGGTCCTAAATGGGAAATAAAAAGAGGTTGGTGTCCTCTGTTCTGTTTGCAATTGCCCGTCCCAGGACTAACGAGATCTCTATTTTACTGGCTGTCTTTCATTTAACTGTTTGGAGACCAGAGATGGAAAATATTTGCCAAGAAGAAAAGAATAGCTGCATGGGGTCATTTGCAATTCAGTGCGAAAATATTCTACCAAACCCATTTCTATCCCAGTGCAGTTGAAAAAATAGCACATAGCCGTCAACAGCCCATTCCGCTCTGCTGGACAGCACGGAAAGTTTTAGGCAACGAAATTCCTAATGGGAGACAGCAGCAAACAGCACAATCCTGTCTTCGACTAAACTATGTGGCAGCTTTAATTGCTAGAAATCTTAGTAGTGGCTAAAATATTGGAGTTCTGGTAACTGGGAGACTTCCCACGAACGGTAAATGGTATAGCCTATATGGACAGAAACCAACAGAAGCATTTAGCTTCGAGTGGCAGGCTTGGAAGCGCAGAGGAATGAGCACTTGGAAGGAAGTCAGGACAAAAGCAGAGCCGTTCAGCGTAGCAGGCAGGGTGTGTGCTTGAGAGCAGCACATCCAGAAACAACTGCTTTTCAAATTGACGCTGACAAAGAAATGATCATCATTTTTGCTTAAATACCTTCTCGTCTTCGCTGCTACCATGGGCGGAACATCGCATATAAAAATATGCTTTATTAAATGTGAGCAGAGCTGGCTGCCCTCAAATCGCCCACAGAGCCTTGGTTTGCTTCTTGCGGAGAGCTCTGCTCCTAATGTTAGGGAGCAAATCCCTGAGCCCCCCAGCCCGCTCCTGCCTGCGCTTGTCCCCAGGGCTGCGGGGATGCCGCAGCTGGGCAGTGCCCACTTGGGGCTGACCTCATCTGGAGTAGAAGACGCAAAAAGTCACTGTGGGAGGGTCAGCCAGAAGACCTGTGGAAAATGTTGTGCTTGACTTGTCCAGAGCTGATTTCTTTTTGCTTTGAACACTCCAAAACGGACAGGGAGGGAGGCAGAAGGGAATTACAGGCACTCGTGTAGCCGTTCCATGTTAGAACTGCATGTGAAGATCCAGGACCCCAGAGGAACCCCAGCTCTCATGAATCCCATCGCTGCACTGTTCACTGGTGTCACGTACGGGTCGACAGAGCTCTGATACTCTGGCACCTAATAGCCTTCCTGGAGGAGCATTTGGTTATGGATCGTTCATTTACCTTGCAATAACATTTGGTGGACCCTGTCAAGGATTAGGGCTCAGTTACGCCAGGCTCCTCTTCAGAGCACGGATGAAAATCCCTGGTGCAGTAAGATGGCAAAGTAACTGTCTGTGTCTTGAACAAAGCAAGAAGAAAAAGTGTCAAAACTACAGGAGGCAATAGGTGAGAAACGGTGAAGCTGAGAATGAAAGGACACTCCTAACTCCAGCGTGCTGATTATGAACTGGTTTTTACTCTGCCTGAAGTCAGTGGTAAAACATCCCTTGATATTCAGAGGGCAAGATAAAGCCTTACTGCACGATGATTTAATCATTTCATTTAGCTCTCAAATAGTATTTCTCATCTTGTTTTTTTCTTCAGTCTTAAGTACATTGGCATGCAACACTATACATTATTTGGTACAGAGACAGAACCACCAAGAATGTCAAAAAGCAAAGCACAGAAGCAGGACTGAGGGTGTCTCACCTGTGCCATTCAGGAATTCTATTGCAACACTTACCCTCTGAGCTACTGTGTCACGACGAAAAATGCTTCGTTAATACTTCCTATAGAAAACCTCCTTTCGTAGTTACGACAATTAAATAGTTAACAAGTCCTCAAAAATGGCCATGTGAGCTCAGAGGAGGGAGCTCCCTACCATATTTCCTTTCCGACAATGACGCTGTATAACCCGTATCTGTGGTAAAAATGAAGAAAACTGAGGCCTCAGAGGGAATCAATCACATCAGATTTATTTAGCTTTGTATTTTTCACAATTTTTCCAACTTTTTCAGTAGACACTGATTCCTCATCTGTCATCCTTCCACCGGAGAGTCTCAGACAAGGAGTAAGGAACTATAGCTCCAGCCACAGCTTCCTACTTCACCTTGATTGAAACCTGCCAGGAGCCAGGGAAGCTCACTGAAAAGAACGTGGAGGATAAAGCGCTTGCAGACTCACATCCGCTCAGACCTGGCCTTCCTCTTCAGCTGCCTCAGACCAGAGACTGCACCTCCGCCACGATGAACTCCACCCTCAGCCCCAAGCACGTTTCTTGCTGTCAGACATGTTCCGGAGAAGACGCAGACCGTCATTGTTTCTGAGCAAACTGTTCCCTTAAGGCTGTCTGTCGGGCAACTTTCCTGAGCCGTAAACATGTTCTGCAATTTAGATCAGAAGCATTAGCAGCTACCAAACAAAAACGTACAACACGTGCAGGCAGCCAAAGCAGAACAAATAACCGGTCAGGCCTCTGCTATGCAAATACTTTCAGTTAGGTAAAGCAGCACTACGTTACCTTCAAAGAGTTCATTAGAAGGTTCCCCGGAGCTGTGTTTTTTACCCACAGCAGTCAGTTCTCAGGTCACCCACTCACCACGCAACCTGCCAGGGATCGTCGGGCGCCGGCTGTATCACTTGGCTTTACCGCTTGTGTTACTGCTGTGCCAGGCAAGCAGACTTCGCGGCAAGAGACAGAAACACAGAATGAAAGGATGGTCCCTGCCCCAGGACCCTTCCAGTCTTCATTTAACATGCAAAAAATAGAGGGGGGGGGGGGAAATAAAAAGGAAAAGAAAACAGCAGGTGGAGACAGGGCAGGCAAAAGCAAGGATGAGACAGGACTGATTAGTGTGATACCGAGCAGCCTCAACACAACAGCTGCTATCTGGCATCAGGTTCTTCGCGCGAGTGATGGCTGGATGGGGCCTACAGGGAACCTGCCAGCACATTTTACCACACGAGCCATACGTTCTGTGTCACAACTGCCAAAAGCGCTTTGGGGTTGTAAGGATGGTTTGTGGTTGTGGCTTGGCAAAAAGTACAAGGAGGCAAGAGCGTGTGTCTTTCGACTGTACTGATATGCCAAGAATAAAGAAAAAAAACATTAGCAAGGCTCTCCAGCCCGGTCTCTGTGACACTATCATGAAAAGAAATGTTTATTTATAACAAGAGAGCAAATTTGTGAATCACAAAACCTAACTGGCAGCCGTAAGTGTTTTGGAAGGATCAGTCTGAAAGCCTTCCCCCTCACCCCCCAGCCTCTCCAAGCTGCAACTGCAGGCGAAGTCCCTTCGCGCTGCTGGCAGCCCGCACAGCGCTCGCAAACCTGGGTTCTGCAGGGAGGCTGGGAGCAGCGGTTGGGAGCTCCTGGTTCCTGCAGGGAACTGCCAGATGTTCACGGGAGGTTGTCACATGGTCAGGGCAGGAGCTGAACTGCCCCAGTTTGGTTTTTGGTTTTTTTTTTTGCTTGCATGTATCTGGCACGATACACACCTCAGTTTGGAAAACCTTGACCCATATTAAGTTACACTTCTAGTTAAAAAATCATTCATGTCAGTTTGAAAACCACATCCTTCAAAACATAATGTGCTTTAACATTCTTTCGCTCCCCCCCACCCCATGGCCTCTAATTTCGTTGGGTTTTAAGAGCATCATGTGCTTGAACTCCGAGCTGCTCCCAGGCATCTAAAAAAGTAATTGGAGTATTTAGGCTTTAAATGGATTCTATTTTCAATCTAAATGGTATCACACATCAGAGATGTCAGTATGAGTGGTTGAAGAGAGATTAGAAATTCTCCTAAACAGTCTGGTAATTAAATCATCTACACATCCACATACTTGGCTGAAGAAGCCCTGACTGCCCTAGGCCCCATCTCCTCTGTGCTCCCACCTCCTCAGAGCATGTGGTACAAAACCCCACCCTGCCTGAAGACGCTGGGTGTCAGTCCCACCGTCGGCTGTTCATTTGGGATTTCTCAGGGCCTCTCCCAGCAGGAATACTGCTTTCTCAGGGGAGACTCCCGAGGCCCAGACCCAAGCAGTTATTCTGGTACCTGATGCTAGCCAGCAGCTGATGGAATTAGACACTAAAAAAACCTTCAGGATTTATGCCTTCGTCTTTTTATTCCTCTCATACAATGTCTAACACTCATCAACCACTGCAAATCGGAATATGGCAAGTGATGGCTAAAGTCTGCTCCAAGTTCAGACCTGAGAGCAGATGTTATAATTAAGCCATTTTAGTTGCTTAACTTTTTAGTTTATTCTTCTAAGCTCACAAGTTTTTATCTTCTCTGAAAAGAGGCATAAACAACAGCAGGAATGGCCCTGCCTGACAGGGGTAATGGCCGGTAGCACTGCACAAAGTACCCTGGCTGAGGATGCCCTCGCACTCCGCCCTGCAAGTGTCCCACCGCCACTGGGCAGCTTGTCACTGGAAGGATATTACAGTCAGCACCAGACTGCTCAGTATCACGGTGATATCCTGCACATCACATGCCCACTCTGGAAAGGCTAACCTGGCGGTATTTACATGGCAAGGACAGTGTAAATAGAAGCAGTCCTTCACCTTTCTGCTGACTTCATTCTAGACCCACGTACTGATCTTAAAACAGTGCATGCCTAAAGTAGACTTCATCGACAGTGACCTGTATCTTCCTAACTAGCAGCCATTTGTTTTCTTTCCTTACTTTGCTTACAGTGGAGCTGCTGTATGGATGTTTTCATTTTTTGTTAGAGTAACTAAATTTGGAGAGCTGTGTGCAGGCTCATTGCTGATACAGAAGCAGAGATAGGCCCTTTTCCTACTGATTTCCTTCCAAAATATATAAAATATATGAAGAGGTCAACAAGTCGGAAGGCAACGCAAAAGTGTTCTTATGCTATCATTGTACTCCATAACGTGGAAGTGCCAACTGCAGCTCTTTTGCTGACGGCACCTTTCTCATTACAGTCATTGCTACAATAACACAGCCACGCACCACTGCAAATACAAGCGCCCTGCTATACCCATAGATAATAAGATTTTAAAGTCACCAGCACTGAGCCTAATCATATCAACTAACCCTTAGCAAACATTTAATCTTAAAAATCTGGTTGGATTCCTCTACTTTGTCATTACGCCTGTGTGGTCCCCTTTCTGAGCATGCCAGAATGAAATGTTAATCCCAAACAATGACATCTCCTGGGTGGATTTTACATTCTGCAAGATCAGTTTCTTTATGCCTGGGAAGGAGTTTGGTGACTCACACCAGCCCAGCAACCGAAGGTAACTACTCAATACATACAGTGACTCCAGCAGCCGCGTGCTGCTGACCAGATTTCAGATATTTCATATAAAATACCGAGCCTCACAGTTAGCATGTCTTAGCCACCTGGGCTTGGGGCATGCACACCATCAAGGGAGAAGATCCATGCACCTTAAGTGCAATTTAAAAATTGTATTAGTGTTTTTTAAACACTCCCCTCCCTTGTCCTGAGCGAATAGAACCAAGCAGTTGGGCCCAAGGACTCCAAGAGCCAAGTGGTGGGGCGTGACGAACCGTCTCTCTTTCAAGTTTCTGCAGCCTCTACATTTGCTGTTTTATCTGGGCTTTCTGAAAATGCTCTTCAATGAACTGAATCACTGTCAGCTGTAAATCTAAGATGGAAAAATGCAATACTAGGCATATCTGTCTCTCCATCCCTCAAGTAACATCCATAACGCACATTCCTTCCCCTTGTCAATCTCTCTTTGCTCATGACTCAGCTGGATTTTAAGCAAAAGGACCTTGCATATGGTAGCAGCACTCCACTGGTCACAGTTCAAGGCAGCTGCAGATTTCTGCATGAAATACAATATGGAAGTCCTTAAAACAAACGGAGACGCTTGGATGTGTAAGTACGGAAGTGTTTGAGATTCACTAAATATACAAATCGGCTCATTCTTTGTGCTTCTGAAGCTCGTTGGAGGAAGCACGGCTTGTCATTTAGTACAGTAATTATAATGATTCATTATTATGATTATTAATTATAATCATATAATCACAGTAATGATTAATAATTATAGTCATTACTATTTATATTAGAAGAGATCCTAGAGGCCCCAGTCAGAATAGTGGGCCCCATTGTGCTTACTGTGGTAAGGAGAGATGATTAGGGGCACCCTAATGACACGGGGACTGTGGTCAAGGACCCAGACCCGCCCGATCTGAGCGCTGCCTTTGCTCAAGGCAATGTGCGTAACGCGGTGGGGCACCGCGCCGGGTGTGAAGGAAAGGAGCAGTCCCATCAGGAGCGGGGTGTCAAAAGGCAGAGGATACCTCAGGGAACGGCAATGGGACAATGATAGGGGAAACTCAAAGTGACAGTTACTGCTTAGAGAAGGGATCTGAGGCTGCAATGCTTGCAAGAACAGTGCCTGCTTCTATGCACCTCTTGGTCCTCCACTTCGTGGCAACCCTGTGCTTGGGTGAAATGGGGTGCTGCGCCAAGCGCTGCCCAGCTCCAGTGGTTTCCAACTCACCAGGCCACTCTTGCCGAGTCAGCAGATGTACTTCTCTAGGTGTTTTCCTGCCTTGACTTGTGGGAGACTTACCCTCTTTTCCCCTCTCTTCTCCAGCGTTGCTCCCCACCATCATCTACATGTTTTAAACTTGGGACCCTGAGATTTAAAAATACCACCCGTGCTTGTGTAAATGCTCATTAAACCATGTTATACCATAACTTCTGCCAAACAGAGGACCACAGTCTATCTTGCCTGCCTAGGCACTGCCTCCAGTAATTGCTGAGCCCGCGACCCTCTGCAGCACACTTTGCTCACTCCTGGAGTTTGCTCTCTGCAGCAGTTTGACACAGTGCAGGCTTATGCAATAGTCTAATATTGCACACTCTGAAGCTTCCTGGAGCCATGGCACTACCAAAATTACCGGGCCTGATCACGAGTGTAAAGATAAGTGTGTGTAAGCCTTTGCAAGATTAAGCCCTTGGCCTTTTGTTCTGCCTATACCTAAATTGCTGCTTTCTTTCCACCTCCCTGTGCGTGTCTGGCTTTGAAGATGCAAAAGGTAGGGAGCTCTGCATCCAGCGCTGTAGTTTCTCTGTTCTTCTCCAGCTGGCTCCTACACTGAAATTTCTCTGTTCTTCTAGTCTAGTCCCAAGTTGCTTGGCTCATCAGCAAGAGCTATGGGGATTTTTCTATTTAGAGGCTACAGGTCAGATTCAGCTACTGAGTTGTGAGACACTCTAACTTTACAAACTTAAAAGATGTCTCTACTAGCTCAAGTGACAACAACAAGGAACAAAGTCCTTTTGTAAAATGGGTGAAAATCCATTACTTCAGAAACTTGGGAATACAAAAAATGGTGATGCTTTACCCATCTCCCCCCAACTCCCCGCAACCAGAGGAAGCACAGGTGATAATCCTGTTGTCAAACACTGAAAAGTCAATCTCTTGTTGCACAGGCAGATCTGCTGCAAGCTTCATTAGGGAGCTTAAAGAAAGTGTGTTTGCCATGTGCTCCGTGACACAAGGCAGAAGAGAAAAACAGGAGCAGCCCTGGAGGTACGTTGGTTCTTTCCGTAACACAAGAGAAGGAACTGGCTGACGCTCAGGTGCGGATCTCCCTCTTTCTGCAGGACACTGGTGCTGTCTGATTGCACAACGCAACGCGATTCTTCCGGGGATTATTTTGTTATTAAAAAGCTTTACATCCCTAGGTATTCTCAATAAAAAAACATTCCACAGAAAGAAAATCCAAGGCAGGAAAATGAAGTTTGGAAATGACAAAGTTAAAGCTTTCTTACGACCCCGTCCCTGATGATGCGATCGCATATGTATGTCGAGCAGGGAGCAAGGAGGAGTTGGATCCTCCAAGCCAGCGAGTTATGGTGGAGCCGTGTCTGATTCACTACAAAGGTTGGATGGTATGCGCTCTATGAGACATGTGGCCGTGCAGCAAACAATGAGCATAAAAATAAAAATTGAACAGCTGCCTCATTTGCTAAGCACGTCCATCTTGTACGTTGAGCGAGGCTGGGTTCCGGCGGGGGCAAACAAAAGCGTCTGATCGTGTTCGCTATATATATACATTGCATGCGGATACATCAATATCGGGTGCTTTGTAAGGCTGGGATGTGTCCTGGACTCCAGACAGATATAAGAATAAAAGACGTCTTAGAGAATATTGCATTTTTGGCAACATGTGTTGGCTCAAAGGAATTGTAAAGGAAGTAAACTAAATACTACTAAGAATGTATATATTTATAGCACTTTTCATACAGGATCCCAAAACACCTCTCAAAAAATTAAGCTTCACTATATCGCTGTGTTCTAAGTAACAAGCATCATTTTTTTCTAATGTGCAAAGTGAATCAGAAAAAGACAAAGTAATTTAACCAGACCATCAAGAGCAAGAATTCCTGAATTTTAGGCTCATGTTTTAACTCTTAGACCAATTGTCTTCTATGAAACTATCCAGAGAAGCTTATTGATTTTTACGCTTCCTCGTCCTTCCCCAGCAATCCAGCACAGTGCTCAGGCATCTGGTTAACTTCAGGCCATCGACTGTTGGCCTGTGTTTCTGAAAAACCTTTTGGCATGAAGAAGATAACAGTTTTGAGAAAAAAAGTGGGTTTATAAGAGCACTGGTCATTTTACCAACTGTGACTAGAATTTCCTGGACGTTATGAACGTTCAGCTGGATCCCTAGCGTCAGATTGTATTAAAAGACTGTCCTCAAAAAGGAACATTCCAAATTTCCATGATCTTTGCCAGTTTCCAATGATTTGACGTTTATTTGAGCTATTGTGCAAAGTTTTCTGTTGAGTCAGATCATTCAGGACTAGCTGCTGGGACCACAGCGTGTCAGCAGAACATAACTCATCTCTGGCTAATGGCAGCACAGTTTATCGATAGGTGATGCTTCTTCACGCCGAGATACGCTGCTACCAAATTTGGTGTCGTGGGTTTTTTCCTGTTAAAACAGGAATTAAGCATTCTGTTGCCCCTTTGGTTGCTTGTTGGATCTCTTTAGGAGGAGAAATTTCTGTAGCATCTTTCTGAGGTGAGAAAAGGGAAGGAGAAGCAATAAATTGATTTTGAAGGCTGCCCCCAGCACCCTGTTTTCTGTATCGTCTGTGCTGCCTTGAGTCTTTATCGGCTTTTTAGCTGTTTTGTCTTTATCTTTCTGCTTCCTACATGTACACCCCTTCCCCTCCCCTGCTCGACCTCTGCCTTTCCAGTCTATTCCTGGGAGAATTCCGTCAGACAGCACAAAGTGCTCATACCAAGCTCTTTTCCTTCATAATAGAAGAAATGCCCAGCAAGATTATGCCTCGCTTTTGTGGTGTGAACTACAATTGAATAAAACTTCCCCGGTTGCAGAGTGAGACCAGATCTTTGAGCCCACATATGCTTTATCTGAAAACAGCTCGCCCATAAAGGTAAAGCAAGAAATTTTTTTCTGTGAACTGTTCTCAAAAGAAGAATGCATGGAGCTCTAATTAGATTTTACCTCTGTAGATGGGACATCTTGGCTTCAAGATAGAGCTGGAGTTGACTTAATTGCTTAGATCTTAAGCCATGCAAGGCAATGACCCTCTGTGCCTGTGTAGTACCTAGCAGTGCTGGAACCAGACTGAAGTTCCTCAGCAAGACCTCAATGCAAATAATGAATGCAGCTACATAAGAGGACATTGAGTGACTCACTCTAAACCACAAGATGTTTGGACTGCAAATAAAGAAAGATACGTGGGATATAATCTGCTGTGGAGTTTTAACACAATTCCTGTTAACTCTGGGCTCGACACAGCCAGAACGATAGCAGGCTACAGATTTTGTTTCCATCCCTGACATTTACCAAGTGCTGCAAGACTAAAACATTTTGAAGGTTATATCCAATGTCCTGCGGAATGAATGACAAATGTCAACTCTTGCACTCTTGCAAGATTTGAGCAGGAATAAGACAACTCTACAGACTGAGGCAAGTTTATTATTACAAATACCTTATTAAATCTAAATGGTAATGGCATTCCAATTAGCTCATTGTTAGGAATCTTTCATGTTTGACTTTCATTTAGACTGATTACGGGAATAATGCAGACCCTGTATAAGTAATTGGCACAAAATAAAAGCGTTTGAGCTGCAAAAACCCTCCTAGAGGCTGCGCTCTTTAAAAAAAAAAAATAAATAAAAGCTTCCTATCTTTCCCAGCTCATGAGCTCTCTCTGTTCACCATAATAATGAGACAACCCATTGAGTCTCCCGTGGGCCTGGTGGTATCGGAGTTCCCTTTTTACCTACCCCTCTCTTCTCAGGAGCTGTAGGGGGGCTCCTTCTCTTTTACTCTCCACCATCCTATTCTCTGCTCCCTCCGTCGCAAGCCTTGGCACTGTTTTATTGATCCTGCTCAACTGTGGATTCTTTCACACCCAGATCACAGGCTAGCCTCCGTCTCTCCCACACCCTCCTCCTCCTTCTAACAGCCCTGCCGGTCTCTCCAGAGGAGCAGCTGGGAACATGACTTTCTGTGTCCTGGCTCCCTGCTCCTTGCAGAGAAAAGGTGTTTTCTTTTGCAGCAGAGCCTCCACAAGCCTGACAGAGACTATCGGTGGCTTCTCACAGCAGGTTCCTTCTTGCCTCCTTCAGAGGGGATGACATGGGAAAAGACTTTTTCAAGACTACGCTGCAACCTGTCACAGGGATTTTCCTTTCTTCCCCTGGTGGAAGGAGCTCCAGAGAAAGAGCACCCACCGTGGAGCCCCCTCGCCATGGGGAGAGCTGGTGCACAGCCCTTGGATAGCTCAGCCAGGCTGGTGAGTCCTGGTTGCCCCCCACGGGTTAAGTTCCAGTCAGGCAAGGGTGCACCAAGCCTGGAGGACCCGGCGCACAGCTGGGTGTGGGCTGAGGAGGAGACATCCCGTTGTGAAAGACACTGGGTTCAGGGAAAGGCATCCAAAACCACCGCCTGGAGCCCCAGCTCGTTAGGTTGAGAGAAGGAGCAGCACGAGCTATTTGGTGAAAAAAGAGAAGGCCACAAGCACTCACCTCTGCCAGACCTCCATTCCTCCTTCTCCGACTAATCTGGTGCCAGCCCTGCCCTGTTTCTGGGCACAGAGGCTACAGAAAATCTGTAATGTAGGAAAACTTCCCTGCTCTTTGGTCGGAGTATGCACCTCGGTCGCACCCTACTCTGCACCGGGGCCAGACACAAGCCTACAACTTCTGCCCCTTCCCACCCCACCGCAGGTGGGAGGGAAGCCCGGCAGGTGGGCTGCGGGTACCCGAGATGTACTCCAGCCACTTCCCCGCCATCGGGATCAAGCTGGGAGCAGCGCTCTGGATCACAGCTTCCTGGCAGCGTAGACACAGCATGTGTTAACCGTATGACGGCACGCCAGAAAAGGTCTCTCTGGTGTGGGAAAGGGAAGGGCCAGAGGTTCCTACTTAGGAACTATTTGGCTTCTGCAGGGTTCTGGAGGGGGAGGTCAGAGCTACGTGTAAGCAGCAGCAGCCGCAGCAGGGTTTTGGGAAAAGCTGGGGAAGTAGACAGAGATAGTGGGCAGCCGTAGAATAACAGTCAACCAAAAACTCAGACAAAGCAGCCTGAAAGCTGGGGCACGATCTGTCCTGATGCTGTCAGAGGAGAACAGTGGTACCCATGGCACAAAGGTGCTGGACTAATTGGGCAGTGGGGAGCGAGGCCCCAGGAAGGCTCCAAGATCCCCGTCCTTGGAGGTTCTCAAGACTCAGATGAACAAAGCCCTGAGCAACCTGGTCTGGATTCAGTGTTGCCCCTACTTTGAGCTTAGACTGGAGATCTCCAGAGGTCCCTTTTGACAGTTATTGTATAACTGAACATGGGTTGGGAATGACTATTTTGCTCTCTCCATTTGGTGAAAGCATCTTGTATTTCTTACTGCGTTGGCTGAAGAATCTCTTCCATTACTGGAACTGTGCAGTGTTCAGAGAAACCTGCCCATGCTGGAAGGTATTGTCCCTGGGGTGCCGGTGATCCCCACGCTCACCGGACAACCAGCCTGCAACCCTGTAGATCAGCTTAGTAATCCTTTGCATTGGATCTCCTAAAGCGCCTCCGTAGGGTTGGGGACCATCAGCCTGCTGGTAGCGTACCATCCTTCCTTCCTCTTGCCTGCTAAGGACCGATGACTCTCCTGATAACATGAGGCAAAGATCTCCCTGGATTTCCATAGATGGATCAGGACTTTCAAGTCTCTCTGGGCAGTAATGCTTAGTGGACTCTTCATATTGGCTGGACCATGATCTGGTACAAAAATCAGCAGTGTTTTAGAGCATTTGATCTACTGTAACCTGGTATCAAAATCTTGTTAGGAACTAGTTGCCTTTTTTAAAAAAATGCAAATAATTAACAGTCTCAAAAAGCTGCGACAGGTGAAATGATGACAAGCGATAGGCATGTGCCTAACTAAAGCACATAGCTAAGCACGTGCTTAATTACTTTTCTGGAGTGAATATGGGTACTTTCTTGAAGTGAAATTGCTCCATAGCTGAAACTTCTAAACAGACCTGTACAAGAGAAGCCTGTACTGTGCGAATGAGAAATATTCCCATGGATGGCTAAGTTTTAAATTAACTCTGATTTTTATGGGACTCTTTGAACCAGAAACCACGACAGAACTTTTAATACTAAGCTGGCAGTAATTTAGGCTTTGCTGGATTGTCAGGCATATTTATCCTGCCTTTGTATTTGTAGCTGGTTTATATTTACTTGTCACATTAAAATAACCAAGAATTCACTTTTGCGTGTTTGAGCCATTGTGATGAGGTATCCACAGATAAGAGCCTTGCTCTCTGTCTGCAGTAATAAAGATGAAAAATCTGCTGACATCCCGAACAAGCTGTAAACTAGGTCGTTTAGCAAAGTTCATTTTAATGTTTAAAATTCCTGTGTTGTCATTGTAAATTAGGAGCTTCAGGTGAAACTTTGGATGCATCGAAGTAATCTGCGACCATGGATCCGGAGGCGGTAACTGGCTTAACAGCTACAAAATTCTTCTGAATAACCCTACTTACATTTCTGCCTATAAGGTTAACCAGAAAGGAAATTATGCAGAGTAAATTTTCTCTGTTTAAAACCCATACGCCTTACAAATTATATTTACATTTAATTAAAAAGTAGACACATTAGCCATTTTTTTCTGTGCTTTTTTTCAGATTCTGCACTGGTTCAGAATTTCTCTGCAAGATGTTTAACGATAATCTTTTTATAAATAACAAGATATTTAGACAGGGTTGCCTTTAACCCTAAGTGTTGATTTGTAACCTTAATAAGTTTCCAAACATATTATTAAGAATTGTGGACAAAAAAAAAAAAAGGGGAGGAAAAAAAAAAGGAGTTAGAACAAAGAATCAAGGTGCATGAATAATACTCCGGAGTGATCTTGTTCCACCCTCTGAGATGGATGAATTCCCTGTGTAGCCCTTGAAATTTACCCTTCTTATCTATTTCAGAATTAAATCATCTCCTAATCTCAGCTGTACACGCATACTGTACTCTTTATCACAAAATATATGCTCTGTCAACATCCTAAAAGTTATATTCAGAATGCCTAAAAGTTCTATTCAGAATGATTAGTGATTTCGGTGTCTGGATTTTGACATGAGGCTCCTCAGAGAGAGCCTAATTTGGGTTGTGATTTCTGTGTTTATTCCATGCCTTCTGCTAAGAAGTATATGTAATTGTGGGAAAAAGAATACTTGGAGGCTGCTGAATGTGAGATTCCTAAAACTGACACGATTTCGAGCACTGCTCAGCTACTAAGACAGCTCTGTCCTCTGTGCACATCAGCGTCGACCTGTGGCCTCTGAGAGAGCTCCAGGAAAGGACACACCACAAACAAATCCCAAGGAGATTCTTCCTTCTACACTAGGAACAAAACCTTGTCCACAGTTGAAAGCAGACCACCAGGACAACGCTGTCCCTAAGCCCTGCATTGCTAAATTAGCACCATCTGAACCAAATGAAGACTTTTTGGGATCAAGGTGATAAAGTGTGGAGGACGTGAATGTATTGCTCATCACAAGCAAGTTCAAATGAGAAAGATGAGATAATCAGGCCAGGGGGAGGTGAAAGAGGGAATTCTGATGATTATAGTTATTTGGAAACCCAGTGGAGGGAGGATCCCCATGGCTGAAAAACATTTCCACACCTAGAATTTGCGGAGGATGAGGTTTTGGTGGTGACTAGTTCTTTGATGTGTTTTCCTTTTGCTGCCTTTATCTAAGCTTCGCTTTAGCCTCAACCAGCAGCTTGCTCCCAGGTGAGGTTAATTCCTAGATGCTGCGAGGAGCTATCAGCCGACTTCTTAAAACACTGTTTAATTAGCAGTGATATTACATTTTCAGAATGGAAGCGTGTACACAAAGGGCTGGAGTTATGAATTACAGTAACAGAAGATAATCTACAGAGAGGCAACAACAAGATATATTAATGCAGTGCCCAGGCATGCCCGTGTATTGTGCTTACAGCTGTCCAAGTGATGAGTGTGTATGTGGGATATTTGACTAAAGGCTCACACAACAGAAAACAAAATAAAGCAAACAGAAGAATGGAGAGAGAGGTGAAGAGGAAGGAAAAACTAAGACAATTCCCCAAGCCATTATGTCACCTGCAAATTCAGCCTTCAGTATTCTTCCACTGGAGAGGCAGTTGCACTGGGCAAAGATGAGACAGGAGGTTTCCCTGCGCGTGGTGTGATGCAATAGCACAAAGAAATACACATCCTAGTTGTCTTACAGGTCAGGAGCCTGTACTGGTGCCGTGTACATACTTAACAACACGTAGTTCCCAAGTGAAAGTAAATCACCATACAAATTTAACTCCTTTATTTCTGTTTTTGTGTCTCCAGTGCTACTTTGGGAAAGCCTAATTAGCTGTGCACTAGGAAAAGTATTGTTTTCTCCTGCACTAATGGACCCCCATTTTTAGTATCACATTTAGAGAAACACGTCAAGTAATAATCCCAGCCCACAACTTCCACTTGACGAAACCAGACCAGTTCAGAGTGAAGAGCCAGTGAGGAAAACAAACCAATCCTGAAGAGTCTGTGTATGGAAAACATAGCTGGATGCTTTGAGCAGCTTCAGGCCTGACCCTGAAGTTCCTCTGTGGCAAAAGGAACTGCAGGGCATGGTGGGATCATCAAATCTTTCTTTGCATAAATTACAGCAAGGCCAGAGATCTGTGAAGATTCGACCATCAAATCAAATAAAGATATTTGGATAAAATAGGATGGCTCTAGTTGTTGGTAAACTGGGCACAGATTAAGACCCTGTTAACCAGGAAAACCAACATATTTGATGAAAATTATTTTAACAAAATAGATCTTCAACCATAAAATATCCTGACGAATATTTCTCAGGATTCTGCCCTTTTCTCAGAAGAGCAAACATTGCATTATCGTGTTTTAGAAATCCTTACTGCTTTGTTCCCAAAATGCCCTGAAAAAAAATCACACGTTTTTCTCTCTTCTCAACTACAGTGTGAAGGTCCATCTGTGTTTTCCACAGCAAGTTACGAAACTGGCACTTTCCACATCCTTCTTCCATCTGGGAAGGGTGGTTTTGTCCAAGACCTTCAAAGGCGAGTGAGCCACTGGAGTATCTTTAGGGATCCAGTCCAACTGAGTCACGATGACCTTACCAGAGGAAGAGGCAGTGCGTATCAGGTATGAGTGATGGAGTCCAACCATGGGGTTGTCCCAGGGCTGATATTAACAGTGAGTAAACACAATTGGATGAGTCATAACTTGTAAGGAAGACTTAGCTCCTCAGAGGTACCTACCTCTGCTGGCCCCGGAGCCTTGGAGCAGTACTGGTATATAATGTCCATTGATTGCAGAGGGGTTAAGCACTCTTTACACCCTTCTCTGTGGATCTGAGAACTGAGCACAGATCTCGGACTCCAACCTCTATGAAACAAGACAGGCAACTTTAGACTAGCCCGAAGAGAGGAACAAGGAACGCTATGGTGTCACCAAGTGCAAATCACCAAGCAGAGCACCAGGCTTGCCCAGGTCCTGCTGTATGGCTCACGGAAGTCAACGAAAAGATACTTCACACTTTCTTCACACTTTCAGTAGATCAGTCCTGGTACTTTACTCTTCAGCTGAGCGGGCTGGAACACCGCCTGTCTCCCGCCTCTTCCCCCAGTGAGTGAAAAGCAGTCCAGAGATATTGAGGCAACTTCATCCTTTGGTTTAAACAAGGTTTGGCCAGGGCCCAGGCTGGTCCAAGGCGAGCTGCTGGTCATATCAACAGTTGTAAGTAACTTCGCCTCTGTCAAAGGGCAAACGACCGCTCCTTCTGTCACGTGCAAACCCTGCAACAGTAAAGACGCCATTAGATAGTCCACATCTGAGTCAGACCCCTCTTGCCAAGCCCAGGCCCTGTAGAATTTGGCATCACTTATAAAGATTAATCTATTAGTATTTATTATCATTACTATTTAATATTATTCTCCAAATTGCAGGCAGGGGAGTTGAGGTTGAGGGTAACCTGCAGGCCAATTAAATCTAAGGAGGAGCAAACTTCTGGACTTCTAGAGCTATTTCTCTTTGCTTTGCGCAGAGTATGCCTGTCTGGCTGAGCGATATGTGGAGCTAGGGTGACAGCCTGTGGCAAAACAGAAGAATTTCAGTATCTTAATCCTTTTCATCTCCACTTGCTTTTGATCTTTTCTCCACTTCCTGCTGGTCAGGCCTGACAAAGGTGGTAACGTTGTGGTTGCTACCACCACCCCTGGCTTGAAGGAGGGGAAATTGCCATCCTTTCTCCCCCTTCTTTCTCCCTGGTCATCTTCGTTGGTGTTTTCAGGTGCTGCATTAAATAACAGCCCATATAACAAAAGGGTGCTGTTCCTGGCTGCACAAGCTGAAGGAAATAATCTTGGGTGCATCTTTGGAGGTGTCACTCCAGCGGGACGGCTGGTTGGCTCCTTTTGACTCCAAAAGAGAGGGGCAATGGAGCAGCCTAACCCCAAGTTCTGCAGTTTTTCCACATTTTGCTTCCGGTCTATTCCTCCTTCCGTGGCATGGGCCCTGTTAGAGCCATCTGATGGTGAGGTCTTCTACCTGGCAGGGGAAAAATCAGCTTTCTTAAGAACAAGGCATCAGCCTCTGCAGTTCTAGTAACACTTCAAGCATTTTTCATTCCCAAAACACTTCTTCTGGGTCAGGGTTTTCTTTTGCTGCTGCTTCTCTCTCCTGAGCAGCAGAGTTAAGAAAAAATAAATCTATATTCTTTCTATACTCTGCTTGAATTAATCAAATAAATTTTCTTTAAAGCGACACTAAATGAGCCACAGATGGTTTTGCCCTTTTACAGGTTGCAGAAATCACCCATTACAGTTCTTTTAATTTATCAGTGAGGGAAAATAAGATGGCCTCTTGCTCCCTTTGCAATAATAATCAGAAACAGTCTATTTGGAGCTTAATTTATCCCAAATACGTATTGATAGTTGCAGTGAGGAATATGTGACCTCTCTGGGAGTCACCAGAGGATGGAAGGTGGATAGCTTTTATAAAACCACCTTTAATAAAAAAGAGTGTTATATTGAGTATGTTTGGTGGTGTATTTAAGCATCTGGTTTCCATATCAGGAGTTAAGATGGCAAACACATGCTTTACCTTCTGACTAACCTTTCTTATACTCATCGCTCCTTGCAAAAAGAAAGCTGTGAGGGATATTTTTATTTTAATTTTATTTTTTTATTTTACAGCTGTGATCATAGGGAGGAACCGAAGAAGTTTCACAAGGAATGCAAAGCTCTCCTTTGCTTATTTTTCGTCCAGCTCGTACAAAGAGTGGAGGAGATGAAACCTGTCGGTGGGCTCAGCCCGGCCCCCCCCGGGGCCCCTCGGGAGGGGACCGAGCAGCAGCGAAACTCTGCTGGGGTTCGGCGGCCCCGGGCGCGGAGAGGGGCTCCCCGGGGACCCCGGCGGCACATCCCGCTCCCCCCCGCAACCCACCGCCCGGGGCCGGGGCCAGGGCCACCCCCAGGCCCGCGGCCCCTCCTCGGGGAGGGGGCACCGAAGGCGGGGGGAGGCGGGGGGTCAGGGTTCTACCCGCGGGTCCCAGAGCTGCGGCCCCGGCCCCGGGGCAGGGCTGCCTCGCCCCGCCGGTGATAAATCTGGCGGTCCCCTCGCTTTTTCGTCGCTCGCCTAATCCCGCGCCCTGCTTTTCATGTGCGGTAATTGCGAACATCTGCTCCCTCCCGCAGCCCGCGCCGTGCGGGCTCTGCGCAGGCAGAACAATGGCAACAGCTGTTTCATTTCGCCCCGGGCCGCCGCTTCCTGCTCGGTCTGCGCCTGCCCTTCTGCCTCCAATTTATGTTCCTGGCTTTTCTTCTCCCCACCCCCCCACCCCCCCCCGTTTTTTTTTCCCCCGCCCCGTGACCCCGCTCTGTGTTGAAGGAGGGATTTGGAGGAGCGCACGCCGGCCTCGGCGGGACCCTCTGCGCAGCTCCGGGGGCGGGGGGATGCTCTGCCTATTCAAACGAAAATAATAACAAATGTTGGGGAAAAAAAAAACCACCCAAAAAAGGCCGGGCTGTGATGCCAGGTAGGTCCCCAAGCCCCCTCCCGTGGGGACTGGGGTGGCCAAGGTCTGACCAGGACCCACCTCGGCTCTACAGCCCCCAGAGAGCATGACCCGCAGGGGTGGTGGTCTTTGGGGTGCTCTTAAGCCCCCTTGGCCCAACCCCCAGGCTCCTCATCCTTTGATTTCCCAGTCCCAAAGTGACCATCGCCTGGGCAAGGGGATGCACATGGGCTCAGCCCTTCCCGGGGGGGAAGGAGAGCTGGTTTCAGGCTGGATTCCACAAGTGTTCAGGGCCAGGGCTGGGCCATGTTAGGCTGCGGTCTTGTTTAAAGCTCTGGAGTTGACCGGGATGTTTCTTTCGAGTCGGGTCCATACCCAGAGTCTGCAGCATCAGCCCCTCATACTTCACCTTTTAACATGAATTCTTCCTTCCTCCCCTCTTTATTTTTTTTCCCCTGAGAAAGCAGCTGCATTCTTTCCTGAGTTAATTGTATCTTTCTGGGTTGGATAAGGCATATCTCATTAGAGGGAGAAAGAGATTTAATGTGAACTTCAAGCTGCCTTCACCAAGCTACAGAAAAGAAATTGCTAATCAGCACAGTATATATTTTGTATAATTGCTCTTTGACATTCCCCCTTTCCTTGCTAATTAAAGTGAAAGAAGACGGTGGTGAAATGTTCCAGTGTGTTTTTACAGGACAAGAAAAACTAAACGCCTCTTTTGTTTATAAATACAGAGTATTTTAATCAGCTGTTTTCACAGGCACACTGCTGAAATTTCTTGTTATTTTTCTTCTGAGCCAGGCACAGAGCACATGGGCGGTTACAGATCAGCTTCGCAGCGGTGCCAAGGGGTTGGTGGAGGGTACCCCGTCCCCCCAGCCCACCCGGGGTCATGGCAGGCGATGCCGGGAAGCGCTGTGCAAGAGCCCCAAATCAAGGCAGCTTAGAGTAAAATTCTCCGTTTCGTGCAGTGACGTATCTTTTTTCTTCCAAGAGGGAAAATTAAAGCAATAAAAAGTGAGTAAAGTGTTAACAGCAGGATGGATCTGTAGCTACTGCTGATTATTTCTAGTGTTCTGGAGAATGTACGATGATTTTTCCCTCTTTTGCTCTAGCAGAAAGGGGTTGTTCCCTCCTCCCTCCAGGTTCATTTTTAAAAGGCTGAAGAGTTCATCCACGCACAGACATACCCTTTCCCCCAACCTTCCCCAGGTCCAGGCGTGGAGATGGCCTGTCTGCTCTTCTCCCCACCACCTGAATCGCCAGTCCCCACGTTTCCCTCACAGGAGCTCTTCCACCTCCGGAGCGACCACTCTCCCGGGAAGCAGCAACGGGGCTGTCTTGGTCCCCTCCTCAGCACCGTGGTGGGGCCTGGAACAGCTACAGAGCTTGGCCAGCTTCTGCCCCCCCCCATTCCTGAAATAGGAATGAGAAAGAAAAGTGAGTCTCTAATGGATGGACAGGGCGGGGAAGCCTCCTCTAGAAGGTCTTTCTTGGCATGTCTTGCCCCAACTTCTCTTCCTTTAGGTTCTCCATAGGGAGGGTGGGCCTGGTCCATCCTGCCGCAGGCTGAGCGGCTCCTCGGGGTGCTCACTGCTGTCCAAAGGAAGATGGCAATGTTGCTGGCTCGATTTGATCCCAGGTCTCCCAGGGTGGGTACTGTTTTTTTTATACAGCTCTGAGAGTCGAGGGCTGGGAGGGAATGGCAATATTACCCTCCTTTTTTTTTTGTATTTCGGAAACTCTGAGGTTTTGGAAGCTGGGTTAATGGTCACAGTAGCAGGAAAAATAAAGAAAATGCTTGCGGCTGCAAATCAGAACAACAACAAAAAAGAAGAAAGTCTTGAATGTATGATTTATTTTAAAATCTCGCGATTATTTAAGCCAGACTTTTAAGTAGGTAGTTCTTGATTTCTAGATTTCTGCTGTTGCAGTGGTGGGACTGACTACCCTTCTCTACACTCAGCACGTGAAGTCTGCAGTAATATTTTATCCAGGTAGAAAGGCTTCTGGGGGATTTTAAGAGCAATCACTCCACAGGAACGGCTTGGGTGTATTTGCAAAGTGCCACACACCTCAAGAAAGGCAGTACATGCCTTATCACTAGGAGTGAAGCGTAGCTTGCCAAAAGGCTGTCAGCAATTTCTTCCTAAGGGAGACAGCATTATTCAAGAGTGTATATGTAGTGCATGTGTACTCTTTTTTATATATATATATATATATATATATATATTTCTAATGTGTACTTATTGCTGATTCCTGGTATTTATTTGGGGAGGGCTAGGTGGCACTGAACAGCTATTGCTATGTTGACTCTCATTTGTCACATCCCTTGTTTATGTGAAATGCTCACACTATCTGGGACATGATCACGCCCTTTGCTACTGGGGACTAGAAACCTCCCAAATCCTACCCAAGCTATGTGCAAGAGGGAATGCTGCAAGGACCACACTGCTCTGTCTTGCCCTGTTCATCCCCACTGCATCAGTGCCGCAGGTCTTGATACTCCTGCTATCCAAAGGGTGGTTCTGGGTGATACCGGTCACCACTCACCTGTTTCTCAGTTCCACCAGGATTTCCCTTCTCAAGGCAGTGATGATGCTCACGCTCCCTGTAAGCCCCCACCATTGCGGTGGAGGACTGGGCAGGTGTCTCCAAGGAGATCATTGCCATCGTGGCGAACGCAGGTGTCTCACGTGATAATGGGGAGCTGCAGACCATCTGCAGGTCCCCTGAGACCTGGGGATTATTCCCACAGTTTCAGGAACTCTGCCCATAAGAAGTTCATATCACCCTCACGAGGGAAGCACACTCTGTTCTTGCAATGTGATCATCTTGTATTTTTTAGTTAATAATAACTTTCTGCAAGTTTTTATGATTTGTTCTCAAAATAGCTTTCTTTCCCTCCCCTTAAGCCCCTTTTTAAAAAGAGGTATTTTTATTTTTCACCCTGAAACTAGTCTTGCATGAGGGGGCAGGAAGAAATGTGGTCACCTGTGTGTCCTTCCTCATTCCCCCACTTGCTGACCGTAGGGCTGATTTTGTCTCTGATGCAGTTTTATTTCTGCTGGATG
Source organism: Opisthocomus hoazin (assembly GCF_030867145.1). NCBI lineage: Eukaryota > Metazoa > Chordata > Aves > Opisthocomiformes > Opisthocomidae > Opisthocomus > Opisthocomus hoazin. Next base: position 72,900,728 of record NC_134419.1, on the reverse strand, counting down.
ATACGTTAAGGCCATTTGGGTCCCAGCAGCTCATCTAAGCCCGAGAGTGCTGTAGCCCTGATCTCAAAGGCAGCCCTGTGTTGCCTGGGACACACCTCTGTATATAACACACTCCCTGTTAGGGATCAGGGCATGAATTCCTCTTGAACCAGAGAAAAATAAGCGTCCTGCCCTTTGCCACAAGGCTGCCACCCCCCTCTCCCCTCCAAAATGATTCGAGTATCTGAAATACCAGCTACCATATTTATTTATTTGCTCTTTTTTCCCATAAGCAGGTTCTTGCCAGGGGTGATCCCACCAGGGCGTGAATACTCTTTCTCTGGATGGGATCTCCTGCATCACGATGCTAATACTTGGCATCTTTTGAGCCAAGTGGAATTTACTTTGAAAGTCTTCCATCACATAAAAAATATAGATGAAAGTGTGCTGGTTTAGCTAAGGAAAATGCATTGTAATACACATTTCACGTGGCCCTGGTTTGAGAGACACCTAGGGAATTAGTTCATGTTGGCGTATTCACGGGCCACACACAGTCAGCGGTCCGCAGCACCAACCTCTCCCTCCCGCCCTGCTGACGATGCCCACCCCAGGCTGGAGGACCACCCTCCCTCCAGCACGCCCAGTTGGGCACATTGGTCCCAGCAGCCCAGCGCCGAGCTGCCATGCCGTGCCGCCTTCTCCGCTCACACCTTTGTTGTGGTGACATTGGATCGCATCATCACCCTCTGGGAAAGACCCAGAAGGTCATTCAAAGCTCCTGATCACAGCAGGGAGCCAGCGTAACCAGCTGCTGACAGATTTATAGGTTTTAGTCCAATTAAAATGCTGTTTATTGCCTTTAGAAAGGGCCTGTTTGTTTCTAATTTTAGAAGGAGGTTTGGGAAGTGACTAGCTTGGCAGTGAATGGTGAGTATGGGACCTGAAATTTTCCACTAGCACTGTTATTATTATTAACTAATAAGTATTATTAAGAAATATTTGGCCTCAGACCTCATTCTGCCATGTCAGGGCAGGAATTCAGGACCCCACCCAAACAACAACAACAAAATGACTTTGCTGTGAAAGAGCTCAGCTTTGCTCCTCTCACTCTAAATTACACCTGGTTTGTCCAGGACTGGATTTGTCTCCAGCGTTTCCAGACACAGCCTGTTGCTTTACACCATTCCTGCCACTCTTCTTCTCAGCTTTACCATCAGCACGGCAGTAGCCATCACTCAGCAAATACCCTGTGGCAGTTAGTGATAAAAATAACTGTATGCATATAGGTATACATACCTCTATATTTATATTGCATAGGAAGGAGGTGAGTGCCTGCAGGTGACCTCCAAGGGAGCTCTCAAAGGCGATGCACCAGCTCAGGAGCAGCTAAGGCTGATTTGGCATGGGCAGTTGGTGTTGGAACCTGTCGTACCTGTTGCCCCGGCACAGCTTCTCTCCTGCTCGCTCAAGTTTATGCATTTTATTTACTCATGTTAAAGTGGGGGAGAATTTTTGCAGAAAAAAAAAGGGCAGTGGTGTAAATGATCATTTTCACCTCTGGCTAGTGGTGATTGGGAACCTTGGATGAATTACCAGAAAGAAGCACAGAAATAATAAATTTTATCTGAGAGAAGAAATTCGAGCTGGAATCCGGACTTATAAGTTCTGTTCATAAGTTGGTGCAGTTTTGTTGTGTGATTGTGGGAAAGTCACCTGGATGTCAGCTTGCTTAGCATCTAGAAAACCTGGAATATGAAGCTATTGTAAAACTTGGCTATTTATTTGTGAAGTACTTTGAGAACCTCTGGTGAAAAGCACTGGATAGCTGCATGATTCCCTGTGGTTTATAAAAGATACGTTGACCACGATTTACCAGAGTCAGTGAGGGTAGGTTTTAAACAGTGGGAGACTCAACCAAAACACAGGATCCTCATGTTTCCAGGCCTTGGCGAGGACCACGTGCCAAACTCAGACCCTAAGCTGGCATCTCTGCTGAAGGCAGAACGAAGACCACAAGCCCTCACGTGAGCCTTGAAGTCTGCAGGAGAAGTCAGGGCCTCAACCCCATCTCCTGTCTGATGCTTCTTAATCTCCTGCCTGGTGCTTCTTCATCTCCCGCAGGAATGTGATGTTCCAGAAAAGCTCTTCTTGGGGTGACAGTGGGAGCCACTGCCAAAGCCCAGCGAGCTGTACTTTTCCTTCCTCTACCTTGAATCAGCTGTGATAATCCTTTAGCTGGGGGCTGAAGGTGTAGAAAAAAGAAAAGATAAAAGGGAGCCTGAATCAACGCCGACTTCTGTGGTACGTAAGGCTTTAAAAGCGCCTAAAGATCACTTTGATTGCACACTGTCTGGGCCGTGCGCCATCCTCGTATTACTTGTCCACATACAGGAGAACTCACTGACATACTGTTAAAAATATATCTTTCTTTTGGGCAAATCTGATTTTTTTTTTTAGCAGAAAACAAAAAGTATTTTAGCTGAAATTCATTTTTTCCCCAAAGCGATATTTCCTTCCCCTCCCCCAAAGCAAGTACAGGAAAGCAGGCATTTCTTGAGAAGTTTTTGAGTTCAGTAAAAAATAAATTTCTATTGAAATACATTTCAAAGCTATTTTTTGCCTATGGCTAATTTTTCGGCTGTGTCTGACATACAGTAGCTCCTTAGGAACCCTTCTGCTGTAAATCGGTTTATTGCTAAAATATAGAAGAGCGTGAGGATGCCAGAAGGGGAAAACGTAATCTCATAATTTTCTTTTATCCTAGCCAGATCGCTTCAATGGGCTAATAGCCAAGAAGGTTAAAATATTAATGGGTTCTGCACAGACCACACCAGAAGGAAAAGATCTGTGTTGGGCAAAAAGCTCTTTGTTGAAAGTTGTACTTTCAAGTGAAATCTTTTCAGAAGGGTAGAGCATCAGGCAAAGGAGCATCTCACCCTTTGGACACATTTTTGTGATACTTCAAAGGAAAAGTTGTAAATTTTCACTTGTGGTGTCATTGTGTATTCCTTCTAGCACTCTGAAAAACTTCTTTCTCCAACCAGATTTGGTCCTATGGGGCAGTGGATCCTCCCAGCAAGCTGGTGAAATGTCCTCTGTGCTACCAAGGGAAATGCCTTCAGATCAGCACTTGCACAGAGATGTCCTATGTGAGAAAGAGCCTCTGCCCTCCCTCCAGGCTATGGGCTGATTTACACAAGGTCATTAGGGACCTAGCACTGGTGGTCGCTTTGAGATGGGCAGGAAGCAGGAGGACGCAGCAGTGATGGAGAAATAGCTGTTCTTGCAGAATGAGGACTGCTACAGCGACGCGACGACACCATGCAGCAGCCCTGGCATGTGAGCCTAGGCAGACCTTGGGGTGTCACAGATTTATGGGTGCTGACAGTCAATCTTAGGAATCCCTTAACATTGTCAAGCCAAATACATTAATTGATAGAACGATTATTCTTGTATTAACTGGATGAATATTGTTTATACTCATAAACTTATTCCTAAGTGTTGTGGTTTAACACCAGCTGGCAACTAAACACCACACAGCTGCTCTCTCCCCCCCAGGGGGATGGGGGAGAGAATCAGAAGGGTAAAAGTGAGAAAACTCATGGGTTGAGATAAAGACAGTTTAATAGGTAAAACAAAAGCTGCGCGTGCAAGCAAAGAAAACAAGGAATTCACTCAGTACTTCCCACTGGTGGGCAGATGTTCAGCCATCTCCAGGACACCAGGGCTGCGTCATGTCTAACGGTTACTTGGGGAAACAAACACCATCACCCTGAACGTCCCCCCCTTCCTTCTTCTTCCCCCGCTTTGCATGCTGAGCATGGCGTCATACGGTGTGGGAGATCCCTTGGGTCAGCTGGGGTCAGCTGTCCTGGCTGTGCCCCCTCCCCGCTCCTTGTGCACTCCCAGCTCACTCACTGGTGGGGTGGGGTGAGGACAAGAAAAGACCCTGACTTCTTAGTAACAACTAAATTATCATCGTATTATCAACGTTGTTCTCATACTAAATCCAAAGCACAGCAGTATACCAGCTACTATGAAGAAAATTAACCTTACCCCAGCTGAAGCCAGGACACTAAGTAATTGCTAATACGCAATATTATGAAAATAATAAATATGTTGAAGGAGCTTTCAAGCCAGCATGTGGGCTCTGCTACTGACTTACCCCGTACTCTTGGGTGAATCTCACGCTTTCAAGTACCTCTTGCTTCCCTCCGATGACTTATATCTTGTACAGCCCTGCAAAAAAATTAAGGTAATCCATGAGGGAAGGTTTCTTTGGGATTTCAGTGCAAGAGTCCTATAGACATGTCACTGGAGCTCAATGGAGAAAATGTTCCTATGCAGCAGGAGGAATACCACGTGGGCATGTGAACAGATATGCTAGCTGCCACCCTGTTTATTGTGCTGTCCCTGACAGACCTCAGTGCCCTCTCATCAGCAGGGGAAATCCATACCAAGAGGCAAAGCTGCAAGGCCCCATTGTCCTGGGGCAGAGGAACAGTCCAAGAGCAGACGGCAGTTAGGTCTGGTAGGTGAAGGGACCATGTTTGCAGGCCAGCTGGTGCCAACAGACTTCGCCAATGCGGCTTTGGGGAGAATCCACTCTTCTGGGCACGGCATTAATGCAAAAATCTGTGTCCTGCTCAAGGTGAGACAGGATGAATTCTGCTCCCGAGACACATGGGCTAAGGTTCCAAACTGAATGCCTTTGTAATAGCCAGGAGACAAAAGTGATCCAGAGGCTGCTAGCACACTGACCTGTTGGAGTAAAGAACTTTTAAGTAAAATCCAGACTCCTGATTGTGCTTCAAAGTGGTGGGGCTGAAAATACAAGAGTTCCAGCTCGTAGAAGTCATTTAGATACACAGCTGATACCCCTGAGCCTTGCTGGACATACTCTCAATATCACACAGATCCTACCGACATGTAATTGTGGGTACTGTCCCTGACAAAACAAAATCTGGATTAAAAACTAGTTCTTGTTTCAGATGCTTAGGAGTGTTGCTTCTCCAAGTCTCTCCACAGCCCTCAGGAAGAAGAAAAGCAAAACTGTTTCTGTATTTCTTTTATAGAAGGGGCTCCCTGGGCACACAGGGTATTCCTTGATGCTGGAGGCTGAATCCCGCAGAGCAGCTCTGCACCTCCAGCCATGCAGGCAGTGGTCTGCCCAGGCTCTGCCCCTGCTTTGGGTGCACCAGGGAACAGCAAAGATGTACGGGGCGCAGAGGCACGCATTTGGGGTGCCTGGATTTAATACAAGGGTATGGCCAGGGTACAATTTGGACATGGCCAGGAGAGCTGCTGTGGGACGATTCAAGACATGGAAACGTCTCTCAGTGGGGTGATCAAGCACTGGACCCTGCATTGGAAATGAAGCTTGCAAACTCTTGGGCTTATGTTACACCACAGAATCACAGGATTGCAGAATGTTCGGGGTTGGAAAGGACCTCTGGAGGTCAGCTAGTTCAACCCCCCTGCCGAAGCAGGGTCACCTACAGCAGGCTGCACAGGACCTTGTGCAGGCAGATTTTGAATATCTCCAGAGAAGGATAATCCAGAACCTCCCTGGGCAGCCTGTTCCATTGCTCTATCACCCTCAGAGTGAAGAAGTTCTTCCTCGTGTTCAGACAGAACTTCCTCTGCTTCAGTTTGTGCCCATTGCCCCTTGTCCTGTCACTGGGCACCACTGAAAAGAGTCTGGCCCCATCCTCCTGACACCCACTCTTAAGATATTTATAAGCATTTATAAGGTCTCCTCTCAGCCTTCTCTTCTTCAGGCTGAACAAGCCCAGCTCCCTCAGCCTTTCTTCGTAGGAGAGATGCTCCAGTCCCCTCATCATCCTCGTAGCCCTCCACTGGACCCTCCCCAGTTGTTCCTCATCTTTCTTGAACTGGGGAGCCCAGAACTGGACACAGTACAGATGTAGCCTCACTAGAGCAGAGTAGAGGGTGAGGAGAACCTCCCTTGACCTGCTGGCCGCACTCTTCTTAATGCACCCCAGGATACCATTGGCCTTCTTGGCAACCAGGGCACACTGCTGGCTCATGGTCAACTCGTCGTCCACAATGTTATCCAGATATTATACTTCACCTAGCCGTGCTTTTCTGGCTGATCAGCATCTGTGCTGATGTGTTTCATATATCAAGTACCAAATGATGCTGATACACAAAAAGGTTCAGCTTACACGAGTGCTGTGCTGTCTAGTGAAACAGCACTGAATTGAGCTGGAAACGTGGGAAGTTTTCCAATGGAGTGGAAACTGAAATGTTTTTTACAGGTGGAAAAAGTCTGTCTTCTGTGGGCAAGACTGAGGTCCGACAAAATGGGAGGCATACTGTTGTCAGCCAGGCTAAGCAGAGATTAATAAAAGGTGATATAAAAGCCTCACAAATACAAAGTGATTCCACTCCTTTCCGTTTTACCCAGATGCTATGCACCTTCTCTAGCGTGTTTAATAGCCCCCTTTCCTATGTATAGAAGAACTGTGGCTCTACATATCATGGCCTGTTGGATGTCTCAGGCACTGCTGCATGAAATGAAAGCCCTATTGTTTTGGTTGGGTTTTTTTTCTTTTTTCTATTTTTTTTTTTTCTGTTTGAATAATAAATGCCAGGAAGATTGGTACAGATTTCAGAAAAACAAATTGACATTTGGCCTAATAAAATATTGTACATAGTTTTTCCTTTCTGCTTTGTCTTGGCAGAAGAGTGTGTGAAAAGCTCAGAGAAGAAATATTCCATTTTTCCTGGAGGGAGGCAGGAAACTATTAACATACAGTGCTGGAGCACAATATCCTGATATGCCCTTTAAAATCAGCTCATAAAGACAGAAAAATGCGAGATCTGTACATTAAGATTAAATTCAGAAATCACAAATGTTCTGGTAGGAACAGCTCTTTCTTAAGCAAGCTCTCTTGTCAGCTTTCACAATTTTTTCATGCCATATATAACACTTTAATGCTTCAGCTGCTGAAAGCATGCAGTCAGGAAAGTCTCATATTCTTGTTTTTAAAACACTTTTTTTTTTTAGAAAATTATCTTTAAAATATGGTAAAACTAACTCAGAATTTTCTAGTTCAAAAGCAATATCAAGACAGAGCTCCAAATACTGTGCTTTTATTATTAAGCTAATCCCATGCATTTGGAGACTTGACTCTTGTCTCTTTAAAACCTCAGAAATTGCCCTCTCAGCATTTTGCTCTGCGGCCACGTGGTAGATCGACAAGTCCCCGCACCCCTTTGCACCCTGGTCTCTCCACCCCAAAAGCTGGGTTCACCCCCAGGCACATTGTTAGCTCTTTGTCCCAAAGGACAGCTCCCCACGTGTCCCCAGGGCGGGCCACTGGTGTGATGTCCCCGAGCTCCCAGTGCCCTCTGGTCCAGCCCCGTGCCTCAGCATGACCCGTGGGGTGATGCCACCATTCTCCACCTTGTAACTAATGGGGATGGGCTATGGAAGTTAGCATTCCCTTGGCAGCTTTCAAAATAGAATGTCTGGATCTGACTGCAAGCAGTCGTTTCCCGCTGTTAAAAAAGCTGGGCTTCTGTAGGAGGTGAAAACTGCAATTTTATCAATCTAATAACTCAGAGGGTCAAAACCTCCCCCCATGCTGCCATTCAGCCATAATGGCTCTCAGCAAAATTCTGCGGCAAACTGGGGGAAAGATAATAAAATTAAATTTACTATTCAAATAAAAGGCAGAAGGCATAGTGGTTTTACTCACTAAAATAATCCACTTCTCAGCTTACTGAAAGTTATTGTTGTGTTGCCAGCTTACCATGAAGCAGATGGCTGCCATTTTGTGGGGCTTTGGTGGTGTGAGTTGACGTTATGGTTTCAGATACAGCATTAACCAGTGCAGAATCCTGGAAGATGATAAAAGCATGAATGAAGATGAAGTAAAAAATGTTCATAATTTTAACCTGCAGAACTGGAAACGGGTCAGTGCCCCATGGCTTTGGGAAGATTTGTGGGTCTTTAATTTGGGTCTGTGGAAGCTGAGTTTAGAGGAGTCAAAAAGGAGCAGAAATACAAATTACAGCAACAAGAAGTAAGAAGCCCAGTGGCTGTAAAGGAGCTGAGCTGTCCTGCCTGGAAAAAAGCAGAGAGAATTAAAAAATAATGATTGGAAGAAAGAAGGTCCCTCCTCTCAGCCCAGATGACCAAAGCCGAGGAGTGCAGAAGGAGCGGGAGACTGCAGGGAGATGAAGAGATTTGCTTCTACCAGTTCTCAACGGAGAACCCAGGAATGAGGAGAAAATACCCTGAATGTGGTCCCTGAAAGAGGAGTACGAGGGACCACCGATGGACTGAATCAGCTGCGTTTTGGGGTTGTGAAAGCGAATCCTGGTCTGCCCGGCTAAACTGCCCAGTCAATAAGAGGACGCCACACTTGGAACATCTGCCACGCTTGTTTGGTCTTACATTAAAAATAGGGCACAGACAGGAGTGTCAGAAGAAAAACTGCTTTTACTACTGTCTGCACCGAGTGAGTGTACAAACAGCTACTGGAACCCAGCAGAGGAAGGCTGTCAGCCTGGCAGAAGCTCCGTCAGATTTTCAGCTGATGTAAATCAGGAAGACTCTGCTATTAGCTCTGAACTGGCTCACAACAGCTGAGGCTCTAGCCGAGCCACTGAAGTGGTAAACAGTGCTGACAGCAAGTTGTGGCTTAAACAATCTTAAATGAACTCCATTAAGTGCTCGTTTCTGAAGAGAATGTTGTTGAAACCTGGAAATGAGGCTTTCAAAGGTTTAACATACTTGTCTGTTGTAGAGGGTTTATTTTGAAACCAGATGCACTGAGAAGCTCAGCGCTGCTCCACATGGCAGGAGAGGCAGCGCGCTAGGGACGGATCCTGCTCTCTCCTCCCTGCTGAAACTGGAAGTAACCTCTGCAGAGTCAATGTCATCACATTAGTGTCAGCGAGATCAGAGGTAGGGCAAGCGTGCGCAATTCCTTCCAGCGAGATGGAGACGATGACAAGCTGAAACCTATCTGAATAACTGAAAAATGTTGGTGATGTTGCGTTCTTGGAAATAAAACTGGCACACGTTCTGCAGAAATCTCAAAGTGGCTGAGACAATTGATCATGACAGGGTTGGGGGAAGAAACGAAGCAGACTTCTGTGGGTTTGAACGACTCACAGGCAGTTTTAGTAAAAGCAAGAGTGGGCAGGGGCAGAACCAGGCAGCAAAAATCAGGGCAGCGGTACTCAGGCTGCAGTTTGCCTCGTGAATCAAGCAGGGGAGAGCTTGGGATGTGGGGCCAGCAGCAGCCCTAGGACTTCATGCGAGAGATTATCCCAGGGGACTAACGTGCAACCCAGTTCACCACTAGTAACAAAAGCAAGCACTAGCCTCAGGTTAGATTTAGTAAGAGGACTCTCTCATGCCTTGATTTTTCAGGTATTTGGTTAAGATGTGCCTGGGTTACGTTTTCAAAGGAGTGTAGCTCACTGCAGCGCCTGACTGCCCGAGCCACGCTGAGAGGAGAGTGGCGGTGGTGGCATTCCCAGCCCTGGTAATGGGGTTCCCAGCCCTGCTCAGGGAGCAGTGGAGAGATTTGGAGTGAAGCAGCCACTGCCGGGAGTAGGTGGATGGAAGCGGGGTGGTGGGAACAGGGTGAACACCTCCGCTGCCCGGCGAGGCTCAGCCTCCTTCTCCTCGTGACCAGCAACTCCAGGGGCCAGGGGAGGCTTCGTGGAGGCAGGGGGAGTGGCATGGGTGTTAGCTGAGCAGCAACAGCACTGCGATGCCACCCAGGCTTGTCCAGGGAAGGAAATGTACCTTCATTACAGAGCACTAATTACACTCTCAAAGAGAAGATGTCCACTGGAAGAAGATTTCTTTCAGGGCGAGACTGGCAAGAAGTTACAGGTGACAGCACAGGCTGGAGGGACAGAAGGAGCAAAGGCAAAATTGAAGGGACTTGGGGAAGGTGGTGGATCTTGGAGATTTCTAAACACCCGCTATCCTCAGAGTGCTGTGGAAAGCGCAAAGCAGGGAGGAGACAACTTTGATCCAAAGAGTGTGCTAAAACACAGCTGACACCAATTAGTTTTCAGGTGGATCTGCCTGGGAAATGGAAATATTTTTTAGAATTGATTGGCTAAGTTTAAAGCCTAATTGATCCATCATAGTAGGATCGCTACTTTCCTAGACCTTTATTTCCTTAAAAATAAATGATGGCAGAAAGAACATGAGAAAATGTTTTTCACAAGTCAGATAACAGAAAATGTATTGGCCCTGCTTGACTCTAATGCTGCTTCATTCAGTGCCACAGCCTTTAAGAAAGGCATTGGAAAAGAAGCTGGTTGCCTGGCATCACAACAGTGTGGATGGTCATGTTCCTCCATCGTGTTAAGGCTCCTCACTAGCCCGAATCCAATTCCTCGGCCAGATCCAGCAAAGGGCAGAGGCATCTCCAAGAAGAATTTCAATAGAATTCCAGAGAATTACAATGGAATTACACAACAGCACAGAAAATAAAGTTTGTTGGTTATTACGGCTTGTATTTCTGTGGGTTCCAAAAAAACAATCTCAGTGTGAATGTTCCAAAAGCCATTGGAGTCCACTCTCAAAAAAAAAAAAAAGAGGCAGATATAAAGCTCTACTCAGTCTATTGTTGTTTATTCATTCAACAACCCTTCAAAACCCAGTGCCATCCAGACGTGCTAGCAACACGTCATTCCTACCTCAGAGAGATTACACACTGAAGATCTAGGCTAGAGAAAACACAAACCATAGGCTAGAGGGAAGCGCAGGTGACAGACGAGGTTTCATTTAGAGGGCAGTGTCTGGGAGACAGGGTCTGTCTTGCGGCTCTGTTTCTGCCATCCACAGCACAATTGGTGCCCTAGGCTCTTAGGCTTGACTGCAGCAGAAACTATAAACACCAATAACACAATAAGGTCTAAGATATTTTAAGGTTTGCTGTCTGGGGGAAACCATTATGCCTCCGTCATATGACAGTGTGAACACATGCTCTGTATGCCTCAAATTGGGAGGGTTTTTGGTAAGTTCTCGAAGCGTTTTTCAATTGAAACACCACAGTTAAAATTGCATGTCCATTATCTCCATGTATATTGACGCTGTTTTTCAGACTACAGGCAAGTTTATTTCTGGAGAATCATAAATATGTCTTATTTTTCGCTCCTGCTTTACACTGTAAAAGGACAGAGACATTTCTTTGATTATGAAAGCCTGGGGCTTTTTTCTTCCCAGATTTCTTGTTGACATGAACACTCTTTGTCTTTTGTTTTCCCACATTGCTGGAGGATGGTAGCAAAAACATTAATGGATTTGGACCAGCAACATCACTTCAAGACTGGGAGAGGAGAAAGAATGTCTCGTCTTTCACTGCTGAACTGGTAAATACTAATTTACCAGTTAATCCACGGCACCAACATTGCTGCCAACAGATGCAGAGTTTCCAAACATAAACAAGCCACTAAATGGTAAAAAGTCTTTCTGAATATGGTTTAATGTGATCAACAGACACCAAAAAAAAAGAAATCAGCTCAAACAGATGATATTAGATCACATCAATGGTTTTTGCCTTATGGTCATGTAGCAAAGACCAGCATGGTGGTATACACTGCAAAGAACAATATTTTTTTATCAGTGTAGGCAAGCACTACAGCTAAACAATTTTTGGTCACATTTAATGAATAAGAAATAAGAAAAAAGATCATGGCAATCAATAAAAAGTTGTAAGCATTAAGTGAGCCTCCAAAGGCGGAGGTCTAGCACACCATTAAAATCACAAAGCAAAATAATAATATCAGTTACAAGCTGCATGGGTAATCAATACTGAAATGTGATGCCTTTTAATCAGAGGATCTTTTAAACAGCCTTGGTAAAGAAAAAAAGTTAAAAAAAAAAAGAAAAAAAAAAAAGGAGTGTTTAATTGCAAGAGTAATATTTGGTACTTGCAAAGTTGAAATCCATGTCTGATACCAGGCTTGCCAAAAGAAAGCAGGTCAGACCTGGGATGGTGTTAAGCAACAGAGTTTTTAGCACTTAGATTACCAGTGAGATAAAAGTCCTTGTTTATTTAATTCATGTGGGTTAGTCTGCTTTCTATGCTCAAAGTATAATGAGGATAACAAAGTACCCTACCTAGAGGATTCTCTCCAGACTTACGGTGCAGCACCTGCCAATGAAAGGTTCCTGACCACAACCTCTGGACAAAACCAGCAGCTACCCTTGGTCAGGGTAGCTGGCAACCAACTGTTACCCTGCGCTGGAGAAGCAGCTACTTCCCAAAACTTGAACAGTTTCCAAAAAAATAAAACCATCTGAGCAAACTGTTAATTCGCATTAAATTTTCCTCAGCCAAAATGGATTAATCCCATCCTAGAATACGTACTTTTTTTTCAACCTAAGAGCTTCACACAGCTCCGAATCGCCTTCCACAATTCCAGGGCATCCTCCACCACACGCAGAACGCTGGGGTGACGCGTTAGGCTGGAGCTCTTGTTCACTCCCTGCCTGTCTTACTCTGCGTGCCGTGGGAGAAGTTGGCTCTCCATCGATGAATGAGTGCCATGGAGCAGACAGGATGGAAACAGAGATGTTTGTGCTGTTCAGTCAGCTCCTCAAGATCAGTGCTTTGGTACCAGTATCCCAAGACATGCCCGCTTCTCAAGAGCTGCTTTTTGATTTCTGTGACCCCATGTGATGGCTTCCTCTCATGAGACTTCTTCTAACTGGATTTATTAAATCTGAATTCCTGCTGTAAGCTGCTTGGGGCACAGACCAGTCAAAGCCAGAGGAGGGAGAGCCATCGTTTGCAGCTGAGGGGAAAAGAAGCAATGCAGGGACTGTGCTGTAGGAAAATCTTCAGCTAAACTGTTATCTTCCACATACGATTGCCTACGCTTAGCCTATTCAAGGAAGTCTTCGGGAAAATACCTAAGAGGATTTTTGCTTTCAGATTAAGTGATTTCTAGATGATTTTACCCATGGCAAATCAGCAGGGGGTGAGTTTAGCTGCATTTTGCCTACATCAGAGGAAGAGAGGCTCACTTCTCTGAAAATCATCCACTAAATTAATAAACACATGACTGCACATTAGGCTGAACCTATTTAGCTTATTAAAGTCTCCTCTCTCAGATCATTTCCTTCTGTGTGTGTCTCTACATCACAGGCTCTTCTGTTTGTAATTTCCAAAGCTAAAGAAAAAAAGAGATTGTATCTTTTTTAGAGGTTACTCTCAGCTTTCAGCAGTCAGAAACTGTATGTACAGTAGTCAGCCTAAAATCCCAGATGAAGATTAAAGACCAGGCTGTGTGCAGTTAATACAATAATGACGACTGTCACTGTACTCATCAAATATAATCTGAGGTGAGTGTCACTATTAGCAAGGAAGGAAGAACCTAAATGTGATGTCAATTTACGTTTTGCTGTGTTGGACGTATTACTGGCATCTTTGTTCTATAAAACTTTGGCTAGCATCATTCTTACTCTCCTGAGGAAAATAAAATGTTTTGTCAATGCCAGTTTCTTTGACTCCCATTGTTTTCACTGGCTTTGGGAACAGATCCTTATTTTTGCTTTATTTTTTAGTTCTCTTGTACATCCTCCTATCTAATGAATAGACTGATGCAAGAAATCAGAAAAGAAGGAAAACTGCACTGATGGAAAATAAGGAAGCTACGAAAAATAACACGGAGGCCATTTCAAGAGAAAGCAGAAAAATTTTCTGTAAGACAAAGACATTTCTCCTACTGGTTTGAATGCTTTTTTGAGTGATGCAGGTAAGCGAAGCTGAGGGGGCAGTGGGCAGCAGAGGAAATGCACACTCTTCTTTTTCTCTGAAAGGTATTCAGAATCCTTCTTCTGTTATCGGGCTGAGGTTCTCAAATATCTCCCACACAGCTTTTGTGTTGCTGAAATAGAGAGAAAAAAGGAAAAAATAGGTGACACATTCTGGTCTGGAGTCAGAAAAGCAGGTAAGCATCCTCTAGCCCTTGCCAACGGTTCAGCCATGTGGCCTCCCACACCTCTCTCCTTCCTGCAGGAGGACATGGTGGACATGTCCGAGGAATAACCTGCCTTCCAGCTCTAGCAGATCCACATAGAAAATAGGCCCTTCCCCAGGCAGAATAAGAACAACCTCCTGCATTGCAGGGCCCTGAACTCTTATTAACCACATACTCATGCAATAGATCTTCTGAATTGGCATTGTCAAGAAATCAGGTTCCTTCCAGAAATTTCTAGATGAAAAAATATAACATTCTTTTGCACTTCTTCAGCACCTGGTGTCCATTGGTTACACAGAATTAAAAATCAGCTATCGTAAATTCTCCAGTCCTGTAAATGATAGTGTGTGGAGAGTAGCCTTTGGCAGCGGGCGTTTGACTACTGACAGCGGCGCAGATGGCGATGCTCCGGCCCTGGACAGTTGCACCTCAGCCTGGAGAGCCACCAAACATCCCTGATCCTGCTGCTGGCTCAGCTGCTGCAGCCACCGTGTGGGACCCCGAGGGGTCTTACTGCAGAGCCTGCACCCACAGCTGTGGAGGAAAGACCTTGGCTGCTCCAGGCGTCTTCCACAGCTTTTTGTGTTTAGGGACCTAGCTTTGATAACTTTTTATGTGTTTTTCCTTTCCCTTTTTATTTTCCCACAGCTACACTTCTGTCAAATCCCAGTTTCCACATGATGTTTTGCACAAAACTCAGTGAAAGCACTCAGATAATCTATTTGTAATAAAATACTTTCCCTTTGCTTTAGTAAACTTAGCGCTTCCCTGTAAAAACAAACTCTTTAGTTATTCAGGTGTGACTAGTCACCATATTAAATCACCACACCACCTCCTTGGTGTAATAATACATTTATTTAAAATTTCATTTTAGAATCATTCTTCTTTTGCTGACATTTAATTTTGCACAGGAGTAACACTATCGTAAAAGAGCCCAGGTGTCAAAATATTACGGTTTTAGTAATTATGTACTGTCCATTACTACCAAAAACTAGAAAAACTATCAATATTTCTCAAAATTGACTGGAATTACTAAGTTTAAACATTTAAGAGGAACCATTCATGAGCTACATTGCAGCATAAATGCCATGCTCAGCCCTTTGCTGAGATACTTTTTAAAGTGAAATTGTAAGCTTTTGCACAGGTATCTGGCATTTTCTAATATTTTAATAGTGCTAAGGTACAGGTCTATCAGTAGAGGAGAGCATGAGGAAGAGGAGAGACAAGGACGAGCTGCATGTTTAGTGAATGCCGTTTTGACAGATTCGTATCTATGGGTTTCAGATGATGTTTTGGCCTCCCAAGTGAAGCTCAGGCTCCTCCAACTGGAAGAGTTATGGCTGCAGTAGCTTTCAGTTCTTCTGTCTTAATTTGATACATTAGAGGCTCTTCATAATGGAATTCAAAGGATCCTGAGTCTAACCCAAGTCTACGGCAAGACAGACTGGAATTAATCTCTACGACCTCTGGCATTGAAGTTTACCAACTAGGTAACTAGCAGGTAACCAACTAGATGCCTTCTTTCATTCATGCAGAAACTAAGTCCAGCGAATGAGATGTTGAGAAATTCCAGTGAAGGACTCCTGCCACCCTGACACAGGTACCTAAAATGGGAGAGTCAGTATGCGTGGTTAGTTCTCTCTTCCTTCATAGACTGAAACAGCAACCTAAAGGATTTGCTTAATTTAAACATCCAGCTCTCACATGGTTAATGCTTCGTTAGACCAATCCACCCAGGGGACTTTGACGTGCTTGCATCAGACCCTACACTTTGTAGTGTGCATTTGGAAGTAGAGTTTGCTGGGAAGAAATCAGTTAAGCCCTTTTATTTGGAGAAATGTCTGTATGGCTGTTCATCCAAATTAGAACTTCTTTTGGCAGGGAAGGGGTACCATCTTAGTTCTAACAGTGACTGGGGATGATTTCTCTGGAATTTTTTATCAAAATGAAGAAAAGACCCCAACAACAACAAAACATTGTGTTGATCCACGTGAGATAGGGGAGAGCTGGCCTTAACAGTAGGTATTAACAGGCAGGTGTCAAGGTCACGGGGCTAAAGTGTGCTGTGGTGAGATTCTTTCTCTTTCCCCGGTTGTTCATGTAAAACTTCAGGGAGTCATGGCTTCATTCTAGCACAGACCAGACCAGACCACTTTTGCAATATAAGTTTTCATAGGGTAGAAAATATTAGTTCCCCTTCCATCACTATGAAAGAGTATTCCAGAGGGCAGATTCAAATCTGCACTAAATACCAGCTGACTTTGCGTTTGGCTTCCTTGCAACGGCCAATATTGTCTTTTCTAGGCTAACAAGAGTAATTTCATTCAGTTTTGACACTGTGAGGTTTAGACTATACCCTGCTATTTATCATTTGGGCCATTGCAGTTGTCTCGGAGCCGTAGCAGGGGACTGAACCCGCAGCATGCAAAACCAACCAGAGGGACAGCCTCTTTCACAATGTGCTTGCAAGAGCTGAGGTTTGCTTCCAGAGCTGACCTGTAGTCAGGCTGCAATGGCAGCACTATGTTGTAGTCCAGCTTCAGCCTTCAGGCAGAGATGTCTGAGGTGAGGCAGAAGATCTGCCGTGTTTTTCCTCCTTTTGTTATGCTCAGTAATTGCCGGGGTTCCCCAGAGCTATCGCAACATTTCAGCTGCATGTTCTCACCAGTTCTTTCCTTCACGCATGATTTTCTCCTCTCTGCTGGCCTTTCAGCACATCTGGATCTCTTAGATTCCTCTTCATGTGACTATCGCCCTTATTTTTCTCCCCAGTTTCTCTCAGAAAGTTTCCATACGTTGTTATCAGCAACTCCCATCTCTGCCTGGTTGCTGTTCTTTTCCCTAAGCTGCAAGTGGTTTGCATGGTGGTTTTTCCTGTCATGTTTTTATCAGGCATCCTCCAGTAACATTCCCGCATTCACCCTTTTTTGCCCAAGGTTTTGTTTACCTTCTCTATCATCTACTCTGGGTCTGCATGTTTTGGAGCTGTTGGATTTCTCATAATTGCAAGGTTTGGGTAATTTTTTTTTGAAGGGTTGGGTTTTTATCTTGCCAAGATGTATGTTTCTCTTTTCTTCCTGCGTTGGACTGTTCATTTTTAAACTTTCTTTTAATCAAATGAAAGGAATTAAAAATGAGGAGGGAAAGCCCAAGAATTTAAATTCCAGTCTTCTTTCTACCACAAGGAACCAAGAATTCTTTCTATTTAAGACAGTCACAGATTTTATCATTGTGACTGGTTTCCATTAACTTTGTAAGTAGAAAGACATTTAGTAAAGTTGAAAGCTGTCTCTTATGTGATGACAGACTTTGCCTGTTTTAATATTTTTACTGGTTAACTACCAAATCCCGAGTCTACCACTGTCTACAGCCAACATTCAGCGTTCACTACTCCTCTGGCAAGAAACGTGACTTAGAAATATATCTTCCATACTAAGCTTTTGAAAAAGTACAGTATTTTGTGTTAGAAAAACAACAGTTTAAACATGTGAAAAAAATTGCCACAGCAAGGCCTCCCCAAGAGAAAGAACAGCAAAAAAATGCTGCAAAGGGTCAGGCAGAGAGTTTGCTTCAGCAAACACGAGACACAAGAGAGTCTACTTCAATTAACAGTAATGCATGCACCTCCAGCAGGATGAACTGGTTACATAGAGTGAGAAATGGGCTAAGCCAGCAACGGTGCCATGTTGGGATGGAGTGATGCCAGCGCGATTTGGTTTCTGGAAGTCAGGGCCCAGTTCGTTCCTGCTGAAACCCTTGCCATTGCCATCTGTGAGCAGAACGAAGCCCTCGTACCCAGTCTACCATCTGTTTCCACCCCTGGTGTCATGGCTACGTGCAGCTGATCCCACTCCTCACCTCACTCAGGGAAATGGGACCAATGGGAGCTAGAAAATCTGACCAGCTTAGAAGAGACATCCAAATACATGTAACATACAGAGTTGTCTATTCTGGAGTTTATCTGAACGGCTGGCATCTTTGATTCTACAAAAAGAAATATCCCTGGAAATACTGTAATTTACTTAACATTTTTCAGTGTAAGCAGTGTTGGCTCTTTCCCACTCCAAGCTCAGGTCCAGCCACCAGCAGGGAGGGACTGCCAGCCCAGTTCTGCTACAGGGAGAAAAAACATCCATCTGGGAGGGTTACGCTGGTAAAAATGGCCACACAGGTAGAGCTGATGTCCAAACAGCTGCTTCCAGCACAGTCTGTTCAGAGTGGCCCAGCTGCAGACCCCTACTGATGGGTCCCCTGGTCCTGGATGGCTGCGGGGTGCAGAGCACAGCGGTAGCAACGAAGCTCACCTGGTCTGCCCAGTGGCGCAGGGGATGAATTGAGATCCCACTTCTTCCATCTTGGTTGCCCTCCCTGAGCAAGGCAGACATGAGGCCAGGCATTTTGCTCTGCCCGTGAAATGAGAAGTTTGCTCCTTCTGGCTCTTTCAAACTTTGTCTTCTGTGCTGCAGGGTCTTTCTGGCACGGCTGCAACACGGGACGTGTTCCTTAGGAGCTCAGTAAAGCTACCTTCACCTGCTGCAAACAGGCTGTCTCATGATTACTAGATACTGCCAATTTTAGATTACTGGCCAGAGGAGTCCGATTCAGAGAGAGGACCAAGAGGAGAGGCAAGCCTCTCTCTCCCGTGATCTATTTCCTACCTGCCTGGATTTTTCTTCTTACAGTTTCTTGGGAAAGCTTTCCTGTTATGAAAATTCTTCTCTGAAAGTCCTTCCACACTGCTTCTTCTCTCAGTATCTGAGCTTCTGAAAGGCTCCAATATTGCAGTAAATAGCAAAAAAAAAAAAAAAAAAAAAAAAAATCCAACTGGGGCCCATAAATCCAGCTCTGCAAAATTCCCTTCCAAGGGGTTTCTCAGGAAGGGACCTCACTCATTCCCTCTTCAGAAAAAGCAGATGCCGTATCCCGCGTCCTTCAGGACAGGGAGGACCACATCCATCGTTGGTGTTATCTGGAGACACGCATCGGCGTAGTGATGGCAAGGCCCCTTCCTCCTTCCCTGGCTGCACAAGCATAGGGCAATCCCCCCAGCAGGTCTTCCTCCGCCACAGCCTCCCCTTGCATTGCACCTCAAGCTCCCTCTCCAGCCATGCTGAAGGCACCCAAAGGCCAGAGACTTGCCGGTAGGAACAGAACATGGCTTCGGGCTGTGCTGTCTCGCCTTGCCATCTCGCCGCAGGGCTGAGGCTGCCTGGGACCTGCTGGCAGGGATGGCATCACCAGCACAGCAGGCCAAGATCTCACGTGTGGAGTCTCCTCCAAGCCAGGCTGGAGAGGACTCCGTCAACCCAAACACTATCTAACCCCACCTGCTCCGCAGAACTGCAGTTTTGGCTTTTCATCCTGAGTGTTTGCTTCTATTCAGATACAACTGTCGCTAATTTCCTTCTTAGTTTATTATTGGATGAACCTTTCCCTACTTAATTACTAGAAACAGAGACTCCATAATATATTCAAAGCTGTGAAAACGTAATCCTGGATAATTTTTCACTCTCCGAGAAAAAGTCACCAGGACTGATCTATTCTTTCAATCAAGTACACCCATTTAGTTTATTGTTAACATTCCTTTCATTATGTTATGAGCTTCTTAAGGATAATGAAATAATTGCTTGTCTCTTTGATTGATCTTTGTTTTGAAAGGAAACTTTAATAGTGTTATTTCTAGATCAGGCTTACGGTATAATACAATTAAAGGAAAACATGACATTAAAACACATTAAAGCACATGTTCCAATAATTAGACCTACAATCCTCATCATCTAGAGCACTGTGCAGGGAGGAGTTACTGTAAAAATTTATGAGGGGAGAATTCCTATCATTTTGCTTAATAAAGCAAATAAATCATTAATGTCCTTTATTAACATTGTATAGCTGTAGCAATCCATGAACAAGGCCCCTCCCCAGACTGCTCTGGAAAGCTGTTCACATGCTACAGAGAATCCCAAATTCTGGCATTTTATTTTGTCAGCACTAAAACACATTAAAAATATGATAGCTTGAGATCAGCTCTAAATTTGTCTCTTGTGTGAAAGAGTTTTTGGTTCTTCACGAATGGGAGATGTACCTTCATCCTGGATCTTCCTTTGCTAAGGACCCACCACCGCTTCTTCTGGTGCCGGTGAGCAGAGAAGCTCTTTGCCTCAGAGTTAGCAGCACCTCTTCAACTCCTTGCCAGCAGGACCAGCGCCTGTTTGCAGAGCAGGGCAGTTTCAGCATTACCTTAGCACGTGTGAATACTGAAAGCAGCCGGACTGTGCAGACCCTGCCTCCCAGGACAGTTCTGGATGGGCTCCTGGCTGCCCCTATTTCCAGACTATTTGCTTGCAAGGTATCAGACTAAATGAAGCGTAGACACAGGGCGCAAGTAGCCACTTGAGATGTTTTACACTTCACCAGTCTCTCTTTGGTAGGCAAGCGACATCTCCCAGATACATCTTTCCTACTTTAATTAGCTGTGGGATAGCTCTTACTCTGGCATCGCTTTGGTGGAATCACTTACTCTCACAATTTTCTGACCAAATTTGATGTAATTCTGGTCCCCAGGAAAGAGAAGTAGGTATATACCTCCTCATTGTTTATAACTGCTCAAACACATTTTTAGCCAGCATACGCATGGTGATTGTGTTAACTGATTTAATGCATTACGACAGTGTTATCTATAGATATGGGACATCTCCACTGTACATGGGAGATCTCGGAAACAGCAATACCAAGGAACAATTCTGCTATATTTTTGTTCGGTTCCATGTTAGTATTCCCCATGTCCTCCATCAGCTTTCCAGAAATGAGTGAGCAAATGGAATAAAAAATGAAGAGCTGCAGTTGCATATATTAAGTCTAATGGACGGCAGGCATTGTGGCTCTGCTTGGGACATTTACTGTGTAGACACACATATCAAACAACGCTGAAGAGAGCTGCCAGGATGCTTGGAGTACAGAAACACATTCTTGTTTAGATAACTAAATCTCTCTAAAATCACTCATCTTTTAATAATACTCAAAGTCCATCTCTTGCTCTTTAAAATTATATGTATTTGCATCCTTTGTAAACTGGATATTTCAGTATTTTAGCAATAATCACTTTTCAAAGCTTTTGATCAGCCACGAAATGGAAAGAATCCTTACAGCAAAGCATCACTAGCATCCCAGTAGAAGGTTGTACAGAGGAGTGCTTTCACAAGCTCCGAGCTTTCAGAAGTAAGAATTATATTTTGCACAATTCTCTGTGATAGCACATGATGGGGGCAAGTTCAAAACCTGATATAACTGGGTATATCTGGAGTGTGGATGTGCACGCATGCAAATTAGAAGAAAAAAAAAAAGAAAGAAAAGATCAGAGATCCTGAACCTGGTGCACGTGATGTCAGCTTGAAATACAGCTGTGCTGATGCTTAGACCGTAAATGAGACAGTATAGGCAGGCTGTACTAGACTGCACAGGCAGGCACCTCCTGCTCCCACACAGAATTGAAAAAGAACTGGGCAGAAAAGCCTCTCCCCCTCAGGTGATGACCTCATGTCCTCCTAGGACACTGACATAAGGGCTGTCGCACTGGGATCAAGAATTCTCTAAGACGTACTTTCTTTCCCACCTCCTGTAACCTGATTTCTCAGTAACAAGGCTGAGATCCCAGATAATCAAAATATTCAGGACTTTTTTTTTTTTTTGTCCAGTTGCAGTTGCATTCAATTTAAATATTTGGGGTTTGGCAGGGAAGGGCGGAAGGGTGGAAATTTTTCACTTCTTTGAATCCTAGACCCAATAATCTTTTATTCATTTAAGATCAGTGAAATCACTTAGAGACTGTTAGTTTGGTTGGATTCATGCTGGACAAACAGCGTACCCTCTGCCTCGGAGGAAAGAAGGAGAAGTGGGTCTGGCCCTGGGGACCTCTGTGTGGAAGTATATGACTTGATCCCCTGAAGAGGTTTCAGTGATGCTGTAGCGCTTTCTTTATAGAAAATGAAGATTCACTAACGATAATGACTCCTTTTAGCATCCACCCACACCTGGCACCAACAGTGCAAAACCACACCAGCAGTTATGCAGTGTCTGAGAACGTGATTTGGCAACTTAGGAGGGAAAGTGAAGACTCTGAGTGAATCGGGGAGATTTAGGTCATGGCTCTGTACTTGCCCAAACTGGAATCACACAGTTAACATTGCTGCTCTTGAGAGGCTTGGCCACTGATGGAAGCTGACCAGCACTACTTCTGCAATGTGGATTGGATCTTCTGTTCTTATCTGAGAGGCATCCAGACTGTAGGTACGCTTAAGGAGCAGTTCAAGCCTGGGACTATCCGGACTTCCGAGTTCATGCTGGGAAAGGACACCGTCCTTGTTTTTTAAGGATGCCTGTGAGCCTGCATTAGTAAACACAGATGATGGCAATTACGCCTTTGGAAGAATCTTGGCACATTGGGACTGACCGTTTTTCTGATGGAGAACTGAGATAGCAGGAGAAACCTTTATCCTCTGGCTGAACAAGAACATCTTGAATCTGTTTATGTGTGTATGAAAAAAATTAATCAAACCTCTACGGGCTGGACTCCTCAAGGATGATAAACACCCTGCTGGCTTCAGAATCCTGCTCTAAAAGTATGGGTCAACCTGGTGAGCCGTTTGACTGGAGATAAACTTGAGGAGCAGGGCTGTGGGGTACACGTAATGAAATGTTATCACAAGGAGAGGTCAAGCCATTTCTGTGCACAGAGCAGGTACGGAGTCACTCCAGTTTTACCCACTTGGGTGTCTTTCACTTTGTGTTACTAATAAAGCCAATAAATATTGCCCCCATTTTTGCTTTTATGTCATGTCCCAGAGGTCTGAATCCGATATCTGCCAGGATGAGTAAGGATCCTGGCTTGGTGGTAGATGACCTCTGAGTCTCCGTTTAAGGAGGATTAACAGGGGATCAAACACAGAAATCAAACACTGGTTTCTCTGGGAGACGGGCAGGGGCAAGGTGAGCCCAACCTTGCCTCTGCACGGCTGAAACAGATGATGGTTGGATATAAAAGTGGTCTGGTTTAGCCCGTGAGGTGAAACCGAGCCTCCTGCTTGGTTCAGTACCCCGTCCCGCTCCCCTGCAGCTTGGGAGCTGTGGAAGGACACAGCTCAAGTGAGACAAGTAGCTGGTCAAACCTCAGGGTTCTCTCTCACCCCATCATTCCTGATACAGCAAAATGCTGATGATATTCACATCCCAGGGGGTGGATTCAAATCCACTTCCCCAGAGAGATCTGAACCTGCATCTCCCACACCTTGGCTGAGTGCCTTAAATGTTTGGTAAAGTATCTTGATATCCTCTGCAGTGTTTTAAACCTAGGCCAAAAATAGTTTCCAGCTGCAACTATATGACTAATTTGACCTAGGACTATTTTTGGGGGGCAAATATCTTATTCACAGAAGAAAAGTAATTGCCCTCTCCTGTTATGAAGACAGAAGAGAACAGGCTCTACTGCTACAGAGAATGAGCCATGAGATCCTGTAGACAAGGTTAGGAGGCTACACTAATACACACCACCTTTTCCCAAGCCACAGTTTAAAAAATCTGGAGTTCTCCTCTTGTATATAGCCATATACTTACGTATGGGTTTCCAGGATATCTCAAAGTCACTAGCATATTCTCATAATGTGCAGTAATAATCATACACATTTTACAGCTGTAACCCCTGGAAGTGCAGGTAGGTGTGTCAAACACACAATGTCTCTCCAGAAAAAAAAAAAACAACATTCAAATTAAAGAATCATAGAATCATCAAGGTTGGAAAAGACCCTTAAGACCATCGAGTCCAACAGTAGACCTACCACTGCCAGGTTTTTCCTTTCATACTTCTCTGTATCACAACAGCACCAGCTTCTGGGGAGGAAGGAAGGAGGGAGCTGGAACTACCAGCTCAGAATATCTTCTACCAATTTCTCACTGTGTTTATGTTACATCAAGGCACTAGTAGCTTCATACCTTTAGTGAGAAGTTTGTAAAACACTTTGTTCTTTGTAATTTAAATGCGTTAAAGTACTGGTCCTAGGTTTTAAAAGGCATTTAATTTTAGGCTTCTAGGATCATGTTTAGGCTTATAAATAAATAATCCAATTTTCACATGTGCTACGTTCAGCAGCCGCTCCTAGCTTACGTGGTTGCAGCTGCAAGGCTAACAGTTTTGAAAATCAAGATACTTAGGGGCTTGAATGCAGACTTGAGACGAGGATTTGCAAAGGGAGTCAGGTGCCCAATTTCTACTGAGAAAAGGCTTAGGAGTTTCATGAGCATAACTTTTAGGTATCCATTAGGAAAATCTCAGCTTTGCTGTAAATGCCTCTGGATTCCTTAGATTTCATTCATTTGGCAGCCAGGCACCTACTTCTGTCGTCTGATCCAAAAGAAATTTGCCGAATTCTGTATAACTTATGTAGTCTTTCTTTGGAAAATAAATAAATCATTCAAATGGAAATAATCAAATAGCTGGGCACATGTCCAGATAGAGTATGCCTAGCTGAGTGGCAAAAAGTTACGGCACACATCCTGTATTGTCGAGGACACTGAATGTTTTGGCTGCCCTAATAGAAAAACAATAATTCAATCATGTATTATAAAGGAATTTCCTGGAGAAGTTTGGCCCCACTCAATCATCCTATTAGATTTTTCCTTAATGTGGAAGAACGGCACATTAAATTCATTACACACATTAGGCCAGCTACATTTATTTCCAGATGGGTTTCTATAAAGTGGTTGAAATGCCTAAAAAAAAGACATTTTGAAGATGCCTTGATGTGTAACTTATATAGCATAATAACGACACTGCAGTCTTACACCACGGTATGCCCAGTAACCTTTCTCAGAGTGGAAGAACACATTTAACACAACTAGTTGTAAGTATTTTATACATCAGTAATAATAGGCCCACAGGGCTAGGATTGTTGTTTTATTTTGCTGGCAGGGGCCCACAGGACTCGGACATTATGCAAAGACAAGAGAGGATGTATGAGGAGACAGTTACGCTAATGTATGCCATTTTCCCCTCCTTCTCTCCTCCCTGGAGTAACTGTCTTTACATTACACATGGTGATTTGTCCTCAGCAGTTCCAAATTACCTACACCTGTTGGCTCTGGCACATTAAATAAATACCCAATTAACCATTTCTCTATTCACTGAGTATGAGGAAAATCCAGTTCAAAAAGTGCTCTGTCGCAGCCCTACAACTCCCACCAAAGTGTTTTAGACAGCTTTCAGATGGAGAGGAGTTAGATCAATACCAAGGCTTCTGAAAACAGGGCTGCAGAGTGATCTTCACGTGATTTTAGCAATTTAACTTGCCCAGAATACAGCCTTGAGCACTCCTCCTGACGAGGGCCTGGGATAATGCTGCTTGAACGCAGCCCTGTGCTCCCATCAGAGCCTATGACAGAGGAGACTCCAGCTCCCTAAGCAAAAGTCAGCGAGGCTTGTCACCTCCAGAGATGATACTTCCTTTTCATGCAACACTAGTTAGAACCCCTTTCCTAAAGCTTCTCAGAGACTGGAACCTCCTCTGTTTGTGAAGACTGTCTTATGTTGCCTGACTTTCTCCCAACTGTCAGCAAGCTCTTGGTGTTCACAGGGTACATTTTAATTTCTCAAGGTGCTTGAGATGTTCCCAGCTCACAGTCACCTTTAACTCATGAATGTGCTGTGCGTCCTGCCGCCTCTTTCCGGTGCTGAGACCTGGATGCTGCTGGTTAGCCAAAGGACCAACAATCGCTTCCCACTGGGATCCCAAGCCAGAAGAACTGCACTTTGTGGGGCAGCTGAGAGGCAGTGCCTGCAGATGTTCATCTAACCAAGCAGCAGGTTATCAACATGCACCCGCCCTTCCTACCTCATCCCATATATATGGGATGGTGGACCCAAGCCCACCCTGTGACCACCCCTACGCCACCTGTGCCCCTCCCATCCAGGGATGACCACGGACACCAAGTCCTGCAGCATGTGAGTCTTGTGGGGCAGCTTAGAATCATAGAACAGTAAGGGTTGGAAGGGACCTTAAAGATCATCTGGTTCCAACCCCCCTGCCATCAGCAGGGACATCTTCCACTAAACCAGGTTGCTCAGAGCTCCATCCAACCTGGCCGTGAACCCTTCCAGGGAGGGGACATCCACAGCTTCTCTGGGCAACCTGTTCCAGTGTTTCACCACCCTCATGGTGAAGAATTTCTTCTTAATATCTAATCTAAATCTGCCCTCTTTTAGTTTACAGCCATTCCCCCTTGTCCTATCACTACACACGCTTGTGAAAAGCTTCTCAGTAACAGAATGAGAGATCAGCACCGTTCCTCAGTCATGACCTGCATCTCAACCATCTTGCACCCCCACAACCAGGATTTTTTGAGCAGAAATACTTGATGTGATTTTTCAGTTCCTTCTCGTCTCATTCAGAGCAGATCCAGATGAAGGTAATCATCTTGATGGCAATCTCCCCCCTACCTGCAGCTGCTCCGAGGAGCCCATGAGGTTTCCAAGCAATATTAACGCAACCATGTACCTGCTGAACAATATACTCTCAGCTGCACCATCAGCACTGTCACAAGTTGGCAGCAACACAGCCAGGCTTAACAAGAATCTCCCATGAAACTTCCCAAATATTGATTTATTTACACAAAGCAGAACTGGCTCTCCAGAGGGAAGATGAGCTTATGGTGGGAGGTTGGTGTATGCTGCTCTGGTGCACAGCACCTTCTCTGCTGATAACATTGTGCACACTGCAGATGTGCAGGGATGGGCTGGTTTACTATTTCAGTAAAAAATCACCCCTAAATTCAAATCATATAAAACTGCACGTACACTAGGCTTCAAAAAGACTGTAGGAACACAAGAAACTTGACTAAAGTACTTAGTTTTTTGGCCTATGCTTTTGCATATACACAGTGCCCAAACCAGACCAGGACGCAGCTGTGGTTACAGAGCAGCTGGCCACACTCAGCTATACCAGGCTGGGTGCTATTTGGGTGCCACTTAACCTATTCTCCTTCCCTGTCAGGGTTCCCAGATATGTGGAAGTTCCACAGCAGAAGTCTTGACTGATGCAGACACAGAGAGCCATTAATTACATACAGCAAGTGACTGCAAACTGTCATTTCAACTGTACTTGGTGCTGAGAAAGGCTTACTATTCTTGGATCTGTCACAAAAACATTTCAAGCTGTTACAATGCCACTCTGCAAAGAGGCGGAAAGCTCCAGCATTTCAGCGGTGCCAGTGCAAACAGTTTCTTAATCACCTTCACTCAAGTGCCTCCTAATGACACCCCTGCACCCTGTGTTGCACTCCAGTACACATATGCTGTCACGTATTTCAAAAACATCCACATGTTATGCATATGTAAATATACCTACTTTGCATTCATGCATGTAATAAAGGTATCACTTTCCAAAGTCTACAAGATCTGTAGCTTTGCTGGTGCACACGCACGTCTTCTGCATACTCCGAAATTATATCAACAAGATGTATGTGCCAAGATTTTTCAGAAACGAATCTGAATTGGGTAACAGCTGGAAGACAAGCCAGAAATTGTGATATATGCCCACAAATTACCGCTACACGCACTGGAGCCGTGTGTTGAGTTACTCCCAGTGCCGGCAGTGGGAGCAGGCGGGATGCTTTGTGGTGGTACTCCAGCAGTCCTCCTGTACACCCAGAGTTTTTAAGGAAGGTCTCCTGGGTGTCCCTCTGTATGCTGCTGGTACAATTTGCCTATAATATAATTTAACATATGTTTGGACTGCTTCTGCAGGCTTAGAAAAAGTTAAAAAGATACATATTTGTAAAAACTCCAGGTTGCCTGATGTGCTGGAAAATTGTTAGGTGCCTATAATGTGTTTCCTCTGTCAAACAGAATCCTTTCTCTGCTCATTTCTGCTGGGTTTCCCACAGTCCCAAAGGGGCAAAGTCCTCATCTATCAGTTTCAAATTACTAGAACCATCATGTTGAGAATATCACAGTTATTGGAAGCTCAGAAACTATAAATGGAGGTCTATTTGTAATATTTCGCTATGTGGTCTCCTGCTGTGCTGAATCCAGTGTCCCTGCTCCTCAAGCCATAGGTCCTTTGTTCTGCACTGATGGAAACAGTCTCATACAATTTCAGATGTCCCATTGGGACAGTTCATTGTGGTTGTTACATTAATCATTCTTTCCTCTGAACCTGCAATGTCCCTAACTCTAAATCTGTGTTTGTAGTCACACCGCATCTGTAAAAGAAATTTCTAAGTTCATAATTTTCTTCATCTTTCTTAACAGTCAAACCCTTCCTTCCCCATTGTTTATGATATCCAGAGCAAACATGAGGAATTAATGATAGAGTTCAACCAGGCAGGCCCTTACGAAATCTTTCTGTATTATTGTTTACAAAAAAATGGAGAAAACCTGATGAAAAAGTGAAATCATTATTAACTGCACTGTTGAAACTAAGTAATAATTTGTTGCTCTCGCTACAGGGAAGCTCGGCACATTTTTCTACCTTGTACTTTTTCCAACCTTATTTTTCTGCACCACTAACACCCATTGCTGGAGAGCATTGCCTCTCTGAATAAAGCTCGACAGACATACTGAGCTTATAGACTGCGCTCTGACTTCCCTTATGTTACAGAAATACAGTATGATGCCAATTACTTCAGGGGGGAATGACTCTGGATTTATACCACTGTATCTGAGATCATAATTTGACTCCTCGTGAGTAATTGAGGTCATGTGTCTTCCTTTTTAACTCCACCACTGTAATGCCTACGCCTCATGCTGGAGGGTGAGTAGCTTGAACCATCCCAGATGACTGAGTCATGAACATTTTTTCTAGATGAATACATGAGAGTTTATAGGAGAGCAAGTAATTGCTCTTCATATGGGCCTGGGATATTATTTCATTAAGCAAACTACTCCCTGTTCATGCAGAAGCCCTAAAGATCAAGCAGCTGCTAGTGCCAAATTAAGTTTTCCTTGGGGTTAGAGCACAACGTCAAAACTCTTGGGTCCTTTTTCATTAACTTCCTCAATTTGTGACTTTGGACAAACTCCCTGGGATCTCTGTGCATCAGTCGCCCATCTATAACACAGAACAAAAGCTTACTTTAGGAGGGAAAAGAGAGGTGAAAGTTAAGCATGTGGGGCCAGACTCTGTCCTCTTACTCATACTGAAACAGTCCCTTGCTCTGTGCTCCTTCACTGTCTGGCTCCATGACATCACCAAGGACAGCCGGACTTGGTGGAAGTTTGTATGTTTACCCCTGGCTCTGCAGGTTGGTAAAACACTCTGAAATTCTCCGACGAAAGCTGCCCTATAAATACAAAGTGTTCTTGTGACTCAGTTTCACTCTTTGTTTGGGTACAGATTCAACAACTCACTTCCTCGGCTTATGAGACAGGTTGTTATTGCAACGCTCTTTCCTACCTCCTAACACCTACTTAAGCAGAAATCACTTCTTCTGTTCTCACATTCAGGGCACAGAAATCTATTTGAACTTTGCTTTCAACGTGAAGGAAATCATTAAAATCAACCTCAATTCCCCTCGCCCTGAGTCACTGCTGTCTTGTTACCCCAAACCTCTACAAATAAAGCCTATAGCATGTCTTTAACTTTGCTTTTCTTGTGAAGGACCTCAGCTTTTGAGATGGAAGAGACTTCTCTGAAGTCATGAGCAGCACGAGCGAGCAAGGGCATGGGGGAATAGGGAAGCTCTCCTCCCCAGGGAGGTGTTTTAATACGCCTGAAGAAGGGAATTAAGACTTCAGATGGAGGCTTTAACACCATGTTCTTCAAATGACACCCTTTAGCATATAATCACTGTATTGAGGGAAAGCAGGGCATTCTCAGCTGTGTTTATATAACCAAATTTGAGAATGTCTTATAACCATTTCATGCATGCGTAAGTGGCTACACAACCTACAAGGCTCTAGAGGTCTGTTTTGCTAAGTCTTCTCCCTATGGCAGTAACTTTCGCTCCCTATATGTAATATTTAATCTATAGTTATCCAGGTTAGTGATAGAAAACTGCTATTTTCAAACTCCCGCAGCTGCAGAGGTGGCAGATTGCATTAGTACCAGGATGGAGTCAAATGGAATGGCATTGAGCCCAGCAGACACCCACCCAACACCCCCAGCACACACACACAAACACACTGGACACTCCTTACCTCGCCTTGCATAAGCCCAAGGGTCCAGAGCCACCAAAGCCAGATGTGTTCCAGAGATCTATTAGTGCACACACTAAAGAGCATATTTATGATACCACAAATATTTAAGTGTGGTCTCTGCAAGCGGGAGGAGAAATTGCTCTCTCCAAAAGCTTTTGGCCACAGGATTTCCCCATCTTGCCAGCCTCCATGCATCCCCCTGAAGCTGTGGGTTTTGATGGGAAGGCCTCAGATAATCATCTGGCATCTTTCATAACACTTATAAAAAGGACTGGTGAGAACTCCTTACATATTATCATACGTATTTGAGTTTCCACAGGACAAAGGATCACTTCCAGGAAAGGAGGGAGAAAGCATGCAGTCGGGGCTAAGGCGTTGGGGGAGTCATCTGCCAGGCGACGGAGTGGGGAAGGAAGGATCCTGCCAATGCGTCTCGGAAAGCTCTGGCCAGCTCCTTCCCTTTTTGCTTTCTTGTTAGGAAAATTCAACTTTACTAGCCTAATATATAGTGTGATTGTGAAATGAAGCTGATGAAAGGACGATTTAAACTCGATATTCAGTCTCCTGGCTTGGACTAATAAATGGCCTTCCTGTAACGCACTGCTTTACAGAACGGTCACCTTTTCCCCTACCTTGAGCGAGAGCCAAACTGAGTGGCTGTGAAATCGAAATGATCCTTGCCCCAAAGTTTACATCTTCAGCTGAAAACAAGGGATCAGGTTCCCTCCCTTAGGCTGAGCAGATTCTTACTCTGCGAGTAATCCTGCTGAAACCAACGGGACTACTCATGGAGTTGAAAGATGCACAGATGTACTGGCACGGTGTAAAGGTCGCGGGCTTTGGTTCCAAATATCCATTCACCTTGTTTGTTTATTTCTGTATTAAAAAGCTTTTAACCCTACAGGCATTGCAGTGTATTGGGCCAGGGGTGCAATGGCTGAGCTTTGCTGCCCGCTTGGCTCTCGGGTACATAAAGAAATCCATGGTCTGGCAGGATGGAGCAATTTTGGCCAAAACAGCATTTTGTTTCTTCTGGTTGGGTTTTTTGGTTGGTTTATTTTTTTTGTTTTTCTTTTCTTCCTTCCTCCAGCCAAACCCTCAGTCACACTGGCAAAGTGAGCTGTACTTCACTGGATACCCTGTCTTAAAAAAGTAGCTTTTCCACTAGCAGAGGAAAAAGGTGGATCCCATGTGCATGGTCTTGCTGCTTCTTTTTCTGAGCAAAGCCAGCTGATTAAGTGAAGTACCTGTACACCCTCTCCGCTGTTACATGTAAGTACTTCTTTCATTTCCCATGACGTTAATACAGCTCTGCGCGTAATGCCATTTCCCCAAGGCATTAATACGGCTCCGCATGTAAGGAAACAGGAGGCAAAGAGAAGCTGTGCAGAAGACCTCCTTGGG
Source organism: Opisthocomus hoazin (assembly GCF_030867145.1). Lineage (NCBI taxonomy): Eukaryota > Metazoa > Chordata > Aves > Opisthocomiformes > Opisthocomidae > Opisthocomus > Opisthocomus hoazin. The sequence goes on along the minus strand of NC_134419.1, from coordinate 72,869,173 downwards.
TTATCCTTTAGCTCTCACTGAAATGGGTTGGAAATTTCAGAGAGGAAATTTTTACGCTGGCAAAATGCCAGACTGATTAAATCAAAATGAACCTCCGAGCAGAAATCAGACGAGCTTCTCAGGTTTCCGATGAGCTCAGTGGGCTGGTAGGCTGCTGCAGAGCCTGGTGATGGGGAGAGCCCCAGCTCAGTCCCGTTAGATCCACAGCTCCGTTAGATAACCGGGTGTTAGTCACCGCTATATTTACCAGGCTATGTCACTGCAAGGAATTCATCAAGCTGATGTAATCCACACTGGACCAAGCTCTTGGGTTGGGTGAGGAGGCTCTAAGGCCATGCTCTGCTCCTCGAGAGCCTGTAATGGAGCTTGGGAACCTTGGAGCTCAGAAGTCCTCTGCTTTTGAAAATACCTGAACCACTCTGGACAACATCCCACCACAAACTGGTTCACAAGGGGAAGATGCCCACTCCAGAAATTACATTCAAAACACTTCAAGGTGGCAAGAAGAAGCTCAAAGGCAGTAGTTTTGGATTGCCTGTAACAACTTAATTCCACTTTGTACGTAAAATCGACTCGCCATCCCTCTAGCTGTCTGGTCCTGTTCTCCTTTCTCCTCCCAGGCTGTCACCTGGTCTTTAAGTGACTCGGGGACCCCTGCCTGCCTAAAGGTGATAAACCTTGGATGAGTCCAATTATTAATCTCTAGAAGTCTCTGCTGAGTATATATGATTTCTCTTTCAATTTTCTTCCTTAAAAATAGATTAATAGTTTTATCCCCTTGTCTTTCAGCTTGAGGCAGAAAATCTAACGAAAATTTTCAGCTTGAGTGATGAAAGTTTAGTGAAGTTATACCGAATGGGAAATAGGACCTTCTCCTGGGAAGGGCTGAGCAACCCCAGCATGAGGTGGGACTCAGGTGGTGCAGAGTGGACTGCCAGAGCGTTCAGCTGAGCACTCCGCCAGTCGGGCTGGTGAGTGCTGTCAGACCCTCCAGAGCAGTGCACTGAGTGTGTAAATATAAACGACCTGCCCTGAGGTCTCAGGGAAGCAAGGCTTATTCCTGGTTTCATGATGTTTTCTATGTGATTGTTCCAGAATCTCCTTGACTTCCCTTTCCCTGCCATGAAACCACAGACTCTCATCCAAATCTTGATGTTGTCTTCTCTCTTCCCTCCCCAGTGCCCCATTTCACCTGTTCCTATCATCTTGCCTCCCCTCTTGTCTGCAGGGATGCCAGCAGAGCAGAGCAAAGATATCACAGAAAAGAACTTTTTTGTCCTCTCATCTCTGCTACCTCCTTCAACGCAAGGCTTCAGAAGCAGACCCACCTCTCAACTGATGTCTATGCAGGTGTCCAACTCAGTGGGATGGATCTACAGAGAAGTCATCTTTAGTCACCTGGCAGGTGCTTTGTCTCTACTGCTTTTTAAAAATTATAATACGTGGGATAAGTCTTCTAACTCTAAGAAAATAAGCAGATCTGCACCATTTCCACAGAAGAGGCAGGGAAAGAGGGTGGTGATGAGCTGGCAGTTAGCACCAACCCCAGGAAAGCACGGAGAAGGGTCCCAGCACCCACACCCGCTTGCCTCCTGAGGTCCCCCAGCTCATCAGCCCAGCCTGCACGGAGGTGCTCCTGCTCCACGCTGCCCTTGGTCTGGTGTCATCACTCTGGAAGCTGCAGTTTCTTGTCCTTGATCCCGAGGTCTCTTCCCTGATGAAAAGAAGTTGTCTGGCAGTGCAAGAGAACAGTCTGTGCCTGTGCTCCTCTGCAGCTACAGGCAAGGTGACAGGCATGCTAATATGACTTCGGAAAATGAGCTGACAAGTTCTGATAAACAATAAGTAAAATAATATTTCATTTTATCCAAATTAGGAGGGCGTTTTGTTTTGCTCTCATAAAAATCTGCTGGTCCTCTGAAATGGATCAGTAGTGACATCCAGTGGCCACAAACTGAGACAGTTATAATAATGTTGGGTTGTAACACAGTGGTCTGGATTTACTGCTAGCTACATATATCCTGAAAATGTTCTGTATGCAAAAAAAATGTACACTGTTTTTACAAGTACCGCTGTCCGGGGAGTGACAAAAAACACCATATCCACCCAGATCCTCTTTTCAAGGGCCAGCGCAACAACTTCTTGTCCTGGGAGCTATTGCTCTGCTCTGCCCCACATAACGAAGCGTGTTCTTCCCATTAGGACTGGCCTTTGGAAGAACCTTACTTCACTCAACAAGGTATTTTGCAGTGAGGTAAAGGTCTTATGGAAGAACTTGGGTTGCCTATGCAGGTTGGCAGCTTGTTTTATCCATTTTTTCAAAGGGCTTTGTGAGTCTCAGATGGTTTCTAACTGTCTGCTCAGCTTCTTAGGCTTCTTCTGGCAATGCTGTCCCAGCAAAGGGGCTATCTGCACTGCACAGAGTCATACAGATGTAGTGATTTGTATATGACGGGGTGAGGGGACTGCTAATCATGCTCTTTTTTAGGGAAATGTGTATGAAATACAGAGTTTCCCAGCAGAGACACCAATTAAAACTTTCATAGCATTATTTCCAGAGATTTAGAAACGGCCACTAGATCTAGGTAGCCCAAGTCTAACTTAGCAATCCTACATCATGAGTGATTTTTTTCGACATCATGATTTTTCTCTTTTCTTATCGTGTTCTCATGGTGTTCCAAGCCACTATGTGCTAAACACAGCAAAGCGCATACTTCAAGCGTCCAAATAGCTCCCTGACCTTGAGCAAGCAGACGCAGGAGAACTGTCTTGGATTGCAGCCAACCTGCTTCATTTCTTGCCGATACGGGGCTGCAGAGGGACTTTGCTCCTGATGGGGGATGCGCACCAGGCCACCGACGAGTGAATCAGCTGCTCTGTACGACTCGGGGAACCTGGAGCAGAACTTGCTTCTCTTTCTCGGTGTTTTAGAAAAATACAGACCAGCCCAGCATGTGGTCAGGAGAAGGGCCCAGTGTCAGCCAGGCACGGAATATTTTTTACTGACTAAACATGCACTAGGAAATGCTCGGCTCTCCCTCAGAGACAACAGGCTTTTCTTTAGCAAAGTGCTGACGCTGTGAATCCATAAAGTAAATCCTCAGCAAGAGACTGTTTCTCACCTCGTCTCACTCACAATTTAAGAAGTTAAATTTACACCCTCTCTGACAGCCTCTCACTCCATTCTAATCTGAAGTGACTGCTGCGGTTCAGTTCAGGGTTGGGAGAGATAATCAGGTTACTGTTGGTCGGAGCAGTACTGTGTGTTCGTCGAGGCTGGGGGTTCAACCACATGCATACTACATGGCAAAAATACATTATCTTAAATCTTTTTTTTTTTCCTGACATTTAAGTGAACACATTTTTCCTCAAATATGTGACAGGCCAAGAGCATCTGGCTCCGCCGATGCTCAGTAACTCATTACCCTGCAGGAGCTCCCTCATTTTTGAACCCTGGGCTTTGGTAATGCTCTTGCCTGGTTTATGGCTCTGGTGTGCCTGATTTGCGCTGGAGTCAGGGTATTACATTTAGGTGCCTGAGCAACAAATTTTGCACAGAGATCCAAACCTTTAATACACAGCTAGGGGAAGCGTTGGAGGAAACCCCCTGCTCATTACTCATTACTAGATTTAGAATATGGATGCTTCGAGGAATGACAAATGTAGAGTCCGAAAACATATGTATGAAAAAATAAAATGCAGAGGCACATAAGCCTGCCTTTCAGATCCTGCTGATGCTTTGTCTGAGACAGCAGCCTGATAAAACATCCTACTTGTCTGTTGAGGATGGTTGCTTAAGGATGTTATGATGACTGACATTTCTAGCATGTCACTTTTTGGTTTGGGATTGTCAGGATGGCTGTCATTCATTTCTCTCCTTCTTCCATTTCTTGTAATGCTTATTTATTTGCTTGGTAATGCTTAGTCTTCTTTTGGGATTAAAAGATGCTAAGACTACAAATAGGACACAGATGGCAGCAAGCTCATACTATTTAACGGTAAAGTACCAAACACATGCAACTATTTGTACTCAGCTAGTACTTACTAACAATCTTATGGTAGATCATTCATAGTAATTTCTAACAGAGATGGGTCTCTTCAGAAAATCTGGATTCTGCTCCTTATAGAAAATCTCGGGATGACTTCCCAAAAGATATCCAAGGAACTTACTAATACTGCAGCAGTAAAATTACCACTTCTCTCCTAATGTGCTGAACAGACCAAGAAGTTCATGATTATCAAGAGGCCTGATTCCTGCTAAGGACACAGAAGAGGAATGTAAGCAGTGCCTGTCTCCATAGACGCTCCAAGCTGCTACATGGGAGCTACTACCTGGGTACCCCGCTGGCATGCAATGTGAAACATCCTACAAGCCAGGAGAGAGTGAACAGATTACCACTGCCAGATCGCAGGACAACATCTGAGAAAAATATCAGGATGGAAGGGAGGAGTTAAAAATGGAAAGCTTTATATCATCGGTGTTGTGTTGGGTGACAGAGCAGGTTGGTAGCAGGGAGTAAGTGAGAATACCAGTCTCTAGCAGAGCCTTTATGAGGCAGTGTAAGTCTAGCAGGGGTTAATAGGAAGTAATAGGAATGAACTTGGCTGAATTCAGAGCAAATAGTGAGATTTTCTTTCCCAGAGGTTTGAGATTTGGAGGTTTGGCAGTTCACTAACTTTAAAAGGGGTGTTTGGAATATTTATAATTATTAATCTTTCAAATCCCTGGCGGGGATATGGTCCTTAGGTGACTCAACTGCCGAAGAGGTAATATCTATGGAGGGTGGCTGCTGGCTGAAAAGAAAAAAGGCTGTGGACTGTCTTGGAGCGTGGTGTATTTCTGCTTGGGTGCCTTGGTCTTTCTTCAAGCCTTGAGATTGCTTGCACTGTTGGGAAGGATCCACGACCGCTACCTGCTGCTGGAGATACAGGGCATATAGATTCAGAATCATAGAATCAGAGAATGGTTTGGGTTGGAAGGGACCTTAAAGATCACCTAGTTCCAACCTCCCTGCCATCAGCAGGGACATCTTCCACTTGACCAGGTTGCTCAGAGCTCCATCCAACCTGGCCTTGAACACTTCCAGGGAGGGGGCAGCCACAGCTTCTCTGGGCAACCTGTTCCAGTGTTTCACCACCCTCATGGTGAAGAATTTCTTCTTAATATCTAATCTAAATCTGCCCTCTTTTAGTTTACAGCCATTTAGTCCTCATTACATGTCAAAGTGGGAACTGGTTTATTTATGTGGCCAGCAACTGTTGGCTGTGTCTCTGTTTTTTTTAATTTTTAAATTCCTGTAGCAAGAATTAAAGGTGGAATCTCTTGAGCTTTCTGGAAAGTAAGTTTTGTTGGAGGAAAACCGAGTTTTAATTCTTTCCCGACAACTTCCCTCCCTCCCCCCCAAAAGTAAACTAATGTTACAGCGTTGCCCAAATCCACTGACAAGGCCAGCTTGTGTTGAACATAGTTGAAACAATGAAACTCTGTTGGTATCTGATCTCCTGTAGGAACTTGGAAGGCAAGCACCAGAACAAAGTCGGGGCGACTGTTAGCAATACAATCACCTCAGAAAGGCTGGAGATCGCCCTTTGCCTCGTTCTCCTAACCCTACCACCAAAAAAGAAAACCGTGTTTGTAGAAGGTGAAACAGTACCTGACCTGTCGCCTCTTTTTTCCCTATATGATTTCTTCATCCCTGTGCTGGAAAGCTCTGTTGCTCTACACATTGGAAATCCAAACAACGTACAAGGATATACTTTGCGGAGCAAATGCTGCTCTGACCCTAAGCCTGTGCTGCTGCCCACAGAAAGGCACCAACCCAGCTTCCAGTGAAGACACATGAGAAATACAGAGGGACTGATAAGGTACAAAACTCTCTATTAGCTTCTGCTAAAAAAAATTGTGCATCTGTCCAGAAAAGTCTCAGCTATTGAGATAACCAGGAAACAGGTTACTTGCCTGGTGTTGGCATCACCACCACAAGTGGATCCCCCTAGGGGAGTGGGGGGGACTGGATTCAAAGTCAGTTTTAAGTGGCCCTTTCCCAGGCTCTTCTGAATGCAGACAAGTTTAATGTTTTCTGGCTATCTTTTATTTTCTCTCAGCTGTCCTCTTAGGACCTCTCTAGAAAACAGTTCATTGTAGCTTTTCTTATCTACAGGTGGGGGAACTCAACTGAGTGGTGGGAAACGTACTCCTGTTCTTAAGAAGTTGTTAAGAAATGAGGGTTGTGCTCCCTGGTGATGGCAGCAGTTGCATCATTAGCCATTGACGAAGAAAGGCATCTGATGCTGCATATTTTTATGCATGATGTCAAGTCTCCTTGTGATGATTCTAGCTTTATGCGGGCTCAGTCTAGGGACAAAAAAAGGAAGAATCATAGAAAAATACAATAGTTTGGGTTGGAAGGGACCTTACAGATCACCTCGTTCCAACCCCCCTGCCATGGGCAGGGACACCTTCCACTAGACCAGGTTGCTCAGAGCTCGATCCAACTTGGCCTTGAACACTGTCAGGGAGGGGGCAGCCATAGCTTCTCTGGGCAACCTGTGTCAGGGCCTCACCACCCTCATTGTAAAGAATTTCTTCCTTAAAACCAATCTAAATCTACCCTCTTTCAGTTTGCAGCCACTACCCCTTGTCCCAGCCTTACATGTCCTTGTAGAAAGTCCCTCTCCAGCTTTCTTGCAGGCCCCTTCAGGTACCGGAAGGCTACTGTAAGGTCTCCTGGAGCCTTCTCTTCTCCAGGCTGAACAGCCACAACTGTCTCAGCCTTTCCTCCTAGGAGAGGTGTTCCAGCCCTCTGATCATTTTTGTGGCCTCCTCTGGACCTGCTCCAAAAGGTCCATGTCTTTCCTGTGCTGAGGGCTCCCAAGATGGATGCAGGACTTCAAGTGGGGTCTCAGCAGAGTGGAGCAGAGGGGCAGAATCCCCTTCTCTGCCCTGCTGGCCACACTGCTGGGGATGCAGCCCAGAGTACAGTGGCCTTTTGGGCTGCCAGCGCACACTGCCAGGTCGTGCTGAACTTCTCGTCAACCAACACCCCCAACCTGAAAGTCTTCTTCATTGTAATGAGTGCTTGAGTTTGCCTACACAAAGCTTTCCTGTTAACATCAATAAGTAGTACTGAAATCAACCATTTAGACAAGATATAATGGCATATTATTGCCTGTGAAGGAATTGCACTTAGGTTTTCCAGTATTCCTCTGTTGCTAGATGTAGTATCACATTACAGGAAGCCTGACTAGACAAACCTAAGCAAGATCTAACGATCTGATGTTCTTCGCTGTTCTGTTTCAAGGGCTGATGTGCAGATGCTGATCAGTTTTGGAGAAAGTGTGGGCTGGCATCTTTTGCTATTCCAGAAGAACTAAGTTTCAGAGCCCCATGTTCTGGAAGAACTGGGATGAAGCTCAGAGTGTGTTTTGTCTCCTCAGGCCAAGATTACTCCTGAATCTCCAGAAGAAGCTGCATAGGATCATGTATTTTTGTTGTGCTGGTTAGTCAGCAAGGCTTTTAATGTCACAGGAAACCTGAGGGATGCAGCTACAGATCTGTATGTGGTTAACTCCTGAGGCATGTAAGTAATGTGCTGGAAAAATATATTCCAGGCTTAGCTTAAAACAAAATAATACAAATCCCACCACCCCAAATAACAACAAAAAAGGAAAAAAAATCACAAACCCCAGTATCTGTGAGAAGACAGAGGGTTCCCTCCATTCTTACCTACATGAAAGCAGATTTTCTTGGATTATGACCAGCATCTATGTGCTTTTTCACCCACTCAGCTGTGTTAGTCTACAGCATCTCTTTAGCAATAATGTTTGAATCTAAGTGTCCCACAAAATCTTGCAAGCTACTCCTTGGCACCTTTATCACATTTACAAATATTAGGCTACATTTTTCAAGTTCTCCACCTGCTACTTCATCATAGTGCACAAGAACATATGCACTGTCTGCCAGACCAGCTCAGGACTTCATTTCCTTAGATGAGCTAATCAGCAAACAGGCGCCAGTTAAAGCAGAATGAACCAAGGCAATCATCTCAGAAAAGTCAGTGGAATTTTTCTTCTCAGGCAAAAATGAGTAAAAAGAAACACAAGAGTTTTATTGAGCATGAAATCTTCAGACACCGAGGACCAGATATTGCAAATTCTCATCATCCATCATGAATTCCGGACTAGAGAAGCACTAAGTACATCAGTGGTGTTGCTGAAACTATTAGCATTTGGGTCCCATGTGTAAGCAGTGGGCTACGGAAAGGAGATGAGCTTGCAGGAAGATAAGCATTCCTCAGAAAAGCTGTGAACCCGAACTCTAACGGCCGCCAAAAATAATTTTTATACTGTTTACCAAAATGCAGTGCTTCTAAATGCTTCTCTGTTAGAAAAGGGTACTTTGTATTGTCAGTAAATGGGATAATAAGGAAGTGTGAAAGATGAGTCACCAAGCCACAGGGAAAGAAAACGTCGTGTGAGCAACCGCAGCACCCTCACTCGCCCTGTGGTCCTTCGATAGAGCATCACACAGTTTCCGGCAGCCATGGCCTCCAAGAGAGCTATATTCAGCTCACCAGTGAGGCTGAGGGTTACGGATATTTATTCCAGCTGCCCCAGATGTGCCTACACGACCTATCTAAACAGCTTGCAAATTTGGTAAGTACATTTATCCTGACCTTACAGGTGTGACTTTAAGGCTTGAAGATCTAAGCCCCATCTGCTCATAGGATTCAGGAGACAACACGCCTTCTGAAGACACAAAGCGATTCGGCTGATGTCTGTGGTGAGACTTAAGGCAGGAATCCTGGCACTGCTGTCTAACAGGGCTGTCCTCTCCGCGTTTAGAGTCCGAATTGTTATATTACTGTCCTTGAGTGCTGGGATGGGGCAGATTCAAAGCAAAACCACCCGGGAAGCTGGGTAAGTTGAGCCCAGACTTGGAATAACACAGGACCAAAATGCTGACCCAGAACGATGAGCAGGGAGGGAAAATGGGGCTGTGCTGCTAAATTCTGACCGAAACCTATTTCTGCAGACAACGCTTGTGTCAAAAAAAACAAAACAACAGCAAAATGAAACATGACGTGCAAATCAACCACAAATTGTGATACTACTGCTAATGCTACTAGAAGTTAAAAGTAGGGGAAGTAGCAATGAAAAGTCAACGGTGTGGTAGAGCAGCAATAACTTGTTTTTAAATCTTCATTGCATCTGTGACCTCCTGCTTCACCTACATTTGAACCTGTGCTTGCTCTTAATGGCTCCTATATCGTGTCAAGTGAACAGTCTGCCCCAGTAAATGCATCTTTCCAACAAAAGATGTTAAAAATAAAGTTACTGTGGGAAAAGTCATGCTGATGACAGTAACCGTAGGAAGCAAAGAAGAACTTGGCCTTGTGGAAAAGCAATATTTTCACTGTTCTGAGAGGATTTCAGAAATAACTTGGCATCTACTTTCAAAATGTCCTTGACAGTGCCCTTTTAACCAACTAGAAAGCAGGCAAGCTCATGTTACAGCATCAGATATGCTGAGCAACTGGTGCGGAGGAAGTATTAATGCCCACAAATCTCCTGCGTAAAATCACACACAGACAATTACCTTGGTTATGAACCACGGGGGTGTAACAGGCTTCAGCTAGCAGCCTGCCCAGCTGCTCTTTGGCACGGATCCTGAACAGACCTTGCAGTTGTCCTAAATCTTCAGTCACTTTCTTTCTCCCTCGCCCACTTGGCTAGCAGCCGTACCAATTATGTTAAGCATTCACAGCGCTGCTGACGGCCGCCCTTTTCCTTGAGACAGGGGCAGCTCAGTCAGATTGCCATCAACAGGCTCTCTCCCAGGCTTTCCCAGTAAAGCAGTGCAGGGTATAAGTGAAAGGCGGATACAGTCCCGAAGAAGGAGAACATCCTAGACAATCGCCATCCAGAACAGAGTTGTAATCAGCCAAAGAAATGGGTGCTCCCTTCCTAACAGAAGCAAAAGAGAGGAAGCCCCACATCTACCAGCTCCCCCGACACCAGGCGACTCTGTTGCACAGAGGCATCTCCTTGTGTGTGTCTGTTCAAGACCTCTGGTTTCCCTTGAAGAGATTTAGCATGGGACAGAGCTCGCTCCTTTTACCTATCCATGGACACCCTGTTCTTGACAGGGCCTGCTGTCAAAACCCCACTCATCTTTTTCCTGCTGTGTAATTTGTACATATTTACCTGTCGTTCTCTTCCCCTGCCTCTGATATCCTTTGTGCCCAAGCTGCTCCAGAGATCGAGCAGAGGCGTGTGGATATTTATAGAGCAGATAACGGATGAGCACCCTCTCATGCTACCTGGCTCGCGCTCCCTCCAAAGTAGATCATTTCTGCATGGTACTAAGGGTATTTCCAGACTATGTTCAAAGCATTTAAGCTAATGAAACAAAGATTTAGCATCTCGGAAGTCTATTAACAAACTTAAGAGGGTTGTTTTTTTATCCAGCATGTGTATTTATGTTTTATTAATGAAATCCAAGAGTTTTACAGTATATCTCTCTGTTACTCCTATATCACTCCTGTGTACAGCAGTGTATAAATTATTCCTGTTATTGGCCCTTGCTAGTTGTTTCTTAAGAAGTTAACAACAAAAAAGAGCCTTCTGTTCCTTCCAGAAATGAAGCCCCACTACCACACCAAACACAGGGCTGAGCTTAGCCCGCTCTCTACCTGTTTTACCTGCATGAAATCTGCATTTCCCCTGAGATCTGCTTTGCCTTCTGTGGGGGTGAGAAACCAGGGGAAAGCAACACGATTACCCTGAGAAAACAAAGAAAAATGCTGGGTATGAGGGAACCCACGCCAGCCTTAACTTGGTCTTTACACTGGCATGAGCAGGGGACGAAGCTCTGAAAGAGGAGTATGCAAGAAAAACCCACATGCTGCTTCGTTTCTCAGAAAAATATTCTCGTCCTTCCTGCTCCTCCTCCAGAAGCAGCCGTTTCTGATCCCTGAGACAAAACTCCACTGTTTTCCCTTGTTCTTCCTCTCTTAACCAAGCTCTGCTCCTGCAGTGGCTCTGCTGCTGCAGTGCCTGCGGCAGCGTTCATAGGGGCTTGGGGAGATGCCTTCCAGCTTCCTCCTCCTCCTCACCACCTTGCCTGCTAACTCTGCCTCCCCCAGCCCCGCTCCCGAGCATGACGTGCCTCTTGTTTTCTACCCTTTTTCCATTGCTTGTGTGCTACCAGCTTGGGGGATCTTCGGCCACAACCTGCTCAGGTTTTCCTTGTTAGAACCTGTCTGCTCCCATACCCCTTCCTCCTCCTCCCCAGAGGAGAGGGAGCTCCTACAGGCTCACTTTCCAGACCAGCTGCGCGTTGATAAATAATTATGCAATATTTAGTGGGTATTTACTGACTGCAAAGGAAAGCAAGCCTGCAGTGATCTGTGGAAAAACAAGGCAGGGATCGTCTTTTCAAGCCTGGACAAAGGAGTTCTGCTGAGTGACTAGCTCACAGCAGCATCTGCAGTGCAAACAGTTAACTGTTGCATTTAAAAAAACATGAATGTGAGATTAAGGTAGAACACTTAAAAATAACCATTCTTAATGTTGCTACGGAGACATTTATTATAGCCATTGTACGTGATGTGCATTGAATATGTTCCATGTAGGTAACATTTCTTTTTCAGACTAGTAGAAGCTGACGATACTCCCATTTGTACGAGATGGTATGTAGGAGCATACAGCTTGTGGAACTAAACAATACTAGAGAGGAGGTTTACTCGTTTTTTCGACTCTTAAAAATTTGTAAATGTGCAGTTTTAGTACTCCATTAACAGTTTTTTGCCCTTGCAGATATCCCTTGTTTAATACATTCTGCCTTTACTAAAGCAAAAGTGCTTAGGATCATTGTAATTGGGGTGATAAACACAGCAATCCTATTATAAAAATAAGAGTTATAATTCATATGGCTGGCAGTGCTTGCATCTGGAGCTCTCAGTTAAATCTGAGTAGTTTCAACACATGGCATTCAAACAAAAACTGTATTGACTGCATTAAAGATTTTATTTGTCTTTAAGCCTAGCTGATTAGGTCACAGCAGTGAAGGTAAAAAATGTATTGCTGGTGCTCATGTAATTACATGGGCTGCTTTTTTTAAATGCTTTTGAGAAAACGTTGCCGATCAAAAGCAGTTATGTCAAAATCTTGGCAAAAAAAAAACCCTCCCAGGTTTCATTACCATATTCTAAGCTTTACCCATTCCAATAAAAATAAAGTATTTGGAAACACAGCCCTCACAGAACTTCAGTTTCACTTTTTATATGACAGTTTTCATCTTCCTGGCTTTTTTTTTTTTTAAATATTGACTCGGATTAAATAACGTTGTACGGATGACAAATTTTAGCAGAAATTATTCAGGAAGCCAAGCTTCTTTAGGGCTTATTTCAGAGAAGTTTTAAATTTCATATTGAAAATATTTACTTCAGTTTTTCCATTTGTTAGACTGAGAGCTCAATAAGTAAATTCAAATAGAAGTGTACAGGGTGCATTTCAGGCAGCTGTGGTTTTCAATACACGCTTCTAAAATTATTGGAATAACTGAAAAGTTGTAGGCTGGCAGTGGGAGGAATTTCTAATTTGCTGCGATACTGAGGACAACAGACAAGCTCCTCACATCTTTTAGCCTGCAAACCAGAACTTCACCTTCTCAGTCTATCCAGTATCCTCAGCATCACCTGAGTGCCCAGGAAAAAAGAATGGAAGATGAACAGAACCAAAACTGTATGAATATACAGGAGTTTTGCCTTCTGGCTTAATGAAGCTACAAGAATACAGTCTGTTTGAAAATGGGGACTTTATTTGTCAGTTAAGAACGATTTGAATTTTTTCCCCTGTCAGTAGTTTGGAAGTGAACAAGAACACGGATTTAAATCACACTTCTGCCAGAGGTTTTTATCTACTATTTTTACTGCAAGTCCAAATGTTAGAAAAATCCACCTCTGATTTTTTTCTTAATTATTTTTGATACTTTCCTTGTGTAGGCAATTCCTTTAGCCCCTTCTCCTGCACCGCCTTTTGCACAAAGAAGGTAGAAAAAGTTATGGCCCAGTCTCAGTGTCTAAGGATAGGGCCAAATCTCTCTGCTACTGCAGAGATAATACAGTTTTCCAACCTGCAAAATGTTTGTGAAACTATGAGTTGCTTCTGGCCTTTTGAATGTCACTTTGCCTTGCTCTGAACAGACTTCGAACAGAAGCAGCGCAGACAGCACAGTACGAAACCAGACTACTAAATAAACTCTAACGCGAGAAAGACAGGAATTGTAACGTTATGCTTTCTCAGCTGAAACGTGTTACTAATGGTATTTACAGAGATTTCAGTAATATAGCTACTTGTCTTACATAGTTGAACAGAGTAACTTATGTTGTTATGCATATATAGCCCAGATTGATATGTATATGTATTATAATATGTAGTCCAGGTATGTGTGCAATTATAATCATTTGTCATTATATATAATCATAGGGCCATCTGCTGAAGACAAGCTGCTCGAGTTTGTGCAAAAATATGTTGTGGAGGTAATAAAGCTACATGTGTGAAGACTAGCCATAGGAGTCCTCATGCCTCTTCTCAGTCTCTGAATATAGAAGTATCAATATAGGCTCGGGAAGACTGTTGTGAAAACCTGTTAGTCGGAAGGTATAGAAAAGAGAATACGGAAAGGAGTGTTTCTGTTTACCTTTCCTAAGCTTCCTGCCAATACAAAAGACCACACAAGAAAGCCAATCTACTTTTCAGTGCTCAAATGGCCTTGCGTTCAGACAAGGAACGGAGCTGAAATGGCCGTCTTCCAGCTTTGTGGTGGGAACTGAGGAAACTCTTTCTTTACTTAGCGCTTGTCAGACTCATCTCTAAACCAGATATTTTTATCCCCCAGATTTATTTACATCAAAATGCCTGGTCTAGCTTCCACTGCCTGGAATAAGCTATTTTCATTTTAGTTTAAACTGTTATGTTGATGGGGGGGAGGGTGGGCGGCAGACAGAACAGGAGAGAAAATGGAAGGATCTCTTCGGGCATTTGTGGAAGGTTCAGCTCGGCAAACACGTTTACGTATGCTTAGATGGACAGCTTTCATGTACAGCCCTGTGTGGATGCCTGCAAGAATGAAGAAGCCGGAGGAGTCCCAGAGTTGCAATACGCAGGCATGCCTGCCCGCTGTACTTACACAGACCACACCTTCTCCATGGGGTAAGGAGATGAGCTGACCAGTGGTTTTTTTTTTCCTTTTTAGTGGCTTGACACCACGTATGAAACTTAGAGGCAATCAGAGAGGCAAAGGTGAATAACAGAGAAATCCCAGAATCTTCCTTTGCCAAGAAGCCTCACAGATCTGGGCTAAAATTTCTGAGACGCTCCCTCTGGCTTGGAGAATCAGGGCAGCTTCCCTCAAATCCTCTACTGTCCCCTTATTTAGTTTTTCTTTCCAGCTGAGCCAGTGTCAGGATACACGGGAGCTGCGAGCAGCTACAGAAACCCAAGACCTGCCACGGCATGTCACTGATCCCAGGACTGTGGCTGGTGAAATTGGATTACCGAGTATTTGCACAAGTAAGCACTCTCCCGAGACCAGGTCACGGATCTCGGGCTCGGATTGTTGACGTGCCAGGCGGTTCCTTCCCGCTCCCCCCGTGCAGCCCATTCGCTCCCCCTTCATGGCCATAAAGGCTAATAAAGAGTCTCGGCTCTGCACCGAAATGGCTGCAGCAGGGACACGTGTTCAGCTGTGACCTTACCACAGGGGTGGTAACCTCCAGCAGAAGGGAGGAAGCTTCTCGCTGTGGCCAGATCTGGCCGAGCTTATCTGGAGGCTCACGAGACCGAGCAGACGCTCTGCGACCGGCTCCTGCCGGGGCCTGAGGCAGAAACCCCAGCCCAGTAACCAGCTACCGATGCAGAGAAGTGCACTTTTAATGAAGGGCAAGTGAGGCACAAAGCCTCACAGGGACCCTCATCTCAAAAATTATGTTCTTCCCTGAAGTGTGTATTAACTCTTTAGCCATTGAATCCTTGCACAAACTCAAAATTGCTTTTTAATACAGTTTCTTGAAGGCTCTCCATCAGCCAGAGGCTGCTTCGGACTAATCCAGGAAGTGAGTCAAGTATTAAAAAAAATAATGTGAGGTTGTGGAACATCAAAAACATATTGATCAGAGTGTAACTATACTTCAAATGTATTAGGGGAAGTAGCTAAAACAATCTCCACTCTGAAAAAGACGATTTGGGAGCGTGCAAGAGGGCCCTGGGGAGGCTGCCGGCAGTTCTTCTGAGGGATGGTGAATCTGCTGCAGAGTAAGTAAGCAAAAAGTACTTGAGTGAACATTGAATGACAAATGTGATAATAACTATCCCAAACATATCACTTTCTGAAGCTTAAGCAAGCTAGCATTTACATGGATACCAGAAGTCAGCGAAGAAAATGCACTAAGAAGCAAAACGCGTGTGACAAACCTCAGCTGCGTCTGCGATTTAACGAACAGTTTCTGGACTTAAGAAGTAACAGCAGGCAGGGAATAAAGGAAATCTTCAGTTTGCCTTGGATACCGGCAACGTAAAAAGCCTGAAGTGGTTATATTTACATTTTAAAATGGCTTTTTTTAAAAAAGAAAAAAGTCTTGGAAAAGTTATCTCAGTGCTACAGCTTATACGCGGCGGATCATTATACAATAAAATGCAGGGTCTGGGTGAGAGAGTAACAGAATCCCTAATTAAAAGACAGGATACTTTAAGCTCCAACATGAGCCTCTTGAAGTAAGCATTCAAAGCACCTTTACATCCAAAATGTTAAGCTCTTGATTAAACAAGCAGAACATACTTCTGATGATAATTAAAGATGAGCTTCAGTCAAAATACTGGATTTGTATTTAGGCCAAACTAAACCTTGGATGCAAACCCCGACTCCCTTTTTGTTTTGACACGTTCTGATCCAAACTGTTTGGGCTCTAAGCCACTGTTACCAACCAACCCCAGCACTTTACTTGTTGTGTGTAAGATTGCAAAGCTGTTTCATAACCAGAGTATCCCAGTCGTGAGACAGATCGTATTAGATCGGTAAACTGAGACACAAAGCTCCAACCCTCCTTTTTCAGAAGCAAATGTCAATTTGGGGCATCTGCATCTTTGGGCAGCCGATGGAGATTTTTTTTATTTTCTCCTGCTGCAAAAAGCATTCACAATTCCAAAGTAAACTCTGTGGTTTTGCATTAGCTCTGAAAATTGAGGTTTAGACGTCTCAGGTAGGATCCAGCCAAAAAGCAGCATTTAAAGAGCATTCCAACCTTGAAAACACAGATCTAGCTTCCTTTTCTGAATCCATACAGTGAGTCATTGCTAGGCTAGGAATAAAATCTCCTAAAAATCTCAGTTGCCATCCTGAAGAGTAACTAAACATTATGGGGTCAGATTTTTCAATAGGATAAACGGATGCATTCAGCTCAATGGATCCAACAACTGACTCTTGCGGCCGATCCGCTGGTGATTCTCTGTAGCACTAACACAGCCTGAATATAAGCGAGTCAATCAAACCATATTTTTTTTCCTCCAATTCCGAGCGAAGGAACTTAGCTTGTAACAGGGAAATGTACTTGAGGGATTTGGAAATGAATACAGAGCCACAAGAAATGGCCTGTCCTCTGTGCAAGGAGTGGGCTCAGAGGGGTCACGACGAAGGAGCTGGGTGAGCTGAGCAGAAGCCTTCCTCTCCCCAGGCACCAGCCAGAGGTGGGCTAAGCCCCTTCTCTCCTTCTGCCAGCAGCCTCACGCTGCACCCTGCCCCTTCAAAAGGCAGAATTAAAAAAAAAAACAAAAAAGAAAAAAAGGAATTTAGGTGGCATCAAAGGAAATCTCCCATGATCTAAAGCCTGTGTTTTTAATGAAGTTCATGCGAACAAAATGTAGGATCACCTGACAACGAGATGACATCGTGCTTGGCAGAGTTCAGCACTAGAACTGGAAGCAGTACTGATCACTGCGTTTCTTTTTTTTGTTAACGTGTCTTCAGATGTGGACCAGATCAGCTGCTCTCTGCACAGTGTATCCTGTCTGAAATTGTAGATGTCTGAGGACAGCCAAAAGAAAAGGATGCCCTCCAGCAGTCTGTCACCAGTGTAACTTCAGCAATCTTTGTATTGAAGAGCCTTCAATGCAATTTGTTTTTTCGTCATGAATTTACTGAATCACTTTCTAAATCCTGCTTCATGCAGCACTGCGAGAATGATAATCTAATTTTGGTCTCTAAGAGATGTAATACAAAAACAACAGCAGGCCCAGGAAAGAATGAAATCATTTTACCAACAGGTATTACAAAAGCAGGCAACGACTCCAGTCCAGTGATGAAGAAAATTATTAAAACCGCTGATTACAAAACAAACCCAGCACTTCCTGCTTTGAAAAATAATCTGCTTAGACTACTTTGCTGTTTTGAGGAAAAAAAACCCCACACAAAACAAAACACCACCTATGCCTGCTTTTCTAAGATTGTGATATGGATGTTTCTTTCCTCGGTGCCATGACATGAACTTTAGTGTACTGGTTTGACTGGTCCTACTCTCTGGGGTTAACTAAAAATGCTCCCCAACCCAAAGAGCTTTGGATCAGTCGTGAAGGAGATTAACCAAGAGAAATGTTCCCCGGGTGTCACTACTCTTTGCTTAGAACAGAAGAATTGGCTCAAACACATGCCCCTCCAGCGAATTTATGCTACTTGCTCTCTATTAAATTACCAGGCTCCACACATTTTGCAATCTTTGTATGCCATCACTGTTGCAATCTCCTGTAAAATGTTGAAAACCAGTTTTGAAGTCCTACACTTGCAGGTTTGGGGCCATTGTGTCTTAAATTGATTTCCAAAAGAAGCAAGTATTTTTCTTGTTTAAATATAAGTGAAATATCCCTTTTCATAAACTCTCCCCTAGTACTTCTAAAAAAATCATGTATACATATAGGGTCTTTTTTTTCTTTTGCGTGTCTTACATCCTATTTTATAATCTCCAGCTGTTCAAAGTGCAAACAGTTGAGTATATTCTACACTGTTTTACAAAGCTCTGTGTAACCAGGATGGAAATTGGTGACATTGCGTACACTTTTCCATTTATCCAGACTTCTAGAACATGCAAATAGCAACTTCCACATTAAAGCCAAAGTAAAATATACGCTCTCAAAGGCCCTTTTTAGATGGTATTAGGGTGAATTTTTTTTTTCTCCTCTGCCTGACAGTTTTCTTTCCTCTCTTATTGCAATCCTGGTTTATGTTATATAACATTTTTGCACAGTCTTTTTGTATTCGTGTTAACGCATTTGCTGCTATTTCTCTTTATTCTTTCATTATTGGAAATGCTAAAACACGCCCGATTCTTGCTTCACAACATGTCTTTAAGATAACACTGCTCCTGTTGAAAATGCTCCTAGGAGAGGAGAAAAGCGATTACCGAGCTGAACATTTCAGAGGCTCTTAAGCTGCCATCAGGTGCACAAAATGTGCCGAATCTCCTATTCTGTTTGTTTAAGAGAGGAAAAGACTCAATTGAGACATCTGCAACATGACTTTTTTTTTTCCTGCTGTTCCTCCTGACCCAAAAGCAAGGCTGCTATTGCCTTTCTGAATTTATTACTCCTTATCTGAAAAGCCATTTACTTGCAAATCCAAAACCTTTCCATTCTTACTGCATATGCCTGTATTAGCCATGGTGAAGGCTCATAACAGAACAGCTCAAATGTTGGACTAATGACCTCTCTGGTATTTCTATAGAAATGCTCTGTTAAACACCCAGGCATTTCAACTTTCAGTCACAAGACCTATAAAAAATTCATACGCTGAATCTCCAGTTTCAAACCACAGCGCTCCATCATTAAGAGCTTTTCAATCCTCCCACCCCACACACTTTCGGAAGGGGGAGGGGGAGGAGGGTTTTTATCTTCCGGGCATTTAGATTTCAAGTTTTCTTCTCCTCTTGTTTGCATTTTTAAGTAGTTCTAGAGGTTAGCAAAAAAAACAGCCAACAATGTGAGGCTTAGAGTTTTTTTATTGTATTAAAATATAACATTATCTAAGAACCTTTTAGCTATTTAACTAAAAATGAAAACAGGTGTAAAAAAAAGCTTTATCATTTAAGTAACTTTTGTCTTACTTACGGCTGTCTTTCAGAAATTCTAAACCTTCTATTTCGAGATTGAAAGAAAAGACTACCCCTGATACAGGGAAGCACCTGGAAAAACAAAGCGCAGCTGTCATCATTCTCCAGCAGTACGTACGGCTTTGATCTGGCCTTTACATGAGTTTGTTGGATTGCAATAACAATTTTTTGAACTATGTTCATATTTTCCAGTAAAAACATGGTTATTTCATATGACAGTTCTGTCAATCAGTTCAAGAAAGATGAAGAGCTACTGGAGAGAGTCCAGCGGAGGGCTACAAGGATGATGAGGGGACTGGAACATCTCCCCTACGAGGAGAGGCTGAGGGAGCTGGGCTTGTTCAGCCTGGAGAAGAGAAGGCTGAGAGGGGACCTCATAAATGCTTATAAATATCTCAAGGGTGGGTGTCAGGAGGATGGGGCCAAGCTCTTTTCAGTGGTGCCCAGCGACAGGACAAGGGGCAATGGGCACAAACTGAGGCACAGGAAGTTCCGTCTGAACATGAGGAAGAACTTCTTCCCTCTGAGGGTGACGGAGCACTGGAACAGGCTGCCCAGGGAGGTTGTGGAGTCTCCTTCTCTGGAGATACTCAAGACCCGCCTGGACAAGGTCCTGTGCAGTCTGCTGTAGGTGACCCTGCTTCAGCAGGAGGGTTGGACTAGATGACCCACAGAGGTCCCTTCCAACCCCTACTATTCTGTGATTCTGTGAGTCTTCTGAGCTAGTCTCTCACGATGTCCAAAACTCCTCTGAAGAGCCTCCACACACGTTCTCCCCACCCACTGCAGCCCTGCCTCATGTCATGATTCTTCCTTCAATCCTGGTTCACTGCTTTTAAAGCAGTTTTTATAAATGTCCATTCTTCCTTGTCCTCAGTTTGATGGGCTGCCACTCGCCCTGCCTCCTGCCTGGATTGCGCCTGTTGCCTCCCCTGAGAAGGTCGTGCGTGCCCCGGAAGGCGAGATGCCCTCCTTGCCTTACATCTCCAGTGAAACCGCCGTCTGCCCTACAAAGCAACCGTTGCCCGGGATTGTGGCAGTAGTTCAGTCCCACACACTGACAACAGCTATCTCAGGCACACCCCTGGTCGAAACACCACGATGTTGTGCAAAGGTCTCAGCTTTCTCTTTGGCACGTTCCTTTCCTCTCTGTGTTTGGTTGTTTTTTTCACTTCATCTATTCAATTACAGCTTTTAAGCATTAGTAAATAGCTGAAGAAGATGGAAGCAGATTTCTATCTTATCACCCATAATAGCAGAGCTTAATAAAATGTCATCTTAATAAAACGTCGTCATGTCGGAGAGGTGGATTGAGAACTGGCTGAACGGCAGAACTCAGAGTGTTGTCATCAGCGGCGCTGAGTCTAGTTGGAGGCCAGTAACTAGTTGGAGGCCAGTAACTAGTGGTGTCCCCCAGGGTCAGTACTGGGCCCACTCTTGTTTAACTTCTTCATCAGTGACCTGGATGAAGAGTTAGAATGTACCCTCAGCAAGTTTGCTGATGACACAAAACTGGGAGGAGTGGTAGATACACCAGAAGGCTGTGCTGCCATTCAGCATGACCTGGCCAGGCTGGAGAGTTGGGCAGAGAGGAACCTGATGAGGTTCAACAAGGGCAAGTGCAGGGTCCTGCACCTGGAGAGGAACAACTCCATGCACCAGTACAGGCTTGGGGCGGACCTGGACTGGAGCATCTCTCCTATGAGAAAAGGCTGAGGGAGCTAGGTTTGTTCAGCCTGGAGAAGAGAAGGCTGCGAGGGGACCTCATAAATGCTTATTTATATCTCAAGGGTGGGGGTCAGGAGGATGGGGCCAGAGTCTTTTCAGTGGTGCCCAGCGACAGGGCAAGGGGCAACGGGCACAAACTGAAGCAGAGGAAGTTCCGTCTGAACATGAGGAAGAACTTCTTCCCTCTGAGGGCGATGGAGCACTGGCACAGGCTGCCCAGGGAGCTTGGGGAGTCTCCTTCTCTGGAGATATTCAAGACCCGCCTGGATGCGGTCCTGTGCAGCCTGCTCTGGGTGACCCTGCTTCAGCAGGGGGGTTGGACCGGACGACCCACAGAGGTCCCTTCCAATCCCAAACATTCTGTGACTCTGTGATCTGTACAGTATTTTCAAAATTCGCTAAAAGCGCCTCTCATGAGCAGGGGCCAGAGGTTCCAGGGAGCCGCAGAACTCCCAGAAAAGCAGACTTTCTCTCCTCGCCCCTCCCCAGAGCAACCGCACCACAGCAACAAGCATCCGCCCGCCTATTTTCGAGGAGGCCAAACGTCCTTTCTCCCTCACCCCTCCCCGCACGCTCCCTGGGCGCCGCCGGTCGCGTCCCCGCAGGAGGAGGCTCGCCCGGCAACGGCACCCCGGCAACGGCACCCTGGCAACGGCACCCTGGCAACGGCACCCCGGCGAGCTCCCGCCCAGCCTTCCTCTGCCGGGGCACCAAAGGGAACCCGGCCACGGCCTGGGTGCCCCGGGAGCGGGCCGCTGAGGACAGCCGCGGCTCGCCCCCGCCGCCATCATCTCCCTCAGCACCCTCAGCCCGCCCAGCTTCAACACTGCGCATGCGCCCACCTCACTGTGATGTTCCCGACCGGAGCCTTCCCGTCTCCACCAATGGGGCCGCGCGGAGGGGAGGGCTTGCGCCGCCGTTGGCTGGCCCCGCCCTCGCCCCGCCTCCCCGCCCCCCCGCGCAGAGGGCGGTGGGGAGACCCGGATGACGCGGCCCCGGGCGGCCGCGGCCGTTAAACGCCGGCCTGCGGGCGCGGCCCCCGCCATGGCGGCGGCGCGGTGAGGGCAGCGCGCCCGGGGCGCGGCGCTGGGGCGCGGCGAGGATGCTGCTGGTCTACGTGATCGTGTTCTCGGCGCTGGCCGGCTGCTTCCTCACGCTCCTGTTGCAGCTCCTGCTCCTCTACAGGAAGAAGCCGGAGCCCCCCGGGGCGGCCGGAGCCACCGACGGCCTCGTCTACTCCCGTGTCGCGGCCCACCACAGCCTCAAGGACTACCTCCAGGGCTCGGAGCTGGCCGGCGGCCAGGCATCTCCGGAGCCGGCCACCGGCCCGGCCCCGGCCTCAGCGCCGGCCGCCGCCTCGGTTCCCGCCGCCTCCCCGGGCCCGGAGCCCGGCGCCAAGCAGCCGCCGCAGGCAGAGTCCCCTCCGGTCCCCTCCTCCCGCGAGGAGACGTGCCACTTCCTCAATGCTATCTTCCTCTTCCTCTTCAGGGAGCTCAGGGACACGGCCCTGGTCAGGAACTGGGTCACCAGGAAGATCAAGGTGGAATTCGAGGAGCTGCTCCAGGCCAAGGTGACGGGGAAGGTACTGGAGGGGCTCAGCCTCAGGGACGTGTCTCTCGGTGACGTCCTGCCCATCTTCAAAGCTATCAAGCTCATTCGGCCGGTGGCCTGCAACGACGAGGGCTGCCCCGAGGAGCTGGGCTTTGAGGTGGACCTGGAGTACAACGGTGGCTTCCACTTGGCCATCGATGCCGACCTGGTCTTTGGCAAGTCGGCTTACCTCTTTGTCAAGATCTCCCGGGTGATGGGGAAGCTGAAGCTGGTCTTCACGCGCCTGCCCTTCACGCACTGGTCCTTCTCTTTCATGGATGACCCTGTGATAGTCTTTGAAGTGAAGTCTCAGTTCGAAGGGAGGCCCATGCCTCAGCTCACTTCCATCATTGTGAACCAGTTCAAGAAGGCTATCAAGCGCAAGCACACCTTACCCAATTATAAAATCAGGTAAGACATCCTGGGTCCTCCATGTTACTTTGGGTGGTGTGCATTAGAACTGCTCTTTTCCTCTTAGCAGGTAAAAAGAGATTTCTGTTGGCCCTTCTACAGTAGGGGTGGTTGTACATTGCTTGTCTGATATCACAAGCTTCCCATGAAGGTAAGCGTGGTTTCCCATTTATAATGTGTGGAGATGCCTTTGCACAGTGAGCTTGTGACATGCCCTGAACTACGTGTAACTAAAATGGCAGAGCTAGGAGGTATCAAAAATTTGGGGATCCTGTCAGGTGTCCAATGACAGGACCATAATATCTCCCTTTGGAAAAGGTAGAAGGATGGCTCTGTGGACAGCGTGTGGGTTTGGGGCATCCTTCTCCTGAGGTTCTGACACTGGTGAGCCACTTGGACAAGACCTGTGGCTTGTGCTTTCCTGTAGAGGCAAGGTCGGTTGTTCCTTAATGTGAGAAAGGATGAAGTTCACTCTCCAGGAAGTATTTTTTGAGATACCATGCTAGACGGTGTCCTCTTCCTTTGTGGTTTGCTGAGTTTCTTCAGTAACTTTGGGAAGTGTAAAAGTTGATAAGAGAAGTGTTGCCACTCTTGTGGTAAGTAAAACTTTGGGGAAGCTCTTGGGGTTTTTTTTGTCTTTTGTTTTTCTAATATAGTACCTTTTCTTTTATAAATGCACCCACTGCAGCACATGCTGCGTTATGTAGTGAATATAAGGAAGCATTCAGTGATATTTCTGTAGTGGCAAGTGGCATCTTTACTTTGATTCCACCCTCATTTCTGATAATAAGGTACTGAGTGTCTTACTGTTCAGGTACCATGTTTCCTCTCTGTCATGTGCCCTACCACTTTTTGGATACCTTGTTTCCTTTCTCTTTTGTTTATTTGTAGCTTGTGTTATGAGTTATTTAAGGAATTTTGTTTAGTTTTGTTTACCACATTCTTCTGCAATAAGCATTTTCTCTGAAATGCATCAGAGATGAGTAACTGAAAATGCCTATTTGAATTTTGAAGTGTAAGTAGCTTTGCAGTGATGTAATTTTTTAAGCCTTTTCAGATGGTTCTTCTGCAATTGAATTTATAAGAGTTTTCATGAAAGTAGATGTGTAAAATATCCAAGACTGGGCAAGCCCTGACAGGGCAGTAAGTCGTTTCTTCAAGTAACATTGTGGTCCTTTCAACTCTTGAGTTACTGAATTGCTCTGCAGAAGACAGCAGGGAAGCTGTCAAGAGTAGGTTTGCTTCCATTCTCTTGCTGTATTGGAAAGAGACTGAAGCTGTTAACTGTGGAGGAGAGCCCAAAGGAGAGGCAGGGATAGCACAGTCATGGTGCAGAGTGAGCACTCTCAGCGTACCTAGAAAGAACGAGTAGAACAAATGACCTTTACACTCTCTAGACAAGTTTTTAGGGTGCCTGTGGAACCAGTGATGATATGCTCCTCCCCTTCACCAGAGGAAGACATCTTCATTTTTCCTCTGGGAGATGCGCCTGGGCAGTAGGGTGCTCTCATCATTTAGTTAGAGGTAGTGAATTTTGCAGATATTTCTCAAACTTTCTGCACCAGAAAGAATGGATGAAGCATGTGTGAGTGACTGACATGTTAAAAGGGACTGGAGGGGAAAATAAAGAAAGAAGCAAAGTGTTTGGGACAGAAATGAGAAGAAGTGTGAGGACAGAAGTTAACTGATACTGAGAACAGTATAGGAAGCATAAATTATTATGAATGAACTGTTTTTTTAAAACATTCCCTATAAGTTATAAATTAATATTATATATATGAATATTTTATATATATATATATAATGAAAGCTTGAGAAGGAAATACGGTATCATAGCTGGTTTTCACGCTAGATGATAAGCTGGTAGTACAGGGTGGCAAATGTTCAGTGCAACAGTGGCCAACACTCTATATGGCGCTTTTGACCTTTAAATTTTATGCCATGTTGTGAACATGTCATTCTGACCCACTGTGTTGTGAAGGGGGAAGGCAGGACACTTAAGTTTAATGTGCATTAATGAAATTGGTTTAAGGAAGGTAGATTGGGTCATTGATGTCCTAACCGTCTAAAACTTTGCCTTTAAAGCTTGAAGTGGGAGCGCAGACTCCTACTTGGGAACCTTTAAGCTGTCCACAGTTGCCCAAGGTTTTGTGGAACACAGACTGAAAACACATATTCTCTGCCAGTGTGTCTCAGATGAGTTTGTGGGCAGGTCCCTAGACAGCAAAGCTTGGTAACAGCCGAGCAGTAACAATCCACTCTTACGTGGTGGCATGGCTGAGGATTTAGATGTTACGGTTTAGATGGTATGGAGAACTGATCTGGAAAATCAAGCCCCCTGCTGATAAGATGCAAAACATGGTATTTTTAATAGAATTCATATGAATGGGATTATGCTTGGGATTATGGGATGTTAATATATTCCTTAGCAAAGAATGTACAGGAAGAAGTCAGGAGAGTTTCACAACTACTTAATAACCTGTTACCTTAACAATTTCTCATCTACAGGGAATGTGCTTATCCTCTCTCCATTTTTTTTCCTATGGCCTGTATGCCTTATGTTTAAGTACATAGTCAGTATTTACTTCCATGTGTAGTTAAAAACCTTTTTGATGTCTCCCTACTCTTGTTCAAGTAACTTTGTAAATAAATCTTTGGATAGCAGTAATTACAGCCTTGTAAACAAAAGCACTTGGAGTGTGAGGAGTTCTCTTTTCAGCTGGTTAAAAGGGGCACTTTGTTACACTGCCAGCTTCCAGATTGAAGTTCACTAAGGAGTTTTAACTCGTTTCAAGATGCCAAGTAGCATTAAAAATTAAAATATGTCATTTTCTTTGTCTTTTGTATTGGGCAACTTCTAGAGGTTATTCCTTGGTAGTGGATGGCATAAGAAGAGATCTTTTGCCAGTAGTTGATTTTGAACATCCTATAACTAAATTTGTGTAAAGCAGATCCCCCTCTCCTCTGTTATTTACTGGTAAAATATTGCATTAAAAAATGTGTTGTCTTCATGTGTGTACTGTCTGTTGCTACAGCCGAATTAGTACACGCATACTGTTGTATTCTTTCCAGTTATGTACAAAATTTTATGCAGAAAAGCACTGTTTAGTAAGATCATCGTCTTCTGTATCATCCATTGCTAGGAGTGACTTTGTGTGATGTGCGTAACTGTAGCTTGGAAGTGGAAGAAGGCATCTTGCATTCCAGATGCGCTCTTAAGGGTCTATGAGGGGAGGCAATGTAGACCAGCAAGTGCATCTTAAAGTTTGCCTAGCACTTTATGTACTGTTTTCTCCATAAAAGCAATTGTCTACTAATTGAAAGAGGAGGGATGCACTTTATGTCTAAACAAATAAGTAGTAATTTCTGTTTTATTCTAATAGTGTGTAATCACTTTTCTTTGGCACTTCAAGAAATGTGTTTGTGTCTGGCAAAACACCCTACTTTGAAGCTGCTCTGCCATTGCATATTATACTATACTATCTCGTATAGTATAATTTGCTTAAATGTCTGGAAGCAAGACTGCTGGTAAAATTCCTTGAATGTAGGCTTTTTTCTGTATTTTTTTTGTAGTCTTCGTCGGTAAAGAATTTGTGCAGTTCAATTGATAGTAGCAAGAGTTACTACTGTTTTGTAGTTAACTTTAATCTTAATGTATTTGTTGTTGCTTTGTAATAGAAATGCAGACAGCTTTTCTGAAAACATTGTGGTCTGTCGGAAGCTTCTTTTTCAGACGTGGGGAAGATCTAAAATCAGGTTTTTTCTTCTGCTATACACATGAGTTCTGGTGCACTCTTGAGAAACTACATAACTGTGAGACGTTAATTTTTTTTTTTAAATTAGTGCTAACCTCAGTAAGATAATGAATAATTGTAGGTATCATTTATTTGGCTCTACATACTCCATATCTCTATTTTGACTTGAATTAACTGTTAAAATGATACCTTTTTTAGTTCTAAGACAAGTTGGCCAGTGGGTGGAGCTTGGAAAGCCTTGGAAACGAGCGTGGAAAGCCTTGACTTCATCGTTGGCTGGTTGAGATGTCAACTGTTGATGTTCTGCAGAGTGGCCACTGACCCACCAGCTGTGTCTTGTTGTCCCAAAATCTCTCATGCTGGCACTTTCGGGAACCGTATTCAGTCAGTCTTGCCCGTTGGTGTTGCTTGACTTGACGCTGCATTTTTCATGTAGGTTTCTTTTACTAGAGCAGGATGGTAGATACTAATTATCAGCACAAGGCGGAGTTTATCTAGCTGCCTGAATCCACCCTTTGTTTTTTCACTGTATACATTCAAGCAGTTCTTTAAAAGTAGTACTATAAATGTTGTTCATGTTTGTTTTGACTTATTATATTGTGTTCTTTTAATAGTAGGATAAAGTCATTAACACTTAAGCTGTAGTTATTAGCGTTGCTGTAGTGTATTTAGTACTGAGACACGTAGTAAGGACTATTTCAGGTGTCTATCTCCTTGCTTGCTTGCGCTGTTGCAGCCTTCATGTGTTCATCTCTGTTAGTTCTCTAATGAGCTGTACCTTGCTCGTTAACCTGTGATTAAGGTGCGTATTGGTGGCAACCTCGATATTCCCCCCCATCATGTCAGGTATATAGGTACACTAACCACGCTGTATTGTCTAGCCTATTCTTAATAGTCAGCTGTAGTTCTGTTATTTTGAACAGGTCCTGATCTCACTTCGCGTAGGTTTCGGAGAGCTTTGGGTTTTGGGCTCTTTCTAGACAATAAAAATACACTTTGCCATAATGAAGATACAAAGCCCTTTGTGTGTATGTAAAGGGTGAGGAAGAAGTACTTGCAGTCTAGTCTCCCTCCAGAATTTAATTTCCCGGTATTTCTTAATAACGATGTAAAAAATCTGACAGCTGCGGTGTTTTTTTTCTAAATTTAATGTCTTGCAAGTTCATCCATTTGGATTCTAAGCAGATTAGGCATTGCCTAAGCAGTGAGTCAGTTCTGTATATTTTAAGAACACTTGGTTTCTCAATTTGTTACATTAAAAAAAGCTAATATTTTGTATTAATACTAGCCTGTTTGAGAAGCTGTAATTTGCATTATTTTACTGCTATTACAGAGTGGAATAACTTTTTCTTTAGAAGTAATCTCACAAAGGATTACTTCTAACATTTCTGTATCGCATTATTTAGGTGGCCTCCTGAGGTCCCTTCCAACATGAATTATCCTTGGAACTGATCCTTTGCAATATAGTTAGTCATGTTAAATAGTTTTATGCTTTATTTGGAAGCTGGGGCTATATTAAATTTCGCTGGGATGAACCACTAGACAAGCCTATTTTAATTTACCATTCTAGGATGCAGTTTGAGAGTTACACAGCAGTTTCTTATTTTTGGCAAAACTTAAGCTAAGAAGTAATATAAATAGGTATTGATTTGAAGCGTGTTTTATAATAAAATGACTTCATAATATGGTAATAGAGGTATTGGAAAAAGTACAACATTTAAAAAAGTATGTATTATTCATATGATGAGGTTATACTTGGAAATACCAGAAATAATCATAGAGATTGGGATTGTGAGCATGTCTTAACTGCAGAAATCAGCAGCTGGTAGAGGAGGTACCTAGTTTCTCTACAGCTGCTGCAAAGGGAGAGGATACAGAGATTCTTTTGCTGAGTGGATTTCTACTGTAGTTGTGATATGAATCTCTCTCACTAGTTAAATCTGTAAGGCACTCCTGTTTGAAGTTCTCATTCCTGTTGCTGCTGAAAGGAAAGAGGAGGCTTTTTATTCTTTTTGTTTTTCTAATGCCATGCCTGTTCTAGGTGCAAAAATCTTCCAGTATACAGAATCATTAAAAAACCCTCCAGGATCTGAGTCGTTTTCTGCTCTGCCAAAACTGATGGCAAAGCAGCACTGTGATACTTGCGGGTTTTCAGACTGTTTCAGAGAGGTAATGCTCCAGATGATGCCAGCGCAAAGACTTGTTCTGATAATGGGAAAGCGACGATAATTGGCATCAGTAGATCTGTCTGTAGACAGTAGTTTCATGCTTAGAAGATTATCTTTGTAGTGCATGGACAAGAAGCTTTTCTTATTCATACAGGAGTTAGATAAATAGAGCTGTAGGCAACCTGACACGCAGTAAACAAAAATCAAACCCTGGAACAGTAAATATTTTCTTTTTTTCAGGGGTGCTACATGTGTAGAAGGAAGATTTTTGTAGTGCAAAGCTTTTTACTGTCTCTATTGTGGGAGTGGTCTATCTCAGATGTTCACTGTGTCTTGGAGGGTCACTAAATACATGTTTCTTCAGATTAAATGAAAGTATGTGGTACAAAGTACGTATGTAAATCTCCTTACGTAGATACAAAGTTCAGAATCTATTGGTTCTACAGGTTTTGAAAACTTTTAGTCTTCTTCCCCAGCTCTAGCACTTCGTACGCTTTCACACTGGAAAGACCTGATTCTGAAACAATGCCAGTCTGAAACTTGTTCGTTATACAGTCAGATTTAATGAATGACCAGCTACATATCGGACATTTCCCAGTATACAGGTGGCATTCTTTCCAGGTTAAGAGTGAGCCTTTTGCTGTGATTAGTCAACAAATGTTCAATTTTCTCTTCTTACCTGCAAGGGTAAGGAACTAGTACGGCACTGACTTGAGGTGGATTAGTGAACAAACTGGGAGACTAGAGGTATAGTTGGAGAAAACACAAAACTCAGTTGTCAGGGGAGATGGATGAAGACATAGAAGACTAAGTTCTGGTGATTTGCTGTTTGCATTTGCTGTAGATAGCAATCCAATAAGCATTAAGGATAATTGGTCTGACAGAAAAATGAGACCTCCTTCAACTTCTCTTAATTGAGACAGTATATAAAAGATTCTTTGTGCAATAATAATGAAAAGAAAAATTACCTCATTTAACACCTTTGCTGTTTTGCGTTTAAAAATTACTTGGTCTTAGTCCTGCAGTGAGCTTCTTTCATATGGATAGTCAGTGAAGGCTCTGAAAAATCTGAGAAGATTTATTTGGTACTTCATGGTGTTTTGCATGTGTTGGCACCGACACTTTGCATTTCTCCTCTTCTGAACTCTGATCTTGAACATTTAAGATGATGTTGCTACTCAGTGAGAACAAATGCTTTTCTTATTCAGTTGTCATAATTTGTATATCTTTCAATTCTTTGAAATAAAATATAAAATAAGCGGTAATGGCTTTTATTTTTTGAAAGGTAATTTACTTCAAAGTAAGTATAGGGCATATAGGAGTTACGTCACCGAACTGTAGGCATCTGACAAATGACCGAGTTTGGCTCTGAGCCTGTCTGTTGGAGCAGCCAGACGTGTTCAAGCACTAGAATCGGGCTATTCCGAATCCCTGTCTACAGGCTGTATTATGATTGTTTGTTTCTGTGGGCAGATAGTGTGGCTGATGTTCCCTACCTGTCATGCAAATCTGAACACTGGATTTTCCTTGAAGGAAATAACTTCTGTGCCTCTGTTCCTTGAAGTAACCTGTAAAAACAGGTAGCTAACATAGCTCTCAGTAATTCATCTGATGTTAACCTGTACAGGTCTCTTGTAGAACCTATTTTATATATATTAAGCACGTGAAATAGTTAATCTTTTTATTAGCAAATGGTACTTGATCAGAAAGCTCTTAAATAAGCAGCCTGTATAAGGATGGTAGGTTCTAGTAATTGGTGTGGTAGAACAGCATGGTGCTCCAGTGACAGTGAAGCTTAGTCTCAGGCTGCTGATGTAGCTATTGGAGCTAGTCCTTCCATGTTACTGGGTTTCTATGGGAAACTGCTTATTCTGTGTTCCTGCAGAGATTGCCTGAAGTCATCTGAGACACTCACATGTTTACAGTTCACGTTCACACTTGTTTGATTAAAACTATTTCAACATTTGGTTGTTCTTGATACTATTGTTCTTTAGAGAATAGTAAATGACTTTAGATTTAAAAACTAATTCTAGGATTAATAAGCTTTATTGTCTAAAATGAGTATGGCAAGAATGTTACATATCTATGCAGTTTGTTAATTTAATAGATAATTTGTGCCACTCCAGTCTGCTAAAATCCATTAATTGCAGAACTACAAAAACCTTTGCATGACGATCTTAAACTGTGCTTTTGTCCGGAAGAAAGCAGTGATCCCATATTATGAATGTTAGCTGGGAACAATTAGGTTTTTGAGTAGGTTCTATCCTGTGTGTTACATGAATATCACTATTTTATATAATTAATAAAACATGCTCTACTGAAAATGTTAGTTTTGATGTACAAGGGTTGAAGAGGGCTTGTTCATGACAGTGGATAAATTCTCATTTTGGAAATGGGTGTGGATGCCAGTTTGTGTGAAGGGGATTTGGGAGTCATTATTTTATAAACATTTGTCAGGTTAATTGTGACATACTAAGCTGAACACAGAATTTCTAAATAATTTCTGAGTAGTTTCTGCTGCAGTTGCTGAGTTTCTCGCTAAACTAAAGAATTTGGTGCTGGAATGGCATTCACCTTGGTTGAGAGACGCAAGTAAGATCCACACTAGTTTTAGAAGCTTTTTCTGTTATTTTTTTTGCCTTCACTATTTAACAACTTGAAGTTGTTGCACAAGCCAATCGACTCTAGACTAGAATTCAAACCTTCCAAGATGTTCAATGATCCCAGCCAGTGTATCTAGTAAATTAGTGGGGCAAAAACCTGCAGCGAAGTCTCCAGCTGACAGATCCGTTTGCGTTGCAAAGCCAGTTTCTACAGGGCAGTTAAAATGCCCAAGAACCAGTGCCGTGGTTGTGTGTGTGGGTGCTCCTGAGCTGCTCTACCCAGCAAGCTGGGCGTTTGCTGTGCTGGGCTCGGTAGCTCAGGCTTGTGCATCACACCTGCCCCAAGGCATCGGGGTGCATCCGCTTCCCTGAGCGCTCTTCCTTCTGGCGGGGCTTTTCCTCCTGTGGAGCCCTGCCCAGGTGCGTCAGCCCTCGCAGGATTTAGGAGCACATCTCTGTTTACTGCAGGACCCAGCTGGAGCCTGGCAAAGTTTTAGACCTGTCTGCGGCCATATATAGCTATGAAAACTGCCCAGGAGGTGCTAGGTGTACCAGAGAAGAAAAGAAAGGGAGGATAAAAATTTTTTTTTTTGAGATGAGAGGAAGGCAGAAATTGTTTTCAGCTCTGGGTTGGCTCTGGAGAGCTACTTTGTCATTTTTTTTTTTTTCTCACTAGCCTTTGTAATTCATTGTAGCCTAAACTACATGGGAACAATTTACTTTTATAATTTCTTAATTCTCCTGTTCAGATTGCAGCTACGCTGTAGTTCAGTAGAATGGTCTGTGAGGAGCCGTGGACCCGGCCTTCTCCGTTAAAGCCGTTTCGTGTAACGGAAAACACAGGGATTCTGCTACAGCAATACATTTTTCACATTTTTGAAGATTTAGCAGATGTCATTAAAATCTGTCTGCAGTAAAGAATGTATTACAGAAATCAGATAATGATAGAGTTAATCAGACTGTTACACATACTCAAAGACAGTAATTAATTGCCAGATATGACTGGCCTAAAATTAAATTAGGATAATCATTCGGGAATACTTTTTTAACAGTTTTGTGTTTCTTTAACTGTAAAACTTACAGGGACAGTTTGAGATGTAAACTTACAAAATTATTTCTTAATTTCTGGCAATTTTTTTAAAATTATCTGTCGATATCTAATGGAAATCATAACACATACTTTGTTCCTGACTTTCGTAACTTAGCCTTAATGCTAAGCTTAAATATGTTTTCCTGTATCGGTTTTAATGGCAAGGGCAAGATGGTTATGAAAAATGCCCTTTCAGAATGAAATATGTAAAAAATATTCTGATCTGCTTTTATAGTGGCATTAAGTACAAGATCATGTGTTGTTGCCAGTGTCACTGAAATGAAGATAGTAATACTTACAATAATTAATACCACATATGTGAAATGCTTTGTGATGCTAAAACTTTTGAAAAATATCCTGTCAAATATACTTTTTGTATAGTGATGTAAGCCATTGTGTAGTAAGAACTAAAATGGACTTTTACATGAATGTCACTTGTGTAGTGAATGACTTCAACCATTATTCCTGTTTGCCTGGGCTAAAGTAGGAAGAAGAGTAGAAACTGAAGATCATAGTCCTGCAGTGACATGGCAGGCGGCTTCGTGGTGGTGTTTGAGTCACTGCTGTGAATGATCTGGCTTGGTGAATGATTCCTAAGTAATTAAACAATGGAGATGATGCAGTGTAACTCTGAAAACTTCAATAGTTTGTATTTATTTTTTTTTAAAGAATAACTCTGCATACTTGCTAACAAAACTTAATGCAGTATGGTAGAATAAACAAAACAAATTCTAATGTTGCCACGCAAAGAGCCCAGTGGACTTCAAG
The DNA here is from genome assembly GCF_030867145.1 of Opisthocomus hoazin. Taxonomy (NCBI): domain Eukaryota; kingdom Metazoa; phylum Chordata; class Aves; order Opisthocomiformes; family Opisthocomidae; genus Opisthocomus; species Opisthocomus hoazin. The sequence goes on along the minus strand of NC_134419.1, from coordinate 72,835,903 downwards.
GGGACGAAGGGTAGGAACAGCAGTGTTAGTCAGGGGTATTGTTTTAAAACAATGCTACAAAACCTCAGCTTTTTTCTTTTTTTTTTTTTTTTTTTCCCCTGTTCCTCTGAAAGAAGAACAAATTAGAGAAAATAACAAAATTCATTATGGGGATAGTGGGACAAGATTATGGTAATTTGATCAGCTGCTTCTTTTGAATGTAGTCACAAGTTCCAACTGTAACTTGCCGTCAGTGGCGCAGGATTTGCAAAGTGCAGGAATATTCCTTTCTGCTAATGAATCCCGCAAGCCCTTCCTGTATTTGATTGTCAGCACGGGTGCCACAGGTCACGACCAGACTGAGCTTCAGCATTATTTGATCCAGTTTGTTTACAGTACTAGCCTGTTAATAAAATGCTGTGACTCGCAAATGCTGAGACCTTTGCTTGGAGGACAGCTGGCAAGTACGTGCCATGGTGTGTGCCCTGGTGCCCGTCAGTGCCCTCCCCACCACTGCAGTCTCGATAGCTGAGCTGGCTGTAAAACAGATCCGTAATTACTGCTGTTTGCAATTTTAAGGTGAACTGTCGGTCATCTCAGCTTTGCAAATGGTACTACTAATCCTGAGCGAGACTAACTCCACCGCTTTGGAAGCCTTTAAGGGTGTGAATTGGACCATCTTCTGTCTTGTCAGAAGTGACTAGATAAATGTAGGTTGAGGAGAAGCTTCTTTAGTTCAAGCATTTTTAAAAGTAACTGGAGGAGTGAGGATAAACCTTGGAAAGCTGACACGTCTAGAATTCAGAACAGATAGAAATGTTTTTTCATTTTTGCTTTACAGCTTTTGGAGGCTGTTTTCAGCAGCGAGATAGTCATTTTCTGTCTAAGCGGTCTAAGAGGATGTCATTAGTTTCCACATGGATGTAGGCTCGTGTGTAGAGCAGAGGATTATAACTCTCGAGCTCCATGAATGAGTCATGTACAGAGCTCAGACTTAGCTTAGGACATCACCATCGTTTTTCCCTGACCAGGATTGTAGAGAGATGATGTTTGTAGAGAGACTTGAGACCTCCTTATGGGAGAATATATTGCTGAAGTGAGAAAAAGCTAGCATTTTGCTAGCATCAGTTACTGGAACCAGTCTCTAATCCAGCTGGCTAAAGGTAGATTTTTGGTGTGGCTTGGGTTGGTTTGGGTTTTTTTTGTGTTTTGATTTTTTTCCTGCTGCTGTTCTCCTCGAATGGCTAAAAGCTGGTTGCTGAACCCCACCTGCCTCTCTTCCAGCTCTAGGTGAACATGAGCATGCTCTGTGTCCTCTGTCCCGTTTGGAGCGGAGCCACAACGAGTCAGGCTTTCTGATTAGACAGAGAAATTGTCTCTGTCCTGTCTGAGACTGAAATATAGCAGGATTTTGATCTCTTTCGCTTAACTTGAACCAACAGTTGGATTCAGCTAGGTCACATATCATTTAAAAAAACCACATGAAACCTCAAAGAGATCAAACAGGCATTGACTGCATAGAGTTAACTAAGTGATTTCAGTATTTATGCACTTTAGAATTTGAGAAACTAGTATTCCTGAAATGCAAAAAAGTTTGTGCGTGCTCAAATTGATTTTATTTGTATTGGTAAGAAAGTAGTTTTGATAAGCCTGATTCAAGATTACTTTTTCACCCACGGCTGTTTCAATACAGACAACAATGGCAAGTCTCCTTGCCGTGTTTAGTGACTTCTGTCACCTAAGCAGAAAAAAAACCCTACAATTTTTTGGAAGTAGCTACTTGACTATTTACATTTGTTCTTTTATCTGTTCTTGTAGAATGAGTCTTAAAGCTTTAAAATTGTTTGTCTTGAGTGTCTGATTCGAGATACACCTCAGAGGTACGGATATCACTGTAAGAAAGACGACTAGTTTAAGAATCTGGAAATGTGTGAGACATCTTTGAAGGAAAAAAAAAATCCCTACCTTTTTTTGAGGTCTTGATTTAAAAAGTGACTGTTCATATACTGAGACTTTACGCGTATGAGCCTCCCACATGCCTGTGGCAGAATATTCTGTAACACAGTGGGTGGAGTGCTAGAACTGTTTTGCAGTTTTCCATAAGATTTCCTAGAATATAAACCTACTCTCTTATTGCAGTGTTTTTCAGGTTGTTTGTAAGCCAGATTTTTATGGGTGTGGGTAAAGCTGGAATTAGTAAATTTCTGTGTTGAATAAGAGTATAGTTTGAATTACTGATGTCCCCTGAATATGAATACTGACATAGTTCTGCAGCTTTGTTCCTTGTGAAATCAGTGGAAGCTGGAGAATTGCTTTTGCAAACTTTTTTTTAAAAAAAAAAAGTACTACTATTTTTTCAAAATCAGGATGAGTTCCATTTTTATGTCTTCAGTGTGAAGAATGATGTAAGCTGTCTGCATTGTAATACCGAACCCTAACAAGCTTAAATGTTAGCTGATAAGTACTTTGGAAGTTGTCTTATGAGATCATACCATTTTTGAAGTGGGTTGCAATATTTTAGAATTTTTATAGAAGTAAACTTCATGTTAAGTTACAGAGTAAGACTAGAGGACTTTTTATGACATAAATTGTCTGGTGTCATAGATTGTCTGGTGTCAATCACTCTTTTTGAAATTTATACACTTTATGAGCATATTTACATGTATTTCTGTGAATCGGATAAAAAAGACAATCTAAAAATTACTGAATTCTCTTCTATAGTTTGTTGAACCTTTTGAGTACTCCCAAAACTGAAAATACATTTAGTAGCCATCCAAAATATTTTTGAGAGAATACTAGAATCTTTGAATATAGTAGCATTTACAAAAGTAAATTGATGCTTTCCTAATCGCAGTCCAACTTTAGATTTTGATTTAATTTTTACTTAGAGTGGTAAACAAAATTCTAAGACTTTCAGTGTGTACAAAGTAGCCTTATGCTAAAGATATTTGCATTTTTAGCTGATGGGCTCTTTGGAGATTTAAGGTCTCTTTTTGCCTTGTTTATTGAGATTTAAATATTCAGTTAATGTAAGTCCATAAAAAATTCATAAACCTGATATTTAATCTTATTTTACGGCAGTAGAGTAGTGCTGGAATTCATATAATACAAATTATTAATGTGGTCTTAAACAGATAGCCAGTAATTTTTAGACCACTGTTTTACATATCAAACTTCCTTTATAAAACCAGAGAATAATTTAAAACTTTTCCCAGAACTTATTCTAGAAAAGTGGTCTCACTACTTAGCTAAAACTCTACAAAAGCCTGGGCTTCTCCTGCATTTACAAGTGAAGTTGCAAGTCTGCTTCTCCAAGTAGGAAATGGAGTACTGAGAGCTTTTGAAGTTTCTTTCCTGTCTGTACTTAGCACTTAACAGTTGGTTTGGGTTTTTTTTCTTTTCTTTTTTTTTTTTTTAAATTGTGAGTATGGATATCCTTAGCAGATGCAATGAACAGAAACACATAAGCACTTGGTTATCTTTGGCCAGATAAATTGATATTTTTTTCCCAACTTCTTAATAGATTTCGTCATGCAAGTAAAAATATTGCAGTTAAGTAGGGACTGGTGGGAGCAGTTAATTTAAGTAATAGGTTAAACTAAGGTATAAAAGACTCCTGTCCTCTTCCCTGTTTAAGGTTGACTAACAGACGACAAAACAGACATCACAGAATAAAACTAATGGGAACATAGGTCAGACATTTCTAAAACCAAACCACTGAATTAGTCTTGTTCCAGGTGGGTGAGTTCCTTCTCCACAGAACGGGCGACTGGAAGGAAGAACAGCGTTGTTCGGGGGCTGAAAACACCCAAAATGAGGGGAACAACCTTGATTTGTTTGCTTGTTTTTCGGACGCAGTTTTGATCTAGGCTGTCTGAGTGAGGTGGTGATGAGATGAGAGCAAATGAGCCCCTGCAGTGACTCTGAAATACGACATGAATGAAGGGTGGGAGCTTTTTGTATGAAGGAGACATACTGACTGCGTACGGTGTCTGGAAACATTTCTGCTGTGCTTTGTGTGTGGAAGAGCTCAGTATTATGGTGCTTTAAGAACAACTTTAATCCTGTATATAAATTTAGTAACTTTATCTTAATTATCTTTCAGTACAGTCATCTGACCCAATTCTCATGTGAAATGTCTTTTTTTTTTTTCCTGTTTGTGTCTTGCAGTATTTGAGAAACTTCTGCTGTTTGACAGCTTCTTTTAAATATTGTTTTCGTAGTGGGGTTTTTTTTTTCACTTGCTAAAATTTCACGTGAAATTCAATTGATGGATGTTCCTGTTTATATTCATATTAAGTTAAAATGCTGTTTTTTAACATTTTCTTAATAGTGTGCTGCTTCAATTTTAGACTTCTGGACAAATAAGATAAATTTGTGGAGGGAGACTGACAATTTAACAACAAATTGAAAACACACTATAAGCATCTAATACCAGGCACTTGAAAGACTTTTTTGAACAGCATACCATATCCAAGCAGGGGTTTGGGTCAGGGGTTTAAGGTATCTCTTTTCTCATATAGCTACGATGCACCTATTTTGTTCCTCTGGAAAAGATGAAAAGTTTAGGGGCTTAACAAACTTGGTTTAGAGAGTAAAGTCTCTCCCCCATGAAATCTGCCTTATTTCTGATAGCTGTTTAGCATCATTTTCCAGGTTTGGAATTGAAAAGGAGGCTTTCGGATATATGGACTGAGTTGGTGTAATCCTGCCTTGTAGGTCAAGGATTTGTGATGTGAGCATGAATTTTGCCTTTTGACCTTGCTGAATAAGGAGATGGCAGCATTAGACCCCACTTGAAAGGGGTCTAACGTAGTTGCAGTGAAAATCTACCTTGGAGAACCTGTTAACAGCTCAGCAGTGTTTAGAAAGGCACCATATTTCTCCTGAGTACCTTTTGGTAACATTTTCTTGACTGTTGTACTGTCAGGAGCAACTCCTACATTTCTCCATGCCATTTGGCATGGCTTAAAACCTTTTTCTTGGGCTGCAGCACTGAATGGACCAATGACAAACCATTCGTTACGGGCTTGTTCTCCACTGACAGAGGTCCACAAACTGGTTTTGTTACCAGTTAAAGTTAAGGAAGGGAGCTGAGAATAATGCAGAAGTATTTAAAGATCTAGACAGCCAAACAGAAACCAGATTTTTTTTCTGGTTCAGAGTTTGCAAATTGAGAGCCTTGAATGCATGAGAGCAACCTACCAGAAATTGGTCAGATCCTGGGATGGCTGCTGGGATGGCAGCGTGTAGTTTGCCATCAAGGTTTCTTTACAGACTTTTTGAATAGATGCTTACTGGTAGGCTACATGATCTTTTTTCCTTCTTGGCCAATGTGATGAATTTCTCTAAGGCATTTGTTGGTGGACTTCTGCTCTTTAAAGATGGACTAAATATTAGCAGTTAGCAAAATACACTTTTAAAGCTATTACAGAAGTTACAGCAAGCTTATTTACACCAGGTATTTAATAAAAGAAATTCTGTATTATAATCACAAACCCAGAATGATAGGAAACTTATGTCTCCTTTATATAGGAAAGCTGGGGACAGGAAGATACTGAAGCACCGAGGGTACCGTAGTCTGCAGGGCTTGGGAAGAGAGTTCGTAACTCTTCTCTCCTTTGCTGAATCATGTTATTGGCACTATTAGCTAAAAGCCTGCTCTCGGTACTTTAATACAATGAAATACAGCTTCGCTTTCATGTTAAGTGTGTGTTGTTATCCCTGCTGTAAAGGTTTTATGAAACAAACTTTACAATTTGTTTTGTGTAGTGCTGTGACTGTTCTCACGCAGGGCAGCTGGAGAGATGGTACAGATGTGGGGAATCGGGCTTCCTCACAGAGGGGAGAACATGCTAGACCGACCAGAGGAGCAGCAGTGGTAGCACTACTGAGAGTGCCCTTTGTTACTGACAATTATGTTTTTAAAAGGTAGGGTTGCTCATAGGCTTTCCCTACCACAGGAAAAACATTGGGAGAACCTGAGATGCCCGACTCGGTTACACACATGGGTTGCAGGTTGCCTACGTGTGGTTTTACAACACAAGGGAACAGTGTCTTGCTGTGCTGCCGACTGTCGCTCTCTGGGTCTGTATTCATTCACCAGTTCCCAGTAGGAAAGTCTTTCTGAATAAATTTGGGTTATCTTGTACTTAAATACTCTGTCAACAGTTCACTTACCTAGTACATAATTGAAATCTGCTTGAGATAGTAGTTCGTCTGATGTTTAATTTTGGAATGTACAAACTCTCAGTAAATTACCTTAAATAGGTGTTATGTTATGTTATATAATTGGAAGGCTTCAGAGCAGCACTTAACCATTAAAAATGCATGTAATGTGGGATATTTAGCTCTTTGTACGTGGCTAATGCCAGTGGAAATAGGTAATGCGTTAGGTTTTTTGCTAAGGATCAAATTAATTGCAGTTGTAAGAATGTAAGCATAAGTGCTTGCTGTAAATTAAAAATGTGGTTGAGGCTGCTTTTTAATCCCATATTTGTAGAAAATTTAATTAGTGCTGCCCAAAGTCCAGCATATATTGCTTTGCATATTACTGTATATAACTGCATTGGTATTTTAGAAGTTTTTCATCTTGACTTCGTTGTTGTGTTAATTAAAAAAGTATTTTGAAAATAGAAATAAAAATTATCGTTAACATGGTTTTAATCTATCAAGAAAAATGGCATGTTCTGAGGATGATTTTGTCATGCCGTGCTGCAGGAAAAGATTGCTGTGTGTGCTGTGCTTAACGCTTTGTTCTGAAGTTACTTGAGATGATGATTTTGGTTTGAGTATGTGGGTAGATATGTCTGCATCCTTACTGGAATATTTTAGTATGTTATTTTGCTTTTTTGTTCTTGCTTATTTTTAGTATTGAAAATAGATTTGTCCAGTTTTGTGTTTTTATTAAATAGCCCACAGACTGAGGAAAGACCTTATCAATACCGACACTTCCATGCCTGGCATTTGGAGGAGTTCGGAGAGGGGATGGCAACCTGTTGGATCCTCTTGCTTTCTCTGTTCTTTCCTCCCAGAAATCTTGTTTCAGTAGCTCACTGAGGCTCCTGATGGTGGTCATTAGTTTGAGGTTCACATGGAAAACTCTTTTATTTCAAGTTGATTTGGGAAGAAGGTATATGGGCAGTTGCTGGTACCAATTGAAAAGTTATTTATTTGTGCTGGGAAAAAAACCCTCAAACCTACAAGTACTTATTCACTCAAAGCATGGCATTATTTTCCAATGTGGTTGCCTAACTCTTCCTTTTTTTGTCTAACAAAATCTGAGCTAAATCTGTATTTTGAGGGGGTGAAATTAATTTCTAAAAGGAACAGGATGCCCTTGCTTGTGCTTAGAGTGAGAGATGTGTGGGGTGGTGGTGGGTGCTGTCTGAGCAGGGAGATGGCTGGGCCCTGAAGTGGTGGAGAGTCCTGGGAGTCTGTAGGGTGAGCACAGCAGCGTTGTCTTGGTGGTATTTTCCCCAGTCTTGTGACGCTTACTGTTTCTTTAGTAATTCAAGAACTATAAAGGAAGGTTGTGAGTAAAATATCAAACCGAGTGGTATATGCACAAGGAATGTTTTCGGGTTGATTGGTTATGGTATACTCATAAGCCTAAACCATGGCCAGTGTGATTTAATTGCTTCATATTTTTCCTATGTAGACTTAAATACTTTATTCAGTTTATTGTTTTTTAAATTGAAGATTTTGACGACCAATTTCAAAGCAGTTTTCTTCTTAGAAGTTAAATTGGATTTCAGGAAAATAGCTGGATGTTGAGCTGTATTTATTCACAAGGAGAACAAAAGAAATGTCTTTCTCCTGGCTCTGTACGAGGCTGATGCTCGAACAGAAAAGCAGTGTCTTGAGTCAGAGCGCCGGGCTCCCTCCCAAAGAGCGTGCTGACAGTTAAAGGGTGCTTCATTATTTATATGAATTTCTGAAACTCTGCAGTTCAGATCCATGTGACTGTTTCCTGAATGTGTTGTGATCTCTGAATGTGACAAGCAGATGCCTCCAAAGCTTGAGCAAACCGTACTTATGAAAGACTTCTTTCTCGTGAAATGGCAGATGCATCCTGCAGGCAGCGGTGCTGTGTCCTGCTATTTGTAAGTCTGCTCAACTGAAATAATCGCTGGGAGGCTGTGTCAGTGGCAGAGGATGGAAACCAAGGCACGGGGCGGTGTCAGGAATGGGGAGCAATAAATAAAAACAGAAAGGAGGAGTATCCTGCGAGTGTTTTTTCAAATACTTGATATAAACGCTCATGCAGATGCGGCGATACCTTTCTATGCGGAGGGTTGTGGCCCTTGAGGTCAGGATCGTGTGTGTCTGCCATGTGCTGGGGCCGCAGCTGGGCAGCCTCTCCCCCTCCTTCCTTCCCTCGGATCCTGGCTTGCTCTGACACTGAAACACCAGCACTTAAAAATGAAATCGGTATTTATAACTCAGCGTATTTTAATCAGAGAATTACGTGGTGAGATAACGTGTGTAGAACGCTTAGTATCTTGAACGTGAACTGCTTTTCCTGTGAATCACATGCTATGAGAGAAATAAAGCTTGGGGCAAATATTTAGAGTACCTGTATCTTTATTTTAATTCAAGAAGACCGGCTGAAAAGAGCTAACGTATGTTTTTTCACAAAATGAGAGAAGTATCAATCTGTGCAACTAAAGTGTACCGTTTATTAGGATGCACCAGTCCTCTAAGTACAGCACTGTCATAAAAATTTTGCACTTTAGGGTCTTAGTATATTTTAGCCTTTCAATGCTGTGACATTTTATGCAGATGAAATTAAAACTTCAAATAAAGACCTGGTAAAATATTTACTGCAAAAGGACTCTTGTGTTCAATCACGTTTGCAGTCAGAAACATACTCTGTGATTTGATCAGCTTCCCATTTTCTCAAAATTATCTGCACTAGGAAATGTAACTCAAAAAAATCTATTCCTGTGAAGCATTTTTTGTTTATATATGCTCCAGTCTGCTTCACTGAAAAACCTTTAGTATCTTCGACTTGTTCCTTTTGACCAGTGGTTGTGTAGGGGTAATAGTATCTCTCTTTAGGAGTGTTGAAGATTCATTGTAATCCTGTTACCTTTTTTTATTTCTGTGTGTTAGTGTTGCTTAAATCATTTGAATTTAGATAAGTCTCTTCTCTATTTTTCAGGTTCAAGCCATTTTTTCCATTTCAAGTATTGCCACATGATGAATATGAAGATCGAGACCTCTGTATACAGGACTTTCTGTTGACAGAAGGTCGACTAAAAGTCACATTAATTGAATGTACAAGGTATGTTTTGTGGTGTTTTGCTCACTCTTGATTAAGCAAGTTCATATGTTTAACTTTGTAGTCATAGCTGTAGGTCTGTTCTGATTCAAGAAGTAGCAGCTTTGGTGTTGTGATTGAGCGCTAATCAAGAAACATTTTTTTTTAAGTAATAATGAACAGATGAAAGTTACATTAGGTTTCTGAGACACTACTATGTTGTGTGTGGGTGCATGTGTTTGCCTTTTATTTGAATTTTGCCTAGTTACAAGCTCATCTGTGCCTCCTGTTTGGCTTTTTTTTATTATTTTGTTGAATTTTTTGTTTGGCACACCAAGTTATGAATCTCTTTCCAGGACAGTATAAATATTGTAATTATCCTCTTGTGTTATGTTGTAGGTAAAGGGAAATAATTGTTTCACTGTCTTACTTAGATTTATCTAAATAACTCTTTAAAGGCATTATTTATTGCCTTTGTCTTGAACAAAATAATGCAAAGAAATAAAATCTACTTTCTTCATTCTCTAGAGGAAAATCATTTTCTTTAAAGCTGGAGAAAAAGTGTGTGGGCTCATGGTTTGTTTGGGGTGTTGGTTTTTTTTTTTTTGTCAGTCTGTTAGTTCTTGGTTTATGTTAGATCTTATCCAAGTAGTGCTTAGACTTTGATCTAGTCATGTGCTGTTCTGCTCTTTATAAAACTAAACGCTGGTTGGCAGCAAGACTTTTTTTAACCTGTTCTGCTCATTGCTTGTATTACCATGTGAGCTCCTTTTTGCACTTTTTCTATAGCCTTGTACAACTGTACAGATTGAACTGTGTTTGCTGTGGCAGTGTGCTTTATCATTGCCATGGATTTCCAGAAGATGATATTCTGCTTCTAACTATTGTGTGGGCCACAGCAGTGATTATTTTTTTGTAATAAAGTTGCTACTTACCTGTTTTCCTAGCTTTGTGATACGTTTTCTGTGAATGATCCAAGAATCCTAAATGACTCTGTGCACTCCTTGGCTGCTAGGAGCCTTTCCTCTTTACCCATACCCAGTAAGAGAACTCATCATCTCCCTTTATAGGCAGTCTCCAATTTCAGTCCAGTAGTCTGTTCATTTTTATGATCAGAGGGCCCAAAATAACTGCCTTAAGTTGTGTGCAGTTAAGGTGGTGTAGGTTTGTTTTTTGTTTTTTGTTGGTTTTTTTTTTTTTTTGTTTGTTTGGAAAGTAGTTTTTTTTAAAATACTTTGTTTTTCCTGAATCTGAAGCACTGTGTAGCATCACCAACATATCACTAGTGTTGTGTTTCTTTCCGTTACCTCTTGGAAGCCAGATTACTTGGTTTGATATCATCATCTGACCTCTCAATATTTTTCCGCTGTCACAGATGCTTATCAGATGGCTGAGAGCGGATGCAGTTGCTGGCTTGTCAGGTCTTTTAAGCTTCAGGTCTGACTTAATCCGACTGTTTTATGCAGCTTGGAATTTCTCGACAGACTTGAAAATTATGTCTCAGCAGACACCTCTTGATCAGATGCCTGACTCTTGGTCCCATAGTCATTCCTCAGATCTTCCAGGTGTCCCATCTTTTTTTTGAACTGAACAACTACAGCTGCTGTCTGTAGTCCCCCTGTGAGTAAATACTCTTGCTTCCTTTGCACCTAAAGATATGGATGAGGTAGAAGCTGAAAGACACGAGGATTTTGGTACTAAAAGAAGAAATACAAAATATATATGAAAGAAACAATGACAAAATTTTCCTTTTTCATCACCACTGTATGTGAGCTGGTGTGAAGTTCGCCTGGGACCCTGCTCAACAGTTCTCTCAGTGCAGCACTGCATGCTGAAATGCACAGCTTTTTTACTCATGTCTGCTGTTGGGACCTAGAAATTCTTCTTGGTGATCATTCTCATTCCAGAAATGAAAAGTCACTTTAATTTCTGTGTGTTTTTCAGTTTTGCTCAGTGCCCCAGAAGGTTTTTATATTCTCTCACAGTGCAGTAGCTGTGCTTTGACTTCTGTACAGAATTTGGATTAGGATTCTTGCTGATGCTGTATTCCATCTAGTCTGGTAACAGAGTTCTGCTACTTCTTCTGCTTAAGTCTGAAATACAGTGGTGAAAGTATAATGATAAAACATCTAGCAAACTTTTTGTATGTCATATCTAGTATAATTTCACTGTATTCTTCACACGACCAAATATATGCACTTTTTGCACTTCTTTTCTAATTACAGGCTTGAACGTATTGATTTCCTTGCTGTCATGCTATTGAAAGAACAAATAAATTTTGCACATTTTAAAAAATTAATGAAAAGATGGGAACTTTTGGCATAAATAAGGACTATGTGTTGCTAATTTTTGTCTAACCTGTTGAAAATGTAAGTTTTCTTGTACAAGTGCAGTGCCCTCAACTCAGTCGTTGCAAAAATGCTATTATCTGTCATTACCTTAAATTTTTAAGGAAAAGGGGAAAAAAGAAAGCAACATGCTGTTAAAATTTGCTGTATTAATTTTCTTGAAAGATACACTGTGAAGAAAGTCTTCAAGCCTGTAAACTCTGATTATATTAGATGAGAATACTCTTCCAAAATTAAGCCATCAAGTGGGCTTTCTAAATTGGCATTTGTGTCAATAGATAACCTTTGTGGACAAGGAAGTTCTCCTAAGATAGTTATTTAGTAAAATGCCACAGAGTGTACCTGATACTGACTTGTGAAACCTGGGAGTTTTATGGGTTCTTTTCTTTTTGTCTTCAAGTGGACTTCCATGTGCAGCAGTGGCACCTTTAAGTATGTGAATATTGAATTTGCCTGCCTTTGACATTCTTAAAACTTGGGAAGTGTTCTGCTTATTTCAGCTCCTAAAATACGTGCCGATAGAAAAGCCACAGTTGAAATTAAAACAATAGGAAAGGATTGTAGAGGAAGTAAATGCTTTTATGTACCTGGTAATAAATAACATGTTACTAAATATTGGTGTGTACTTCGCCTGCCCATACCAGACTCTCGTTAGATTTGCAGATCGGTCCTTTAGCATCATCCTACAAAAACCAGGAAAGCTGATAGCCGCCTTATTCATCCTCCTTTCCAGAAGACTGTAAAGACTTACTGAAGGTCTTGGCTTGGCTCAGGAGCTGGCGTGACCACAGCCTCCATGTGCTTCTGTTCCTCTGTATCAGAGGACAAACACTTCATGTCCTGGAGTTCTCATAGCGTTTGGAGTGGAAAGCAGGGCAGCTGCAAAGAACTGTTTTCCAATCCATAGCTGCTCTTCTTGAATCACTCTTTTCTACCTCCTGCTCTCTTGCTGCAGGGAATCATCCAATTTACAGTTGGGGAAGGAATAGGAATTTGCTTTCTCTAGGTATATTTTAATTAGTCAAATGATGATTTAATCACATTTCTTTATTGATTTAATTATAGCTAGGGTTATAAACTTTGTTTCAGGATGTCGTTCATACATCCTTTCATACCGATTTACAAACTTTCAATCTGTAGGATATAGATATCGCCTTAATATCCAGTTGTTCTGGGTGTGTTGTGACACAGTCTTAATGTCAGTCTTTATCTGCAGCTGTGTTTGTAGAATACAGTACCTCTGTTTGCATGCTGATGGAGGTATTATTCAAATTTCCGTAGTGTACGGGCAGTTAAGATTTCCCCTTTGTCTATCTGAAATTGGAAACTGAATTCCAAACTCCTGCGTGAAGAGCTCTTTGAAACTTAAATGTGTAGTTTTGCTGTCTTGTGATATGTTTCTTACAGTTGGGTGTTGGTAACCTAATGTAAGCTGAAATCTCATTATGACTTATTGTTTTCCTTGTGACTTTTATTTCTGGCTGAAAATTATGCTTTGCTCTTGTTTTGAGCTACCTCCTGTCCTTGTTCTTCTACTTTAGTTGCCACCAGCACAAGACAGCTTAATAGCTACTGTGTTGCTATTTTAGAGACAATAAGTACCCCTGGGAAATTCCCAAGAGTGTGCCTAGGTGGCCAGAAGATGAAACATACGCAACCAACCATCAGCTATGGAAAAGCTTTAATGAACTGTCTGATATCAGTGAGAGACTGAGGAAAACCTGTGTTACTCAAAAGCAACTACTAAAAGTGGAACAGAAAAGCCGCAGAGGGTTGGTGAGCACGGCTTAAAAACAAGCAGAGGTGGGCATGAGTTTGTCAGGTCAAGTAACCTCGAACAAACTTAGTCTTGTCCAGACGAAGTGCCCAGTCCGTTGGTTCTGAGGCTGGATTTCTGCTTGCGGTAATCAAATCGATAGTGTCTAGACAAATGAGTGCTGAAGGTCGAGCTGGAAATGGGGTTGACAGCTGCTGTCTGTGGTGTTTCACTACAGCGTGCAAACTTCCCACCTGGAGATGGGGTTACAGGGTGCAGCCACTAACTATGAACCAAAACCAACGGACACTTGGTAAAGCAGCTGTGCTGGGTACAAACCCCAGTGTGACCGTTCCCTTATCTTCCCCATGCATTCATGTACTCAGCTAAAAACTAGTTAAACAAATTCTTCATAGAGAGACATAGAAAAGATATATTTATTTGCCTCTCCTTGCTGCAATGCAAGCTAGAGAGCTGTCATAGCCAGAGAGGTGTTTTCCCCAGGGATTGGCGTAGTTTTACCAATTCTAATTGTTGGTGAAAGTTGTTTTGAATAGCTTTACTCTGTTTTCGAAGTGGGTTTACATATCTCCATCTAGAAGGCTAGGCACTTGTTCGTCATAAATATTTAATGCAGAAACATTATTTAACAACATCAAGATAAACAGAATTGATGTGTTTTTCTGGTGGATTTTCTCTATATCATCTGAAGAGTTGTGTAACACATCACAATCACAAATAAGATACTTTGAGTGAAAGCTTAGAAACTGTCCTTGTCAAATGTATACAGAAAGTCTGAGGGGGAATTAAAATCTTAATAGCTTTCTTTTGAAAGAATAAGATTTGTTTGAAGCTTTTATTCCAAAATATTTATCTGTGTCCAGCTACTGTGAAATGAGCTCTGTACAGCTTTATTGCTGTTCTGTAGCTTAAAGGTTACTGTGGGGTTTTTTTGGTTTTTTTTGTTTTTTCTTTTATAGTACTGATACCTACCTGAAAAGCTTTATCACCTTATGGAATAGGGTGTCATTGCATGAAGAACCAGTCTTTGTTATGAATGTTACCAAAAATTAGATATGAAAGGATCCCAGTTTAGTGAAATAGAAACTTAAGCAGTATTAAACTGTGACTTAATCTACAGTAACACTCTCTTGAACCAAGAATTGCAGTATATTGTGAAGTTTAGGATTAGAATGGAAGACTCCTGCAGCTATTGTTGCTTTTTTTAAAAAAAAAACCCAAACATTCTGTTGTGGAACAATACTAACCTGCCGATTGAACGCTTTATTTAAAAATAGAAAAGAAAAAGGGAAACACAACAGCAAAAAACCCCCCACAACCCAAACAAAAACCCCTTAGCTAAGAATTTGAAGTTGTATTTGATATTTATGGAGTTCTTCCACTAGATGGCGGCAGTGTCTTTCCTTTGGTGTAAGGCTGTGCCTGTGGAAGCTTTTCTCTGCGGACTTCTCTGCATCTACACATTGATAGTAACAATGGAGTGTATAAATGAACAGTGGTGAGTTTCTGGGCTATATGTAATAGTATTACAATTCTTACTATAGGCTTTTCTATTTCAGGTTACTTATGTTTGGATCCTATGAAAGAGAAACAAATGTTCATTGCACAATGGAGCTGAGCAGTAACGTCTGGGAAGAAAAATCAAGAAGTTCTATTAAAACGGTAAAAAAAGTTATAATCTTGGCATATTGCAGCATGTGTTATACTCTTAATACATTGTCTAGAAAGAGTGTATCTTTGAACAATCAAATGGGTGATACAGCAGGAAAAAAAGCTCAAAACATAACAGACCAGTTATTTACTGTTTAATCCAAAGTGTTTCACTGCCAAATTGACACATACGGATAACGTCATGTTCAGTTATCACAACTGTGCTTGAAATGTACCTGGTTTGAATATAATGTTAACTGTCCATATGATTTAGAGCAAATATTGTGAAATATACATTTTTATAGTCTTGTTATATTTGGGTGGGGCAATGTTTAGAAAACAGTGAAGAAGATTCACCTGACTTTCACTGGCCAGTAGTCTGTTCCCTTCTGGTGTGAGCGTGGAGGACAGGCATGATCGGAGGGCAGCTAACACGACTGACCTCCTCCTTTCCCCTGTATTTTGTAAAAAAGTAGGCAATTGCCCTGCGTCTCCCTTTTTGAGAACATATGAATCCTACTCTGCTAAAGAAATGTACTTTTACAAGTGTCTGCAAATACAGAAGGCAGTAGTATTGGTGGTATTGTAAGTGAATCTTTTACTAATTATCATACTTCATAACATGGAGTTTAGCAGCATACAGCCTCCAAATTGCCTTTCTTCTTGTGTATGTGTAAGGAGGAGAGTTACCTGTCTCTCTTTTTTTTTCTTCAAACAAGATGTGCAATGTATGGAAGACTCTTTCACATTAGAGTGATATTGTGGCAGTCAGCAAATTGAACTGGGCTTATGGTGAGCAAGAAGCAATGTGCTTATTGGAAAAAAACAATGAACCAAAAAAAAACCAAAACCAAAAAAAAACCAAAACAAAACACCCACTAAACCCAGAATCACAGAATCACAGAATCACAGAATAGTAGGGGTTGGAAGGGACCTCTGTGGGTCATCTAGTCCAACCCCCCCGCCGAAGCAGGGTCACCTACAGCAGGCTGCACAGGACCTTGTCCAGTCGGGTCTTGAATATCTCCAGAGAAGGAGACTCCACAACCTCCCTGGGCAGCCTGTTCCAGTGCTCCGTCACCCTCAGAGAGAAGAAGTTCCTCCTCATGTTCAGACGGAACTTCCTGTGCCTCAGTTTGTGCCCATTACCCCTTGTCCTGTCACTGGGCACCACTGAAAAGAGCTTGGCCCCATCCTCCTGACACCCACCCTTCAGATATTTGTAGGCATTTATAAGGTCCCCTCGCAGCCTTCTCTTCTTCAGGCTGAACAAGCCCAGTTCCCTCAACCTCTCCTCGTAGTGGAGATGCTCCAGTCCCCTCACCATCCTTGTAGCCCTCCGCTGGACTCTCTCCAGTAGCTCTTCATCCTTCTTGAACTGGGGAGCCCAGAACTGGACACAGTACTCCAGATGAGGCCTCACCAGGGTAGTGTAGAGGGGAAGGAGAACCTCCCTTGTCCTGCTGGCCACACTCTTCTTGATGCACCCCAGGATCCCATTGGCCTTCTTGGCAGCCAGGGCACACTGCTGGCTCATAGTTAACCTGTCGTCCACCAGGACACCCAGGTCCCTCTCCGCAGAGCTGCTCTCCAGCAGGTCCACCCCAAGCCTGTACTGGTGCATGAGGTTGTTCCTCCCCAGGTGCAGGACCCTGCACTTGCCCTTGTTGAACCTCATCAGGTTCCTCTCTGCCCAGCTCTCCAGCCTATCCAGGTCACGCTGAATGAAGCTTTAAAAAGACTTTATGTTAACGGTTGATTTCATGCAAAGAAATCACTGGAACAAAAAAAAAGTGTGTCCTGCATTTTACCCTCTGCTGTCTGAGTGCGGCTAGCTTAAGCCCTGTGCCTTTGTTATGTCTGACAGGAGTTGTGTTTGGAGACCACAAATGTTTTACAACTGGAGCAGCAAGAATCCAGAATTTCAGCATCTTGTTCAATTTCTGTAATTAAATTCCACTTTGCATTGTGTTTAAAACTCCTTGTGAAAAAGGCTGTGACACTAGTTTTCAGCTTACTGTATTATGCTTTTCCGCACAGGGCGTATGGCTGAGGAACAGACAGAAAGCCTCTTCATGCCATCTTAGCTGCTGTGTTCTCAGTCCAGCGAAAAACTTGAAGGGAGGGTAGAGGTTCATCTATTGCTCTCATAGGAACCTGTGACGCTGGGTGGCAATTAGCCTTCTGAGTGGGCAGGGAAATGATGAGCAAGGAGCCTGCAGCTGGAGTGGAGACCGAGACCCTTCAGAGAAGAACTTTCTGGAGTATGGCTCGGCAGCCAGCCATCACAGAAACTCATGGCAGCTCAGGGCTGCATTCTCCAGAGTTATCTCTGTCTCGGCCCCCTCTCAGCCTGCTCGTAACGCAGTCGGTGGTGTTTGTGTGGCTGCGAGTGAGCTGTGTCAGCTCCCTGGGCTGGCTTGCTGCCTGACAGCCCCAGCCCCAGTGGAAGGGAGAAGGAAGGGTGGGATGGCAGCAGCTTCAGCTGGTTTAAGGTGCTGAAGCATGGCATCGCCAGGGGTGATGGCATGAAGCGTTCTGGGGTCCTGGGACGAATTTCTGAATTTGCTGAACTCCGGAGATTGCTAGACTTCATTGAAGCACTAAGCAGGAGGTAGATCTGAGTAATTTATTTTCAGACCTTTTTGTTTAATCTGTTTTATGCAGCAGTTTTTAATTTTGTGTAACTTTATCTAGTTTGTTTTATTTTAAAGGTTTAAGCCCCTTTGCATAGCCACATAAGGATAAGGTAGGAGCAATTCAGCCTTAGTAGTAGGGCCAGTTCATAGTCTTAACTCTTTCCTAATAAAAAGAAATCACACAGAATCACAGAATGGTAGGGGTTGGAAGGGACCTCTGTGGGTCATCTGGTCCAACCCCCCTGCCGAAGCAGGGTCACCCAGAGCAGGCTGCACAGGACCTTGTCCAGGAGGATCTTGAATATCTCCAGAGAAGGAGACTCCACAACCTCTCTGGGCAAGAAATATTTCAAAATTTTCAAAATAGAAGCAATACTGCCAACATTAAAAAAAAAAAAAAAAAAAAACACCCAAAAAACCCCCAACAACAAAAAAAAACCCCATACCCACAAAAAAAAAAGTAAAAAAAACCCCAACCAAACAACAAAAAGCCCCAAACAATTTTGGGATCTGGACCTGATCCTGCTAATACTTACTCATGTGAATGACAGTTTTGTTAGGGTAAGCTGTGTATGAAACCATGCACGGATCTGCAGTGTTGATGCCCTGGCAGTGAAGGTGGCAGTACGCTGATTTACGCTTCTCAGGACAAATTAATTAGTGCTTATTTTTAGATAATTTTGAGTAGCAATATTGGAATATATTCTTTCTAACAACAGAAGAGAAAAGAAAAAACACTCTGCAGACAGGGTGGTACTGGTGTGTTTGTGACAGCAGATGGCAGTAGGACTGAACTGGTGAAGGCTGGAATGGCTCCTTTGTAAACCCGCAGGGAAGTACTCAGTGTGAGATGCTCTCAACTCATCTTCTGTTTCAGCATCTATAATGAAATGGCAGGTTTTTAAAATTTCTTAAGCTTTTGGAAATCTGGCCTGCAATGTACAGCAAGATTTTTCTGTGCATCTGTGTTGCAGTCCTTCATCAAGCGTCGTTCAAACACGGCTTGCCAGAGAGCAGAGACCAGCATTGCTGCATCCCTAGCTCTGCTGGCAGTGTGGAGAATTCACCCTGCTCAACCACCTTGAGCTTTAGGCCGTTAGATAGGCAGCCTTTGCTTTTGAAAATCTTGATATGGTAGAATATAGAAACTGAAAATCAGCAACTTGCAGAACTGCTTTTTGCTGCTCAACTTATATCCGACAGATGTAGTGAAATCAGGGAAGTCTCTTTTCCTTAGGAAATCAGGTTAAATGTACAAGTTAAGTTACAAAACAGTAGGATGTCTCACTGGGTGGCAAGAGTATTGCCACAGATACTGAACAAAGAAAGAAGTGTTGCTAACACACTTAACACTGGAACTTAGTTGTTTTTCTCAGATTGTAACTGTGTGAATAGTTAAATAGGAAGTTATAAAGAAAAAACATCGTGATATTTTCCAAACAAAAAGTTTACTTCTATCCTTAATTGTGCTTTTTAGGTTTAATGCAATGTTAACCACAAGGCAGATGATTGCAATATTTAATCTCTTTCAAACATTAAATCCTTCTTTTAATGCTCACATGTGCAATAATTATTTGACATGTAGTTGTTAGAATGAATAACAACTTCAGAAACTGCAGAGGAGAAACGCTAGACTAAGTTGAAGTGAAAAGTAGAAAGACGTGTTCTGGTCCAAAAGCATCTAATTTATGAGTCTCACATAGGCATGACACTACATCCTCTGATCCAGACTATGTTCTACAAAGCTTCTGAGGAAAATTCTCATACCTTTCTACATTTCCTGGCATTTTCATTCCTTTTATTATGTTAGTAGAAGTGATAAAAGATTAGACAGGTTTAATACTTCATAATGAATTTTGGCAAGACTTTAATCTGATCCCATTATTCATGGAATATTAGTAGGTGTCAAAATTGGTTTTGAAAAAAAGATGCACTATTGCTGAACATATCTGGAGCATTATTGAAGTGTCAGTTATAATACAAAGGTGTCTTGGGCTTCTGCTTATCAAATCAGTCTGAAACACCAGTGAGACTTCTGAGAGGTGATTTGGCACATTCTGACATGACACATGTAAACATTCTTAAATATCTTAATTAGTAGTACATGCTGCTGTAATTAAAATTAATCACTGCATTGCTATGTAAAATGAATTATGTATGGATAGGATGCAGCAATTAGCATTAGCAGCATTGGATTACTAGACAGATGTTCTATGGCTAAATAATTAAATATATCTAAATAATTAGATATATGTTTGTAGATATTAAATGGAGGCTTTGTCATAGATGTGGTTATGTCCACTGAACTGCCAGTTAGCAATACCAGATTGATTTCTACAAACAAAAACAATTGTTCTGTTTTTCCTTGGAGCCCATCAGTGGACCCCTGGCCTTATTACACTTGGTGAGAAACTTGCTGCTGACTTCAGCTGTGCCAGCGCTTCACATATAGTATGGTGAAAGAATAATGTAATTTTTCAGCAGAAACTGGAGTTACTCTGTGAATGAAAGCAAAACACAGTTTGCCTTCCTTAAAAGTGGTGGAAGAATGGACGTAGAGATATCTTGAAGTACTGGTAACAGGGAGCTGAGGTAGCTCTGCAGCTGTGAGTACCCCTGACGTTGACTGTGCGATGCTGGGAGCGCTCTGCGGGGGCTCAGCTGTCCTGCGTGTGCCAGGCGCTGGCACTGTCCTCTGGCTCCAGCGCTGTAGAGAAGAGTGAATCAAGAGTAGAGTTGTGTCAAAACTGGAATCTTATGGACTGCTCTGCATATCTTGGTAGTCACTTTGCCTTTCTTTAGGTGCTGATTTTTCTGACAGGTGAATTGGTTTTCTACAATTTGTAGAAACTATTGCAAATAGATTGGTATCTTCTGATACTCTGACACCTAGGAAGCGTGTACAAACTCTAAACGGTTCGTGCTTTTTCTTGGTTGTATGAACGTAAAGTAATGGGGAAGAGGTGCTCGACTGCAAAACAAAAGGTCTCTTCCAAGTTTTCTCTTAAGTCTTTATTTTTTATAGAAATTCAGGAGCACAAGAGAATCATTACCAACCCTGAAATAATTAAGTCAGATAATATAAGAAAATTGTGAGAAAGCACCTTTAAATTCTGGTTTCAACTAAAGCAATGTCTGACATGGTACTGTGGGAATAGCCACAGTTTCGTGTTCCAAAAGGTGGTAAGTGTTGGGGCTTTTTTGTTGTTGGGGTTTTTTCAACTATTTTGTTGGATCCCCCTTCTGTAGATACTAACTGTAGCAATACAGAAACTGCATTTTATATTCTGCAAAGTAAAAATTTCCATCTAAAACGCCACATCTAGTAGCCCATAGGATTTACTTTTGCAGCAGTTGTCTCAGGAGCACACAAATATCCTCTGAAGTAATCTAATAATGGAAAGAATTAAAGAATGAAGATAAGCATCCCACCACTTTCTTAGGAGTTCTGCTTGGTGTCTTCTCCAGTTCATTATGAACGTTGTGGTCAGCACTGGAGTAACTGAAGGGGAAGACCAGTGACACCGTCTTTCAATATTGCACTCTGAATTTGTGCATGCGTGTATGTACACATATATAGGCCATGATCTCCACTTTTGGTGAGGTTATCTTGATGGATATGGCCTTTTATAGGTAAATTTAATGGTAACTTTGAAATTGCAGTAGGCAGGCTGGCTGGTACTTGTTTATAAGAACAAAGCAATATTTCTCGGCCTTTCATAAAACTAAATTTCCTTTATCAGGGATTAAGAGAAACTTAAAGGTATTCCAGTACTGTAACGTATGAATGTAAAATGAGAAATAATGTAAATTAAATCTAGCACCTTCTGAAATGAGTTGCCTGAAGATACTAAACTATAATGTCAAAATTTAAAGCAACTGTGAAACGTTAATTTGTAAATACATGGAGTTAAATGCCTCACAGTTGGCATTTCAGTGTGCTTATTTAACAGCCTGCCATTTCAGCATTTAATCCTATCAAACGAAAGGAGGAGGATTAAAGCAAGAGAAGCTTTTTGAAAATGTCACTTTTTATGAAAATTCATGATCTTGTAAAATTTGATAATATTTGTATATACAATGGGGAATAGTTCTGAGATTTGTGCTTTATGTAATATTCTGTAATCCGTCTTTCAAATAAACTTGAAGGCCATCAGGATTTTTTTGGTCTCATCCGAAACATTTAAGCTTTTTGACTCAGGGCTTCGGAAGGCTTTTCTGTGTTTTTTCTGTGATTTATTGGGAGGCCTTCTGTGAAAATGCACTGTAGTTCTTCACAGCTCAAGCTATTGAATATGAATATTAAAAAACCCCACTCACTGCTTTTCTTAGTGCATGTATGTTCAGATAGATGTTTAGAACCAGAAGTCAGCACTCCAGTCACGGCCTGACCTGATACTTCTTGCCTGCTTATAAATCCTTTAGAAGCTATCGTGTACTGCATCTGAGGGCGTGCGTACGCTCACCTGGGACAGGTAGAATGCAGAGCTTGCAGCAGTTTTGCATTTGACAGGAGCCAATACTAGATACATCATGGGCAACCAAGTCTATAGCTTCCCTGACATGCGATTTCTTTCTCCTGATGTCCAAGCTTGAAGTTGTGATCCTTCCCGGCCTCCCCTGGAGTGCTCCAGAGATAGAATGCTTGCAATGAATCTGACTTGCCGAGTTTCAAATTTAAAATACCAGATAAAAAGATTAATGGATAAATAACTTGAGTGAGAAGAATCTGTAACGAGCAGGGCTTAATGCTCTCTGTGTGTGCTTGCGCATCCCCAACTCTTACTTGAAGAGCTGCCAACAGAACTCATCATGGTACTCGCACTTAAGAGTTCTCCTGCAGCCAGGTATTTGTCTCATATAGTGAAATAAGTCTATTTTGCAGCCACTTAATTCCAGTCTGAATCTCCATTATATTTTGTAACAGAGTTGTATTGCAGGTGCCACTGGTGATACTGTCTATTCAGGTGGGGTCTTCCAGCGTGGTATTTTGCAGGGTGTTGTACTCTCTGAAAGTGTGGTAGTGACCACCTCCTGGTTCATCGGAAAGAGCCGTGGGAGAGGCCCCAGCCTTTGACGGGCATGCTGGGTGAATTCACCTTTGAGACCTCTCTCTATGAATGTTCTAGGACAAAAATTATTTAAAACTTGAGGCTTGATCAGGGATTAGTTCTGTTGTTTTAATGCTTTTTACAGAGCTG
The DNA here is from genome assembly GCF_030867145.1 of Opisthocomus hoazin. NCBI lineage: Eukaryota > Metazoa > Chordata > Aves > Opisthocomiformes > Opisthocomidae > Opisthocomus > Opisthocomus hoazin. The sequence goes on along the minus strand of NC_134419.1, from coordinate 72,813,044 downwards.
ATAAACAACATTCATTTTTGCTGTGTGTTTTTTCCTTGAAGGTTACTCACGTAATAACCAACCTGTAGTACAGATTCTTTGAGTTACCTTGTAGCTGCCTATCTTCCATATCCTCCTGATAGTACCCAGTTTGAATAGCAATTGTAAGCTTTTCTTATCTTACTTTTTAACTTACAACATTGCGTTTAAAATATAAAACTATGAAGTAATCACTAAGATGTATTTTGCTTAAAAATGCTTGTTAAAGCTAAGGCACACAGTTTTAGCATGTCACTCACTATATTGTCACTAGATCTGGCGCTGATGACTTTTTTTGTATTCTTTTCATCTTTTCTGCTGCATGTCCAAATATTGGATGTGGTAAAGAGTTTTAAGTAGGTTTTACGGCAGCTGTGTTTCTCATTTGCAAAGAAATTGATTTACAGTGATAGCTGATCTTGCTAAATAAATAGATGGTTGATGCATGAGAGCTAACTTTGTTTGTATAAACAGTATGGCCTATTGTAAGAGAGATAACAGTGTTTCATTGACCAAAGTAAACAAAGTGGTTTCTGGGTAATTCAGTATATTTCTGAAATGACTATCTAAACTGTTTTGTTACATCCTATTGCAAAATTATATGGCTGGATGAGCCAGCAGCTCAGGTTGGAGGTTGCTGCACGTGGCTGGAGTTGAAGAGGGACTTAAACACAGATATCCACAACCACCTCTGGAAGAATAAACTGTTTTCTTTCTCATTGGTTTGTAGTTCGTTTTCCTCTTCGGTCTTCTAGTTTACTTTTAAAATACATTTTCTCAGAGCACCTTTAAAAAAGTTAACCTCTTCTTAACATACTAGTTTTTTTCAGATTGAGAGACTGAGATCTGCTCCTACTAAGGAGATAGTATTGGATTGAAACTAATTTACCCATTCGTATGGATTTTAGTGATGTTGAGGTCCTGATTTGGTAGGGAGACATTACCAAGTAAACTGGGCATGTCAAAAACTGTCTCCTTCCATTGGAGAACAGTTACATTTCCCAAAACAACAAAGAAGTAAGGAGCCTGTGTTCGAATGTTCAATTACTGAACTAAAATGTATTTTCCAGGTTGTAACAACACAAAGAGAGAAAGCCTGGGAGTAGGTAGAAAGTCTCAGAAAAGGGGCCTGTGGCTGTGAGTAAAAACACTTGTTAAGAAATAGCGAGGTACTGGCAGTTGGTGCTCACATGCTCTCCTAAAAGGTGACTTCTAAGATCTGTGTGAGACACATAGGGGTTTGATACATGGCGAAGTGGTAGAGGTGTTTTATTTCTGACTGCAAGTTCCTCAGTGGTAACTTGTCTGTGAGTTACTCAAAGTAGTTCATCACGTGGAAGTTTGTCTTGCAATTAAGCAAGAGAAAATTACATTGTCATTTCTGCGGATTGTCAAAGGAGAGGCGAGTGCTTGTAGCTCTCACGGAACAGCTGCTGTTTACCTTCTGACCCATCGGTGCCTTCAGTAATCTGGTATTGCCCTTGGTTCCAAGTATAAACAATTTACCTGTTCATAGACTTCGAAGAGCAGTAAGAACTACTGAGAAGACTCCTGAATACCACTTTATTTGGTTGTTTTTTTCACAGTTTCCAAAGTTTTAGCAATTAAATCTACTGAGTAGCTTTTTGCTAGAAGTTTATCAAGAGCCTGCAGTTAGATCTTGCATTTTATTTTGCATTTACTCTTTGTGTTGTCTGACACCTTCCCATGCTCTCCTGCAGTATGGCAAATGCTGCTGCCGAGTTTTGTCTGCCCCTGTTCTCTACACTGTTTATTGCTGCTGTGGGCTGCACTAGAGAAGGAGCAGAGTTTAGTGTGTGCAAATGAATGTCTAAGAGGAGTTAACTTATTTTAGTAGTATTTTACCCAAATTAGTTACGTGGTTTATTTGTTGCTGTTTTGTTTGTTGGTTTTGGTTTTTTTTTTTACCCTAAGTTGGCAGATTGAGTTTGGAGACTTGACTAGAGTCTTTAACTCCTACTAAATCACTACAAATGGTGGATAACGTCGGCAGACAATTTCTTGAAGTAAAGTAAACCTGCTGCAGAGTGCCCTCCTGGAAAGTTTCGACTTTTCATTTGATAGTCTGAAAAAGGCATAACCAGGCTGGGAGTAATATCGACTCTTTAGCAGCTCATTGTGGCAAAATGAAAGAGCCAGAGTGAAACATAATGGCATACGTTTGGCTGCTGAACTGTGCCATCTGAAATGGAGATGTTTTAGATGACACAAGCTGTAATGTAGCGAGTAGATGGAGACAGCAGAGAGGTAGATGGATTGGTACTTGCTAACTGGTGTTTGTCACCAAGCAAGCAGGTTCTTCAGCACCAAGAAATGGCTTTAGAGCAATGCATGAAATGAAGGGGTCCCAAACAGGTTGGTTATTACAGGCTGCTGTGTAACTGAAAATGTCCTTTGGTTGGTAGGTCATCAGTGGTTTCTGTAACAGAAGTTTGCTTGGCTATTGTTGTTGCTCACTTTTAGTCCCCATAGATGCATCAAAGGGTCTAAAACAAAATGCTTGCTTTTAGTTAGTGGATACACTGAGAGCTGGTCGGAGTTTGTGGCATTCATGTTTCCATCTTTTCTTTGCCCTGATTCCCCACTCGGAATGCACGCTGTACGCCAGCGGGGAGAGGCGTCCGGTTACTCTGCAAGTCTTTAGGGATCCTGAAGCAGACAGTGAAGAGCAAGGGTAGCCAGCAGGAATGCGCTGTGGAAGGTGTGGCCGTACCATGGTTTGGACAAGTTTGTATGTAGCTTATCTGCTGCTGTCTGCAGGGCCTCTGTTCTCATCTGCCCTGGGTTCCTGGTCAGCAGGGGCTGCTCTTGCTTGTGGGCACCTGATTATAATAAGATTATTCTTTTTACACATCTGCTTTGGCCTGCAGCATGCTATATGCTTTGAAGTGTGATTTACACTTATAGTTGTATAAGTGCAGCTGTTTGCATTGATTTTTCTTTTTTAATTTTTTTTTTTCTTACTAATCAGAAGTGTGTGTCTCTCTTGTGGTTCTCTATACGATTCAGGCTTTTGACAGATACATAGGGCCATTGCCGGGTGTTGCCGTCTGGATTTCATCAGTCGCCCTTCTGTTCTGATGAGTTGTTAGAAACGATTGTGTTCAACTCTTTTTGAAAGTTAAGTATATGTTAAATAGGCACACCGGTCCATTGCGATTTAGTCAGAAGTTGGTAAAATAATGCATTTGTCTCTCAGTTCCATTTGATCTATGCAGCTGTTCTGCCTGTCTGTTTGGAAGTGACTTTGTACCCAGTAATATTTTAGATACTCAACTACACATGAAGGAGGGGTAAACTTTGGTTTAAGTCTCAAAAAAAAAAAAATTCCTGAAAACAAAGAGCTGGAGATGGAAAGATACAAAAATGGCATCTCCGGGGCAAACAGTGGCAGAATGCTGGTGCTAAGGTGGTGTGGGAAGCTGGTAGCTCCTGGCACAAATGTAGTTTGGTGCGAGCCACGGCATGTCTTCTTTCTCAGAGTGTGTAGAGGGAAGAGGAGAGCTTATAGGACAAATTGCATTGAAATACTTAGGTTTGTTTTTCACAAAATAACTTGTACATAAACATTCTCATTAGTAGAAGAAATCTGAGCTGCTTGGTTCTGATTCTCATTTGTATATGTACACCAGCTAAATTAAGTTACACTAGCTTAAACAAATGCATAATCAGGTTAAATACCAGGAAGGAATTTGGAATGGAGTTTTCTTAAAGTGTCCTTAATTAGTAATAGATAGTATAATAATAATTATTAGTATTAATGATTTAACTAATGAACCCACCGTTCTTTGATGTAGACATTTGATGCCCTTCAATGGGATGAAAGTAAATTTTCATACACCATAAATAGTTGATATCTAGGGGTCTTGAATTTTGTGATTCAGGTGTCAAAATACGGGCATAAAAACTACTGAGTGACTGCAAAGAAAGCCTTTAATTTTGTGGGAGGAATCTCTTATTCTGAGTATACTTTTATGTAATGTAGGCTTTTTTATGAAGTCAAATGAGTTAAGTAGTTCAGATTCTTGGACTCAAGGTAATGCAGTGTTGTTACATGTGTCGTGTCTTACCTTCCTAGAATGTAATTATTTAACTGAACATTATCTCAACATGACTCTTCATTCTTTTTCTTACTTTCTCCCTCTTAAGTCACAAGCTGAAGCAGAAATTGGATGTTTGTCTCGGTGTTACAATTCTCTTATAGGTCTAGTAGGGTGGAACTCAACACCTGGAGGCAAGACAGAGTAAACAAGGATGGTGCTTGGAGTATTTACATACTGTTATTAAAATTTTCACTGGTTACAATATTGTGGTTATTCTATGTAGAACAGGAGTGAAATCTTGTTTTATGGGCAAAAGTGCACCTTAAGATAAATATTAATGCAGGATAAGTGATTCTTCTTGCTTTTTCTTAAGGGTCACCAAGCATTTTAAAAATACTTTCCATAATTTAAAAAAAAAAAAGGTATAAGCAGGCATTTTGTAATGCAGGTGCAGTGCGTGTTCTCCAAATGCTCAATAATGACAGCAGGTAGAAATGAGAAAGTAATATGAGTGGGCAGTGTAGCAGTTGCCCTGGAAAAGCCTTGGGGATCAAAAAGGGAATTGCTGATTCCCATCATGCGAACGAAATGACTAAAAGGCCATTCTGGTATATTAAGATTAGATATAGCGGAATGATGCTGTGTGAAGGACACCTATGTATCGGAAGTAATCGGTAGTGAATCATCATTAGAAAATGAAGCATTTCCCTTAATGCAGTCTGTTAAAAGGCTGCCTCCATTAAAGTTTTGGTAAGATAAATAGAAGTTTTGAACTTGAATGTCTTTACAGATATTTTAACCAAAAGTCAGCATCTTCAGATCTATACTGATGTCATCTGTTTCCATTTTTAGGTGCTTAGTTTGGAACCACTATCATGTCTGTGCACCCTCAGATCCATTTGATGTTAATTGAAGCTATGTATTTTTTCTAGCTGAAAGAAGGAAACAAAACCAAAAAAAGCCCTTAGAAATCTGAAGCCGGATATGCAGAAAGGTTTTTTTGAAATTTGTAAAAATGGCCATAAAGCTTTTCACATCTAAATGGATATATAAATATACATACACACTTTTCATATGTATGTAGAAGTTGTGCATTTATACAAATACATACACTTAATATATTTAGATTTGTGTGTGTGTATATATATAAAAAATGAAAAACATCAGTTCTTTTTCAGTTAAATTTAAGTGGAAGTCTCACAGATAGCAAGTTGACCGTGCATTAAAAAATGTAGATACCTGTATATACAATAAATAACCCCTGACGAATTGGGCTTAGCTTATCTGAAGTCCATCAGTGCTTACAGCTCCAATGATATACAAAAGAGTCAAGAAATACAAAGATGATGTTTGAGAACGATTGCAGAAATCTGTTTCTAGGTTCCTCAGTAGTTAAATCACACATCTCTGGCAATACGTTAAGGATAGGCTGTACAGCAGCTTGTGAACTAAAAATACAATCACTTTACATAACAACGTGAACTACATGTGAAGTGAGCATAGGATTACAGTGTTCATAACTTTAAAACACAGACAAACATGTGGTCCTTCTCCACGGTATTCTCTCCCCCTTTCAAACCAGTGATTCCCACTGTTCTCAAATCAGATGCACGTTTGTGTAAGAAGAGACAAAAATACACTGTGTATATGATTTCATTGAACTAGTGAAGTATATATCAAGTAACATGCTTACATTATAAATTGCTGTTCAGTCACATTGTATTTCTGTGAAATGTGGAGTCAAAATAGATCAGAGTTATATAGCTTGTTCTCAGGGAGTATGAGAAACGCCATGTGACAAAGGTGTTGATGGATGTTGCACGTACTCATGTATAACATGCATTTACTCATAATTTTTGGGTCTGAGACCTATGTTTAGACTGTAGATAGGGTTGTCCTCTCTATGGACATGTGTGTATAAATAATTGAAAGATGGTTTGGAGGATAGATATGCATATCACAAACTATGTTGACAGCAGACTGCTTAGGCTGCCGCTGTGTTGGTAAGCCCAAGGGCTGAGGCCTTGTCTTCCACGCCGTATGCATCGTGGAGGTTTTACTGGGGTCATAGAATCATTAAGGTTGGAAAAGACCTCTAAGATCATTAAGTCCAACCGTAAACTCAGCACCACCATGCCTGCTAAACCATGTCCTAAAGTGCAATATCTACATGTTTTTTCAACACCTCTAGGGATGGTGACTCAGCCACCTCCCTGGGCAGCCTGTTCCAATGCCTGATCACTCTTTCAGTAATGAAGTTTTTCCAAATACCTAATCTAAACCTCCCCTGATGTAACTTGAGGCCATTTCCTCTCATCTTAATCATCTGCTTCTGGTCCGTCCTTCTGGCCTGCCACGGGTCCGTGTTGGGAGCGTGCTCTCTGGTGGGGCTTCCTCAGGAGGGAATGTATTTTGTCCATGCCAGGAGCACGCTGTGCTGCGAACCAAAGTGCAGTATGTGGAGACCATGGGACATTCTGCCCTAAGAGCACACACCTGGTCTGAACTGAAAAGTAAACGTAGGCATGTACTTTGAGCAACTGTTACATTGCAAATGCCATCTTCGGTGTTGGCTGGCTTGCCACTCCTATTTCTTATATCCCAAATGAGTTTAAAAAAAACTATTAAACTTATGTTGTCATTGACTTGCGCATGGCACAGAGATCTGTCTGAAACAGGTCATGAAGCTTTTCTGTTTTTGTATTCATCGGGGGCGTAGTAAAGAAGTAACTGAGAAGCTGTTGAAGCCTGGGTTAAACTTCACCTCCTGTGGGGTGGCAGGGAGGTGGGTTGCTTGTGAGTGGATTTATATTGTGAAGCAAGGCTGGTGCAGAAGTAATTTTGTGTAAAGAACTAGAGATCGTGAAAAGAAAGTGTTTCACGTAACAGCATAGGAGAAGAAAATGTGGAGGTATGTAGCTGCTCATATGTTAAGTATTTGGGAGGGGGGAAACTGGGCAAGACAGGTTAGATGTGATATATATCACTCAAATCCCATCAAATAGCTCAACATGGAAAAGAAACAGGTAGCGATGATGTGCAGGTGAATATATTCTTCTGTGCAGGTAGCTTGATTTCTTGTGATACTTAATGCGAAGCAGCTACACTTGCTTTAGTAGTCATTTGTTATGTCTTTGAACTGTTGCTTTACTTTGGAGGAGTGAAGTCTAGTGCTGAGTATTGATGAGATGAGAATTTTGAAAGTGCTTCTGAGTTTCCTTAGTTGTGATGTCCTGTTAAAGCACAGGGAACTATGGGAGAGGCAGAGACCAGTTTGTTGATGGGTAGGGTTGCTTTCGTTGTTTCAAGGCTGATGTGAATGTGCCTGAATAGCAGGCCCGCAGTTTAGAGCTGAAGAAGGTTCTCCACTTAAGTGGGGTCAGATGTGTTGGGAGTAGAGTACTGCACTCACTCTGTGTTCAGCACGGGAGCTTAGGAAGACCCTGGCGACAGCTCCGCCACTGAAGCGGCCGTGCCAGCAAGGAAAAAATAAGGTGCTCAGGATAGAGTTGTTAGCTGGAATTTCCTTGAAAGCTTCCAGTAAGGAAAATACTCTAGGTGCTAGGAAGTGTATTACTTAACCAAACCAGTTCTCTAAGCAGCACTTAGAGATGTAATATCTGTTAATTATTGAAGGAGAAAGCAGGCACGGCAGTAATGGAGAGTAAATAAGGACTTAGCTTGGTGCGGGAGACCAGGTGTGATGATGAATAACTGCATCAATTCAGCTGCATAGACAGAGAGCAGATGATGTATGACGAGAATAATACTGCCAACAGTCACAGGAATAGGAAGGTCATGGGAGTGGAGTAGCTGTAAATGTTTGGCTAGCATGGAATCTGAACAGTCCCTGATCATTGTATGCTGTCTGTAGGTTATAGAAACTCCCAGGAAATGTGTGGCTGTACTCTCAGAAACGTTAAGCAGCTGGCTGCAGCAGAAAAAGCGGCTCGGTTTCAAGTATTTCTTCGTGTATATATTATATATATATATGTAAACATAAAACTAGAGTCAGAGTAATTCAGAATGGAGGGGACCCCGAGGCCATCCGGTCCCAGGTCCCCCAGGTCAGGGCTAGGCTGGCGCAGCCGCTCGGGTCCCTGTTCAGAGGGGCCCTGGCAGCCAGGCACTGCCAGCTGGTTAAAAAGCCTTTCTCTTCAGACTTTTTTTGCTTGTGAAATAGTATGTGACAGCCTATACTGTTACACGGGGAGGGAGGGCAGCAGAGCTGTCTGAACTGATTTCAACTAGTTAAATAAAAATAATTCATAAAAAGAGTAATTTAGTCTTGAGACCAGCCTAGGACTATTTCTATAGGCATGGATTCAGATGGAGTAAAATTTCTTTGTGTTGCAGGCAGTCCAGGCAGGAGGTAGTTTTAGCCTGAGAAATCTCTTAACAAAATTTCTTCAAGGTATGCCTGAGCTTACAGACCTGCAGGAAGGAGAAAATAGTAAATATGTAATATTTTTGTATCTTATATTAAACTTCTGTAGTCTGCCTACAATGAGTGTTTATCCAAAACATGGGAATATCTATGATGGATTTTTATTCCTTGCAAATAATACTTGAGCAAAGAATTTTTTTTAAACTAAGTTTTTTTGCCAGGTTTGATAAATGTTTCTATTGCCACAAAAGTTTTTGAAGTTTTAGCTATTGGAAAAGAATCTGAAATAACGTAAATTCTAAAAAGATGTTTGTAATAACTAGGAACGAAGTTTTGGCTGCCGTTGTGAGCAAAGGTATTCAGATTCTTGCCAGCTGATGTGTAGAAGTGCACGGTCTTGGTTACATGTGATTGAGATAACCAGGAATTGTAATTAATTCCTGAACTTTAAAAATAGCTATGAGGAGGAAGTAATTTTGTAAAAGGTCGTTAAAGCAATATGCTCTCATGTCTAATAATTGGAGTGAAAGTAAAGGAGATTTACTAGAAAGTTAAAAAACAGATTCTAACCAAGGTCACACAATTTCTGGGTTTGTTTTGACAGCTGGAAGTAGAAACTGATAAAGGCATTGAAAATGCGTCCTGGACAGACTACGCTCTTTTTTGCATGTTCAAAAAATAATTTAGTGGAGCAAAGAGATCGCTCTTGATATTGCCAAACCCCCAACCCACTGCATAACTCTTCAAATGCTGAAATAAATATTTTATAACTACGGTAGGAGAGAAGTGAGGAATGTTGCTGTGGCTGCAGGAGGAACAGCTTAGGGAAAGATGCTGTATAGGGCTTGACTGTGTCCTGGGCGTCTTTAGGGAACGGGAGAGGTGCAAGCTGATTCCTTTTTCTGTCTATATCAAATCAGAAAATAAATCTTTGACATGAAATGGGGCACTCTCTTTTTTTTTTTTTTTTTTTTTTTTTTTAAAATGTTACCAACTTCTGAAAGGAATTCTTCATGCTAGATTTTTTTTTTTTTTCCTTGCTACGTGCTGCTTGGTGGCTGGTGCCTAGCAGCCCTACAGATTACTAGATAAGCTTCAAGCATTACGCATTGCTAAATGCAGAGTGAGGAGTATAAATTATATTGTTAACAGGATAAATGGATTCTGGTTTTTAAAGGTGGAATTTCTGTTGAGGCAACAGCATAAATCCAAAATGTAAGAGAGCAATGGCTAGCCAGCCATTACTTGAGAGAGAAGATTTTGCGAGTAGATCATGAACAAGAAATGTGTAACAGTCATCATTTTATCTGTCTATGGGTATCATACATTCTGTGTATATTTATTAAAGAAAGAATAGCAGTTGAGAATGCTGAATGAGCAGGAAGCTAGTGACCAGCAGTTAGCCAGAAACACTTTAAAGCAATGCCTTCTGTAAGAGCGAGAGGATGGCTGATACTCAAAACTTGCATGGGTGCGCTGTACATGCAAACATGCTTTTTTAATCTGTCTCTCTCTTCACCTGTTCCCTTAACATCTCCTTTAGTTCCCTTCTCTCAGTATTGCTGCCATTTAGCTTGAATACTTGGTATAGTATGACTGTTAGCTAGGGGTCTTAGCTAATGTAAGGATGAATTTTTAATTTGTTATTGTTAGTATTGCAATTTTTTGGTATTTAACAATTTCAGAGAATTATATTTGGTCATACTGTATTAAGGTAGTTGTCAACTCAGTGAGTGCCCCGTAAGTCCGGAGGCAGAAGCTTGATATCCATGTCAAAGCATCTCATCAATCGTTGAGAGAGTCTCATTTTCAGATGCAGTTAGGTCTCTCTCTTTTTATATCCCTATGAGTATCTGTATACCTGTATAACACTTTTCTTGAAGAAAGCACAGTGACTTGTGAAACCTATTGTTTTGAGCTGCTCTTTGAAGGAAAAAAAAAATAAAATTTAACCAGGCAGAGACTTAAACCAGGAGGCAGTGCGGTTTGGCTCGAGTCCCTCTGTTAGCCCTGCGCCATCATTAAGGCTTTACCATTTGTGTTCCCCCACCAAGGCATGGCCACAACAAGCCCCAGGTAAACTTATCTGGTTCTCTGTCGGGGTGAATTGGCTGTGGGGTCCCCCATCTTGGCAGGGACACCCATCCCATCATGGCAGCCTGGCTGCCACAGCAGTGCCAAGGGTGCTGCTGCGGGACCACCCCGTCCCTCCCCACGCGCCGCTGGGCTGGAGTGCATCTTGCCACTTGTCCCCATCAGGGCTGTGTTTGTCCCTGTGAACCACAGCGCTGTCAGCTGCCACGGAGAAGGGCCTTAGAAAAAAACCTGTTTATTCCTCGTGGAAGCAAGCACGCTCACTCTCTGTGTAATAAAGTCATAGCTCTTTAAATAAGTATATGCAACATATTACTTGATTTCATCATCATACACAAGTCATGATCCTTGCATTTTGTTTTTGACCTTGGGCTGCTTTGTATGCAGCGTACTGTTGCCAGTTCAGGTCAGACATCTGGGCTCGTGTGAAAATGGCAAAAACAAATAATCAATGATGCTTCTGCTGAAAACATCTAAATTACAGGCCGTTGCTGGTATTTGTATGACTTAGCAGTGTAGAATTGCCTCAGTTTTAATTATCTTGCAGTGCTGTTCTTCAAATGGTATGAAAATACGTCAGTCAGAGGCTACTTCTGTGAGCCTTCAGAGTTTAGCAAGAAGGACAAGCTGTGCAGGATGAACACACGTTTACTCATTGTGATTTTCTACTGGCACTGCAGGCTAACAGGCTCCTAAGGAAAAAATAAAGCACTGTGCAGATAGTTTTGCGTTTTTAGCTCCCCAGATGGTCTTTTTTGTCTTGCAAAAAGGACAATTCTTCATACTTTTCTCCAGCAGAATATATTGTAATATGTGCATGGTGGTCAGTACCCAAGTGTAACATTGTACACAAATAGGTGGTTGAAAATCTGAGTTTAAACTGTGGGTTTCTTGGTGGTTGATGTACATTAATAAAGTTCTAATAATCAGAGGTCATGGAAATGGGAAAATTAGGAGTGTTTTGCCATGATACCGCACCCATGGACTTGCAGACTGCAGTTCTCCAGTCCAGATCTATTTTTTTTTTCTGTCTCCATCCTCCTTTCCCTTCCCATCTCTACATATGCAGTGTCTTCACCAGGGCTCCTTCCCCCAAACTCTGACTGAATGTAATTTCTTCGGCACTTTTTTTCTTAGGCTTTTTAGTGTGTTCCAGAGGATAGAAAAGCAAGTAACTTTTGAGTTAACACATCTCTTGTTCTCAGGAGCTATAGTGGGAGTTAAATGACTGTGTAACAAATTGAGAACAAGTTAATGATTAAATTTGTAATTTTGTATCCTGGAGCTTTGCTGTGAGACTTCTTTTTTTTTTTTTTTTTTTTTTTACTGCAAGGTATTTCATCATTCATCACACTGCACATTTGTTTTTTCTATAGAGCTCTAATCTCTTAAACCTGTAGGTTTTCAAATCAGATAATTAAAGTATCAATTTAAAACAGCAACCTCAGACTTTGAATACTTAGTATTGAATGTGTCATTTATGAACAGTGACTTTTTTAGGGCAACAGCCTTACTGTGCTGGTCAAGGAAGTATAGTACCACGGTCTGATATGAAGTGTTCAAATTGTGTTGCACAGAATGTTTTCATCAACATCTTGGATGCAATTTTCAATTTTCTTTTGTTTGATAAACCTCATTCAAATTAGTAAGTACACTGAATTATCCATACTTAAGAAATCAAAGAAACAAATAACTCATGGTTTCAGAACTGATGCAGATTCCATCCCTGTAATATGTAGAAAGGTATTTACCACTTGTAAGTAAACAAGATCTATTTAAGGACAGCTTTTGTCATGCATGTGCATTTGACAGTCTTCCTCATCCAATTCATTATGACTTATTTTTAAAAATATATTTATTTTGCAGGCATGCCATGGTATTGACTACTGCTTTGTTCGTTTTTAAATTCAGTGAGTGAGCTGTAGATTCTTTGGTGAAGGTGATTTTTCAGAGTCCCAAGCAAGCCCTGTTTCTGGTGATGGAGGAGAGAAGGCAGAAAGGGAAATAGAAAAATGTTGCTTTATGAAATCTGCTGGGTATTTTTCTTCTGTATTTCACCAGCTATCAATAAGATCTGTTGCTAATTTAAAAATAATAGAGCATAAACCCAGAGTATATCAAGTTACAGTGAGTGCTGAAGTTAAAAGAAGTTTTTAAGCTTGACATAATTTCCTATTCATTCTTTCACTTACGTTACGGTTGGGAGATGAGGAATTGGTATATATTACTTCCCTGAGCCAGAAAATACTTTGAAAAACCCAGTCACAATGGATGGACTTTGACTTCCATTACAGGTAGTGTTCTGCTCCTTGTTATAATTTCCTTTTTGACTCCTAATAAGCTGTTTCTGGAAGAGTATTTTTCTTTTAGCACTTTTGCATGTTTCATTGTTAGTGTTTTGGGGTCTAACATTAGTTTCTGGTACATTCTGCTACCTCCAGAAATACGTGGGGGGAGGTAAATTATGGGAGGGATTTCTGCCAGGATCATGACTAAGCTTCGTGGTAATGCACAGTCCCAGTCTCAAACATTTCACGGAAATCTTTGTGGCATAGAGAAGTGTTTTTTGTTTGTTTTGGTTTCTGGATATCCATTGTAATAAAGTGTTTTCATATCCTAGAAATGGAGGATATTAATGTCTTTGTCTAAGTAGTGACACCAGTTCTGTTTTCTTGTCACTCGGATATCCAGCTACAGGGGAAAAAAACCCCACGTGTTTTGTTGGCCAGTTACGTGATCAGACTGGTTATATGGAGAGAAAGCCAAACCATTCTGTGGTTCAGACCTTTGGATCTTCATGAGGCATTTATAGAAGCTAGGCTGCAAAGATTGATAGCACGTTAATTCCAACTTACAGCTAATGTTCACTTTCTAAATCATTCTTCGGATATATTGGGAAGTTATCTTTTTTGGGAAAAAAATAATCTAGAGTGTTTTTCAAGTGCAAAGCAAACATAGGTAGGTATTGATTTCTTTTGTAAAGTGGATTGTTGGTATTTGACTTTGGTGTAGAGATCTTTCTCGGTTTAATAGTTGTGGCAATTTTTGTAAGTGATGAATGGTAACAGTATGAAAATCTGGCTTCTAGGTGTGCTGTTGTCTTGGTGCTGCTGATTAGATGTGACACTGAGCTGCTGTTTCACTGCCTGGCAGCGACTTGTGCCCTATAACCATAAACAAATTGATTTGATGTGATGTGTTCAACAAAATAACAAGAAATAGATGTATGATCGTGGAAATCTTTACTGGTCATATAGTTATGTATTTAAACTGCAGTGTTTTGGCCAGAACTTAATTGAAAACAACTCAGTGTGGTTTGGCTCCTTGCTACGTAGAGAAGGATTATTATATACAAAACTTTGGCCCTCTTACAGCCATTATTGAGAATATGCTAGATATAAATCCTCATCTCTTTTGGTCTTGGTAATGTAGAATTTCAGAAGAAAAGTGATCTTCTGGTTTTACCAGGCAAAGGGTGCGGTTGGGTTTGCAACAGGAACTTTGTTTCGATACAGACGAATCTTCTGTTTAATCTCTGAAGTATTTAATATCTGAAGAGCTCTTATAATGACGAATCGTTTTCCTACATCTGCTTTCGTTCCTTTGGGTTTAGCTAGTTCTGTGGAAACGTAGGAGTCTGAAAAATGATCGGGTCACGCAGGAGATTATTGGGGCTTGTGCTTTTCTTTAGTAGCCATCTAGCTATTAATATTAATGAGACATATAACAGTTGTCAAGAGGATTGTATGCTTATGCAGTGGAGAAATAACTCTTCACTTAAGTCCTGTAATATTTCAAATTGTGTAATTATGTTGGTTCTAGGTACATGTGGGGTCCCTGTTACTTAGACAACATTGTTGATAAGTGTGTATTTTGTACTACCCAAAATTTTAGTGGTTTGTTTGTAAGAGTAGAGGGTTTTTTACATATTTTTTCACACTCTTGTGTAAGCAGCTGTTTTAAATAGGTGGGATCTTTAATCAGTCAAGTGTCACTGTGTGATTTCCTCAGCTTTGGTACAAAGCTTTACCTGGGAGGCTTGCTGGAGTTGAGGGCGGTGTTGGGGGTCTGGGAGAGCTGGGGGGCTCCATGCTGCTGCTGCTGCCTTGGCCTCTCCTGGCCCTGCCGCTGCCCCGGCGGCTCCCAGCGCTTCCTCGGAGCAGCTTCGGCAGCGGTTCTGCACCCGCCTCCAATCCAGGGCTTGTGCTGCAGATTCCCAGGCGAGAAATATTGGTGAAGCTCCTGCTCGTTTCGGAAGATGAACTGTACTCCAGGTGTAACTGTGCAGTGAGCATTGCTCTTGCTCTAAAGAAAACACTTCTGCTCTAGAATAGCATCCACCAGAAATAAGAAGTTTATTCTTTCCATCAACACTTTTCCTTCAGAAATGTAACTTTTAAGCCCTTTAAAATGTGACTTTTAAGCCCATTAGTGAGAGCTAAGTGTTATGATTTGAATGCATTAGGAAGTAGTATTGTATGTTTAATTTCCATGGAAACTGGCATCTGTGAGGCATGTTACTGTAACTACAGTGGATAATAACTTTTCATATTTTTAGTTTTGATGGCAGTATCCGTGCCGGTAATCAGGTGGTTAGTGCTGCTGGGTGCAATAGGCAGAATTGTCAAGCAGTTTCTCTGTGTGGAGAAGTGAATATTATTTCCGTTACAAAGAATGTTTACCTGATAGTGTACTATTTTGAATAGATCACATGAAGATTAGTAGTAACTGTTTATCACTGTTAATTAGGTACTTCAAAGATAAATATAAGTAAGACTGGCTGTTCTAGAGGGCTTGCTTTTACTGTATACATTTGAATATTTTTCATTTTTTTACTTCCATCTGAGATGAACAAAACCCAGGGCTGACCTCTCTCTCGTGCGCACGTATTCACAGTGCGTAAACTCTTACCTTCCAGTTCATTTCCTTTACCTGTAATTTGCATTGCAGCGATTCATTACAAATGTATACAAAGAATACTGTTAACTAGGTAAATTTTTTACTGGTTTGGTGTCACACATGATATTATTAATGAACTTTCTCCATTCAATATCCAGTTTCATTAACCTTATTTCAGTATTTGCTGTTAGACTACCTGAGTTTTTTTCAAAATATTTGTATGATTACTGAGTCATGCTTAAGCTATATTGGAGGAAGCCATTTTTCTATCAAAGACATAAATGGTGATATAAGATTTGGGAAAAAAAATCAATATTTTTTTGGAAAGGCTGCAGGAAATCATCACAGTTGGGTTTAATAAAGAGTAACAGGATGTCAGAGAGTAAGAGCACCTAAAGAGGAGCTGCATTGGTGTTTGTACTGAATTGCTCTCCAGTGAAGAGTTCCATGTAAAACTGAAGGTCTGCATTTTACCTGCTTCTAACACTTAGAAGCTAAGTGCAGGTTCTCTGCTGCCGAGTTTGTCTTTAACTCCTCCATTCAACTCCTGTAACTGCTGTCTAGTAAGAATGCCGCAGCAATTCATCCTAATTGCTAGAAACAGTTTATTTTTTGCATGTCTCAACCTGTTTCACCATACAATTGGAAGGTACACTTTTTTAGTAGTCGTTTAGTCAGAGTACCTGCAATGTGTCAGAAATACAGAGCAAAATAAGATGTAGCTCCTTACTTTGTTCAGTTACGAGCCTGTTCTGGAATTTGCTGATGTCAAATGTTTTCAGTACTCGTCAGGCAGATGTGCAGATGTTTAAGTTTACTACCATGAATTGTCACAATTATTTCAGATAAATATTGCATGATGGTGAAGTTAGACATGTGTGGAACATTTGCAGTATTGCAGCCTTAATGAATTACTACTTTAAATATGCTCTGGTCCAATATGTAACTCGCCTCAGAATGAAATTACCATCATATTTTGTAACTTACGTTTTTGGGGTTTTATAAGATATCATATAGAACAGAAAATAATGAGGCCCACTAGCTTGGTATGTAAGATGACTAGTAAAAAAATCTCAAAGAATTTATCCATAAATATGCTTCTGCCTAAAAGTGGGAAAAAAAACAAACACAACTGCAGCCTTCATCTGAGATAGTTGTATTTCCCCATGCACAGACCACAATTCACATAGCTGCAAAAACTAACAGCAAAAGTTGTAACATCCCACTTCCATTTTTTTCACTGTTTTATTGTCATTAAAAATCTGTTGTTCCGAATATTCTCCAAAAAGTAAAGCTGGTGACTTATTCCAGACCTTGCTAAGAAAGCAGAGGTAGCAAGTCTGTTGCTTAGTAGCCCGAGGTCTCTTTTTGTGACACATTTGCTATGCAGACTTTTTCATTAAAAATACTATTTGATTGTTTAAATAGAAGGTGTGTGCCATACTTGATTTTTTTTTTGTGTGTTTTTTAAAAAGTTTTGATTTTATTTAATTGGGATGGCTGAAATGTGACATACCCATTAATGGGAAATGCTGTGCCTTAAAAACTGCTTGCAGTATAGCTTGGAGAAAATTCTGTGCTATGCTTAAAAATACTTGAAATAGACAGGAAGAGATAAACAGCAGTGAATAGTAAAAGTCTCAGATAGACACTCTCAAAGCAACTGGAGGTAGGTCTGCACTGCAGTACAGCACTAGAATATTGATATACCTGCCATAACTCAGCAGTACCAACTTATCTGTACTAAGATTTAGTGCTGTCTCAACACTGAACTCGGAGTGGGCTAATTCATCTTGTGCTGACTACTTCGACACTGGAATACAGACTGAGCTTTAAAGCCAGCGTATACATTTCTGTGTTTTAGTCGCAGGAGAGCCTAAGAACTCATTACTTACTGGCCATTTCCAGATGCCAGTAAATGTGACAAATCTTTTGAAGGTAAAGGTGTTTCATGTGTTTGTTTGTGGGGTTTTTTGGTTGGTTGATTTTGGTTTTTATTGCTCTTAGCAAAGGGGAGAAGAAATGGGAAAGTGGTGTGAAGGTCACATGTGTCACCTGCTGGGTGAGAGAACAGTAACCACAACTTTAAAAAAAAAAAAAAAAAAAAAAAAAACCCACAACTTTTTCTGGTGCTGCGTTTTTCCCAACGTAGAGGTCTTTAAAAGGTCTAGTGCTGTTAGGACTCCAGTGTTTCTTAACTTCTCTCTGAATGCTTAATTTTCTCGTGTTTGAGCTTGGACTATACCTTTTTGAACTGGCTATGTAATTCCTCTGCTTTAATGAGTGGTCAGAGCTCCCCGGGAGAAGTCCGTGGCAGTCATGCTAAACTTGCAGAGATCCTCGTGATGGTGGATGAACGCCTGAGCCAATCCATTGTGTTAGAAGTGGGTAATTTTATAAAATTCCTTTCAAGGAAAGATGAAGAATCCACAAGCTAATAATAATTTTGGTATCTGTTCAGGGACACCCAAAAAGGCACAAAGGCGTAGCCAGTCCCGGAAAGCTGTGTACAGTAGGGATGACCAGTAGTGCCATCGGTACCCCATTTGCCAGTTAGTGTTTCAGTTAGTTATGTGTACTCTAATCTGTAGGCATTTTCAACTGATACAATATAGAATGTAAATATATGTATATATACATAAATGCAGTAATTGCAAAACTGACAATATTGAATGAAACTAAACAAGCTGAAGAACACCTTTTCTGATATTGCAGATGTAGGTACTAGAAAAAATGTGTGAATATTCATTCTCAAGATGATTTTGAATGTTGGCGGATTCCTTTGTTTTAGTGATGAAGATGGTTTTCAAGCCAGAATGCGTTGTTCAGAGGTGTTTTGATTTGAAAGGCAGTCGATGTCAAAGGTTGCCTTTTTTAGTGGATGACAGATTAGGCAAGTCAGTGGCTGCCAAGGACGGCTGTGTGAGGATGGAAAAACCTCTCTAGAGTCATGGGTTTTCAAAGCAGAGTAAGAGCTGCAGTGGAGGAAAGCAGAACACCAGATAAAGCAAAAAGCAAGCAATTAAAATAGTCTCAAAGTTGAAGGATCAGCCTGGCCCAGAAACCCACTGCAGACACTGCAGTGAACACTGGGTAGAGGCGAGGGACAGTGTAACTATCAAACTAAGTGGTATAGGATGGATTAAGAAAATGTAGTTATGTGCACCAAAACAAGTTCCATAATATCCCTGTGAAGACAGATTTCTCATAAAACTTTCATATTTTTACATTCACTATAACTCAGTCCGATTTGCAATAAAGTTTTATTTTTATTGGTCATATCTGCTTACAGTGAAAGCTCATTCTGCAGTTATTAGCTTTTCCAAACTTATTTTGTGTTTGTACTTTAAGTTTTTAATGGTTTTATCAGTTTCCTCTTCTAAGCAAAACGAACAAAAGAAAATCTTTCTGGCAGTTGCTCAGTTCTGTACTGTAAAAGAATTGTGCGAGAACAATAATCTGGACCTTCATGATAGCTGTCTGACAAATGAATTCTTGTCATAAGGAACAGATCTATTCCCTTTTAAATTTCTTACTAAAAGTTGTATTCAGATTACTTTTTTTTACATGTTCAAGCGTATTTATAAACTAGGCTATTTTGAAAAAGAAACGAAAAACCCCACCCTACCCCCCCATGCTAATATATGTAGTACAAATACATGTTCATTCAACGTATTTATCTAATATGTTTTGGCAAGATATAAAAAAGAATCGGGGAAATAAATATTAAAAAGAGTCAATTTTCTGTGTAGAATTAATTTTGTTGTAGAGAAGATTTCTCTTTCTTTTCATTGTTTGTCACATTGTACAGTCTTGTTAGCCTATGAATACTAATATAACTATTTTGATTCTTTTAAAAATCTCATTATTTCTGTCAGTATATTTTTATACATCTGAGTCTGCTAAAAGAAATAGAAAGATTAAGGAGATAGGCACATGTACAGTTTTAGGTAGCCAATTGCTGGGTTTGTTCTTTTTGTGTCTGTATCTGTTTTTTCAGTATATTTGTGTGCATACTAACCACGGAGTCTTTTGGGAATCCCTGTCTAATTAATAAGTTGAACTGAATTTTTAATGGATTTCTGTGCAGCTGTGTGAGTGTACATATGCATCATACACTTACATACGTGTCAGACATAATAGTCAACACAGTTTATGAATGATAATCGGTACATACTTTACTGACTGCTGATCCACTTAAGCATCCCAAGAACAAGGCTAGCTCTCAGATGCTCAGAAAACTTTCTCTTCTTTCTGTTGTTGGGAGTTTTCTCTATACCTGGGAAATGAAGGGGTGTCTGTCATCATGGATTCCTTGGTCAAAGTCCAAGTCAGACACTTTTTGTGAAAGACTCTGCTCTTGGCTGTTGCCCAGATCATGTCAGGGGTTATTCTGCCACATGGACAGGAGGGCTGGAGAACAGCTTGGAAAAGGCTTGTGCTGCTCTGGCCCCATAGTTTTGGGCTTCGGGGCTGTGTCACAAAGAAGAAAAACTTCTACTCTTCCTCTGAGGTATAGATGGAAATCCTCTCAGAACATTAAAAAAAAATAATCTTTTAATCCCCACCCCCCACCCCTTTTTTTGAGTCATGTTACTAAGGAGTATATCGTGAGAGTGGTGATACCTGTTTCCTTTCACTGTCTCCTCTAGCCCGTATAAATAATCTAGCAGTCACTTCGTTGTGCAGGTCATTTATAATGACTGCATTCAGTAATAGAGTTGAAAAAAGCAATAACGTTAAAGTCCATATTTTAAAGATACATGCCAAAAACCTTTTTTTAATAATGTAAGTATATGAGTCTTCAGAATAGAAGCAACTTCTTCCTAGTTTCCTACTTTAATGGTGTTTGGGGTTTTTTTGCATGAAATATTCCTTCCTTTCCTCTCAGCATGCAGGATTGTCTGGGAGAACATAATAGTTCACAAGCATGTTTATAGACACTCTCTCTTCTTTTTCCTCAGAACACTTTAGACCATACCTTGCAAGAAAATCTAAGATCTGCTGCAGTAACTCTGACGGGTCAAGAAAAAAAACAAAATTTTTATCTATAGTACTGACAGGGTGTCATTTTGTGATACATACAGTGGTTACATACCACTGATAGGGAACAAGAAATAATTGTAAAAATATTTTTCTTCAGTTCCTGTAAAGTCTATGAAATAAGGTTTCTTATATGTGCTTGGGCAAGCAAGCTTTTCTTCACATTTATTCAAAAGAATGTGACATGTTTACTAAATTCTAATACAGCTTTATTATGTTAACACAAAGAGTTAAGCAAATATGGAATATTAGTTACACAGTAAATTTAAGCTTTCAAAAAACAATTTCCTTTATAGTTCCTGAAAAGGAGTAATTTCGTTTAAAAGCGAAAGTCTTTATGCTCTAATTATCATGCTGTGGCTTAATTTTGTGACGTCTTATTTTTGTATGCATCTAATAGTTTCTAAAGTTTTACCTGAATGATGTTTCACTACTAGTAAGAGGTGGTCGTACATACTTTTCCAGATGCTGTAATCCCCGTATTTATTGATGGACATTATTTATTATGTCTTGTCTCAGAAATTCTGTATCTAATGTTAACTTATGTTGTAGCTGTGAGACCGCAGTATTGCTGATGACATTCTTACCTCTGTGGTCAGAAATAACCGAACTTTGTAGGTACGGTTTTGGAAGCAGATAGTGAGATGGCATCACATTTGTCTGTTGCCCTATAGGAGGGAAGTTTATCATCTCTTTGCATTTGCAAGGTTTTTTTTACTGATAATCTAGGGAAGCATTTGAAGATTAAAACTGCATCCTGTGTTGATACTCATCTCAATATTTGGCCATTTAAATGGTATTAGCAAGCTGTAAACGTCTGAGTGATCACTGTGTAGCTGTGGAGTTCAGTATCAGTATGTTAAAAAGAGTTGGAAAAATTGATTTTCACTGACGACCAACATCTGCTAGGCTTTTAGAATGACAAGGCTGAGGTAAGGAAAGGCTATGAGACACAATACGACTTTCTGCTGCGTGGTGTTTCCAGAGCATACTTCCAATATTGAACTGAAAGTAATGGCGGGGTTATGCTCTGCAGTGGCTCATACACTGGTGCATATAAATGAACTAAAGCCTGTACTGTGAAATCAATGCTTATAGACTTTGTTCTGTAAAAGTCGGGCATTCACAGCCCCACATCAAAATGTTTTATTAATTTTAAAGTGAATGGACATATTGTGTCCTCTTCTTGTTTTTTTCCTTGAATAACAAAACACTAAGGAAATGACTTATTTTCATTTTTTCCCAACATAGTAATTCCCATTCTATTGCATCTTAATTTCAACAAGTATTTAATAAATATCTGGGGGTTGCTTACCTTTTTTAAAAAAAGGTAAGTTTTCTAAGTTCTGTGACACAGTTTAGCTCTAACTATTCCAATATTAATTACTCTGAATGTGTGCCTGTCACTGATGAGCATGTAGTATTAGCTGCTTTGTCTAGCTCCTTATTTAATTAACTACTAACTAAGATTTGCAGGAACTAGTAAAACAGAGCTATTAATTAGATTAAAATAAACTTGCTTTAATATGACATAGGTAGTTGATTAAAAGTTGCCTTTCTCCTAGGCACAGCAGTTATTTTTTCTCCGTTGCAGCAAACTTCCTTGATAATAAATGTCCTTTTATTATCAGTAATTTTCTTCAAACCTCTATGTCATTTAGCTGATTTTTATCTTTCTGGTGTTTGATGTTCCAGTAGATCTCTGGCTGTTCATGTTTGCTATCAAGTTTTAATTTGAGGGAGAAGCAGAAAGGCAGAAAGTAGCTGTGCTGTGTGTAGGAAGATGCTTGGTTTTGTGACCATACTTGTTGGGGTCGGGGGTGTTTGAGAGCTTGAAGCGGTGTTTACCTGCAGTGCAGCTCGTCTGAGATGTTGTGGTGTTACTGGGTGAGAGCTGGAGTTCCCAGAAAGACAAATCAAGGAAACTCTTCATCTGGTTTGGGTTGAGAAAGAAAACCAGTGTACTTCGTGAGAAAGCTTGTGACTGTGCCAAGGTTAATAAAAAGTTGAGATGAACTTTGCTTGTTACGTTCAAAGGCTCTCTCCTTCCAAAACCAGCTTTCCATCAGACACTGCTAGAGTATGGGAAGTCTCCTCGCCGTCAGTGAGTCACAGGCACTGTGATCTGCGGGCAGTCTCCCCGCATGGGAGCCAAATGTTCCGAGGTACCTAAGGGTCTCTGGTCCCAGCTGTCCCTCGTTGCTTTTATGTGGTCTCGCCCTGGGGGAGGAGGGAAGGGTGAAATGCTGGGAACCACCTCAGAGGTTTCTAGTCTTTTACAGTGGAGAATATTTTCATTGTGAAGTCATGCACTATGGAGATCTGCTCAGAGTAGTCCTTGGATTCAAAGGAAGCTCAAGAGGATGAGGGTCTGTACTGACAAACTGTAAGAAAGCTTCTGGTAACATTTTTTTTCCATTTTGCTGTCTGACTCTGCCCTTTCCCCGTACCTGCTCGTCACGCAGCTTGCTGTGATTGCCAGTGCTGAGAGTGCTTCGAGGTCATTGCTGCCTTGCTTCAAAATGCGAGATGTTGCACTACCAGCTCTTGTTTTCCATCTGACATTCTCTTTCAAATAAGGCTTGTTGCTTTCTGAAGAAGGGGTCTTAAGAAATCTTCACGCTTCTTTGTGCCACTCTTGGAACGGATGAGAAAATATCCGACTGCAAAAGAAAGTACGTTTGCGTGTGAGGTAACTCCTGTGCAAGTGTTACGATGGGCAGCTTCCTTCAGGAGTTGGATGTTTTTCTGATCTGTGCAAAGACTGACGGCAGAAGGGGTATCTCGCATTGCAAACAAACTTACAGCAACGTTTCTTCTCACAGATAGTCCATCTTGGATGAGCCGTGACTTGAAAACATTTTGTCTTACTAATTGACTCCAGTTCTGGGTGTTAAGATCCAGAATAAATGTAAGCTTTCAGAAGAAACTGTCTATCATCAGAATAGATGTATCCCTAAAGGAGTGTAATTAAATAGCCAGAATAACTTTGTGTTAAGAGCAAAATCATCCTGTTTTGTTTTTTTTTCTGCACCATTCTGTCTAAGCATCTGTTTCTTCCTGAAATTCTCTAACTAAAGAGCTTTATACTTCACTGGACTAACAAAATTAGAGCAAAAAATGGTTATAGTTTGCTTTTCAGTCCTTTATGATATTCATGTTTGTCAGTGTTCCTTAGGTAGGAGTTTATTTTCTGATCTTCATTATGGTAGTTTTGTTATCTATTCAAACACAAGGATTTGGAGATCTTTTTGCAACCATAATCACTTAGAGCAAGACTTTCAAAGGAACCATCACAGAAAAATTGAGATTTGAGTACTTAGTCTCTGTGGCAAGTCCCAGCAATAATGGTTTCCTCATTGTTTGATAACAGTATGTAGCTCTACGTGGCATAGGGGAGTGATTTTTGGAAAGGAGTTTTTGCTGCAGGTTTGTATGCCACCACAGCCAATTCATGTCATTTGTGTGTTTGACAGTTAAAATGTTCAACTAGAGTTGCTTGAAACTGTAGTAATTGTTCATACTATTTGCATACAGCACATGCAACATTTGTGAATTGCCAACTTAAAGCCATATTATATATAAAACAAAGGCCTAAAGCAGAAGAGTTATTCTTTTCTTTAAAAAAGTTTCTCTCTTTTTCCACGGGTATTTCTAATACATTTTCTTTGTTTATTAACACTTAAGAGTTTATTATTTAAATTTTTAAAATGTAGTTATGTATCAGAGTTTCTTTGGTGTAAATGGCCTTAACTAAAACAAACAAACAAAACCGCCCAAAACCCTACCACCGTTGTTTCTGTAGGCAACTATTTACTTGTTTGTATTATAGAAGAATCTTGGAACTGCAATGAAGCTTATATTTGGTCTTGTTATTCTTACATACGTTCTGGGTATTCGCAATAGATGTTAACAGAGTTTGAGAGACAAATACTATTTTTAAGTGACTGTGGGAAATGCAGAAAATCAGTGACAAAGCGTAGAAAGTTAATGCAAGTCTGCTTCTTCAAACTCAGTCCTGTTCTTAAGCAAGCTGTTAAATAGCATAGCATTTTTATTTCTATAAAGAACTGGACAACAATTAACAAAAAACCAAGAGGTGGAGCTGTTAAGATTATAGGGAAGGAGCGAAAGCCATACAGCCAAGGAGAGTGCCATGGACTGAACTAATCCACTTCATCTGTGGAAAGCCGTTGTACAAAACTAAGCAAAAGAACACAACCTCAGAAGAGGAGGATCAACTGCAGACAGTTCAAACATGGGCGACTGAATAGCAACAAAGTAAATGCAGAAGGATGGAGAAGACTGTCTGCCTAAACTCAGCAAATTGAAAACAAATAGAAAATTTCCTGTGGAGGTTTTCTACGAACAATGTCTGTCTCTCTGGTTTTGGGAATGAAGAAAGCAAATTAAGTTCTGTCCTTGGAGCTGAAACATAGACTATGAGTTTCCCTCTCATGCTTTGGTGGAATGATAGCAGACAGTCATTTGAAACAGTCCAGAAGGAATGTGCTTTAGGGAAAAAAAAAAATTGTATATTTTAAAATTCATTAAGGGCAGTCTTTATTAAGAAAAAAAGTTGCCAAATATCTCAGACACTGAGATGTGTAAACAATTGACCACTGCCTAGATATAGTCTTCAGTAGGGACTTCCAAATTTGAAGAGATCTGTGCATGGATGTGGGGTGAAACGCTACCACAGAGATTGCATGTCAGGCGTTTTTAATTTTTTTTTTTTGAAGAATAAGGTATTTGAGATTATTGATTTAAAATTTAACTTGTATTTATCTTGCAAGATAAATATGAGGAAAGAGTTCTGAGCCTTTCAAGAAACTTGTTAGGCTATTGTTAATTTAGATTTGTTCAAAATATGCTTTAGTGATGTGTTAAGTACATAATAGTTTTCTCACTCCACTTTCTTGTATAGACTGCTGAAGAGCTACTCATAGTAACAGGTTTTGTAACACAAATGTGGTATATTCAGAGTGATACCTAGATTAATGGTACAGTGCTCCTTTTAATAAAACTGCCTTTCAATAAAATGGATGATGAGGTTGTGTTTAGTTGTAGCTTTGTTAGGACTGGGGCTTTTTGTGAAGAGGAGCCATGTATTGCCTTTACTGCTGATTTGTATTTGCAGAGGTTAGCTCAGTATTGTTATTAGTTGTATATAAACTATGGAACAAATGTGTACACACATTTATTTATATATATATTTGTTTTCCTGACAATTCCTTGTACTGCTCTCTAGTTTTGGCATATTTGGCTCTTCAGAAGTGGTGACATTTGGTTACATTTTTCTCCAAAGGTGTGATCTGGATTGGCAGACAGTTAATTTATTATGTGGCAAGCTGCTTAATGAAGTCAACAGATGTCCTTGTGTAATTTTTTTTAATAATATCATTTGTATAATTTTCTTAGAACAATCATTAGTAACCATGAATCCTTGCAGTCGGCTGATGAACATATTCTTTAACTTTTAACTCTTCTCTCCAGGCAGAACTAGTGAAAGGGAATGTGCAAAGCGTTGGGCTCACGCTCCGCCTCGTGCAATCCAAGGAAGAAGACGCAGGACATGTTGTCATTGAAACCGTGACTCCAAACTCACCTGCTGCAGCTGCTGATCTACAGAGGGGAGACAGACTGCTGGCAATTGGCAGTGAGTAATATATCAGCTCTCAAAGCACGTGTTGTCTTGCGAACTGGGAGGACGTGTTTGCATACAGTTCAGCGAGGCTGACTGCCTTTCTCAACACTTACAGTTATGCCTGGCACTCATAACAAAAACTAGCATTTATGTATTTATGGCCACTTAAGGTTATCATTCACTTGGTTCATTTTCTTGCATATTTACTTACTCTTTGCTGGGTAAATGCCAAAATAAAGTTGAATAGACATTTGAATGTAAGTATATTTTTAACTGCTCTAATAGTGATGCTGTGAGGTTCTCTACTTAGTTTCTTCCAGGGGTGTTACAAAACATGCTTAGTTTACAAAGAAAACCATAAAATTTTGCATCCTAGGCCTGTGTACTCAGCTTTGAACCTAAAGGTACTACACCGAGTATGGAACTAGTAGTATAAACGTATTTTTGACTAACAAGACTAATTGTCTGAAATGTCAAAATGACCCAAGAAGGTCTGCTGAGTATTCGATAGTATTTTTATACGTTTAGTATCAATTTTTGTCGGATCTGGCATGTGGGAGTCTAAGTATTGCTTAGAAATCTGCTCTGAAGTTCTCATATTTGAAGACTTTGGCTAAACTGTAACTGGCAGATAAGCGCTGCATTGAGGCAAGAACTCACCCTTGACTTCTGCGGGGGAAGGCACTGTGGGTGTGGGGTTTTTTAAATAAAGATGCTGTTGAAATCCCTGGGCACTATCAAGTGGATTGGTACTAGTTTATATTCTATGATTTGAAATGTTAATATCTCCAGATATAGCTTGGATATTTCTGTTTTATCTGGATCCTGTCACCTACAGAGAACTAGATCGTAATCATAAACTATAATCAGAAACTGATACTGGAAGTCTTCCTGCTTTAAACTTGAGAATTGGAGGGGACCTACAGAATATGGCAGTGGACAGAAGGACAAATTGATTATTAACAAGAACAGTGGGTGATCAGCTTGTGGAAGGAGCAGATAGGAACCTCTTTATTATCATTAAGAAATAATGTATTTTCTATTCTACTGGATATTGTGGGACTAAATAAAACATTATGGAGTAAGAATTGTAAGTAGCTTAGTTTAAAGTTAATGGGGTTTGTATACTGTCCAAGCATTTATAAAGACTAAACAGGAGTGGAAATATTGCTATATATTAATAACACTTTGAAAACAAGTGTAGGTACCACTGATAAATTAGAATGTAAAATGAAATCGCTCTAGGGGGAAAATGGTAAAAAAAATTCAGTGAGGATTATATTGTGAATTTGGAGATTATCTCCATCATGTCGATTGTAGAGAAAGAAATGTAAAAAGAACTGCATAATTATGAGTTTTATATGTAATATCCCAGATATCTGTGCGTGTGGCAACACACACATTTCTTCTCCAGAAATTAACTGTGTAAATAATAGGAGGTATAAAGTAATTTTATATTTAGTTCTGCTAAGTCGTTAAGATACTACAGAAGAGTTAGTGTGGTAAAATACTATGAAGATAGAACTTTATACACACACAACATGAACTGCTTAAACTTGCTGCTAGTACAGTTGCTTTTTTTGTGTGGTGTTTGTTTGGGTTTTTTTGGGTTTTGTTTGTTTTTTACCTGAGGTGTTTTACAGACCAGAGTTTAACCACTACAATTACTTCTTTTGGTTAGGTACTGCCTCAATCCCCATTGCATTGCTTCAGTGATTTAAAAGGGTTTTGAGTGGCTTTGAACAGGCAATTGATGATTGCTCTAGAACAAGGGAAGCTGTTTTTACATTACCCCCTGCATGACCTTATTTGGACTCTGTGCTCATTAAGATATTTTAGCTTGCATGTAACTTGCTGTAGCTTACCATAGGTTGGAGATACTGTCAGATGACTCTGAAAGTTCTGGTGAGGAAGGCGATTCAGTTCACTGTTCAGCCACACTAAGAATGTAGCATCATGCCTATATTTTGTTAACACATTGAACCTGTTTTTTTTGTTAGCCTTCTGTTTTAATTGTAACTGTAATTTAAAGATACCTATCTCTTTTGAATCCTTTGTTAAATACTTGCAACTGAAAAGTCCAAACTCACAATAAGACCAAGGTTAAAAACATTAGCTTGTAAAATCAACATTACTCTATAAGATTACAGCATTAATAACAAAAAGCAAACTGGAGTGTTTACGTTGGTAGCTTTTCCAGCTCCTAAAGTGATACGTTTGTATGAATAAAATGGAAAGGATCCATGTATTACATTTTAATTAAGCTCTTCTGTCATGATTGACTTCCTTTGTTAGTGGGCAACAGTATTATAACCACTATTAAAGATCTAAACATGTTTGTCGACTATTTTCGGCCATAAATATCACCAGTGTACTGGGTGCTGGTGAGACTGCACCTCAAATACTGTGTCCAGTTTTGGGCCCCTCAGTACAAGGAAGACATTGAGGTGCTGGAGCATACCCAAAGAAGGGCAGTGAAGCTGGTGGAGGGTCTGGAGCACAAGTCCTGTGAGGAGCTACTGAGGGAGCTGGGGTGGTTTAGTCTGGAGAAAGGGAGGCTGAGGGGAGACCTTATCACTCTCCACAACTATTTGAAAGGTGGTTGTAGTGAGGCAGGTGTTGGTCTCTTCTCCCAGGTAACTAGAGGATGAGAGGAAAAGGCCTCAAGTTGCGCCAGAGGAGGTTTAGATTGGATATTTGGAAAAATTTCCTCACTGAAAGGGTTATCAAGCGTTGGAACAGGCTACCCAGGGCAGTGGTGGAGTCCACATCCCTGGAGGTATTTAAAAGATGTGTAGATGTGGCACTGCAGGACATGGTTTAGCAGGCATGGTGATACTGGGTGGATGGTTGTACTTTATGATCTTAGAGGTCTTTTCCAAGCTTAATGATTCTATGATTTAGATTGTTCTCATAATTAAAATTTGATAATTTTTGTCTTTTTTTAATAGGTGTTAAAATCACATCAACTGTCCAAGTGTTGAAGCTTATTAGACAGGCTGGGGACAGAGTTTTAGTCTTCTATGAAAGGCCTGTTGGGTATAATCAGCATGGTTCAGCACTGCAGGATGGATTTGGACAACTGGAAGACGCTGCTTTCTTGACACAGCCGGAAGATGACCAAGCTGGCTTATCAGCTGATGTTGATAACAGAGATTTTGATTCAGAATTTGAGGACTTAGCTTGTGAATCACCTGACCAAAAAGAAGATCTGCCAACAACTCAGAGTCCCAAACGTTCAGTAGCAATACTTGCTGCTAAGCCACTTGGAACTATATCTCCGATTCTGAATCGAAAACTACATTTAGGAAGTTATCAGACAACATCGAAAACACAACAAAAAGATGGAGGTAAAGTGGCAACACCCAAAACTACTGAGGGTGCAGATGCATCACAGCAATCAGGTAGACAATCACAAGGATCCGGTACTAAGCTTCCTGTGCCACCTAGGCCACAAAGCAAGCCTATTTTGCCTACTAGTGAAACTCAAAATCTGTTAGAAACTGGAGGTCTGTCTTCTGAAAAGCCAGAGAGGCCACCTTCAACTACAAATAACGGAGACAAATGTACTGAGAAGGCAGTAAAGAATAATGATCAAATAGAAGACCCAACGGTATCGAAAGTAATAACAGCACCAAAACAAGATACATCAAAAGATGGACTTTCAGAAAATGCACGTAGTTACAAAGATAGCGGAGATGATCATCAAACGTGGGAATCTCCAGAAATTCCTTATAAAATCCGTCAAGGCCGATGGCCAAGGACAAGAGCATCCTCCTGTCTATTTGAGGTAGAAGGATACCATAAGTACCTTAATGTTGCACTGTGGTGCAGAGACCCTTTCAAAGCAGGTGGTTTTATCTGCTTAGGATATGCAAGCATAAAACTTGAAGAAATTGCTTTAGATTGTATGGCTACATCCTCGATGGAATATATTGGAACATTCAAACTGGATGCTCCTACACCTAAAGCAGCAGTCACTAGAAGAGCATTGTGGAATTTGCCGACCCATAAGGGATTCAATGAAAAATTTTGTTATGGAGATGTAACTTTACACTTCAAATATTTAAAAGAAGGTGAAATAGATGATTCAAATATTCTCCTGGAGAAAGAAACGGAATGTCACCTGGAAGAAGAAGTTCGTGCACTTCAGAAAGAGGATCCCTACTTGGGACAAATTGTTCTTACGGAGAACAAGCATAACTTTCAAGATACTCAGTTTCAGAATCCAACTTGGTGCGATTACTGCAAAAAGAAAGTATGGACTAAAGCAGCTTCGCAGTGCATGCTCTGTGCTTACGTTTGCCATAAAAAATGTCAAGAAAAATGTCTAACTGAGATGCCCTTTTGTGCAGGAGCTGAAAAGCGACTGGATCGAACTGTGTTAGGCTGTAGGGCGGAAGGACAGGAAGCTCCCCAAGCTGCATTCTCTCGTGTTGATTCCGAATCTAAATCTCTTAACAGAACTACAGGTTTGACCAGGCATATCATCAATACAAGCACCCGGTTGTTAAACCTTCGTCAAGTCCCCAAAACCCGCCTTTCTGAGTCAGGAACAGAGGTGGTAGAACCTTCACCAAAGCACACACCAAACACTTCTGATAACGAAAGTAGCGATACTGAAATCAGTGGGTCAAGCAGTCCTTCAAAACGTGCAGCAGGTACTGGGATCAAGTTGGTCCGAAAGGAGGGTGGTCTGGATGACAGTGTCTTCATTGCCGTTAAAGAAATTGGACGTGATCTCTTCAGAAGTTTACCCACAGAGGAACGTTTTCAGAAATTAGAATTTATGTTGGATAAGCTGCAGAATGAAATAGACCAGGAGCTGGAAAATAATAATTCACTGGTTAAGGAAGAAAAAGAGACGACCGATGCAAGGAAAAAAGCCCTGATTTCTACTGCGCTGACCAAGTCGGGTGAAAGACTGCAGGCCCTTACGCTGCTGATGATCCACTACAAAGCAGGCATAGAGGATATAGAGTCTTTGGAGAACATGTCGTTAGAGCGGCAGTCCAAAAGAGTGACTAAAGATTCAGAGGAATCCAGTATATCAGAAGAAATGGATAGCGATGATGTCAGTCTGATAGAGGTTCCAACATTCAACATCATATCAGAAGAACCAGATGATCTACCTCAGTCAGTAGACTGAGATTTGCATATTTAGCCTCTGAAGGAATGGACTGAAAGAATACTTTGCACTTCATTACAAACACACACAAATAAAACACTGGTATGACACACATGTCCTGCTTCTCCACAGTTATTTGTCTGTGTAAGAATACAGCTCATAATGGTTCTTCTCCAGCTACAGCACCATCATTTTGTTAAACTGGCTGGTTAAAACTACGTTTTGGGGTTTATATTGGAAATTTATTTTTAATAACTTATTTTATTTTTTCTAATTATGTAACCTTACCATTTCACATTAATGTGTGTGGTGTCCTTACTGTATTACTTGGCGCGTCCCCTCTTTTTTGTTTTTAAATTTTTGAGCTGGTGTTTTCAACAGGAAACTGGCAGGATTTTCAAAACGTTTTGTTTCCATTGTATGATATAAAAATGATAAGCTTATTGCATGCCGAAGCTGATGACTGACACAGAAGTCACTGAGGGACCAGGCTTTAAAATGTTGATCACAGTTATTGTATGTCGTGTAGGTAGTTGTGTATTTTTTGCCAAACATATCATGAAAGCAAACAGAAGGTCTTTCATTTTGTCTGTTATTAATATTTACTAAAGTTAACATTGCATATTGTTAGTTTTCTGTATTTTTGTTCAATACAAGAACTTCTCATGGTTTGTAATTAACGTGAAATACAGCCATGCTATGCTAAAAAAATCCTCCTTAGAACTTTGGGCTGCTGTATCCCGATTGAAAAATACAAGGTATCAAAGTACATACCAGTATCTCATAATTTAATTGGTAATATCTTGGAGATAAGAGGCTGGTTGCCTTCCAGAACAAAATTATATGTTGAAGTGTTACTGTATTATCTGGTAGCCTGATGAAAATTGTTCTTCACAAGAGTTGGAGGTTTCATTGCATTCTATGAAACAGCATGCAATGATGGTTTAAGTAATTTAAAAAAAATACTTTGCTGCAGACTTTATCATTTCAGAAAGCTTAGGGTACAAAATACTTCACGAAATAGCTAAATGCGTTCTCAACACTTTGGAGTAATCCTGTAGTGGTAAGTTGCATTCAGCGTCTCGGACGGAAGAGACAGTCTGAGCAGAACGATCACCTTTATCAGGCAAGTGTCCTATAGTGTATATAACATGTTTCATTGGAGTCAAAAGAAGTGAGTCCAGTAGCCATGAGGAAGAATTTCAGCCAGCAGCTTTTAGAAAGAACTATCTGGTCTTGTGCTATGTGTAAACTGTGGGTCTTAGCTTGACCTGGCTAAGGCCGTTGTTCTTATTTATTTCCTGTAAACATGTATTTGTTTCATCTTCTGTGTATAGAAATGCCGTATAAAATATCATCTTTATTTTAGGTACTGTGTTAGGTACTGGTATCATTATCACTCGTATCGCTGGTGGTGGAAGAAAATGCCTTTGTGGAAATGGAGTTGAATCTAAGATGGTAAAGTATCTCATTTAAATTTTCCAGCAGTCTGTAAAGTACCTCTCTCTTAAATTTGCTTCTCAGTTTATTTTCTGATGGGCAAAATTAAGAAGCAATGGTTTTCACAGATGGAAGAGCATACTTGTACTTCTAAACAAAACAGTTACTTCCACTCATGCAACTCCTTGCACTTTTCTCTGAGTTCTAGGCAGTTGATACTAACTTAGCTGATGTATGGAAAACACTATCCATGCTAAAATAGGCATGTGACACACTTCTGAAATTAAGCTTCAGCAAATAATCGCACAGAATTAGCTTCCCTTATTGACTAAAGGTTATTTAACCTATACTTGCTTGAGGTGCATATTAAGACTTCCCCACTCCATTTTCTCGGTGGCTTACCATTGGTGGTGACCCGCATTCAGTCTCCATCAGTGTTCGCTCCTGTGGACTACTATAGAGGTTTTTAAATATATCCAAGCACTTCATTTAAACCCTGATACACATGAAGGAGCTGTGAAAACAATGCAAATACAGGTTTCAAAAACACAAATTCACGGTTTTACATTGACTTGTGTAATACAGTGGGTAAGAAAACTGGATATAGTTTTCCTCGTATAGTATTGCTAATGATGATTGTAAGAGATAAATTAAACGTAGTGCAATATTTTTAAATATACCCAATGGGGAAAGGGCAAAATAGTTGTATTTTAGTGATAAGAAGGAAAACCTAAATTCCTATCTGACATTAATTACAACAGACGGAGACTCTTGAGGGGAAAATTGTAATCCTACATTCCCGATGTAATCTTTGCTTCATGCTTGACTGTAAATAGCTGAAAATAAAGAATACCACAGAAAACAAGAATATCTTGACTTAATGATATCTGAATAGGTGGCAGCTACACACATTTGCAGAAGATCTGCCTAATATGATTTTGTTGGCTATTATTTTATCACAAGAATAAGCTTTAATAAAATAGTTTTGCTAAGTTACCAACTTCTCTGCATTGTGTTAATGTTTTTTAAGCATTTGTATTGCAGTAGTTTTATTATCTAAAGCCACAACTTACACGAAAGATCTTTGGGAGAAGACCACACATTCTGCATTAAATAAAACTACCGACTGCTGGATTAATTGGGCTTTTATGCATTCTTTCTATTTGCATATGCGTTTATTTTTGTTCTACACAGTTTAAGAGCAGAGAGAGTTTTCTTTCAAAGTGGTGATTCCAGTTGATTCTTTGTGTAGCCAGACAATCTTATAAAATGCTAAGGCTATTTGTGTGGGGTTTTTTTGGTTTTTTTTTTTTTTTTAAGACCTCCAAGCACTGCACAAACAGTAATCAAATGGCAGTGTTGGTGGTAGTGACTACCAGCAGAGTTACCTTAGGGGAAAAAAATTGTCCAAGAAAAATTATTCTGACTTGCCCTGTCCTTCAGAAAATCTTAATGGATAATAACTAAACAAACCCTTACTGTTTACTAGCTCATATTTATCTAATGAGTTTTTCCTTGTACTTACTATCCTTGTGGTTTTTTTTCTCTTAAATTTGGAATAAAACCTGTGTGGAAGTTTACAGCTACAGGGGAGGACTAAGGAGTGGGACCAGATGAACTAAGTGACTTTATCACATGTGAATTGACACACATCAAAATACACAAAATATGAAAGGACCCAAATTATGCCAGGACAGAATGACGTTTTTTGTGTTGCAGATTAATGTGACATCTCCCTTAATTTTGATGTGTTCAGATTGCAAGACCAAGCCCTGACGTAAGCCATTCTAGGCTTTTTTCTTTTAATGTATACAAAGAGGTTGCTATGTTTGCATCACTTCTGTACTTGCAAATTTAAGCAATACTTTGTTCATTTGCCAGCTGATTAACCAAGTAAAATAACTGCTCATGGGGCAAAGTTCCAAGTATCCAAATGATTACAATATTAAAATCTGAACCTAATGTAAATAATCATTGATCTGTACATTTGTTACTTGTTTAGTGGCAGTGAAGTACTCCCTATAGGACAGAATCTTGGTTTATGCTGTGTTGCCTGTCTCCAGACACCTCTCAGTGTTGAAGGAAGGTTTTCCATCTGTTCTATATTCCACAGAATGCAACTGAAAATACACTGCTACAACTATCTTTTAAGTGGATTTTTCAAACCAGCCATAGGACTTATTGCTTGGCCTTTCCCCCCAGTTAAGCCTCTTAAGATCTTTTCTCAGAATATTCACCCTTATGTAAAAGAACGTACAGGGGCATCCCCTGGTTCTGCACGTGTTGGCTTAACCTGTTTCCCCAAAGTGAAATCTCAGCCCCGCAGCCATGACAGACTGAGTTTGGAAGCTATACCTGTTACTTAAACAAGTTGCCTGTATTTATGACTTGGAGTGAAAATGTTTGTCCTGAGTTACAGATGGGCTAGAAGTGAGCAGTGCTTTCCCACAACCTGAAGTATTTGTCGGCTTTCCCCCCGCCCCAGTATACACAGTAAAACACAATGCATAAGGCACGCCATGAGGGGGAGTCTTGCTTTTTTTATTATTTCTACTTTATTACAATAGATCATGACTGTCTTTCAGATAATTATTTTAATGCGGTCTGAATGCATAATTCTTGACAAAGCAATACTCGAAGTCTGATCACTATATTTTTTGTATTTTCTGACCATAGTTATATACACTTTACAAAACTATATGTAAACATAGTATCTAGGCTGTAGTACATAAAACATCTGCAATTACATGAAAGAAGGCACATAAAGATTTTAATTTTACAAATGCAAAGATACACCACAGTTGATAAGGACATTGGGGTTGTTTTAAAATGCTTCTTTTCAGAGTCCTGATTTTTCTCAGTGCAGATGAGGACTGCCTGATACAGTGCTTTACCTGTATTACACTGTGTCCCCAAATGTTGAGATATTGGCAACAAACTGGTCATTTTTTTTCATTATTTCTAGCCAAGTTGGTACTTCAACTCATTTTTAAAAATACTTATATATTGACTTTCTAGGTGTGTATGCAAATGCATGTAAAATAGTTTTTTGTTTGAACTGCTTAAGTTATCAGCTCACTTTCAGTACATGCTAAGACTAAATATGGTGGTACTGCAGCTTTTCTTAGCCAGTCACTTAAGATGCATCTAAAATAAAAGTTGAGATATGTTGAAAATAAAAGATTCAATGGGTAGAAATACAAGATGTATCTCCACGCTGTTCATGCTCCCTCTAAGGGAAAGGAGCAGTGCGCATTCACGCCTGCTTGTTTACCTGGTGCTGTGTGGTTGGTGGGGGCCGCACGTTGCACAACTGGTTAGCTAATTAAAACTTTGTTAAGTAGTACTGACTAATAGCAATACACTCATCCGTTTAAAATACTGTTTTCCCCAGGATTCCCTGAGTGGTTCAGGGAGAGCTCGTTTTTTAAATTGGCAAAGAAGTTGTGCCTTTTGTTTTACTAATGCATGACTTAAAGCTGATCAAAAAAGTGGTATCGATGTCCGCACTCTGAGTCCAGCCTTCAGCTCCTCACAGTGTACTTACAAGGACACAGATGAAAAGGATATAAAGTGGATAGGTTTTCTCTGAGCTTTGCTTTTTTTCTTTTTCCTTCCAATTAGATAAGACAGGCCCGAGCTCTTGACAGTAACTCCTGACTCCAAACAAAATATGAAATATCATATGTCAATGACTCAACTTTAAAAAATACAGTTAACATTCACATGTTTATACAGATTTATACTACACATTTAATAAAAAATATAGTGTAATATTCAATAAAATTAAATACACAAAATAAAGATTCACACTATACAAATCCTCTGTAAAAGCTTTCCCCCCCCCTTTATAAGGCAGTTAGCAATCTGCTTTACAACCATGGGCAATGAATAATACACCTTTGGTTTTTTTGACCATTTCCACTATTAAATGTACAGTACAACTAAAACCTATTTCTGGACGAGATGTGTCACGTGAAGCACTGCATTTTGTACACCGCATTATGTTATATGGCTTTTCCTATTACTCATCACTTTCATATTCTTCCTCTCCGTCACCTATGGGGTAGGACTGGATGTTGTTCTGGGTGTACATCTTTGTTTTCACGGGACAGTTGTGATCCATGAGTATTGCCTGAAAGAGAAGGGAGCGTGGACGTTAGCCTTGCTGGGGGCTGTGGCTGCCCCCACCACGCAGCCATCCGGCAGCACCCACCGTTCCAGGACTCACCGCTCCTCCCTGAAAGCAGAACCCAAACTGATTTCGATCAATCAGAGTAAATCCAGTCCTTAGGTCTGTGTGAGGCCCTAAGGACATCACCAGCAAATTTCTGTTTACTGGAACCAGTGTTGCAGCCAGTGTATTAAATTGAAATACATCCACCCGCTCTCCAGTTACAGTAATTTACCCCTCCTGTGTTTAATCTGCATCTATTAAAAGCTGGATGAATGAGCGAGAGGTGTCCACTGCCTCACGCGGAGTCTCCTGTAGGAGCTTTGCTTCTCCCACCCCTTCCCGGGGAGCCCCGGCACAGCGTAACCAGGCTCTGCTGAGAGCGGCGGCCCAGATACCGTGACTGGACACCCACGGCAAGCGCAAGGTGGTTATCGTCGTCAGGGGCCAGCCACAAATTACATCCTTCCGCGTTCATTTTTCCTAGGACAATCAGAGCCTGTACTCAGAGCAGTTGTGTAGCGTATTTCATGCTGAACGTGATTAAGTTTGGCTTTTAATTAATTATACCAAGAGCAGGAAGTAGGGACCCTCCTTTTGACGCTTTTCAAACCCAGAAGAAATGGCACATCAGTTCGCCGACAAGAGCTCCCGGGGGAACAGGAGCCGCTCTGCCTTTAAAGGTGCGTGAGCGGGGCAAACACTGGGAGCTGTGGGAAGAGGTCCCGTCCCTTCGGTGGTGACCACGTTACCTGTGAAACCCTGTCAGTGACCAGGGAAGCACACGATGAACTTTGTATCTCTAGCAAATAATAGCAGCTTTTTTTTTTTTATTATTTCTGTTCCTCAGCCTTAGTCAATGTAAAAAAAAATACCAAAAAACTGTGCAGTCTGCAAAGGTCATGCCAAGGGATTAACTGGAATCTTTGGGATTCTGCAGTCCAAATATGTGCGAAACGAAAGGTCTCTGGCCTCACGTACGCCACTCTTTCAGCCAGATTCATTTTTCCACCTGCTCTCC
This sequence comes from Opisthocomus hoazin, assembly GCF_030867145.1. Taxonomy (NCBI): domain Eukaryota; kingdom Metazoa; phylum Chordata; class Aves; order Opisthocomiformes; family Opisthocomidae; genus Opisthocomus; species Opisthocomus hoazin. Next base: position 72,775,129 of record NC_134419.1, on the reverse strand, counting down.
TCATGGCGGCGCAAAGCGTGAGCAGCGTTCCCAGCAGGTTCTGTTCCTGCCTTGCAGCGAGGTGGCACTCCATGGCCGTGCAAAAGTACATTTTCTTTTCCCCAAAATAAACAACCAGCAACTACATTTTGGGCCCAAGCCAACCTCATTCAGCACGAGCAAGGATGAGGGTCTAGGTGGACTAAACCTACAGCTGGTGACAGAGGTTGCACAAAGGTTGGTACTTGCTTTCCAGGGTTTTCCCAGCCCTGGAATCACAACAAGGATTGTTCTGCCTACTGACTGTACTGCCTTGTAATTCCTGCAGGAGCTTCCCGTCTTCTCGCCCAGCAGAGGAAACCTGGTGAGCAAAGCAGTGGATCCCCTCCAGCAGTAAAATGGCTTTGGAACCTGCTCCAGTATAAATCTATAGGAACAAGCAAGTCTTGGATAAAGGACATTACTGGAAAGAGCAAATTGAGCTACAGAAATGGGAGAGGCCGAGAGAGAGGAGAACGGTATAGATCGGAGGGGAAAGGAAGGACAAGGACTACCAAAAGCAAAGCAGGAATCTTTCTTTGGAGGACGACAGGCTCAGCAGCGAGCAGTAGGAGCGAAGGAGTGAAACAGGAGGAGCAGGCACGCTCACGGGTCCTGGGCCAGAGCTTGTGGAATAAACGGGGGAACCCTTCCCTCCAGGCCTTGTGAAAGTAGAGTTTTACATGGATTCAGAGAGCAACTGTGAACATTAGTGGAGGAAAAAGTCTGTTAAGGGCCGTTCATCGCAGTGTCGCTTTTGGCTTGACTCTCAGCCCCTAATTTTAGGGATGTATGGGAACATGTTTGCCTGCTCAGACTTGTCCACAGATATCCACTGCAGGTCGCAGGGGACGGGGCAAGATGTTCATTTGGCCAAGCATCGTTGTTACACACCATGCATGGGCTGGGGAACACTGGCTTCTCTAGAAAATTAAGTCGTAGGCAAAGTTGTATTAAAAAAGAAAGAGTCAGGATAAAACCTGTAGTACAGATAGAACAGCAGAAGCCATTAATTTGTTAGAGCAGATGATCTGTATGGAGGGATAAGGAGGAGGAAAAAATACAGTGTAAAATATACACAAAGGACCATGGAAAAAACAGGTTGAGGCACACAAAGAAATAAACCAAAATTGGTTGATGCAGTTTTAGCACTTCGAGGAAAACAAAAATGCCTTTGCTACTGACTCCACGGCAGCATACGCTGTTGCAGAAGAGTGTCTGCTGGGCCCGGTTTTGTGATAATTAGATTCACAACTTTCTAACATGTAATGAAGAAAAAGCTTTTCTTTATACATCTTGGATGTAAAAAAGAAGGGGAGTTCATTCCAAAGATGATGCATGAGGGTGAAATAAACTGTGCTGGTCCCGTTTTGGGGAAGTCAGAGGCAAAGATGCAGGAATAAATTATCACTTGTTTCATTGAAAAAAATCACCCAAAGCCCAAAAGAAAAAAAACCCCAAAGTGTTATGCTTACCATTTTCTCCTCTTTGGCAGGTGGACTTCGGAGGAAAAAGCAGAGGGGAGCGAAGAGGATATCCACAATCCCTATAATTGTCATGAGCCATGGAAATCCAATGGCCTTCGCAATGGCACCACCCGCAGAGGGACCTTGTGTGAATAAAAACCCTTTTCTGAAGCTTGCTCAGACACAAAATTTGCAGCAGGCACTTTAAACCACAGTAATTTTGTATACAAAACTCCCACTTTACAAAATTTATTTGAGGAATGTAAAGACATGTTTGTAATTATACCATAAACCCTCTCTGGCTCCATACTCCACATTCACTGAAGAAATTAGAGATGCTCCTGGGGGCGCCCGGGGCATCTATATCATGCAGGGGCAGGGTGTCAGCAGGGAGTTATTCACCCCACAGGCTATCAGGAACACAGCTGTGGTGTTAGTTTTAAATGTTCCAAGGCCTCTTTCCTAGGAATATCCAATTTGTGTTCAGTGCCTGCCGCCTTCAAGCCTCTTACAGCTGACGAAGCTGAGCACGGCATTGCGGCAGAGAGGGGAACGGATGCCAAACACAATTCCCTGCGTATTTTTCTTGTAGAAAACAGCTACCCCAGCTCATCAAGCCTGTGAGTGCCACTGGGGTTCCACCTGGCATCGCAGCGTATGCTCTTTTCTTTACCGTCAGCAGCATCACAGGCAGGAAAAGGCCGGACTTACCTATGGCGAAGCCCATGCAAAAGGCAACATCAGCTATTGCGTACACGCTGCCATAGACTGACACATGGCGCAGATCTACGAGGTAGCCCATAATTGGCATCATGGAGGAGTCCACCATTCCTGGGAGGGAGGGAAGGAAACATATTTCAGGAAAACTCTGCCTTTTTTTTTTTTTTTTTTTTTAATGATTTGGCCAGCTATGTGCTAAAAGGGGATGCAAAAGCAGCTAAAAGAATGCTTATTCTTAAATAAGCAAAAGATTTCTGTAAAAATAGACTATATTATCTGTGCTTTTTTTGGGCTTTACTGTGTTGAAGTCATGTATGGACGTGTATAGACGAGTACACGTGACGCTTGCCAGAGGCCAAGAGCCGTGCGAGCTCAGTGTATCAACCACTTCCCAGCAATGTCCCGTGCAAAGGCTCCCATCCCACATTAGCAGCCGAGTAGCTTTCATTTAGGGGGAAGTTATTTCGTATGAACTTGCACTTACTTCAGGCCTACAAGACTGCATTAGCTTCCCGTCAATCAAAATTGTTACGGTGGTTTTGATGTGTCTTTTGAGCCCCACTTTCATTGCTAGCGAGAAGGAGCACAAGGCAGCTGACAGAACTGCTGAGGTGCCGGGGATGGGTTGTTGTGCCTGTAACGTCTTTCCTCACTACGCATCCCTTGTGCGTGATGATGCCCCAGAACTTCTGCACTAAAAACCAAGCTGTGGCCCCACCCCAGCCTGACTGCATGGTCCAGCGTAAGCAAAGGTCACACACGTTACTCGAAGAAGAGTACACACGCGTGGGCTTGGCAATTCCTACGTGACAAACAAAAATTTAAGCCTGTTTTTTTCTTTTTTCTATGAAAATGTCCACATAAATTCTTTTCCCCAACAGGGAAGACTGTGGGTTTTGGGCAGTGCGTGGCTTTATTTCTGAAAACAATGTACATGTTCACTGAGAGTTTGAAAGATCTGTTTAGGTCGATGGACAGACTTCAGGAGGCAGGTTGTCTAACAGCAGCCTGGTTCAAGCTGCCTGAACACTATCCTTTAATCCTTCTTGCTCTACCTACCTGTTCGGGCCACAGCTCAGGCTTCACTACTGTCAGATCAGAATGGCAGCAAAGCTAATTGTCCATGTAACTTCAGCTAAAATCATTTTTACATAAACAACAGGCTGTAACAAGTCATTGTAATTTGTCTTACCAATGGCAAATCCAACTCCAAAATTTGGTGCTATGAGCCCATAGATGTTTTTAGCAAATGGTACCTATAAAGGAAATTTCAGGCAGTTAATTATGTCACGCTGCAGATGCTAATGAGGTTAGTTTTCTTCTTCTAAGATAAATTCTTCAAGTAGTTATGGTACGCTTTGTACAGATGTGAGAGTTAGAGTTTGATCCTTATTCTGGGCTATGATTTCAGACAACTGTGCCATTAAACCACTGACACACTTACTATTATGACCAAGAATAAACTGTTGAGTGACAGCTCAAAAAAAAAGGATCATCCTCCTCCTTTTGGAGGCATTCTTCCTTAAAATAGTTCAAGCGATGAAATTTGAAAGCACTCAAAACTCTGATATGGAACCTATTAACTACGCATTTTTTAATAACATATGATAAAGCAGAAACTTCAGCAAATCTCATGGGGAAAGCACGTATTTGAAGACAAACACACAATATTTAGATGGTTTGAAAGATACATGATCTTCTACTTACGCATAAAATACTTATTCCCACGATTAGCATCCCGAGCAGAGCACAAAGCCACCTGGCAAAGGAGAAATATCACTCAGACCTCGGTGATACTGAGATGTTAGAGCTGATCTTGAATGTTTCAAAGTCACGTCTGAAATGTGGAGTTGCACAACCAAAGTAGCAACATGTTCAAAAAAGTGATTCTGCTACCATATAACAAACTTTAATAATTTCCACCATCAATAAGCTGCCCTGGGAAACACTGGAAATGGTACATGAACAGACTGGAAGATCATTAGTATTTTTAAATTAAGCATACCTTCCCATTTTGCTTGCAAGTATCCCAAAAAGATTAGTCCCAATGAGATAAGAGATACTAGCTGGAAGAAAAGCAATGCCTGAAAAATATGAATGAGATGTTTTATCAGCAAGGATTTTAGTGAAGTGTTAGAAGAAACTAATAAATTCCAGACACTGCAATTTTGATCTGAACGCATCTAATAGAGTCTTTGTGCATAGCCCGAAGAATCAAATATCCGGTTCGTTGCAGCCCTCTCATGAAATCTAAGGACATCATCTACGAAATGCGGGAGCGATGCGACGCCTTTGAAAAGAGTTTTTTCTGTATCAGCGACAAGGACTGGTATGGGAGAGGGGACAGAACAACAAAGAGCAAAGAGTTTATATCTAACTACAGTAAGCTTTGGGATAGGTCGAGGAGAGCAGCTCTTTTGCGGTTGCATGGCTGATGGAGCATATGCTCGGCACATGGAGCAAGCCCAGGACAGGCAGGGGCGGGTGAGTCTCTCCCCAGAGGAGCAGACAGCGGGACTGCTGCAGGGGCTTTGCCAGCCACAGTCCCCCTCCGAGCCTGTCAGTGCCCTGAGGCCTCCTGTTAAGGCGGCTTTGTAATGCCATGATATGGTCCTTGGTCAAGCAGCAACTGAAGCCAAGTATATATCAATAATGTAAAGGTGAAGAAACCTTAAAATCATGGGTTTGAAATTATTTAGCCAATATATTTACAGTACAAATTAATTTAAAACAAAATCAATTATTGGTTTATATTAAAAAAGCTAATTATCTGTAATGACTTGCAGATGAGGGCACCCGAGTAAACTTCTGACCCTGATGGGAGGGTACCCAGACCCTCCCACCTCCCCGCGTCCACTCAGAAAAACATGCTGTTGGGATCAGCAATTTTTTCTAGTCTTGAGGTTTCCACAGCAGCGGCTGTAGCTGGAGTGGATGCCGGCTGTGGGGTGGCCAGAAATATCTCTGGTTTAAAAGCCAATTTTAGTCTCTGCTTGAGGGTTGGGTTCATCCTCTCCCTACACGTAAGTCTCAGGGCAGGATCCAGGCGGAGGGGAAACCTCAAAGGAAGCCTCTGCCTTGCAAAAGAAAAGCTAATAAATAGTGTGGTGTGCCATTGCCTTGGCTGTTGCTGCCTGGAAAGCGGCAGGGAGGACGATGCAGGCATGTGTGAGAGCAGGGACTGCTCCTGAGGAGAAGACATTGCATGAAAAACATCCAAAAGGCAGAGGAACGGGGTGGCTGGGCTTCACGCTGGATCCTTGTGCAATGCTGTTGAACAGTTCATGTGTCTTGGAAGAAATAACATACTGTATTTTTCTGTTGTTCCTGTTGAGTTTTGCGTCTTCTTAAGAAAAATAAAACTGGGAAACCTGACAAAACTGGGGAAGTCTGCCAAATCGGTGCATGCCACGACAAGCCTTCCATTTGGTCACCATTATATCAGGTAATTCAGATTTAGCCAGCAGCTGCGACATTATGGTGCACAATCGGAGCGCTTCCTTGAAGTGTGTGTGCTCCTCATCTTTCGCCAAGGCAACGGAGATTTTTCTCATTTCCTGCCTATCCGCCTTCCTCCCTATCTCTCTGATATTCATGAGAAAAAAAATGAGAGGTAATTTTTAGCTCAGCAATATCCTGTGATCGAAATCCTCGTGAGGCACAGTGGTGATACTGGGGAAACATTTTCACCTGTGTAACCGCAACTACTTTTGTACTGCTTGGAGCTATCTTCTTATGCCAGATAGTCACATACAGCAGACCTTGATGGCTGTAAAAAAAAGCACTGCAAAGGCTTGTTAAATAACACTTGCCCATTGGTGTCTAACCTGTGGTAAGCTGGAGCAGAACCATAATTTTCTAAATAAGCTTTATGCACAGTAACATTAATTGATCAAATCAAGGTTCTTTATACTTTCTTCAGATCATGCTTCAAACAGCTGGATCTCCACATTGCATAAGATAATCATTTGCTTAAAACCCTGCAGTTCAAGATATAATTTAAGAGGCTTAAAATCTTTAATTAATGCTGTCAAATCAGACGAAGTGCATTGGAGTCAATTACTTATATCATTAAGGGGTAGAATTAGTCTTAATTTAAAATGGATATTTTCTTTCTAGGAACCTCTATTCAACCAAGAGATTTGTAAATCTCATCTCCGTTGCACAAATTATATGAAACTTGAGGGAGTGAGGTAGATAAGGAATCTTCCATTTTCTTCCTGAGGTTTAAAATATCTGACGTTAATTTTGCTATATTACAGGCCAGCAGTCATTACCATGTTCAACGGTACAGCAGCACATTAAGTATTGCTACCTAAGGCCACCCTAGATCTGAGTTTGCATCAATTAGAACCAAGGTTTGTGCTTTCTCTAGGGCGTAGGGACACCTACATGAACACAGAGCAGGGATATTGGTCAGATACTAGCTGAACATCATTTTCATGAAGAATTTTTCTTTCAAATGCCGTATATTGATACTAAAAACTACCCTCATGAAATGTCACAGCACAGAATGCTTGATTAACTTTATCAAATAGATATGTGTTGGGTTTGTAACAGTGACTCTTTCCTGCAAGCTGTCAGCATGAGTCTGATCGATGGAGAGGATCAGCACTCCGCGTTGCGGCACACGACGGCCAGGCACTCCTCCCACCCCAAGACAGTTCACATCAACCTCCTGCACACAGTTTGACACTCACTGGAAGTAGTCTCTCCCCTCCTGTTCATCTCAAATAGAAAGTAACTGCCCCAGTTTTACTCTCAAGCTCAAGGGAAGGTGCTCCTCACACCCTTGGTGGCTACATTTTAAGAAAATTCCGTCCTTTTTCCACATGTTGCCAGGAGCAGCCCTGGAAGGACGACATCTTGGCGTGGGCATGCTCTACACCAAATACAGTGCACCCGCTGCAGGTTTCTGTGGCTGCCTGCTCCTGGCAATTGAAACTAGAGACTGAGGGTGGATTTACCCTGGGAAAAACCCCAAACTTGTTGTTTTGCCCCGCTGGGCTGGCTCTGCGGCTCACCGGGCATCTTGCAGCTGCCCCTGCCAATGCTCGGTGCCAGATGCGCTGCTGGGGCTCCCACAGGAGCCGGGACAAGTGCAGAGCCACTGTGCATGCTGCCTGCATCTATTTCGCCTTGCGAAGCGAGTGTGGCCCCTTATTGGAGCCTATATTACAATAATGTCAACCCACTACCTGTTGGTTCTTACAGACCAATGTTTGCAAATGACAATTTAAAGATAGAACAAAAAAGAAATTAATACCCTGAAGCATATAAGGAGATCATCATTAACAGAACCGAATCTGAGACAGTCGTTAGACGAAATATAGTGGTGCAAATAATATAATGTTCTTTACCAAGTTGCCATTTTTGTGAACACATGGTCTCCATCATCCAGATGGGTAACGCTGGTTCAAGCATAGCAATCGCCATGTTTGCAAAGCAGATTGATCCTTAGAGAAAGAAGAGGAGGAAAAAAAAGTAGTAATTATTTTGAGTATGCGCAAAAAGCCATGCAAAGAGCGGATGCTTTTACAAAAAAAGTTGTGTTGTTACAGTCCTATTTGTCATGCATCAGATGTTGATTACTGTTAAATAAATAGAACAGAATGCAGAATCACTGAAGACTAACTTTCTATGTATTTCTGTTCTCCTAGAAATTCTACAATAAAGGTTAAGCTGTTCTCATAACGTGAAAGTCTGCAGTGAGCCTGATGACATTTAGAAAGTTCATGAGGTCTGACTGTTGTACAAATGATTAGCTAAAACTACAGCCTTTCTGTCTTTATCGAGTCTCCTGGGGCCAACGCAGAGCCCTGCTGCGTGAGAGGCGAAGGCTCTGACCTTGTGCCTCCGTCACCTGAGAATGACTGCGATGAGATGTGGAGGTCTCGATCCTAAAAGTACCAGGAGACAACCAGAGATGTCTGTCCTCTACAAAAGGAAATCTTGTGTCGAGATGCTGTAGCTAGCAGCCAGTAAGTCCACGCAGCGAAGCGTGGGTCTGGCTGAGCTTGCCCAGCCCTATGAATTTCAAATGCTTCCAAATTTCTTTTGAATTTCTGGACCTTTAGTCAGCCGGACGCAAAGGATAACAAGCGGTGGAAGTGCTGTTTCAGTCTTGCCCGCCGGCTCAGCTCTGCCCTATGCCACCGCCTGCAGATCCAGGCTCCAGTGGGCTTGTGTCAAGTGCGTCCATCCTCAGTAATGCACTTGAGCTTTAGTGCAGGGATTTGTAACTCCGTGGTATTTCTTTGGATTCAAGACGCCTTTCCCACTTACTGTAAAGAACCTGAGGCAGTCAAAGCCCCGTGCAGGGCAATGGGACATGTCCCCTCTGCTAATCCCTTGCAAAATGACTTTCAAGGGAGTTTGGAAGTCAGTAGAAGTGACGACCCCAAACTTGTGTTCCCCCTTTTCTTCCTAATATTTATAATCTCTGAAGTTTAGGAAAATATTCTAGGCTCTTACAGTGATTCACCATCCAAATTTCACTTTAAAAAAAAAAAAAAAATTTCTGAGGTCAGGGAAATATTATTTCTCCTGGAACAAGTTCTTCATCATACAGCTCAAAACAAAATGAGCACTGATGTCATTCTTTGCTCAAACCTGTCAGAATGTATTAGACTGTGTACCTACAATTCCTAAAATGAACTTGCAGTCTAGCCGGCTCACTCCCTTCCCGCGGCAAGGAGCAACAGTTCAGCACGGCTTTATCCTACAGACGAAAGGTTAGATCCAAAGTGAACCTTTCCAGTCTGCTGCAAGCTCCTGCTACTGCTCTGGCTTCAAGGAGCCTCAGTCAATCACTTCAGGGCTGCCCTCTTCTGAGCCAAAAATTGGCCATGCTCGAGCAGCTTTCTTGATGCCGGAAAAACATTTCAGGCCACACAAAGTGCAAGGCCTGAAATGTTTTTCCGGCATCAAGAAAGCTGCTCTAAGGGAGATGGCTTAAATAGCAAAGGTCTTATTCTGCTCTTAAACTTCACAAAGAAATGAGAAACAGAGGTGCACACACGCGTGTGTTGCATCTGTTTCTCATTAGGTCAGGAAGCATCACCGGAGCTTACCAAAGTAGTCAGGCACATGGTGACAAAGGTACTTCAGATCTTGAGGATGTGCCCCAAAAGAAAAGCAAGAGCCTGAGCTGGTGCTCTCCAAACTCAGGGCAAACTCCAATAAAGACTGTGCTACTTTAGCAAAGCTTCCCCAAAAGAAGATAAAATAATTTTTTTTCTCTGTTTTGCATGCAGCTGACCTCTTGAAGTCATATGGATATGGAGGGCCATATCTCAAAGGCATAAATCCTTAAAGGATCAATAAAATTAGATTAAACATCTTATGTTGGCTAGAAGGTATGAAATTGCAGCCTTTCATCTAGGTCTCATCTCTGCAGCTGAGAACCCGCTCAGCTTTTGGCGGACATGACATCACTGGTATTTTTCTGTGAAAAAGCAGGTACCCAGTGAAAAGCTGTCTCACACCTTCTCAAGAACCCATGTGCTCATGATGACATCTGTCTTGACTCTGGGTTTAGGATCTGATAATTTAAACTAATTTGCCTGTCAATGCAACTTTGTCAGCCAGCAGCACCCAAGGTTTCTTTTATCCCTGTCAGTGAAGTCTGGCTGCGAGAGTGACACTGACTTCATTCACTGAGCTCCTACCAGTGCAGAGCGGTGACAAAACACATCAGTAACGTTTCTTTTGCCTGAGTCAGTGAGAACTGATGGCACTGACTTTGAAGCATCGCCTCCGACATAATCCACATAGGAGGAAGAGCCCGTATTTGCTCACATTTCCTTTCTCCTCCAGAGGTTTTCACGTCAGCTTGCCATATCGTCTAGTCCCGTCCCTCTGATGTCCACGTCTTTGTGACCTCCCCACCTGAAGTGGTGAGTGGATGCTCAACAGGCATGGCCGCAGCGCATCCTGCGACAGCTATTGCTGGCACCGAAGGTGACCAGGCAGTAGGACTGGCCATAGGGACCACAGTATACAGTGAGTGAATGAGAGCACCAGCCTCCCCTCTACTGTGATAGTCACTGTTATTAACTCACAGGCAACATGGGTTATCAAAGGAAAAAGTTAACGCTTTCAGAAAGAAGAGAGAGGAACTCCATGCTTGAGTTCAAGACAGCTTGTGTTAAAGAGCAATTTTGTGCTATAGATGAGGTGAATTGGTCAGAAAGTGCTTGTACTTTAAGAACACAAACAATTATGACTCAAGTGTATGACGCACGCTCAGGAGATTGAATCTGAATTTATACCATGAAATTAGTGTACCTAAATCGAGAGTGCAAAAAACACTTAAACTGTTAGTCCATTTGCAGCACGCCTAAAATGTCCCTAGTTTTTACTTGTGGTTAAGAAGTCAGCCCACTAGAGATGCAGTCAATTTTTTAATGAGGTAGTTAACTGCCTTAAAAGCCATTCAAATCCTCTAATCACCCTGAGCAGTGCGAACCCAATGGGACTTTTAACCTTCTCCTCTCTAATCATGGTATCTGAACATCGTACACAGTGTGGGACATCTCCATTCACAGCACCCTTGTGAAGCAGAAGACCTATTATCCTGGCTTAGATATGGAGAAATGTGGTGTGGTGCCTTGACTGACAGCCCCAAGGTGCCAGAGTACAGATCTACCTCTGCCATCCCAACCAAGCACTTACCCACCCTTCCCTGTTAGCATCAGGATCAGAAGTTCCCATCTCGGAAAATAAAGCAAGGAAAATACTGAACTTCTTGGAGTAAGGGAGAGCAAATGAAACTTTCAGACCTTTTTCACTGTAAAAAAGCGACAACTTCAGAATGGAAGCAATTAACATTTAAGCAGCGTCTTCCTGGTGCATCAAGAAGGCTGCATTTGGACAGATGTGCACTCGTAGGCCAGATAAAAGGCTGAATTCAAAGTTGGTATTTGACGTTCAGCTCTGACAAAACCAGATTTGGTCTGCAAAGGATATAAAGCAGGAGGAGAAGAGGCTGACGTTAGAGAACATCAGCATCATCCGTGGTGTCCATACGCTGGGCAGTCTCTGTCCCGGGAAGTGGAGAGCCTGGGTGCTGTACCGAGCCCCCCAGTAACCCACGGGAGGGATTTTGTCACCTCCTGGGCGCTGGTGCCTGGCGTGAGCAGGACAGGTCACCCAGAGCACTTATCGAGAGCAGGAGGGATCGGAACAGAGAGGGTCTCCATGCTTCTACCTCTCCATACGTCCTTCCTTTCCCTGCATCCTGCTGTGTCCAGCTGCACTGGATCGAAGATGGGAAGGGAAAGCAGGAGGCACTGGCAGTGCCTGCAAGCATGTGCAGGGAAGCACGAGGCAAAAATAGCCAGGGCAGTAAAGGTAAGGTCTCTCCAACACACACAGCCCCGATTCCAGGCTACCCATCCCTCGGCCTCCTTCACCGCTCTGAGACTCTGAGACAGCACAGCCCTGCTTTACAGAGCCCCGAAACATCAGCTGAAACAGCTTCAGAGAAGAGAATAGCTGCAGAAATTGAATGCCGTGCAAATGTGCTAGAAAATTGGAACAAAAAGTCCATCGTCCTCTTAGCAGACATGGGACATGGTCAAAATTGTGGGATCCATGGTCCTTGGTACCTTTTTTCTTCCTTGGCTAAGACTAAGCTTGGCAGGAGTTGCTAAGTCTTAGTCAAGCAAAGTACCCCTTAAAATCAGAACCCTTGTCATATTTTGTGGTGTAAACCAAATTCTGTCACAGATTAGACTTTGGCAGGGATTTCATATAAAGCAGATATCTGGAGAACAACGTTAGATGAACTTCATCTCACAGCACCTCCTTTAACGACTGTAAGAGACAAGGTACCGAATCAGATGAAGGACAGATCGGAGCTCTTATGACAGGTACCATCTTTGCTGCTCTTTTCCCTCAAATACTTTTATTCTATGGAAAGGTCTTTTAATGCTCCAAGAATTTCTCAAGTAAAAGTGTTTGTATAACTTTAGTCACAGCTTGACCAAGAGTCTAGACAAGGAGTTAGGATAACGGTAATTCCCTAAGACCATCAAGAAACAGAGAATCCAAAAATGCCTGGAAGAATTGCTTTGTTGGACAAGCGTGCTAGGATTAAAGAACCAAACTGTAAAAATCATTATTTGTTTTCAGGTATTTTATGAACCTTAAAAGGGCCAGGCTTAATTACAGACTTCAGATCAGAATAAACACTCAACAAAACGCATCACTAAAAGGCAAATTTCCCTTGGGACAGGCAGACTTCTTAGAAGAACGATACATGTAATACCAAACGCCATTCACCATTCAACCTAGACCTTTTCCGAAATACAATCCATGCTCCAGAGAACAAACTCACTCCCTCAAACAGAAACAAAGCTCAGCGTTATTCCCTCTGCCTGCTGGCAGCGTGCTGGCAATCCCTCCCTCTGAAAGCCTTGGCACTATTTGCTGGTCCCATGGAAAGTTTCCTGGCCACATCCCAGTGCAGTGCAGCAATTCATCGCCTCACCAAGCAACTGCAAGTCACTAGTGTCCGCTCAGCTGGAAAGACACTTGCATTTCAAACCTTCTGCCTATTATGTTTCTACTTGTATATTCACCCTGTATTACCAACAGCTTATTTTTTTTTCTTTGAGCTTTACATAAGGGAAACCAGCAAATGGCAGTATTGTTAAACCAGCTCAACCTGAGGCATTCGAGGATGCCAGGTATAACACCAGCAGGTGGCTTAAAGAAGAAAAAAAAGGATCTGGTACCTGCTGCAATAATGATATATGGGTCCTTCAAAAGTGTCAGCAACGGTGTCCCCTTCTGACTCTATGAAACAAAAGCTTGGATTAGGAAAGGCAAAGTGTCGTCCATTGCCTAGAGTGTTTTACCTTAATACTTACTTCTGCTTGCACTCTGGATGGCTGCAGAACAAATAATTGAACAGCTGCGAAAAGAAATCAATACTGTAACATTTCTTCGAGAAGGGGGTTAGATGGCAGTAGTACAAAAGCGATGTGCTACACGGCGCTATCGACCCTTCGTATTTACTGACCTCCATCAAACAGAGCTAGGGCTGCCAGCACCAGGAAAGGAGAACTCTTCCCCACAAACTCATACATGATGCTCCCAAAGGGTGGGCCCACTGCCAGGGAGAAAGAGAGGACACAGCTGTGAAGCCACATCTCTTAGTGATCAGGACAATAACCATGTTCTTCACTCCCCAAAATAGTCTTCCATGTAAACAAAACCCAAACATCTCAAAGATTATTGCCTGGTGTATATATCCGTGTAAGAAATATGCTGCTGTGGCAAAAACTATTCTAAACATGCACCAGGAATCTAATCTGGAGATGGCACAGTAACATCACTTTCGATGAGACTCTTCTGCTGCTTTCATAGATCACAAGTTCGTGTTCTGGGAAGGCTGGGGGTGGCTTCTTTTGCTGGCAGAGCCTCCATCTCACTGACCTAACACTCCCATAGCAAGGCCTCCTAGTGCAATTCCCATTGCGTTGCCTCTCTCTTCATCATCTGTATATACGCTGGCGAGCATACCCATCCCTGCAGTAAAATAAAAAAAAGGAAAAGCAGAAAAAAACAAAGAAGCACAACACAAAGTTAGGCATCTGTGTACTACAGTTTACGGTCATCAGTTGCCACCTCTAGTAAACATTATACATTTGATACCCGTAAATGTAAAATTTCCACTTACCATAGGGATTGTAATTAAACTAAAGGAGATCCTTGCTGTTTTGAGAAGACAGGAAAGCTCTAAGATGAAGAGGCTCCTAAATAATCCGGCTTTTCATGGCATCACATAGATGACAGCAGGTATCTGTGTCTGTGTGTGTGTGTATATATAGATGTAAATATAAATACATATCTTCCCTATCCATAGAAGTCACTTTGAAGCAAAAGGTTTGGCAATGTAAATGGTCTCCAAGACCATGTTCTGTTGTACAGTATTACTCAGGTCATTTAATGATGCCCTCATTTGCTAGCGTCTTTGTCCCTGTCTTTTTCATAGAGCTTTTAGACGATGCTTTTCAACTAGGTGACACAAAGCTTTTGACAATATTCACTACATGTTATTAATACTCTGGGCACTTGACACAAAGGTCTGGTGACCACTCACAGCTGTACCTGTGGTTGGTGCTAGCTGTGCTCTGGGCATGAAGTATTATGAAGGGCTGATTTCTTTGAAAATGAGTATTTCAAGTTCAATGTCCCAAATTAAAGGATTCTTTTGACCTTTATCTTCCCATGCCTCACTTCTGCATTTAATCATGAGCCTTCATTTCACAAAAGGAAGCATGAAGCCTAGTTAATTTGTGGTTTTGTGAAGGATTCGGACAGCATAGACATAAATGCTGCAGAAGCATCCTCATAGAAATTAATAATTCTGTTTTCAAAATAAGGTTTAAGTAGGGTTCAGTAAATAAGGTCCACAGCTACATGGAAAAAGAAAACAAAATATTGCATGATTGATCATTAAGTGAATACCATCCATCATGCGCATCAAAAGAGCGATGTCCTGTGTGGATTAACGTGCTTATTGAAAATTGTGGATGACATCAAATTGTTTGCATGAACAGTTGAAGAGCAAGTTAGAGAACAATATCAGAATTCACAATGAATTTGTGACATTTGAGGAAACATTCTGGAAAAGAACAGGAGGCAATACGAAGAAGGTATCACGAAGTTGTCCACTTAGGTAGGAATGATTACGTGCACAAATCCAAGGGGGGTAAACAACTGACTGGCAGCAATACTACAGAAAACTTCCTCTACCTGCGAGATACGTGAAGTGACCCTCACTGCCATTGGCCCTTGTAAGGAGTCAGAGCTTCTGAGTGTTGGCTCTGGTTCTGGTGCAGCACAGGAGGAAAGGTGGGGTGGATGGGACACCATGCAGGGAAAGGCAATGAGGGTGAGCAGAGGCTTAGAAAAAAATCTGTGACAGACAACTGCAGGACTTCCAATTTAAAACCAGAAAGGAGAAAACCACTGTGAGATGTCATAATAGTCTTGCAATATCAAAAAGAGTCGCACAGATAAAGAAAAGAAGCTGTTCTTCATGTTCTCTCCAGTATGGGAGCAGAAATGGGTTTACATTATACTAAGGAGGCTATAGATAAGATATCAGAAGAAACTTCCTGACAGTAAAGGCACTTAAGCATAAAGCTAGATGCTGAGGGCATTTCTGGAGGCTTCTGAGAACATGCCTGTCAAGTGTGCATGAGGAATGACAGATACAAAGCTGGTCGTGCCTTCAGGAAGGGGGTGGACTAGATGGTTTCTTGGCCCTTTCTACTCTATTTTGTCAGTTGTCTGTGAACAAAAAGGCACACACTCGTATAAGAGCCGTATCTCAAGGTAGACACTTGCACAGGGACTGAGTTAAAGCTGAACAGTAATTTTGATTCTGGCACATCCTCCCTTTGGAAAGCTTGACTTGTAACCGTAACTGGTATAAGGAGAAAATATGGATTTTCTTGTCTCTACCTCTCCTGCTTGTCATTGCCTTCCCCATCCCTGGCTCCTCATCCCAGCCGCTGCCTGCTCCCTTAGCCACATCCCCACTCTTCCCCCTACTCATCCAGGCTTAAATCTCTCTGCTGAACTAGTGCTTGTCACACAGCTTCAAACCCATCTTAAGCATAAGGTGCTTCTTGCTCCCAGTTTGAATGCTCAGTCTGGGGTGTTGCATCTCCCCAGCTGCGGGCTGGAGCAAAACGCCTGCAAAAGGAACCTGGGAGGACTCCAGCTGCCAAATTCTTGTTCAGTTTCTGTGGAGCTTCTGTGAACCCTGCTTACAGGTCACTCCAGCTTGGGAGGGAGAATTTTCCTGAGGAAGCCTAAAGACACATTCCTGACACTGGACTCACTTCCCTCCCCAAGCCAAATTTATATTTCTGCCATTACAGGAAATTTTTCAAAGAAAAGACTGAAATGTTCTAACACGAACCAAACATACATTCTCCAGTGTCTGTCTCAGAAATGGCTGGATAATTTGGGCTGAGACCCCATACTCCACTTCACCTACTCATTTAAGAGTTATAACCTTATATTGGAAACCTGGTACAGGTAAACTGGGTTCAAACTGGCAGACAGCACAGTAAGTCCTTGAAAACAACATTTTACAGCAGCAATTTCAGTAGCAGACAGAGCTTCTGTCCCCACTATAATAAGTACCAACATAAGTTCCCGATGACCTTTAAAATGGCTAAAAATGAATTTAAAATGTTGAAGACATAGATGCAGAAATCCCAGGGAGAGTGCAGCTCATTTAGCGCTCTACCTTACCACAACCCAAATACCAAAGAAGTCTGAAAAAACATTTACTTTTGAGCTACTTTATATGAAAGGGACAGAAAAACTGTGAAAATGATTTATTTGATATTTTTGTATTAATAATTGAAACGGCAGACAAAATACAATTCAGAAAATGACTGAAAATGACAGAATCAGTGATCTGCATTTTACTCTATCATCTGTTCTCTCACCTGCCACTGAAGAACAAGAGGACCCCACTCCTTGAAGGGACCTGGCAATAAACAGTAACGCGTAGCTTCCAGAGAAGGCAAACACTACAGAAAAAAACAGAGGTAGATTTTTAAAATTACGTTAACTCTAAATAGGTTAAAAAGTTATATGTCTCAAAAGTATCAAGAAAACTTCATGCAATTTAGTCAAGTGTTTACAGTGGCTTGTGCCATTTTCAATGCTAACTGTATTATTTTCTCTTATTGCATTTAGATGTGTCAGTGTTGAATTGCTGTCAGGTGTCTAAGCCTCCTGGTAACACTGAATGCAAGAGCACAAGCAGTTTTAACTAATTACTTACAAATTGATTACATCCTGCTCTGATCCAGCAGGACACAGAAGGAGTTATAAGACCTTTCCTTCCAGCCTTACCTCCCCACGCTGCTTCATTTCAGGCTCCCCAGTCTGAAGCTCCAGGCTTTCAGGGAAAGCAGGATTTAACACACGCGTGCCCGCACGCATGCATGCACCGATGTCTCCTCCGATCAGTAAATGGCTGGAGGGGGGTTTTACCCTGGTGTTGCCAGCTCTGCAATGGATGCTGTGCAGCACAGCTGCCCCAAGGTGCAGGAAAGCCAGCTCCACCCATTCCAGGGCTGTAGCAAGCTCCTGATCCTCCCAACAGCAGACCACCAGAGGAGGTGCGCCTCTATCTCTCCCTAAGAGATTCTACCCCGGGCTTCACTCTGCCTTTGGGACAGAGCCCCTGGATGCTGCACTCAGCAGTCCAGCTAAATTCTGCAATGCTGGAAATTAAGAGTGTCCCAGAAACCTCTCTGCTTGTAGAGCATCTCTGCTTGTAGAGCCTGTGTCATGGTCAGTATCACTAAATCCACAGTGAGTTTTTAAAAACTTTTTTAAAACTCTTTTCTGTTGGCTACCTTAGGAATTTTGCCAGACAGCTTGGAGCTGGGAGAAGCTGTTACACACCAGCTAAACTCAAGATCCACATGCACTTCTCCCACCCGCCCCGTGGCATTGTGCCCCTCAGGCTTTTCACCAGGTCTGACAAAAATCCCTACCCATGCGGACAGAGAGAAATTAAGAAAAAATAAAGGAATAAAGTATGCCAGCAAATCAACAGTATTGCCCTCTGCCATGAATTAGGCTTACTACTCTTATCTCCATCCCAACTAAAATTTGTCTAATATCTTCCTGAAATGCAGAGTTGTCAGTGACTCTAAGACCAAGTAATCTTCTCCAGCACTTCAGTCCCCTTGATGATACAGTTTTAAGCTCGTTATTCCTACCTGAAAGGAGGTTGTAGTGAGGCAGGTGTTGGTCTCTTCTCCCAGGTATCTAGCGATAGGACAAGAGGCAATGGCCTCAAGTTGCATCAGGGAATGTTTAGATTAGATATTAGGAAAACTGTCTTTACTAGGAGAGTGGTCAGGCTTTGGAACAGGCTGCCCAGGAAGGTGGTTGAGTCACCATCCCTGCAGGTGTTCAAAAAACGTGTTAATGCAGCACTTTGGGATTTGGTTTAGTAGGAATGGTGGTGTTGGGTGGATGGTTGGACTTGATGATCTTAGAGTTCTTTTCCAGCCTATGAGTCTATGATTCTATGATTCCTACTCTTACATACAGTGGACATGGAAAAATGCTCCCTTCCTTTTTTTCATAGACTCTGATATTTCTTACATCTGCCCTCTGAAGTAAACCCAGTTCTTTCATCATTCCTCATGGGCTTTCAATGATCCTTGATGTTCTCCTCTGTACTCTTTCCATCTGGGCCACAACTTTAAGTGCCATGCCAAAACCAAACATAAAATGGCAGCTGAAGCCTTATCAATGCCATTAGAGCAGACAAATGATCTGAATTGACTTGCAGGTTATGCTCCTGTTTGCACATCCCACAGCGATGGCTAGCAGCGCTGAGATACCGTTGAGTCATATTCTACTTGTGAGCCACTGCAGCCTCACAATATTTCTGACAAGACCCTGTGATAGCTAGTTGTTAAGGACCCTGCAAAATAGTCCTCTCATGGCTGATAGCCCTCCCATGGCTACCAGTTTAAAACTGCCTGAGCACCTCTTCAGATTACAAGAACCTGAGCTAAGGCAGAGACCCGCTGAGGCGAGATGGAAGGTGGTGAATTCCTTGGAGCAGGTTCGTAAGAGCGTACTTGTCAAATCTCATCAGCACCACCACCCACATGGAGCAGCCACCCTTAAGTGTTCCTTGGAACTCAGTCACTCTGCATCAACAAGTAGAATTCCTAGTGATAATTATTACAGGTCATTTATTTAAAAGTTGCATCTGAGCCAGACCAATTAAGATGTAGACACTTACTGATTGTTGACAGAAACATGATGCAGAAGCCAGCAAACAGTGGAATCTGGTAGCCTATTCTGGAAAACAAAATGAACATTCACATTTCTGCGATTGTCTCACTGACATTTTGAGTTAGACTTACTCACGTGAGTGCACACACCACAAAAACACAACGTGTAGTTCCTTGGTAGGCTTTGAACTATTTGTTGTGGACCACACGATCAGATTTGTCCATGTTACAAATGCCTTTTCATCTAGCACAGCAGACTGTATCTGAAATCCCTGGAAGAAATCCTTCGCTCTTTAGAATGTGATTGTCCTGTTCTTGTTCCACCATAATTGTTCTCAATAAAGCCCCTCTGGGCCTCCATGGGGTTGCCAAGGATATGAGTAGGGAAGACTTGTCTGAGCATGCTGAGCTTTGAAATATCGCAGTAGCGTTTCAATGCTCATCTGTTTCCTCCATCCTCATGAGACAATGACTATAATGAGACATGGTCAAACCAATAGCTTATTTACTAGAAAAAAGTGTCATCAGCTTTGTTGGGAGTTCTGCCTCAGCCAGGAAGACTGGAAGAGTCCCAAAGAGCTTGAGAATAATATTTATGCTTTCCATGGCTTTAGGAGTAAAAATTGAGCTGATCAAAACTTTCTTCATCAGCCTGATTCTTCAGCAGGACTCTAAAGAGCTTGTAGAAATGCCTGGTTGCTATAAGTATTTTGAGGTTCCCAGTAAATAAAGGATTTTCTGACTGGCAAGCAAACACATATTTTCAGCAGCTAACAATGAAATTTCAACAACAACAAAAAATCACAATATACTATTTTTCACACCATTAAAAATCTACTCCAGAATCAAAACCACTACCCATGTAGCTCTGTAGACAGTCTGTATATTCTGTTCAGCACACTTTATTCATAGGGTTTTTTTAAAGAAGATTCTGCATCTTAAATGTATCTGTAATATTTAATGGCCAAATTCTTCAGTAATGAATCGTGCTTTTCAAAGGAGCACTGATTGACTTCAACTTCCAATGATTTGACAGTATTGGGCATTTGTATTGACAGTATTGGCGTAAGTAGGTCAAATAATGGAAGACTTTATAATGAGTTTTTATTTTTAGTAATAGCAGTCCTGTCATAGGTAAACCAACCCAATTATTCCTGGGTTTGTTTTTTTGTTAATATAATTTCTGTACAATTAAGGACAGTAGATAATGGAAAACTCTCTGAAGTGCAGGGCTCGATGTTCATTATATGTCTCACGGTAACATTTGTTTGAGTTTTGTGAATGAAGGAAGTCTAGCATGCACATTTCTACATGCCACAGAAATCTCTAATGGAGAGCAGGTGGAACAATTTTTCTTTAAATACCATTGGTGCATTAAAAATATGACAAAAATGTCGTGCACGGATTCTTCTACTTGAGATTTGTGAGTGGGTGTTACAAATACCCAGTAGAGGAGACCAGTTACTCTTGTGGTTACTGAACTGGACCGATACTTCTAAAGCAAATTAAATCCCTGGCACCGCCACAGACTTCCTCTGTGGCCTTATGATACTGATTTTAATCTCTCAGCACCTTGATACCTTGATACCTGGCCCGCAGGAGAATAACACTACCTTTTTGTCTGTTTTGTTCAAAGTGGATGATTTTTCTAAGCCTGTCTCTTCTCTTGCCGTGTGTAGAGCAGGCATTACACAATGGGATGCTAATCTCCACTGAGGTTTCTACGCACTTGAGGAAATAAATTACCCTCTCCTGTTACGATCTTCTTGCCTGCCTCAGAGGTGAAGTGGGCACTTCCCTTCCCAGTGGGCTCAGGTAGAACAGACCACAGAGGGTTTAATCATAATTGCATTGATTTTTAATTTTTCAGTTAAAGAAAGCACTGATAGAAGTACAGATTAAAAAAAACCCCTGCATATATGGCTACTGCTCTTGGTGAGCGATATCATCTTTCTCTGTGGTATGAAAGCAAAAATTGAAGGTCCTTACGCCTTCTTCGACTGCAAAGTAAAGTAGGGTTGTGTCTGTCAAGGCCATCCCAGAGGCATCTAGGATGGACACTGTCAGGGAGAAGTCTGATTCCAACACAGATATCAAGCATTCTTAGACTTGACACAAGAGCCATGAGATGGCAATTTGCTTCTGCTATAACTACACTGAATTAAAATTCAGTTATTTGCATGAAGACAAATACCATCCAAATTGGCTCCCACATTCACATTTCCACCACTAGATCAGAGACATGAGCTGTGAGATCTTCCATAAATGTTAATAAGTTAAACAAAGAGAAGGGCTATCACACTGTTTCTAAGTGATACTTTATCAAGTTAAAGCAAATTTCAGTTCTTCCAGTAGGCTTCCTACACTTGGGAAGTTTCTGGTGGTTGAAGACTGTAAGACAACAAGTATTTTGGAAGTCACTTTTAATGCTCAATGAAATATCATTCAAGCATTGTTCTTCATTTTTGCAGTCATGGATACTATTCTTCGTTTATCTTGGACAAACAGGGTCACAGCAAGGTGTGAAGTGACACATAGCAGAGGGTGATGAGGGCAGAACTGGAGCAGAGCTCAGTCCTACTCTTCCCCCCAAAGCAGACCACGATGATTTAACACACATCCCGAGACCTAACACATACCTTCTCCTCCACACAAAAATTAATCATTTCACAACTAGAATGTGTGTGGGCACACCTAGTAATTTCAGCCAAAATTTTCAGTACCAGTGATCCATCATACAAGACGATGCAAAGGTATTCAGGTCAGCACCAGACATGCATTTGTGCTGAATTAAAGAAGTCCTTATAATCCTCTGAAAAGCTAAAAGTTGCCTGGAGCTTCACCCACAATTTGGAGATGCAGGGTTCTGGTGTGCTGCCCCTGCATGAGTGCTGAACCTCTAGAAGTTGTGGTTGCTCTTGCTCCGGGGACAGCCTTACCCACATCCAGCTGACATTTAGTTAGAGATGCAGATTGTCCCTTCCTACACAATCTTAGCAAACCCTGCCTCTTAGCGAACCCTGCCTTCTCTCAAAA
This sequence comes from Opisthocomus hoazin, assembly GCF_030867145.1. NCBI lineage: Eukaryota > Metazoa > Chordata > Aves > Opisthocomiformes > Opisthocomidae > Opisthocomus > Opisthocomus hoazin. The sequence continues at coordinate 72,753,081 of NC_134419.1, read as the reverse complement.
TAGCAGCACTAATTAGCTGGCAGTTGTGCTACCACAAATGTCTAATCTGCAGCTGCATTCCCTGATCTGTCCGACCGGTATCAGAGAGCACAGACTAGGAGTTTTTGCTGGACAATTACACTGCAGAACACAAATAAGCACAAAAAGGAGAGGCACTACCTGCAACAGCCAGCTGCTCAGTGATTCTGTCCCTTGGTCCTGGGCCATTCTTGTTTTTGCCGTGTGAAACCTGTGAATCTGCAGTTTCTACTTCTCAGCTATGACATGGTGTACTCCATCACAGTTATCTCTACATTTTGTTCCTCTACATGTGTGCAACACAAAAGGATATTGCAGCCTGTCTTCTCTCCTTTCTTCTCGTTACCACGCTCAAGCACGTAATTTTCTTGGGCACTCCTTTCAAAACCCTCCAAGAGATTCTGAAGCAGAGTCCAGCATGTTTCACCAACGCTACCTGCAACTAAAAGTGCTTCCGACAAGTATTTCTGACCTCTGAGAAAAAGCCAGAGTCATTAGTTGAAGGAGGGACAGGAAAGGCTGCCACTGATGGAGAATGCCTAAATGACTCTGTTTTAGTCCCACGTTGGCCCCAGATTGCAGGACCGTTTGGAAGTAGATTGTACCCATTAACGAGGTTACCCTACAATAAGACAACCGAGTGATGGGTCCTGTGCAGCAGTAAAATAAAGGTTACACTGACCAGGTTAGCAGCTGTGGATGATTAGAGCCCAATTATCCATCCATTACAGTGCTGCAAACCTACCAATTTCAACCTTGCTGCTACACAGCTACACCGGTGCCCCTGTGAGCACCCCTTGTTAAACCTGTCCCGGCTGGCAGTCTGGCTGTCTTCTTCACTGCCAGTGCAGACCGAGGAGGACGTATGGCAAGAAGAGTATTTTCCTCGAGGTTATGAACTAATGAGCCACTGAACTTGTGTGAAGGTGAGGAAGGACACACAAGGTTAGCTCGACAGGGAGCGTGGTCCGTGCATTCTCCACCGCCATGCTCCATGATGTAGCACAGGGTAGGCAGAGGGGCTTTGTCCAACCAGCAAAACTGGTCATTGCAACCACCTGCCAAAACCTGAAAGGAAATCTTACAAAGGATCTGAGCTGTAACTAAGTAGTTACAAATGCTATTTACTTCTCTGACTCATTCTTTGCATGTATCTTGGTCATGAACATCGCATGGTCCTGGCCACTCTCTCTCTCATGCAAAGAAGTTGCAAGCTGTAGTCAGGCTGGTGTGAAAATGATGATGAAAATATCTCTTTATTTTTTAATGATTTTTGAGGCCAACATGGATAAGCACAAGGTTAAAACTACATATTTTTTCAGACTGATAAATAAAGGGAGAGAGAGACGTGGCAGGGGAGACATTCATTGGCTCCAGCGGATTGGGGGCTGGCGCAGCTGGGCTCACAGCCTCCTTCACAGAGCTTGCCAAGAGTTTGAAAAAAATATTGGAGCAAATCAGTTCGTTACAGAGGGCACAGCAGCCTTTTGCCCACTCTCCTCACTGGAAAGGCAGAGCCTTTCTTCTCCCCTTGCCAGTGCACCCTCCTCACAAAGTGCCCTCTCTCAGGTGCTGCGCTGTTTGTATGTTTTCTTACAAATTTCACTACAAGGAAAAATATAATGTGCATCTGAACGACGAACTGGTATCAACTCTGCCCTGAAACCGTGCCACGGTGAGAAGGGTGTTGCTGACCTCGTATGGCAAAGCCATCACCTAGCATTTCCTTTGCCAGGACTTTGTTAGACCGAGGGTAAATTGTGTTGTTTCATGAATTGCACACCAGTTCACTAAGCCAGGTGTGTGCTTTGTCCGGTGCTCCACGGAAAGAGTTGGGCTTTCAATAAGAAATACTTTTAGCAGAACTTACTTCTTGAATGAAACCAATTTTGAAATTTATGTTTAAAAATCTACACCTCCATTAGTTACAGAAAAAAGGAAAAACACCCTACAAAACTTCCAGAAAACCTAAAATAAAGTAATTATTGGCACAGATTCATATGAATAGAACTTGCTGTTGCATCCTGTACAAACTCAAGCACTCAAAGCCATGCCTGCAGAAAGCCAGTAACTCCATACTCCATTAAAAATCTAAACTACTCTTGAACAACCATATTTGATAGGAAAATAAAAATCATGAACACAGTGTGCTACCTATTTGAAAAAGAAACTTACTGGGCATCTTAACAAGCTGTGTACCCTACTCTCGAACTAAGCAACCAATTCTCCCGAAGCTGTGCTATTTTGCTGAAATTTTGTGAAAGTAGTAATGGCAATAACAATTATCACTAAACAGTTTATCAGTGGTGAGGAGGAGTCTTTATAACGGTAACTCAGATATTTTCTGTTTCATGTATAATAATCACAATTTTCACACTCTTTTTAACTGATCATAGACATTGTTACTAGGAAATGTCGACTTCAGGGTTTTTTTGCCAATGACGTCTGCAGTTAGTTGATGAATGTGTTAACTGATATTTCCCACTAAACATTTCTCAGAAGAAAGGCAGATCCTGCTACCAAGATACAAATAACACATGAAATCAAACCAGCAATCCTTAAATCTAATTTAGGGCCACTTTGCCACTAAGGCACTCATTTCTGCTGTATGAGAGAAGAGTTTGTCGCACAGGGCACTGGGATGATGTGCTCCTTGATTTTTCTACTTGTACTGTCGGGCATCTGAGCTGGCAAAGCTGCCCCCGTGATTGCAGTCACACACTTAGCCCCCCCAAAAAAAACCTGTGGGATGCTTCCAGGAGGAAATCTCAGCTCACAGCCCTAATGTTCACACCGGTCTGTTGCCAACCCTGCTCCTAACAGCAAAGGGAGATGCCACAAGAACATCTGCTGCCCCATTGCCAAACCTAAGGATGTACCACGTGCATCCCAGCAGAGCTGTTATCCCATGCCTCGGCACAGGCAGCACCAGGCTCCGGTCCCGAGGTGCGCAGGCACACAGAGAGGCACCGGCAGGGACACGCACCCTCTTACTTGGGCAGATGTCTACCAAAGAGCAGAGATCCCATCTACAGTATGATGTAACTGTGCTGTTGAAAAAGTCGTTGACAACGTGGAGCAAATTATCACCTTTCTCCTGGTTTGGTAGGCTGTGGAAATGATGATACTAACAGAGAAAAGCAAATATCAATAGGGCCATAATTCAGATATTTAGGGAAATCTAGAAGAATACCTAAAGATCTATTATAAAAACATTATTTAATGTTATGTTACTTTGCCTGTGGATGAGCTATCATATTCTCACAAAATACAGAAAATCCAGGTAACAAAAAATCTGTTTTCCTCCTCAACTTGCAGCAATATTTGTGGAAAAGTAATTGTGCAATGGAGTACTTCTATCTATGTAGGTGGTATGAAGTAGGAGATAAGGTGAAGTGAGAGACGAATGAAACTGTCTGTCTATCTCATATAAAGCTTTTGTGTTTAGATCACTTCCAAATTGAAAACAGGTTTTGAATTCACAACACTGAGTCAAACTGCCCTTTAGCCCTCAGTTGGATACTCTTCTGTCAGACCGAAATTAACACTCAGACAATATATATACATAAGCTGTAAAACCTAAGAAAGGTAGTTTCGTCTTCAAACCCAAAATACCTAACATTAAAGTGTCTTGGTTCTTTTGGGTATTGTCACATATGATAGGCATCAACTGCTTAAACAAAAGTGTTTTACAAGGACAAATTTCTGCCACATGTTCTTTTCTGAAAGAAAAAATTCTTCTTTATAATAAGAAATATGAAGATTAGTGACCCAATTAAATAGAATTTGGAGTTTACTTCCTGCAGAGAACGATCTTGTATTCTGTTTAGGAGGGCTGCAGCTGCTTCTGTGGGGAACAGTTACACAAAATACTAACAATAAAATCTAATTCATTATTAATATCAAAAATTTAAATGATAAGTACTTTTTAATCTCCATGTAAACATCATTAGTGCTCAGATTATGGGTAGGAGTTTTGTAAGTCACTAATACCAGTGCTTACACACTTGACCCTGGCTCAAATACATTGTCTATGAAGTGCCATTTAATCATACTTCATTCAAGACATTATAGATACTCAAGAATTTAGAAAGAACAATTTGAAGGCTGGGCTAGATCAGCTACTGATGGAAATCTGTGATCCACTGAACTCAGTGGTGAACATGGCATCAGCAAAGTTTGACACTTGTTCGTTTTTCACTGCAGTCCACATGAATTTCCCACTGATCCTTACCTCAGACGACTCCAAATCACTGCAGACCAAATCGTACCAAGAGCTGTGCATCTCTGTGAGAGCAAGGATGGGATCTGAACCCTGCCTACAGCTTCAATATCACGTTTGCCTAATGTACGTGTAACAGATGCGTCATCAATACACAGTGCTTCGTAAATACTACATCGCAGTGTCTTTTGGCCCCATAAAACTGTATTGAAGACGTTTCAAAACCATTTCAGCAAAGTTTCTGTAACGAGCTGAGGTCTCAGGAGCTGGAGGAAAAGGGTACGATATGGAACGTACCAGATGGCTCATGTGCAGCTTACCAATTTATTTTGGAAAGGATGTAGGTGTTTCGAAGTGTTCACCAAATGTATTTCACTAAAGTATTCCTCCAGATAAAGTGAGAAGGTCAGTAAACCAGGGCCACAACGGAATTAGAAATACTTTGTTTGAAATACTAGTCTGGACTAAAGCATCAATATAAAATCCTAACCGAGTAACGCAGCAGACATAACGTACCTGTTTGTCAGCGGCCCGATGAAGGGGTTAGTGATTAGCTGCACTGTTGCTTTTGAAGCAAACAAGAGACCGACTTGGACGTTTTCATTCAGCAGGTCCTTATCTTCCTTAGGGCAGTCAGACGGGGAAGGAGTCACATTTACTATCATTTGTTCTGTCTGAGTATGATGCAGCTCTCTGGGCCATGTCTTATCAGATTCGTTTCCAGTAACCATCGTTGAGTTGTCGTAGTAGGAGAAGATGCTCTGAAAATTGTCCATCGTTGTTGAGACTACGCTAGGCTTAGTAGTCTGGATTTCTGTGGCATTTTTCTCATGTTTGATGCTGTAAAGGTAACTGGGAATTATTGGCACTGGAAAAACAAATAGAATATATTGGCATCTTACTGTCAGGTTATTTGTAAATGGAATCACCAAATTTTCTTGTTTGCTTTGCCATTGATTAGGAAATACAAGGTTTTCTTACAGAATGCATTAATAAGGACTTTGAATGGCAGAAACACAGAACAGAAATAGAAGTTTGCTCATGGGAAAAAACACACCCATAACTCAGAAGTGCAGTTTCAAACAAAAAGTTCTTTTACATTAGTCTTTATTTTTTTTGCCAGTTTTCATAAATATAAGATTTTTCTATACAGACATCATTCAGAAAGCACAATATATGAAGTATCAAAACCCATGTCTGAAGAGTATCTTCGTTGTACATGACTGCACAAATCCATTTATTAGATTGAGAAAACAGGAAAGATGAGAAAAGCATTGAAACTGTTATTAAAAGAAAATAAAAAAATGTAGCAAAATGTATTTCTAAAATAAACCACAAATCTATTGGTAAGTAACAGCCATAAGAAGGAAAAAAAGTAACAGTCTTATTTTAGGTAAGCAGAACTAATGTGTTGATGTTTGTATATATCATTTTTTTTTTTTTTTAATTTACATTAAAAGCATCATCCAGAAGGGACATTCTTTATATGCTTGAGGATCTTAGCTGCAATTTAATTGCATTAATACGTATCTCAGAAATCAGCATTTCAGAATCTGTAAAAACAGATACCAGTTTCATTCAATTTAACAGTCGTGACAGAATCATCCCTCCCTGACTTGCATCTCTTCCTGAAAAAGCCCAGTCTTTCAGTAAGTCTGTAAACTATAATCATTTCTAGGGCTTCTAGCATACATATTACTGAATACATAATGAAATGTTAATAACTTCATAAGAAAGTCTATTCACGTAAAAAAAAATCCAAAACTGACATGCTAAAAATATGTATGCTTTTAACTAAGGTCTGCATTGTGGCATCAGCTTTTAAGCTGGAGCCCCCCAGGACATTCAGGCGTCTGATTCAGAAGCTGAAGTTGCAGCATCGCCCGAGAGCCGGCTCTGCACAACCCCATTCGTTCCCGAGAGAAGCGTGTGCGTTCGTGTGTGTGTGTGTGTGTGCGCGCATCCATGAACCACCAGTCTCTCTCAACCCTTTTCTTCAAATTCATGTAAACATTTGAAGATGAGGAGTTCTAAAACTACCAGTGAAAAACGTTCAAGTGTTTTGAGTAGATTCCTAAATCTTGACACTATGCCGCTGAAGGCAGAAGTTGCATCTTTGACTCTGATCAAAACTTGGATTATTTTATTAAACCAACTTGCAGACGTGCTTTTCCTAAAACCCAGCTAGATAGTTTTCTTATGAAGCTATCATTTTAAGACCAATGTGGGGGTTAGAGGAACTATCGCAAGGAAACAGGCGTCTCCAGCGTTATCTAGCCTGTTGTTTCAGTTGCATGACCACAGGACAAAACCCGATGATGAGCTAAAAATACTGTTATCTGTTGTTCTGTGAAGTAGTAGTGGCGTTCAGTAGAAGGAAAAGAATTATGAAGACCTTTTTATACCATTCTTTCTCCTGCAATGAACACAGAAATAAAGCGAGACTTTGATGTGTGCGGCAGCGTGCCTGCAACACCTGGTATAGCATTCGTGCTCTAAAAAAAAAAAATCAGTGCTTGAAAATATTGGGTTTGAGAGCAGTAATCGCACATTCAGGGGGTACAGCTGTCACTGGAGGTGATTTCTGGCATAAATCGGGACGGGGTGGGGGGTGGGGGGACACACCAACCGAAACAGCCCCGTTGTACCTACCGACCACGGTCAGCAGCATGTTGTCCAGCAGCAAGGCGATGAAGACGATGAGCAGGATCAGCCTCCGGGACTGCCGGCTCTCCCGCAGCCAGCGCAGGAGGCCGGGCTCGCCCCACGCCATGGTGCCCCCCGGCCCGGCTCCGCTGCCCCCCGCTGCCCGAGAGACGGAGCCCGTCGGGGGGAAGGCGGGAGCGCGGCGTGCGGACGGCTGCGCGGCCCCGCTCCGCGCACCCCCCGGCAGGACAGCGGCGGCGAGGAGGAGGAGGAGGAGGAGGAGGAAGGGGAGGAGGAGGAGGCGGCACCTCTGGTCCCCGTGTGAGCCCAGGGAGCGCTGGAAGCGGCGCGGGGGGAAGCGGGGGGGACGCGGGGGGACTCCCCTCCCCTGCTCTCCCCTCCCTGGGCTGCTCCGGGCCACGCCAGCAGCTCCGCCTGCCCGGCAAGGTCACGGCATCCGAGACTCGGAGAATCACGGACTTGGAAAAGACCTCCCAGATCAAGTCCAACCGCCGCAGATGCGCCGGGACACGCATGGAGGGGCGAGAAGTCGCTGCTCCCACGCTTCAGCCCCGCGAGCAGCGTGCCCGGCTGGCGAGCCCCATCGAAATGGGGCCACTGGTCCATTCTGCTCCTAAAACGAGGAATTTTGCACCGCTCGGCGTTTACATTGCTCATCTTTCTTGTCCGCTCTGAATTCCAAGTGTTGCAGCCAGCCTGTGGCGTTTGGCCGTCACCGGTATGAATTTCTTTTCTTCTCGGTCCATATTAGAAAAGACATTGACTGGGCTGAACTGATCAAGAAACGCATCTTAACAACGATTTGCACTTTTTTCAAACATTGTCTTTCATGTCACATAATACACCGCTTTCTTTTAGTCAGCCGGTACTGAACTGTCTGAACTGCTCTCTGCTTCGCTGCCCTCACTGAGCTTCACCGCTGCAAAGCCCACGGAGTGTGAGGGAAGCCTCTTAACGAGTTTCACGGTCACAGAACCCGATGTCAGGCTGTAGCTGATGACATCATCACCATGCAAACACTTCTTTAACTACCTTGCCTGCTGCACATGCCAACCAGTTTAGTGGTGCCCGTTTTCAGTGCGACTCAATTCCGTTACTCGTGCAGGTTTCTGCGGAAGCGGTGCTCGAACTTCGGCCGGTGCGTCTGTGGCAGCCGTCGTTTCATACTGCAAACACCCCGTTTCAGGAATAGTGAAATAGACTTACACAGTGGCATTTTGCCAGTGTGAGTAGCAGTAGAAGATAAAAGTTTATGGTCCAATTTGTGCTCTTAGGTCCTAATTTTTCTCTGAGTAAGGTTTAACAGGCCTTGGGAATGGGAGTGAACTCTCAATACAGTGCGTTATTGGTTGTACACAGATTTTTCTGAAAATAATGAAAAGTGCGAGAGGATATGCAGGTAGCACATCTCTCTTTTGTTTGCATGTAGGTATTTAGGATTTTATTTGACATGTCCACCATGTATTATTTTTACATGGGACCTTTTATACTGATACATGACAGATATCACCAATGGCTATTGATAATAAGCTGTTGATTCTTGAATGATGGCTTATAAATGGTTTGTCTTTTCCAAACGCTTTTAACCAGGGACTTCAGCAGTTGGGCACATACATGTTTGAAGTTCAATTTCCAAAACAGAGCTTCTTCCTGTACGCAGAGGAAACAGATAGAAAAGTATGGTTACTGGACTAGGATGAAATATTTCATCTTCCAAGTATCAGACCCTGAAGGCACTTAGACAGCAAATTACATCGTCGAGTTGAGAACTTGTATGGAGTGCAGGAGGAGAAGGGGAACACGGGCTGTGGCTAGCAGCAGAAGCATTAGCACGGGATGCATGTCAGTGAAATGTCAATAGCAACATTCTACCAGGAAAACGTCAGTCTGGATATTTGGTATTCCCAGCAGTTCACAGGAGAGTTAACTGACAGCAGTGCTGCTGTTTCTGTCACCTGCCAGAAAGAAGATGTGGAGAGAAAGAAGATGCTTTTCCAGCCATCTCTGATGTGGGACATGACAGCAGAAGCAACTTGCTTCTCTCTCTGGATCACCTATGTGACAAGGTGAATCTCCCCTCCCTGCTGCCTCCCCTCCCAGTTCTTTCTTCTAGAATATTTCTCCTCTTCATGCATCTGTCGCAGTGCTGACATTTTCCGTCTGAACATGAGGAAGAACTTCTTCCCTGTGAGGGTGACGGAGCACTGGAACAGGCTGCCCAGGGAGGTTGTGGAGTCTCCTTCTCTGGAGATATTCAAGACCCGCCTGGACAAGGTCCTGTGCAGCCTGCTGTAGGTGACCCTGCTTCGGCAGGGGGGTTGGACTAGATGACCCACAGAGGTCCCTTCCAACTCCTACTATTCTGTGATTCCGTGATTCTGTGATTCACGCTGACAGCATCTGGCCTCTTTGCTTTGCTGGGCTTCACATCGCTCCTCTTTTCTGCTGTCCTAGTTCCTCTTGCCTTCAGCCACTTGATTGTTCAACAAATAATCCTAAAATATATACGCAAAATCATGCCTGCGCTATTAACATGGATAAGCATAAGAGCATTTGAATACATTTATCTGCATGTAAAGATGGCGACTCGTGCACGAATACTACTGCTTTACTAATCTAGCGGATGAAATTGTGGTCACCTCTAGGAGCTGAGCAGGTCAGGAGACTGCTAGGTGTGCTGCTCTGCGGGTGTAAACTGTACTCTGGCAAATAAGGATTCCTTCACTAATATTTACTTATCTTTAATCAGTGATCTTTCTGTCTACTGAAGAACAAGCGGAAAAGGAATAGGACCACAGCCAAATCAGCAATTACTTTTGGGAAGCTGTTGATGATTTGGTTTTCCTATTGAACCTTTTACTATTAGATGATAATTAAGATTGCTTAAAATGAGGGAAGAAAAGCTGTGGGATTTTTCCCAGTTTTTATTTGTGCTTCCTACAGAACAACTGAGCAAAATTTCATGCTTTGAAAAATGCTGGTCAGCTCCTCCTCTTTCGTTATATCTCTATGTTTTATTTGCTTTAAATATCCTTTAAAGTATACACATGCTTATTATACCCACATTTAATAATATAACTTTATTAATCTTAATAAGAAATATTTATAAACGCTGAAATGAGTTCCAAAAGCATATATTTATTTAGGAATCAAAATTTTGAGTACCTATCAATTGACCCCTCTGAGTGAAACACCCTTAAGCCATTAGGGCATAGTCTTAAAGGCACGGAGCATCGTAAAGCTGGTGACGAACAAAGGTGTTTTAACGTGGTATCTGACACTCAGGCTTTGGCAGACTGAATGGTAGACTCTCCTGAATCCCCTCTGAGGTGCCATAAAGCATCCATAGACAAGTGAGCTATGCAGACAAATAAAATAGCCATAAGCACACAGGCCATGGTAGTGCAAATGATCATCAGTCTGGAAACGATGCTGGAGAACAGTACTTATTAGCAGTCAAAATTCTGACCTCAGCTGAAAATTCCTCCGTGGCAAGATGTCCTGGATGCTGTCATGGGAAGAGGCACGATGTCATTACAAGCACCAGGGAGAAGTGACATTTTGCTGGTTTGGCTACACGTTCCTTAAATGCTGAAATTTAGAAAAAAACACTTCTGGTTCTCACCATCCAGGCTGAGAAAGGCACTACCTTGCTGGATTCCTTGGGAAAAGTAATCCCTTTTAAAGCTGTCTCTTTTAAAGATTTGCATTTCTTTTTAGTGCTTGGAGTTGAATTTGCAATAATTCATAATTATCTGAGCCTTCTGTATGAATTAATCATTTGCAGTTTTTGCTGTTGGGGAAAATTCCTACTATAAATAATTCTTACAATTTAAATTGGAAGACTTACCTGGCAGCTTATGTTTTACTACTAACAAGCAATATACTTAGTCAGCTTTTTCAACCTTCGTAGCTCTTCCAAGACTTTTTTTCTTTGTGCCCAACAGTCATGCTACTAATTACTCTGTAGTAAGACTGTGTGGTAGTTAGTTCCACTGAATAATGCATCTCCTCTTCTCCAGGCATTGAGGATATGCATTGTATTTTAATCTTCTGCCATATAGCCTACCGTAATTGTATATGTGAATGTGTATATTTATACCCAAGATTGTTCACTGTGGCATGTAATGTTCAGAGGAGAGAGAAAAAAGTCAGAAATTTTGCTTTTAAGAGGGTCACTTACCAATAAATCTGTAGTGCTAAACATTTATTTAGCTGAACAACTCTGTGTGTGATAACTGGGTCTGAGACTATGAGGGATTCATCTTTCAAGCTAGGAAGGCTCAGGGTGGAGAAAGGGTGTGCGGGGAAAAAAAAGATATTACACAGCTCATATGTCTCTGCTAAAAAGCGGTAAAACATCACTTGCTCCCCTTTGCACAGAGACAACAATGTTAATTTTAGTGTAGTAACATAGGGCAGCCATTTTCCCATGCACCAAGAAACTGTGGCAGGAGGTGCAGACATGTTTTAGAGATGTAGGAAGGCTGTAGTGGAAAAGGAGTAGAAGGAGAAGTGAAGATGAGTCGGTGATGATTTGTTATGATGTTTATAGGAATTGATAGATATCGGGAGACATATAGATGTGTCATGGAGAAAATTCTTGACCACAATACCTCATGGCATAGGGTATCTCTATGCAGTAAATAATTTAGCCTGTTAAAAAGTAAACTTTTTCAAGTTAGGGCACTTCTTCTAAAATATTGTTCACACATAGTCTTGACCCAAAGAAGCAGCAGCAGTCTGAGGTTTCTCCATGCCACTCACACTGAAGAAAACACCCCAAAAGCTGGTATGGTTGGGAAACAGTACTGTAAGAGTTTCAATGAGGCTTTGGCATTTTCAGAGTGTTTCAGAACTAGGAACTTTCATTGTACAGCACGGCATCCTTCCTCTAAAATTCACTTTTAAAACTATTTTTCTGTTCACATTAGAAAAAACTTTTGGCTATTCTGGAGCTGGGAAAGAGGCTGAGTAGAAAATCACTGCTTACCCTGCTCCCTAGCTAAACCCCTGAAGAAAACACATAGCCCATAATACTTAAGCTGGCATGTTAGAGCATGAAAATAATATTTAGCTATATATGGGAAAATATAGGTACAGTAGCTAAAGTAACAGCAAAATAAACACCAGTAATGTTTGATCAGTGTGATGGTACACCTCAGGTGTATATCCTTGCCTTCTAGACTTTAAAATTTAACCTACAGAAACCCAAAACTTTTGGAGGAGGGGTCAGATACCAGCACTGGCCCTGGTTTATCCTCCTGTCTTCTAGTGCTCTGTGCTGTGGCCTGCCTGCGGCTCGAAAGGAGGGAAGGGCAGTCCCCTTTGGTCCCACACCCCAGAACATCATCGTTTCTCTGCTGGCTTTTTGCACCCACAATATTTTTTCTTCCTGAGAGCGAACGTGAGCAAGAGTCGTTCTCTCTTGTGCTGTGGCTTTAACGTGACTGTCCTCGGGATCTGGCAGGAGAGCCATTGCACTGCAAGATGGCCCGGGAAGCTATTTTTAGCATTTTTCCATGGCAGGCTTTGTCTAACCGCTCGGTATTACTGACCACAGGCTGGTGATGGTGAGGTCTAGCTCTGACATGTTTCATTGCTCTGACAAGACAAGAGGGTCTGCTGAGCACATTGAATGCTGGAAAATAACTAGGCTAAATGACACCTTGTTTGTTCTTTCCAAGCTGGCCTTCTGTCTGTAGTGAACACAACCCTGAGGGCAACCCACTGTTAGCTCCATGATCAATGGGAAGACATGCTGGCCTCAGTTTTACAAGCCTAATTATTTTCTTCAGAAATCTGTCTGAAACTAAAAGGCATCTGACAAAAAAATCTTTCCTGTCCCTGGAGCTTAGAGGAATTCAGTCATTGCATGTAAATTGTGTTTATATTGACCGCTTACATGTCTTTTGAAACTGGTTCCTGTTAGATGGCTTTGCAAGAAAACACAGTCCCCTCCAGGCACAGACTGTGAATTCCATATATTAAGAAGTGTGGTTAGTAACAAGAATGTAGTGTGTGTCTGTATTTATATACACACAGACATATGCACATAAATGGCTGCGTGTGTGTGTATGTGTGCCTGCTTATGTGCTTATGTGTGCGTGTAAGGTGCCACTGTGCATCAGTTACTCAGATAACGGTGCACAAGCCACATGCCCTGGGAAGTCTGCAGGCAAAGCAGAGGGTGAGCAGGTGGTGGGGAAAGGAATCAACAGCTTTTCCTTCAGTGGCTGGGCTTCAGAGGCAAACACCTTCCTGCTGTGTTAGCCCAGGTGTCAGCCTGCGCAGGAACTGAGGTCAGGTTGGTTTAAGCAGCTGTTCACCTTTAACATTTGTCGACTGGTTACAAGATTAGCCAGCTTTCGTGCACATCGTAAGCCCTTTGCCGCAACAGAACTTGACATCAGAAAGTGGTTTCAACCTCTTCTTTCTGCTGGCGTACAGCACATCGCCTGCCTTAGCACCGGTTAGCTTTGCCGAGCTGGCCAGGGCTGAGCGCCCGAGTGCAGGGATCTGCCGAGCAAAGGAGATCCTGAAAGTGAAGCGAGGCAAGTTTGAAGCATGACGTGCATTCACCATCAGCTGTGGTGTTAGCAGAAGAAAGGAAGAGCTCAGAGACAGAGACAGTCACGAAGCCAAAAATGTTCACCAAAAGGAACTGCAAAGGTGGAAACATAGAAAGCAGGACTGCTGGGCAGGGAAATTCTTTTGCCAGGTCTTGAATCAATTATAGGGAATGTCCTGCTTGAACTTAATCCCAGGTATCTCTAGACATTCAAGGCATAACTCAGGAGCTAGTGAAAGAGGTTATCTGAAATGTTTTACTCCAATAGGAGGAAGTAGCTGGCAGCCAGGACAGGCTCTCCTCTTTCTGCGTACCTTTGAAACTGCCAGGAGTGAAGAGATGGCTCCATACCTCCCACAGATCTGTAAATCTTCATTTAGCACAAAGAAAGGTGTGCAAACAAAGAGGGAAAGGTGGGCACAACATATGAAGAAGCACTTCTACCTCTTGGATGCGCTTCAGTTCAGTTGGACCTGTTGGCCCAACCCATGGCAAGGGCGCAGCCATCCCATCGGGGCTGCCACACCGATGCCTACGACGTCTGGTGGAGTCATGCCTTGTTCTGTAACACAGGTCTAGTGCAGCTGCCTGCTGCTGGTGTAAAAAGGTCAAACCAAGCTGTAACTGTGTCTTTCTAAAGGACGACTTCAGTGTCAAGAAAATGAAACAAGGTTTCATATGCCATGTTTAAGAATTATGATATTATAGTAGAATCCCCCAACTACAAAATCATCGTTAGTGGAAGTGGCTCCAAAAAGTTGACCTAATTCATTAACATTTAAGAGCAAATGCCATCCATTGTGGAAAGTGAATCCACTCTAAAATCCTTGAACTGCCTGCCAGACCTACACCTAAATGTATTAACCTGGATTAAACCTTGTGGAAAATTCATAATGAAAACCAAGCTGACCACACAGAGCAAGCATGACCTGCAGGCTGGAAAATGCTGTGATTGCTTCCCATAGATTATAATTTTAGCAACACCTGGGCTGAATGTTTTGTGCTGATGCAATAGCCTCATGGATCCTAATGAAATGATTGAGGGACAGGAGCACAAAGAAACATTCAGAGTTTGTGAGAAAACAAACAACTAATGCAGGAACAAAGATACTAGATTATCTGGGAAATGAAAAGCTTTTGTATGGCCTCATTTATATTGCTGGCATAGATGAAATCTCTTCAGACCTGTGTGTAATATGTTATATACAAATGCAGTCAATGAGAGATGTTAACTGCCTGGTCTGGAGGGAACCACTGGAGTTTTGCAGAAGGACAAGGCCTTAAGTCAACTGTCCTGGTCGTATGGGAAAGGTGAGATGGCAGAAGAAGAGGAGAGGTTTGTGCCACCAACCTCTTTGCCTTCTGGGCTCCCTGAGGGCTCAGGGAAGGGCGATGGGTGCTTTCGGGGGGCAGCAGACCTTGCTGCATCTGAGCTGCCCTCTGCAGCTGCCTCTCTCTACGCTTACCCACAGCACTTGGGGCAAGGCATAAAAAAACAACATAATCTCTTGCTGCCTCAATATAACATGTGTAATGCTCTTTACCTCATCTCTGGTAGCCTCACATAGCCTTTTCAGTTAACATGCGTAAGCTATGTTTGAAAGTCTTCCATGAAGGATATCATCAAATAACCAGCTTGTTTTCTTTTATTTAACACTCTCTGGGCACAAACACAACAAAAGATTTCTGATGAACGTCAGAACAAAACAAGGGAGGTGCAACTCTGCAAGTAGGAGCAACGTGGCTCTCCCAGACAAACCTGCAAAGCCAACAGGTTTCCCCTTTGAAAGGTGATAGAGGTCAGGCTGAAGGATAGATTGGTCAAAGGTTCCAAGAAAGAAATGCATTCAAAATCAATACACATGACTGTCTCTGAAAGATCTGCAGGTTGATAATTGGCATTGGACAGCTCTGAATTCTTGCAAAATTTAGTTCAGAGTTTGTTCTGAATATTGCAGTGAAATACCAATGAAATGTGAGGTGCAGGTCTACTGCTCAGCTACACGTGTGACTCACGCAGAGTCTCCTTAAACACCTGGAGGAAGACTGGGCTGCTGTAGGGCATCTGAAAGAGCTTAAAACCACCCACGGATTTATTTCCTCACCTGTTGCTAATGGATGAAATTCAGGATTTCTGCTCTAGTACTGTGACAGCCCTAACAGTTACTCACACGTGTAATTCCTGATTTCAAGAGACGACTTTGCAGGATTGTATCCTAAAATGGGCTAGCAGTAAGTACTTATATATTTAAAAAAATAATAAAAATTTCTCTCTAAACAGTGCTCTTTGGTGTAACATTTTAATAGAAATTATATTTCTCTGGAATATCTGTTCTAGAGTCAACTGAATAGACACAAACTAAGCTTGTATCTTACACGAGTTTATTGAATTGCAATTCTTAACACGATTTGTGATCTAGAATGACTGAAATCCTTTGCTTCGTCAAATATGTCATAATCTCTTTGACACCTGCATACACTACAGGAATTGCTAGAGTAAATTTCTTCAGCCAAATTCTTTTTAATAACTCTTAATAAGATTTTCTTCCACCAAGAGTGCTTGTGGTTTTGCATTTGTTTTCAGCAGGAGATTTTTTTTGTCCCTTGGATTATACAATCTTCATAGGAGTCTAAACACACTTGGAAAAATAGGAAGCCCTGCCTGGGAATATAAATTGCATTGCTGTGCTTAGTCACAAATGGCTGAGTGCAATGAGATTTTACAATAAACCAGAAATGTCTGTGTTTTGTTGTGTCAATAAATGTTCCAGTGATGCTCTTAAAGACAATAAATTACTGCTAATGGAACACTATCCTCAGCATGTAGAAGTCATTTTCCACTTCCAGACATTCTCAGATTAGGTTTAAATTGCTATTAGAAAATCCTAAACGTGTTTGTTTGAGGAAAATCTTTTTAATGCCTAGAAATAATCCAACAGTGGCTGGTTAGAGCAGAGCTAGCTGGAGTATTCCTGGGGAGCACAGTTTACACATTTGGAAGGGAGCTCAGCTCCAACAGATCCTTACCACTAGCAGAGGGAACAATACAGAGAGCTTTCATAACCTGTGATTTTTTGCAGCTGCTTGATGGTACTGCTCAGCCGAAGAGAAAACGTGTTGTCAGTCCTCGAAGAAAACCGTTGTGAGAGTCGGAGTTTGTCACATGGGTGGAAGACTCCATCCTGAGCCAGCGCATCTGGGCTGCAGCGGGCAGAGGGTATCTTGGTAATGCTTGTTTGCAGGAAGCTTTCAAGGTAGTAGAAGTAAGCGATGGATGTTGTAAGCATGGCAGCGTAGGAGGTGGACAGGGGAGCATAAGAAGTGATAAGTGAACGAAACAGCAGAAAATAGGACCCTGGTGTAAACCCACTAGCTCTTCTGTAAGTAGAGCTGTTGGTTTCCCTGAAGATCCACTGCAATTCCTGGTGTTTTCATCATTGGCGTTCACGTCCTTGGTAGTGCCTACAGCCTGGACCCCAAGGTACAAATGCTGGGGTCCCTACACATCCTCTTCTCTTCAGCATTGACTTTAGCAGCAGAAAATCAAAGCAGGACAAACCTGTTATTTTTTTTCTTATTAGTGGCAGCAGTGCTAAACATCAGTATACTATACATGTTTACAAGTGTAACGAGCTGTGAATGATCTTCAAGACTGTGATACTCTTCCTGGTCCTACACTGAAAAATAAAGAGTGAACTGGAGACATAAAGCATGAAGAGGATTTTTTATACTGACTTTCTGAGTTTTTTCAGGAAGAAATCCACAGAGGATTGAGCAGGAATTTCAGAGGGGCTAATTAGCACCACACTCTATGAGAACCATCACTGGCAGACTTAGGCTGTGCTGGATTGCTCTGCACTATCTTACAGACTAATGACCCCCACAACACTGAGCAAACGATTCTTTTCTGATCAGTGCCCAAAAGTGATTCCATGCATTCAAATTCATCATTGCATTTCCCTTAGTGTAATCCCTGCTTTGCTTCTTAATTCATTTTACTTTATCGAATAAAAAAAATGAGACATGAATAAATTGGCGCTGCTAATGGATATATTTCCGTTACCTATAGCAGGGTTTGCCCGTATGCGTGATGTCTGGCCAGTGCTGACAGACTTAAAAACAAAGGGTACCATTTTGTGTTGGAAGCTGTCAAAATTGCCTGTGCTGCTTCCTATTTTCTGTTGGTGTCTTGAGCTTTTGTAAGCCTTGTTCAGTCTTCATGTGATAGGTAACTTTGCATAGTATGTGCAGGGGTCCATGAGCATGGACATGTAATGTCACACTTGTGTGTAAACATATTTATATGTATGTGTAGGTACATTATATATGCATGGAGTGTGCTCTGTAGTTTTATTTTCAATTCGACTTAACAAAGAGGTGTGAAATGCTGTAAAGAGTATGCATTGCAACTGCACATTTATGTGGCAGCATATTGGACCGAGCTTTCCCTGATGTCTTTGTTGATATTCTCCATGGGGACACAAAGAGCAGAAGTATGAATGAACTCTGATTTTTGTTGAGCAGAAGCAAGGTTAAGTGCACTCAGTAAAAGAGGAAGCAAATCTGAGCCAGAAGGCTCCAAGCAGTGGCAAAAGTTCTGGCCGTTGGCAAGCTTACTGCACATTTTCAGATGAGATTCCTCATTTAAGGACCAAATCTTGCCCAGGGTGTTAGCTCTGCTGTGAGTGATAGATTCTCAGGGCCACAGAAGTCTGAAGGTGAGCTCTCAGTGGTACATGGGCTAGAGGATTTCCATGGATCTTCCAGGGGGAAGCAGTTCAATACAATGCTTTCTGACACTTGTACTTGCTTATATGCCTTTCTTTTTGCCATTGTATTCAAATATTGATACTAACAGAACAGAGGAGTGAAGCTGGCATGGTGTCAGGCGGTTAACAAACCAGTAATTAACGGATATGGCGGCAGGAAATCTTGGCTAGTTGTGTCTGGCACGTAGGAAAGGGGGGTGCATAGGTGTGAAGCAGGTGGGATCAGAGAGCAAAAAGCTAACAGCCCTAACACAGGTGGGAAAAGGGTTGAGCAAGGGCCCTCATGGCTTGCTTGCATGGAGAAGGGAGTTTGCAGCATCTCTCAGACAAGACCGCTCTGTTGCTCTGAGCCAACAGGAAGTACCAGGCTTCTTCACAGAGTCAGGGAAGCAAGCGATTCAGCCCTTTCATGTTGAAAAGAGAACTCCAAATAACAAAGCTACTGCGGAGTCAAAAGATGCATTTGTTCGAACTGAGACACCACAAACTGTAAAATCTAAGCTGAACCCAGAGCTTTGCCCGAAAGCCTTAAAAAGGCTTAGTTTGGCAACTGGCGAATTTTTTTTCTTTAATATAGCAGAATGTGACATGATGGATAAGACCATAGAAGCCACGAAGCGGAGAAAAGTGATTTGCTGAATGCTGCATCTAAAAACCTGCAGTGCGTCCACCTTTATCCAGGGATGAACCTGTGAGTAGGAGAGTGTTTGTACACAGGGAGCAAAGGGATTCCCCTGTGCATGACATCAAGGGTATTAAACTTTTACTATATAGCATTTCTACCTTACTGAAAAAGAAAGAAGTTACGAAAAATCAGGATTCTGTGATGTGGAATATCTTCTTTGTCATGCAGTTCTGGCTTTATATAACTTTCTGTAACCTATACAGTTTTATATAATTCCCCCTTTAGCTTTTCTGTGTGGGCAAAGCCAATCCCGTGTGAAATCACAGAATCACAGAATCACAGAATAGTAGGGGTTGGAAGGGACCTCTGTGGGTCATCTAGTCCAACCCCCCCGCCGAAGCAGGGTCACCTACAGCAAGCTGCACAGGACCTTGTCCAGGCGGGTCTTGAATATCTCCAGAGAAGGAGACTCCACAACCTCCCTGGGCAGCCTGTTCCAGTGCTCCGTCACCCTCAGAGGGAAGAAGTTCCTCCTCATGTTCAGACGGAACTTCCTGTGCCTCAGTTTGTGCCCATTGCCCCTTGTCCTGTCACTGGGCACCACTGAAAAGAGCTTGGCCCCATCCTCCTGACACCCACCCTTCAGATATTTGTAGGCATTTATAAGGTCCCCTCGCAGCCTTCTCTTCTTCAGGCTGAACAAGCCCAGTTCCCTCAACCTCTCCTCGTAGGGGAGATGCTCCAGTCCCCTCACCATCCTTGTAGCCCTCCGCTGGACTCTCTCCAGTAGCTCTTCATCCTTCTTGAACTGGGGAGCCCAGAACTGGACACAGTACTCCAGATGAGGCCTCACCAGGGCAGTGTAGAGGGGAAGGAGAACCTCCCTTGTCCTGCTGGCCACACTCTTCTTGATGCACCCCAGGATCCCATTGGCCTTCTTGGCAGCCAGGGCACACTGCTGGCTCATAGTTAACCTGTCGTCCACCAGGACACCCAGGTCCCTCTCCGCAGAGCTGCTCTCCAGCAGGTCCACCCCAAGCCTGTACTGGTGCATGAGGTTGTTCCTCCCCAGGTGCAGGACCCTGCACTTGCCCTTGTTGAACCTCATCAGGTTCCTCTCTGCCCAGCTCTCCAGCCTATCCAGGTCACGCTGAATGGCAGCACAGCCTTCCGGTGTATCTACCACACCTCCCAGTTTGGTGTCGTCAGCAAACTTGCTGAGGGTACATTCTAACTCTTCATCCAGGTCGTTGATGAAGAAGTTAAACAAGACTGGGCCCAGTACTGACCCCTGAGGGACACCACTTGTCACCAGCCTCCAACTAGACTCAGCGCCGCTGATGACAACCCTCTGAGTTCTGCCATTCAGCCAGTTCTCTATCCACTTCACTGACCACTCATCCAGCCCACACTTCCTCAGCTTCCCCAGGAGGATATCATGGGAGACTGTGTCGAAAGCCTTGCTGAAGTCAAGGTAGATAACATCCACAGCTCTCCCTTCGTCTACCCAGCCAGTCATGTCATCGTAGAAAGCTATCAGATTGGTCAGGCATGATTTCCCCTTGGTGAATCCATGCTGACTACTCCTGATAACCTTCTTTTCTTCCACTTGCTTCATGATGGCCTCCAGGATAAGCTGCTCCATCACCTTTCCCGGGATGGAGGTGAGGCTGACCGGCCTGTAGTTCCCTGGGTCCTCCTTCTTGCCCTTTTTGAAGATTGGAGTGACATTGGCCTTTCTCCAGTCCTCGGGCACCTCTCCTGTCCTCCAGGACCTCTCAAAGATGATGGAGAGTGGCTCAGCAATGACATCCGCCAGCTCCCTCAGCACTCGTGGGTGCATTCCATCGGGGCCCATGGATTTGTGGACATCCAGATCGCTTAAGCGATCCCTCACACAGTCCTCCTCGACCAAGGGAAAGTCGTCCTCTCTGTAGGCTTCCTCTCTTACCTCCGGGGCCTGGGATTCCTGAGGGCCAGTCTTAGCACTGAAGACTGAAGCAAAGAAGGCATTCATTAGCTCTGCCTTCTCCGCATCCTCCGTCACCAGGACACCCGCCTCATTCAGCAGCGGCCCCACATTGTCCCTAGCCTTCCTTTTGCTGCTGATGTATATTTGAGGCCAGCTCTTCCATGGTCATCAATCACTCTAGTTCTTCTACTTTCCGTAGCAGGTCACTGCAACTGAAGTTTTGATCCAGTGCAGGGTAGTTAACACTGAAGAGTTTTGGGGGAGGGAAGTTCCACAGTTACATATTCAGATTTGACAGAGGTTAGCATCCCAGTATATGAGGTGTGCATGGAGATGACATACTTCCCCACTTCTGAGCACCATTGGAGGTGCCACCTGCTTAAGCACCTGCCAGCAGCTATAGAGGTGTGGGGCAGCATGGCTGTCCCTCTTCTGCTCCAGCATCTCATGTGCCAGGTATGGCAGGTCAACCCGCAATCTACCTACGGCTGACGTGGGGGTGCTGGAGCAAGAGCCAGGCAGCAGCAGCTCCCTGCAGAGGTGTGGGACGCAGGCAGCACCAGGGCTGAGCAGTGCAGCGTGGGGCTGAGAGGCTCGATCTCACAGCTGGCCAGGCTGTGTATTAGATTAAGCATCCACATTTTCCAGTCACCAGATTTTCCCTGCAGGAAGAGTCAGTCATTGTCAGGATTTATAAAGACTGATGAGACCTTCTCACTGAAGGGCAGAAGGAACGAGAAGTGTCTCATCATTATGAGTCTCCAGCTCTTCAGTGACATTTGATGAAATCATATTAAGCATAATTATATTTGAGGGGAGCACGTCTAAGTTCTAATGAGCCTTTATAGTTATTCATGATCTGATTTCCTCGTTTTCATTTTGCAAAGGTTTGTTTGCTTCATTCGGTTAAATTAAGGGAGAGCCATTTTCATAACCTCTTCCTTTCAACTTTCAGGTCCTTTACTGAGCTTTATGACTATGCACACACTTGATTTTTACCTGCTAGGGGGTCCCATCATATATGTGAGGTTGCAGACAAGAATAGCTTTACGAAACAGCACTTGCAGGTTTACAGGCTACGTTTGCTTGTTTGTTTTTTACCAAAGGGAATTGTTATTAAAAGAATGTGGGTTTTGCATTTTCAGAAACGACTACAGTTAGTGGGATGAAATCCAGGCACTACAGGTGCTTCACACAAGAATTATACACAGATTTAAAGCATAAATCCCATTTTGTCCATTCTGAGGTCATAGCCTGGATTTAAATGGAAATACACAGAGCAGCACACTGACTCGTACGAAAGATTAATACCTTTTCTCTGTGTGCTCTGGTTCATTATTTAAGTAAGTCCCTGTTGTGGGGGAAAAGGTTCTGGATTTTAACAGCAGTGCATATCTTCATTAATTTTTCCCTTCTCTTTCTGTGTCTTTTTCAAGAGAAATCCAGGTTAGATATACCCTGTGAAAGCTGAAAATTCTGTAATTATAATTATAATTAACTATTTAGATTGCCTACACTAAGGAAGGTGAAGAACTGATGAAGGTGCTAATTGTTTTCTGTATAATGATGTGTTTCCCAGTAACTTTTCGTGCTAGTCTCATTAAAAATACTTTTTTTGGGAAATGAAGGAAGTTTGAAATAGTACATTGTGAACAATCACTGCAAGAAAAAGCTTCTGATAAAAAATATGAAACACCAAAATCTTAACAGAACATAGTTGTTCAACATCGTATATCTATAACTTATAAATTTCCAAAATTAAATGCTGATTATTAAAATGTAGATTACGTTTTACCTTTGTTTATATATCCAGACTTCCCCTATCCACTTTTCTGTCTACTGGACACCACTGATTGTCTGCTACAGATCTACAGCAGACAAAACCTGAAGTAGCATCAGTTCTGAAGAGGCTTTCCTCTTTCTCTAGGCGACCATAGATCGGGCGCAGGGTGAACACTGGAATTTCCTTCCTTCTTTGTAACTACAAGAGCCCTCACATCCTTTTGCTGTATTTTGTATGAAATATTAAACAACACACTGTCAGCCATCCGGCTAGAGTGAAATAATATTTTGGTTGGATGGCAGTCATTCCGATGCCGACCTGGTAGTTCAATGCAGTTTTCAAATGAAAATTATCTCCTGCAGCACTACATCTTCTCTTCCATTAACCTAACAAGGACACCTCTGCTATTATAGATACTGTATTTTCTTTCTGTATCTTCTTAGATTGTCGTGTAAGTGTATTGTAGTAGATCCCGTGTAGTTTCAGAGCGAGGACAGCCCAGCCGAGGATCTGAGAATTCAAGCTCCTGTAAACTTCAGGAGTTTTGGAAACTCAAAACTCGCATCTCGGTGTTTGCAAATAGCCCTTGTTTTTGCTATGAGCTGGACATCTTCTGAATTCTGGACTGTTCCAGTCTCACTCTGAATCCAGTGTAGCCTGAATATCTCTCCGATTTCACCTGTCTTTAAAGACGATGCATTTTTCTTCCCATGTGCTGTCTCTTTGAAAAAATAAACAGGTACTCCAACTTCCACTTTTTGCAAAAAATGACCGGTAATTTCGCTCTGCTAGAGCCTGCATCTACATGAAAGGAGTTTTCAATAGGCTGCCTCCGTCACCTATATTTTCAAGTCAGAATATTTGCATATACTCTCTCTTCACAAGAACAAATAAAAGAGAGAAAGCAAAGTAATAAAGGGAAAACCGAGGATAAAAGAAATAATTTGCAATCATAGTTAAGGCAAAGCACCACGCTACATCTTTGTTTTTCAGGTAACCCAAAACAACTTCAAAGTTAGGCTCTGGAGGCAGGATCAATAACCATAGCAACTAATTGCATTTACTGCACCTGCTGGAAAGTGCAGTGGCTGTGTCCCTGAATACCAGCGTAAACCAAGCTGCTGCAAATACGGACAGAATCTGGCTGAAGGTGTGTCCTTGGTGCTTCTGGCTACCAGGATGCTTCCACTCTGCTGGTGGTGCTCAGACTTTGTTCTGTTTTTAAGAAATATCTCGTGCTTTCTCTCCCATTATTCTCGACACCGAAGGCATTCTCCAAGGCAGAGTTAAAGAAACGGTGTTGTCCTCCTTCAGCCCATGATGAGTACACAAATCTCAGCAAGCAGATGGACAGCTGGCACAAAAAAATTGCTGCCTACTTGAAAACTAGATGATGCCATTTTTGCCCTTGTGCTCCTTAATGCAGCTGTCCCTGCCTCTCTTCTGTTTGATGTAGATTATACAATATTTGGGGCAGGCATTACCTTTACATTATTTAGTTGTGCAGTGCATAGCCTAAAGGGCTTGTAGTCCTGGACTGGGGTGACTATGGGCTACCTCCATACAGATACTGATACACTGATAGGGATTTACCATTGCTATTAGCAACACTCCTCTATTAGCATCGAGCTGAGGAGTTTGTTCCACTGCAAACTGAACACGACTACGTAAGTCCAAACAGCACTTCTACTAACCGTTTAGCTGTGCTGTATTTATAATGTTTACAAAAGTAGAAGCAATATTCTGTAGCTGGAACTTCTCCTTCTGGATATTGCACAAGATGAGCACACCTTCTTGCTATTTATCAAATATTATAATTAATTTTAATTTATTTGTGAGACAACAAGCCATTCTGTGTAAACGGCTGATAATAATAGGAACTCCCATCTATGTGACTTAGTTCTATTTGATTGCACAGATAACATGCTTCTGTTTCTATTTGTCGGTTCTATATACAGAACTTGTAGAAGCAGAAAGAGAACTGGGTCTGAAGTGTACAGAGGAGATCAATAAACAGAAACAGAGACATCTCTACATGTTAAACATTTCCTTTCTGGGTCATATAAGCCTTGCCAGGGATTGTTTATGGATATACGTTGCTCTTTAAAGCACAATGCTTTCATTATAGGTGTTCGAATGGTACCTTCAGGGAACAGACCTTGTGATTTTGAAAATCCATGAAATTTGAGTTGGTTCAAAATATTAGCTGATAAATATTAACAAATACTCACCATCATCGTTTGCTTGGTCTGGTATAACTCTCAAGCATTTTATTAGTGGTTTCCAGTCATTCCTTTCTAATAAAAGAAGAAACTTTCATTGGGCAGATGTCAAAATTAATACTTGGACTTACTCATTTTCTGTTCATGTACAGCCACCGTCTCCCTCTGTGTATGAAAGGCGCTTCTGTTTTCTCTTATCTGACTATAACCACCACCTGGGAAAATATGGCCTGTTGCAGCTCCAAGTCACGGAGTCACAGATACGGCTTGTGCAAACATAAATGAAGACATTGACGAAAGCCAGAGTGATAAATCTGTGTCAGAGAGGTGAATTTGGGGCAGTTTTTGCCGTTCCATGCAGCCCTGCACGGCAGCCCAGCCGGCACAGCGCTCGCGCTGCCCTGGTCTCCATCGCTCTCCTTCTCTCTCCGAAGCCTTTGTTGGCAAGTTCACGCATCTCTAAGCAACATCGGTCTCTGCCCGTATTTCTGACGGAACTGATGGTGGATTTGCTCGGGGGGGGAGGCGGGGGGAGCAGGGAGAAGGCAGGTGGGGGGGACGGGTGCGCGGTGGCCGCTGTGTTGGCTCTGCGCGCTGGGCACCTGCCCTGTCCCCCCCCTTCAGAAGCAAACACAGAGAAACCCCGGCAAGCGCGCAGCGCCGGCAGGCTGCGGGGAAGGCGCAGGAGGCAGCACGGGGCCGCCGGCAGGGATCTGCGCCCGCTGCACCCCGCTCCCGGCAGAGAGGTACCCCAAGGTCGCACGCTGCACTCCGTGGCCCGGGAACGACACTCGGGACCTTGTCGCCGCTGGTTAGCGTCTCCTTTCCCTCCCCAGTTTCAACAGAGTCATCCACGGTGTATTTATTGCCATTGCTGGCAGCCATCATATCTCCCCGTGCACTGTGTTTCCTCCTGCATTCAGGGCAGGGAAAGTTCAGCGGCCGGAGCAGCACTGAAAGGGTCGGCGAGGTCGGTGTTATTCCGGGATGGGGCTGCAGTGCAGGAGCTGACATTTCGTGTATTTACATCAGATCTGCCTCACGCAGTTACAATCAGCCGTGCCACCAAAGCCATAAGCTGGAACGATTCGGGCCCCATGGCCTCTACCATTGCAACTGAAATTCCACTAAAAATAGTAATAATAACAGAAACCAGCGACATTTAAGCAGAAGTCTGGGCCGAGTATGAGCAAGGTTGGAAGAGAACAAACAAAAGATTATCTGTCCTTTGAAACACTCACCTTCTTGCCAGTTCAAATATTGACCAGCTAGAGAATAGGAAAATCACTGCTTGCAGTGGGATGGAAATGGCTGAGTTTGCTTCAGAGATAACCTGTAAGGCAAAAATGGTGTTTGGAGGCTTCCGACAAAGACCAGGACTCCAAAGCAGAATAAAGGCTTTGTGTGCATTGAGGGGGCCATCTCAGGGATGCTATTTCAGTGTGATATCTGCGTGGAGACATAGATTTCGCCCCCAGGCTGCTATGTGACGTTTCGTCATGCTCGGTGGTGACACCAGCTTAAAGGGTCATTGTGAGAACATCCTCCCTCCAGCTCTTTGCTTGGGCATGGTGTGAGATGGATGGGGGAATTGATCTGCCTGAAAAAAAACTTGTACATTGGGGGTATCGTTCCACTGGATCCCTTCCGTAATCCAGTTCCCAGCTCGGCCACACAAGCAGGAGTGCCACGACATGTGGTGTGGGGTAGCGTGGGGCACAGATGGTCTGGAAGGGCCGTGGGATGGAATGAAAAGGGAGGAAAAGGCAAGGAAGGCAAGGGCAAGACCATAAGTGCCCTAGCATCAATACTCACCACTTCACAACATCAAATCAGGATTTTAGCATGGCTGGTTGTCAGAATGTGTGCACTGAATTTGCGTTCATCCCCTCTGAGGTCTTGACAGGACTCAAACTGCTGCCTCTGTTGGTCTCCAGTCACTCCAGTTAGGTAGGATGAATATCACCATTTGTTATGGACTTCAGAGGATGGTTTCCCAGTCCTTGCCTCCAACAGGGTTCAGCATCAGTTACTACATGTCTACATCAGCAAGCAGAGCAGCGCAGTCGGAGCAGGTCTGCAGGGTGGCACAGCTGGCAGTGGGGACTCCGGCCCACATTGTCTGTGTTTCAGGGGTTTTATTTTGGATTAGGTCTGATTTGCTCCTGTCGACCCAGCAGCCATCAGCAATGCAAGTGCTTCGGGCACATTCCTGGTGAGCATCCTGCAGTTTAGCAGGGATCCACGTGCCCACTCTGGGGTGCAAATTCAAGTGCAGCAAGCAGGCACAAGCAAGAGATTCACTTCCAAGTGCACTCCTGATCCAACCAAAACTCCTGGAGTAACCACCTACCCACCTCACATTACTCTTGTTCCTCAACTATTTCCACAAAGAAAAAAGGGTGAGCTCCTGTAGCTTCTTGTTTGAAGAAAGCTATTGCTCAAAGAAAATCAAGTACCAGAGAATTTGTTTCTGCTTTCTTGTTCTGTTCCTAATCCTGAAATGATAAACACCTTTCCACTGAGCTGCTGAAGTGATTACCCATCTCCCACCACTGGTTGTGCATGGGATATGCTTGGTGACGTGACTTCCAAGAGCTCTCCTGTCTTCCAGTGCACTCTGAAGTCAATGTTGTTCTGACTGTGTTAGGGTTTGTTTCGACCATTATTTTAATTTTGGTCTGATGGGGGGTGGTGGTTTGTTTTGCCTTTTTTATACCCCCGTTTTTTTTATCCAGTGATTTTTTGGCACTTTATGACAGAAATTCTTTAAAGTAAGTCCTTCTGTCTGAGATGTTCTGTATGTTCATTTTCCAATGCTAGAAAGGCCTGCAGAGATCAGTCCTGAGAACAAAGACTTAGAATCTAGTCCCTCCTCCGGTATTAATTAAATCTTTCCTATACTGAACAAACAGCATATTAGACCTTGCCAAGTCCTCAAAGGTATTATTACCACACTTCGATGGATGAGGGCAAATGAAGCCAAGGAAGGTTGTAATTTGCTTTAGGTCATTCAGCCAAGTGAGGGAAAATGAAAAATAGAGCAGAAAGTGCCCAGTTCTACAGCATATTTTCCTTCCATCAGGCAGTGGTTCTCCCTAGTGGCACGCACAGCGATGTGGGCAGTGGTTCTACCCCTTCTTGGCCTTCTTGTACGTGAACAAGGGTTGCAAAGGCCTCAGTTTTCCTTGGCTGCCTCCCATATGGGTTGGAGTGGGTCTGGCTGGGGAACAGGCACTTCGTCACTTCCTCTGGAGGAAAGTCTTTTTTCACCTTTGAGGAACAGATGAGGACCTGGGGAGGGGTGACAGGGGGGACGGGCAGCACCACTGTGGAGTCGGCCCCAGGTTTTGAGCTGCTGTATCACTTTAATATTTCTCTGCCTCAGTTTACCCATTCATATGGCAATGGTTAAGAAATGTGGGCTATTTTGATACATCCTGTATATTTTTGTCAAAAATAAAAGTTAAAATAAGAATTGATTGAGAATCATAAAAGCACACAATCATGGAATCATTAAGGTTGGAAAAGACCTCTAAGATCATCAAGTCCAACCGTCAACCCAACACCACCACGCCTGCAAAACCATATCCTGAAGTGCCACATCTACACGTTTTTTTGAATGTCTCCAGGGATGGTGACTCCACCACTACCCTGGGCAGCCTGTTCCAACGCCTGACCACACTTTCAGTAAAGAATTTTTTCCTAATATCCAACCTAAAGCTCCCCTGACACAACTTGAGGCCGTTTCGTCTCGTCCAAAAAATTTTGTGTCGAGGGCTGATTCTCAATAGACGGCAGTGAGGGAGCTGCTCCGCTACGTACAAACCCCTGACCTGGAACCAGATCTCCTACGAAAGATTTCGGACCCGAAGATCTGCGCTCTCTCTAGGTAGCCAAAAGCAGGGCATGGCGCTCGGTGCTCTCTGTGGGCTCGCTTTAACACCGGTAACAGATGGACTTTCCTGTGCAGATTCCTGCGCCGTTCCGCGGTTGCTGAAGCAGCCGAACGGCCGGACCAGACCCCGACCAGGTCCCGAGCCCGCGGTAGGCGGCTGCCGGCAGCAGATCAACGGGACCGAGAGGGCAGGGGGCGGCAAGCAGCTCCCCCCGCCCCCCCCCCAGCCCCGCAGCCCCGCAGCCCCGCAGCCCCGCAGCCCCGCAGCCCCGCAGCCCCGCAGCCCCGCAGCCGCCGGCCGTGCCGCTGCCGCGGCCTGAGGTCCGGTGGCGCCATCTAGTGGCCTCTCCGATGAGTTTGAGGGGGAGAACTGGGACGGTCTCTGCGCAGCCCGGAGGAGCAAGAAGCCTCAGCACCAAAACCAGAGACAAGGCGCCTGCAATTGCGGGCAGCTCTGAGTGAACGTAGGAAATAATAGAAAATGCAAACTTACTTAAGCTAATGTAACGACAATTTTTTTAATCGTGAATTCTTCCCCCCCCATCCCCATTTTTATTTCATATTATCACCGTTAAAAGCACAAAAAGCAGAATCTGTAAGAAAGAAAATGGAAAGGAAGGTTATTCCACAACAATACCAAAAAATGCATCGGTCCAACCTTGCTTCCAAGGGCAGAGATTATGGAGGTCAGACCATAACTGTTATCACACATCCTTCATTTTGCAGTTGTGAAAAACAGCTATATCTTCCTCCAGAGAGAAGCAGAGCTGTGAAAGGGATGCTGCAGAGAGAGTATCCCATCACTCTTACTGAGTGAAGAATGGAAAGAAAGGGACACTTCTAGGAAGAAAAGCTAAAGCGAAAGATCATTTTCCATAAATACATTTCTACTATTTTTCACTGGCAACTGTAGTACTGAAAAACATAACCTAAAACCAGAATGGCTTGTGTTGGGATCAAATAACTATTTTTTTTTTTCCTTAGTATTCCCAGAAGTAAATACCTCCAGGTCTTTCACTCTTATTTCTGCAAGCCTCATAGGCCGAGGTCTAAATCTTCGACTGTCTTCAGCTAGGCAGAGTATGACCTGGCAGAGGCATGTGGCAAAGCATAGCAATACAGCAAGATTCAGCAGGTCCTGGCACCAGTAGGACCACTGGTGCGGTCTGGACCAGCCCTATGCCAATGAGACAAGTCCTCGTGCAGCAGAGAGAAGCACCCTACGCATCCCTCCAGTGTTTAGCTCCCACCATGAAGTTGTCTGAAAATCTGACCATTAAGAGGGATGTCCTGGCTGGGTAAGCTCTTTCCCATGGAATCCTCAATGTATTTTAGAAATTCCCAGCTCTGCTCCTTCAATGTCTGCTGCTGCATTTGGAGCATTGCACTGATCAGTGCAATAGATCTTGTGTCAGCACAGCTTGCCTTGTAACACCACACTAAAATCAAGCACCCAGCACGTATCTGGGGCATCTGGCCATCCCAAAAGTGCTCTCACAGTGTGAAATTTTCTGTATCCACTGACTTCAGTGCTTGCTTCACACCTTGCTCATGCCAGTGCTACCAAAGAGAAGCAGTGAAGAGCTGGATTTGATAGGGGCACAAGCCCCAAGAGGTGCAGACAGCCAAAGCCAAAATATTAAAGTCAGTTTCTGGCTGCAGGAGACAACTTGGTATCTCACCCAAAGCATAAGAGCAAACTTTAATATGGAGAATTCTGCCCCATTTCTCCTCTCATTTGACAAGCATCAGGGCTGAGCATCTTCCCTTGGATTCACACCTGTTGCCCAGACAAGACAAGGCAGAGAGCAAGCTGCCTGCGCTGGAGCAGCGCTGCTCTGCTTGTGGTGGGAGGCTCTGCAATGCCCAGACACTGGCTTGGTTCCCCTCTTTTGAAGATGGGGATGAAGGTTTGGAGCAGTGCCTCCATCTCAGGAGAGCAGCCTAATTCACAGCATCCCCTGTGTTTCCAGGTCACTCTCAGGTCAATGCAGTGAGAAATGGCCTCTCATTCCCCTCCTTTCTCTCCTCCAGCCTTGCCTCGGGTAGGGAGCAGAAATGTCAGCTAAGAGCCCTTTAGTTCAGCACTAAGCAGGACTAAACTGTAAATTTCATGAGATGAAGTATGTCTGGTCAGGGACTGGGAGCCCAGAGCTGGCAGCTTACAGGACCCCTGCCAGTGGGTGACCTCAGGCATGCCTCTTCACTCCTCCACAGCCCTCCTCACCCCACTTCATAAAATAATTGTAACCGCTTAGCTTTGAGGGAGGTGTAGAAATACGTTCATGAAATAGAAAGCATTATTTCTATACTCTGTATGAAATAATATGGAGTATTATTGTTGCATATTATTTTGCAGTGAATGACTTTCCATATTAATGTTGCAATGGATGTTGAGGAAGAAGTGGGGAGTGCCCACAGCTGGGAATCACCAGGAATCTTCTGCACACACAATTACAGAGAAGAGGGCAATTAAAGGCCTTGACTCCACAGGCCTTACTGAGTCAATACTTCCCTTGGCTTGAGTGACAGTACTGTCTTTGAAATGCACTGAGGCATCTCCCAGGACTTTAGCAGCACAACTAAAATGGCAGGAGCAGCATGATTCAGGGATGGGGTCACATTTAAGGTCTGTGTTTTCCCTTTGAAGAAAATAAGAATTTTGCAATTGGTGTCAGTCACTCGGAGTTTAGGAGTTCACCTGAGCTATGCAAGAACTATCACAGAGCTTCATCTGAATCATGTCAGAGGATGTAAAGCATCCAGGAAGCACTGAAAGAGGCACTTGGCTGTGAAGTTCTAGGTTATATTTAATGGGTGCCTATAGACTGTCTCAAATAGAAACGATTCATTCATCAAGACAGTACGGTATATATATAGGAAGTAGAGCATCACCCGTTGGGAAACAGCTTGTGTCCCTCAGGACAATTAGAAATGTAAAACTTCTGAGGGTGGGACAGATATAATAGCTGATATTTGCATCTTGATGATAACCACATGTAGATGAGTTTCAAAGAACCAGCCATCAAATTAGAAGTCCTGTCTGTAAACACAAGCATACTGTTGGCATGTTGGGGTCCCTGGCACCCCAAAGAGCCTACCTGCCCTACCAAGCTCATTGCCTCCACCAAAGGCCTCTCCAGAACAACAAGAAAAACTGAAGTAAAAAATAAAGTTACTAGCACAAAGTTGTTAGGTGAGGACTCAGGATACTGAGTACTATTTATGACTCCGTGTATTTTACAAGCTAAGCACAAGACCTGCTAAACCACCTGGACTGAGTTCTTTGCAAATGATATCCTTCACTCAGAACAGCCTTCAGCTGTGTCAGAGCAGAAGTGCACACTAACTTGGAAAGCCTTTCTAGGAACTGAAGCACTTGCTGGTTGCCATAACCTACTTGCTTTGACAGTCCTTCTGAGGCCTGCCCTCCGCCTAGCAGAGGCAACAGATCCATGTGTGCTAAGGAACTCTCAGCTGAAAGAATAACCAATTTGACATTGCTAAAATGTTTCAATAGATCAACAATACATTATGACACCTCAGCTTTTATTGCCTGGGAAGAGCAGTAAAACTCTGCCTGTCCAGAAGCTGGGGGAGTCACAGCGTACATGCAGATGGCTGTGGTGACAATGCGTGGAAGCAATTCACCTGCAAAGCAGGTAGCATCCACCTGTCATCAAAGACCACAGCTCCAGAAGCAGATACTCGTGTGAGGTTTTTACACACATAGGGCCCTCCTCTCAGAAGGAGGACATCATGATGAAAAAACCAGCATGAACATCCACCACTTTTATTTTCAAACCCCAAGCAAGATTGTTTCATCTCTCCACTCCTCTATTTCCTCTCCGTGGAACAGAGACAGGAGTTCCTGCACCCACAAGGACAGTGTGCTAATAAATAATTAGAAGACAATATTATAGCGACCGAAACTCTACAACAGTGTAGAACTTCTACTTAATATGTAGATACAGAAATTGCTGAGATCATGAGCACTAGAGACCAGGCTGGGATGCCAGCCTGTGGGTCAGCCCAGCTCAGTGGGCCCATGGTTGGGCAGAGCAGGGCTGTGGGGAGCTGGAGACCGACATCCTACGCCATTGCTGGGGCAGGGACTGATGGCCCTGGGCTGGTCCTGGACCATGGGCGGAGTAGGGCGATGCCCAAGGGGGCTGGGCAAGGACACTATGGCCTATTAGTGCTCTCAGGATGCAGACAGATGGAGGCTGTGACCAGCTTCTCTGTTTTGCTCTTCTGTTGGCATTTCAGGTTCTCTTTACCGTGCACAAGTAGGAGGTAGTAAGGAGCCTATTTGGTTTAAAAGGCTCTGGGACTGGTTATGAAGGCTCTGAATTGAAACATATCTTCTCCACTGAGGATCAATCAGTGTCTTTCACTCTCTTCTCACCAGATAAAGAGCATTAAAGAGTGGTTGCTCTCCTGACTGCTCTCTTTCCTGCACCTGTTCCAGCTTGGTTCAAAGGCAATGCTCATCCATGAGCAACTGATGCTCATGGACTCATGAATACAGATTCTCTTACTATAAATCGCACAATCTTGACAATATAATAGTATGACTATACACATTTCTATATAAGCACTTCTCTTGCATACATGCCTTCTAGTCCAGTTTCATAAAATGTGCTCCATGATCTGCAGTTTTGCAAGTTTATTGCCTTTCTCTTTCGCCACTGTGGAAAGAGTATTTCACTCACTCTGCGCTTGTCAGGTTTGTGCTCTGTTGGATCACCCCATTCTTCCAGCTTTCCAGGCAGCTGCAAACACCTTGAATGAGAGCTACCCAGATCATTGCTGAATGCTAAATTAACAGTTGAGGACTGACAAACTCATGCTTTCGCCAATATTCAGAGGATTCATCCAAGAGGTTTCTGCAGAGATCACAATACATATGTTTAAATACTAACACCCAAAACTAATGCGTTGGTCAGGTATTGAATGATTGATTGGTCAGGTCAAGTGCCCATGAGCTGGACTACAGCTGGCAGGGTGAAGTGACACAGCTGGAGCAGGACAAATGGGCAATGCACACACTTTCCTTGTCATGAGATTTTGTTGTGTTGCATGAGGCTTCTGGTTCACGGCTCCTTTTCACTAGGTTTCTTCCTTTTTGAAACACACCGCAGCTGCTTCACAGATCTACTCAATCACCCAGTGACACATATTTGTATGCTCGCCATAACGATTTTCTCTTTCTTGCTTAGCCAGCAGAGGCAGGAAGCGAGAAGGTCTGCTTTAGTTACAGAGAGAGATGCATGCTGCGGCAGGCGTGCTGCTAGGCACTCTTAGATGTAAGGATGGTTACTTAAGGTCCT
Source organism: Opisthocomus hoazin (assembly GCF_030867145.1). Lineage (NCBI taxonomy): Eukaryota > Metazoa > Chordata > Aves > Opisthocomiformes > Opisthocomidae > Opisthocomus > Opisthocomus hoazin. The sequence goes on along the minus strand of NC_134419.1, from coordinate 72,719,001 downwards.
TATCTAAGATGCGCCAAGGAACCAGCAACAATAATTATCAGAATCCAAGGAGTCTAACCTTAATCCCATGCCTGGTTTAGAATCTAATGATTTCACCGACTTTGGCAGAGCTGCTTCCCTCTGAAACTGCTGAGAGTTAGATCAGAATCAGAGCCCAAATCTTTCGTCCCCCTTATTTGTAACTTATCTGCTCTGAAAGGCCGTATAGCTCCTCAGTGATGCTATTCAGACTAAAAAGCAGGTGAGATTTTCAGATCAAAGAAACTTTTACCAAAGTCAACTGCTTCAAATCCTTCTGCCTGAAGCAGTAGGCTGTAAAATTTTACAGGAACAGACTCCCTAATGGTTTTTTTGTGACACTATTTTCCAAACACTAAAAATACTGAGAACAGTTTCTAACGTGGGTTCTTGTTCCCATCAGCAAAAGCTTATAAATGAAAAAAAATAAAATGGCTAATTTTGAAAACACTGGATTTCAATTAAGCTCAAGGGTTGATCAAAGTGTTTATTTGAACATTACCCTTAAAATCTATTTTAAAATTGCCTGGAGATTGAGTTAAATGACTTCCTTAGTTGCTGTGTTTAAAGCATTGTTAATATTTTGGCTTCTGTTTCCCTATTCTCTTTTAATGGAAAATGAGGCCAACAGAGGGAATCTCCACTCTTCTTCAAGGAAGAAGGAAGCCTCTGGCCCATCATGGGGTGAGCCTCGGTGTCCCAGGGAGCACATCACACGCCTCGGGTTCTGCCTGAGGATCCAAGGGCATGCTGGGCTGTTGGTGGGAACTGAGATGGGGAGCTCTGCCCAAAATCAATGACGACACATCACCACAGGAAAAATAATTAATAACCCCAGGAGTGCTTGATGTGGGTAGAAGACACATCTTTACGTTTGTCTAACTTTGACCAAGAAGAACTTGGGTTTATTTCATTGAGAGGTTTCCCTGTCTCCAGAGTCTGCGGTCATGTCCTGATTGCAAGTCACTGCTGATAGCGAAGAAAAATAGCCAGTCCTTTCATGAGAAAAACAAAAGACAAGCAACAACAATCAGGAATTTACCCAGTTTATATGTAGAAAAAGACATTTCCACGAGATGGCAGTTTAGGCATGAAATGGCTCTTCAAAAACCAGGATCAAAGGGATTAATGGCAAAACATATTCTCTTTGTCACTTGTTTCCAAACTTGATTTTGCTAAGGGCACTGTGAGCTTTGCCATGGATTTCTAGAAAATCAGAATTCAGCTCTCTGCTTCTCAGGTAGGATTTAGAAGTGGCTTTTCTATAAAGTAAAAACGCGTATACATGCCAGTCCTTAATCTCTTTGAGCACAAGATGTACTTGTTTCATCGGCATAGCAAATTGCTGTAAAAGCCATTTGGCAGTGTAACTTTTCTTGCAGAGCAGACAGAGAAGAAGCGCTGCTGGCTGTCAAATGTTAGCCTAAGCACGCACTTTTTATTTACAGACCCAGACAGTAAATCAGACTTCTTAGTACGGCAGATCATGTCCTGCTCTTCAGCTCCAGGGAAAGTTCATGAGCCTTCATTTGCTTCTTTTTTTCCATTCCCAGTAACTACAAAGCTGTCTTAACATAAGACTGTTTAAACTGTTTGAGAAACATCTTCTAACGAGACTGCCACGTATCTGTATTGTCTGAAGTAGATCATCCAAGAGTTTGCTCTTCTCCTGGGATGTACAGAAAAACAGAGAATCAACCCTGGAGAAAGCCAGTCTTTTTTCATCAGCAGAATGACCTGACATGTCACCGCTGACTTTGTGTGCGCAACACCATGGGGGGATCACAAAGAGCTTTATTCTTTCACGTCCTTCTCTTCTTACACAAATGGCTCATCTCAGGGAGGTATCAAAGATAAAAATGCTAAACCGGTTTAAAAAGTCCTGTTTTGAATATCAACATATTGCAGTTGAACCTAAAATGCTCATACAAATTCAGATCTGCTTTGAAGATATTTTGTGAAAAGGCTGCTGTGTTATTCTCCAAACAAAAACTCAAAGCTTCTGTTTTCTTCAAACTTCCTTTGCTTGTCATCAGAAGTTTTCCTCTGGGCATCAGCCAGCTCTGTTGTCCGGGAAGCACAGCAGCCTGGCTGCTTCTGGCTGGCAAGTGTACTTGGAAAACTATCCGTTAAGCATCAGTGAAATCTGGGCAGTCAATTCTCTCCTGAGACTTTGGATGGTTGCGAGAGAAAACCAGCCTAAAACCAAGTGTAAGATCTAGCTGGTGGGCACAGGGTTTCATACATACACTGAGTTCCCCAAACTCCCAAATTCCTTTCGCAGCAACAGCTTCTATTACTTGCCACAATAAAAGCATTAAGTGGGGAAAACATTGAATGCGAGTGTCTTATACCCACAGTCAGAGCCTCGGTCTCCAACTCATGTGCGGCTCCTCAAATCTTTTTGTCACATGTGACAAAAGACAGCAAAGGGGTGGCTTTCCCCTGCAGGGCAGCACTCATCAGAAAGCATGATGACAGTCTGCATCACACAGCAGAGTGAAGAACGCTCTTCCAGCAGAGAATCAAGTACATTGGCAATTCTATATGCTGGTTTTGTGGTGTCTTCTCTCCAAGTTTTGCTGTTGACACAGGACTTTGTGGAAGCAGATAATGTAATGAGTCCATGTTGTTAGACAACATTGTTACCTTAATTTCTCATCAGTAGATGCTTAACACAGTAATTCCTTTCTCACTGTCAGAGCTCTCCACTCTTTTTTTCTGGCTTTTCTTTCCCTTCCCTTGCATTTCCTCTGGACTTTGGTGTGTCCTGAAGATGCACAGGCATAAAGTTCAATGAGTAAGTTCAGTGCCAAGAGGATTCTGGCTGTGCCCAGACACTGAGAGCTTCATCAGCTTTAAAAAGTCTGATCTAACCTCAAAAGAACCAGATTTTATCTACTGAGAGACTGAATTTTTAGCTCAAAGAAGAAAAAAATGCTCAGATTCACATGCAAAGCCGTGAGCACACAAACCGACTAACTTTTGTCCAAGCACTTCCTGAAACTCTCTAACGAGTACCACGTGCAGACAACCGGCTGTTGGCACGCACAAGTAAGGCATTTATGGACTTCATTGTCCAGGAAGGGCTGCACTTAGACCTCGGGCCGCTATCCTAAAAATACTGGGCTCATATATCAGAGATCTGTTGTCTTCACGCACCTATTACTTGCTGTGAGTGATGGAGCAAATTCCGAGTATTTCTGTCACCATCTGTGCCTATGTACTTTAACAAAAGATAATTGAAATTTATCCTGAGCAAGTCGCTCTCCCGTGCTCTGTGTGTAATGCAGGCTATCATTTTAGACATCTTGAGAAATGTTTTTTCTACTGTAGACGTGGTGCATGAGGTAAGCAAGGAAGGGAAAGGTAGCCTAACTAAACACTTCAAGTTGCACTTAGAATATAATGTGTCCTGGCAGAAAAGCTGAGTACAGCCTGTGGAGATGCTTAATAATAATAATGATAGTAATGATAAGAACTACAATAACAACAATAATATTAGTAATGATATGTTAAGATTATTAATAAATTATTGGTAATCATAAATAAGAATAATACATATAAATAAAAGTGTTCAATTTGTAAAAGCCAAGAAGAATAATAAGACCCATCATTCTGGGTTCATAAAACACTCATATTGCATGCAACAGCCACACAGGCTACATTTGATGCACTCTGTGGTCTGGAAATGAGGGTCAGAAGGTGCACCGGGAACCTGGAAGTAAAGAGGACTGCAGGGACTGCTCTCAGCTGGAGTCTCAGCCTTTGCCTCTGCTGAGCCTGCCACCATGCGTGCTGTTAGCATTCATTATATGAGAGTGTTTTTGTGATGTGGGTGCATCTCCACCTGGAACGAGTTGAAAAGGCCATCAAAGTGCTATCAGATGTTATTAAGTTGAGCCCACTAAAATCTGGACTACATCTGAACTACTGGCACGCAGATGACAAGTCCTACATCCCATTAAGAATTTCCCGCATCCTCAGATGTATTGCTCGCGTAGAAGATGCTGCTGAATGGGCTGTTGTTCTTTAAATGGCAAAGCAGAGAAGAAGATGAATGTTTCTGATGGTTTCATGAACAGCTTTTCAGTCCAGTCCCTGTATCTTGTGTCTGACACTCTTTTACCTCTTGGGAGGCTTCCTTGCACAGACTCTTCTGCCTTCCCCGTGGCTGCTGATGGTGAGACCTGTGCTGGACCCCAAGAGTCATGACCACCGTGCTGATCTAAGAAGGGTCTCTGACCATGGGCTGGCTGCACAAACCTTCCCCAGGCCAGAGGTACCAGCCCTTGCCATATTTTTAGTCTTTCAAGCATCACTTCACCATATTTATGTCTATACGGAAGACGGCTCCTTCCTCTGACATTGTTGTTGCTTTCTCCCTCTAATCCTTCTGCCCAAAGATCATTTTCTGTCCCTTCCGCTTATTCCTCCATCCGTCCCTCTCTAATTCCTACACCAGGAACATCCTCCTCCCTGCTCCTAAGTGCTCGTGACAGCTGCCATCTTGGCCCAATCAGGAGTGATTGATCCAGCATCCTTCAGTACCCAGTGCATTTGATCTGTAAAGCTCTCCAGCTGGGTCTGTAATAACTCATATCCTTTGTGGGTTACACATCAAGCAACTCTTTCCCCATCAGTCATGTCTTTCCTGACAGAAACCTTCTTCCATGAAGCCCTTCACGGCTAATCCATGATCTCGCGCAGCACGTGATGGAAAAAAGTTATGAAAAGCGGTATTTTGTACTGCTCTGATGCAAGCAAAGCTGATCTTGTGGAACAAAAACTTCTGGGGGCGGAGACTGGGAATGCTTCCAGGTTTTAGACCATAATAAGAGCAGTCAACTCATAAATATTCATGCCTGAGGCTAACTAAATGAGCACTACTCACTACTTTTTTCTTCATTTTCATGAACTCTGTCACTGTACTTACTGAGCTACATTCAGACCCTGCCATACAGACCCAACCGCTGCTACCACTGTCAGCACAAGGCTGCTGCACGCTTCTCTCTCAGCTGGGAAGTTGTCTTCCAACTTTGACAGTAAGAAAATTAGGGCCAGATGTTCCTGGTTTTGGGGAGGCAATGTTTCAGCGCACCTGAGAAAACATAAATACCTTTTTATCCCTGACGTTCGGGTGTGTGTCCAGCTCTCCTCCCTCCTTTAGGGCCAGAACACAAGACAAATGACCATGTTGGATTTGCTGCAGGCTGGTTCTGTTGTGTTGCCTAAATTGCATTTTTTTTGTGATATGTTTTACAGAATCAGTGTCTGATGTTTTATTTACCTTGGATGCAAATGTGAAGCTAAATGTCTCTTCAGAAATCAGATTTAGTGAATATTTTGTCAGCTATATAACAATCTGTTTTGAAGCATTACAGTTACTGAAATTGGGTCAGAACAAGGCCATGTAGACCAATATTCTGTCTCTGAGAGACATCGAGTTACAAAGCAAGAACACAAGGACAGGAAAGTCTGTAGAGATATTTCCTCCTCATCTGCCAGTTTGGGACTCAGTGATTATTGAGCCAGAAATGCTATCTTTGTAATTAATTGTTTTTCAAGTTTTGCTTTCATGATTTTGTCCCATCCCCCATTGATCTAACGTGAACTTTTAAATGCCACGTCCTCCCATACCAAAGACTATCTACAGCTTAATTATATGTTGTGTGAAGTACGATTTTCTCTTCTTTTTGTTTCTTTTCTTAAACCTGCCACCTGCTAGTTTCATTTGGCAGCCCTAGCTCTCACAATGAAGGATGTTTAACAATCATTCCGTCGTTCCCTATTTCCCTCCTCTGTGCCCTCATAATTTTACACACCTCTTCCTTAGTCTCTCACCTCTTTCCAGACTAGAGAGCTACTCTACATACCTCATACAGAAGTTGTTCGCTATCTTTGTTCATCCTTTTCCCTGACTTACAAACTTTCTCCAATGTTACGTACCCTGGGGGAGGTGAAGGGTCAGGGCTGCGCATCATGCTCAAGGGGCAGGTGCACCATCAATTTATAGAGGGTCGTGGTGATGTGATTTGTTCTCTCTCCTTCTGTAAAATACATTTTGATCTCCCATAACTGACGGGTTCGATAAGAAGGAAAGCTGTTTACTGCCATCCCTTGGCCATAACTAGAATGATTGGTGCAGAATCCTTACTGCAAGTCCAGGCAAAATTCCCTATGTCTGTAAAGTAAATGTGAAGGTATCAAGGTACCATATCAATGAGAATTCTATTCAGGATTAATCCCTCTGCATAAATTAGGTCTCACTGATATGGGAGAAGCTAGTCAAATAATATAAAGACCAGTTCTTACTAATGCTGGCAGCGTTAGGCGTATCACAAGGGAAAACCCTGAGGAGCAGGAAGCGCAGTTCTCTGATCCAAAGCCCATTAAATCACCTGAGTCTTTTCATTGATTTCTGAGAACTTGGGCATGGGTCCAAAGTTCTACACTGATTTTAATCCAAAGACATAAAATAACGTAATATGAGAGAAGTCTGAACAGAGGGACTTTGTATGCAAAGCCAAAGTCAAGGCAAACATTAAAAAGTTCACCACAGTTCCTTCCAGCTGCTGTATTCTTTATTGTTATTCTTATGAAGCACTTTTCTATATACCATCATTCAATATATATTTTGCATATCATCAGTGCTATTGCAACTGATTATTAATAAGGACTGAATACGTGTACATGGAACATAACGGAGATAAGATGCCACGTAAATATTGCAAAAATCTCAGCTTCAAATAGCAAATTTACTATGGAGAATAATGTACATTTGGTCATAATCAAGCATGCTTTAATATCTAGAGATGTCGTTAACATTCAGCGGACGTGCATACAATTTACAAGTTAAGAGGCGATTAATTAAAGTCAGTGGTTTCCTTTACCATGTGTGCTTTTTTTGACAGATTAAACTATCTATCATTGACAGCTCAGTTCAGATTATGAATAATAGAAGCAAAATATTGAAGAAACAGCATTATTCACATATTAATGTGCTCCACAAGTATATAACTACCAGATCCTCACCACACTCCAGTGAAACAGGTAGGCTTTTCTTTCTATGAGCAAGTCAAGAAATTCCCAGAAGTCAAGCAGTCTGTGAGTGAGGGATTGGTTTCCCTGGGATCGGTTTCCCCAGACCATCCTGCTTCTTTAACAGCAAGGAGATGGAGCTTCCTTCTGCGGCTGTAGTCACCTTTGGGTTTGTTGTATGCTTTCTGCCCAGGTGGCCATCTCGGGAGCAGACCTCATCATAAGCTTTTCTATAGCTGGACACCACAAGACACGTATCGACTCTTGGATGAGTACAGATATGATAAATCGTGATGCAAAAGGAGTGGTTTCAGCCCTGGACAGATGAAAAATTTTCTGATAGATGTCTGGACATTGGAGAGAGAAAGAGGTGAAAATTCAGTGTCCTTCATTTCCTTTTAAAATTCCTCTGGCCTGCACAAAGGCACAACGTTTGCAATACATGCAGTCATGCCGGAAGAGCAGCTGGGTTCATGCTTCTTCTCCCCAGCTCACTCTGATGATGAATCATATTGCAGCAGCATCACAACCAAGCTGTCCCCGGCTGCAGCCAAGGTGGCAGGACGAGAGAGTGGTCTGGGCCTTGCTTGGGCAAGGGCTGAAAAAACAGATCCTAAATTGCCTAACTGTGGGAGAGAGGACCGAAAGGCCACTGAAAGTCAGAGCTTTGCAGAAGATGCTTAGGGAGTGCTGGCAGGGAGAGCCTACTGCTTTTTCATCATGTGTTATCTTCTTTATGTATTTAGAGATGGGACCCTGCTGGAAAGCTGGAAAGTACTCCAAGGAGATGCCTACACCAAGTGTCTCCTGAGGTATTCAGCCATTTTACAGCAGATTCTCACAGGAATTCAGAATAAAATATGCCTCCTGCCAGCCCGAAGCAGGGAGAAGAAATGCACAGGAACAGTTTCATCTCATTGCAGTGACCAATGCTTGCAAGTGAAGGAGAAATGACCGCTCTTATTTTGGATACACCTTCTTTGATGGCATCTTTTTCTCCCCACAAAAGGAAAGCACCTTTTTATACAAAAAAATTAAGCGATCTTGGCCCAGCTTAAAAACAATGAAGACAATTTCCATGCCAATTATAATATAGAGGGAAAAAAACAAGAAAAACTTGGGGTGTTCCAGTTGTGTATCTCCAAACCCAATAGTTGTCAAGGTGATAAAGCAGAAATAAAAGGCCTCCTGAAAATCCAACCTGGTTTCCCAGTTTGGAAGAATAGCAGCTGCGCAGGAGATGTACACAAAGATAACTAGCACCATTAATACAATGGGCACATCGAATTTCTCTAACTGTTTCCCGATTTTGTCAAAATTCTCAATTACTCTGGACATTGTCTTTCCCCTGGTTAGTTCAGGACATGAACTCCATCTCTCAATGCTTTTATTTCTTGTTAGTTTTGTGTGTTCATTTTCGCTGGCAATTAACATTTCAAAAATTTCGGCATTGCGATATTTGATTGGCTTCCTTTTAACTCCTGCCTGACTTTTCAGCACTTCCATGATAGTCAAGGGTTCATTGATGACTAATTTAGACTGTGTGCTGGATTTCAGTTCATCTCCTTTGTGACATGTGGATCCAGAACAGAGTTTAGAAGCTAGAATTTTTGACTGTAGTTTTCTGAATTCATTGTAAGACTTGGATAAGACAGTCGCAAGGATGTCTCCCATGTCTGTCAGGACCAGGAACATCAGAGGGATGCCAAACAAAGCATACAACATACAGAGATATTTGCCAATCCGTGTCACAGGATAGGTGTTACCATAACCTTGAACAGAAACAAACAGAAGAAGAGAAGGGAAAGGAAGAGAGAGAGAGAACATTGTGATTTATGAGGTATTCACATCCTGTGTGTCTTTTATTACTGTCAATTTTAGGTCAATTTTTAGTCCAGAGCACACTGTTCTTTCTGGCTTTGCTTTGAAGCTGTTCAAATTTCTAAGTCTCAAATGCTGGTCACTGATTACTAATGCAGACTTCCTACCTCTTCCAGCACTTGGAAATTTGGAGTTTACCAGTTCTGTTGAATTAACGCTTCCTACCTTATCTGCACCTCATCAGCTGTTTGACTTTACTTCCTGACAACAAGAGGCCATTTAGGGAGAAGAAGCAAAAGATTTGGGCCAGTCCAAGACCAATGTGCAGCCTCTGCCCTGCTGGAGAGCATTATCAGGAAGATTTCCTGACCTGAGCATCTGGGTTAAGAATGATCCAAAAGACAAAACAGTAAGAGAGGTTTTGGGCCGATGGGTCTCTCCGCAAGGAAGCTGAGCCAAGGGCTGAGCTCAGAGAGACAGCGGTTGATACTGGCGGAAGGTAATGGACTGTTTCTGATGAGCTGGGGGAACATTTTGTGGCCAGCCTCCGGGATCTTGCAGTACAGCTGAGTGATTTCTGGGGATGAAACGCCCGGAATTCTGGGAAGATTTAGATCTGGATGATGGTCTGAATTTTCAAACTGGGACAGCACTATGGATAAGACTGGGACAATGAGACCCATACTTTGTGTTCATTTCTTTTCTGAAACTACTTGTGATGAATTGTAAGCTCATAACAGAATTTGAAATTGTCCTAGTTCATCAGATCTAGCTGTAACAGCATATGTTGTACTGACATTGTGTTTGTACCGACTTCATAGTTTTCAGAGTCTCTTAAATGTACTCTGAAAGAACAAGTATTGAGTGATGAGGCATATGTTTATCACATGAGGAAATGCGTGTTTATTCTACAGTACTAAAGCTTACAAATATCAGTTACAACAAGTAGAGAAGTACTACCAGATGCACAGCCTTTATATACATAAAAGGGTAGCAGACCATTTCCCTAAATGCCCTTTCCCTAAATTCACTTTGGGTATTTATATTTCCTTCCTCTTACCTATTGAATGTGAAACTTAAATTGTGTGTTAGTGCTTTTCCACTACAGTAGGAGAAAACACCAGCATAATATTAATTGTGTTAAATGTTAACAGCCATTTTTCTTCTCATTCTCCAGAAAGATGTAAAGTATTTCTTTTTTCCCTTCAAACACACTGTTCTTTTGTAGATGATCTTCCAGGCCAGGTACTTAGCCTGTAAGAGTATTGGCTTGTATGCTGAGGTATGGTTTCCTTCATTTTCTTCAGCCACTCATGTTTGTTTTCACTCATGGCTGCCATAGCCTTTAGTCTGAATCCAACCTTGGTCCCTTCTTTACTGTGAGACACTGAAAAGTTATTTATTCTCTGCCACTGTTCCCCACTAGCTCACTGGGAATGCTAAACCTCTCTGCTGAAGCAATCGGGGAAGATTAATTATTGTATTTATTGTACAGAGTGATTTTCTTTTATTTTGTTGTCAGCTTCCGTGCATTAAAAATGCTTCGTGCAGTTTCAAGAGTTAAAACTTATCTTTAGCTTAAATTTAGCTGTCCAAAAATCTAGCATAGCTGAGAGCCATTAGGCAACCTCTGTGGGCAGTGACGAGATGGCAGTTCAGACCACCGACTTTCAGACTAGATGCCTCGCTTCACTTGGATAATCACCGGTAGCTAAGTTGACTCTCACCTGAAGTGATTTCAAATAACAAAGCCACCGCAATGGAAATAGTCACCCAATAGCAACAGTTCCAGACTGCCTACTGGTCCCATAGCTCAGCTCAAAACCTGAGGAAGCTGTGTTAATGCTCAGCGCTACGAAGGCCAAAAAACAATGGCAGTTTAGCAATAAATATGTTGGGTCAGTGCGTATGGGGACGTTTGTGAAGTCCCATGTCAATGGAGATGGGTAAGTATACCCAGGCAAGCAGTTTTCAACCATATTGTCTGCAGAAGTCAAAGCTTTCTGATAAAACGTCCTCTTTCAAATGTTCCTAGCTGTTGTGTTTGTACCAGGAAATATGCAATGGGGTAGAGGATTCAGGTCTGCATCTCCACCATGTGCCTTTCACAGCCCAGATGACTGTCTTCAAACCCAAGGGCTGCGAGCGGTGGAGTTTGAACAGTCACCCAAGACATCGGAGTCCAAGGTTCAAGCCTCTGCTGTGACTTAGCGTGCAAGGGTCTCCTATGTGCTCCAAGTGAACACATTAACTCTTACACTACCCCTTGTATAGGATAAACTCCTTTCCAAGGTTCAGTTTTTCGTTTACATTCAGATGCATACCCATGCCGGGACCTTGAGTATACCCTAATGCAGTGGAGAAATGTCTTTGCAATTCGACAAAATGCGGTGGGATTATTTCTCGTCCAGCTTTGATTCTGACAAATTTAGACAGTCAGTGTCTGTGTTTGCCAGCATTTGAGAAACATTAGCAAAGGGATGAAAGCAGCTTTGGGGACGGACATGAGGAGTTGTATTTAGCAATTCAGAGCGAGCCAAAACAAGAGCAGATGCTTCTATTTGATCTAGGTCCTGTTTTGAAATATGAAGTCAGAATGAAAAATTTCGGAGGTGTGACTTGAACATCGCTGTGTGCTGTTAACCCAAGGAAGTGTGAACAACAACAGCATGGTGAAGTATAGAGCCGTAGGTTTACAAAGTTGAGTTAAACATAAGTAACAGGGAAGCAATTGAATAACAATATGCGCGTAATGAATTGCCTCTTCCAGTGAAAGAAACATCACCCAACATAACACGCAACGGTGGGAAGGATAAGGTCTGACTGACAAATGGAGCTTTCTTTTTACTTAATTATAATAGTTTTGTGTACATGTCATACATAAATAAATGTTATAGTATGCATGTAATGACACAGCTAATGAGCGCATACTATCACTAGTTACTAAATTCTGACTCTCCTCTCTGACTCAGCTACATTTGTGCAATCTGTGTTTGCAGAACCCCCCCCCCCCTCCGACTCATCGTCAATATTCAGGAAAAAAATTGAAGTGGATTTGAGGGAAAGGGGGGGTGGGGGGTTGGGTTTTTTTCAGTTCCCTGGAAGAAATACATTAGAGAAAGCAACAACAGCAACTGATTCTGCAGGGGGTTACTTTACCTCGGAACTTACCCACAGTTGTGAATACTGTGCAGCAGAAAAAGAGAGACCCAAAGAAAGTCCATTTATCTTTTGGATTGACAAACCATTCTCGTTCAGCTGTGTTGAGCAGTGCATGGATTTGTTCCTTAAATATCTCCTCGTTTTCTGTCATGTTATCTGTTGCAGTAACAACAGGAGATACACTGAGGGTTTGCAGACCACCACTCCAGGAGCAGCCAGCCTGTTATTCCAGTGAAGTTTCGTCCAGATAAGAATTTGCTCGTATCCTTTTAGAAGACAAAAATATTCACCTCATCCTCCCCTTCCCCCTCACCCTTGAAAAAATCAGGTGGGTCCAGTGATTTCAATGAATAAAGAAACAAGGAATAAACAAGCTCTGCTCTGACGAAGTCAGAACACGACACAAAAATAAGCACAAAGAAGCAGTAGAGTAAGACTGAATATTCAGGTCCCAGCCTGAATGTCCTATTTGATTTTGGACTCCCCGAGAGGTTAGTTTTCTTTTGACCCAAAGACACCAGAAATGTGGGGCCATCAGTACATGACCAATATGAACCCCACTGGTGGCACTGCCCTGTGCCCCGCTGTGAACCCCAGAGCCTGCATCCCCTCGTTCCCCCCTTGTTCCTCCTCCCCAGGGCCGAGCTCTGCTGGAAAGGACATTATCTGCAGGGATGCTTGCCTGAAACAGGTCATCGTGTCAGCACAGCTACTTGAGTGAATGTTCAAGCCCGTGTATGAGCCCTGACACAGATCCAGGAGGATTTTTACCCCTTCCCCTCCCCTCTAACCCCTCCATCAGCACAACAGGGTCCAGGGCACAGCACGGCATCCCATCGTCAGAGGGCTTGCGTGGGAAGGAGGGGGGGTTGTCAGAGCTGGGAAGAGGGAGCTGGAAGAGACTTTCTGAGACAGAGGATTCACTCCCCAGCAATCAGAGGGAAACAGCAGGGTAATCTCAGCTGCTCTTTAAGGGTCTTAGGTAACTAGGGCAAAAGGGAGAATACAGGCATCTCAGAATAAGTCTTTTCAGGCAGGGACACAGGGACCAGGGAAGCTTGCAGTCAAAAATCGCAGCGAAGGAAGACAAGCACACAAGAGCAGTCATCAGCTAGGCAGAGGAAAAATCCTGTTTGCAGGTTCAGCTGTTAGTATTTTAAAGAATGTCTTCAAAAGCCAAAAATCTCATTCAAAAACAAGAGAGTGAGTAACTCCCTGTACAGTTCAGTAATTTTGAAATTCCAGTACATACCTGATAAATTTCTGGAGATGTGCCACAGTTTCTGCAGAAATTTTCTATATTCTTCACTTAAATTGACCTTCCGATTACCTTCAATGTGGGAAAACATGAGCGCCCCAAGAAAAGCGTAGATCACAAGAGACAGAATGAAGCAGGCGTGAGGAAACACTGCCCAAAATATTTTTTTACATGCCCTTTTGCCTCGCAGAGGCTGTGATGTTGATGCCATCCTAAGCTTGCCTTTTTTTTTTTTTTTTTAATTTTGCGGAGAAGACACAGCTTTTATAAACAAGGATGAGGATGTAAAAGCTTTCGCATCCTAGAAAAGCTTCTCCTGTGAACACAAGGATTGTTCCGCCTCAGGCTTTCAGATCACGTCTTTTATAAGTGAAGACTGCACTACAGTCCCAATGGAAAAGGAGCACAACTAATCAAGCCTTGAAATATTTCTCAGTTGATGATGTGCCACTCTATCCCTGAATTACTGTTGATCAGCCAGGGCTGTGATACACACAGATCACCAGCTTCTGTGGGTTTCCACTGGAGCCAACTCCTGTTTAAGGTTTCGTGTTCTGAACTACAGTTTCCCATTGATACAGTACAAACATTTCGAATGCCCAGGAGGGAAAATGGATGCAGTAAGGGATGGATTTCTTTAAAGATTTGTTCCAGAAATGGATAAGGAAAGTTAAAATTAATCAAAAGAAGGGGTTGGCACTAATTGTTGTTGCCTGTAGGCAGATTGTAGAACAATTAATTTCTGTTTCAGATGGCTTAAAGAATCTGTCTATATATACCATGTCATCTTTGTAGGGGGGTTCTTTTGAATTTTAAATGATTTTTCTCAAAAAAGAGTCAATAAGGTTTTGCCCAGTTCTCACTTGATTAAAATCTTCCTATTAACTGAAACTCCCACTGGCCTTAGTAAGTAAGAACTGCAGGATTCAGCTCAAGGGTAGTGATCTTTGCAAACTATATCCAATTTTAAATACAAAACCTTTCTTTTCATCCATCAGTGTGAAACACTTAGACCAATGAGCAGTATCACTGCCCTTTACAATGTTAGTACTGGTAGTAAGGGGAGTTGGACTTTACAGAAAGAAGTGCTAAATATTTCATCTCTAGATTTTCATTAAAAATTTAAACAGTTTTGTGCAGCCAAGACCTACTGAGCTGCATACAAGCAACATGTGCATACTGCAAAGAAATCCTACATGGTTACAGTGATTTCTTCTGGGTCAAACCCTCAGCAAATTGGATCACAAGATATTATATGCTTATCAATATTGAAGCCTCTACTCTAGAAAAGAGGTTTTCAGGGCTAAGACAAAAATAAGCCTGTGTGTTTGCTACTTTTCTGGTTATCTGCCTCATTGACTCAGTCTTGCTTTTTGACAACACATTTATAAATCTGTGTATTGCAATCTCTTTTTTTTTTTCCCCATTGACCTGAGACCCAGGGTTGAAAACTGCTGATGTTCATAATTAATCAAAAGCAACAGAACTTCCTGAGGTTGTACTTAGAGATAATGTACTTAGATTTGGTGTCCTTACCAGAGGAGCAAGGGACACAGAGAAGTCAAAGGGGCAGCTGGAAGAGCAAAGAGACTATAGGCAGTGGGGTCCTCCAGGCTGGGAGCACAACATTGGCTTCTCTTGGAGAGTTTTGTAGAGTGGATACCAGTGTTATATAAATTAATAGAGTTTACCTGAATTTCTACAGAAGTCTTGAGAAAGTTCCTCTCCAAAGGTTTTTAAGGAAATTAAACACCTGTGGCATAAGAGAGAAAGTCTTCTCAAGAAGAAATTAATGGTTAATAGAGAGGAGCAAAGGGCAGGAGTAAAAAGCAGAGGGAGATCGCTGATGGAGTTTTGCTGGGTCTGTGCTGGAGCTCTGCCATTCATAAATGACCTAGAAAGAGGGTAAACAGGGAGATGGCAATGTTTGCTGATGGCATTAAGAGCAGTGAGACTGAGGGCAGATGGGAATTGTAGGAGGACCTGAGGATGCCTAGCAATGAAATGGCAGATAAAAGCAACGTAGATACATGTGAAAGGGGATAAACAATCCTAACTTCACATACAAAGTGATGAGCACTGGGCTGACTGTCAGCACTTAGCAGCAAGTACAACGTAGCAGTACCACAAACACATCAGCCCAACCACTGATCATGGTGAAAAGGCAAAGCACATGCTGGGAATTATGAGCTAAAAATAAAGACTAAAACTTGGGACATCTATACACTACTCTACAAATGAACGGTGTGCACGTACCTGGAGGAGTCAATGCAGTTCTGGCACCCTGCTCTCAGACAGCACGTATTGAAACAGGGAAAATTTCAAACAGCAACAAGGATGACTGCAGGTATGGACAGCTTTCAGACAAGGAATGAATGAGTAGTGCCTTTGGCCGGGGAAAAAAGACAATAAGTGAGGCTGTATATAATAGCAGTCTTCGAGCTCAAGGGTTGTCTGGAGAGAGCAGGTGAGAGATCAGCTGTTCATCGTCTCTTCTGGGACCAGAACTGGGGACCACCAAATGAAGCAAGTAGAAACCTGCTTCAAAACAAACAAACCAGGATGGTTTCTCACATAGCTGGAAAAAACCTTTGTGAAAGGATTCTGGGTTTACGTATGTTAGAGAAGAGGAGATGAATGTTAGAGAAGAGGATGTTAGAGAAGAGGATGGGGAGATGTTAAGGAGAACAATCATTAATACTGACTACAAACCATACAGGGTTCAATAACCCCTTGAACTGAAAATAGTTGGAAGCTGGAAAAGTGAAACTGGGCCAAATGGGCCCTATGTCTGAGATGTACTCACATTTATGTTTTCACTGCCCAGTAATGTAATTCTGGCACGATTTTTCCTGCAGATTTTTCCATCTACATCTCAGATATAAACATCTTTCTTCCAAAGTGCTTTAAAATCTTCTCATTCTCCTCCTATGCGTGGTAGGACTGCAAAGTATTTAACAATTCCCAAGAGCTTTTCAGCCATTTGCAATATCAGGCTCCGAGAATGTGACAATGGGAAAATGTAATAAAAATATATCCAGAAATGATTTTTACATTATTTGCTTAATCTAAACCATTTCCCGCTATTGTTGTATTACATATTTGAATTCAGCCGCTTAAAAGCAAATCCCACTAACCACAAGTTATTCCAAATTGAGTTACTGGTACTTGTATTGAGAGAGATTTTTGCAATACACTTTTCCTATTTGTGTTAATGGACAGCAAACCTCCACTTTTCCGAACTTCCATTCCTTTTATTAGGGCAAATCTGAATGTTCTGAAGGTGCTGCTTGAAAGGAAAGTTTGTGACTAGAGCTGTAAAGTTTAATTATTCCAGTACTAATACACGTATGTTAGAATTCTTACTTTTTCTGACCTTCTTAGATTACAAAGATTAAACCAAGAAGGTCATTGTTTTGACAGTGAGATGTTTTTTAATAATCAGTAAAACTCTTCCTGCACCAAGCTATCTACCATGTTGTCAAAGACCTACTGCATTTACCTCTCGTCTCTGAAACATCGTTGGATTCAGCGTAGTGTACTGACAAATACTCAATAGTGTAATGACGTCTCCTGTTTCAAACAAAACCAAAGTGGCTTGAAGGATGGCAAGTGCTTTATAAAGAAAATGGCAATGGACTAAATTGTTTGCTTTTATTTGCGTCTGGCATTGATTCCGATGGGAATATTGTTTGATAAAGGACTAAGACCTCAGCCCAGCAGTACTTCACAACAATGAGAATTAAAAACATTCAGTTCAAGATTGAATGTTAATAAGGATCACGGAGGATTTGATATATTGCTCTAGCATATGACCCTGGAAAGTATTTCCAGAATGCAGTAACACGCCTAAGCTCGCCAAGAAAGTGGGTGTTTCTGGATGAAGGTGATATCAACCCCGAGGAAAACAAACCCACCCCAAACAACAAAGAAGAAGTAGCAGCAGTAGCTGTATTAAGAAAGCAATCTCAAGACTGTGTAAACATCAGATATGATCCCCAGACATAGACAACCCGCTTGGTGAGGAAGGCTACGGGGGTGTCAGTGAGGTTTCAGTAGTATCCGCGAGCACTTTCAAAGGACCCTTTCCGCCTCCCACCCACTGTGTTTACCCCTATCCCTCCCGTCCTTCAGACTCTTGAGACCTGTCCCTGTCGGGTTTCAGCCCACAGTGGGGCCCAGAAACAGTGCTGGCCCAAGCCTAGCCCCAAAACAGACACATTTGTGCAGAGCATATCTATCCTGCCGGATGAGCGACACGTGCTCTTCAGGCTCTCTGCAATAATTTTTCTCCTCCCAATCATATTCCCCTGGAGTATGAGTTCTTCTGATAACTCTTGTTCTTCCTGCTGTCCCTTTACACCTCACACTGCTGGGATGGAGAGAGAAATGCACTAATTGGCTGCGTAGGGTCTATCGAATACCCCAGGGGAAGGTTTAGCTTCCTTTGTATCCATCTTTAAAAGTCTCAGCTTTCGCTTGAGTCAAGTGGTTGAGCTTGTAACCTCTGGGAGTATTTGAGAGCACTCAGAACTAGCATACTGACACTGCATATAATGCTAAGTGGATTCAAAGATGTCCAGGACTCACCCTGAATAGGAGAATTTCTTCTCTCATTCTTTGTTCACACCAAAGCCAAGCAAGTGGTCCCATCATTTCATTTACGAGCAGCAAACACTCTTCTCATGCCCCAGGACCAGCCAAGGCTTTGATATTCTGATTCTCCTATTTTTTTAGCATGGATGAAGTCACACAGCCAAAAAGCACCTTTTCACCTGGTGACTAAACAGCAGGGCCAGCCTTCGTTCACTCACAAACTAACCAGCCTGTTCTTCATTCCCTCTCCCCCACCCCCAAATCATCGCCTGGGTAGAAAGACTTCACTTGCCCCACTTCTTTCACCCCTTCCACAAACCCAAGCAACCAGAAATAGACTAGAAGGAGCCCAGCTGCTCCCTCAAATGCACCTAGAATGGGGAAATATTACTCCTTCCTTCTTAGGGAACTTGTAACCTCAAGGTCTTCTCTCTCCCAGGGCTTTGCATGCAATTGCCCACAGGAGCCAGGGACACACGCGTGCGTGGAGGGTTTGGCTGCTGCAATGCTCAGGTTTCCAATGCAGCAGAGCTCTGTGGCAGGCGCTTCTCCCTCCTTCTGCTCATCTTGCTATTTGAACCGTGTGCTAAGTGAGAACACATTTGGGACTGGGAAGGGGAGCTGCTTCTGGACAGACAACACTCCTCCAGCGCCTTTCTAAGGGGCCATGGAGAAGTAAAATCAAACGCTGACAGACGCAGTGCAGCAATTCTTAATCAGCGTGAGGAAGGCTTTGCAAACAAAGCCCAGCCACCGTCCCCTCACAGCAAAGTGTACGTTGCTCATTTATTTGCGTGACTCCTTTGAATGCGGTGATAACGCTTCAGGGTGTTATAACAAACGGAAAGGTTAATATCGCAATGAGTCACCAGCGTAAGACCCCGCCGCAAATGAGACACGGGGCAGGAGCCCTGGGTTTCCAGATAAGCAAAGGGGATTACTGAGGTTCAGCTACATGTCTTATGCCAAAGTCTTTACTGAGTTAATGTAGTGAACGTAATGCCAGTATAGTGGAGACTATCTCAGCCCAGTAGTTTCATTTTAAGGCAAACAAGCTCCCTGTGGAGAGATCGGAAAACTGCTTCTATGGAATTTAATTAACATTAGAACGTGTGAGATTATATGCTAAGCATCTTGATTCATGTCAACATAGCAATTTTACACTATTTGAACCGGCAAAAAACTTAGATTCAAGATGACAAGTCTACTTTGCTCTTAAAAAAAATGGCATTTATTCTTTATTATTATTAATGTGGCATAAGCATATGTACATAAGCAGTTTAAAAGAAGGGAATCTAAAACCTCAAATACAAGAATAAGCTTTTAGCTGTAAGTATCCACCAGCATGCGTCCAAGACTGTCTCTGTGAGTGGCACAGACCCTCTCAACTCTCAGCATGCGAAATACTAATGAAAAAACATCTACTGATCTGATTTCCAAAGTCACGTACATGTTCAGTTAAACAGAACACAGATAAGCAGCCGTCCTTTGCAGGCTGTAGTACTGGCCGAATATGACTGATAACATTGAGGTCAAACCTGTATTTGGGACAGCTCCGAGGTTATTAAGGACTATTAATCCCAAAGCACACTGCTTACAGTATTTTCTCCCCTCAGTCATCCACTGCACTTTGTAAACCACAGGCAGGAGCCTGTAGGACACCGACAGTCAGACACCTCTTGCTGCTTCCCATCGCTGGCAATCGGACTGGACATGGATTTATGTCAGTGGCTCAGAGTTTCTTGAAATTCAGGCAAATTTTTCCATCACTTGTTTTCATCCCATTTTTCCTAATGATGCTCTAAGTAATTTCTCCTCCCCTTTTGTGTGAGGTGCTCTTACAATAGTTTAACTCCGTTATCCTACCACTCCTTAGTCATTATGGATTCAAGAAGTGGAAGATACTTTCACAGATGGATGTGCCTTGGGGCATCATCGAGTAAACACTTGTCTTCAAATTTCTTTCAGTTCTGCTGATTTCCTTTAGCTCTGAGAAGGCATACATGAACTTTTCAAACCCTGTCCCATCCATTTCAGTTAATACACCATTAATTGGTTTACCCTTTGTAACGCTGGGCCTTTAAATGCTTTTAGCAGTCATGGGAGTAGCTCTTAAGTGCTTTTTAGTGATTCAGTAAACAACATTTTGCCACCTAAGTGAGGAACACTCTTTCAAGCCCTAGACCCGTCAAGTGTAGCTTCACATGTTTAATTAGTTTAAGCCACAATTCTTCAGTGATGCAACCCTGCCTGGGTTGATGGGTAAGACTGCATTATCAAAGTGCCTTCTGAAAAATGTTTTGGGTTAGAAATCAATGCATGCAAAATTGCCCATTTTTTCTGAGGAATTTCTTATGAAAATTGAGTGTGGAATGAAGTCTTTTCTTCCACTCTTCTCAAGAAAAAAGAAAAATCTTGTAGCGTTTCTGAATGAGTCATCTGAGCCAAAGGCCCTGTGTGTAATGAACCCAGCAGATTCACGATGACCACATAGCACCCAGGGACTGCGGGCCCTTCCCGAGACTGCCTGGCACCCAGGCTGCCATCACCAGCGACACTCGCTGCTGCCGTCCGACGCTCGGGCTGCATGCAAGAAGCCATCTAAATGGCATCGACTTTCTCACCGGCCACTTGGGAATTTTTTGATATATGGGTGGAGTAACTCAACTGCAGGATGAATATAAATTCATGGAGGGTTATTGCTCAAGTCCTGCCAGGCAGCCAAAGCCAGCTGATTACATCGTATTCTAAGAGATGGGGCTTGAGGGCAGAGCAATAGCTAGACTGGGAAGTGGGGGACTTATCTTTCATCTAAACTAAAAGACATCAGAAACATGTTAGGTTGGGCAGTTGAGAGAAACATTTGTATAGATGCTTTAATGAGGATTCCCGATGAACCCTGCAGGTCCTGCACACACAGAGGAGGGAGGTGGCACGACTGGAGGTGACTGCATGCCCCCATGCAGTAAATTGTGTGGCAGTGCTGGCTGCGAGGAGAAGCACAGCCTCCTGAATCCTACAACACATCACGCCTGCCAGGATTTCTTGCTCTATATGCCAGGACTTTCTTCCAGATTATGGAATACCTCTGCCTGCGGAGGCATCCATGTAGGCACCAAATTTCAGTAGTACACAGAACTGAGTTTGTTCTTGCTAGATTACAGTGTCTTTCAGGAGAGGTCAAAGGGATCCTTCCCGCATTGACCCTCTTCCCTTCCTGAAGGCTGCTGATGCTCAGAAGGCCCTGAGAGAAGAAATATCTGGTCATGACACTGAATAATGTGTTAAAAGACCCCCCCTAGCAGCTGGCTGAAATGCTTGCCCCAGAACAGACCCCCATCACATTACACCTGCAGACCAGCTTCTCTGGCTGATGAACCACATCTTAAAGAGCTGAGAGCTGAGCACAGCATGCAGCAAAAGCACGAAGCCCATCATCTCATTTCAACGTCAGAGATCCCAGTTGCATGCAAAGCTTGGAAATGCAGCATAGCTGCTTCAGTAGACTCTACCAGGCTAGGGTCCCCTAAATAAAATATTGCTGACACAACTGCTGGCAGATGTGTCCAAAACAAACCTCATGCTCTTTGCCAGCAAAACCACTGCTGTAGAGCTCAACAAGCCAATGGATTGGCTTCAGTACCATTGGCCAGAGTAATGTGCAGTTACGCTTTCAGGAAATCATGCTGGCATACACCGTACCGCTGCTAAAGTCCTCTTCCGAAATCGCTGTCCTGCAAAGCTACAGATCCACAGACTCTTCTGCTGCAGACAACATCTGGGTCTAATGAGACCGTATTGCCAGGGGAGCTGGCACTAGGTAACTGGGAGATTTCAATGCCTGGACTCTCTGCGGCATTGGTCACCTCTCAGCCAGGCACTCGTGGGAACTGCGTTCCCTGATCCCACTGCTCCTGGTGTGGGGTTGCAGAAAGCCACAGCTGCTTCCCTCCCAAAGCCCAGCTCCTTGCTGGATATCACACACAGGAAGAGGTGAAGAGCCATAATCCTTGCTTTTCACTAGAATGGTTTGTTAAAAGTGCTCATATTTATTTTTGGCCATCTAAGCAAGTATTTCTTGAGAAAGAGACATTTCACACTGCCTCAGAGCTAACATCTCACTGCTTGTGCTCTGGAGAGAGAGAACCCTCTGTAGAGATTTTTTTGGACCATATTTGGAAGTATTTCTGTCTCATCCATCTCTTCTGTACACAGCTGTGGTAAATGCTGTATTTTTGGGTCAGATACAATTTCTTGCTCATATTTTCTAGCTAGTCTTCAGGTGCTTTACCTGTTTATGAGCAATTCCTGTCCAGCTTGTCACTTCAGCTGTTGTTCATGATGCATGTACCAAAATGGATCAGTCAAACTATGGACCAGTCTTTTAGAACAGGATGTAGGAAAAAAAAATAATTACAATTCCTCTGTTTGTAACAGCTCATTAAATTGGGATGGATGTAATATCTTATCACCAAGCTGGGGAGAGTCCTGTGGAGGTCTGCAAAGATGTTTAGGTGGTTGGAGCATACGATAAATGAAGATTCCCTGAAGAAACTGGAGGGGTTTAGTGCAGAGAGAAGTTTTAAGGGTGATCTAATTTCTGCTTTTAAGCATCTGAAGAGGATTACAGAAAAAAATGGGTCAAATTTTTCTTAGAGTTACACAGAAAAAGAAGCAGAGGCAATGACAAGGAAAAAGCCAATTAGATACAAGAGGGGAAAAAAAAAATTGCAAGGTCTGTGGTTAAAGACCAGAAGAGGGGCCCAGAGAGGCTGTAAAATCTCAGTCCTCGGAGACTTCTAACATTCAGCTGGATAGGGCCATGAGAAGCCTGATCTAGCTTTGCAGTTAGGACTAGAGACCTCCAGAGAGCCCTCCCAACCTAAATTCTTCTATAATTCTATGTTTTCTAGTATATGGTATGTTTTCTTTCTTGTTCAGGAATAACTATTCAAAACCAGCCATCTCTAAGAAACCAATCGGTCATTAGATCAAATCATCCACAGTACAGTGGCTGCAAGGCCTGCAGGGTTATAGCAGTTGTTCTTTAAAACTGCAGAAAGAAGCTGGGTTGAAAAGGTCAGAGAGACTCTAGAGGGAACCCTGAAATCTGGAGCCAAACAGGAAGGATCTGTATTTTTTTCTGAACATGCCTGATGCAGCTGCAAGCATTTGTGATGGGGCACTTGCAGTTGGGGTGCCTGCCCAGGAGTGGGAAATGTAAGGAGGGAGCATCACAGCCCACATTCAGAGCCCAAAAGCACAGAAGGGAGCTCTGAGTCCTCGCCCTTAGCTCTGCGTGGCATTTCACAGAGGGCAGGAGAGCAGTTGGGCAGCATCAGGTGGCACTGGGCACCGGGGCAGCACCGGTGATCATGGGGTTCAGGACCACCAGACATCTGTTTTTCTTTAGTTTGTGTATTTATTTCATATAAAAAGTGATTTGACCCAAACCACAATTTCCCCTTACTTTACCCATAAATTCACACTTCCATAACCCACACAGCTGTAGGTGGTATCTCTTCAGCGCCCTTGGCTACCGCTCCTTTACTAACAAACCTTGAAGGCAGAGAAGCGTCTCTGGACACACTGAGGTTCACCATACTCTGAGTGCCAGTGACTGTGATCAATGTGCCCCATCCGGAGGACAGAGGAGGACGGGAGCACCCCTGTCCCTGCACCCCTCTGCCCACGAAGGGAACTCATGTTCTGAGCCCTGAGGAGAAAGACTTGGGGGTACTGGTGAATGAGAAGCTCAACATGAGCCAGCAATGTGCGCTTGCAGCCCACAAAGCCAATCAGATCCTGGGTTGCATCAAGAGAAGTGTGGCCAGCAGGTTGAGGGAGGTGATTCTGCCCCTTTAGTCCGCTCTCGTGAGACCCCACTTGGAGTCCTGTGTCCAGCTCTGGAACCCCAAA
Source organism: Opisthocomus hoazin (assembly GCF_030867145.1). NCBI lineage: Eukaryota > Metazoa > Chordata > Aves > Opisthocomiformes > Opisthocomidae > Opisthocomus > Opisthocomus hoazin. The sequence goes on along the minus strand of NC_134419.1, from coordinate 72,695,186 downwards.
CATAAGAAGGACATGGATGTGTTGGAGCGGGTCCAGAGGAGGGCCACGAAGATGACCAGAGGGCTGGAGCTCCTTTCCTATGAGGACAGGTTGAGGAATTTGAGGCTGTTCAGCCTGGAGAAGAGAAGGCTCCAGGGTGAGCTTAAAGCAGCCTTCCACTACCTGAAGGGGCCTACAGGAAGGATGGAGAGGGACTTTTCACAAGGGTGTGTAGTGATAGGACAAGGGGGAATGGCTGTAAACTAAAAGAGGGTAGATTTAGATTAGATATTAGGAAGAAATTCTTCACCAAGAGGGTGGTGAAACGCTGGAACAGGTTGCCCAGAGAAGCTGTGGATGCCCCCTCCCTGGCAGTGTTCAAGGCCAGGTTGGATGGAGCTCTGAACACCCTGGTCTGGTGGAAGATGTCCCTGCTCATGGCAGTGGGGTTGGAACCAGGAGATCTTTAAGGTCCCTTCCAACCCAAACCATTCTATGATTCAATGATTCTATGTCATGGCCTGGGTGCCTGATCACAGCAGTGGTGAAAAGAGGCCAACCCACGCTGGGCAGCAATCGTGGCAGCACTGAGCACCACCACATAGCGTGGGCCTCCTTTCCTCTGCTCTCCTTTCCCTACCCAAGCAGAGCATGTCAGTTGTGTGGCCACTCCACCTGCATCTCACACCGCATCTGCACAGGAGGAGAAGATCCTTTTCCACAGCCCTAAACCCCAGCTGCTCACTCCCTGCTGCTGGATCCCCGACCCTGGGTCCTACTGTTCAATCCAAGCTGCTGCAACACAGCAAACCAGACCTCTGAACTGCTGAGACCTGAGCTGCTCAAACCCCTCCTTCATCCAGAGGAGACTAGATTCTCTCCTAAGTGCTTAGATGGGACACAGTCATTTCTGGCGTGTTACCTGCTGATGTGGTTCTCTGAATACTGCTCTTCAAATAAAAGTAATGAAAGAAATAACTGATTTCTTTGCATTTACTGGTTCCTATACCAGCTGCCCTGGGTAGGAACTCGGCAGCTGCCAGGGTTTGCTACAGGTCAATGGTTTTAAAAAAATTTCCAAACTGAGTGAGGGATTTGCTATAACCTGCCCAGTGTTGCAGGCTGGATGAGGCATCTCAAAACCAGGAGCTTTGGACATAACTGAGATTTGTTTCCAAACGCACAAGCAGAGGGTCACCGAAGGACAGAGCGGCACTCCTTCCTGAGATTTTGTCCCAGCAGTACAGAGAACCTCCCTCCTTCCTTGCAGTCAGATGTTTGTGTAAGTAGAAGTGAATTATCTTGGGAAGTGCCCTGTGTAGTTTTGGACCTTTTTCACCCTTCTGAAATGATCATGATTTTGTTCATTAATTTGAGACTGAGGTTGTTTGCAGTCCAACACTAATAGCAGAAATATGCCATTTGTACCAATTAAGCATTCAACTTAATGCTTTTATATAGCTGATTCGTAGCAGAATTTTCTCAGACTCTGCTTTCATTTAAACTCATGCAACCCAGTTTAATGGATATGAAAGCAGAATTAACATTTTTTTCTTTAAGAAGTCATTGCAGATCTTTTAGCTGTAGGTGATCACTCAAACCATACTCCTGTCTCCTGCTTGGCTTCTCTCTTACTTTCCATGTCGCAGAACTTGCTGCTCTCTGTTGTCATGTAGGAAAAACGTGCAACACATGCAACACACACAACACACAATATTACAGAGGGAAATCCCAGCCCAGGGCAGAATTATACTTGATTTTAAAGGCATGTTTAAGATGGCTAAGTTGAATATTCAGAACTATAAAGGCTGTGTTACGGCTGTAGCCTGGACACATCCCCTTCTGCATCTGCGTGGAGTTAACATCTTTAATTTATAGGAAGTCAGCCTACATCTTTGCCAAGACCATGGCCTCAATCAGTACACAACATGGGTGCAGTTCACTTAGTGAACATCTATGCAATATTTATTTTACCTTTAGGTCAATTTCTCAAAAGCTTTTCCTGCAGCAGATACACGATACAGAGAATTACAGTCCAAATGTTTAAGCTGTGAGAACGCTTCTAGAAAAAACACACTCTGCTCCTCCTTGGGGATACCTCTGACCACCTGCTTTCCTGGGACGCTGCAAGTCCTCCCCTGACTATAAGACAGCCCTGAAGGAACCTCAGTCAGGTTGAGGCTGTGGTCACCACCAAGTGGCCCTCAGAAATGAGGTCAGTCAGGAACAGGACATCTGAATTGTTCATGCAACAGCAAACCACTCCCAGACAAACTCTTTCCCAGGGCAACCCAGGGGCATGTACTAATTCAGCTGAGCCTGTGTGCTACACGACACCTACCCAGGACATTCATACAAGCGCTGGCTCTGCTAAGAATGAAGAACTCGGCTGTATGGCCCTACTGTGCTGGAGTAAGTTTCTGTGCAGCAAAACCTGGTTGAACCTCCCTATCACAAGCAACAGAAAACAGGTTCTTAGGAACAGCAAGCGTGAGGTGGCCTTGTGAGGGGCTGTAAGGACAGAACATGGAAGCTGAGCCACTGAGGCTGCCGGGCACATCCATCTGCTTTAAGAGGAACCCTGTAGCTTCCTGAATCACAGAATCACAGAATAGTAGGGGTTGGAAAGGACCTCTGTGGGTCATCTAGTCCAACCCTCCTGCTGAAGCAGGGTCACCTACAGCAGGCTGCACAGGACCTTGTCCAGGCAGGTCTTGAGTATCTCCAGAGAAGGAGACTCCACAACTTCCCTGGGCAGCCTGTTCCAGTGCTCCGTCACCCTCAGAGGGAAGAAGTTCTTCCTCATGTTCAGATGGAACTTCCTGTGCCTCAGTTTGTGCCCATTGCCCCTTGTCCTGTCACTGGGCACCACTGAAAAGAGCTTGGCCCCATCCTCCTGACACCCACCCTTCAGATATTTATAAGCATTTATTAGGTCCCCTCGCAGCCTTCTCTTCTTCAGGTTGAACAAGCCCAGCTCCCTCAGCCTCTCCTCGTAGGGGAGATGTTCCAGTCCCCTCTTCATCCTTGTAGCCCTGAAGAAGAAAACCAGTTTAAGATGCTCTCACCTGTACATGTGTATTCCCACTTCGCTGGTGTTACAGCAGATTTCTGCAAACAGTTGCACTGGATCCCAGAAGGGGCTGAATTCTGGTGTAGCCAGTGCTGCATTCGCAGCCAAAAAAAAAAACCCAAGTGAAGAGATTCACCTTGGCAACAAATATCTCTGTTTGCAGAACCCCATTGTGAAGTGGTTCCTAAAGAGAACATCTGCCAGTGCTGTCAGCCCAGCCCAAAGCATCATAAGGACAGCTATACTGGGGCGGGAGCAAGAGCCACAGGGCCCGGCATCTCCCCTGCTCCTCTCTTCCCATCAGCAGTTGCTTCGGAAAGGGTACGAGAACAGAGCGAGCGTGGAGTGATATTTTCCCAGAACAGTCTTTTAGCCCCAAGCAATCTGCAGTTCATGAACTTCCGGAGCCAAAGATGGCAGCTCTCTGACAAGGAAATAATTTCAAAGATTTCCAAGCCCTTGAAAGAAACAGGAGTTCATCGAGAGGAGGCATCTGCTGCGAAAACCTGCCTCCAGGCTGGGCTTGGCTCACGCGTGTTTTACCTGTGGTCAGAAATGGTTTTCAGGAGAGACTCTTGGGAGTTTGTGAAGGGAACAGCTCCCGGGAGCAGAGGTGGTGGGATACCCGCAGGGAGCTGGGGTACCTGCAGGGCAGTGGGATACCCGAAGGATAGTGGGATACCTGAAGGGAGGAGGGATACCCGCAGGGTGGTGGGATGCCTGCAGGGCAGTGGGATACCCGCAGGGCAGTGGGATACTTGCAGGGTGGTGGGATACCTGAAGGGAGGAGGGATACCTGCAGGGCGGTGGAATACCCGCAGGGAGGTGGGATACTCGCAGGGTGGTGGGATGCCCACAGGGAGGTGGGATACCTGGAGGGAGGTGGGATACCCGCAGGGAGGTGGGATACCTGGAGGGAGGTGGGATACCTGGAGGGAGGTGGGATATCTGGAGGGCGGTGGGATACCCGCAGGAAGGTGTGATGTCTTCAGGGCGATGTGATGCTCACAGGGCGGTGTGATGCTCACAGGGAGCTGTGATGCTCACAGGGAGGTGTGATGCCCGCAGGGAGCTGGGATGCCTGGTCCAGCCCCCGGCCCAGCAGCGGCTCCGGGCCCGGCTGCGGGTTTAAGGCGGTCGCTGCACACCGGCGCGGCGCCGCAAGAGGGGGCTCGCAGCCCGCGGGCCGGCCGCAGGGACCCGCTCCCCCTCCCCGGGAGCCGAGCGGCGGGGCCGGCCCGCCGGCTGCCGCGCACCCCCCGCCCCGCAGGCCGGGATCCTGGCGGCGGGGAGCGCGGGGAGGGCCGGGGAGCCGGGCTGGGGGCAAGGCGGCACCTCCGCGGGGAGGTTTCGGCGGCCGAGACCCCGCTCCGCAGCCCCGGGAGCGTCTCTGAGCGCGAGCTGGGCGGTGGGACTTCGTGTCAAACTCCTTCTTTTAAAGCAAGTCAGTCAACGCAGCAGGGGCGTTGGCGGTGGGCTCCGACGAACCCGCTGCCCCAAACACGCACAAACATACTCTCAGTCACGTGTAACCTTCCCTTACGGATTAATATTCAAAGATCTGACAGTGCTGAGCCAGTTCAGCAGACGCGTGTTCTGATGGGCTTGATCTTCAGCTGCCGTGAGCTGTAGCCGGAGGACAACACAGGCAGCAGCCCGAAACGGTCATCAGGCACATTGGAGGCACCGTGTCCTGGACAAGGTCCTGTGCAGTCTGCTGTAGGTGACCCTGCTTCGGTAGGGAGTTGGACTAGATGATCTCCACAGGTCCCTTCCAACCCCGAACATTCTGTGAGTCTGTCCCGTGTGTTTCCCATTGCTTCCCAGGGCACTTTGGCTCCGTTTTGAAAGCTCTCGTTTGTAGCACACCACCAAAAGAGCAGCCCCTGGTTTTGCAGGCAAGGGAGAGAGAGTGAGAAAGGAAATCTCCAGAGAAATTGCATTTTGCAAGGGTAACTATGGCAAATACTTTCTGGCTCTCCCCCCAGCCAGCCTGCAGCCATCCAACTTGTTTGAGGAGTATCAGTTTAATCATAAAAAACAAGAACCTGAGGTAACATAAATCCCTCCCATAAATCTCATCCGGATCTCACTCACTCCTGACTGATCTCTAGGCCAGGATGACATGAAAGCGGGACGGAGACATCATGATAGCCTACAAGCTCTACCCCTCCTTGCCTGGCTGAAGAGCATCTGCTCTCACGTCCTCCTCACCAGCTCGCCCCACCACCACGCAAGACGTTCCCTGGAGCTGCCTCCATCTCACGCAGGGCTGTGCAGGCCCTGCGTTAGCCTGGTGATGGAGAGCCTCTCCACTTCTCCTGCTTCTGTTTCAGTGGGGAAAGGAGCTGGCGGCTGCTGTAACACACTGCTGCGGAGTGTCTTGCCCGGGTACCCCTGACAGTGAAACCTGGGCCATCTTTGCCAGGGAGAATTTCAGCTCTGCACACGCAACGATGGTGAGCTCTGAGGGATCTCCGCAACGAGGTACCTCAATCGACCATGGCTATCTCCCAAAAGAGGTGGGAGAACTGGTGCAATCCTGGCTGCCCCAGGAGACAGGAGCTGAACAGACTCAGCTGGTGCCCTCAAATTCTCACACTCCCAACTAAAACACCTGCTCCTGGGCCTGTTTCAAAACTATAGGATGCCCCAGCTACTTGCTGGGATGAACAACACACCTGAGTTCCTTCAGAAACACCCTCAACAGGGAACTGGCTTTCTTCACGAGTTGATTTTTACACATCTTCCAGCCAGCTCAGAGCACTAAAGGCAAGTACCAGACCCAGGGGCAGTGTGGGTGTTTCTGACACACTTGCAGTGCTCAGAGCCCTACCAACAGATGACCTTCATCCCCGTACCACGTCTGGGTTAGTCACCTCTGGCTAGTAGGGTACACATAGGCTTTCACCTTGCAGTCTCTTTAAACACTTCTCAGCATCATTACTTGCATGGCATTCTTCAAGCACTTCAAGAATACAAATTTGAGTCAGTGCACATAAATAAATCAAGATACAATTTTAAAATAGAATGGAGAATATATACTCTCTGTCAAGGGTTTTATTGAAGATGAACTGATCACATTCTCTCCACTGAATTTTTGACCTGGAGTATCACTGCCAATCACTTTGCAGCCAGACCCTGTTCTAGATTATTCCTTTCCTGTGGAAATAAACCTATGGGAAATGCAAGCTCATAGTGCACAGTTAATTTTCAGACAGCTGTAATACCTCCAGAACTACTGGCTGGGTTTTGGCATGAGTTTTAAAACAGGATTCTCAGTTTGTTCTAGGTAAAATGGGAAAATATACCTATTATGGTGGCAGAAAGCATGGAGCAGGAAGACTTTTTCTAAGAAGCAGTTTCCTTTCTGTAGTCCCTCCCCTCGCTCAGGGATCGGCACAGCTTGTACTCCCCTTCTCCTGAGCCACTATTTCATTCATTTAAAACAGATCCCAGATGCGCTTGGGAAACCCCAAACGCCACAGAGGGCAGGACCGCAGCATCTCTGCTGGGAAGCGGGACTGCCTGCTTCCAGCTCAGCCGACGCCTGGAAAGAGGTCCTGCCTCAAGCCGGGTGGGTAATCTCTTTTGATATGTGCTTAGCAAGCAAAACGAGAGCCGAGGTGTCCTTGCGTGTCTGGGACTGCAGACTGACCCGAGCTGCAATGCTGAGCGGTCGGTGCGTGGCAGGAGCTTTGCCAGGGCTCTGCTCTGTGCCAGCGTCCTGCCGGAGGCAGCTGGGAGACCAGCGCATCCCAGGGACTGTGCCCGTTTCGGCGCACATCTGTTGAAACCCCGTGTTGAATCCTACTCTGTGTGTTAAAACCCTTAGATTAATTTTTTTGCTTAATTACCCACCTGATACTAAACACTTTTAATATAAAGTGAGGGGAATCTGGTTTACACACGTCTTTCCCCCCCCTCCCCGCCCCCCGCATCAGTTCTGCTGAGCGTTGCCCCCGGCTCAGGTGGACTTTAGAAATAAATACAAAGACTGAATCTAACAGCCATTGAGGCATCCGACAGGATTGCCTGTAACGTACTTGCCAGCCTTAAAGTCTTTTCAGAAGTCCGTCAAATACAACATTTTCTTGCATATTTTTTTCCAATCACCATGCTAATTGGTTGTCCCAGTTGTGCAGATTGCGCTGGGGCAGGAGGTGTTCCGATTATTCCCTTTGTTTATGGTATTAGACTTAGACTATTGTTGATCTTATTGTTCTTATTTGTAACATGTTTGCCTCACTAGGACAGTAATTGTGTCAAGCAAGTTGGAGTCCAATCTGCAGAGCTGAATGTTCAGAACTGCGAAAGAAAGGCTCCAATTTTTCAAGCAGCGGGCGTATTACTCCTCCACTTGGATTATTAAATTCTAATTATAGCCTGTTGATCCAGTTACAATGTTGTTTGTAAATCTAAATACAGTTCTCTAAAGCCTGCACTGATACGCATTTTATTTCTTAACCTGTTGATGCTTGGTAAAAAAATACCAGTTTGCCTAATAGAGCAGGTGGAGGTTAGCTCACTCCCGACCAAGCTCGCTTTTCCTCGGCTGTGTTCCTTTGGATATGCTTGGGAACGAGCGCTTAATGGTGCGGGTAACACCAAGAACAGCCATGACCGATGCATTTCACATAATGCCTTGGTGCCTGCAGACTCACCAGAGCTGGGGTCAGGGAGACATTTTCTCTAGGTGAGAACTCGCGGGTTTTTGGGAGAGGGGAAAGGCAGTTGGGTATGGTTTCTCCATTCTTTGGGCTGTTACCCAAGCTCTTCTGGGAACGGCACCTTAACAATTCCCTCTTACACTGGCAATTCCTTTAGTCTCTTCTCTGCTTTTCCTGAAATGTTTTCTGTGTTTTGGCCTCTTTTACAAGAGATTTCTGGTTTGTCACCCCATGTGAGACGGTGTTTAGTATGGGGTATTGTGTGTGCAGTAGGCTTGGTTGGATCCACATACAGTGGCTTCATACAAACTAAATATCAAAGAGGCAGTCATCTGTGATGGCCGTCACGAAACTCCCTGCCCTTCCAAGCCCTTTTCTTTCCTCTGTCTTTATAAATCTTAAACGCAAGGAAAGCAGAGATGCCTGAGCCAAGCGGTGTGAGGAGCAGCCGTACCCAGGAATGGCTGCGTTTCGGATGGCTGAAAGTCTCTGCAGCTCTGTGCTGTGACCGTACCTGCAGCATCCTCCCTCCCCTACAAGAGTAGCAGCGTTCGCAGTAAGAAATTACCGTCATGGATGATTGCCTGAGTCCATAAAACATGCTCCTATCTCAACCTTTTTTTTCCTTCCAAGCCTTCTCGTGAGCTCCAGCATACTTCTGTGCTCAGACTGCACGCAAATGCCTGGCACGGGGTTTCCTATGGCACCAGCCAGGTTTCTCATGCACTCAGAGAGGTTGTCCACGGTGGCTTAACTGCTGGGCATGGAAATCACCAGGCGCGCACTCAGGATGGCCACTCAGTCCTGGAGGGCTCCTCCGGAAGCCAGGCACAGCTCCAGGCATATGTCGCGATAGTGGGCAGGGCTGGGAAGGGTTGTGGATGTTTTGACAGGTAGAGGGGGTGGGGGATTAGTCCCATTCCTCCTTTCATCTTTGTCACTCAGGATCCATGGGGGAAGGAAGGGAGGGAGCTGCCCCTCCTGGTAGGGCATGAAGTGAATGTCTTCGAGAGATTTTCTGCTGAGGTTCCTGCCCAGGAGAGCTCTGGCTGGGACTTGGGATACAGGTGTCGGAGCAATGGGCAGCCACAGCAGGTACCACTCTTCCCCACTGATCCTTTCCCATGGGCCCAACAAGAAAAATCACTGGGGTCCGGGGGGTAAAGCCTGCCTCCTCCCCTCCAGATTGCATCCGAGCTCGCAGGTTTGGCCGGGGTAAACATGGAGTGAGGAGTATAAGGATTGGAAGACACCAGGATATTCCAATGACCAGGATGGGGGGGGTGGGGGGGGAAGTTATTTGGAGGGCTGAACTCTTCCCCACGCACATATCCAAGCTGAGATGTGCAAAGCAGGGTGGTGTTCCCTCCTGGGAACAAAACTGCTGTTTCCCTGCAAAGCCCAGTGAGTGGATTGGGGGAGCACAGCCACCGAGCCGTGGGAAAGGCCTGCCCACGGCATCTCCGCGTCCTCTGAGATGGGGATGAGAGGGCTCCATCTCCTCCAAGATGTCACTGAACCTCGCCAGTGCCCCCACAGAGGTAGGAAGGAGACCTTCCACATCTCAGATGGCTTTGACTTAAACAGGAGCAAACTACAGAGCCTAGGGTCTATGCCAGGGAAATATCGAGCCCGGCTGGAGGAGGGCGAGGGGGGTGCTTCTGCTACGAGGAGCAAGGGAGCAAATCCACCCCTCTGGCCAGTGGTTCCCTGACTGTTGGGAGCCGGAGCAAAAAGGCTCCACTTTCCCCAAGGGACGGGCTGCTGTATCTCAGGCTCCACAGCCTCCATCCGTTCTGGAAAGGCCTCCTTCCCCCACCCCTCTGCGCATTTAATGGGGACAAACAGGCTCGTCCTGCGTTTAGGCGACCCCAGCAACTGGAGCCCCGCGAGGCGAGGGAGGGACCCTCGCTCTGCCCCAAGGAGAGGCAGAAAATTAAACCCCCACCCGGGTTTGCCCGAGCAAGCAGCTGCCAAAGAATCCCCGAAAGCCAGAGGGGAAGGATGCAACCCCGGGAGATGCCGCGCTGCCGTTCACCCCCCCCCCCCCCTTCTCCCTGTTGCTGTGGCTGGCGGGGGGGGGGGGGGGGGTGTCCGGTGCCGGTGCCGCCCCCAGCCCGCAGCCGCCGCCGAGGGTCCCATCGCCAGCCCCGGGGGCTCGGAGGGACGTCGAGGGAAGCAGAGAGGGTGAGAGAGGGGACCGGCACCCCCACGGCTGGGGGGACGGAGCCGTGCGAGCGGGAAGCGGGGAAGGTCCCGGCTCCACAGCTCCCACCCGGCGGCCCCGCTGCCCGATCCGAGCACGCACCGAGGGGGAGGCCGCCCCGGGGGCGGGTAGAGGGGCTCCAGCCCCCCCCCTCCATCCCCTCCCCGGGGTGCCCGGGCGGCGGTGCGGCTCCGGGACCGAGCTGCCCCCCTCACAATGGCCGAGGGTCCCCGGTTTGGGTCCCCGAAGCAGAGTTTTCTGGTTCAGGAGGAGGGCGCGGGTGTGGGTGCTCTGCCTCTCGGCGTTGCTGCTGGGTTTTACCGAGCGATGCCCGGGTAGAGAGGCCGCACCGACACCGAGGGATGCGACACTGGCACCGAGGGATGCGACTCTGGCACCGAGGGATGCTCCCCCCGCGCAGCGAGGGCATCCGAGGGATGCCTGCCCGAGCCTGGGGAGAAAATCAAGGGAATAAAGCAAAGCCAAACACCCCTCCGGGCCCCGCACTCCCGGCCGTCAGCCGCTGACTGGGGAACGGGGCGGCGGAGAGGGAAAGGCCGGGTCCTGCGTGGGGGACCGGCGTGGGTGCCCGCCGGGAGGGTCCTCTCGTTGTGACGGCTGCCTGCCCCGTGGAAGGGGTCACGCAGCCGGGTTTTGCGGGAGAGGCCGCGGTCCAGCTCCTCTCGGGAGCGGAATCAACGCTTTAATCCGAGTTTCCGAACCACCCGTGAAATAACGAAAGAGGTCGGTGAGGCTGCGGTGTGAGATCCCGGGAACGAAAGGCCGTTTCCAGGCACCGGCCGGTGCCGGGGACCGGCGGGCCCAGAGGCGGGGGCAGCGCCCGGGCTGCGCGGCTCCGCTCCCGCCCGGCCGCGGGGCATCCCCGCCGCCCCGTCCCGCACCGCTGCCCCGGGGCCGGCACCGCCGGGCTGCCAAACCGGCACGGGGGAGGGGTCTGCAGGCTCCGGCGGTGTGGCTGGGCTTTGCTTCCCGCACCCGAAAGGCACCCGGGTCTTTCCTCCGGTTATCCCCCGCCGCGCTCCCTCGCCTGCCGCAGTACCCAAAGACCGTCGACGGCAGAGAAGAAAACAATTTTACGGATAAAATTAGGAGGGGGGGGGGGACGACCTATTTCAGTGGTTTTTGCTTTCCAGAAACAAGCCCTGACACCGGCTGTGCAAAAAGGCGAAAGCAAATGTCGCAAAATCACCTCTCAACGAAGGTAAAACTCGACCGTCCGCTGCGGGGAGAGATTTGCAAGGGACTAGAGACCCGTCAAACGTCTCGGTTTATTAAAAAAAAATAAATAAAAGAACCCTTCCGTTAAATTGTTCATTGCTTCTGGGCTGTTTAGTATCAAGTGGGGTTTTTAGGTGCGAGGCGATGCTGTCAAAGGACAGACCGCCGCCACCTGAACCGATTTCAGCCGTGCTTACACGGGCGAGGCGCGTTCATTACTGAGCCAATACACCGCGCTGGGGAGGTTCGCAGACCTCTCCAAAACCGCGTTTACTCGAGGTGAATTAATTCGCTTCGGAAGTCAAAGAGCGTGTCACTGCAGTATTTCTCTTTTTCCTTATTCGCCTGCTTTCCCGCACTGTTTTCTTTTTGTTGTTGTTGTTTTCTTTTTCTTCTTCTTCTTTTTCTTCTTTTCCTGTCGTAACAAAACCCGTGCTTTTTACTCTAGGAAAAGGGGAAATCAGGAGCTCAGCCCGACGTTTGCCTTTTCTCCGCTCGCCTCCTCCCGGCGGCACACAGCCCAAGCCCGGGCCTTTTCCAGGCCGCCGTGAGCCGCGACCCACCCCCCCGCGGCTGCTTCGGAGCGGGGCCGGGGCGAGGCCGGAGCCCGTCACCGCGCGTCTGAGGGGGGATCGCAGCCCCGGCCTCGCTCCGGCTCGGGAGGGGCCACGCACGGAAAAAGAAAGAAGAAAAAAAAGGGGGAAAAAAAATATGTACATATATATGTATATATAAGGGTTTTGTTTCCCCATCGTGTCCTGAATGGAAACCTCTGCGGCTGTTCCCCCCCCCCCCGCACCGGGAGCATCTGGAGGGGGGGGGGGAGGAGATCGGCCTGCTGCCTGCCGGCCGCCCCCGGAACGGGGCACCGGGCACCGGGGCCGGGACGCCCCGACGGCGGAGCCCCCCCCCCCCCCCCCCCCCCGCGCGTAGGGGGACGGGAGGAGTGCGCGAATGTGGGCGGGGCAGCCCTCGGGAAGGGGGGGGATGTTGGGGGGGGGCGGCTCTGCCCGCCCCCGGCAGCGGCCGCCCCGCAGTCCCTGGGTCGGAGCCCGGGGGGAGCCGGTGGGCCGACGGGTCGGCTCCCCCCCGGAGCCCGCCCCGCAGCCCGCAGCCGGCCGAGGCATCGCCCCGACGGCGGTGCCGGCCGCGCTCCGCTGCCCTCCGTCCCTGCGCCCACCCGCCCTTCCCGGCAGGTAAAATCTCGCCCCGGCGAGGCCGTCTCGGAGGGCCCCGGGGCCCCCCCCGCTCTCCTTCCCCTGGGGGTGCCGCCCCGGGACCCCCCCACTCCCCCGGGGTTCCCGGGGAGCCGGGAGCGCGGCGGGAGGGGAGGGGTCGCTGCCCGGGCCGGGGGCGGGTGAAGCCCCGGCTGCTGCCCCCTTCCCACCCCCGCTAGGCTGGGGGGGTGTCGCTTCTGGGGAGTTCGGGTGGGCGTCGGCATCGCCCACACTTCACAACAGCTTTTTGTTCGCTTCTCCTCCTTTTTTTCCCCCCCCAATATTTTTTTATTATTATTATTCCCCCCCCCCCCCGGCGCTAATTTACCACAGTTTAAAATACAGCTAGAAAAGTATGAAAGTGTTATATTAAATAAAAAGAAATTATTTGAAAGCACTACCTCTTCCCATCTTCTACGGACTGTCAGTTTTTTTTTTCCCATCCACGATCTATTTGATGTGCTGGTCCAACACTGTTTGTCGGGCTAGACGGCCCTTGCTCTGACCCACGGTCCAGCTGTGTGGCATCCTACTCACACCATGCGAGCTATGGTTCCCCAGGAACCAGTTTCGGTTTCCCCACCGTAAAGGAGGTGATGTTTTTGCGTAGTCAGTTCTAAAATGCTTGGCAGCTTGCCTGTCAAACCACGAGCACAGAGAAAAACGCAGATAAATTCTCCATTTAATAGTCCCTGGACAGTGCAACCAATCCATTCCGAACTGGTGATGGGTATCGATGTCAACAGGTATGCGGCGAGAGCCAAATACTCTGTGCTCAGTGGCAGACACTTCCCTTCTGAACGAGGATTATGTGCAAAACATAACTTGGCAGAAGCATCCAAATTAAATTCATGCTTCCGTTAATTCAGATTAATTTTCCTGGTTGCCCTTGCACACCAGTCAACCAAATCCCTGTTTGTATCTGCTCCTTTTCTTCTAAGCAGTTGATACAAATCTCTTCTCCTGGGGAGTGCTGTAAGATGCGCAAGTTAAAGATTGTGACTCACTCGGGTGCTAATTAGAGTTATATAAATACCTGAGATGGATTTTTATATCACTGTTATTACTACAAACATTATTCTGGGATATTTGATCCGCTGTATGACTGTGTTTCCAGTGTTTTTTCACTAATATGCTGCAAGCAACATTCCAACTAATCACTTTAATGGAAATTAGAGGGGAAAATGGTCTATTAGGCTACCCAATCTATCCTCACTCAGTAGTATTTTCTTACATTTTTCAGTCCAGCTTTAAATTTAAAAACAATCCATGAGAATTACTCTGCCCTCTTGAGAGGCTGTCATACCACCAGATAGCTCAGAAAAGAGACAGAATATTAAAAAAAAAATGTTTGCCAGAAAATATTTTCTGATGGTCAACTGTATTTTCTTTCTTTAGGTTTCATTTTATCGCACAGCTTTAAGTCGCACATCCCTCTGACAACTTAAATATGTGTTCTCTCTTCTTCATCTGTACACCTGTCACCATGACCCTACCGTGTTTTTAATGTCTCTTTTTTTTCCCCTGCAGAAGGTTAATAAAAGAGTTCAGGTTCAGCTTGGGCCTCATTCCAGACAGGAACTTGACTACTTAACTATGTCCAAATTCTTGCTTCCCCCACCCCACCCCACGTGGCACATTGATGGCAAGAAGCATAATCTTTCTTGCAGATCTTTTCACTGAAGTGGTAGGAGAAGTTGGAATTTTCTTAGAGATGGCCCCAATCTGCATTCACTGCTGTTTTCTTTATGCAGCACTTCTGCAGGGCTGGTAACCCACAGAGAACCAATGTGTGGTGTGGCAGCGTACGGGGGCTTGCTGCGTCAGAGGAGTGCTCTTTATGTCACGGTTTCAACGTCGCTTTACCCTCTGACTAAGCGTATGGGCCACCTTACCCTCTCCTTGGCAGAACCCCTCCTGACATAGGGATCTCCTACCCCTGTCTCCATCCTCACTGTAATCGCCTGCGCTTGTCCCTCCAGCACACCCCCTGTCTCCACAACTGGTACAACAGGGACACGGAGGGCTCTGACTGGGAGAAACCAGCCATTTCCTGGAGGTTGTTTTATTCCATCTGCTTTGTCATGTCGATACTTAATGCTGTCGCTGGCAGCACCGGGAGAAGCAGCCACAGCACAATGATGTGCAGGGGTGGGGTGGAGAAACCATTCAGCCAGGCTCTGACACCCAGATGATGTCACCGCGCTGCAGGTCAGCTTTCTGTCGTCATGCAAAACCACTTACGTCATACACTGGTGAGATACGGCCTGGCCTACCGCTTTCGTTGGTGGCCAGAAGACCGCACAGACTCCGTCACGAAACAAGCATCTCTCCTCCCGGCCTGCTTGCCCCCACACGCAGCCCTCCGATCGGATGATGTGCAGTTCCCTCCCCTGGACTAAACCCAGTACAGTCTGGTAACTGCCTGAGGAACAATAAAAGATACATGAGACAAAGCATTCGTTTACGTCACTTTATTTCTATAACGATGAGAGAAACTGGAATGGACCATTGTTCAAGATCACTATTTCCTGCGCTGTAATAAATGTCTCCTCTTCCCCGATGCTTGTTTATTTTATAAATGCCTCTGCTTTGGCTTTCGTATTTAGCTGCCAGCAGGACACCATTATCCCCTGACAGCATTCTGTTCCTTCTCCATTGTCATTACCGCTGAAGAGATGTTATATTGCTGTGCTTGGCCTGGATGGTAAGGCTTTCTTATCTGCTATTTCCCATTGCTTTTCTGACCTAGACTCCCGACGAGGCGCAGAGCAGAGGTGGCAACGCTTAAAAAGCAATGTTTTCAGGAAGTATTCGCAATTTTGGTTCTTACTTAAAAAAAACCCCAGCGCTGACAACTGCTCTTTATTATTACGATTTCAAGCACCATGGGAAGGAATGAGGTTGAAGCCCATGGGCTGCACCTGCAATGCAGTCCTGAGAGCCTGCAGTGCCCCGGGCAGCAGTGGCCCATGGGGACGGCGGGAGGTGGTGGAGGGCTGCGAGGCAGCACTGCTGCCCCGCTTGTGGGGACCACACTGGCACGGCACAGCCCCCACGGCCTGCAGCAGGCTGGGAAGAAGCGAAAACAGACAAAGGCTCTGGGACAGAAGTGCTGTTTCCATTTTTTTCCTCAAGTGCAAGGACGTGTATGTCAAGAGCAGGGGTAAGGTCCCAGCCCTGGTGCTTGTGTCCCCTTCCAAGGGGTGCTGACCCTGCCAGATCCACGCAGCGGAACAGACCTGAGTGCCTGTGTAGTGGGGCGAGGTGAGCGGTGCAGGGCCAAAGGGAAAGAAAGCTCCTTGAAGTCAACGAGAGCATTTCCATTGATTTCAAGGACTTTGGATCAGAATCTTTAACATCCACAGTGGAAAGATACAGTGCTAGAGCCAACTGTTATTTTTTAGGGCTGCATTTCCCTGCTGCCCATCTGTTATGTCGATCTCAGAGCATCCCCAGCAAAACAGCAAAACTGACAGCAGACGATTTGCCAAAGTCCTGTTCTGTACCACACTGCTTCTCCTTTCAAGTGACAAAATCTAAAAACCCACCTAACCCTCCCGCCCTTCAGACGCGCACGCTGCTCTCCCTTTAGCATGGCTGTGTCTCTCTTCTCCTTTTTTTTTTTTTCTTTTTTTTAAACAAAATTCCCACGTGGAGGTATCAAGGTTTTCCTACAGCTGTATTTTGTTTAAAAATAATTGGATCGTTATTCTCTTTAAGAACCAAACTTCGACAGTGAGTAATTTCTAGAGATGTGTCAAGTGGCTCAGCGTAGAAGTTAATCTTGATCTTGGTTTGTTAGGTGTGCTTACGTCCAACCAGTTAGCTCTCCTTAAACAAAAGTGATTTAAAGCCCTTTCTGGAGAGCATGAAAATGATTCCCCCAGCACTTACATCCTCAGGGCCATAATCCAACAAAAGCAGGCTTATCTTTAAGCGTATGAGTAGTCCTGTCAAAGTCAATGGGGCTCCAGATGTGTTTAAAGACAAACACACACTTAAGTGCTTTGCTGTATTGGAAATCTTTGAATGTTGGATTTGCATTTCATTGCAACAGTAGACTTTAAATTTTGCAGGCAGCAGAAGAGGATTCTTCCTGGATGTTCTACTGAAATATTATTTTAAAAGAGATTGGAAAGGGAAATCCCAACATATAACAAATATTTTTTAATTATTCACATCAGTTCAATGTTGCAAGTCCATATTTTTGGACATGTTTTACTTGGGGCTTCGGGATGGAAGTGCTGCAAACACGAAACGGAGCAGCAAAGCCCCTCAAGGCTCCGCTCCAGCACTGTTCCCAGTTCAATATCCCGCTTCAGGCAAGTCGTCTCACCCGCCTGTGCTCCGCCTCACCTCTGCAAAAATGAAGGCCGTTAACATTTCCTTTACCTCGCTGCAGTTGTCTAGTAAATCCTTGGACAGGGGTTTGATAATAGAAAATGCCAAAAGCTGCTTCTAGGGAAAAATTCAAACTGAAAGAGATTCTTGATGGCAAACCTACCTGGGCAAAATATGTTTCTGTGAGTTTTCTGCATGCCCTAGGCGCCAAATGAATCAAACAGCAACTCTGTGCAAACGTTTCCTAGCATTTCTGAGAATGAGCCCTGCTGTCCTGGACCACCCAGCTCCAGACGAACGTATAGCCGCAAAATCATCCCAGCGAATTAAACCGAGCAAGCTGAGCTTTCTAACGCAGTGCAGCATGAGGGAGATGTTTGAGGCGGTCAAACACGGCCCCTTCTGTGAAACGCCCACGGGTTGGGCTGCTTTGTTTGGACACTTCACCCGCTCTAGAAGCTCCTTTGGCAGGGTGCGTGCTGCCTGCGGTGCCTGGCCCACCCGCCCTGCTGTAGGCAGGGTTTCAGGCTGAAAAGCACCCTCCGAAGCAGAGCTGCGAGCACCCAGCCGTGCGGAGCTGGAGGGGTGCTGGATATGGGAGCTGGAGGGAGCTGGAGGCAGCGGGGTGGAAAGCAGGGACATGCAGCGTGTGCCGTTGTTTGCAGGTCCTCCGGAGACTTCCTCCTGGAGGAACAGACAGCCATTGGGCTCATCTATATTTCAGCTGCTTCAGTGACTGCAGCTTACGTAGACCCACGGCAGGGAGTCGGATATGGCAAACTCGGCATCGCCGTGGTGTTTCCCGCGAGGCCGCGGAGGGCAGGCCGGGCAGGATGCCGTGTCTGCCGCGCCGCTGGCAGGACCGGAGCTGCCTGGAAGCAGGCTCCCATCCCACCGCACAAGCTGCGGGAGTGCGAAAGGCTGCAACAGGAGCACATGTCCCTTTTCTTCCTGTCAGATTTCAGGCGACTGAATGGATCCCACCAAAAAGAAAGCGGACGGGAGGGAGGTACGCAAAGGTTAGGAACGAAGTGAAATGAAAAGAAATCCAGATGCAGCATTCATCCGCCTGAAAGGACCATGGCCTGTGCCTTCCCACGCAGCGCAGCGACGGACGCTCCACCTGGCAGGGAAGCAACCATTCACACCAAGCAGCCCACCGCACTGCACGTGGCTGTTCACCGCACCCAGGCTTGCAGCCTGAGCAGCAACCCGCCGGTAAGACTTTACCAGCAAATTTGGGGGAGTGGGTGACGCTCTTCCCTACCTGGAAAAACTGTACGGGAGCAAACGGGACGGCGTGGCTCGGCGCTGCCCGTCTTGCCCTGCCTCCTGCTCTTCCCCCCTGCCAGTGCCGGCAGGATGCTGCGGAGGCTGGTTCTGCTGGTGGCTGTGCCATGCAGCATCTCCCCAGCGCACCGAGTGTCTCGAGACGACGAGAGCAGATGGACTCGTAAGACAACAGGGAGAAAGTACGTTCCGTGTAAATGGCTACTGGCCCGTGGTCTTGAATTCCAGGCTGAGCACCGGCCTCTGCTCGGCAGGAGGAGAACTCGGGGGTTACTCTGGCCTGAAGTTCTACAACTTCTTGTTAAATTTACCCAGCTGACACTTCGCACTTTTCAGTAGCTCGTCTTTCTGCTTCCCCTTTGTCATGTCTGTTCTGTCAGGAAACTTGCTGGCTACTTCACTGCCTCGAAGGTCTGGCTTTTCTGCTATTCTCTTCACATCTGTACAGTCATTTGTCCTTTTCCTTCTGAACCAAAGCACTCCTCCAAACAACACTGTGAAGTATCCCTATTATCCCTTTTCTCCGCAAAGCGGTTTTGACTCTTCATATGTAATGCTCTATATAAAAATAAAACGCATTGTGCTGTCTTAATAGCATAATTCTTAAACAGTTATGGCCTCATTCTCCTTCATTCAAAGTACATAATTCTCATTGACAGTAGTAGGAGCGCTGCCAACACAGTGATGAATTAGTTCCCATGATAAACGGAGACAGACACCGAAAGGTCTGATTCTGCTCTTCATTAGGAGGAAATGAAGGTGTAACAGACAAAAAGAGAAAACTAAGACAATAAATTGCGTGGAACAGATTGATGCTAACCAGGCAGTTGGTTGCTAACTCAGCGGTCACTGGAGTTGACCTTAATTTGGCAGAAGTCTGAATCAAGAGCAGTTTTAATACCATCAGTAGCACCATGTCTCCATGGAAGCGCCTAGAATTGGTCCTCGGAGCTGTGCAGCCTCCTGAACTGGAAAAGGTTGTTGCTGCTGGATCTCTGCTTCTCTTACCTGGTGCGTGGGGATCCGAGTAAGTGTTTCAAGCACATGCCCTCTGAAAACGTGCCAAACATTTGTCCTTCACAGCTAGACGTCACATGGATGTTTTATGTGCCATATTAAAAGGCAAGGAGTGGGTAGCATCATTTCTACACCTTAGAACTCAACAATGGGGGCTTGGCAGGTGTTCAGCTTGCCTGCTGAATAACCTCGCTGTTTCACGAGGATTTTATTCTTCTCTTGGTGGATGGTCTTAGAGTTAGAGCACTGCCCCGAGAATCTTGTTCAGTCCCTCTGACACCACTGGGAAAACACAGCATTCTCTGTGATTTTTTTCTTCCACCCATAAAAGAAAAGAAAACATTTTCTTCCATCTATAAAAATAAGATAAACAGTATTTCTTCTTTTATCCAATTAGTCTTGTTCAAGTTGTAAATATCTTAAAGCATACTCAAGTCTTTTTGCACAGCATCTAGTTGATCAGGAGCATGAACAGACATAGGGATTCCAGATACAATTAATATAGCTTCAGTTTTCTTGCATTATTGGGTGGTAAAAACACACTAGCAAAAGAAATAGCCCAACAATACCCTAGGAATATCCTAGTCTTTAGAAACATACTATAATTTGAGATTTGTATCTCTCTGTTACATAAATTAGTAAGCAAAAAATGTCAATGTGTAAACCCCTTTATATCCATCAATAGGAAACTGAGTTACATGGTAGAAAGACTACCATTGCCGTATTTCTGCCCAAATTATTTCTTCCTGACAGTGCAACTGCTATGGGCCCAACACTACCCCTTTCATGCAAAAGCAAATGTTAGCGTTCAGCCGGCACAGCTCTGGACTCCGGGATGTCTTATTCCCTTACATAGATTATTTCCTTCTGTGAACTTCGAAATATAATAAATCATCCTTCTTCTGTGCCTGGAGGTGGAATGCGCCTCCTGTCATAAAGGTGTCCAAGGAGTTTGGTTTCCAAATTTTGTAGATCCCTTTGTCAGAGGAATCTGCTGGAGTCCACCAGTACAAAAAATCTTTTCTTCTTCTTTCTCTCCTCCTCTTTGTGCTGGCCTGTGCTCCGTGGAAGCACAAAGCACAGTCCCAAAGCAGTGCTCTAGACTTCAACAGACTGGGCTTTACAGAACATCACTTGCTGAGCTGTCCTCCACGTTTTGGGTAAGGTACCAGGAGAAGATGACTTGCTCCCTTAGCCTCACAGTGTACTAGATATGTCTAGCACCTTTCTACCTCCAAAGTTCCAACCTCTCACAAAACTGGTAGTGAAACCAATAATCTGGAGCCAATGATCCTTATATCTTTGCCTTTCCTACTCAGGCTGAAGCCTGAGCTAAAATGTGCTTTCCCATGGAAGGGACACCTAGGACACCACGCTTTCACTAAATGCTTTCCTACTTCCCCTGTGCAGTGGTGATGCCAAAGAGTTTGAGTCTTCCACTAATCACAGTCTTACTTGAGGCACTAGTAAAGTGGTAATAAATATCAATATTGATGGCTATCTGAAACGTAGCAGTCTAGTCCTTTCCTACGTGGTGCCATCAGTCTTTCTGACATATTACAGAATATCCTACTCCTGACTCCTCAGAGAAGAACAAACTCAACCTCAAACCAATGCATTTCTGCTTCTAAACTGCTCCTTTGTGTGATCAGGGCCAGCCCAGGGTGCAAGATTCATTTACGCTGATCACTGTTTTCAACCTTCTGTAATGGGGTAATCCGAACAACGTCCAATTCACTTTAAAGTCAAGCCAAGGTATTTGTCTCAGTAACCACCTGCCACAGCAGGTCCCATAGGTGATGAGACATGTGTCTGGGCCTTTACTTTTCATTCTAAAGTTGTTGTTTTTTAATTTAACCTGATGTTTCTTCTCATATTATGTGATAAAATAAAAAGAAAGTCCATAAAAAGATGCTATGTGCTTGAAAATTTTGACTTCCATAATCAGTTCCACTTCCATCTTCTCCGTCCCAGCAAAATAATTCCAGACTTCGCCATCCCTCATTTATTAATCCTAGTGGCTCTGTAATTGTTTTTATTCTAATTTCTTGGACATTTTTGGACTCTGCTATATACCTCATGAGAGAAGAGGATAAAAAGAATGAACACAGAGTTAATGTAGATTTATGGCATAATCTGGTGTTATCCTGATGTTTTTTTGGCATTCTGCTCTATCTTTGTTTAATAAATCCAAATACACTTTTTATTTTTTTTAACCTGCTGCTATAGATTGAGGTAAATCAGACGTTGATGACTCCTAGTGCAGGCTCTTTTTCCTCTGAGATTCCTGGAAATTCAGGGCTTTTTAGATTATTCTAGCTATACAGCTAATCACTGATGATTTGCATTACCTTGCATTTAGCCATGTTCAGAGTAGTCTGCCATCGTGATGCTCAGCCTCCCAGTGTGTTTAAATCCATCTGGTAAAGTATTCACCGTAAAGTGAAGTAACCCTAAACTGACCCACAATCTCCAAGAGGTTTTAACAAACCAAAATGCACTGATTTTTTTGCCTATCTTTTCCATCATTTTCCCTGACAAAGTGTTAGGAAGTAAGTAGATTGAACCGTTACTTCAGGTAACGGTTAATAATCTGAAATACTATATTTCAGGTAACACAATCCTGCCAGTATTCAAGCTACACGTTCAGTCAAAAAACTTACTGTAAATGTGGCCACATTTTTCTTTATAGTATGAGTTCACCTTCTACACCTATAGCTCAAGAATTTTCTATTTAGCCTGAAGGTCAGCCTTCTTGTTTGTTAGGTGTAACCAAAGCACCCAGGTAGGCAAAACTTTCCAAAAGAGATTTGATTTTGTTCGTGGTTTGTACTTGTGACTTCCCTTGACATTTCCCATTTTTGCGTTGGAGAAGTACGTGATAATAAGGCAAAAACAGCAATTACAGAGTCAAAATAAGTAATTTTAAGATTTTCACCGCGTCTACTGACTACTGTACCACACCAGCCTTGGGATGACGGCAGACTTGATCTCACTCCAGAGCGAAGGGACGGCTTCTGATCTCTCACATCATTCTAGTTACTAGATGGTACCTATGGAACAGGCTTAGCTCTACAAGACTGTCCTGTACAGCCTTCCCCTTGTTCCTTGAGACCATGATTAGGAGTATTTGAGACGTGCTTTGGGTCACATCTACTGCCCTGATCATGTAACCTTTGCAAACGTCTCCTCTTGCGCTTTTAGACCTCCAAGCTTGCTTGTGTTGACTATGGGAAAGAACAGGATTGCAAGAGCTTTAGCACAGACGGTAAAGGCTCGCAGGCTAACAGCTTTGGGGGTGGCAAATACGAGTGCTCAAGCAAAGTTGGTGATGCTAATACCCCTGTCAGGAGAGGGGGAAATGAAGGCGGAGGCAGTTCGCATGTTCAGGTGCTGGTGGTTAGAGGGAGTCCGTGACACAGCTGAGGCTGAAACCAAAGGCTCTCAATCCGCTGTTGGAGAACAAACAGTATTTCCTCTTAATTCACCATTTTCCCTCATGAAAAGAATAATGTCTCATCATTGCTCAGACGGCTCGCATATGCCTTGGGCATGATACAGCCAATGAAGCTTTGCATTAATCTACTGTCCAGATTGAGAACTGTAAGGGGCAGCTCATAATGACCACAACGTGATTAATCATGATACATGTGCGATACCCATGCTCATTATTACTGGCCTCCAGAACAGCACTGCTGAGTCCTGCCAATATGCTCAGTTTGGTATCTGGAAGAGACAATACTGCAATTACTGGCAAAGTATGCAGGAAAATTAAGAAGCAGCTAGTTCTGTATTCTGCATCAGGCCAGTGAGCAGGGGTGTAGAAAAGCATGGGAATGTAACAGCTACAAGGAATGACACATATTATCTTGATCTGATACTTTATTTTAAATAGATATTGTCTGGATACGCTCATTTATTTTAAGCAGCTGTGCTGCAGACTGCTTGCTTGAAGAGGAATATACATAGGGTGGTGGCACAAGGGACACCACACCTGCACAAGAGCTGATGAAGCCTATTTGGAAACAGAGCTACAGCCCTATTTCATATTAATGTATGATGATGTTGCTCACTTATAAGACAGAGAGAAATTGTCTACATCTTGCTGTTGTACCTGTTAGAGTTATTGCCAGCCTGAGACATTTACTTCCACATAAAACACACCACGTGGTATCTTTTATATCATGATGTAGGGACCCACATGCCAATGAACAACACAAACGTACCTGGTCAACAGTCCTTGGGAAAGTGGAATTAGTACTGTTTCTAGCCATGTAGACTACCACAAGCATGACAGTCTTGTCTTCCACTTCCCACAGAAAGCTGAACTGGGTCAAAGACTTCAGTCCTTGTCTTCAAAGACAGTGTAAAGATTCCAGACAAAGACACGGTTGTGTTCTTCAAGGATACTGCACACCTGTGTGGGAAGAGGACCATTTTCTAGACTCACTTGGAGGAGATGGAGCCAATTCCCTCTAGAACAAATTATCGTCTTCAACTAAGGGCTTAGTGCATGCCTCTTCAATGTTCCCTGGATACACAGTGGTATGGTGCTGAAATTTCCAGCGGTGATCGTAAATCGTATGGCAGTTTCCTCCCTGGCAGTGAATAAATGTGAGAGTGACAGAGTTGTTAATTATGCTGTGCACTTTGTTTCAAGAAGGTGCTCTAAGTTCCTTGTGATTAGCACAGGAAGAGAGAGAGACCTGTATGAAAGCAGAAGCTTCTGAGGAACCTCCTGTCTTCATGAAGATCATCTTCTTCTCCACTCTCAGAGTGTCACTTACACTGCCCAAGAGAAACGTAGCATTTCTGAACATAAGAATAAGGTTTTCTGTTTCTCCTTCATTTGCCTCTAACAGTGACCAAGAGTGTTGGGTGTGTGGTAGGACCTCTTGACATTTCCACGTGTAATGTGTTGCTATGAGTAACTAGCATATTCTCTGCTAATTGGAAATAACCAGGAAGGTGTTTGGCCCCAAGTTACCAGTTCATATCCTTCGTGCTAAACTCGTATCCAAAAAAATGTGCCTAGCAGCTGCTTGCCAAATGTATCTGTAATTTAAAAAGCAAATAATGTGAATCAGAATAATTAGGTAAATTAATGGAAGAAAAATCTACTTAGGGCTATTAAACACAGAGACAAGTCTTTTGATTCCGAAGATCTCTGAGCCATGCCAGTTCAGCTCCAGGCTGGGAGGGTGCTGGGGAAGCCTCTACTCCTCGTCGTACACTTGCCCCTGCTGGGCAGGGACGGGTGCCAGCGGCAGAGACCAGAGCAGGCTGTCAGATACTCAGATTAACCTACCAGTGAGTGCTGGGCTGGCTCTGCTTTCCTCTGCAGCTGAGACCTGCAAACACCCACCAGCCTGTGAGGACGACTCTGCAATGCAGAGAGATAGCAAAGGAGGGCAAGAGCTGACTCTCCACGTGGACAGAAGATTATACTGATATGGAATATTGTTTGGCTAGGAATCCATGCTGTGTAGTAAATTAAGTGAATTAAACACAGGATCCTTACGATGAAGCTTTCACTTTCAAACATACGCACTGAAGCTCAACAGCGATTTAGCACCGTGCTCAGACTGCGGTATCCAGCTCGGCACGCAAGCCTTAAAGAGAATTTGGGACAGAAATACTTCTTTGACAAAGAAGAGTTTAGGAAGCAGTAGCAATAATGGATATCTTTCCTACCCATCAAATAAAGATAAAAATAATATAAATAGTAGCAATCAATGAGAAACACATTTTTCAGTCTTCTACATGCTAATACAAACCGATAAAACAGTATTTGAAAAGCAACAAGACAGTCTGCACAGCAGAGTAAAGCCAGGGAGTACCTGTGCAGTGTGCAAAGTCATTTGTAAGCGCTACTGGAAGGGAAAACAGGCAATCCCTAATCTGCTTATCCAGTGGCACGTGAGTGTAGATGTAAGAGTACTGAAGCTACAGAGATCCCTGGAGTTGCGACAGTGAGAAGAGGGGCGTATTCTGTCCTGAAAGAACATAGTATGGAAAAGTGCTTTATTTTAAGTCTATTGGAATTAAAAAACTGAGAATAGGTGAAAGGAAGTTTAGTGACTGCTCGGCTAATGAAAATGTTGGCTTAATAAAGAGTAAAAATTTGTATTTCCCAATGCTGTTC
The DNA here is from genome assembly GCF_030867145.1 of Opisthocomus hoazin. NCBI lineage: Eukaryota > Metazoa > Chordata > Aves > Opisthocomiformes > Opisthocomidae > Opisthocomus > Opisthocomus hoazin. Next base: position 72,670,006 of record NC_134419.1, on the reverse strand, counting down.
TGGACTTTGCTATTTGTTGCAGATGAGCGGACCCCAATTACAGTAACTGAGCTGTATGTAAATAGAATTGCCTGCTCACTGCAGGTTCGCTGCAGGACTAGACTCATTATTTGAATTTCCAAATCTTCAACAGTACTACAAGTTCATAATGTGTGAGAGCAAATTTAACTGATTTAATAGGGGAAGACATTTTTGTAGCACTGCTTTCTACGGACATAAAGAGTCTGCAATGCATTAGTTAAGATATTACACATATAGAACAAAATTTCCCTGGTCTTTATTGAGCTTTGGATCAAGTCCTCACTGGGGGGAAAAAAAGCGCACCAGATTATCACACAAATACAATATTTGTTCTCCAGATATTCTCCTTCAAACAGTGTAATTGAGTTCAATAGCTCCATGTTTATTATTATGGCCTATGCCTAGACATTAGCATAACGAAAAACATGGGGGGAAATGTCATACATACTCCCACACACCTATGCAAATATAATTATAATTGCTCTCTGTATTTCACTGGAGACCTTTTGTGGAATCATTATGCTTATTCTGTTTAAAAAATATCTGTTATGCAAAAAAAATGTTTGAAACAGAACTTTTTTTTATTTAGTATTAAACAAACAGGTCCTGCCAGGACTGTTGATACTACCTCGCCTATGCATACATACACACATATATGTTTATGCATATCACACTACAAAGCTTACCTGCGGAACACAAACCTACACTGCAGCTACGTGAAGAATGTTCTCACTAATCAGAATCCACTTGTTGCACCTCTCCTGAACGGACCCAGTCTCTCTTACATGTGCTGTTCCGTGAGCATCCCTTCACACGACAGGCCTTTGCACAGCATTGCGAATTCATGGAGGAAATGAACTCATTCCGTCCTCCCCATATAGCTGCGTGAAGCCTGGCACAACGGGGCTGTGATTTATTTGGGGCCCCTGGGTATGACTGCCATACAAGTACTGACTAATAACGACAGACCACCAGAGATTGCGGAGATGCACTGGTTGCAAGGAAAAATCAACCCTGCTCCATAATAAGGACATTCTACGCCCAGTTGCGTGTACAAATATAGCCGAAATGGCAGGGCTGGATGAAAATCTTAGCGGCACCTCCTCAATCTCTATCTGACTTTTCAGACAATGGTAATAAAAATAAATTATTTTTGTGATTTGTGGAAAAATGACCAAGATTTAAGATTTGCACTAGAGACCACTCATTGAAATGTATCTGTGAACTGCCATCTTTTCTTTTTTCCTTTTTCTTCTTTTTCTTTTTTCTTTCTTCTTTCTTCTTTTTTCTTTTTTATTTCCTTTCTTTTCTTTTTTCTCTTTTCTTTTCTTTTCTTTTCTTTTCTTTTCTTTTCTTTTCTTTTCTTTTCTTTTCTTTTCTTTTCTTTTCTTTTCTTTTCTTCTTTTCTTTTCTTTTCTTTTCTTTTCTTTTCTTTTCTTTTCTTTTCTTTTCTTTTCTTTTCTTTTCTTTTCTTTTCTTTTCTTTTCTTTTCTTTTCTTTTCTCTTTTCTTTTCCTTTTTCCATTTTTCTTTTTTCTTTTCTTCTTTCTCTTATTTTCCCTTTCTTTCTCTTCTTTTTTCCCCTCCCTCTTTTCTTGTCTCCTCTGAAATTCCCATTTATGACGTTTAGGCCCCAGTGCCAGAGCCTTCACTCTGTTACACCGCCTTGGACACAGACTGGGTCCCGTGGGGCGAGGGCTGTTGTCCCTCCAGCGGAAGCAGGATGAGACCCGTGGGGCTGAGCAGCCCTGGCAAGGGCACCACGTTCTGCTGTTACCCGCCGATACCGTCCGCAGCAAAATGCACAGCTGCCCCAGCCTGCTTCAGGTGGGTAAAATTCCCAGGCAGCGGCCCAGGCAGGCGGAGGACCAGGCGGAGAGGAGCATGCCTGATGGATACTCTGGCGTTTGTGTGAAAAATTCTCAGGGAAAATTCTTTCTCTCTCTCTCAGGCCCCTAAACTCTTTGTGAATGGGGCCAGTGCAACATGTGGCCTTTCACCTCGCCCAAGAACCACTGCCAGACAGCCACACTCAGAGAATTGTTTGTTAATAGTCCAATTAGATAATTGCCATCTTTCACTCCTTTTGCTCTACATTTCCCATAAAGGAATGAATAAGGAGAGCAGCATGAAGAGGGCTTCTGCCCTGCAAGGTGACAAGAAGGACTGGAGCATGCTCTTTGCACAAGGCCATTTGCTTGAATTGAATCATTGTAGCCTAATCAATGGTCTTATTGGATTACTGGCTGTTGCGGTTCTCAAAGATATTGTAGCAGAGACAATGAAATAGCTAGAGTAAAACTTTTTTATCCTTTAGTGGATCACGCAGTTGAGATTTTTCACGGGCTATCTCTCCCTCCTTCCCTTCCTCTCTCCCTCCCTCTCTCCCTCTTTCTCCCCCTCTCCCTTTCTCCCCCCTCCCGGATCCACTGCACACAAAGCTGGCTTTTTTTTTTTCTTTCTTTTTTTTTTTTTTTCAATGAGCAGGCTCTGCGAATAGGTTCAGTGTTTGCGAAGGTGCAGAATTAGCACACACACATGCACGCACACATACACACACACACAGAGGGAGAAGCACAAAAAGCAAGTATCGGGACTGAAATAAGGAGAGGTAGGAGTTTAAGATGGCTGTCTGTGGGGAGATGTGTTAAGGAGGATTTCTGCTGGCCAAGATAACCTGCTTCCTTGGAGAGACCTGCTTGAAGGAAGAACTTTTTGTGTGTGTTCGTGCTGGGGATCTGTTTGTTTGTTTAGAATTCAGGGGGCTTTTTTTTTTTTTTCCACCCCCCTACAACTGCATTTTTCCAGCCCTTCCTAGCAGCTTTATTCAGATTTATTTGGCGTGCTTTGGAGAAAGCCACTATATAATCGGGAGGTCAAAGGCATACTGAAGAAAGTTAATAATGGCTGCTAATGGTGCTAACAATTCAGGGTGAATCTTGTCAAAAGTTTTTTTTTTTCGTCTCCCCCCCCCCTTTTTTCCTCCTTTTTTTTTTTTTTTTTTCTGGAAGTCTCAGTCTTTTGATTGTGTGTTTCCTGAAAGCAAGACCAATCATTTCAGTTTATTCACTGGCTAAACTCTACTTGATTGGGGACAAGCACACAAACCATCCATTACGATCTGATATATTATCCAAACAATTTAGTGTATTCATGAGGTAACCTAAATGTGGAGGCTGCAAAATTACCCGTAATCAATTGAAACAGCGAGTGCGCGTCCCTCTGTGTGTCTAACAACTACATGTCTCTGTAATAAGGCAGACATTAAATCATTTTAGAGTTGTACTGTTGAGTACCTGATCACTGGGCGCTCTGGGAAGCTGGACAGTCACATTAGGACGCTGGGACTGAGGAAGCCGCTGCTTTTCCAGTGGGATAAAACCCGACCTTCCTTACTCAAGGTGCTTTACAGATCCCCACCGATCTGACCCTAAGCCGTGCAATATCCAGCATAGACTTCGTCTTCTTCTTCTACTCTTCTGTATTTTTTTTCGTTTTGTTTTGTTTTGCTTTTATTGCACTACATGTTTGGGAAACAAGACAAAATGGACGTTAGATGCGGTTCAGAGACTGAAGCTAACCGGGTCTCGAAGAACGGACATAAGGAGGGCAAGGACAGCAAAGGGTCTGAAGGAAATATTTCTACTTCTTTTTTGAAGGATCAGCAAGGGACTTTTTCCGCCTCTGCAGCTACGGAAGATTGTAATAAAAGTAAATCTAGTTCGGCCGACCCGGACTATTGCAGGAGGATCCTGGTCAGAGGTAGGAGCTGGGGGGATTTCGCGCGGGTGGGGGAAGGTGAGCTCCGTTCACGCCCGGGAGAGCTGTTTGTTTTGTGGCTTTGCCTTCGGTCCGTCCCCGGCTCTGCAAGGACCTTCCCTCGGCTCCGGGGGAGAGACCCCCCCACCGCGGCCGGGCCGGGCCCCGCAGCCCCGCTCCAGCCCTCCTGGATCGCCGTGGATCGCCGCCAGCGGGGAAAGTTCAGCCGCTGCCGTTGCTCCCTGGCTTTGCCCCGCACAGGGCCGACCCCGCTTTATTTTTGGGGGTTTTATTCCCTCTTCCCCGCCCCTGGCTTTGCAGCTTTCTCGGGGTGCAGGTGCCCTCCGGCTCCCTCCGCGCCCGCGAATCCCACACGCCTTCCCCCCGCACAAGGGCGCGGGGCTGCGGTGCCCACCCGGCTGGCGGAGCAGGCAGGCGGGTCCTCTCCGGGGGGCAGGGGCTCCCGCATGCCCCCTCTCCCCGCGCCCACCATCCCAGCAGAGAGAGAGATTTTTAAATCACCATCAGCCTTAAAAACAACGGAGGGATGACGATGGGCTTTTTTTTTAAATAGTTATACGTTTTATTTTCCTCAACCCTCGTGTCCCTCCCAGGCTAAACTAATTAAATTATTGTATACCTACCCCCTTTAAAAAAAAAACAAAAACAAAAAAAAAAAAAACAAACAAAAAACAAAAAAGAAAAATAGCCCTGAAGAAATTTCAGGTTTATGAAGGTGCGGTTTGGGGGAGGAGGGAGAGAACAGAATCGGAACAAAATCAGCGCGAAGAAGGCCTCGTAAACAATAATTAATCCTTGCGCGACCGATTGACCCAGAGAAGGGTCGGATTAAAATGATGTGGCTGTCTCCGGCGTAAAAGGTACCGAGGAGGTAAAATTACGGAAAGCAAAGTTGGGAAGCCTTTAATGTAAGGCGAATCCGGCTCTAGCTTGACAGTCGCGTTAATAAGATTTGTCCCGCTTGCTTTCAGCTGGGGCTACCAGAAAAGTGAGGTTTCTGTGGGCTGTTCGGTGCTGATTCACGGCACCAGTGCTTTGGTTTTTGTGTTTGGTTTTGTGGGAGTATTGGGGATTTTTTCCCCCCCTCCTTCTTCTCCCCTTTGCCAAGGGGACGCGTTCCCCGGGCTGCTGGGTGGGCTGGGGGTGTCCCCACGTTGGCGGTGGGCAGGCAGCCAGCTCCGGGGCTGCGCTGTCGCTGCCCTGGAAGCTCCTGCCCGCTTTCATTTTCGCATGGGAAACTTGTTCTGAAAAAAAAAAATAGTATATTTTGGGGGGCGGCGGGGGGTGTGTGGCGGCTTCCAGCAAGCCCTAACCCGGAGCCTGGGGGGGAACAAAGAGTAGCCCTGCGCTCCAGGCACAAAGCCCGGCCTGGAGGATCTCTCCCCAGCCTCCCAGAAGGGCCTCGGGTGATGCCGCAGCCTCGTACTCTCAGTGCCACATATTCGAGCCAATTTTCCAAAGGGCTGAGGGGACGATTTTCCAGCGCCCTGGGCTCCCACCGCCCCCTCCTTCCTTCTCTGTTGTTGGAGGGTTTTGGCTTTTTTCCCCCCCTTCCTCGGGTGTAGCGGCCAGGTGCAGTTCAACGGACTCGGGGACTGTGCTCCACCCTGACTCGGGTCTCGGCTTTGAAGGCGCTGGCGGCGGAAAAATAAAAAATAAAAATAAATTAGGAAAATAAAAAAAAGAAGAGAGAGGAGCGTGTGCCCGCGTGTGCAAAGCTGACCGCGCCTTTCTTTGCCAGATGCCAAAGGTTCAATCCGAGAGATTATTCTGCCTAAGGGGCTTGATCTGGACCGTCCCAAGCGGACCCGCACCTCCTTCACGGCCGAGCAGCTCTACCGCCTGGAGATGGAGTTCCAGCGCTGCCAGTACGTCGTGGGGCGGGAGCGCACCGAGCTCGCCCGCCAGCTCAATCTCTCCGAGACTCAGGTAGCCCCAGAGCGACGGGGACCCACGGCTGCCGTGCCCTGCCCCGGCCACGACCCCCTCCGCGGGACCCCCCCCTCCCTCCCCGGTCCGGCTCCCCACGCGTGGGCCGGCCCTGCGCGCCTCTTGCGCGCCTCTTGCGCGCCACCGCGCTGCCGGGAGGCGGAGGCCGCCTCCGAGGTGCCCACGCGTGTCTGGTCCGCGGGGGGTTGCGGGGGGTTGGGTGGGCGCGCTGCCCGCCTGCGGGATGGAGCTGAGGGGTGCGTGGGTCCCGGCGAGGGGCCTGTGACTCCGTGCGGGAAGTGGGGGGACCCTCCACAGTCGTGCGTGTCCCCGCACGCCGCGTGGGTCTGCGCACGGCGAGGCCCGAGGGGCCGGCGGGAGCTCGGCCACGCAGCCGACCCCCCCCCCCCCCCCCTTCCCGGGCCGGGGCTCGGCGCCGGCGGCTCTGAGGGGCTGGTGCGGGCCGAGCTGCGCGGCTGCGGCCGGGGCCAAGCGAGCAGAGGCCGCGCCGCTCCCGGCCCGCAGCGAGCGGGAGATCCCCGCGAAACCCGGCGAGGGGAGGCCGCCGCGCTCCCCGTCTGGACACGGGTTCGAGCCGCGAGGTCGGGCAGAGCAGAGCAGAGCGGGCTGTCCGGCGCGTGAAAACCACTCGAGAGTGCGGGGAAGCGTCCGAAAAGACCGAACTTCAGAAAGCCGGTTTGGTATTTCTGCAAAATATCGTGCGAGAAGAACACCCCCCCCCCCCCCCCTCCCCGAGCAGCTAATTGGCGTTTTTAGCCGGGTGGGAATGGCACTGCTCGGAGGACACAGCAGCCGCCACCGGTATTTCCCGCTTTGTTTTGGGGTGGTTTCGTTATTTTTTTGGATTCCTTTTTGAAGTTCGATATTGTTTAAGTCGGGTGGGGAGGGAAGGGAGCGAGACCGTCCACGCCGGGAGGCCGGGGACGAAGCTCGGAGCTGCCGTCGCAGCGGGGAAGCGCGGGGTCCCGGCGAGCGGGGCCGCGGTGTGCGGTGCCGGGGCTCAGGCTGAGCCGGCTTCGGAGCAAGCGGCGGGGAAAGGGCTGGGCCCGGCCCGCGGGGAGCTACCTGCGTGCGGCGAAACGGGTCGGGCTCAAGGCACGGCGCGGTAAAACGAGCCGAGGGCTCCCGGGTTCCCCTCTGCTCCTCCCCGGAGCGGGGGGCAGCCAGGTTTGGGGGGGGGGGGGCGCTTTGTGAGTGTTTGGAACCCTCCCCGTCGACAAGCGCCTGGCAGGAGCCCTCCCGCACCCCACCCCGCAGAGCCGCGCCGGGGTCCCGGGCTGCCGGGCGGGGGTCGCCCGGTCCCCCCCCTCAACCCCGCTGACCCTGCCTCTCTCCCCGGCCCGCAGGTCAAGGTCTGGTTCCAGAATCGGCGCACCAAGCAGAAAAAGGACCAGGGCAAGGACTCGGAGCTGCGGTCGGTGGTGTCCGAGACCGCCGCCACCTGCAGCGTCCTGCGGCTGCTGGAGCAAGGCCGGCTGCTCTCCCCGCCGGGGCTGCCGGGTCTCCTGCCGCCCTGCTCCACCGGAGCCCTGGGCTCGGCGCTGCGGGGGCCCGGCCTGGCGGCGGGCGGCGGCGGCGGCGGGGGGGCCGCTCCCGGCGGCGGCTCCCCGCACCCTCCGGCCGCCGGCCCCGCCGGGCCCCCCCCGCCGGCAGCGCTGCACGGAGCGGCCGCCGCCGCCGGGCACGGGCTCTTCGGGCTGCCGGTGCCCGCGCTGCTGGGCTCGGTGGCGGGGCGGCTCTCCTCGGCGCCGCTGGCCGTGGCCGGCTCGCTGGCGGGCAACTTGCAGGAACTGTCGGCCCGCTACCTGAGCTCGTCCGCCTTCGAGCCCTACTCCCGGACCAACAATAAAGAGAGCGCTGAGAAAAAAGCACTGGACTGACTCTAAGTAACTTCCCCGTATTTATATTTATGGTCTCTTGTTTGTGGCGGTATTTATGGGACGGGCGGCACCCCCCCCCACCCCCCTTCCCCCGCCGCCGCCTGCCCGGCCCCGCGGCGCGGCTCCCTCCGCGGGCCGGGGCGGAGCGGAGCGGAGCGGAGGGGGCGGCCGGGACCGGGGGGCCAGCGCGGACCCCCCCTTCCGGGAGAGCGGTGCAGCTCCCGCAGCGCTCCCCGGCCCGCGGGTCCGCCTGTCCGTGATGGCGGGGGGTGTTTGTCTGTTCGCTTGCTTGGACACCGGTAGGAAAGGGACGGAGCGGGAGAGCGGACGGGGCGCGGTTCGGCTCCCGGCGAGGGAGCGGGATTCGGGATGGAGCTGCCCGGTGATGCCCGGGTTCTTCCCGTCACCCCCCCCGCCCCGGGCCGCGGGGACTCCTAAGCACAAAGGTTTGGGGGCTCCACCTGTGCCCCCGCCCCCCCCCCCCTTCACCCACCCTCTCTGCACTACGCTCCGTGCCGTTTGCCCTTAATGCCAGCCAGGAAAACCTCCGGCAACTTTGCTTTTTCACCATAAATCTTGAATGTGGGAAGGGCCGGGCCGGACTGCCTTGAAAACACCCGCGCGGAGCGGGGAGACAGAAGCCAGTGGCTGCAGAGATTGGGAATAAAACTGTCTCTCCCTTCCAGAGAACACAACGCCCCCTTTTCCCTTTTTTATATATATATAATTTTTTTTTTTTTTTTTGCATTCCCACGGGCCAGTCCTGCGGACCTTCTCCGCAAAAGCAAATCTGCAAAAACAAATCTGCAGATAAATAATGGAAGTCGCGACTCGATTTGCATCCAGATCTGTCGCGACGGTAATTTTTCCGATTTTTTTCCCCCCCTATTTGATTTTTCCAAATAATACCTGTGCGCATCTAAATAATCAAAACAATATTTAGCCTTCCTTCCTCATAAAATAACTCTCTCGTATATCGCTCACACTTCATTTAAAACGAACGTGAAATATAAAAAGCGTATCTTTCGTTGTTATTTTTGTACTTTAAAATACATCTATGTAACGACCGCTTTTTTTCCCCCTTCATAATTCTTACTGCTGTTTTCTCCACAAGCGTATGTATTTCACCTGCCAGTATTCGGGATCGAATATTTCCTGTTCAATTGCGGTACTTGAATTTGCCAGAAAAGGGATGCTGTACTTAGTTAGTTCTTTGGAAAAAAAAAAAAGAAAAATCTTTACTTTGGTTTTAAGTTTCTTTTCTTTCTTTAAACTTTAACACATGGCGTTTACAAACTGTATAAATACGTGCCACCAAACTGTAACCAAAAAAAAAAAATTTACAAAAAGTGGAATGGTTGCTGTAGTGTATAGAATTAATTATAGACCAGAACTGGACAGAAGGAGCTGGACAGAAAGAAAATAGTAATTTTATTGTAAATTATTTACGTCTGAAGTTTCTAGGCAACTAGTCAAAAAAAATAATGAATGAATCGAGCGCTGAGCCCTTGCTACTAACTTTTGTTCTGAATGTTTTGGATATTTGGATGTTTTGTATTTATGTGGTGAGAGTGAAATATATTATATCTATATGATGACGGATTTAGGTGTATTTTCGTCTTATATTCATAGCACCCAAATTGCCTTCAGCTAACATGTGCGCTGCAAAAAAAAAAAAATCCTATTCGTATGTAACCCTCCCGAATTTTTATTTTTTAAAATTTTATTTTTAATTTTGAAGCGGAGGATTGGGAGGGGTTGGGAGGTGGGGAATTGAAGTCCCTTTCCTGCGGCAGGGTCTCTTCTTCCCGGGGCAGTTTGGGGCACCCCGGGTCCCCTCCTTGCCGCCGCCCCAGCGCTCGCAGCGCTCCCTGGCCCCGCGGGCCCGATCCCCCCCACCCGTAGCCGATCCCCCACCCGTGGCCATGGCAGCGTGGCCCTCTGTGGGGAGGCGAGCCGGCTGCTCCCCTCCACTCCTCTCCTCCTGCCCGCGGCCTGGCAGGCACTCCGGGGTGCGCACACACCTCTGCGTATCTGCATCTATCGATATGAGCACATATAAACATACATGCACATATCTATATATGCTCGTGTGCATAAATATGGGTATTTATGAGTATTTTCTAAGCAGCTCTCGCTGCCAGCCTGTTCGACAGCCCAGCCCCGAGAGTCCCTTGGTGGGAAGCTAGTGCAGGGCAGACCCTGTGTTTTTCAGGCCCCCCCCCCCAAGGCCCTGGCTCCTCCAGGGCCCCAGCGAGGCGTCGAACTGCGGCTCCCCAGGCCAAGCCGCCCGCCGCTCCGTGGCACCGGCTGCTCGCCGGCCAGCGGACCCCGGCACCGCCTTCGCTGGGCTTTGCCGTGAGCCCGTCCCAGCCTGGGGCAGACGCACGGCTCAGGATTCAGAGGGACGGATGTGGCGGCGATGGTGATTTGGGTTTTGGTTTTTGGTTTTTTTTGAAGTGTGTAGAAATGATCTGGGGAAGGACAACCCCGAGTGAAGGAGGGGATGGCAGGTGACATTTGAAGACGTGACATTGAAACCGCTGGTCAAGACTGAAAAACTTCAAGGGGAGGGGAAGGGAAGCGGTGTTTAAAAGAAAAGAGCTGAGCATGGCAAAACAGATCTTCCAGGGATACTCTGGGGGAGAGGATAGTTTTCTGCCTTGGCTGCATGGACTGCACAGCATCACCGGCGGCCCCGGACAAAGAGAGGAGCCCTGACCCGGGTTGCCTTGGCCAAGGAGGCAATTGCCACCCCTCAAACCTTCCCCGGGCTCCCCCAACCCACGTGGGGCTGTCCTGCGTGGTGAATTCGCTCTCTCCTGCGGGGACATTCCTGCCGTTGAGATGGGGCCACTTCATCGCCCAAATCTGCCGCTGCACCGTGACCCGTGGGGAACGCCAGTGTGGAGGAGTCTCAGGTGTCTTCATCTAAAAAGAGGATTTCTCTGATATTCTTTATTTTTTTTTAAACGGAGACAGCAGGGGGGTTCCTGCCCCCTCACACAGGCACCGTGAGGCCCTTTTTCCCTGGTCGCTTGCCTGAGCTGCAGTCCCAGAGCTGGAGCTGTGGTCAGTGTAAGCTCTTTGCTCCTCACCTAAGGAAATTCAAGCCATCGCCAAGCTAAATTGTCTGCACTAAGGCAGAAATCCTTATTTTACAGCTTTGCAGCCCTCCTCAGTAGAAGAGCTAGACATTTATATTCCTATTCCTTCTATTATTAATTGTTTCTGAATATTTCCAAATAAGGACATGCCCTGAGATGTGAAGAGCTCTTGTCTAAGTATTCAAGTAAAATAAATATTTCGAGACATTACTCATTTTTTTTCCTGTCTCCTTCAAATTCCACCTGTCCCACGGCTGTACCGGAGGCTGCTTCTGCGCTGAGGTCAGAGCAAAAGCCGCAGGCTCTCCCCTCCCGTGCAGGGTTAGCACCGTCCTGTTTCAGTCTCTGCTTGTGACTCGGGTCAAAACCTTGGACCCCAACGGGGAAGGAGGCAATTTGTTGTTTCCTCTGAAACTTCCAGCATCTCAAATGCGCGGGGTTCCTGAGTGCCTAAACCCCCTCCTTTCTTACAGGAGAACCAACTAAAACATGTTCATCTGATTTCTGTAAAAAGAGGGAGGGAATACCACCTGTAACTGTGTCACTGCGTAGGACAAGTTAAAAATCACGCATACGCATGTCCATGTATACAGTGAGCCTGAATCAGAAATCTGATTATAAATAATAGCCCTGTTTCTTTCCTTTTTTTTTTTGCCAACTACACCAAAGCTGTTCCGAATCCATGCACTGCCCAGAGACGCTGCTTGCTCGTTTTCATTGAAATGCTAAATTCCATTCCACTGGAGCAATGAACACAAACCACCTTCCCGAAGCTACTTGCTGCTGAAAGGTTTTGTTGCATCTCTTGTGGTGTCGTTATTTGCGCCCATCACCGTGGCATCTGAGCTCAAATGGAGGAATATTGGGCTTATGCCGGGGGAGGACGCATGAGTGTGAGGGGTGGGAATATTTCATAGGAAAACAAATAAACAACATCTGAATCTTACTCTGTAATGATTTTTTAAAGGAAACCATGGAAGTATTTCCATGGCATGCAGACTTCCTCAAACTTTCCTTTAGCAGCAGCTACCCGTAGGACTCCGGAGGAGCAGGCAACAACAAAGGCTGAGGGCAGCGTGGGTTGTTTCAGTGTGTTCAGCTAAACGCAAGGAATATTTTCACAGGTGCATGGACAGAGTGCCTGGTCCTGTGGCTCTCAGGAAGGCAGAACTCCCAGGGTCAGATCCAGAGCGCCCCAGGTGAACACAAAACAACGTTAGCCAGGTCCACATAGGGAAAAGACGAATTAGTCTATTTAGGGGATTTTTTCAAAAGCATTTGCCCACCCACTTAACACAGGGCCCTGCTTTATTTGCTGCTCCTCCATATCCCTCATGCCAGGGATTAGCGCAGCCTCTGACCACTTTGTCTCCATTTGCAACCCTGTCATCAGCCCAAGATACATGACCCTGCGACATGTAAAAAAGCACACGAGGTCCCTGATTAACTTCGGAGTATTTTATTTCTTCAGAGAAAAGAAAAACACTTCAGAAGAATAACTCTTGAACAGAATCAAGTCACAGTCACTGGCAAGTGTTTAACAAAATTACCAGGGAAGCTAAAGTGAAATACATCGATGCGATGCTGTCCGTGCAGCAGCAGTAATCTAAACAGTGACCCCGGACCATAGCCATGGTCCAGAGTGCTGGCAGGCAGAAGCCGGCACGAAACGTCTCTGACTCAGATGTGAGGACTCTCTAATAAGCAGTTTACTCCCCACCTTGCTGCTTCTCATAATTGCTGAGAAACTTAAGTGCAGTTTTTATTTTATTTCTATATGTAGTTGCTACTGTTAATGCTGTGCTTCATACCTATGCAAGTGACTAATTCTAATTTGAATCTTAAGTCTTAAATATTTCTAGTGGAGCGAGTTCCACAGTCAATCATATATAGAAGAAAAATTATTACATTTTGTATATTCATTTTCTACTGTTTATTAACATGAATAATCCCAAGTTCCGTCACTAGAAGCAGCAGAACAGACGTTCCCAAGCTACTTGCTGCAACCCTGTCCTTTTTAATTCTTTTTTACCATGTTACATCTTCTTCATCTCCTTTCTACACGAACAATCAAAACCCTTTCAACTTCTTTTCATACACAGCTCTTGCGAACTGCACTTAATGTGACTGTTTGCCAAGAGGTTCTGCCTTTTCTTTCTTATTCTTCCTGTGAAAAAACAAAGTAATAAATTCCCAGAGCCTTTTTCTCTTCAGCTATCTGCAGCCCTTTCTTCAGCTCCATCCCCCTGCTGTGAGCAACAACGAAAACATCACACCTGTAAGGATTCACCCAGAATACAAAACTTTACCTGGCACATGGTGTTCTGGCCAACGCAAGCAGACCGGCTCACAGGCCTCATCTGCTGAGCTGTCACAGCCTGGGTGAATGAAATGTGTTTTCTGTCTTTCAGCTGAAGCAGCCAGCCAGGGAACCAGAGGTGGCAGAGGACAAACCAAACAGCCCAATCCACACAAGGCTGGTACACAAAGTTTGTCATGGAACAGGGTACATCTATCCAGTAGAAACCTCTGCTTACAACGCAGCAGAACATCACCGAAGGTGCATGAAAAACAAACTGTGGCATGGACAGAAAACCAAAGGGAAACTGATTTTTCACTTCTGTCCCCGAAAGAAAAGAAAATGAATGCTAACGTGAATTTGAAGAGTTTCTAAGGTGAGTATCCCTGGCATATTCTGTGATTCTCTTCCTATTAACCCTGCTGCACAGTGATCAATCTGGAGAAAATTTTGCAAAGGAAACCTCATGGAGTTCTTGTCCTTTTAAACTCCCTTTCACAATTTTGTTTGTCTTATTTTAGTGCACAGAAAAGATGATGGGGAGAGGAGTGTTAGAAACTTATGCTGGCAAGCATCAAGTAGGCAAGTCAGGAGCTGTGACTTCAGGGATTCAGACTGGACATTGGGAAGGAAGCCAGCCAGAACACAGAGAGATGAGGAAAGTTACTGAGACCACATCTGGGAAAAAGTTGAAGATAACCATAAGAAAGGTCAGATGAAACAAGTCCTCACCCTTTCTACAGAAATGTGGTCAGAGAGAGAAGAAAATGAAGGACGAAATGGTGCATGTACAGAAGTGTGGAATGATGTCCCTGTAACGTAGCCCCTAGCCTGAAACTGCGAACAGGAGATCAGTCCTTGTTTCTGTCACAATTTCTGTCTGATCCTAAGAGCACTGTCAGTCATTGGCCAGTGAGTTTCTCGCTGCTTTTCCTCTGAATTGGGAATACTGATACTCAACTAAAGCTGCGTAGGAGGAGGTATCGGTATATCCTCTCGCTTCAACAAAGGTGAAGCAAAACTGTGACCAAAGATTTCACACCTGCCATAGTCAACTCCAACTCGCCGCTAGCAGTCATTCCCTCTCACCAGCCCCGACCTTTCCTCCGTTCCCTCTTTTGCTGCCTGGTCTCTTTAATTTAAACCTCTAAGCTGTGCCTACCACTAGATGGTCCTAATCTCCTTGAGGCTTCTAAACATAAGTTTTCATAAAGTAAATCCTGAATGGAAATCAGAAGTAGGTAGGAGTATAAAGTGTTCGTTGCCATAAAGAGTGAAGGAGGGATAAATAGACAATCCAAGGCATCCTGAGTGCGCACTCCAGGATAATCTCTATACTCCTCTGGACACAGCATCGTGAACATCCTCAAGACCAGCTAATTACTGGGTGAATTAGTAAATAAGAACCCATTTCATCAGGTGTTGAGGGGGACTTTAATTGTGCTCAAGCTCCAAATGTGAAACTTTATACCGCGACCACAGCTGTTAAAACAACAGAGCCTTATGGAAACAGTCTTGGATTACTGGCCCCACGGAGTGAAACATTTTTAATGAAAGGGATTATGCTTATTATTTTTTAGTGCATTGTGGCTTCTGAGATATTCTTACTGTCATTATTGTTATTTACCAAAAGATCTGATATTTACTCCCACTTAAATATTTAACACTTTCCTCCACTGGCATACTTCTAAGATGGTCTTAGGGAAAATAGCGTGAGATGCATGAATTAGGTGCCTTTTACTAAGCCTATGATCCTAAGAAACTTTGTGTGTTTGCTTCTGTCCCGCTTGCCAATTCTCCTATTGCCTTTACTTGGTGAAATCAGATCCCTTGTCACATAGAGTTTAGATGGTGCTTTGTGAGAAGATGATCTTCATAGGTGATACTGATGCTTACTGCCTTCAGTCCTAGTTGCAGGCCCTTCGTGTTCAGAATAACTTGTCTTTTTCATTAGAGGGGCCAAGTGGGGGGAAATCCAGAGGAATTGATTTAAACTTTTAAGCATGGAATTTATCTGCTGTAAAGGGAAAGTACCAGTTATATAAGCATATTTCCAGTTTATATATTAGTCTGTATTTCATCTCCAATTTAAGCTCCTGAAGTTTCCATCCAGAACTGTGGTAGTCAGACTTAGTGGCAAAGCTCCTCAAGGGAAATGCCTTGTACTGTATGCACGGACCTTCACAGAAGCAATGTCTAAGATGTATAAATAAAAGAAGAAACAGCCATCTAATCAGGCAGTAGAAACTTGTCTATGGCACATCTTGAATTTATAAGAAGTATGTTTAACACTGAGAACAAATACGTGAAATTCATTTGAGGAGGCTGGATCAATAGGGAAAAGATGAAACTCAATGACTATGGTATTTACTATAAATCTATTTCAAAAAACAAGTCAACAACAATATTTTCATTCTGATGGAAGATGCTCAAATACTGCTACTCAGAATATGTCTCTAGAAATCTATTCCTGCAAACCGGAGTTTTGAGTGTGTGTTTACCTTTTGTGGGCTCTGGGGGACAGTGAGTGCTGTTTCTAGGATGGGATGGTGTTGCTGTCTCAAAACTTCTTCATGACCCTCACATCCATTTGGATATAATTAGTACAAAATCTAAGGTTTGAAATTTGTCTTGTTATCTATAGCTATGACAAATTTTCTAACGTTCTAGCTAAATTTCTGCGTGTTATTTCTGGACAGTCAGACACGTGACGCTAAGTGGAAAGATACAGCGCAACCCTCCAGAGCACCAGCTGAGCCGATGAGGCCTCAGGGCATAACAATTTCAGACAAAGGCTATCCTCTTTTTCTGCAAGAGTGCCCTGAGCACCGGTGATGCTACAAAAACCAGGCACAGCCTTTCCTTTAGCCACGGCTGAGAGCCGACAACGTATCCGTGGCCTGCCGGCTCTGCTGGCCACCAGTACCGGCGCAACGGGAGCCCCACCGGCGCAAGCCCCCCCCGTTTCCTCGCAGGGAGACGCGGCTCCCGCAGGAGCCAGCCCACACTGGGGGGGTCGGTCTGCGGAGCCGCGGAAGGTGCGGGGGCTCGCCCCGCCGGCGGCACAGCCCGGAACCCCGGGGCCGCTCAGCACCGCGGACAGCGGCGGCCCCACGGCCGCGCGGGGCGGGGTCGACCACGGGTTCGAGACCCCACAGGGGGTACCGAGCTGCAAACATCCCCCGAGGCTTCAACCCCGGGCTACCGTGGGAAACACACAGCGGGCTACGGCACTCGGGGGTCGACCGGGCGTGGGCTGGAGTCGAGGTCAGCGTGAAAAGGAGTTTGATGGAAGCGATTTGAAGACATCCCATAACACGCCTGTAGCGGTGAAGCAGCTCTTACTAAAGCTGGAGTTGGAGGTTGGGGGTGAGGCATCGCACCATGAATCTCTTTAATCAGCGAAGAGAATTTAGCAAAGGGAAAATTATTTCAGCTGAAAGACTCTGTTGCTGCGACAGCCTGCTGTTGGCACACCGCGCGTCTTCGTCAGGCAGGTTGGTCAGCTTAATTCAGCCCTATGACTGGAACCATGCTACCGGGCTTCCTAACCTCCAGGTAACCCAAATGTACACAAAACACAGTTTTGTCCTACCCCAGTCAACAGGAGCAAGCTCATCTCCTTGACGTCCCTTGCAAGAGACTTCGAAGACCTATAGGCAATCAAGACCCTTAATTAGAAGCATTTGTTGCTCTTTCCAGATCTACGAGGAAAATTCTGCTAGAAAGTATCACATTATAACAGATTTGGTGGGGCCAGAATGTGCAGACCTTGGCTGGCAATCAAAGAGCTCCAGTTCTACCACTTTGCCCATTTGCTTTCCTTTTGCATTCTGCTCCCACTCTCATTTAGTTTATACTATAGGATTTGCAGGTAGAAACTCTCTCCTGCTATGCATTTGCATAATTAGACCAGTCAGTAAGCACTGCTTTAATACGAATAACAATAATACACAGCTTTTCAATCCTTGAGCATATAGTAAATGCTGAAAACTCTACAGCCAGAAGTTCAAGCCCTTTAATGAACCGTAATGCTAGTTTATGTTAAAAGCAAGATAAATGATAATTTTCTACCTGTTCATTTGGTTACACAGCCTAGAGAGCATATAAACCCCCTTCTAGATGCATGTGGGCACACCACCATTATAAAACACCCTTACTGACTCCTACGGGATTATATTAATGAAAAAAAGATTTACAGAGTTCACTTGTTTGAGAGTTTCCAAGATGTTTAATATCTGGCTGTGTTTATGCATACGCATGCTTCTGTTATGAAGAATCCTTGAAACAGCCCCTACTCCATAGCTGATTGGTGTGGATATGCAAGTAACACAAAAAAAATCTGCAGTGATAAAGATAATTTTGCAATGTCCATTTGTGCTGGCCAAAGTAGCGAGAATCCCAACAGCAGAGCAAGTCAGGGCAGACTTTTTGATAGCACAAAATGAAGAAATGCATAAAGTCACCTCTGTCTTGAAAGCTACGTCAGCACAGAGGGGTCCCTGAGGAAGTATTTCTGCCTCATCATGTGGCTTCCTAAAGTTAGAGATGGGAAATACTGTCTCTTTCAGATCAGGATCCTGAGATGGCTCTTGTGCAGGAGACTTTGGTGGAAAGCGGAGTCTTTCTTACCTTGGTTACTCTGAACTTTATTGCTTAAGATTTAAAGGCAGAAAGTAAACAAAACTTTCAGCTAGGATTTTCTAGACATTTTCATAAAGAACTATTAGATGTCCCCTTGTAAGTTCTCGGTGTGAGAAGATCTGCAGCATTAGATGCAAGAGGTCACA
Organism: Opisthocomus hoazin; assembly: GCF_030867145.1. Taxonomy (NCBI): domain Eukaryota; kingdom Metazoa; phylum Chordata; class Aves; order Opisthocomiformes; family Opisthocomidae; genus Opisthocomus; species Opisthocomus hoazin. The sequence continues at coordinate 72,652,180 of NC_134419.1, read as the reverse complement.
AGTGTTAGAAGAAAGAGAAAATACAATTCAGCTGATGTAAAATGAAGTTTTTTCATATGATCTGCTTCCTGTCTATCAGCTTCGCATTAACAGGGCGAGGGCCTTCTGTACTTGCCGGGTATGACTTGGCAGGTGGTGGCAGGCAGCACAGCGTGGGGATTACCCAACTGTTTATGGGTTAATATCAAGTCTATATACTCCTGGCGGCCTGGTCTGGGATACCAATCAAATGAGTTACTTGCCTTTTAATACATCTTACAACAATGCTAGTAAGCAACATTTTTAGTCTTGATTAATGTAAGAGTTAATCTGCTGGTGAACTCCTAAAGGAACTTTCTAGAACTGGTGAGTTCTGCATCACAAAACAGCGTAGGACTTGAATTCAGCTCTTTCCAAAGCTAGAACTGTGTATTAAGCATGGACCAATTTTCCTCTGCATTCAGGATTATTTCAGGCCCAGAACTCAACAGGATTCAGTTGAGGTGCTGTGATTTAGTTCACATATGAATAATAATTTTTAAAGATGTAGAAGAAACTTTGCTTCTAGAGCAAAATATTCTATAACTGACAAATTAAAGGTCAGCTGGAACCTTGGGCACTGTCTAAACCAGAATGTTCACTAGACGATCACTAGTTAATATAATACAACTTGCTCTATGCTGCTGTGTAATAAATATACAGGCAGCACCATTTTTTCATGAGTTATCCTGTAAACAAACAAAGAGCAAACAGTAGTATTTTCTAAAATTATGTAGAAAGAAGAGATATCCTTAACTGGAAGGGATTAACTTACCTGCCTTCTATGGCCAGGCATTTTTTATGTGGAGAGTAAAATTTTATGAAGAGAAGTTTGGAAATGTCTCAGTGGAGAACTTCTAGCTTGTATCGTAGAGATGCATTGGAGAAAGCTGAAGGGAAAGCATACGATTTTGTAGCCTTAGAGTAGGAATTATCACTTAGCTAGTACTTTATACTGGAGCGTGATCCCACAGCCCCATTTACCACAAATTCTTGCTGACTGTATTTGGCAGCATAAGGCCTTTGGGGTCAAGGTGCTCAGTTTCCAGTTTTGCCCTTTCAGTCTCAGAAGTAAGGGAGAATTTCAAACCTTGAGCTTCAAAAAGAATTTAAGAAATGCACAAGAGAGCCAACTTTTAAATGAACTGGAAAGATTTTATGAGGACAGCAGATCAACAAGTGACCAGGACTCCAACTGTGAGAGAAAATGTGAGAAACAGGCACCTCTTCTAGTGTGAAATTGGTCTAATTCTTGGGGCCTTTGGAGTGGCAGTATCAAACAACTGGCCAATGTCGTGTACACTTTCTGCCATCCACATGGCATCAACTCTATTACCACATTCTGTGAAGCAGTCAAATTTGCCACAGGTTTGTTTAACCCCTCATTTGAAAGTGGAGATGGAAATTTTTTCCCTCACTGAGGGCTGAATGTGCCTTTCCTAACACACCTGGGAAGCCAGTCTTAGCGTGCACCTCAGTGCTACACACAAACAACTCTGCAGAACAATCTCTTGCAGCCAGGAGCCATATGAAGCGGTGATGCACATGTACCTGGTCTTAAAGGGGCCTTATAAGAAACATGGGGACAGACTTTCTAGCAGGGCTTGTAGTGATAGGACAAGGAGTGATGGTTTTAAATTAAAAGAAGGTAGATTTAGACTAGATATAAAATTTTTTTGGCAAACATAGACATGAACTATGCTTCACAGACCTGTCATGTCTTTTCATCCTGCCCTGCTTTGCACCGTCATCTGGAGGAATAGGTGTCACTGGGTCTGGCTGCTGGCTCTGCCAGCACTCTCAGCCTGTGCTTGTGTTGTTAAGACTTCAAAAAAATCTGCTGCTGCAAGACACCTTGACAGAAAAAAATGCATTGTGTAGTATAACTGCTCCTTGTCCCTGAGAAGCAACTCTTCCTAGTCCAACCGCCTTTGCTGTTTTATTGACAGCACGCAAGAGGAGCGTTCTGAGGCTAGTGTGCGTGTGTGGTCTTGTGGGAGAGATTGTGTCTCTCTCTGGTGGGCAAGGCAGGTAAAACTGTTTCCCAGTAAACATGCAAATGGAGAGACACAGAACTGGGTGATTCATTAAACCACTGATCCGATGCCCTCAACAGCAGAAATTCCTATCAGATCCCAGCTCACAAAGCAATATTGATTACCTTTCTAAAGGGATGAATCTCCACGATGATATTGGTGAAGAAAGGAGGAACATTTCGTCAAGAACCTGTATTTCAACTAAAATAACCCTCCAAGGAGCATTCACTGTCAAGTAAGTAATGCACAAGTATAGCTAACTCACAAAACAGCAGCTAGTTATATGCGCAGATTTCAATGAGGCTTTTAGGAGCTACAATGGGGCTGTTTTTAAGGGTGGTTGCCCTGTTGAAGTGCATTTCTCTGAATAGAGACAATGTTGTAGTGCTGAATGGATTCAATGGTGCTGTCTCAAACATGGCCAGGAGTGTCTAGAAGTGGGTGGAGGTAGAAAGAGCTGGTGGGACCCTTCCTGTGGTTGACTCAGGCTGCCTTCTCCAATCCTTTCTTTGCTGTGGCAGGGGCCAAGGTTTCCTTCCCCTTTCCCTCTGTGACAAGCTTCCTTCTCTGCATGAATATTCCCTGGCTGGAAATAATAGAATGAAATCTGAAAAATGTGGGCTTAAAAAAATTCAGGCATAACTTTGTCTGAATGAGACATCTGGGTAACCAAAGACTCTCCTAAGGGAAGTGAGTAATATCTTGGCACCTTGGCTATTTGAAACTGGGAAGGAAAAATAAGTACACACATAGAATATAATGCAGGAATCAATCCTGCCTTGGCCTCTGTAAGGAAAACAAGTGACCTTAATGATCTATTCTCTCTCTAGAGCACTCACATAGAAAGCCGTGCTCGTTCTAATTCAGCTGTGTGCCCAGCACATAACACAATGGACCTCACTCCTCGGGAAGCTCTAAGTGCCACTGCAATACAAATAAACAAGTTCTGCACAAGATGGTGAGGGCACCAGCAGCCCACAAAAAGCAGCTCTTGGGGCCACACGAAGACTTGGAGTGGGGGGTTGTGCAGCAGGAGCGTTTACTTAAGGAAATTTGCTTCCTTTATTGCAGAATACACTTCAGTTCAAAATGTGTGCCTCCTTTTTGCTGTTATAAATTTCACATGCACACTCCTCTATACGTGAAAATAGAAACACAATGACTGCAGGCTTATGGGTGACACCACTGAACAATGCCATAAAATACAAGACATGAGGCAGAAATATATAAATAGCTGCAGGCCATGATCTGCTCTCACTGTTTGTGTGCAGCTCTATTAATACTAATAGGAGTTAAGTGCGCAGAATAAAGTGACAGCTATCGTCCCTCAGCTCTGCCAGCAGTTCTTAAGTACTGCTGTGGTCCAGCCCACACTTCTCCGTGCTACACAGAGCTGCCTCAACCGCAATGCACAAGCTAACACCGGACCCCATGCTCCGATTGCTCTGACCTGATGTAGGGTGTTTTTAAGGTTCTTACCTCCAGTCTTGCTTTTTTCTATGACCTATTGTAACATGAAAGCAATAGTAATCATCATCATCATCATCATCATTGTATAATCGTAGTGTGCTTGTGCCTTTTTCAGGATACTGATTCTCTGCAATAACTTTGAAATTGAAATGGGTGTTAGAAATTGGATGTCCTGGAAGACGGCCTTGAAATTTTGCAGCTAAGAAAGCCACAGACAATATATGGCATAGAACTACCATTGTAGTTCTATGTCCCACCCATCTCATGGTTTTGGGTTGTTTTTGGGGAGACGGATTGGTATTTTCTTTTTCTTTATTGTGACATTGTCCATTAATCCTCTGGGTTCTGAGAAGGGAATTACAAACCCTGCAGGATGAGCCTTGGGATAGTCTGCTCTCTAGGCAGCTAAGGAAATCACTGGTGATCCACTGAACGTCCCATGAAACAAACGGCAGAGGCTGTTGCAGGAGCCACCTTCCTTCTCATTGTCCCTGTATCAACCTCTTGTCTGTGCTCTTCTACGGATGCAAGGGGAAGGGGTGGCTGGACCTGCCCTGGTCACTGCACTGCAGGATACGGGTTAGGGTCTGCTGTCTGCAGGTGCTGGACCATCTCTTCAAGGCTGGGAGGAACCTGCTGGGTGCTTTCAGTGCTGGCTGGATAGGCAGGCAGTTTCCTCAGCAGTATTTTGTGACCTTGTCAAAGAACTCCCTGGTCTGTGTTTGGAATGACTTAATAGGAGTACGGGGTGCCAGGGACCCTGAGGACATCAGAAGTCATTTGCTCAGTGTTGGGAAGGAAGATGAATGGAAACTGTATGAAATAGTTTGGGTTAGGTCTTCTTTTGGTAGCAATATGTTTAGAAAAAGCTGCTGGATAATTCTCAGGATGTGTCGTTCTCTTCTTAGCTGACTTTTAAAAGCCAGGCAGCTAAATTGCTCCCAGTGGCACAGAGATGATGTTCAGCTAACCTCCCCTTCTAGCTAGCTCTCTGCTCTTAGTCCACATTTTCCAAACAACTTTCCAATGTGTGTTGAAATAAATTTTTAAATACAGCTCACCCAAACTCAAATCCAGGCTCCACTGTTGGCAGCAGAAGGTTTTTATCAACTTCAGATGCATCGAATCAGGTCACCAGGAACAAATTACCATGTGAACTACTTGAAGGTTTTATTCCTCCTAAAGTTTATACACACAAATGTGTATTCACACATGCATAAAAGAAGAATCCTTTTCTTTGCCCTCTCCACATTAGAACGGATCACGTCTGGATATGTTGCAGACTTGGGTATCCTTGCTCTGCTGCAACCAGCAATGCAAATACACAGCTTACGTGCAGGATGGATGTTGCCCTGCTGTTCCCTTGCTGGTGCTGTGCTGTATTAGCCCCAGCTCAGCCCCGCACCATCACAGTCCTTGCAACCACGCAGAGCCCAGATTTCCTTGAAAAAGCAAACAGACACTCCTGTGGTCTTGGGACATGATTCAGACACCACCCCTTAAGCGGACCTCAGTGACCTCAAAGGAAGGAGATGTTAAGACAAACCAGTTGTTGCAAAATGAAAACTACAGTCAGACCTGCAAGGTAGAGTGGTTTCTAATCCACAATGTAGAGTGATTTCTCCCTCTTGCCCCTACTGCGATGCCCACTGCTCAGGCTGCGTACTTAGGCTTGGCTCTAGAAGCAGAACTTGAAGCTTACTGTGCCTTATGAAAGAAAATATTGGAGGGCCTGTTATATCTCTTTATTAATAGGTTTTGACTAATCCTCTATTCATTGATGTCCATTATGAGATTATACGGCTAAAATTAAGTTAGTACATACAGTATATCTACAATGAATTCGATAATTGTGTGTTTCTAAAGGAAAAAATGGTTCAATAATTATGGCTGAGATCAGCAACTGGCATCACAGTCTTTGTTGACTGAGGAGTATTGCTAAAGTGGGGCAGATTTTCTTTGCCTGTACAAGTTAAACCTCCAAATTTGAGGTGGTTCTGCTTTCTTGGAAGAAGTGTTAAGCAGTGTTAGTAGTGTGCATAGGGCACAAACACACACTGAGGAGGAATCAAAAGCCCCAGGCTGGCAATAGTGAGAAATCTGGTGGCAGGAGCTATTATCAGAGAAGAGATTTATTAGTAGTTACGTTCATGGTTTGTTTCTATTAATAGGATTTGACGGATGGTGGCGGGTCAGGAAGGCCAAGCATTCAGGTTGCAGTCTCCCCTGGAGGCATGGGTTTGAATACCACTGCTGACAACTCCCTTACTGGACAAGGGGATCAGGTGCACCCTCAGTGAGTTTGCAGATGACACCAAGTTGGGTGGGAGTGTTGATCTGCTCGAGGGTAGGAAGGCTCTGCAGAGGGATATGGACAGACGGGATCAATGGGCTGAGGCCAACTGTATGGGTTTCAACATGGCCAAATGCCAGGTGCTGCACTTCGGTCACAACAACCCCATGCAACTCTACAGGCTTGGGGAGGAGTGGCTGGAAAGCTGGCGGGCGGAAAAGGATCTTGCGGTGCTGGTCGACCGCTGGCTGAACACGAGCCAGCAGTGTGCCCAGGTGGCCAAGAAGGCCAACGGCATCCTGGCTTGTATCAGCAATAGCGTGGCCAGCAGGAGCAGGGAGGTGATCATGCCCCTGTACTTGGCATTGGTGAGGCCACACCTCGAGTACCGTGTTCAGTTTTGGGCCCCTCACTACATTGAGGTGCTGGAGCATGTCCAGGGAAGGGAAACAAAGCTGGTGAAGGGTCTGGAGAATGTGTCTTATGAGGAGCGGCTGAGGGATGTTTAGTCTGGAGGAAAGGAGGTTGAGGGGTGACCCTTATTGCTCTCTTCAACTACCTGAAAGGAGGTTGTAGTGAGGTGGGTGTTGGTCTCTTCTCCCAAGTAACTAGTGATGGGACAAGAGGAAACAGCCTCAAGTTGCGCCACGGGAGGGTTAGATTGGATATTAGGAAATATTTCCTCACTGAAAGTGTTGTCAAGTATTGGAACAGGCTGCCCAGGGAAGTGGTGGAGTCACCATCCCTGGAGGTATTTGAAAGACATGTAGATGTGGTACTTAGGGACATGGTATAGTGGTGGACTTGGCATTGCTAAGTTAACTGTTGGACTCGATGACCTCAAAGGTCTTTTCCAACCTAAATGATTCTATGATTCTATATATATAATGTCTTTGAGAACAAGGATTACTTGTTCTATAAGCATCTACAACAGCTGTGCCCAGATGTTGCGTGCATACTCACCAACAAAACCAACCTGAATTACCAGTTCCGGGGAGCTTTCCTAGACCTGACACACTGAAACAATTACATAATTTTTGGACCAAATTGTGAATGCCAAGATTTTTTTTCAGGACAAGAGGAGGCTGGTTAGCTGCTTTTTGTGAGGAAATACATTTGTATGATGCTGGACTAGCTAAAGCTCTGCTTTCCATTAACTTTAGTTTGCTTTGTATGCAGGGCTTATTATGAGGTTTGACCAACACAGAAGTCTTCTATACTTCAGATATGAAAAGAAGAAAACAGCATACCTAGTGTATCCTTCCTGCCTGATCACTACATAAGTAGATAAAATCTGCCTACGAGTGCTCGTATGAGGAGCTACCAGGAGAGGCAGAAGCTCAGCATAAAAATTGGCATCTAAGTACAAAAGGGAAGTTCATCTTTCCAAGAAATGTCAATACATTATGCTTCACTTGGCTGCATACTGTGCTGAGCAGGTAATTTGTAAGAGCTTTACAGGACACTTGTTTCTAACTAAAATAGCTTTTTGGTTTTAAAATCTCTCCCCTGTTTTCACCGGTTCGTACTACCCCTCTCTCAGCTGGCTGGTCCCACTCTCCCCACCTGTGCTGCTTACAAAACGGATCATCTCTCTGGAGGCTGGCTTACCAACATGCAGGGTCATGCGAAACCCATATTGACTCAGTCACACTTTCATAGAAATAAGAACTGCAGAGCCTGGTCTTCCCTCACAGCCAGAGCGATGTGTCTGATTAAAAGGGGAATCATTGCAGGAGCAGCTCCAAAGAATAAAACAAGCCAACAATGAGAACTTCCATCCCTGAACCCTCTGTCTCTACACAGAGTGAAACCCTGCCCTCATCAAAGCCAGGGACATAATTGACTTTGACTTACAGAACCAGAGATTTCACATTTTAAATAGATTTGTTATGATCTCTGCAGATACCTGGAAGAGCTGCAAGACCATCACAAACGATTTCTTCCTCCGAATATGATACATCGAGCTGACTCATGCCACTCACATTAGCTGTGTTGCTTCACAAATTCAGTCGTCCCTTCTAGTCTAGTCCCTGGCATGTGTATCAGACCTGAATGGGTCTTGATGTTATTTTCTATTCCTCCTCCTTTTATTCTTGCATGTAGCAATAGAAACTGATAGCTCCTGCAGCAAAGGATGCATAGAGTTACAGGCTCTGATGAGGCATCATCTACATTTTTCTCAGCTAAGTTCTCCCACCAAACACTTTTCATTAATTTTAGATTTTGTGTTGGCAATGGACGGGATGCATAGCACCACAAGCTGGCTAGAGAGTCACTTACAGAGAGAAAGTGTCCTTGGAACAGCAGGTACTTGACTCCCAAAACCATACAGCCATCTGAGCGGCCAGCGAGTCCCCTACAAACTAGGGAAGAGCAAGCAAGGACAGAGCAGTGTGGAGCAGCCCAGGCAGCTCGCTGGTAGGACACGTCTGGGGTCCCGCTCTGCATGCCCAGAACGGTATTTCCCCTTGACTGCATGCCTGGGTGGGAGTGATGCCTGCCTCCTCCAGCGGTGAACGCTCTTCTGTGGACGAAATTTACAGTCCCTGAAAGAAAGAAAACGAGAGAGTTTATGTGGGATTTAAATAAGGACTAACTATTCAGTACTTTGGGACCTATATTTTAGGAACATAGGAAACGGGACATTCTGTTCGGTGGCAAGACAGCTGCCTGGACTCTGTGTCTGACCCCCCTGTCAGCACGCTGGTGCTGGCAGTGCATTGAGACAGCCTGCCAAGGTAAGCCTGTAAAAGTACTGCAGCTTAGTTTTTATAGCCATAAAGTTTCAGACAGCGATTCATAGTTCCAGAATTGCTTTAAATATTCTTTATTCTTGTCCTACCACTCCAAAATCTGGAGTAATCCAGAGCATCGCGAGTAGCTTTCTTCCTTATGATTGCACTGACCGAATGAGATGTGGTTGCACCGTGTGTAACAGTAATAGTGAACACTAAATCCCTTGCTACTCGCAGTCTCTGCAACGACCTTCATGCAAGGCATTCATCTAACTGTTCTCAACAGCAGACCGATTTGGGGGTTGGGGGGAAAAAAAAGCAAATTGTTTCTCTCATATATCCACAAAAAAGTCCTTGAATACATTACTGGCTATAAATCGGCCCAGCCTTCACAACCATGCACAGAGACAGAGCAGAGGGGAATAAACACAAATTATGTACGTCTCTGTTTGTAGAAAACTAACCTGGGGGAGTAGCAGAAAAACAACCAGGAAAAAATCCATTACGAAAATATTTTACATTCTGCCAGCTTTTGCCTTTGTCAGACAAGAAGTAAAAAGGCAGGAGAGCATGATATTAAGATGCCACTACCTAATAATTTCTTGATAATTGCCCTTCAAGAGCAAATGACAATGAAATGAGTAAGGTAGAGCTTTCACCCACTCAATCCTGATTTAGGCAGTGTGCTTTGGTACACACTTCCTTTGAGTAAACAGTACCTATAGTTATACAGGATCTATTCTCCCATTGATGTACCAGGAATTTATGTAGGTGAGTCCCATTAATGCTAATGGAAGTTATGTGTGTAATTCCCCTTTTTCAGCAATGAGAGAATAGACCTTTATGTTTCTAAAGTAATTACAGCCTTAGCTCTGGCTAGGCTGTTCTCCCCACCCTCCCCCCTTTGATAACTTCTTTGCTTCCCTCCCCAGCATTGACTCCAGGAGAAAAAAAAGGGATAAATTCCTCCGTTCAGAAAGGAAATTTGGAGAAATAGCTGAAAGGTGAAACAAATGTAACTAGATCCACTCATTGTGTGAAGGAAATGCAAATACAGGAAGCCGATCGACATCCGCTACCTTTGCTGTGCTTCTGGGGACAGATGCAGATTCATTTTCCTTAAATTGTGTATTCACTGGGTATTCACTGTGTTCTGTGGACGTAGGTTATTTAAAGAGAACAAGGGGGCTTTCTTGGCACTTTATCCTTAATCCGTTTTAGAAAAACTACACCTTTTGATACTGCCAGACTTTTGCAGAAAAAGGTGAAGAGTAAAGTGAATGGAGATTTCTGGAGAATGAATGAATCGATTCACAGAAACCACTGCTCTCACCTCAGTCTGAGCTGGGGGACAGTGTACCCCACACAAGAGCTTAAACATTCTGGAGTTTCATAACATCTCCTTTAGCGGGGTTTCTTCACCCTGGTTTCAGGAGGCATGCTGTACATACTGTCAAATGTCCAAGTTTTAAATGTTACGTTTATGCTCTTTTCCTGATTTTGTGACATTATCTCTGAAAGTCATGTGTCAGGTCTTTTATTAAACCTCCCCATTTCTAAAACACAGCTACTAATATCTTCCTTTTAGAGTAGGATGAGGGGAAGACTCTCTCATTGACACAGATGGGCTGTGCAGAGAGCACCCGTGCTATTTACCTGTTTAATCACTCCAGGCACTGCTGTCAATAACATCATGGGAGCGATATTCCGCATCCTGCTGAAGAGATCAGGTTAGTTTTGCAGTTCCGCTGACCACATTTCAATCCCCTCTGCTGCTCTCCAGAGCTGACCCAAGGCCCCTCTCGAGGAACGGAGCGCATCGGAGGTCCCTGTGTCCCTGGCTCGGGGTGGAGAAGGACCCTCGCAGGGCTCAGCTTGCAGCTTCGGGGGCTGCTGGTCGTGGTGCGTTTTTCTCCCCTCCACCACGGTAGCCGGCGTCATGCATGCTGCAACCCCTCCTTCCCAGCCGCCTGGTTTTGCTGGTTGTTGATGTTCACAGAACCGGGGACAAGGACATTTTTTACACCCTGGAAATGTGCTGCCCGCCACAACTCTATTCTGCCTGTGCCTTCCGCCAGCCCCACTGCCGTAGCTACATTTAGAGCGAGGAGCACTCCTCGAGAGCTGATTTAAGCAGGTGTGAGCATGGTTGTGGTTTTCACCAGTGTCCCCAAAAAGCCACAAATGTAAATTCAAATGCAAAAAATACAACTTTAGAAATTCCCAGAGGCTACGCAGCATGCAGCTCAAAGTGTTGTGGGTGCAACAACATGGATGAGGAATCCCTTCCCTTTTTTTTTTTTCCCTCTTTCATTTAAATTCTTAATTTCATCTTTTTTTTTTTTTTTTGCAGTTGCTGCAGAAATCAAGGGGAACAGACGGTACCCAGAAGGATCAGGCCCCCATTTAGGAATCCTTCTATTTTACTAATCTCCTGCAAAAAGGAGTTGTATACTCTTGTGGTTCTTTGCCACCTGGCAGGGATAACAGAAAATACCCAACAGTTTCTTACAGGCTCACCCAGAGTTTAATACCCCTCCTGCCATGTCAAGAGAAGAAAGGAAGAGTGGGTGGAAACTTTTTTTAAGTATCAAATCAGTCAAAATGCTGATTTATTTTCTTAAAAGCTTGGTAGAGATTAACCCCTGTGACATTTACAACACACATACATTAACCGGATTGAAATACCACTAGGGCTGTAAATGTGAGGGGGAGTGGAGGGAAATGATTGGAATGGGGAGAAAAAAAAAGTTCAACATATTCACTATACACTCACCTCCCCAAAGAGGCAGGAGTGGTTTTCAGAGGCTACTTCTCTCCCTGTTATTTGGTTTTTTAGTACAGTAATACTGAGTGGAAAGCACAGATTCACGCACACCAGCAGCAGGTCACAAGCACGGCTTTATCTGAAAGCTCTTTCTCTCAGCAGACCAGTGAAAAACAAGAACCATTTGGTGCTCTGGAGCAATTCCTTTTCCCTCACCATGAAAATGAATACTACTTCTTCTTTTCCTAAAGATCTGCTGTGGTTCTCAGGGAAAGCCCTTGCTCTGAAGTAAATTTTGTCTTCTGCTCTGATCCTCTGCAGCTCCAGGGAAACTCGCAGAGTTTGGGGGAGACGAGGAGGGGGGGAGTGTTGCAAGTGGGATTTCTTGGCTTAGTTTGTACATTCTCTTCTGCTGCCTCACCTTGTGCGTCTTCAGGCCTGTTTTCTAATGAGGACTGTGTGTGAATGACCCTGGAACATGCCCTGCTCACCTTACTCATGTGAATAATCAGTTCAGTTCGGGAGACAGAGCACGACTCGCCTGCAGACGACTCGGAGACTGAGGTCTAGGTCTGCAGACCTGATTCTGCTATTTGTTTTTGTTGAAACTCCTCAGATATGCCACCTTTTCCACTGGCAGATGCTCCGTGTTTGCTGACCAGCTCCTCCAGCACATCACACGGCGGTCATGTGGAAACACCCTGCCACTTACCCAAACCCTGGCTCCTCAAGCCACTTTGAATTCCTTCTTCTTGCCCTTGCTTTTATTGCGAAGAAGTAAATGGAAACAGAAATAAACCCACAAAACCTCCAAAATCATTAAAATCCATCTGTGTGCTTTAAAATGACAAATACATTGTGGGAAAAGGAGTGTTATCAGCCTTTTTATCTATGCATTGAAGTTTTCACACTTCCATTCATTTAATTTTCCAGCTTCTGAGGGAATTTTTTTCCCCAGCTTGATCATTTGCTTTTTCCATCCACCTCTTAAGGTGCTTTTGTGGTCCTGCCTTGTTTCTGAGATACTCCTTGCCTTAACATTTTTAAGCAGCTGACCCAGCAAGTGCCAAGCTGGAGAAAGTTACTTATATCATGATGAGAATGATGAATCAGTAATTCATACTGAAAATGCACCTTGAGAAAGCTGAACAAGATTAAATTCTGGTAGCTATCCTTTCTTTCTTTGACATTAAGAAAAACCACTATTTTTTTTACTGTGAGAATGTAAAATGCTGGCAATCTCATTTGCAACCCTTCCATCACCAGAAGTGCTTTAGGAGATGGATAGGAGAATGCACCCGTTTTTGCTGCGCTCTCCAAACAGACACTCTGCGTTTCTTCAGCACTTTGTGTTCGGAGGTTTGTTTGGTTTACAGTAATTGTGCAAGCATCGTGCCTTTGTCTTACCTTCCACCTCTAATGACGGCTCCTTATTCTTTGAGCAGCAAGTCTCTGCTGGTTAAGGCATCTATCATTTTATATGTCTCACTGTTTTTCTGGGATTGCAAACCCTCATGAAAAAGTACATCTGAGTGTTGTCCTCTGGTGAAAGAATTGCTACTGTAGTTTCCTTTCTGTGTACATTGATGTGCTATGGAATCTTTTATTATGGGGTTTTTACATTCAACACCTTGAAATAGCGCCGTGAAAAGAGTCTCCTAAGTGTTTTGCCCTTGCCTAGAGCAGTGTCTAATGAAAAATATTCATTATGAACAAACGCGGGGATGAAAGTACACCAAATGTATTCTAGCTAAAAACTTGCATTCAGCAAGATTATAATAATACACACACACTTCATATCTTTCTACTTTATCAGGCTGTGGGAGGCAAACTCCTTTGACCTATGAAGTTGATCTGTGAACTGTGTCAAAAAATTCAAAACCTCACGGTTGAGGTTTGTGCATTCTATTAGCATAATTTACCACCCAAGCTGTAAATGTACACTTTGTACAATGGCATGCTGAACAGATAGCGTTTCACAACTTCCTAAGGGGGAGTGTTTATATCTAACATTTCTTGTGCACATTTGATTATAAGTTTGTCATAATAGCTGCCTTTTTTCCATTTTTCCGTCCTTTTTTTTCCCCTCCAGCTGCTCTGGAAGTGCCTAATAAAAATGTCTTCTCTACTTCAGATCCTGGATGTTTATTTGTGCCACATAATGGACCAGCGGAACACGCAGGGAAACAGACTTTGGCCTGGACTTACCCACCTCCCCCCGAGCAGGCCGGGAGAAGGGATGTCGGACCCTTGGGCTGCAATTGGGTTTCTCCAGCCCTCCAAAACACGGCTGGTGCGTTAGAAGTCACAAAATGGAAGAAGGATCCAAACCTGAAGTTGAAATATAAGCAGCACTCGGCTTTATTTTTCGCGTGTGCGTGGAAAGGGTGTTTGTAGAGCTTACTTCACGGTTACTAATGCTTTGTACGACCGATTCAGAATCAGCAAGATGATGTGTGCCGTCCCCCCCTCTGCTGTAACCCCTCTGACTACACCCTCCCTCCCTTTTTTTTTTTTTTTTAATTCCTGAAATTAAAATGTGTTGGAATGCTCAGTGCCGCTTTTCACTCTCTTTTCAATGGGCCCTTTAGTTTTTCACACCAAGGTGTCCTTTGGGGTGCCAGGTCAGGCTACCAAAACAGCTTCTAGGAGGGGATTAGGACCAATTAACATCTTTGTACACAAAAGCCACTGGCAGCTGAACAGGCGGCCTGGTGGCCTGCTCGGGAGCTGCATTTTAACTAGGGGCCTTCTGTACTTGAGCTCAAGTGGGAAGAGGCGGAGAAAGTTTTTATTTATAATTGAAAATGCTGCTCCTGGATAAAGTCTAATGAAAGGCAGAGTGGTGTTCAAAAGTATCTAACAAATACCATTTGAATATTGGCCTTTATTGTATGATTTCCATCAAGGATAGCATAACAATATAGTCATTTCTCCTACATATTGAGATGAAGTGATTTTTCTTGTAGAGCAAAACAGCTTCATCCACACATTGCGTCGGCCCTTCTGGTTTTCATTTCTTGTTTCAAATTCAGCTATACATTAAGGACGCCCAGTAGGACGGCTGCTCAGGAGTGATATTCGTCCATAAATCTCTTTTTGAAGGGAATTCTGCCACTTCTGTACCTGATCCATCAACAGTCAAGCCTACGGAAAAAAAATAAGATAGAATTTAAGTATATGCATCGGGATGGAGGGGGAGGGAGTCCTACAAGGGAATCACTGTGTTTCATATGAGTAAATTTCCATTTATACCCCTCGGGTTTGTGCAAAGAGGGAAAAAAATAAAGAGCTCCAAGTCTGAAGCATTGAATTCAGGTGAGCTAGATCCTCAGTGGAGGTAATAGCCTTAGCAGCTTGGCCCCAGGTATTTTGCACCTGACTTAATATCTTTACTTCTGCTCTGCTTTGTTTTCAGCGCGTATCACTTCTAAATCATCACTCTTGCAATCTGATCAGGCATTAAAGCAAAGGGAAAGGGAAAGAAATATATGGTGTGCGAATTACTATTGTACGAAACCTAGCAATTTACAAAGGCTTGTAAGTGGGAGTTGTGTGAATTCGCAGCGATGCTATGTTATAACGATTGTAATGAAACTGATTTCTGTATTTTGAGGATGAGCTGTTTTCAAACACAATATTTGTAATCACTGCATAAGCATTCCTCCTCCCCCTTTCATAATAGTAATAACAGGGCAGTTTCGTATATTTTTATCACTCAGGCTGCAAAGTCATTTCTAGAAGTTTTCTAACCATGTGTTTGACAGGGAAAAGATTCATGATGGGAAATAATAGCACTGATGTAATAAGTCCACCAGGCAAGCTGGTACTGACATCCTGATTGATATGATTTTAAGGGAAGGAATTATAAGGTGGAAGGATGGTGCACAGAAGTTTCCAAGAGGCTGGCAACTGACTGACTGAAGGTAAACACGAGGGAGAGCAGAAGTGCAGTCAGTCTGCATTGGCGTAGCCACGTCCGTACCTGTGAAGGATGTGGTCTGCCAGAAGAGCACTGGATGCCATTTGCTACAGTGTTTATTCATGTACATTTGGTAAGCGACTAAAATATGGATTTCTTTCTGGGTTGACGTGGCTAGAAAAACCCTAATCATGATCATTTTCAAAGTCCTGGTTTATACAAATAAGGAGAGATTCTACTTAGTGCAACGTTCTGCAGCAAACATTAATACACTCACTATGTGTGGCTTTGCCCCTTCCTACCCCCTCTTTAGTTTCAGATTCTGCATTGTATTTCTTCCGACATGTTGATTCTACCTAATGTTAAATGGTAATTGGCAGTAGTATAGGTGGGGAGAGAAACATTGTTATATTTTGTTCATTTTTCACACTTCAGCAGTTATCCCTTTCTCTCCCTGGCTGTACGCTTATTAGTGTATGAAATGCAGGTGTGTGGGAAATGGCAAGCACACATTGACAGGTTATTTTGTTGGCCACTGCCTAATTAGTAGCATAGTGGATGCACCCTGCTAAGCTTTAGTGTGGTGCAGTAGAGCTGGTCTGTTCTAATTTCCTCAGAGCTTTGATATTCAGCAAGAGATTGACGGTTCGCACAAAGAGCCAAAGCGCGACGGAGGCCTGCAGAAACAATGGCCCTTCTTGCTTGTAGACACCACAGATGTGAGAGAAAGCTGACTAAAAACAATTGGCCGACACTGTCTAATTGTCTCCAATGTCAGCATCATTAATGTTTTCCCATGTAAAAAGTAAAAGGCCAAGGTTGTATCCTCCCTTTATTTTGAGTCACATGATTATGTAACTTACTGAGATTCAGATTAAGTGTTAATTGTATTTGTGCAATAAAGAAACTGAAGCTACCTTGAATTTAATGAATATGTACTTAATTAATTTTGACAGCCTTTATCTTTATTACCTATTGAATAATCACAATCAGAATTAATAACATTTATAGGCAATTAAAATTACAGCCTATTTAATGATAATATATGTTTACATCTTTTGCTGAGATACAAATTATGAATACTTATTAGCAAAGAAGTTGTTTCCCTGCCAGGAGGGTTTCTTGTCTGTGTTAACAGCAACAAACAACAATAATCATTTCAATGTGTAATAGTGCCTTTCACATCAGACAATCTCCCAAAGCGCTGCACAAGGGCATGTGAGAAAAGGCTTCGCAGAATTTAAAGGTAATCACTAAATGGCAAAAATTGTAGTGTGCCTGGAACAAATGCTTCAAAATTACACACGATAAGACAAGTCCGACAATATTTGAGCAGTTTCAAAGCTTTATTTTCTCACAGAAAAAATAATAAGTATAAAAGCGGCACATCAAGGGTGCAACACCAAACTCCTTGCTGACCCAGTAATACCAGACCAGAGCTTCAGCAGCTACAAACCAGAATAGCTCCACTCATACCAGTGTGGCTAAAAGTCTTCTGGCCCCAAGATTTTATGTAGAAATCCTAATTCCCCTGTACTACGGAGGGAGAACAGACATGGCTCTGATTCTAGCAGTGCCCTCAAGAGAGGGCAGCTTGGTGGGAAGTACAGTAAATTGTACAAACAAAGGTGCTTTGGAAGGGTGAATCCTCTCTGCCATCATCCGAGTTGCTGCAAATTAGGAGAAAAAGGACACGGCTGTTCAACGAAGGAAGAAGGATCAGTCCTGGGGTTTGGCAGGTATAACTTTAACCATCAAATGCATCAGAAATAACCAGCTGGTGCGTGTGCCCACAGACGCTGCATACAGCTGCACACGCACGCTCACCATGTTACTCTGCACAAGTCATTTCACTCTTGGAATATTTATTTTCTTAACATCTCTCCCATTCAGAGGATGGCAAAATGTTCATCCCACCACGCAGCCACTGTCCTCAGAGAGACGTGCAACTTCCACTAAACGCTGCGACTTCGCATCACCCAGTTCAGGAAAGACTTGGATCTGATGCGCGTGTGACCTGTGAGAAATAACCAGCTGTCTCATTAGGCCTGAACACGTGGCAAGCTGGTATGTCCCCGTGAAGCCAAGATTCAAGACACGCGTGTCCAGACGTGCACGCTCAGCGTGCACTTTACTTTCCCTTCCCAACCCTTCGCCCCCTCAGCGCCCTTCTTGGCTTTGCAGGGCAGTGCTGCTTTCTCTCTCCCTCCTGGCCCCAAATCATCAGGCAGAGCCACTCGGAAAACCTGTGTAAGCAAAGTGACACTGGGTGCCTGAAATCTCAGTGCAGGAGGGAGGCAGGCGCGCTGGGTGACAGCCGGGGGAGCAGGGCCATCTTTCTTCTCGATATATTCAAAGGTGTCTCACCTACCCCATCGCATGGCTCGTTGTGGGAATTTCCTAAACGGAGAGGTCTCCAAAAATGATTCGAGAGGAAGCGCAGTAGGGGTATGCAGCTCCTTCCTCCTATTTCCAACAAGGAAGGCTTTCCCCCCCTTCTAACCATGCAGCAGTATAATCATTAAAAATTGTCTGTGATAAAAGCACAATGCCAGACCCTCCACTATGTGTGTGTTTGTCCCAGTCACTGGGAGGTCAAGGTGTTCACCCACTCAGGATGCCCACCACGGGTGGGTGAGGTGTGGAGCAGGAGCTAGTGGGCTTCCAGGTGAATTTGCTGCTGCTATGTGGACTTGGACAGCCCCGCAAGGTGACCAGGGAAAGCAGGGGAGGTGTTCCTTGTTTGCTGAGGAGAGGTGAATAGGCATATTTGGATACATCTACATGATTAAATAAAAGAAGTGAAGGAACAGGCTGCACACCTGGGCCTTCCATTGCCCATATTACTTAGCTCACTTCCCAGCTTTCTCTTGAAGCTCTAGTTGAGTCTCCAAGGTAGCATTAAGGACAGGTTGTGGCAGGAATTGCTCCCAGATGGTAGCATGTCTTGTGATACCTCATGGTTTGGCTCTTCTGGCATTATCTCAACAGGCTTTGCAGTCCCAAACGTTCTCACAGACCCCCTTGCCTCAACTCCATTGTGCAACACATAGTCTTGGTTGACACTAATTAAAAAAAAAAATCTAGTGAACTGCCACACATCCCTTTTGTTATTTCAGGTTTTTTGAAAGTTAAAAAGAACCCTAAAAATACTATGATTTCTGTCTAAGGCCACAGCGTGCCTAGGAAATACTGAGAGTCACCTCCAATGTGGTGTAAACGTCATCCATCAAAAGGAACTAGCCCTGAGTAGCAAGGATACAAGCCAGGCTGAGCTTGTTGACTGTGGGGACAGTGATTTCTCCTCGGACTTCCTTTATTTATTAACATAGATATAGTCTTTGTAACACCTTCTGAATGGGCAGCCATTAGAAACCATCAACAAGCGGCTAACCTGGCTTAGAAAAGCAAATCACTGTATCCCAAATAATCTCACCCCTTAGTGAAAAGAATGGAAAAATTCTGGAAAAGGAAAAAAAGGAGTGAGTAGTGTGAGACAGAGAGGCTGAGGGAAAAGGCGAAGAGGGAGATCTGGAAGTGGAGCAGAGCCATGCTGTTCTCATATGACTGTGTTCCTCATCTGATGAGTATCAGGCTCCTGGGTTGGGACCTGAGCTGTCCCAGCCGAGGCCACCAAGCAAGTACTGGCTCCTAACTAAACCTGTGGTCACCCTTCTTCCAGCTGTAACTGTATTTAAAGCAGCCCCACAGAGGGGGAGCACTTTTGTGCAGTTCTTCTCAGTTTGGTTTCAATGTGTCTCTGGTTTGTGTTGGCTGGTTTCTGCCTAACCTTGCCTTCATGGTGTGTGTACCTTGATCTAAGTTTTGATAATAACTGTGGGGCTGTGTCATCTCATATAAGCAGGTTTTGTCTAGAAAACTTTCAGGAAATTTCTGCTGTTGATTTCTGTGAATCCTTGTAGAAGTAAACTGCAGGGTACCTGGAGAGTGAGTGCTGGAAAAGATTGCTTACATTGTGAGGTTCCCCTTCGTCCTGGGTTTGTAGGATTGGATGGACTCTCTCACCCGGGCAGAGGTCCTAAGCAGGCAGTGCCTTTCTGGAAACCAAGGACAAAGGTGAAAGATGGAGCCTGTACTTCATGCCATAGTGATCCTAATAAAACACTAAGCTTGAGCATTTAAATGAAGCTTTGAGCACCTCCTGCTCAAAGCTTACTAGCCATGGCAGTCACCATGCCTGCGTAGAGTTAACGGAACAAGCCGCACTTGCGTTATGTTTGACTGCTAAGAAAGCAACTAATTGTGTAGTGTGGAGGAGGAGGACAAGTGAGCAAAGGGCTAGAAGTCTGGGAAATGGAGAGCCTTTGATTCAGAGAGACCAACAGAGCTTTGCTTGCTCATTCTATCAAAATGAGCATGAAAAAGGGGACATTATTATTCTTTAGGAGTATGTAGGGAAAAGACCCCTGATGGAGAAAAGCTGTAGGGTAAGGCTGATGTTATGAATAGGTGGTTAGATACTGTCTAACCTCTAGTTTAGCATCTGAGTAGCCTTGCAATCAAAGTGTGAGTAGTGTCTGCCTGGTCTTAACAGGGAGCTTGATAACTGTATGAGCAGTATTGTGTGAGCTGGTGCACAGGGCTGAGCAGCACATGCCGGATGCTCCCTGTTGGCTCAAGCTCCCTGAGCAGAAAAAGATCATACCAGAGGTGGCTGTGAGAAAAAGGAATCATCCTCCCATCCTGACTTCAGAATCTGGATTGTAAAGGTAATCTGAGGCTTGGAGGGACAAAAACTAACTGCACTAATTCAGATCTCTGAAGAAATGTGTACAGATACAAGGCTTAAGTAAAGTAGCACGTCTGAGGGCCTCTTACAACCATTTAAAACTGAGTCTTATGACTGACTCCAAGGTAAGACTCCTGCCAACTCCCCTCTTGTGCAGGGAGGCAGCAAATAGCCAGTTACTGCTAGGCATTGACAGAAAAAACAAACAATACTTTGCTTTATGATAGCTACCGTGTATGAAATCATTATGTTAACCTATAAAATCGATGTCTATATATTGTTATGCTCTTCATTAAGCTGTGGAGTGCATAAACAGTAGCTTCACAACCCTGAATGCCTGCTGCATTCTCTTTTAGTCAAATGCAAGATCCACCTCTTTAATCCCATTATTTATCAACTTTGTTACACTTGAGACATTGACTTTTCCATCAGGCATAAGGAAGTGAATCATCCCTTACACAGCTGTGCGCTCTTACATCAGCTTCTCTCACCTTAGAAAAATGTACTTGATTGTATCTAAGATAACTGAGAGCTCAAAGCCAGGTTGCTTCAATCTAGGGCTGAACACTAACCTTTTCTGCACTGCAAAGCAGGTGCAAGGAGGCTCTGCTACTGACACACCGACTCCAAAGGTGCCAAACAGGAGAAGATGCTGCCTGTAGCAGGAAGTGACCCGAGTCCATGGGTAGATCGGACTTCTGATGGAATGATGGTCAAAGGCGAGACCTTGGGGACTGTTTTCCTATTGATTATTTTCAGGGATTTTATTTCCCATTATAAAATTGCTGGAGTTCAGTCCTAGCCAAGCAGTTAATTTTCACTTATTGGTTGTATGACTGCTTTTCTCAACATGTGCAACAGTGTAATGTATTGCAGGCTGAGCATGCCTGCAAACAAAAATACAATATCTGGAGGAGCTGAGACAGTGCCCTTGCAACAGTAAGTAAATGATGATACAAGACTCCCACTAAATAGATACTTCTCTTGCACAGGCCAGTGACAAGACATGGAACTTGTCATATGCCGGAAATCCTGCCCAAGTGGAGGGATGTGCCTTGCTGTCTGGCTATGGGACATCCCCATCCTCCCTTGTCAGCACCCCTCCCTGCACATGAAATGTGGATTAAGCAGGACCTGCAGTAGAAATGCACTGGTTGAAGCATGGCAGTGGGAGATGGCTTACTGAGGAGAGCTGCACAGCTTTAGTAGCCTGGGCACGACATCTGTCCTTGCTGCAGAAGACAATCCAAATATTAAAACAAAGAATGCAGACTTAAAAATATGCTTTTCCCAGATACCACCTATCTCAGAAACGATTATTCCTTTAATTGCAGTTTGCATCAACAAATATGAGGTATCAGCTCGGTTTTCCTCACTTCATTTCTTGGCACAGGGTAAACTACAGGGCTTTGTAACTTCCAGGGCATTTTCTCTTCCTTGGCGTTGCAGAGTAAGCAGCGTGCTGCTGATTGAGTTGTCTGAAGTGAAGTTCTGCCCTTATAAACTGCCCTTGCATTCCTCAAAGACATTCAGTGGCTGCACAACGCACCCTGTTATAGCCATACCTGACAACAAAATGACCGAAGGCGAGCACTTGTCAAAAAGAGATGTGGTCATATAAACAAACCACAGGTTCTGTCTGAAGTATACATCTCTGGGAAAAAGCTCCCTTTTTGTGCAAGACGTTTCGAAGGAGTCTTTAAGTAGCAGTGTCTTCACCATCTGCATTGGGAGGCTCTGAACTCCAGATGTTGCCACAGGATACAGGATCCCTTTGCCCAACTACAAGCTTCTGCACCTAGTAAATCGCAACTTTCTCCTTAAAAACAGCAGGGAGTTTTGCAACGTACAGATTACATTGCATTTCCTGCCAAAAATACAGACTTTAAGCTAAGTCTCAAAAGCCAGTCCTCTGCATATACTCTCCTTACCTTTTTTCAGCACCTATTTTATCTTTTCTTAGCGTTCTGAGTTTTCACCTGAATGCATTTTGATTATCTTAATAAAAGGCAGTTTAAATAAATGGTCCTGCTTCATCCATTTCTATGGTATCCATCAGGGGGGATCAATAAATGAAGCAAGTCTTACTAGAAAGAAGGAGGCCAAGGAAAAAAATGTAGGTGAGTTCTGTAGTATCATTCACTCAGATAATGGTAGTCTGCAGTAATGTAAGCAAGAACAACAGTATCGACTTGTAATCCATTATGAACCAAGGTGTTAGCTTTGTTGCACGGTCTTGTTTTCATTTTTGAAGACTTTCCGGTGGCTTTTAGTACTTTACATCTTCATTAAGGATTTTAAAAGCAAAGATCTTTGCTTACATTTAAAATACTTTCCCAGTGCTGTGATGAAGCACAGACACTTGCTAATGGATTTCTGAATGCCATTTTCATTATAATATTTTTATAAGACCCCTCTCTTCCTCTATTATTACATTTGCTTTTGTAAAATTGTTGAGACTGCTCATCATGTACTTTAGGTCCTTTAAATATTGTTCCTGTTTACCATTATGGGAGAGAGTTGGTGTTTTATTTATATAAGGATAAAGCCATAATCCAGTTTGTGTTTGGCAGCTAAGTGCGTTTATGCAGCACCTACATTTATTCCCAGGATGGATAATAGGCCATCCTCCTTCAGTATGAATCAGTCATGCAGTTAACTTTGAACTATATACACGTAATAGTGGCTGAAGCATCAGTCAATGCAGTCTTTATATTTGTAAGTGTCCAGGGATTCCATAATGCCATAAAAGTAAACTCGGCTGCATCGGATAAGTGGTGTTATTTAGGGGAGATGAAATATCGACAGCTTGACCATCTCAAGCATGACTGCGTAGTCTGTCTGTGAGTAAAGGAGGATGAAGTGCCCCAGTGTCCCTGTCCACGTAGAGACTCCTGCAAAGCTGGCTCCCATCTGGAGCAGCTGCGGATGGCTACGCAGACGCAGTTGTCTTCGTGAAGGCAGTTTTGGGTCACTCCCTGTCCCCAGGTGGGAAGGTCTCACGCTCAGTCCTCGCTGCCGGTCTGGAGGCCTTGGTAGAGAAACTGCCCTTTATATAACGAATCAGACTATAGGCCTGACTCCAGCCCAGCAAGACTCCACCAGCCCAAAAGACTTTCCTGGGGCTGCTTTGCTCCAGCCCCTTTAGGCAGCCCTGCAGCTCACGGGGTCAGGGCTGAGTGCCCAAACCTCCCTGACTCACACAATGGCCAGGAGATGGGAACAACTCCTCCATCACTGCTGGTGGCTTGGCAAGCAGATGTTTGAGTTCTTGCTGGCTCCTCCAAGGTGTCCACCACCCCCCTCTTCATGTGAAAACACAGTGGTAGATTCTTTCTCGATCCATATCAGAACAAAGTGGGAAGGCCATCGTTCTGGTTATAACACTAATACTTCAGCAGCAGGTTCTCTGTCACCGTCCTCTATTGTAGTCATTTTTCCTGATTTAATTTTGTGTAAAGGAAAGCTGAGTTTTGTTCCCTGGATGTAGTTATCCAAGTTTACGTCAATAGAAATGCACTTGCACCTTAAGTAAGAACAATCTAAATTGTATGTGGCTCCAGGCTGCCCAGAATAGCAAGCAACCCTATGAAGAGCGACTGTTGTGAATATCAGTAATGTTAAGATACAGAGTGTTATTACAGAGGTTTTGCACTGTATTTTTACTAGTGTTTTTCAGTTCTTCTTGCCCTAGTATGTCAACAAGCTGACTTAGTGGCTCAGGATTTGCTCCAATGTGTAGAAGTCAAGGAAAGAAAAGCAACTCTTGAGCTTGAGGAGTGCTGTATTCTGCCTTAATGCATCTTTTAACTGATCTGTCAGAAATATTTCAGACCTATTAATCCTGAAAATCTTCTTTCACTTCATCTGTATGATTTGTGCTGATAGCTCTCCTCTCCTGGAGCAATGATAACAATGCTTTATAGAATTCCTGCATAGTTAAAAGCACATGCTACCCTTCTGAGTGTGACGAATCCCACATGTTGAATGTGCTAAAGCAAGGACAAAAGGCCCAGAGCCTTGAGCCCAAGGGATGTTAATACACGAAAGGAGACGGAAAAACAGCAACCGAGACTGTCTAATGGCAGCACTGGTAGCGCTTCCTTTCTGCCAGTCTCTGCTTGCATCACCTATTGAAGTTGAATCTTTTTTTTGGGGGAGGGGGGGGGTTGGGGGTGGAGAGGCTTAACTGGTGTACTGTGTCCTGGAGTTTTTATGTCAGCTAGAATGATGAGCGTAGAGTTCAGCTAGAGCTGGTTAGGTGCCATTGCAATGCAAATAATCTATAACTGAATACAACCCTGAGCAATTCCAGGTGGGGAATCCCTGTCCCATCTCCAAAGGGTGAGTGGTGGGCACCGTGAGTGGAGTGAACCTGGAGGGACCTGGAAAATACCTGATGATCGCAATGTTTTCAATCTGCTGAGCAGGTGACAGAAATCAAGAGGGCAGAAAGGCAGGGGGAGACAAAGTACACACTGGAAAGCTGATTCTTCCTGTGCTAAATATTGCCCACCTAGTTGAACTCTGATTCCTATTGTGATCTGATCTGGCCTTTCGTTTGTTTGATCTTTCCCCCACTTCCCTTCTTCATACACATCTGTCCAACTTGGACTACTTGACAGTTTTAAGTCACCTTGAACGTGGTGTAGTCCCACTGAGGCAGCCGGATTCATCCTAGACGTCAGAGAACTGGAAAGTGCTGGGTATTTTGAAGATATTTTCCTCCTGTGTTCTTGATGGGATGACGATTTTCTGATGTTTGACAAAAGCCAGTTGGTTCTTCAACTCTAATTCAAGGTGAAGACACGTTTCAGAAGCATTACTGAGATATTAACTAACCAGACCAGAGACAAAGACAGCAGAGCACTAGAAACAGCAGAGCTGGAAAATTTATATTTACTGAAAGCGTGGCTGGCTTTTAGTAGCTCTGGATGGGCGGGAATGGATTCTGGTGAGACAGCATAAGAGAGGAGATTGAAATTCAAAGTGCTCATTTTTAGGTTGCCAACTCAGATGGGCTCAAGATTTATTTGCTGATGTGAATAGCTTCTAGAAAGAGACAGAAATGTATTAGCATCTGGTAGCACTGGTAAATTGCATAAACGAGTGGTGGGTGGAACAATTTATAGTGGTTTTTGACTACAATCCGTTGTTCTTCAGCAGAAATAGTAAGAATAGAGACTAAATCACCATCGGTGCACACCAAGGACTTTATCAGATCTGGATGGGCTTGAGACTCATTACTAACTCTGATGCTTACACCAGAGTCAGAACTGGAGGAGACTGCATGGACCCGCGGTGCCAGCTCTCACCAGACAGACAGTGATTCCGACCTCTGCAAGCCACCCTCGTCTCCAGACTCCTGCCAACGGATTTGATCTGAGGATCTGTCCTTACTTCCATGAAATCTAGCTGGGTTCCTTTGTAAAAGTCAAATGCCATTTATGACAAGGTAGAACAGGCTGTTCAGATGAGCTAGGCAAGCTGGACCGTGTCCCACGCAATACACAATTGCCTGTGTTTTTTACTAACGACACCAGAATGCCTTCTTTACCAGTTTAATAAGCACATGTTAGTTAAAAAGATATAATTTTCAAGGCACTGTAGGAAGTAAAAATGTAAAAGTATTTTTTTTTGCCAAGCATTTGTTCCAAATAAATCTGCTGTTCAACAAAGACTGCCTGTTCTTGGCTCTTCTGCTGCCTCCAGAGTGGCTCGGAGGCGTGCGTAGGTGTTTGGCGGAGGGGAGAGAGGGATCTTCAATAGCTGGGGTAGCCATAGCTCAGTTGCTTTGGTGTGGGGACCCAGAGCTGGGATGGAAGTGTTGGTGTGACATTTTTGCTACAAAGCCGTGCTATACCTATTTCAGCAGCTAGTCTGTAAACATCGTGGAGCTGGTGGTATTGCACAAACCGTAGGGATGGCTCTCCTGCCTCAGCAGTCTCACATGAGCAGTGCCATAAGCATGGGCGACCTGGTTTCAGTGACAACAGAGAACGAAGCGGCTCCGTATCTTCCTCTCTCTGGAGGGGATGGAGCTGCTCAGACTTGTAGCTGTAATCCTGTCATGAGACAGGAATGCATGTTACAGCAGCCCGGGCTAATAGCGGGGTTAACGTCCCTTTTGTGGCATTCCCTTTTTCCTTCCTTCCTCCCGCACCTCCCGCTGCAAATTCCTGCTCCAGCGAAGAATTGTCAAGATTAGAGCCTTTGTTTGGAGCACTCAGACCTGAGTCTTTTCTTTGCAAATTTGAGTGCCTAACTCACCATCCTCAGAAAGGTACTTATTTTGTGTTTGTCTTACAATACCACCTAGAGGCCTTAGCTGACTTTGGGTTGATAAACACTTGGCTTTTTCTGAAAATTGCAGTCTTTAAGGCTTTTCCTTAACTGGATGCTCCAGAAATGAAAGCCCCAGGAAGATGAGTCACACGAGAGTTGTGGTGTTCTCTTCCCAGCAAACATCAGAGCAGTTTCACCAGTGTTACTGAGCCGTGCAAACTCCTCAGAACAGGGTTTACTTGTTCTGCAGCGGCAACTTTGCAAGTGTTCTGGTCCAGACGTGAGTTACTTAAAAAATAAGAGGGAACGTGGTCGTTGCACTACTCTGGCTACCCGTCCTGTATGGGCCAGAGTCAAAGGTTTTGGGAAGGCAATCTACCTGAGCAACAAGTTTGAGGGTATCTCACTTAAGTATCGGAAAACCTAAATGGGGAATGACGATGTGCTGAAGTGGTGGATCAAGGTGTACAGAAGCAGACGAAGCACTCGTCTAGAGAGTCCTCTTGCAGGGCAGCCAGCAGCAGAAAGTGGGACCGATTCCTGACATACCCTGGGGAAGCCACCTGCTTACCTGACGCTGTGGTGTCAGCGCTTGTATGTAGCTCCGTCACATCAAGGCATCGTGGTGCCACGCTCAGGCTGAAGTGGCTCTGTCAGAAATGAGCTCCCTCCTCATACTTCTTCCTCATGTGTTAGGAAGCAGGACAGGTTTTCTGTAAGCAGCAAGGAATGGTGCTTTCTTCTTCTACCTGTGATTTCTCGAGCTGGCACGCTTTGTTTCGAAAAGCGTGAGAATAACTGTAACACCTGATTTACCCAAACGTCTTGTTTTTAATGCACACACACACACAACTGCTTAGCACCAAGAGGAAAGAAGTTTTTACCTTGCGTCATAAACCCAGGCCCAGAATTAGACCTTAACTCCTCATATTCCAGAAAAAAAATCAACATTCAGTGTAGAAAAATGGAATTGTTAACAAACAATATAAAAGCTCTTAGATAATAAAACCAGTAATCCTAACTTAGAAAAAAAAAATACTCTCTTTGACTGAATGTTGTCTTAACTACCTCCAACAGGCTCTGGTGTTTAGTTGTACATCTTTCAGCTCCTGCAACGAGATGGGCAGGGCTACTGTTAATAACGGCAGTGGAAGGAATAAGATAGGTCCCACAGGGAGAACGGTTATGTGGTCACCCACCAAAGACTGCGTCCTCAAGCATGCACACAAGGTAAAACAAGCCAGGCTTGCTGTGGGATCAAACTTGCAAGTGTTTTACAGTTGGGTAATGCTTCCTGCTGTGTTTCTGGATGCTGTTTCCTAAGTTTTAGCACATTAAAACCTAGGGGGAGGAGGGACAGGAGGCAGGTAGGAATAGTCTTGCGCTTACCCCCAATATGAGTGATCACTGAGGATGAATTTTTCAGAGCTGTTCTCTGGAGGGGCTGGTAGCCAGAGGAAGGGGCTCACTGAGGTATGGATATCCCACTGGAGGTGATGGAGACGCTTTGCCAGTGGGCTCCATCATCAGCTGTGGGGCCAGGGAGGAATCTGATGCTCGGAAATAACGAGATCCACTCCAATTGGGCAATAGGTCCTGGTATTACGGACCCCACTGACTGTCTCTGATCCCCAGGTCACCCGTTTCTCCAGCCGCTCTCCCCTCCTCTTTCCATACTGTCCTCTGTAAGTGACTCTGGGTCCCACCCACTCCATCTCCTCCTCCTCACCACAGCCTCCGTGTATGCCACCTCCTCTTGCCACATCCCCCATCGTCCTTCTGAGGCAATAAGGCTGTCACTGCCGGTCTCCAGGTTGCTCCAGCCGAGGTGGTGCAGAGGCCACCCTCTCCAGCACACCCCTGCCCCGTCTCTCCCAGTCTTCCGCTTTGGTGAACCCAGACTGTGTGGCCAAGAGGTCTCCTGGCCACCACAGGGATACCTGGTGGGGTTTTTAGAGCTGCCACAAGGTGGTGAGGTGCTGCAGCTTCCCAGCCAAGTAGCAATCTGTTCTTCTGTTTGGGTTTTTTTTATTTTTTCCAGTGGCAGCGTAATCACTGAAACAATTCCACAATTTGGCATTAGCCGGAAATTTGCCACTAAATTCTTTAGCCCATATCATTATGTTTTTGGCAATGTTATAAACAAAAGCAAACCAGTCCCTATAATGACGTGAATCTGACACTAGACGTGCTTTACAACTAGTCTGAAACCTTTTACTGTAGGTACAGAAGCATATTGATTCCCACGCATTTGTAAATAAATACATAGTGCTGTATCTTTGTAGGGTGTATCCAAAAATTAGCCAGTTATAGTTTTTTTTTTTAATTGTTCTGTGGTCCTTTAATCACAGAATCACAGAATGGTAGGGGTTGGAAGGGACCTCTGTGGGTCATCTAGTCCAACCCCCCCGCCGAAGCAGGGACACCCAGAGCAGGCTGCACAGGACCTTGTTCAGCCGGGTCTTGAATATCTCCAGAGAAGGAGACTCCACAACCTCCCTGGGCAGCCTGTTCCAGGGCTCCATCACCCTCAGAGGGAAGAAGTTCTTCCTCATCTTCAGACAGAACTTCCTATGCTTCAGTTTGTGCCCATTGCCCCTTGCCCTGTCGCTGGGCACCACTGAAAAGAGTCTGGTCCCATCCTCCTGACACCCACCCTGCAGATATTTATATGGTCCCCTCTCAGCCTTCTCTTCTTCCAGCTGAACAAGTCCAGGTCTCTCAGCCCTTCCTTGCAGGAGAGATGCTCCAGTCCCCTCATCATCCTCGTAGCCCTCCGCTGGACTCTCTCCAGTAGCTCCTCATCTTTCTTGAACTGGGGAGCCCAGAACTGGACACAGTACATCTGATGGGGCCTCACTAGGGCAGTGTAGAGGGGAAGGAGAACCTCCCTCGACCTGCTGGCCACACTCCTCTTTAATGCACCCCAGAATTTGCAGATGGCCTTCTCTAAAGACATGTTCACATACACCACCCACCAACCAAATCTTTTCCAGTGCCTGCAGTCTTTGGCACTACTTATAAGATCATTCACTGAGCAGTTTAAAGACCAGGTTTTGTCAGTTTTCAGTGGCATTTAGCATCAGCGCAGCTCGTTGGTGTCAACACCTTGGGATTGAAGCCTTAAGTGAAAACAACCAAGGAAAGAAACATTATCTCTTCAGTTTCTTTATTTGAAGCGTAACATTTTCAAGATCAAAGCTAACCTATTCTGTGTGAACTCCTCTACAGAATTTCAACCCAGGAATGTGAAAACAGGATTATTATTTTATTTTTTTAAGTATCTCAGCTGGATTTCTGCACATCTTTAAGTGGCGTATACTGCAGAACAGTCTGATCTCCTGCTCTGGCACCTTTTCTCTAACGTTTTGTCGAGCGCTGCTGTTCAGAGCCTGGGATGATTCAGAGTTTAACGCTCGGCCCTTGCCTACAGAGGTGCAGGAGCGGTGGCAAAGGCAGCCGCAGGGAGACGCGGTGTGAGCGCGGCAGTGGGCAGCACGGGCAGCATCATGTCATGGCGGGCAGCGCGGGCAGCAGTGCGGTGCGGTGGGCAGCATCACAACGTGCTACCTGCAAGCGCCAGCCGCTCCGGCGGGCTGCGTGATGCCCAATGCACAGTGACACGCACAAGGGGTGTTGGTTGAATGTCTGATCCCCAGAGCACGCTCACTCGCTCTTCCCAGAGCTGAAATACGGGCTCAGAAATACTGCTTGGGTCACACTTTGCATATGCATTTTCTCTAAGTGTTTTCATCTTATCAAGAGATGCTTTGTATAGCCGATGCAAATTACATATCCATCTTTCTCCAGGAAGAGAAGGCGAAAACAACAAAATAAGGGATTGGGTGTTTGCTTTGGCTCCTAGCACAAAGTGTAAGTGGCTACCATAGCAGTGTGGAGCAGATTTTAACATTAGCTGTTGTTTAGTGATCAGCAACACTGGCAAACGTTGCTGTTTCGCATACAAGGCAGCACGGGGAGCTAACAGAAGTAGGAGATGGAGGCATCTTGGATGATCGCCGTGGAAAGCTCTGCTGTAAAGATCGAGCGAGAGGCTCAGCCTCTTGAGCCTTACTTGTGTGGCGGCTTCTCCAACTCTGCAGAGCAAGGATGTGGCTCAGAGGCCACAGCTACAGGTCTGAACGAGACATGAAGTCAAAAGTATCCAGCACAAATCAGATCATGAGCATCTCATTCGGAGTTCATCTGAAATGCATTTCGGTATGCATTTGGGGGGGAATAACACAAGATGGCTATGCTGAAGGCCGCAGTGGCACTGCTATTTTATTCAGATGAATCTGTGGCTTGCAGAATTTCTCAGCTCCTTTCCACCTTTTATCCTTGAGAATAGTGTTCCAGATGAAATTCTTCATTTGTTAATGCTCATCATTATCTAAATTGCTTTTTGTCTTTCCGTTATTGCTGCCTCTTCTTATAGGTGGCATTCATAGGAACTTCTTCCAGGGAAAGAAAAATGATGATTAACCCCTTGTTTGCCTTTCCATCTTCTCTTGATTTTAATAATACATGAAAGGCAAAAATCTGAGACATCTGTTGTTTCTTTCAGTCTTTTCCACAGAGACATTCGATAGCATTTCAAGCACTCAACTGACAAAATAACTCACATTGTGAGAACACTCTGATTTATTAGATTGTTGCATTGAACTAATTTTGTACAATGTAGTTAATAGTTTTTTCTCTGAGGCTTCACTTTTTTCCATTAAAGCTGTGTTTTCACATAATTTTATGGTATTTTATTACATATGATTGAACATACTCTTGATATTTGGGAAGTGAAGGAAGTGAGTTAAAAGGATGCAATGAATCACCAAAGAGATCTTCTTATCGGACCCAGAGACGTGGTTAACATGTGATTTGCCTTCTACTTTAACTAACAACCCTTCATGTAGAATCAGTATACAAAGAAAAAGCACTGGCAGGGTGAAAATACGACATATACTACTTCTGGTGTTAGAAATAACGAGAAGATGATTTATACTACTTCTGGCGACAAAATACCGTATATATTCTCATCCAAGGAACAGAGCAAACTTCACTTTGTTAAAATGGGGTGAACCAAGAATAATTTTAAAGTGAAGGTCATTACTGAAAACCAATTTTAGTGTGGCAAGCAGGCGTTATACCCCCAATGTCCACTCTAAGGAGTTCTTGCATGTCCTGTTTCGATTGGGAAGGCACAGCAGAGTGGTCCATTGGCTAACACGCTCGGGGGGGGCCTCACTGGTGGGTGCACAGCCTCACAACAACTTCTTGCTGTATATTTTAAATGCCCAAGAAGCATTTAAAGAACTGAGAAGGTACAGGGCAAACCCTGGCTCCAGCTGATCCATGCCACAAGTTCAGTGGGGTGGCCGAGGGCTCGCAGGAATGAGCTGCTCTGCGCAGGCTCCAAGAGCAGGGAGTCCTGTAAAACGTGAACGAAAAATTTGGGCATAATTCAGTCTTGGTAAAACTCCACTGAGAACAGTTTTTTCTCTCTCCTGAAGAGCCCTTTATCAGCTTCTTGGAATTTCTAGTGCAAGATTCATTCCCAACTTCTTTATCTCTGTTTATGGTGTTGCCAGTAACAGCACTTGAGCGAGCTGTAGAAGCTGCCCTGTGGTACAGCAGATCAGCAACACGAAGAGTGTTGCAGAGGATACATTGCTTTGCCACCTGATGATGAACAGTTGGGCAAGTGGGAGAAAGTTTGTCTGACACTTTTACGGAAGTAAATTTCCTTGCTCCTTCGTCCTGTTACTTCAGCCTTGTTGAAGGACTTCCAGAACTCCTGGTTAACTTGGTGAGAATCCTTACGGCAAATTTGAGCTTTGTCTCTGTCCCTAAATTCTTACAAAGAGCCCAGTTTTCTACTAGCATGCATTGATAGAGCTCCACAGCACACAATAATGCCATGGTGATTTTTATCAGCAAAATACCTGGCATAATCATCTTAGTGTAGCAAGTGTGGTCAAGTGGTGTAATGTAATCCAGCACCACCTCAAGAAGGCATGTGACAGCTTTGTTTTGCAAGAAGGGAGTAGAAGGGTTTGTTGGAAGGAGAGCCCAAATACCCTTCAATTCAAGGAACTAGCATCTGACCCTAATTATGTAGCGAAAATGGAGGTAGTGCAAGCACCAGAAAATGGACAAGTCTGCAGCGGGAACAAAAGCATTGGCTGCTGTTGAGCTGTATGCAAAGTTCAGCTGAGAGAGAGAGACAGACAGACAAAGTGGCTTCAGTTAACACAAGTACTTGTTGGAAAGTGTGTTGAGGAAGAAGGGCAATGGGTTATTTCTCATAAGCTGCAAAATTGTTTAATATAAATGAAATGAATTGCCCTCCCTTAGAAATTAATTATGAAGGCAACTTTATAGAGCAGCATAATAAAGATGTAGGCAAAATAACAGTGGCATTGAATTCAAAAGCTATGCATAATGAATAGTCTATTAACATGCCTATGATCAGTACCAAGAGACCTTGACTACTGTATAGTAACATACTTAAGTTTCTAACTAACTGATTTTATTATTTAGTTTAGACATGATGTTAGTTGTTTATCAAAGAACAAGGTCCACAATAGCTCTGTGAGCTCCAAGAATAATTTATCAAGGAATAACTTTTTGTATTCGGTGACACTTCATTAGATTTCAGTGTGTTCTTTCCCTAAGATTTCTCCCATAACAAACATCTGTCCACACTAAAATTTGATTATGTCCATGTTTCATAATGAAATTATGAGCGCAGAGATACTTGATCCTAGATGGCTAAGATTTTTTTTTTTCACCCAATCTGATAGACCATCCCTTCTCCCTAGGGAAAAAAAAGGCTTCTGTGCTATTGTCTTTTATCATCAAGTAACATATTGTAATTTTTTACAGATATCAGAGTAGGGACTATCAAGAGTAAATGCTGTTAAAGTATTTGCAGATGAGAAAAACGCTGACCAGACACTTGTTCATAGATGATTTATGAAATGTCCAGGGTGCTGATAAGACTGTTTGGAGTAATTTCTTTTATAGTGGGGAACATCAAACTCTCTTTCAAGCAGATACGTTCACTTGCAGTCTTACCAGCTCATCTCACCTCTTTGCAGAATACTGTAGAAGAGAGAGCATTTGACCAGAGGCATCAGTACAGGGAGAGTGTCTTTCACAGACTGATTGAGGTTGGAAGGGACATCTGGGGATTATCTTGTCCAACCTCTCTGCTCAAGAAGGGTCACCTAAAGCCGGTTGCCCAGGACCATGTCCAGATGGCTTTTGAGTATCTCCAAGGATGGAGACTCCACAACATCTCTGGGCAACCAGTGCCAGTGCTTGGTCACCCTCATAGTGAAAAAGTGTTTCCTGATGTTCAGAGGCAACCTCCCGTTTTCCAGTTTGTGCCTGTTGCCTCTTGTCTGGTCACTAGGCACCACTGGAAGGAGTCTGGCTCCGTCCTCTTTGCACTCTCCCTTCAGGTATGTATACACGTTGATGAGACCTCTCCCTCAGCCTTCTCTTCTCCTGGCTGAACAGTCCCAGCTCTCCCAGCCTTCCCTCATGTGTGAGATGCTCCAGTCCCTTAATCGCCTCAGATGTCCTTTGCTGAACATTCTTTTATATGTAAAAAAAAATACTTTAACATTAAAGAATCAATAATTGATTGTTAATATTACACATCTTTTTTTTCCATCTGACCAAGGGAATTAATTTGGGAACTATAAGAGGGACTGCCAGCTCTTGGGCTGCAGACCTGTTGCTGGCAGAACTACTGCAGAGTCTGTGTTTTTAATTATGCAGGTCACTGGTGTAACATCTACAGCAAAAGAATGTGTTATAACTGCTTTAAAGAAGTGATATGGTGCCTTAGCCAGTGGCCTTTTCCTTCCCTCAAACCGGACAAAACAACTCTCAGATACTCTGAGTGAACACAGTAATGTAGTTCTAAAGAAGAAACAGGACACACAAAAATGTCTCTTGCAAGGACATTCCCCTTCAAACCCTCTTCTCTGCTCTGGCAGCCCATTTGACCCAAAGAGCTACAGAATAGACCCGAGCAGAACTCCAGGGGAGCACATACAAGCCACTGCAACAACTGGTGAAGCACGGCCTCCCCAGCGTTATACTGGTGAAACAGGGTCCCCCACCTTAGGACAGAGGTCCTGAGAGTGACTCAATTTCTAGCTTTCCAAGAGTGTGATACTTGTCTCTGTGTGGCTGGAAGCAAAGGAGATCTCATATTTTGCTTGTAGGAACATAGTGAGTCACTCCTGAGCTATTTGTTATCTCTAAACATGTGTCCTTGCACGTGTTGGCAGGTGTTCGCATCTCAGCGGGCGAATCCCACCACCTGTCTGTGCTTGCAGACAGAGGCAGCACCTATTTCAACCAAATTATACGAGGTGAGCATCCATAAAGTACGACGCACTGCTATGAAGGGCGGGTGGGTATAATTTGCCTAGTTATATTTTATAGTTGCAAATTTAATATGCAGGGTTGTTAATTACGGTATAATTAGAGCATTTAAAAATGCCATGATAAATACTTTGCCTTCTTCTGATTTATCCTCCAATCAGTTTGTGCCGTTTTTTGTGCAGATAGACATGTTTGCCATCCTAGATGGGGACAACTAGCAAAGATCATGCCAGTGTCTCTAATCAAATGGCAAAGTTTTTCAAATGAATCCGTATTATCTGGGTTTTTTATTTTTAATCATACTTCTACTCCAGTTTGAATGTGTGTTGATTAGTTAGTTGTCATCTTAGGGAAACAAGAAGTGCTTATATTTACCCAGATATATTATGCTAGCAATTATTCAGCACTGATTGGTTTGATGGAAAAATATATATTACCTCAGCAGATAAGCTGCTTAGTCTTATTCATTGTGCTAATTATATACTCGAATAGTTATTGCCATTTCATTTTTTTGTGGAGTTTATTAATAGTTGTTTATCTGTGCAGTGATTATGTAGTTTATTCTTCCTTGGCCCCTCCTTCCCCCTCCTAATATGTCTGCTCTGAAAGTGGTAAACATCTGGCTGTAGTCACGCCCTGAGGGTAACTTCAGCCTGTAGTCATGCTTGTTTCCACAAGGCAGCTTTCCTCAACAGGAGGATGATGAATCCTCAAGAGTCACTTTAGGCTTTGCAGGGACTGATGGATGCCACTGCTTCAGAAGAGAACACCCTTCTCTCCCAGCCAGAGGAGGTCCACTGCTCCCTTCTTTGCCGTTTGTTGTTGGAGATGCTGCGGTTTTATGCACGTACGAGAGGTGAGATTGTCTCCATTAAAAGGTCTGAGTAACTTTTAGCCCAAATAAGGAATACGAATATGCACATTCTAGCACGGGTAACAACTATGTCAAATTTCTGACTGTAGTACCTATTTGATAAATTATCATACTCTTCAATTCTGCATGTACAATTATGTGCAGTGCTCTGCTAAATAGCTAATTTATGAGAAAAAAATATGTTCTATAAAGATGAATAGACAAGGTTCACAATCTACTGTCTCTAGATGATTCCAAGCCAAAATCATTCATTCACATGATAACCGATTCCAATCTCTACCTCTTCACTGTAGATTCTATGAATTTAGGAGTTATGTGAATAATCACTAGCATTTGCTTCAGTTTGTTACTCTGTGATATTTTCAACTTGCAAAGCCCATCTGTGTAAATACTCGTCAAAGTCCCATCCAAGAGGAGAACAGGCATAAAGCACATTCTCAACCATGAAAAAAAATTGTAAAAACGATATGCAAGCTAATTTTTAGTAAGATTCTGAACAGGTACAACAGTCTGAGTTACACATACATGTTGGGAACTGTTCATTTTCATCAGCTTCAAGCATTAGTGAAAACAACAGGAGGTGTCCAATATCTCACTAAGATCTATCCCAAGGGAAGACAAAAAAAGTTAGACCTCTCAGTATTTTCCTTTATCTTCCATTTTCTATATAATTATCCTATTTTATAAGGCTGTTGGCTACTGTGAAATTGAGAATACCAGCCAGATTCTCATCCATTGCAGCTCTGAGTTCTTTGTCATTTATTTTTCTCTTACTGTTTGATACAGCCCCAACTGCATGGTTCCCTTCGTGCTGTCTGCTATGAATACCTTTTCCTATTCACCTCAGCATCTATTCCTGTAGGCATTACAAAGAATGTCTCTGGAGTAGAGGATACACTGAAAACAATTATTCCTTTAATTTTTGCTATTTTAGTAGCTCCTTAAAACTATGAACATTATTCTTGTTCCACCCTGTGGCCTGGGTATTAGACTGCAGATATGTTTTGATGTGGACGGATGTGATTTTCTAAGAATCTCTCACAAGACTGAAGCCACTCTAATACCAAATATTGATCTTATGCAAATTCTAAATGCTTTATTGTGCTTTTTTCCTCCTTTAGCTTTTGTTCATCTTTATCATGTTTGTAAGGATACTGGAAACCTCTGGCCATAAAAAGTGCAGGAATACTATGTAAGTTTTAAAAAGTAAACAAATATTTGTATCGTTTGTCTGCACACAGCTTAAAGAGAGGCAGTCCTAGTGAAAAGAGACACATGTATATATACTAAACAAGTACTCAGTAGGAACTCATTAGTAAAAAGCTGCAGTTGGCAAAAATGAACATTTGGAAAAATTCCAAGAGATGGTGAGCAAATGCCTCCTGAAAAATTACCAAAAAATGATAGCAGCAGGAAGAAGTGATGAGGGATGAGGGTCCCAAACTACCTTGTGATTTGGAGAATTCATGTACGAGCACAAAATGAATTGCCTTTCTGGGAATGGCATCATCATTTCAAAAGCACCCAGCTCTTTGGCACTGCCCCTCCTGTTCTCTCTGGATATGAATCTGAGACCTGCTCTGTTCTTAGGGTCAGGGACAGGCTTGTGACCAGTCTGTCTGCAAGAGTTTGAGGGTATCTTGCTTATCACCTGATCTTTCACTTGCCCATTGGCACCAACTGCCCTTCTGGAAATCCTGCCGAAGAACCGACTGCACGAGTGGCTGCGTGGTGCAGGCAGCTGCTGAGGGGCAGTGCACAGAGCCAGAGAGCCAAACGGCAGCACAGCAGCCACGTTTTGTTTCGAAGATGACACCTGGGGACACTGCCTCGGACACTGCGCCTAGGGCATGACCCTTCACTTATCGGTGCCTCTCTCCATCCCCTCCAGGAGCTGCGGAGCCGTGGCCATACCCTGCTTCCATGGGTGAGCCTACACAGCCCTGTCCACGGCTCAGGAGCAGCAGATGCAAAGCATAAATCTGTCCTGCTGCAAGGAGAATAACAGCATCAAAGGCATTTGAACAAATGTGTCAGAGTGTTATTTCCAGTAAAGCTTATAAACATAATCATCTGTGAACAACGGGGTGGGAGCAGAGATACAGGAAGACTGAATCATCCCTCAAAACACAGGGCTTGGCAAACCCTTCCAAGTATCTGGTTTGCATTCCTATGCTGAGAGACGCCATAGGGAAGGGGTATTGCCATTCAGCTCTGGTTTTCTCTCCTATCCCTCTTAGAGCTTAGGGAGAGTCCATCACCAGCTCCTGGGTATGTGTGGACCTGCCTGGAGGTATGAAGTTGCCCATGAAGAGTTGGAAAGAGGGCATGGGAGACCTCTTTGTGAAGTTAGCCTTGGTGTGGACGACGGGAACTGGAGGCAAAGTGGTACATTTGCTCTCAGTCCTGTCAACCAAACGGATTGTCAGAAGGGCAGACCCTCACAGGTCACCTAGACCTGTCAGAAAGTTCTGAAGATGTCACCTTCCCTCTTCTTTGTAGCCTGTTCCAGTGCTTCCACTAATAAAACCTTTATTAATACCTAACCTGTCTCCCCTCTTCCAGTTTAAACCCTGTATTAACTCTCCAACTCCATGGTTACTGAGGACAGCTTGTTAACAATTTTGTAACAGTCCTTAAGTGATATCAAGACCTTCATTATTCTTTCCCTGGGCTTTCCCTACAGGAAATGATCCCCCCAAACACACCCTTTTTCCTTCTCACGGGCCCAGGTTACACTTAGAGCTGATCGCTCTCGTCGCAGGCTCCCTGCAGCCTCTCCCTGACAGGTCTGTGTTTCTGTTTGATGCCTGGCAGTAGGAGCTGGCATGCTGCTCTGCCTGATGTCTCACCAGAGTCAAGCACAGCAGGAAGAAACCACAGTGCATCTTGCGTATTTCGTCATATTCCAGCTTTCGTCTTTTTTCACAGCCACGTATTACCTAAATTTACTCAAACTTCCAGAAATGATGCACTTCTTTTACTGATGCATTTGGTTATCACTGTTTCTATGTAGCACAACAGACCACTGTGTAGAATGATACGCAGCTTAAATCCCTGCTCTACTTGGGCAAGAGCTGAATGCCAGTCCCACTTTCTGCAGTGCTTCTAGCCTTCCCCATCACTTCTTTCTTCCACTTTCCTACCAAGTATAATTTGTGATTCTCAAAACTTTGCAGAGTCTGTGACAAAGCTATTCCTGGTCTTGGGTGAACAGGCACATACTGGTGGAACCTAAAGATATGGCGAATCCATCTGAATTTTCATCTCCGAAAGGACATGGATTATCCATGACATGTCATGTCCAACAGAAAGTGACTCCGTCCTTGATTTTTTTCCTAACATTGGTACTGTCTGTGTACTAGATGAGTTTTCAGACACCTTTAGTCTTAGCTTTCCCATTTAACAAAGAAGAAATGGTATCCTTGAAATGTTAGCACTAGAAACTGGTTATGTATGTTCAAAGTACAACGTTGCTTTTGTTCGATAGAGGAAGCGACTGCTACCCAGTCCCTATTCAAACCTTGTAAAATCCTGTGTCGGATGCTTGCATTGCCTGCTCAGGCCTTTTATGATCTTTGTGGTTTACAGCATTGGTTATCAAATCACAATGTAGACATTATATTACTTAGACATAGGCAATCTTACTAGATCTTACTTAAAATAACCCTGCAACAACGAATTAGTGACCCAGGGAAACATTTCTGGGGATGCTAAATCCTTAGAGCACAGGGGGATCCATTAGCAAATTCAGTAATGGAGTTAATTATTCTGTTGTCTGCTAACTTAGAAAAAGAAAAGCAACACTTCAGTAACAATTGGTTGATACCTTTGAGCAACAACGTTGCAGTGGCACCCATCCTAATATTGCAGCCAAGAGAGTCTGCAACAGGACATCCGTGTTTTAAATGCTTACTTCTCAAGGTACTGTAACTTGATGTAGGTCTAAGTGAATAATGACAATACGAACAATGCTGAAGCTGCAATATAGAAATTATGGAAGGGAATTCTTTTGATGGAGCTGTAATACTGTAATTTGAATAAATAGGTAAAATTATGGAAGAATCGGCTTACTGTCTCTGCAATATCAAAGAGATTTTATGCCCTGTTCTGGCTGCACACAACAGACAGAGCGTTGTTGCAAGGTGAAGATGTCTGGTGTCTTGGCACAGTGCAGGGGTAAGAAACCCTATGACAACTCTTTTGGAAATTTTGCTGGTGTGCTGTATGAAAGAAAGTGGTTTGGACACGGAGGGGGGTGATATGAGCAACGGGAAGGGGGTTTGGAGTGAGACCTGTGGCTGAAGGAAAGCCACCGGGCAGCCCAAGAAAGGACGCTAAAAAGCAAAACACCGGTAAAACTGCTCTGACTTAAAGTGGGGGCTATTCAAAACCCAGGTCAGCCCAGAACTCTAAGGACCTAAATAGGTCCTCTGTGTTCCTTCAGATGGAGGCATTTATTGATGTGTGACTTTATTTGTAGTTTTTACGTTCAGCTTCTGGTTACAGACACAGATTCTGGCTGACTCTTTTCCACTAGGCTGAAAAGCCCTCAAGTATTGAGTATTTTCTCCTGTCATCAATCAAATAATACGTTTCCTTTTTGTTCAATTAAAGAAATCAAGGGTTCGAGGTCTCTCATTGCAAAGAACTCTCCTCAAACCTTAGGTAATTTTTTTTTCTCTTGTGCTTTATCCATAAATGTCTCTGTACCATCTTTTGAAGAACGGGATACAGTAACATTATTTTGGCCTTGTCAATGTCAGAGAAGACAATCTTTCCCTGCTGTCAGTGCACATCCCATTCTTTTGCTGCAGCACCTCACTGGCAGCACATATGTAATTACTTGCACGCTTTGCCTCCCACTTTCTCTGCTAAGCCTTCGTTTTCCAAGATAATTTCCCATTCTTCACATACGACTCCACCTCTAGGAGCATGAATTTATAACTTTGCATTTGGTATAGTTCAATCGTTTTGTGCTGACTAGTTCAAAATAAGCTGACTAGCTTATGAACTTCCCTGCATGGCCCCCTTTGCCTTACATGAGCCTACCACGCTGATGAGACACCAGTGGAGCTCACATGGACCTCCCGGCTCCTTTCCAGCATGCTACACGTACTCTGTCCAGTTCTGGGCTCCCCACTTCAAGAAAGATGAGGAGCTACTGGAGAGAGTCCAGCGGAGGGCTACGAGGATGGTGAGGGGACAGGAACATCTCTCCTATGAGGAAAGGCTGAGGGAGCTGGGATTGTTCAGCCTGGAGAAGAGAAGGCTGCGAGGGGACCTAATAAATGCTTATAAATATCTGAAGGGTGGGTGTCAGGAGGATGGGGCCAAACTCTTTTCAGTCGTGCCCAGCGACAGGGCAAGGGGCAACGGGTACAAACTGAAGCAGAGGAAGTTCCGTCTGAACATGAGGAAGAACTTCTTCACTCTGAGGGTGACGGAGCACTGGAACAGGCTGCCCAGGGAGTTTGTGGAGTCTCCTTCCCTGGAGATATTCAAGACCTGGCTGGACAAGGTCCTGTGCAGCCTGCTGTAGGTGACCCTGCTTCAGCAGGGGGGTTGGACTAGATGACCCACAGAGGTCCCTTCCAACCCTGAACAGTCTGTGATTCTGTGATCAACCACCTCTAGGACAGCTAACGCCGTAAAGCATCAAGATGGAGTCTCTTCACATTTTAAAGGTTTACTAGGTCAAGACGGGAAGAGTAGAGGATGCAGTCTGGGGGGAAGGAGGCAGGAGGACTGCGCAACTCTGTAGCAAGGTCTTTTTCCTTCCCAGATATTTCTAACTAACGGTGCCACCCCTGTGGCAACGCTGTGTTTTCTGACCTGCCTGCCACGGTGCTTGCCAAAGAAGGAGGGAGAGAGGGAGAGAGGCGTACGCATTGTACCTCTGCATGTGCCAATCTGCAGATAGCCGCCGCTCAGCCGACCGCTGCGGAAACTCAGCAGAAAACAGAGGCAGAAACAAAATCCGTGGTGCAATCAGCGTCACCCTCGGGATCAGCCGGGCCAGGCAGCCATTTGAAGGCAGAGACCACCCTCCTTTTTCACACCGAGATCACCAGAGAAGAGTGGGGAGAAGAACCGCGTTCTTTGCGGGGTCCCTGTCCAAGCCGTCCGCCATCTCGTTCCTTCAACACCAGGATCCAGCGCCGGGCACGGGAGCTGCCACGCCGTTGTTTCCCTTGGATCCCTACACACAGAAACCTCAATTCTTTTCTTTTTTTTTTTTAAAAACCTTTTCGTTCTTTTCGTTCCACCGCTCACCCAGCAGCTCCACGCCGTCCCACCACCCCCCCGGGCAGCGTACGGTTCGCGGGTGGGAAGCCGCCCCACGCCAACCACGCAGAAGGACTCATCGCAAGCAGGGAGCGCTGAGGGAGGGCTCCGCTTCCCGGGGGAGACCCCTGCCCGGGTGCTCCAGGCCTGTCCGAAGGCAGGGGTCACGCCGGGGGTTACGAGCCCGCCCGTCTCCCCCGGCCGGCGGCCCGCGGGTGGGTTTCTTCCCGCCGAACCCCTCGCTCGGAAGCAGAGCGGCCCGGGGGGGCGAGGCGCGGCGCCGCCCGGCCCGGGGAGCGGGCAGGCCCCGGCCGCAGCCCCGGCGGCAGCCCCGGGGCCCGCGGGCCGAGGTGCCGCCGCGCCCGCGCCCTCGCACATGCTCACTGGGGCGCCGCGGGAGTTCTGGGCATGTGCAGAGCGGGCCGGGCCGCTCGCCGCGCCCGCCGCGCCCCGGGGCTCCGGCCGCCGCCGCCCGCCCGCTGCCGGGTGGAGCCGCGCTAGGCGGGCGGAGCGGGGCAGCCGCTGGCCGGCGGCGGGGCAGGATGAACAGCTCCGACGAGGAGAAGCAGCTGGAGCTCCTCGCCAGCCTGAAGGACCAAGGTAGCGGCGGGCGGTGCCGGAGGGAGCGGCTCCCCCCCCTCCTCGGCGGGCCCGGGCTCGGGAGCGGGGCGGCGTGAGGGGACGGGGCGCGGCGGAGCGGGCGCGGCCTGCTCCGGGGGGGGGGGGGGGGCTGCGGCCCGGCGATCAGGCCCCCTCTCCTCTCCTTCCCAAGCCCCTTTTTCTGAGAAATAACAACAAAAAGAAGGCTTCATAAACGGGGGGAGTGAAAGGCGTTGGCTGCCGCCTTGCCCTGGGTGCCTCGCCTCGGCTGAAGCCGGGCGTCGCAGCGGGCGATGGCGGGTCGGGCTGAGGGCGGGAGGCCGAGGCCCCGCAGCACGGGGGCTGTCGCTCCCGCCAAGCCCAGATCTCCCAGCCCGGCGCTGCTGGTGGGCGCCCGGCCCACGGCTGGCGTTGGTACCGGTGAGCCCCGGTGTCTGTCCGCCTCCCGGGGGGGGACAGTCCGTCTGCCTCGGTGTCCCTGCAGGGCTGAGCAACGTGTGGAGGGCCTGGCTGCGCCTAACCTGGCATCACGTCCCAACGCCCGCTGTCCTGGATCCGGTGCTAACCCACCCCCGCCAAGCAGCCTCCGTCGCGCTCCCCGTCAGCCTGCAAACTTCCCGACGGTGGCTCGGGGCTCGCCCCGCTGTGCCCCGAGTTGCTGTGCGCCCTTTGTACTCCCAGTGTAGGTGAAAGGAAGCGCTTGTCCTGGGCTGGCTTGGTTCCCGGCGTGCGTCGCTCTTGGTGCTTTTGTAGGAAAGTCCGGTACTTCAGCTCTGTAGATACTCAGCTCCGTGAGCGCATAGTTTGGCTCAGAAACTAAAACATTGTCATGGTTCATCTTCTGTGAGAAGTGGTGTGGAAAAAA
This sequence comes from Opisthocomus hoazin, assembly GCF_030867145.1. Classification (NCBI taxonomy): domain Eukaryota; kingdom Metazoa; phylum Chordata; class Aves; order Opisthocomiformes; family Opisthocomidae; genus Opisthocomus; species Opisthocomus hoazin. The sequence continues at coordinate 72,608,874 of NC_134419.1, read as the reverse complement.
ACTTGGCTGCTCAAAAGGCGGCCCATTTTTTAACTTCCCCGGTCAGTCTGTTCCCTGAACCAGGTGGGTCCAGCGAAGTTTCTGCCTTGGATAAGCAGGTAGGCAACACGTGAAGAACCAGTGTTCCCAGCTGTTTGGATTGTGGACGTCTGCTCGTGAGCATGCGTCAAGTGAGTGGCGTGCCTCCTGTCTCACAGCTTCACGCGCAGTAGGTGCGGAGTACGAGCGCTGGAATTCACAGCCGGTACTTCCCACAGCTGCCTTCTCCTGGTGTCCCAGGAGCCTGGGAGGAGCTGTTGGGAAAGGACCTGTTGGACAAAGTTGTGTAAAAGAGTGAAGTTAGGCAGGGGTGATCAAAGCCCCTTTTTCTGTCATCCGTTCTGACCATAAATGTACTCAGTCAGCTTTGCTGTATACCAGATGCTTTTCTTAACCAGATTTCAGTTGGGTATTTATGCACTATTTATGACCTGCTTTGGCACTTTTTTTGGTTGTTCCCATACACTTAGTATAGTAAATGCATGATTACCAGCTGCACTGGGTAGATTCGGACTTACACGTATTTCAGTGGCTGTGATATTCAGGACAATCTGATAGCTGTGTGTTTTGATAGTACGGGACCAAGGAACAAGGCTAAAAATCTGTCTTTTTGCTGACTGACTGCTTTCTCCCCAGTACTGTTGGCTCCAGAGGATTTGTCTGTGCCGAAAGGACAGTTGCTAAAACATCAATAATCAGTTGCAGAAAACGCAAATTTGGGTTATTCTTTAGAGAAATCCTAGCCTCTTGGAATTGGTTAGATTGGGGCTTCAGTTCCGATGTCTGAAAGTCATTTTCTCCAGTAGGCTGGAGTGTCCTTCAGTGCCTGATGAAAGTTTACGGGAGTGCAGGATTAGTTCCAGGGAAAGATGCTGTAACTTGCGGATGGGCTGTCCCAGATCCACTTAGGCTGTTGAAATAGAAACTATACTCAGCAGACCCTGTCCTGTAAGGCACTGTTCTTGGTGGAGGTTTGTCCCCGGACGTAGGAGTTGTAGTATCTTGTTGTGAGGCTAACAAATATTTTTGTGATTGTGTGACTGGTGAGAAAGTTGTTTTTTGTGGGCGAAAAGCTACCCAGTGGAAAACTTTTGAAAATACTCTTCTATGTGCTGTTTTTCATCTAAAACAATGCAAAATTATGGTAGCACACCGTAGTTAAATGATGTTAACTGACAAGTCTGAGGAGCCCAAAGTAAAGAGTTGAAGTGCTGAGAGGGTAATGAGATGCATAAAATTATCCTAACAGAAATGACCTAAATATTGTTACTGTACGTAGGTAAATTTGCTTCCTCTTTCTGTATTGTAAGTTGGAGTATATAGGTTGCCCTCCATTCTTATTTATGAGAAAACAAGATTATTGGAGATATTAACATCTTTCCTCAAGCAATTTTAGGATGCTCTGTTAAACAGAAGGAGAATTTCTTCATTACTGCTTCTGAGTGTAGATAAACAGTATTACTTTGGAAGTAAACGCAGCTGATGGAAGGGTCTACTGTCTATGAATATTGGGGGTAATGAGCGTACATACTTCTCAGGAGCCCTGTCTTTACTGCATTCAAAGTGGCATATGGCTTCAGATTACTGTCACGTTCAGGTCTGTAGTCAGATTTCTGAAAAACGCTCTCTGTTTTGAAGGGATTTCAGAGAATGTTCATTCAGTAGCCCTTGTTTGGTTTCTCTTTCAGGGTGTGTTTTTCTAGTCTTGAGAAACTTGTCTGGCACCAGGTAACTAAACTGGCTGAGAACTGATGCGAGAGGTAGAGGGGAAGGCAATCGGCAGCGTGCATGACTGATTGCTGTCACGTTTCAGCTACTGCTGGTACTCTCCCTAAGCAAGGTCGGTGGATTGAACCTGAGGCAGGTGTTTCATAGCTGCCTGCTCAATTCTCGATGGCAGCTGTGATGCTGACTGGTGTCTGGGCAAATTCACTTGGCTGTTTGGCAGAGCTCGGAACAGCGACAAGGACACTGAAGCTGTCTGTGTGCAGGATATGCTTATCTTTCACCCCTGCTGAATTTTCCAAGTCCTGTGTGTTAGACTCAGATACCTGATACTGATCATTCTTTAGCTTGCTCCATTACCAAGTTTAAGGTGAGCATCATGAAGAAACATGATCTCTGTATTGATGATGTTTAGGTCTTAATAGTATTTGAGTTTTAATCCTATGAATAGCTTTCTGAGGTGGCTTGGTTAGATAAAGCAGATCCGCTATAAATATTAGTATTATCTAACTGTGCTCTAAGTGATGTTGCCAGCAGTGCATGTTTCTGTTCAACTGACCCTTATAATTCCTGTGAGTGAGACTTAAAATTGAAACAAAACTACATCAAGTGGGCAAAACCTTGTGTTAGTAATGGTTGGCAGTAGAACCTGGGGAACCATAGCAAGCTGACTAACAGCTGCATTGTACCAGCCGTTGGTTACCTGCCTGGAAGATTGCCTTGTTTGCCTTTGGTTTTATTGACACTGCTAGTACTTTGCCCTCAAAGACAGAATCATCTTCCGCTGTGGTCACATCTTTGTTCAGCTGAAAACAGGAGTCAGCAACCAAAACATCTGGAGTTATAAACTAGGTAAAATTACACTTCAGCTGTCACTGTCATAGTCACATTTCTGGTCATTTTGCTAAATTACTGGGCTTAACAGCTACTGTTAAGTACACATATACTAAACATGTTTATATTGCCTGGATTTTCTGCACCAGTTTTTAAAGGTCTTATCTTGCTCTGTGTTTGTTGGCTGAATCTGATGAAGTGTGATGATTTCCGGCCTCTAGTCCCAAGCATTGTGGCTCTGTATGATTAAATTTTTTTTTCAAGATCTATTTGATCTCTTAAAAAAAAAAAAAAAAGAAAAATTCCAGAAACTTTGAATAAGGGAATACCATGTATTTTCTAAGGAACAGACTGCCAATCTGACAGCAGTATCTCAGGATAGTACTGTTTAAGTATATGCTATTGACCAGCTCTTAATGTGGTTTGACAAATTTATTCTTTGTTGTGGCAGAGGGGTAGTTTTAATGGCCAGAGGAATTTCTTTGTTTAGGGTAGGATATCTTGTTGGCTGCCGTGTTCCCCTCTGTAGTCATCTGCAGTATAGATTTTTTTTTTCCCCATGTATGTGGGTGTTCATACTCAGCAGACATCATTCCCCAGCAGAACCCATCCTGCTTGAATGTTTTCTTCATTTCTTAGAGTTTAAAAGTGTTTCCCACTTCAGTGTCTTGTGTTGAACCATATCTGTTTTTCAGAAACTTGCGAAGGCAAATCTTTTGGTGTAAGCTTAGTGGTTGGGCTTTAGCAAGCAGTGGTGTGTTTCATTTCCCTGTCCAGTGCCCAGGAAGCTGTAAGACTGCAGGGTGCAAGATTGGGGTCTCATTAAAAAAAAATCTTTGTACGCACTTTTACAGATTTGCGTAAAATCAAAGCATGTGGGAACACAGATGCAGGAACTGACTTACAGTGTTCATGCTTAAGGCTTACCTTTGTATACTCACACACGATTTTTATTTGTTTGTTTTTTTAAGAACTGTTTGGTAATTGAATCTTGTGGGTATCAGCTAGTGCAACTGATATGCCACCCAAAGCTTGATTGGCCATGTAAGCTTTAGGTCTAATCATAGGTTTATGTATTCTGACTCAAGATTTGGAGTCATTATAGAGTAACGGGTATAATGCCATCACATACATTCACCTTTACACAAGCCTGTAAGCGCTTGTTCCTCAGCTCCGTCTCTCTTTCATGGAGGCCCAGGAGATGTGAAAAATGCTGCCCAGGCATCAGTTCGAAGTGGTTTGCACATGGCTGGGGCTGCCAGTGCCACACCACATCCCGTTGAAACAGAGAGTGCCTGGGTTTAACAAAAGGGATCTTTGGGCTTAAAATGGGGAACAAGAGAATAACAGAGCCATTTTGTCTGTTGTTTATACTCTTGACAGCAATTTGCAGGTCTTGTGCATGCTGTGCTTGTAGGGAGACCGTTGCTGTTTGAGAGATGGGTTGTACAACAGGCTTGGCCTGACTTTTCCTGTTCCAGCGACGCTGGGATGAGCAGGGTGGTGGCAGCAGTCCTGTTAAGGCTTCTGGTGTGGTGCTGCTGTCAGGGCTAATTCTCTCACTGAGGATGTATCTGAACCTGCAAAAAGCCAGGTGTTAATTTACTTCTACCAACAAAAAATTACTTCATTAGGTTAGCTTGTTTCATTCAGAGCTAAAGACTTCTTGCACTGTAGAGCTCTTTCTCCTGCCTGTACCAGTAAAGACATGCCTGGTCCATAGTCTGGAAGAACAAATAGTGGAATGACACTTGCTTCCTTTGACAGCTCTACTTACTTTTTGATTGAATAAGTAGGGTTGAAACGCTGAAGTGGCATTACTTGTTGATTTAGCATGGAAGGGCTCTCAGTCTACTTGAAGACCACCCTGGTTTGCAACGTAAATGCTAAAGTATATGCATGTAGCCTTTTTAAGGTTGTTTGTTTTAATTTTTATTTTTTAATATACAGCTTTAGAAAAAGGGTTGATATATTTTTAACAAAAAGAGTAGGAAGAGTCTCACCACCTCACTCTGTGTAAATGAAGGTGTCTTTTCTGTTGTTCGTTATGAATTATAGCCATTATATACTTTTATACTTATGACCTCGTTTTACTCATAAGTGCTTTTTAGCCATAATTGTCTAATATATAAAACATCTAATTTAGATAATACATATTTTCTGTTAGCAAATCCAGATTCAGGAGACACAGGTTAGCAACTAAAAATCCAAAGACTAAGATATAATTAAAGGCGCTTCTCTATACAAAGTTACCTGCTTAATTTATTGCAAGCACATTGATACGTGTTGACAGGACCGTCCCTTCTGGCCAGCTGAGCTGTGGAGTGAGTAGTGGGTGAAATGAGCGTGGTCCTGTTAGGAAGGAGCACGCTGCATTCTCTTGTGTTGGTTTTGTGGTTTCACTGTTTCTCAAGAAGAGCAGGACTGGCTGGGAATGTGTTTTGGGTGGGTTAAGAGCTATAGCCCAAAATATTCTGTTCGTTTCTCCTTTTTCCAGCTTTTTTGTCTCCTGAGTCTTGAAGTAAATTTGTAGTGTTGCCCTCATACTGCGTGAAGATAGCCTGAAGCAAAGAAATGTGATTTGTATCCTGGTAAATTGTTTATGTAGCACTGCTGTGTATCAGGAACAATTCTGTTAGGGATAAACTTAAGTTAGCATCAGACAGAGGCAGTATCTCAAGAGTTCTCTGATACCTATTTATTAGAGTTCTTCAGGATTCACTGGAGGCTAATGAGTACAGCATAAGCATTTTACTATCAATATATGCTGCAGTATTGACTCTTTGAGAAAATGGTGTATAGTTCTGGAATTTCAGTGGCACCTTTAGTAGAGCATCTTCACTTGTTTCATTCACCACTAATTTATTGGAAAGAGATCTCTTTGTTCCAAGGTAAATTATATATAACATAATCTGAATGAGTCAAAGTGAGATGTAAGAAGTTTTGAGATGCTCAGGTGCCATTGTCATGTAGATTGTGTGGGCGTCTTCGTAGGTTAGGGAGAAAAAGCAGTCCTGTCTCAGAGAAGGTTTAGGGAAGTCCTTGTACAACAGGATTTATTGCTTGTCAATCTGTTAATGAGTGATAATGGTATCTCCTGATCTACCAAAGAGGTTTTTAAGGCTAAATAACCTGTATGAGGTTTGGAACATGTAAAGTGTTGCCTAGTGCTGCTGGTATTAGTTGTTCTGGGGTAGTTTTAGAGCAAACAGGTCATTGTCACATTTATGCCATTTAGTGCTTCAATGAAGGTTATGTAGACTCTTAACTTATTTTTTACATGGTCTCAACACTTTATTGTACATAAAACACTTGAAAAACTTTGTGTAAAAACTTCCCACTAACCCCTCCAATGTTCAAAGAAAGAAAATATCCACCAACTTTCATCTTCTGCCTTTGCGGAGAATCTGATATACAGCAGAAAATGTGTCATCATTTTTTAATTATTATTTCTGTTTCCAAGCCTGATAAAACCAGTAGGTTTTTGATTAGTTTGAGTGTTTAATAAACCCATACCCGAAAATCCAAATGATGGGATCTGTGGGGGAACATCATCTAGAGGTTGCCATCCACAAAGAACAATCTTATTTTAAGATATCAGATCCTTACCATGCATTAGCTGTGTTCAAGGAAGAGCTAATAGTTTTGCAGTGACAGTAAGGAGGTGAGCACGGTAAAAAGGCACTGAAGAAAGTTGCCCTGTGAGTGCAGCGTAAAGTAGCTTATGACTTTGTGTTTGCTTTCCAAAGGAATGTGCTGTGGATTACCATCCACAGTAGAAGAGGGGAGGGCTACCCTGAACAGGCAGTAGAATTCCCAGTCTCACACAGGTGAGCCCTTACTGGGGACTGCTGGAGTGTTGTGTAAGTTCACGTGTTTTTTGGTAACTTGTATCCATGCCTTAAGGGCGCATGATTCAGAGTTCTTGGTTCACGGAGCATGTGAGGAGAGCTGTCAAGGGTGGGGCAAATCTATATTTACATTTTTCAGTCATTTATAATGTATTGAATAGCAAGTATGAGTTTGCATTAAAGGTGAGCAAACACTAGCAGTTTTCGAATATGCAGAGGCTTGAATTGCATTTGTCGATACAGTTTTCATTTCTTTTCTTGTATCTGGGTGCTAGAAATATCTTCCCTTGTTTCCTTAAAGAGAATGGGGAAATGGCTTAGAAGCGAAACAGTGATCAAGAGGCATAGCTTTTGCATGGCTGTGTAGGAAATGAGTTGTTTCACTTCAGCTGCTCTTTCTTAAAGCAACTGCATCAGCAGTTCACTTACCTCTGTTTATTCTGCTTCTTGAGTATGGGAGATGGGTAGAGGTCTCGGGAGTACGGAAGGAGCAGTGGGGACAAAGTAAAGGAGTGGATGGGAGACCTTGGTTTTACTGGCGTGCGAATGCAGGGCACATGTTTAAGAAACCTGGTTTTGTTCGTTCTGCTCTTTAGATACACCTTTTTATTTGGATAAGCAGCAACAAGGATTTTTCAATCTATTTAAGTAACCAGATTTCCTGGGAGTTTGTATGTGGACTGTGACTTTGTTTTCAGTGGTTTTATTTAACTTTTTTTCCTTTGAGAGCCCTGGAAATTCTTCAACACTTGCTGGTCACAGCAGAGCTGAGATTCTAGCTAAGAGATTTCTAGCGTTCCTCCATTTCCCTTGGTAGTTAATACGGTCAGCGGGGTCTTGCCATTTCCCCGCTGATGGTCAGGGCACACAAGGAGCAGAGTTTTGAGTTGGTAGCCCAGGAGCTAACATTGCTGTCTGTAGCCCAGGCTTCATGTACCTCAGTCCTGCATCTCTAAAATGAAGTGAACTTGGAGAAAAGAGGAATTAGGATAATTTGAGTGTTTTACATCTGAGGTATTTCTGTGCTGCTGTTGAGAGTAATAGGCGTGCTGAAGGCAAGCAGAACAGTGATGCCATGGATTTAGCCCTCAGGAGTGAGCTGAGTTAGTTTTATTTCAACAGATTTTGAAACATTGGGCAGGGGAAAGCAGAGGGACTTCACAACAGTATAAAGTGTAACTTTATTTGTAAGAGCTTCTTGTTTGAGAAGGTTTAACTTTCTAAAGCGAGAAGGGGCTAGTAGGTTTTCAGGTGGTTGATCTACCAGACTCTATGTGTTCATGTCTACAGATGTAGGGTAAGACATGTTAAGTATAAGATGAAACTCCAACATACCTGCTATCATCAGCTGAAAACTATATATTCATACCGTTTATCCAGTTTTCCTTACGCTGGCTTGAAATAACACCTGTATGCTAGTGTAGCTTTTGTTAGGTACAAGAAAATATCTGAGGAGATACCAAGGGGCTGCAATAAGATGTAGAGTAATGTCAACAGCCCTCTCATTTTATTCTTGCAGTATGCATCTTAAAGACTGAGAAATGTTCCTTTCTAGCAAGGTTTGTTTCTTTAGGGTTTGGAAGTGTATTCAGCTTGTTTCTAGTGACAGTAAAATTTCTATGGTCTCGAAGGCCAAACAGTCCATATGGGACACACTGGAAGAACAATAGGATTGGGAAGCTGGGGCAACAATGGCACGTCTGTAAGGCAGTAAAATAAAAAGTTTAAGAAGGGCATACAAAAATACACAGTAAACTGGAAGCTTAATTGGTAGCTGATCAATTGTTTCTGCATATTATTTACTGGTTTGAAACAGCGGACCTCCAGCATCCTGGAGGTTGATCCCTTCCCTGCTGATCCCTGCAGCTGAGTTCTTGCGTGATCTTGGGTTAATCATACAGTCTTTTCATGTCTCCACTATGGAGTTTAAAGAAAAAAAATCTCTCATAGGACTCTTGGTGGAAGAAAATGTAAATAAATAAATAAAAGTGCTCAGCTGCTCTGGAGGTACATATATGTAACAATGTTGCATTAACCGTGCTTTCTAGCATTGATCTGTAACCTGAGCCAGTGTGGGTTTAAAATGGTGACTGCAAGCCAGTACATTCACCTTGTAATTTTTGAACTCAATCAATAAGATTGTTTAACTTTCCATTGATCAAAAATTGATTGTTTTGGGAGCCACCATCTTTTTCAGACACTTTCCAATTACTTCAATTCTAGAAGGAAATCCAGTTCATCCATAGGCTATTAATGAGGTTTATGACCCATGTTATTTAAAAGTCTGTGTAGCTAGCCAGAATAGCTTTAAAACAAATGAAATGGAGAGTTAATCTGGATAAAGGAGGTGTTGCAATGTTAACTTTTTTTTTTTTTTTTTTTTTTTGTGTAGCCATTGGCGAATATGAAGAGCTTAGAGCGGAAAACAAGAAAACGAAAGAGGAGGTTTGTATCTATTGATTATTTCTTTAATACTAAAATGCTAAGTATCAGAACACCTTATTGGCTATGGCAGGTTATTGTCTCCTTTTATAAGCTCAGCTGATTACTTACAAGTAATTACTTGTACCTATATGTATTAAGGTGCAATGAATGCAACTTCCAGCAGCTATTCTAGCTGTCCCTCTTCAGAGAAGTTGCTATAAATATATATATATTTATTTTTTTAAATGATTGCTGCTACAGATTGTTCGCCTATGATTACAGTGTGAGCATACACCAACTCAAATTGTTTGGATATTCTTAGGAAAACTTGTTTCTCTTGGATCTAAACCTTGTTGTATTACAACTTGATTGGCACAGTGGGACTTACTGAAAAGAAAATAGAACAACTCCACTCACACAGCCCTTCTGAAAATTCAGAATATAGGAGTATGATTTCTGAAGGTATTTAAAGTCTACACCCCACCCCCCCACCCCTCCCCAAAAAGAAACCCAACCCAATTTTTAATAGAATAACAAGATGTCTTATCTCAACTTGAAGAATGGTACTGTAGTATAAAACGGATTCGTAGCGTATCACACATCCTTCTGTGAAACCTGTGTGCCTGTCTAACTTGAAAAGAAGCTTTGAATGTATGGGCTGAACTTTATGCATTATTGCAGGCTTCACTCTTCAATGTTCAGAGATACTGGAGTAGGGAATGACCGTTATGATGAACTGTATTTCTAGTAGTAAAATTAAGCACATTCAGTAAGGTGTCTCTTTCCAGCCAGGGCTCTTGTTCATTCAACACACTTGCTTTCTATGAGGAAGCCAGTGGGAGCAGAGCACTCGAAGAGATTTGATGGCAGTGTTGTGTTGCATAAATCCATGTCAATGTGCGAAAGGTTTTTAGCAGATATCTGCAAAAGAAACTGTGGCCAGTAAAAGCCTCTTATCGGTTCTAGAGAGTGAGGAAGGCAGAGAAGTCAGTGCTACACTGTATTGTAAACAAAAAGTTCTTTCTCCAGTTTTAGTGAGCTGAAGATGCAAGAAACATGTTAGTGTTCAAATACCTGTTAGCTGCCGAAGCGTGTAGGTTTAATTTAACTTCTGGTGAAGTCATTTCTGAAGGGTCACTTTTATTCCAGTTGTTATAAATGTTGCAATTCAAGGCTGTATTGGGAAGACCTTGTCCTTCGCTGCTTTCTCATTATTAAAGAAAACTTGAAGCTTATCTCCACATTATGCTTCAGCAATGATTATGTGTATTTCCACTGAGCTCAGCGTGTTGTGCTTCACTCCCTCCTACCTACTGACCTCCTTGTCTGTTTTACTGTGCTTGTTGCTGCATACCCCTTCTGCTGTCCTACAGCAGAGTCTCAGATATCCTGGGAAATCTGTCCTCTGTTTTTGCTGTTTGGAAGGCTACAGCTGTTCATCTCTCTAGTGCTCAGAAGAAAAGGAGAATGAGACGGAGTTAGACCAAGTGTCTGTCTAGTCCAGTATCCTGTCTCTGACAGCAGCAGAGAGGAGTGTAAAAGCATGTGTAACACCTCCACAGAGCACTCCTCTAGCCTCCAGACCACTTGCAGCCTGGGGACTTCCTCAGCTGCACAGGGTTTCGGTGTGTTCTGTTCTCCACAGCTCTGTTCCTTTAATTTGTCCTGTCCGCTCCAAGCCTGTGCTAATTGTTGGCTTCCATCAGGTGTGAGGTGTCCCGCACCAGGACTGTCCACTGCATGAAAAATGGGCTCCCCAGCTTTGCCCTGAACCCAAGTCCTGCTAGCTTTGGTGTTTCTTCAACAAAGCTTTGCTTGGGTTGGCCTGGGGTGGGTGATGAGTGAGGAGTCTTTTCTTGAGCTACAGTTTTATTTAGAATTTTTTTTTCTTCAAAGGCAATTCCAATGAAGATTTTTCGTTGCCAAAATCGAGGTTAAATGAGATGTTCTGAGGTTGTTCTTTGCATTCATGCAAAGAACATTGCAGCCATGACTGGCTGGGTAGACGAAGGGAGAACCATGGATGTTGTCTACCTTGACTTCAGCAAGGCTTTCGACACAGTCTCCCATGATATCCTCCTAGCGAAGCTGAGGAAGTGTGGGCTGGATGAGTGGTCGGTGAAGTGGATAGAGAACTGGCTGAATGGCAGAACTCAGAGGGTTGTCATCAGCGGCGCTGAGTCTAGTTGGAGGCTGGTAACAAGTGGTGTCCCCCAGGGGTCAGTACTGGGCCCAGTCTTGTTTAACTTCTTCATCAACGACCTGGATGAAGAGTTAGAATGTACCCTCAGCAAGTTTCCTGATGACACCAAACTGGGAGGTGTGGTAGACACACCAGAAGGCTGTGCTGCCATTCAGCGTGACCTGGATAGGCTGGAAAGCTGGGCAGAGAGGAACCTGATGAGGTTCAACAAAGCCAGATGCAGGGTCCTGCACCTGGGGAGGAACAACCTCATGCACCAGTACAGGCTTGGGGTGGACCTGCTGGAGAGCAGCTCTGCGGAGAGGGACCTGGGCGTCCTGGTGGACGACAGGTTAACCATGAGCCAGCAGTGTGCCCTGGCTGCCAAGAAAGCCAATGGGATCCTGGGGTGCATCAGGAAGAGTGTGGCCAGCAGGACGAGGGAGGTTCTCCTTCCCCTCTACACTGCCCTGGTGAGGCCTCATCTAGAGTACTGTGTCCAGTTCTGGGCTCCCCAGTTCAAGAAAGATGAAGAGCTACTGGAGAGAGTCCAGCGGAGGGCTACGAGGATGACGAGGGGACTGGAACATCTCCCCTACGAGGAGAGGCTGAGGGAACTGGGCTTGTTCAGCCTGGAGAAGAGAAGGCTGCGAGGGGACCTTATAAATGCTTACAAATACCTGAAGGGTGGGTGTCAGGAGGATGGGGCCAAGCTCTTTTCAGTGGTGCCCAGCAACAGGACAAGGGGCAGTGGGCACAAACTGAGGCACAGGAAGTTCCGTCTGAACATGAGGAAGAACTTCTTCCCTCTGAGGGTGACGGAGCACTGGAACAGGCTGCCCAGGGAGGTTGTGGAGTCCCCTTCTCTGGAGATATTCAAGACCCGCCTGGACAAGGTCCTGTGCAGCCTGCTGTAGGTGACCCTGCTTCAGCAGGAGGGTTGGACTAGATGACCCACAGAGGTCCCTTCCAACCCCTACTATTCTGTGATTTTGTGATTCTGTGATTCTGCTTGTCTTTCTTCCTTGCCCCTCTCTCTCACAAGACTTCTTTCCTATAACTGCATATCTCTAGCCACTCCTGTATGTTTCTTCTGAAGGCTGGTATGATGTTTTTCAGAATACTTGTGTAACAACTGAAAATCCTCCAACCCTGAGCACGTGGGGATTACATCCCCAGTTGGACAAATTAGTTAAGCACGTTTTCAGGGTTGGAGGATTGGAGGATTTTCAGTTGTTACGCAAGTATTCTCCATCCAAGTGCCTCCACGCTGCAAATTGGTGTGCTTGTGTAAGCAGTCCTGCTTAATTGTTAAAGTGTTTGGACTCAAGTGGTTAAGTGTAAGGCCCAAAGTTAATTTCTTCTACAAAAAAGGAATTTAGTGATATGGAGTTCATGGTTATGTTTGCACACGGTGCCAGTACTGGAAGAAATTATTCCTCATGTTATTGCAGGGCTGGGTAATCCTGAAAGCTCGTTAGCGTCTCTCTAACTTTGTATCTTAGTTTATGCTTTGCAGGATCAAGCCTGGTACAGGAGGAGGTATAGCACAGGCTCTCTCTGCCTGTAGGTCTGGGAAGTTGTGGGTGATTTCTGTTCCAGTTTCTGCCGCTGCCTGTCAGTATGAGCGTGAGCAAACGGCTTCCTCTGTATCAATTGTGGTCACAGAATTGCACTGACAGGAGGAACAGAAGAGAGAATTTATTTCTTTAGAAAAAGATTTGGAGCTTGTTTGTGGAAAGTACCCCACAGGAGTTAGATAGCAGTCTGTGTGTGTGTGCTTTTGAAGCACTCAGTGCAGTTTTTTTCTAAGTCACCAGTACACTTGTATGGCTCTGAAAGACGAGCTGTGTCATGGAGAAGTGATCCTAGTTTATATTAGAAACATGGACCTTGGTGCATAACAGGCAGCTAACTTAAAATAAGATGTAATTTTAATTTTTGAAAATGTATGCTCTTTGTTCTGTATTTTTTTTTACGATTAGAAAGTAAATTGACTTTTACGTAGGTTTCTTTGTTCAAAGCACTGTTGCTTAAAAGGATGCTAATAACCATGAAAATTCAGGAGCAAAATAGAAGATCTTCGATCTGCAGTGTCTGTTCCTCACTGCTTTGCTAAACTGCCAACTTGGGGATGTCTGGTGGGGTCTGTGACAAAATTGGTCCAGACATATTTTTCATTATATTTTAGATACTTTCGAAAACTGGAGCAAAAATGGCTTTGGCAGATTACTTCTCTCAGGTCATACTTTTAATTGAAGTAGCCAACTAATGATGCATACCGGACCCCAAAAAATAGATAACTAATGGTCAGTTGCACACAAATGTAGATAACTTAATATGCAGTTCTGACGTATTCGGAGTCAGATCATGAATAAATATTTGACTACGTGCTAATCAGACAGAAATGACTCTGAACACTGGTTTTGACAGTGTTTTGTCATGCTGCCAGTAGGGGAAAAAAAAAACAAGACAGCTTTCCAAAACAGTAGGTGTAATACTGTATCTCTGATACATCATTCATGGTGTTTGCTTTGTTAAAGCCCATGTATAGAGTGGATTGTATGTTTTGTCACCACATGGGAACGGGGAAGGGATTCTGCCTTGATGACATGCTCAGTCTTTCTGTGAGTATAACAAATGCCATAGGATACTTTTGAGCACTGTACCAAACTCATAATTTTAGAACACGCATTAAATCTACATAAATTTCACAATCTGTGTAAATGGGAAAGAATGTATCTTGTGTTGCTTAGCAATGGCTTAATTGACTATATGGCTGCTACGTGAACTTCTCGCATCTTAATATCTGGACTGAACAATCTCCTTCTTGTGTTTGCCCTTTGAAGGCCCTTTACTGAAGTCAGTAGGAGCTTATGTGCAAAATAGTTGGCAAAAAAGAAGCCTATTGGAAGAGAATAGACAAGAAATCCAGGCCTCCTTGGAATTAGTGGCGGAGAGTTATGAGGCTGGTGGGAGCGGGTGTGCGGAGTCCTGTGTATCCACAGGCATCCAGGTGGTTGTGAGCATCGACTTCTCAACATCACGTAGTAGCGTCAGCTTCCCATGACAGCATGGTGCTATCCTGGTACGATCCAGTATCCTGGAGATACTACCTGCCTAGCTCCAAGTACTGGCCAAGTTCATGTACTGCTATTCACCTTGCTATATACGCAGTATTTGGTTTGAACACTGATCTTTGACATGCACATGATTTACTTGTAAGTAGTCAGCATATCAGTTTTCCACACTAGAAATGAAAGTATTGCCATGTATCTTGTGTGCCTAGAAGGCAAAAATCTAACGCTTCTAAATGTTGATATTTTTAAACTTTCCTGTTTTAAAGGTAAGGTCAATTTATTTTAAGGGGTGACAATGTTTTTTATTATCACAGTTACTTTATAGGAATATTTTGTTTGCATAACTTTCCAATTTGAACCAGTACAAGTAGTTAAAGACAATCGCAACTTTTTCTAATTCTAATCTAAGTTGAAGATAAACTAGATTTTTTTTTTTTGGTAGGCCGTGTAACAGCGCTGCTTGCACGGGTCTGATTGCAAAACAAAATGCAAAGTGCTTCCCATTGATCATTTCAGCAAGGGCAACAATCTCCTGCTCTCCTTTTCTTCCTCGTCTTTCATTCTGAAGCACAGTAGCAGCAAAAGGAAAATATTCAGAAAGCTGCAACTGGGAGCAGGAATTGCTCTGCAGAGACCCGAACCTACAGACCCTGATTGTGTGGAGAAACGTGTGTAGCTATCAGGAGAATAGTCAGCTTGCCGTGGTCCAAATGGAGCGCTCTCTGCAAATAGCACTCAAGGTGAAGTGGAATAGGTCATTTAACTTCCCCTTTCGCTGCACAGGGAAGGCTGTTACGCCTTACAGCATGTTGCTGGAGGGTTTCAAAAGGAGTTTTTCCGATCATTGGGATAGGGGGTGTACCGCATCGTCTGCATCAAGGTTTCCAGCAGTAGGAAAATATCTTGTTGATTTCCACAGGCAACAGATAAGATCCTTAAAACGCTAATCTTCCTGGTTTTTAAACTGAGCATTAAGAGCGCTTGCTCACTTAATATGCAGTGGGCTGAAAGCTTGCAGCGTGCAGAAAAATCCGTGGGTGAGGTATGCCAGTGTGGTTACAGTGTCTCTCTTGTGAAATACGGACAGGCAGCAGCTCACATTGACCCTCCTTTTGCAGCGGAGCTCTGCTCTGCAGGAGCAATCAGAAGTTCTTTCTTTCTGCTTCTTTTACTGCCTTCTGTTCTTAGACTGCACTTCTGCTGATAAGGTAAGGCAAATTTTTGCTGTGGAAACTGAGAGGGAAGGCAGCAAGCAGCAAGATTCATGCACAAATTTCCCTTCCCCACTTCTCATGTGCAAGATGCTCTAAACAGCTTCTTTGTTGACAGGGCCAGGTGAAACGGTGAGTCCTTGTCTGGCGCCGCTTGCTCAGCACATCTTGCTCCTTCTGCAGCTCTTCCTTGTTTCACAGACCTTTACAGCAGCTGGTGACTGACCTGTCCCCCCTACTCAGCTGCTGTCCCTTGCCTCATCACCCCAGTGCCACGAGAAGAGAGGTTGCTTGTTGAGTGCTGCTGCTTTCGCTCCCACAGCCAGCCATTGGCAGCAGCTTCCGAAGCTGTGGAGTCTGCCCTGAGGCGACACCAATGGCATCCTCTCCTTGCCCAGGAGCAGATCCTGCTTTGGGATTCATCCAAGGTCCTCTGGAGCTGATAGAAGGGGTTTCTTGAATTTGGCTGCTTTTGAATTTGGCTCTCCCCCTTCTTGTTACTTAACAGCAGGCTCTTTTCCCAGCTAACTCAAAGTGGGTCCTCATGTGGAAAAACTGAAAATCGAGCAAAATCATTTCAGGCTTTTTTTCCCAGTTCCGTTCCAATGACCGGTATCCTTGTAGTTGCAGTTACGCTGTAAGGAGCTCAGTCACACAGATCTCTTCCAGAATATAACTCATCGTCTTACGTTGATTTATTACTGTGAATGTGCACAGCCGCATGTGAGGAAGGATGTCTGGTACGCCGTGTGTGCAAGGCTCGTTGTGTGCCAGTCATACTTCCCCCCTGACCCCGGTCATGTGTTTTTCACAGCGTGGTTAATCACTGACCGTGTCTCTTGTGAAGTTTACTCATTCCTTTGAGTTCTTTCAGTTGCTTATTTAATGTCTGTTTTATACTTTCTCTTTAAAGACACCCTTCCATCATAAGATCAGTGATTGCAGCCCTGAGTAGTATTAGCATTAACCCCAAAATCAATAAAATGGGGTGATGGGAAATCCTCAAAGTATGAAAATGAGTGTCCTCCCCTCTTCGAGGCCGAAGCTTTGCTCGTGATGTTGTGAAACTGAACAGCACGTCCCTGTTCATTGGCTTTGAGGCTTTCCTTGTCCATGGTAGGTATAGAAATGTAGGCCTCTCTTCCAAGTCTATTTGTGTTAAACAAGCTAGACTTCAAGCATATTCTTGACATGTAAAGTATTGCTTTTACTGTTGTGTGGAACATGGACGACTGTATCTGTTTTGGATAATGTGGCTCTTCGAAAATATTTTCAGAGTAGCTCTGAATTGGAACCCAAAATCAACTACAACTTGCCAGTTTGGTTAGGGAATACTCTGGGAAATGAATTTTTTATGCGTAGTTTCCTTTGATCTTGCATGACTGAGAGCAAAAAGAAATGATGCTTTGATAGGCTTCAGTACGTTATTGCGCCGGCAATTGATCTTTGTTGATTTTACATGTGACTGACAGCTAATTAAATAACTGGGATCAGTGTTTCATTTCAATTTTCTCTTCTACAGTGTGACAAAATCAAGCAAGAACGAGATGAGGCTGTCAAAAAACTGGAGGAGTTTCAGAAAAGTAAGTTGACAATGTCAATGGGAATTCACTGGTATAGAGAGTTACGAACACCACTCTGCATACTCTACAGCAGTGTGAGTGCTGAGATTCAGGTCCACTTGCCATTTCTCCTTCAAAGCCTTGTGTTAAGGAGTTAATCCAGTGATACTTTGACCTCTGCCGGACTAACTGCTGCCACAGCATTTATACAGTCTGGCGCAGGTAGCCATTCTTAAGGTGCAAAGGGGTGAAAATACAGTGGTACAAACGTGGCTTTATCTCACCTGGATTCTGCGAGTGACTTTTGGAATGATACATGCTTGGATTGAGTGCAGTTTGACCCTATTGCTGAGACTGAGAATAATAATAATAACGGCAATTGTTTCATGATGAAAGAGTAACATTACTTTAAGCATAGGCACATGAATAAAGGTTTTTAGGATGAGCTGCTGTCTCTTGATAATTTTTAGGACAAGTTATGTCTTGTCTGAGCTGCGAGAATGTCAATATTCAGTTTTACACTTTTATGGTAATGGTTCTATTGAAACTGTATGGTGTCTGGAAGCAACAAAGCACATCTAATGGGGATGGAAGTATCCTAGTGGAATAGCTCCTTAGAAGAGACAATTACAGTAGGATTGTGGTCTGTTACGTCTGGTTTGTGCCAGTACGGTGAACTGCACAACGAAGCATCAGAAATGTGGACGAAGTTAATGCAGGAGAAGGAAATCACGTGGTCTGTACTTTTCTGTGACTGTGTTAATAGAGGAGTTTGCTGACTTCTATTTTATATTTGTTCACATGATAGAATTATGGAAAATAATCTAAAATCAACAGGAATCATCTACTGCCTTAAATGATCTTAGATAGATGTTCTGTGAGGCAAGAATGTTCTCTAAGAAGTCTAATTCCTGTGGAAAAAACTGCAGTCTGTTTTGTTTTTGTTATGATACGAGGAATACCAGAGTGTGGCAGAAAATGTCAAGCAGTTAAGACTTAAAATTTGAAGTAATATTTGATGTTGTAAAATTTTATAGGTTTCTTTTATCTTCCTTTCACATTTTTAAAGGACATACCTTGTAAACATAGTGATAAAATGCCAGGAATATTAGGATTTTAAGGCAATAATAGAGCCCATTATTTAAACGACAATATAAAAGGCAATTATATTGATGAAGAGCTACATCGGCTTTGTGTCTGTGAATAAACTTGGCCTGTACTCAGCTTCTATTTGTTCTCCTGGCATAAACACATATTGTGTGTGATTCCAGTTTAATGGGGCCCCGTTTGTATGCCAAGCAGCTGCATTTTAGGCCCTATTGCGTGATTTCATAGCTCTCTGAAAATTGGTTCTATTGAGCACAAGAGATAGAAGGTGGTGGTGGGGGGGAAAGCTTCAACACACAATCATTTCTTTTCAATTGGAGCCAGCAAGGTTGATGACAACATGACCATTGTGTTATAATGATAAGACCACTAAGGATCTGTACCTCTCATCAAGGCTTTCACACAACAGCAGATACAATTTAATTCACTGCTCTGTCAGCAGTGCTGATACCATTATGCCGTCTGTCTCCACAGTTATAATCACTGTCCTCCGAGAAATGCAGTTGAAATGATCTTGAGCAGTCAAAGAAACTCTCAATTAAGGCTGCCACTTCCAATGTGTCAGATTGTGTCTTATGCACTTGGTACAATTTTCACTTCCAATCCTGTTTATTTACAATGTCTACCAGTAATTACGCTTAACATGTCATTTAGCGAGGGTGCCCCTGCCAAGGAGATTGTTGGGTGCTGCAGTACCATTGAGTGGGAGTTTCTCGCAGTCAATGCCATCAGCGGCTTTTAGTCCCTGATGGGATGCAGTAGTAATGTTGATAATGCAAGTATCGTGCTCATCAAGTCATAATTAGATGCCACTCAAATGTGCCACTTGTAATAACAGTGTTGATTCATGTTTTCTCGGTGACTGCAACTACTAATTAGTTAAGTGGTTTTTGGTTGGCCTGCATTTGCTGCGGATTATTATTACCCCTGAAAAAAACTGTCAAGGTTAGAGATGTTTCAGGCCACTTAGTGCTGCTTTATGAATTTTAATATTGACATAATAAGAACTTTGGACAGACTTAGGAAATAATATATTTTTGTATTTAATTTGGAAAGATTTTTTTCCCCTGAGTTAATCATAATTGCAGGTTAATTAAGTTTAAATGAACCAAGAGTAATCCCTAGTTCTGCCATGTGAGCCCAATCCTTGTTTCCTAACTTTAGCTTTGCTTGAGGCCATTAGATTCCTGTCTGTAAAATGGGAGCAGCTCCCTATCTCCACTGCTTCCTCATCCTGCCCAAAGCATTTGACTCAGGATTTCCAGAACTAAGTAGAATAAAACCGGGAGAGATATGGACATGTACTACCTGGAGCTTTTCCTCTCAAATTAAATGTAGCGGCTGGTATGGCACACTTGGAGCAGATAATTTCTCCAAAGCCAGAAAAAACAGAAATAAAAAGACAACCAACGAAAGATGTGTCGTTGCTCTGCTGTTAGAAGACTTCATGTGAATAGAGTTTTTGGAAGATTTCCCAATACTCTGCCCTGATCTTTTTTTTTGGCTGCACATATATTTTGTAGGACTTGTTTCTTGCCTGCATCAAACTCCAATATATTGCTGGTTTCCTATGTTATTAATGAAAATGTCATCAGTTAATATTGACTAAGTATCAATAAAGGTGTGTAAATAACACTTGTTAACAGCCTGCTTTTTCCTAGCCTAAAGTCTTGTTTTGTAGTCATTAAGATGACCTCTGGATATCAAAGAGGACTTAACTATCTCTCTTCAGTATTTAGGCAAAAGTCTTGGAAGAGGGTACAAAATCACTAGTTTTTAAAGCTTATCTTCATGAAAATGAAAGAAGATACTAGAAAAAGTCCTTCATATTTACATTATGTTATTGCAGCCTTGTTCCTGTTCCAGAGTATAGTTCAGCTGTGAATAGTCCTTTCTGCACATTGCAGTCCTGACACTGGGCTGAAAAGGTATCTGTGCCAGGAAGTGACTTGCAGAATTAGGGACCAGGCTGCTACTTGGGATCAATGAGGGTGCAAGGAGCCAAGGAGAAGGAGTGTCATTGAGCAAGGTGCTAACCTGAGAAACGGGAAGCTGTTGTTGGGTTTTCTACTTTGCTCCAGATCCCCTGACCGACTTGAATCTTGTCACTTGGAAGTTGACTTTCAGCACTAGTTAAGTACCTGTGTACTGCTGGCAGTTGAGAGGAATTGCAAGCCAAAACTCACCTGTGCTTTTAAAAGTCCTCTAATTCACACTGGTATCCTATGTTACAAAATAAGATTTGTTCCATAACTTTTTGGTCACTGTAGGAATATTGTGTATCTTTGACATAGTGATGTGTACCCACTGCAGCAATAGGGGTCCTGTAAGTGCAAACGACAGAGGTGTCTCTTGCTCTTCCAGCTGTGGCACCGAAGACAGTAGCACAGTCATGTCTTTCAGATGCACTCTCAGCCCTGGGCTCACGGAAGATTGTGTGTCCACATGTGATGGAGCCCTGGAACAGGCTGCGCAGGGAGGTTGTGGAGTCTCCTTCTCTGGAGATATTCAAGACCCGCCTGGACAAGGTCCTGTGCAGCCTGCTCTGGGTGACCCTGCTTTGGCAGGGGGTTGGACCAGATGACCAACAGAGGTCCCTTCCAACCCCTGCCATTCTGTGATTCTGTGTGCGTGCTGGTGTCAGAATCTGTGTAGGACTGTGAAGGCAGGGCGTGAGTCCGCAGTACTTATTTTAGGACACGCTCAAGCACAGAGGGACTTCAAATAAGAAACAGCTTGGACATTGCAGCCATATAGTAATACAGAACGTGGGTTGTTCATCTGAGGTTGTCAGAAGTGGGGCAGTGCAAGCAGTGTTGGGTTTCCATCAGGACTGCATCCATCGGGGTGTATCCCAGCTGCTGCAGCTAGCGTCAAAGCTGGTGGGCCAGAGCCTGAAGAAGGGACTATGCTGTGCTCATGATTTGACTTCAGTGGAGTATGTGCTGTAGGAGGCACTACAAATATGGAGGCTTTGGGCACTTCATTGCTTTCTCTATTTCCTAGTAAACTTGCCCCCAGCCTGTGCTGTATGTCCATCGTGCAGCTCTGCTTGTACAGTGCGTTTAGCAAGTGTGATGACATTTGAAATACCATATAAACCTGAAGACTGGAAGGTAAAAATCACTTTAAGATGCCCGAGTCAGTCTTGCTGCTTAAAAATAGCAAGGTTCCAATCTTCTGAAAATGGCGTCCATGACAAATTTTGAAGAGGATTATGATGGCAGTCTGAAGGGACGGTCCTAGTTGTCTGACTCTGATTCCTCAAGTGTTAATGAAGTAAAGGTGGTGAAGGACGATGGTCAGAGAGGCTCCTGCTGGCCCTCTACTTCCACAAGTTTATGCTCAATTCTCCGGTTCCCCCTCCAATGCTGCAGATGTAGCTTGAGAGAGTTGCTTAGGGCAATGAACCAGATATTCAATGTTCAAAACAGTTCCTATCCATGTAGGTTATCTAAGTAGGTACTTGCCTGTATTTGAAATGCTTGCATAGAAAGTTAACAGAGAAAGATGTAGTATTTCTGATCATGGGATGCATGTGTCAAATGCAGGAAAATACTGACTAATTTTTAAACTCTTCCCCTAGTCTCTCACATGGTTATTGAGGAAGTAAACTGTATTCAGAACCATCTTGAAATTGAGAAGACGTGTCGTGAAAGTGCTGAGGCTTTGGCTTCTAAGGTGAGAAGAATTATGATGATTCTGTTTCATCCTATTTCCTTTTTATCTTTATTTCTTTAACTTGAGATTATATACATGTCCCAGATATGTTTTCTTATAATCTTGTGGATCTGTGAAATTGTTTTGAAGTGGCAAAAACCATAAGCCCTATGCAAGATGCAAAATACAATTCCTTCTTTTTAAATAAAAAAATACCCGTTTTAATTTAGTTTCTGTTTTGGAACAGTAAGTTGTAGACCAGCATCTTGATATCTAGTTTTTATATGCCTTTAGGTTAAATGGAAAACAAGTTTTAGAACTGTCCTGTGTGAGATATAAAACAATAATGAGCATTTCAGTGTCTAAATCAAATGGAAAAAGTCAACCACTGCATTACATTTCAGGTGATTGTTTATGAAAGCAAAGCTAGGGCAGGGGAAAGGTGACCTCCTCTGCTCTGTTGATTGCGTCTAGTCTGATGAATTTAGCAAGTGTGTAATTTTCTATATTCCATCTCATCAGAAGTGCATTATTATTAAAGAATGTTTTTATCTCTCTGTTATATATTTTTGGTTGTGTAAAATGCATCTGAGCCACTTCATCAGAAAATGGATTACAGCAATTTTGAACCAAATTTCATTAGCAATGCTGGCTGCCTTTTTTTTTTCTTTCTTTCTTTTTTTCCTTTTCCCTCCCCATCCCCTGCCCACAGTACATTCTTAGATATGGTAAAAATCACACCAGCAAGAAATCACTTTAATTTAGATGCATTAGCAATGTACTTTCTGGAGGTATTTACTTAATTGTTTGCATAATGACACTATATTAGAATTCATGAGATAGACAATCAGCATATAAGTAAGAAAATGAATGTATTTATGCAACTTTTCTTCTTCTGTGCACTTCTCCTGTAATGCATGTACAGGGGCAGTTCAAAGACTAGCTTTACCCCATGGGGCTGCTCTGCCAAAGCGATTTGTTTGTTGCTGTGAGCTGACTAAATAAGATTCCTTACACCACCCTTTCCACTTGCTCAGTTTCACTCTTTGGGAATGAGATGAAGAAGTTCTTGAGTAAATCTCCTGTAATTGAAGGGCTGAGGAAAAGGGAGATCAAAGATGGTTGCATTGGTAAAACTTCAGGGTCAGCCTAAGTGTTCAGTATCGTTTTATTTCAAGGTAAATATTTGACTTCTGAAGTGCATGTTGACTTCAACATGTTGTACCTCATTAGTAGAACATTGAGCCTTGTTCTTAGACCTGAATGCAGGGAGTCCTGGGCTGGTGGGTGGGCAGTCACCCCAACGTATGCCTGAATGTCCCTGAGACTGTGCTGAGCTTGCTGAGAGCTGCTGGCTTGGGCTGTCAAGATGCAGAACAGTGAAAGAAGTGGTGAGAGTGAAACATTTGCAGCAATCTCTGTTGTTCAGTTTTTCCTGGCGCCTTGGTCAAGATGGAGATGCCTTACAGAACCTCTTCTGTATCATCCACCAACCAGGCATGTGTTTAAGCATCCAACCCAGAGTGGTTTTTGACGTGTGGTTTGACCCATAAAGAACTGGTTTCTGATACGGCTTTCATCTTACATATAGTGACTCTGCAGTAATAATTTCTGAGAATTGAAAATAGTTCAAATTGAAAACAGTTCAAAAACATTTTGAGGTAATTCTGCTGTGACTGGGAGTATAGTAGTTGTGGTGTTTGTAGTCTATAAGCAAAATGAGGGCATAGGAGGAGGTAAGAGTTTTTATTTGACTGACTGATATAGTTGGCAAAACCAGACAAGCTTTCAAGAGCACAAGCCCTTCTTCAGGTCATTCAGTTAGGGCTCCTGTTGATGCTGGTACATGCTTAAGGGTAAGCAGCTGAAGCAGCTATTGCAAAGAATGCATAGCGTTAAGTAAGCTTGATAGCTGATTTGATTTGATTTGATTTGAACCTACATGGGGTATTTATTAGTCAGAAGTACCAGAGAGGAAAGAAGGGCATGGATGAACCATCATGATGAATTCAAGCCTCCTCAGAGGAGAAAGAGGATAAGCTTCCCATCTTCAGACCATTTTAAAGTTGAATGGAGCATTTAATCTAGTGTTACTTTGTCTCTTTGTTTGATAGATCTTTTAATGACAAGGAGAAAAAAAATACAGTTAACTTTTTTTTCTTGCACAGCAGCTTAAAGACAGACTAACTAGCTTCTTACTGTTTGTGCTTCTCAACTTTCAGCTGAACAAGGAAAATAAGACCTTGAAAAGAATTAGTATGCTTTATATGGCAAAACTGGGCCCAGAAATTATCACTGAAGAGATCAACATTGATGAGGATGATTCATCCACAGACACAGAAGCTAACTCTGGATCATGCAATTCTGTGCATTGTCAGCAGCAAATAAAAGGTGAGCGTTGTTTCTGAGCCTAAACCACCATCCAAGGCAGAAGTTATCGAAAGAATGGCAGTATTGGTTTGGCCCAGAGATCCGTCTGGCTGCGAGTCGTGCTTCTGAGGGTGGTCATCAAAGTATTTGCAGTAAAGACTGTAAGAACATGGTGGGCTTGCGGTGATACTGTGTCATGCATATGGTGGATCTACAGCTTGTGAAGTAAGTTACGATGCAGTAGGAAAGTAAGATCGACACAGCCAAGAGAATTCAATATTCCTGAGTTGGTAAAAGTAGTATTTCCTCAGATCCTTAACAAGGGAAAAGTTACGCAGCAGGACAAGGTCACCTTGGTATTGCTTCAACTGCAATGTCGCTATTTCAAAGCTTGTAAGACAGGACTCTCCATTGCTATTCCCATTGTGTACCTTTGTATGCACAAACTTCATTCATGTCCCAGAGCCATTGCCAAACAAGCAGCTTAAAAGGGACTGTTGTTGTACTGGGTAAAACAGCAAAGCTGGACATCATGGAAATACATTGATAAGAGAAATCTGTGCTTTATTAAAGAAATTTCTGGGTTTTTTTGAAAGGCAATTCGTATTTCTGTAATCCAAGATCTGCCTTCCTTTCTTGTCTAACTCTGTGATGAAGTTGTCATGATTCTGTATTTTATTATATCATAGTATCCAACAAAGGGGAATGCCCACATTCTGCATTTGGTGACACAGAGACATTAAGTGGTTCACTTTTAAAAAAAAAAAAAGGCTTTCACTTTTTTTCTGATAGTAAGTTACAATAGCAAATGATGTCTAAGTACAGCTTTCCTGAGCTTTCAGCCTGACCTTGTTAATTGTTTTCTGTTTGAATGCAGCAGCCTCAATGAAGTGGTATGAAGTCTCACTGAGAAGAAAGAACGAATGTTGTAAAAATGTTTTAAAAAAATCCCCCCCAAGAAATAAGATCTCATAGTACCCTTCGATAATAAACAGTTTTCCATCCTATAGATGTAGGGAGAAAGGCAGAGAACGGTGTGATCCGCACCATGCAACCCATTTTGAATTGGAAATAAGACTCTGGATTTCCTCCTGTCTTTTATTGGAGAAAGATGTCGAGGAAGCATTTAAAGAGAGCGAAGACTCTGGGTGCAGATCAGAGAACGTGGTTAGGAGGGTAGCAGGATCAAACGAGAGAAATATTTCAAGAAATGCTCTAATGTGTATGCTTCCTGTCTCGATGAAGAATTCATTAAAGAATGAAATGCGGCACATTGGAAAGGATTTAGAACTCCTGGCTTCTGCTCCGCTCTCTGGCCTTATTATTAAATGTTAATGACCTTACTTTTACAATTGCTGTCTATTTTGAAAAGCGTTGGCATCCCATTTGCTATAGGAGAAGACAGTCCATCCCTGTGCCTGGAGAGAAGCGTGTCTGTGTGTGGTAGCCGAGTGATCTGACAAAAGGCCCTGTAAGGGCTGTGTCCCTAGCCTAAGCCAGGCTGCGTGGTGTTTGTCTTCAGGAAAAAAGCTGAAGTTACCTCTTGGATTACCTGCTAAGTGAAAGACCATATGCAATGAAAGATGTGCTGTCAAAACTCCCCTTAATGCTTTGTGGTGTTGCCCAAGGTGAAATCTGCTCTTCTATGCATGTTTGTGATTCCAAGCAGTTGTGCTTTGCATTGGGAACCTTGGAAGACTTTTAGCCTTCTCACCATTCAACAAACTTTTGTATGTTACTTGTAATGATTCCTTCCCTCCCACCACTTTTCTGTAAGGATGTACAAATAAGGCAATACAGTCTGAGGCTCTTTGATTAAATCCCTTGCATTTATTAAAGGGATAAAATTTTCTCCCTCAGATACTTTCCCCTATTTTTGCTATCTCGTACATTAGGGAAAGGTGATAGTTTCTAGCTATCTAACTATAGATAGTTTCTAGTTATCTAACTGTAGCTCCTAATGGAGGCGTAGAGTGGTCTCAGAGCAGTTCAGTTATAGGTTTCGGGTTTTCTTTTTCTTTTTAGCTGACCTTTTGGATATAACAAGAACTGAAAGCTCAACTGTGTTGGTCAAGCAGTTTGGTGCATACCCTGTATCTGCAAAGAAACATTGCTTGTTACACATTTATAAAGATTTAGTTATACGGATATGCTTTCTTCTCTGTATGAGGTTGATATGTATAGCAAGACCTGACTTAATCCAGTTACCATAAATTTCAGTGAGACATTTTTTCCCATTAATTTCACTGGAAAGCACAAATCCATAAACCAGATGATTTTGTTCAAGAATCTTCTGGGAAAAAGAGTCTTTTTATTTACTTTAGAATGTGTGTGCCTTTAATTTGGAGGAAAATAAATCTGAGGCTTCTGAATTGGGAGGGGGAGGCTGGGGTAGAATCAATATTTTCAAAATGTGAGACCAACCAGAATGACATCCAGCATGTCATCATCATCTGCAGTTGATTAGTAACAATTTTCTCAACTTGTGGCTGGTGTTCAATGAACAGCAGTACTATGAAATACTGGAAGCAGGTGGGGAATGAGAGCACTTACTGAAAGCTAATATATATCAATAAATTTATATTTTTGTGGTGTTTTGATGTTAACCTAAACCTTGATATATTATGTATGCAAACTGATCTCCTGTTAGGAAGCGATTGTAATCAAATGTTTTATTCCATTGTGAATTTAATTTATTTCATATTTTGATAATTAAGGAACAAAAATTCTGAGGGGAAAATTACAAGCATTAGCTCTTCCATCAGTAAAGGTTATATTCTGACTCTGTTCACATAATGTTACAAAGACCATAAATTGGCAGCTGTTCAGGACAATTTCTTCAGTGAAAACCTCCCAAGTATTAACTGCCTGTTGTTTTGTTTATTTCCCTTGTGACGAGAACTCATGATCCAAAAAGAATTGAAGTGCATTAATTTGTTTTAAAGGACGCCTATTAAAAATTGCTTTCTGCTACCAACATACCAGTCTCCGTGATGTGACAGTCTCCTGAGTAGGGCTGAGGATACTCTGTGGTGGCAGGACTGACCCCATTAGAGCAGGAAATTAATCATTCAGAATGCAAATAAAGACTGCAGTATTGAACAAGGCAGCTCACCTCAGTAGAGTAAATCCGAAACTGTGGCCCAGTTATAGATCTGTTACTTGACACTTAAGCTAAGTTCCTAAATTATTGAGGATGTACCTTGAATACAGCCGATGCTTTGTATGCAGTTACGGTGTTTCGTACTTGATTGTATTTGCATTGCTATGACATTTCCTTTGTTGTGTTCTTCCAAGAATAAAATATATTTCTCTATTTCCTTCCTCCAACTGTAGAGCTGCGAGACCAAATTGTGTCTGTTCATGAGGAAAAGAAGACCTTAGCCATTGAACTGGAAAACCTGAGGTGCAAACTTGTAGAAGTAATTGAAGAAGTATGTATTGTACCATGGAAGGCGAGACCACGTTAGCGTGTAGTCAGTACTTTTTGTATCTAATTTTGCTAAAAACGCTCAGTTGTGAAGTTAATTGAATACTATCTAATCGCAAGTCCTGACAGCCTGCCCATGTGATGGACCACTCGGGGCATACGCCTAGAAGTGGCCTGCTACGTCAGAGTCCAGTCTGCTGCTGTTGCTGGCACATGACTTTTCATGATCTGTTCTAACGCCAATGTTAAAACTCTCATCTCCACTCCCTGACAGCCCCTCACCCATCACAGCCTGCGGGTTTTTTTTTGGATTTCTTTAAACCTGTGGATGTGCAAGAAATACTTCTGGAGAACATCCAGTTTAATCACTGGTGCTACTTCATTGAGCATATCCTTGAGTTTAGCCATTGGCAGTGCCCTGTTGTGGTAATTAGACCAGCAAATTGGCTTTTTGAGCAGCAGAGTTTCATTCCTGCTTGAGAACTGGCTAAGCCATGTACTGATGCAAATCAGGACTTAGTGGCTCTTCCTGTCTATGCAACACTTGCATTCAGAAAGACACAGCTGACAGCTCTTGGACAATAAACAGAGCTCAGGAAAAAAAGCAAAACAGCAGCCTGACTATATTAAAACTCAAGCAGTCAAGGGCAGGCTGGTAACTTTTCAACCAGGTGCTATGGTGCCTCATCCTGAAAGGTTCCAAAGATGTTCTGTTTGCAGCTGTGACTGGTACATGCTATGAGAAAGGGTCACGGGAGCCCCAGTGTGAAGGATTAGTTCATAACCCTTTAATGCCATCTGTTACGGGGTCTGTAAGTTGGGGTAAAAATGCTTTCCGTCCCACTGGAAACCCTAAGATCAAGCCAAACCTAAGAAACAGAATTACCAAAATTAAAATATTGCTTGCATTATGTCTTGCTATATGCCTTATGCCACTAACTAAAATACTCTTATTTTTGATCTTCACACTCTTCTAGGTGAATAAAGTGAAAGAAGAAAAGGCTGTTTTGACAACAGAAGTTAATAAGCAGCAAAAACTGTTGGAGAAATGTAACAGAGGTGTGTGGTCTCAGCAGGTTGTCTACATTCTTTGCAGAAGCTTCAGAGCTTTTATGTTGTAGTACAAAGAGCAGGTTACAGAGCTGTGACTGTGATCCAGATCTGACTCTTGGCCTTATTGCTGCAGGCATTGCATAAACGTGTGGACTGTTCTAGACTGTCTCTACTCCAGGAAAATGTGACAGTGTAATAGCAGGTTGAATGTGAGAATTGGAAAACTTTTTGCTTTGTGGCACAAGTGGCAAGCTAGGACAGGAAGGCAGTCCTTCACCGAGATGCGGTTTGAGCTTTAATCTCCTGTTTTCCTAAATCATTACATTGCCTTCCTTTTAGTTGGGACACAGCTAATAATTTTGAGTGTCTAAAGATTTGGGAGCAACTTGTGTATTCAGAGGATGAGGAGAAGAAGGCAAGAGTGCTGGGAATAGATAAATAGGATTTCAAGTTATGGAAGGACAGCAGGGACTTTCCTTTCCTGGAAAGAAATGAGAGATAAAACCAGGCCAGGTAAAGCTTAAATAGAGATAGGGCTCAGGAAAGGAAAGCTTTTGCTTAATGAAGGTGAGTACTTCCACGTGAGAAATAGTTTCCCCTCCCCTCTGAACTGCTTTTGGGTCAAGATTTTAGTGCCTTGGATTTCTGTGCCCTTTGCTCTTGTTGCTGGTTTAGCCTTGTAAAATTAAAATTTATTTGGGTAGAAGTTTCTTTGGCTATTTCACATTTTCATGAAGTGGCAGACAATGGTTCTGGCCTCTAATGCGTGCCTGTCTCGATGCATTACTTGTTCTGCCTTCCGAAGGCACTCAGTTATTTGTTCAGCAATACATCCTGGAGGTCTTCAGCTGTATTCCCAGTTATTCTGATTTATCTTCAAGTTGTTCCTCTGCAGTTGTGTTTCCCTTGCTTACCTAGGGAGGAAAAATAAAAAGCTCTTAAGACATCTCCCGGGAATTCTGAAATGTTTGTTAGGCAGTGGAGGGAATTGGCAGCACTGCCGCTTTCACGTGGGAGGACCTGTGGAAATAGCCACCGTGAAATAGTGAAAATACAGAAGAAAAGTGCAATCTTTGGAGTAGCGAAGACTCCAGTCGTGCCATGGCCGCTTGCCAATAACACTCTTTTTCTTTGGAAAAAGTATACAAAATCAGTGTCGTCCATGATTTCAAGGAGACAGCCGGGTTTTGAATTACAGAGAAATGTATGAACTTTTAGTGGGAAATTACTTTCTCTCTTTTTCCATTACTGTCCAGTGGGACAGGGTCTTATCTTCTGTGAGCGCTGCAGCTGTCTCTCAGCATAGGGAGAGGAGGTTTGCGTTGCAGGACGTACCCTGTAAGCTTTCACTGAGTGTTCGTCTCTTACCTATTTCATGTGTCTGTGTTGCTTGAGTCTATGGCAGGCAGTACTTGAGGACTCCTGAAACACCAAATTTTGGATAGGCTGATTAGACAGACCAGCTTGAAGAAGCTTTTGATGGGATAGTGTGGCAGACTGAATGTTTCTGAAATGTTTGCTTTTTTCTAAGCACAATTAAAAAAAGAACAACCCCTTTTTTCACACTTGCCTGTTTTCCAGGAAGGAGGAGTTATACCAGGTTAGGTCCTAATGTACAGGCAACATAAAGCAAGATTTTTTTGTATGCTTGAAAAGAGCTACCAAAGTATATAATCAGTATCTACTGTGTGTCTGTGGCACTGTCTTGGAGCTGGGTAATCAATACGTTTCAGTCAGAGGTGGTGAATTTATCTTGAATCTTTCCAAGTGTGTAGGTTGTTTGGGGCTTTTTTGTTGTGGGTTTGTTTTTTCGGGGATTTTTTTTGGGTTTTTTTTTGTTTGTTTTTTTTAAGTTAACATAATTTTGAGAGTCAGATGGTCTGGGGTGTGTATCCCATGTTCTGAAGTACCAGTTACTTTACGTAGCTTTAAAAACTGTTATGCTCATCTCTGAAGAAGCAAAGAACTTATATGTAGAACAGTGTTAGAAATCCAGTGCCATCATCCTGCAAACCAGTCTGCAGCTAAAGCTTATGCAAGTGGTCACTGAGACATGTTGAGTACTTGAGTACTTAGAAATGATGCTTGCTGTCCTCGAGCGAGGCCGGTTCAGAATGGTTTGGGGACGCGTGCCCATGGTTAGCTTTAGCCACCCGTACAAGCCTTGCTGTTGTGAGCACAGTTTAAATACAGGCAACACAAAATTGCACTGCTTTCTTCTTCAGGCTCCTTTAAATCTCTTGTAAAGGGAGCCATCAAAACTCACTCCAACCAGGCAGGCAAATGCGGGT
This sequence comes from Opisthocomus hoazin, assembly GCF_030867145.1. Taxonomy (NCBI): domain Eukaryota; kingdom Metazoa; phylum Chordata; class Aves; order Opisthocomiformes; family Opisthocomidae; genus Opisthocomus; species Opisthocomus hoazin. Next base: position 72,578,055 of record NC_134419.1, on the reverse strand, counting down.
GCTTCCAAAATAACCTCGTAATGTCTGATAGCTTCAGCAGGGCTCTCTTGAGGCTTTGATTGCTCGCACCGAAAGGTGTGCTCTGTGCTACATGTGTTACTGAAGTGTTGAGTCTGGGCAGGGGAGTATTACTCTATTCAGAAGATCAGTAATTGTGCATCTGTATATAGTGAGGTTTAGAGCAAAGAGGACAAATATTGCGAAGGGGCCTGTACACGGAAACGTAGAGCTAAGTGTTACATTCAAGGATTCATGGTGCTGGGGAATGATAGCGTATCTGGATAAATCAAGTAGTACTTTCATCTTATTTTGATCCATTCCAGTTTGACTTTTGATCTTATTTTATTCTTATAAACAGTGTCTGTGCTGGCGGTAGAGGAATATGAAGAGCTTCATGTAAACTTTGAACTGGAAAAGAACCTGCGGAAGAAAGCAGAGTCGTTTGCACAAGAGGTGAGTAGTCACAGAATCACAGAATCACAGAATGGTAGGGGTTGGAAGGGACCTCTGTGGGTCATCTAGTCCAACCCTCCTGCCCAAGCAGGGTCACCTACAGCAGGCTGCACAGGACCTTGTCCAGGCGGGTCTTGAATATTTCCAGAGAAGGAGACTCCACAACCTCCCTGGGCAGCCTGTTCCAGTGCTCCGTCACCCTCAGAGGGAAGAAGTTCTTCCTCATGTTCAGACGGAACTTCCTGTGCCTCAGTTTGTGCCCATTGCCCCTTGCCCTGTCGCTGGGCACCACTGAAAAGAGCTTGGCCCCATCCTCCTGACACCCACCCTTCAGATATTTATAAGCATTTATAAGGTCCCCTCGCAGCCTTCTCTTCTTGAGGCTGAACAAGCCCAGTTCCCTCAGCCTCTCCTCATAGGAGAGATGCTCCAGTCCCCTCACCATCCTTGTAGCCCTCCGCTGGACTCTCTCCAGTAACTCCTCATCTTTCTTGAACTGGGGAGCCCAGAACTGGACAGAGTACTCCAGATGAGGCCTTGCTAGTCAAGAAAAAGGAATCGTGTAAAATGAAGACATTGCAACTCAGCAAAAACCTGTCAGCTTAGATGACTTAATTTCAGTTCCCAGCTCTCACACAAAAGATGTCTTTGAATGTCCACATACTACTTAGCTAACATCTGTACTTCATCCATAAAATGGGTTTACTATTTCAACAGCATTTATAAAGCACTTCAGAATTATCCATGCAGTCTTACCTCTTTCCCCTTTTAAAGCGAGGCTTTACATTTGTAATGGGCTTAGTCAGCCACAACATTGCAATGTGGTACATGTAGTGTTTGGGTCTGGGAAGGATTAGCTGCCTTTCTAGTGATATAATTTGAAGCACTGTGTTTTTCTTGAAAAATATGTGAACTCACAAAAAAAGTGTTGCAAAATACAGTATTAGCTGAGGTTTGTGCAAGTTTGGCTGCTGTTTAACATATGCCTTTAGAATAACCTAGTGCAGGGAGCATTCAAGCTGAAAAAAATTGTTTCCATGTTCCAGAAAATGTATAAACTCCCAAAGTGGAAAGTGAGTTACTGGGAAGCATTATGGAATGGCTGGTGGTTGCTCCGATGGCTTGTGCCTGGCAATATGTGCCTTAGAAAATGCTGACAGATTCTTATTCTGTTGATACACTGGAGCCCTATAAAATCATGAGTTTGTTTTTGTTTTGGCTTTTTTTTTTTCACTCGTGCTTTTTCTGTTTGCGCTCTGGATTTTGAGAGCTCTGCACTTGGGTTATATTTTCAAGCTTTTCTATCCAAAGCCTTGCATCAATATTTTCTTTAATAAAAGTTCGGCTTCCTTAGCAATCATTTTTCAGGGAGCACAGGTTTTAAGAAACCATTATATATCAAAATTACATGAGTCATCAGTACTGAAATATTGTAAATAAGGGAAACATCTAACATCTGATATGAAGTGGATTTTAGATTTTAAAACTACGGCTGCCAGCAAGCAGGTATTTAGCTTTCAGGAAGTCAACTTTGTCTGAGCAGAGAGCTTGTTTGCTTTTTGTCTTTGCTGCTGCTGTTTCTCTCTCAAAAAAAAAAAAATTTGATAACTCCTGTACATCTAGCTGCATTCAGTCACTGTAAGCAAGGCCATGTATGCATTTTGAACCTGTATAGAAAACAGTGAATAGGCTTACTGTGTTCTGTTAATCTTGTGGGGGTTTTTTTACTGGATATTTTAGTGCTTTGGATATGAACAGACTCATATAGCAACATTTTAAACGAAATGAATTTTGGGGGGTTTGAGAGAAACTGTAAACAAATTTGAAAATCTGCAAGTTAGGGGTGAGGAAGTTGACCCCGATGTTGCTTGAACTCGCGCTCTCGTGCCTGAGAGCTTGCTTGCTCTCTGATGTGTGCAAAGGTTGGAGAACTTCAGGGTGCCTGGGCCAAGGGTATTGGTTCGCTTTCTCCTCATTCCGCCTTTAGCCACTCTTGCCTGTTCTTTCCTTTGCCAAGGTCACCTTGTTGATCCTTGGGAAAACCCCCTGAGGAGAGCTAGCTTTGCAGAAACCTGATAACTTCTAGGTACAGACCAATTTCTCTTTCTGTAACAGGAAAATCTGCATTTGGGTAGCAGGGCTAGGTGCTCACCCTAAAGCAGAAAGGTATTTGCAAATTCAAGTGCATTGAGCTTTACCAGATTCTCTTTCATTCATACAGGTATATGGTATAACCTAGCTGTAGATAAACTGCTATCTATCCGTTCCACTATTGAAGCTTCAATCATTTGATGAGTCAACTTGTAATTGGAGTAAATTTAAATTTATGTAACCTGCAGTCTCCTTCCTATTGCTGTCAGTATCTCTGCCCGATGTTGAAAATGGAACTGCACTTCAGGCGAAGCTAAAGCAGCTGACACACCTCCTCCCCAAGGGAATAAGAAATGGTAGAAATGGAAATGATTTACTAGTTATTAAAATGTCCTGTTGGCTCCCAAATTTTCACTATAGAGATGGACTTTTCAGGATGCTGTTAGAGTCAATAGATATGAGAGAGAAATCACTCAAGAGGAGCAATTTCTGAAATCAAAGAGCCTGTACGTGCAGCCTCCTCCAAACTCCACTTTTACAGAGCTTTGTGGGATGGAACCCAAATTCCTCTGCTGAGCTGAACTGGACACCCCCTTTGCCGTGGCTTCAGTGCTGTTGGGCCATTTACATTTTGATCAAAGGCTCACTGTGTTTTTTCAGAAATGAAAATGAGATCTGCAAATTCCATTCAAATTTATTAAAGATAGAGGCATTTATTAGTGACCAGAAGTTGTTAAACAAAATATTCCCTATGTTTATTAAGTATTCATTTGGATTTTTTCAATACTGTTACCAGTCTGCGTTATAAAACACTACCTTCTTGCAACTGTTTTTAAATTTTAGGAAACCTGGATTTGTTCATTACCCATGCTTTTATGGTAACTATTTTTATAATGCAACTTTTTGCAAACCTCCCGAGATCGTGCTGGCGTTATTGCTCTATTAGTGGTATTTGTTGACTGTGATATCTGCAGAACTGTTATTTTCAGAAAACAGATTTCTAAGAATATTAAGCATGTTCATTTAGCATGTGTTATTACAGTATCTATCTTGCATCTCCAACCGTTGCTTTGCTTCATCTTCTGAAGCGCCGAACAGTTACATGCTTCTGTTCATTAGCTGACAGCAGAAGATTGTACGTAAAGGTCTTGCATCTCTCAGGAATGAGGAGATTATAAATGCGTAGTTAAGCTGGTTTTCAGGTCATAAAAGAGTATAATTGGACACTCTGGGCCCAGAGTGTTGCTTCTGTTTAGATTCGTAACTGTCATATTCGGACACCTATAAATTTTGAAAGATGGTATTTAAAGTACTTTTTGTCTTTGAATATCAGACTGACAGGCAAGCTGGTAAGTACAGTGCCAAAGAAATGCTGATTATTTGCAAACAAGTACTGCTTGGTTTTTGTCATTATTTAGCTGTCGTCTCTTTGGAAAATATGGGCCCCTGTTGCTGCAGGCTGACAGCGTAGGTTTTTCATTGAGGCTTTTCATTCCGTGAAGTTCTCCAGTGCAAAGTGGAATCATTACAAGGAGCTTCAGGCCTGCGTTAGTCTTCCCTTTGTGTATCTACTGCTCTTCCTTTTGTATTGTGCTGTTTGGAAAGATTTTTGGAAAGTTTTTTAAAAGGCAGGAGTATGTGACAACAAAGGCATTGCTCAGTGGTGTTTGGGGAACTAGTAGCATTTCAAATTACTTTAAAATTCTGTTGCCATTGGCCTGGTCTCACACTGATGACATCCCTTTAGTGACCTGAGATGTCAGAGAGACAGGCTCTGGCCCACAACTGTGGCCACAGCAGCAAAGGTTTACGTGCGGGTGAGGCTGCGTGAGCGTCCTCCCACGCGGATCATGTCGCAAGGTCGCAGCGGTGTTGTGAGAGCTGAGGTTTCTAGGATGTGCTTACAGGAGCTGTTTGGATTGTGCTAAGGATGTGCGGGGATTTTCTGCTTTCTTTCGCCAGCCACATGTTTTCTCTGTCCCTATGTCATGTTGGCAAAACAAGAATAATCTTGCTGGGTTTTTGCTTGAGTTTTGCAGAAGCTGCAGCAGTTGGTGGTGATAAGCTGTGCAGTGTTGAGAGAAGGAATAGCTTTGAGCAAAGGCTAGACTGCACAGTCAGTGCTTTGTGCTTGACTTGTCTGGAGCACTTTGGGAAAGGAAATAGGCTCTGGGTAACACTGGCATCACCGCAACGCCACGGCGTGGACTGCAGAACAGCACATTTTCGTGGTTCATGTTGCTGTTTGTGACAGCAAACCACCTAGATGTGTCTTTTAGCTCACTGAAATATAGATTTACCGCCCGTGGAGGGGCTTGTTTGGTGGTGGGCACGTTGTCTTTCTAAGGGACTGAGGCAGCTGAAGCTTGCCTTGGTGGGAAGGGTTGGGCCGCATGTTCGTTCAGATGAACCCTTTCTCCATAGCGTGGCTTCATCTTTGGGCTTTGCCCTCCCGGGGTTGCATTGTGGCTGAGATGGGAGGAGACCAGCTGAGCGGCTGGCGCGGGCGAAGCGATGCCCTTTGCGTCCTGCCCTGCTGCCAGGCGAGGAGGATTTGCCACAGAACGTGAGCAATTGGGAGTGCAGGTGTGAGCGATAATGGGCGAGTGAGCGTGTGTGCGGAAGCGAACACAGATGGGGGGAGAGAAAGACGAGGAGCGAGAGAGGGAGGGAGGGAGCAAGCACATATAGGAGTGAGCGAACACTTGAAAATCAGAGCTTTTGATTAAAAAAAAAAATCCAATGCAGCTTTAATTATAGTCATGCTGCTGGCACCACCATAATATGTATTTAATTAATCAAAAATGATCCAACTTCAAACATTAGAATTCGTGCTCTTTAGAGGTTCTAAAGAAAATGAGTAAATATTGTCAGCCATGGTGTGGAGAGGGGGAAGGAAGAAGAAAGAGGGTTTGAAGTGAGTCACAATCCATTGTGAAAGGTACAGGAATCTGCATAAAAGAACTAAATAAATAGAGTGTGTAAGGGGCGGGGGCATGGAAAAATCTGTACCTACCTGAATAAAACAGGGTTGTTAACACAGGAATCTTGGCAAGCTTAAACAGAATTCTAGTGTCATGTTTTAAGAGACACTTTAAGATCTCTCAGCTCTTTGTGGAGCAGTTTATAATAAAACAAAGGAAGGCAGAGAGTGTCTTGAAGGCCATCGCAATAATGTAGAGGCTAGCCCTGAAAAAGCCCTCTTCCACAAAGATGAGCAGAACACAATACATACAGCCAAAGCAAACCAAAGGGGAGGAACACAGTGAGAGAAGTAAATTGAAAGTCGTAGTGATGTAAAAATCCCAGGAGATTAACAAAATAATCTGGCATAAATGGTTTATTAAGCATACATTCTGCCTTGCAACAATATTTTGTCAAGTGAACAGTTTATTACCGTCATGTGTGCTGGCACGGAGACAACCCCTGCACCTAAAGTTACTCCCGAAGAAGAGCAGCGTGCTCTCAAAGTTAGCGCTGAGCTGTTGGTTTCTGTCCTCTGTACCTTGGATAAATAGAAATGAAGTGTCGAACTGCTGAGCAGGTTTGCTGGGGCTCCTCTCACTTCTGAGGCTAGCGTAGGCTTTTTCTCAGAACATACAACTGGAAAAAAATGAAGGGTTTCCCAAGTGTTTATGCTTATCTGTAAAATAGTTTGTGGTTTGAAGGCTGCGTTCAAAGGAACTGTGATCCAGATGGATTAAAAAATAAAAGTTAATCTGTAATGTGCATTGTTCATCTTTTCCGTCACTTTCCCTCCAGTTCTCAATACTCATGGATGCATTAAAGCAGTGTACTCTATCTATGTCTGTGTTTCTAAGTAGCTATTGCATGACAACGTGTTTGCATTTGACTTGTTTACCTCAAAATGCCAGCATCCCGTGCCTGGGCCAGTGCACAGCTGACATGACTGAGTCTGGGGACTGAATCTTCCCTTATCAAAAGGTAAATGGTGGCTATCATTTGAGAAGACTTAGGAAAAATTTCTGTCGTTCTTAAGGTGCCTGCACTACTCATGAGGTTGTGTGCGATGGATTTGGTTATCTCGATGACATGAGCTCCCGAAGAACTCTTCCTCAGATGCTTTTGTGACCTTTTGGGTTAATTTGTGAGGACTTTTGCGTTAATGTGCTGCACGGAGCACTGGAACAGGCTGGCCAGGGAGTTGTGGAGTCTCCTTGTCTGGAGATATTCAAGACCCGCCTGCACAAGGTCCTGTGCAGCCTGCTGTAGGTGACCCTGCTTCGGCAGGGGGTTGGACTGGGTGACCCACAGAGGTCCCTTCCAACCCCTACCATGGTGTGATTCTGTGATTCTATGATCTGTGGGTGAATACTGCAAAAGCAGCACTCATAGAGCAACTCTGTGCTTGTAAGTACCATGCTGTCTGCATTACCAAGGGTAGTTCAACAGCAACTGGTATCTGGAGGCAATTAATTTCCAGTCCAGCTGACTAAACTGGAAATAATAATTAAAGAGACATGATAAGTGGTTTGTACTTGGATTCTCCTGAGCTTGAATGTTACCACTCTTGAAGCACGATGTAACACTAATATGTTTCATCAAGCTTTCTCCCAAGAACAGGCTTGTGAAATGGCAACAGATGTATGCTCTAGGAAACTAGCTCTTTGGTCTCTCTTTTTTTTTCTTCTCCTTCTCTTTTTTTGTTCAAGCAATTAATCTATTGGGGAAAAACAGTGAAGCGGTTTCCTCCTTTTTCATGTGGTGTATGATCTGTTTCTGAATATATTAGATGGTGTCTAAATGCTGTAATGCTGTGAGCGTTATAGAATGGATCACTATACTTCTACCATGGCAAAAAGAAAAGCGTTAACTGCAGGAAATGAAGAAAGAAGTAACAACAGAGATTTTTTTTCACCCTCCTTGGGCAGTTGTCTCATAAGTGAAGAATGAGTACTGTAGTTTGCCAAATGCTTTTGTACAGAACAGGCTGGTAAAATAAATAATACCGTGTTTTTAAGGAAGTCACAGTGCTGATGGGGATTCAGTTTTCTCACACTCAAAATACATTCTCCAAGCACCTCTGTAGCAAGAAGCAAACGATGGACAAGAAATAAGGTTAACTCATCTACTCCAGTTCCCCCATTCTGAGTAAATTAGACCTCTTGTTTTAAGCCACAAAATTTACTAATCCTATATCTTGTAGCTCTTTAGAAATAGTCTCTTCAAAAGTTGTCTGGAAATTAGCCAAATAACTAAAGCAACTCTATTGTGTCTTTATTAGTATAAAATTTATGCAAGTCTTAACAAGAACTATTAGCGATAAAATATTGTGAATCATCTAGAGAGAAAGGAGTGACTGTTGGCTGCCCGTTACTACACATATGTCCTTTTTCATGATCATGCTGCTCAGTTTTCTGTGGCGGTTTGAAAATCCAGCTAGGGTTAGTCTTTGGCTCCTCTGAAGGAGGAAGCCTATGAAGGTCACAGCGCATTGCCAGAAACCCATCGCTCTGGTTTTCCATACTTCATCTCAGTTTGTTTTTTGGTGGTTTTTTTGTTGTTGTTGTTGAGAGTCTTGTCCTGTGCCCTCCTTGCCCTGGATGTTAGCTGTCTGGGCACTCATCTCTTTCCATCTTCAGATATTTATAGGCATGTGGCCCTGAGAGAGGAGTTAGTTGGAAAGCATCCAGTTATGCCCTGAATGCTACTGGAATGACAATCGAAGTTCCCAGGGATTTGACACTAACAGAGTTGCTTTCTAACTTTTTTAATGAGGAAGAATTCCTTTTTCAGCTCTGCTGTAAACAAAAACCAGCTGCACCGAGCGTTCTGCAGGGTAATGGTTAGAGCAGGGGTCTGAGGGTGAGGTGTGGCCCCATTAAGGTCAAGGGAAAAACTGGGTTTTTTCAGGATTTCACCCTCTTATCTTTCCCCTTCCACAATTCTTGTGCAAACTCTGCTGATAAAAAGTGGCCAAGACTCAGATCTCCTGCACTTCAGAGCTTCTGTTTGTAAACTCGTGAGGGAAATATAGGTGGTTGGTTTGCACAACGCTTGGAGATTCTGTAAATGAAAATGGTAGATGTAAGCAAACTGTTGTCCTTTGTGGTCTGCCTTTAGTTGCAGCTGTGGTTTCAGTAGATTCCTCCAGCATCCACTTGGTTGCTAGCATTGATTGGGACACTCTGCAGATAATTTTCTAGCAGGTGGCAAAGTCGGAATTAATCCATCAATTGGTTAAATTCCACCTAGTCCAAATAATCCTGTTAGTAGCTGTTTTGCCCTTTCATCAGTCACTTTAATTAATATTCAGGGTTGTGCAGGCAGGTTTCTGCTCTGATGATGCAGTGAGTGATTGTTTTAATTTTAAATTAGAATTAATTTCTAAGAATCTTTCTTGCCCCGTGTCAAACACACAGAGCAACCCCTCAAAAACTTGCAGTCAGTTCATCACCAGCTCTCTTTCTGCTTTATGTCCCACGACCATCTTGTCTAGTTTTGTCTCTTCTGCTTGGAATATGCTGGTACTGCAAGGACGTACGCGTAAGTAACTTCTGAAATGGATGGGACTCCCCATGAGAAATCAGTTCTTGTGTATCTGATTGCAGCACTAAGTTATAAGCGACAAAGTTTTTTGTGGTGAAGACACTTTCACAGATATTGTAAACAGGAACGTATTTGCAGTGTTGTGAAAGCGATTCAAAAAGCTAAATGAAAATGCAGGACTTCATTGGGAAAATTCTAAATGAAAAGGTTTTCACCCAGTTCTTCAAGAGGATTTTTTTCATTTTGTTGCAGAGGAGCATGAAACAAAATGAATATGAATTTTCTACATTTGGTGAAGTATCTGCTCACGTTGAAGAAATCAAGTTGCTTTACTTGATTTCTTCTTGTTTTGGCAGCTTTCTGCTCCCTCAGGCTGGAACAACTCTGCTCTTTTGGGTTTAGTGGCAGAAACCCAGGGAACAAAAAATTGGAATTATCACCTCAAACTCTTTTTCAGATTCCCAAAAAACTGAAACCCAGGTTTTCACTTTGCTCTGAAAGTTCACAGTAGGTAAACTGTGGTGTTTGCTAAGGGTGGCTTCTAGAGAGGTGTTGTTTCTGTCAGGGTTAAATAACTTTTGACTGATTTAACAGGAAAGCAGGGGGCTTTGAGACAGCATTGAGTTCTTTAGCAGCGATTTAGAGGCCTTTCTCAAGTATGATGTTTCAAAGATGCTGTGTCTTTTAAGAAGATAAAATGTCAATCAGATGAGTTGCAACACAAAGGCAAAACTTTGCAGCTCGGGGTGGGTACCTTTGATTCTGAACTTCTCTTGCCGGTGAATTGTTTTTTGCCACAGCCCTGCTAGCGTAAGGTAACGGAAGCGTAATTGCTTTGATGGGCAGAATTTTGGGACAGGGAGCCGATGTCCACTGCACATCTGCACCACGCCACAATGGCCTGTGTATTGTCATAAATTTATAACAAGGTAGAGTATTAGAGCCTGTATTCATCGTTTCCTCTTCACCGAATACTTCCAGTCCTTTCTTGCCTACCCCCATGGCACAGCTTTGCCCAGTGAAGTGTTCGTTGTAGGTTTTATTAGTATTAAGGCCGCATCAATTGACTCTTGTTGGCACGCAGGGTCAAGCAGGCTGCGTTGTGAGTGAGAAGTTCAGCACGGTCAGCAGGCTGCTCGGTCCGTGGGTGCAGCTACAGGGAGAGTTGCTTGCTAAGAAGACTCGGTTGAAGTGGTGGAATGCTTGCCACAAATCTGCATCAGCTGCTGTTTCTTTAAAATTCAATTATATTAAATAAAATAAATAAATCGTGTAGCATTGCAGTAACACTGGATGGGAAGAAACCACATGTTGTATCTGTAACTTTGGTTTGTGAATAAATAGTATGGGAACCTGAAAGGATCTCTTGGAACTTTTGTATTTCTAATAGTTTGTTCTTAAAATAACTTCTTTCTTTTTCTGTGCTGAACAACAGTGTTTTTACAGTCAGAGGGAGTGTCTGCGTTCTCAGGCTGTTCTCTGCTCTCCTGCCGTAGGCGGCATGCTTTGCTGACCTGTGCACGCTCATGTGAAACCTCAGCGTGACCCAGTCCCTGTTTCTGCTGTAAGAACAGGCACAGCTGAGGTTGTCGGGTGTGGAAACCCTTGTTGCCTGGGGGACAACCCTCTACTTGAAAGAGATGTCAAGATGCAGAATAAATTCACTAGGAATTTTTTTTTGGCAGGAAGCAATCTTTTTTTTCCAAGCTCCTAAACAGTCTGGAAGGAGCAGATCTCTCTTAGGGAAACTGCCTGTGCTGACAGCCTCTGCTGTTCTGAGGTGAAACCTAGAGAAATGTGTGACATTTTTCAGTCATGTCTCTAGACTGTCTGATTATCCCCCCCCCCCCACAATGTATCCATTCCCTGCATCAGAAGTATAACTGGGGAAGTGGAAAAAAAGCAAGCAGTAAAGTAAAAGGCTGAAGTTGCCCTGAAATGCCTTTTCCTGGGGCAAGTGCATACACTGATTACACAAACATGGACTGAAATTTGTTTCCCAAAGACACTCCATCATTCACTTATCCAGGTGACCCTCAAATAAGTGGGTTAGTGCCAAGGCTTGCAGATGTGTTTGAGGAGATAGCTTGTGAATTCATAGACCTTTTTTCCTGCACCGAGAGTTCTTTTAATGTCTCCAGAGCTCCGAGAATAGGGATCAGATTGTTCCTATTTCCAGGAAACAAAATTCAGAGATGCGTTTAAATCCTGAATGCCGCCAACGTGTGGGTACTTGAGGTGCAGCAGGGTGGCTCCCTCAGCAGACACCTGCTTGCTGTCAGTGTGAGCTTAGCTCTTGCAAATTTTGCTCTCAGCCTTCCTTTCCCCTTCCTTCTCACCTTCTTCCCCTCTGTCTCTACCGTATTAACTAGATGTTAACGTCTTCATTTTCTTCCCAATTGCCTTTTTTTTCAGGATAGCATTAGACTATGCTTAACTATTGTTTTTGTTGGGGGTGGGTTTTGTTTTGGCAGATGTTTATTGAACAAAACAAGATGAAAAGGCAAAGTCAGTTGCTTCTGCAAAATTCTGCTCCTGATCAACAGCTTTTGAAGGCTTTGGATGACAATGCTAAGCTAACCCATACATTAGAAGAAGAGAGGCTTCAGCATCAACAAAAGGTAAAACGATTATTTTTCATATCATGCCAAAGTCTTTGAAAGCCTCCTGAATTTAAGGAGTGTCATGTATTTGTTATGTTCAGAATTATTTGAGATCTTTTCCCCCAGAAGAGTTTACAATCTAAAAACTGAATATCAGAGAAGACTGTGATTCCCTTTTTCTTGGTCACTGGTATGACATGAGTGCAAAACCTGAAGGTTTTTCAGCCTGAGGGCTCTGATTTAATCAAGTGTTTTTTTCTGGATGCCAGTAAAGCACAAGCTTAATTACAAGCATTGCATGAAGTTCCATTAAGTGAAGAAGAGGTGACAGGAGAATATTTTGCATGTTGAGGGTATTTTGGGGGATAAGCGAAGAAGACCACGAAGACCACCAGGAGGTGAGAGGTAGGCAGTTCACATTAGTAGTCTGGTCTCTTGCTAAAGAAATGGATGGGAAAGAGCCAGACGTACTGGAGCAGGGAAATGTTAGGTGAGCGCTGCAAAGTGATGTGATAGGATCTACAGTGCTAGGATCTCAACATATACATATATATATATGTATATATATACTTGACTAGATCAATCTCTAACTGGGAGAAATCACCATTGCTTCACTTGAAAGCCTGAAAATGAGTTTTCCTGTAGCTGTGAGGCCTGTTCTTAAAACTCTGGTAATAGAGTAACGCTAGGAATAGGTAGACAGTTCCTGTGCTTTCATCAGTGCAGCAATACTAAGAGTATATGTAATCTCACACGCTTCTGAGTGAGTATTTTGGAAGAACAATTGCCAGTTTATAGAAAACCTCTGCATCTTTGGCTCCTTGAAGTCTAGAGCAAAATGTGTATGTTTAGGGAGTTGGGAAGTGATTGCTACTCTGCACCCAAATGCTACCTCTAAACCTGGTGTTCCCTAAACCTGATGTTTTGGTCAGGCATTGGAGCCGGGTGTCCAGGGAGGTGGTTGAGTCCCCATCCCTGGAGGTGTTTAAAAAACGTGTAGATGTGGCACTTTGGGATATGGTTTAGTAGGCATGGTGGTGTGGGGTGGATGGTTGGACTTGATGATCTTAGAGGTCTCTTCCAACCTGAATGATTCTATGATTCAATTCACCCGCTGGCATCTGCATGAGTTGAGACAAGGGAGTTTAAATAACCAACCTGTCAGTGGAAGCAGACAGTAGGAGAACAAAAATGTCAATGTTCTCATGCTTGAAATGAAGAAATGTTCTGAAATTAAATTCTAATTATGTGATAAAAACTCTATAAAAAGAAAAAAGGGAACATCTTATAGCTTAAGTACTTTGGAGCTAAAGATGTATTCTAAAAAACAGAAAACAAGTTAGGATCAGAATAGAAAATTCTGACTTCTCTCAGAAAAATCTGTCCAGCTCTCATTAAAAAATTGTCCTCTTTCTGGGAGTTGTAGTTCACTTATATACTATAACATCAGGTTTTTGGGAATAGCTGTGCCTAATGGGTTGTTTGTCAGAAGGAAGGGCAGCAAATACTTTTTATTGTAATGAAAGCAATTGTTTGCCAACTGCAGGTCAAGGAATTGGAAGAGCAGCTAGAGAATCAAGCACTGCATAAGGAGATTAGTCGTCTTAAACAGCAACTAGAACTTTTGGAAGAAGATAAAAAGGAACTAGAGCTTAAGTGTCAGAACTCAGAAGAAAAAGCCAGAGACCTAAAGCATTCAGGTAAAATTGTGTAACAACTTTCATTTTAGAGGTACAATGAGGCGGGCTGAGTGGTGCACATCTGATAGAAAGATATGCGTTACATTTGAGACGCCAGAAGCAACAGCTTTTGTGTAGCTGAGATCCAGACCTGTGCTTCACAGGACAAAGTACAGCAACTGCCTTCGACCACAGAACAGTCATGTCCAGAATGGGTGCGAAAGAATAAGCTTGTAAAGCTTCTGTAAGGTATAAAAATACTGTTGTTAGATTGCCCTGAGTCTTACAGATGGCTATGTACCTGTGAAGGGGTTTCTCTGTGAAAGACACCTCCCTTTGTATTCAGTCAAAACGTATCCTCTTACCTATTTTTAAAAATAAATAAAATGGGATAACTCTGCTTTTTTTTTTTAATTGCAAAGATGCACAGTGATTTATCATCAGACTGTGGAGTCTGCATTGTATGAGTTATACAAAAACATCCCATAATTATCAAGCTACCCATCATTTAACAGTCTTGTAATAGAAAACTCCAGTGAAAATAAAGACATGATTTAGCCCTTCATATTGACATGTGAGAAAACAGTTGCTATTGATGTGAAAGGGTCTGGAGAGGGTTCTTTTTTCTTTCTCATTTTTTTTTCCTTTTTTTTTTTTCTTTTAAACAGATATTAAAAAGCTAAGTACTGCCTTTGGAGCCATACAAAGGGAGTTAGCCAAACCAATCCAGTGGGCTTTTATGACTCATACCCATGAGAATTATATATCTAAATCTCTTGTAGTCAAATTTTTGTTCCGTGTCAAGTGACTGAAAGGAAAGAAACAGTCTTGCTAGCTACTGTGTGTGTCTGTCTCTAAGATTTAAAATAATGCCCAAAGAAAAGATTCACAGAATATTTAGGAGGGCAGAACTGTTGCAGTGCAGATGTTCATACAGTTACATCGATCAGGATGGGGCTTGTCTGCAGCATCCTTTCTATTCAACGAGAACAATTCTGACCTAATGCTCTTGATTTAAAATTGCTTTTATAAAGGGCCCCTGGTGTCTGTGGCCTCGCTATAGGAAATGTGGGGCTATGGCTTGTTTGCAAGTGCCTTTGCTTTCAGTCCCTGTTCAGCCCAAGGCCTAAGCAGTTGCTGTTTTAAGTATGATACCTGCTCAGGAAAGCATCTGAGCCCATATCAGAGGAGGCCAAAGTCCCTATCCTTAGTCAAGACTCCATGTATAGCCATGTTTTTCTGAAATGTATCCTTAAGAGCAGGATTCTCTTTAAGCTTCTTAGCAGCCTTGCTTGGAAGGACTGCTTTGTATTAGTTTTACATTACTGAGCCTTAAAAATATGCCTAGGCAGGCATATGAGTTGTTCTCAGCTGCCTTGGAAAAGATCTGTCCTTCACAGCAGATTCCTTCCTTCCAGGCTTATTTATCCTCCAGAAGGAATTTATCGGCATATAGATTGTACCTGGAATTTAAAGTCACTCAGTTGATTTTCCGCTCCCCCCACAAAGTAAATATCGAAGATTGTAATTTTAATTTGAATCCATCATTATGAGAACAAAGAACCATATCCACTTTGGAAATCATATTTTGTACTTCTGCCATAATTCCTACTGTATTCAAAAGCAATTGCTAAGAATTTTTGTAACTAAAAGAAGTTTAAGACTTTTTTCCCTCTGTTTCTGCCTTCCCGAGTTAATTGCATTTGACAGCATTTCAAGTGCAGAAAACTCCTTTCCACACTTTATATCTGACACAAAAACAGGAGAGAAAGAATCCATTCCACCCACCACCCACTTCTGGCTATATTTGTGGGGAAAAACCACACCAAAGTCCATCAGGAAAGCACAGAGATAAGACTGGAAGCTGAAATGGTTCATTCCTCTCGTCTTCTGTTAGTTCGTTCTCAAATGGACCACAGCAGGAATGTGATGGACTTTTCCCTGCTCTGTCATTTTGTAGGAAGAATCTTGTATGAGGGGAGACCGTCACTTTAGTTTAAAAAGTAACTCAGATTGGAGGTAACTGGTTTAATGAGAATCCTGTGCATCTAGGGCACGGTTCTTAGTAGAAAATGTTGCTGAAAATAGGACTTTGTAGCAATTGCGTGGTTTAGTCTCATTGTTTGTCTTTTAGTTAACCAGTAGGTTTTTATCTTAAACCGTCAGAGTTGTTTTTTAGAGCAGATGTGAGAAACCAAGAACTCACTTTAGTTTGCTTTATTGCTCTTGCGCAGTGGATGAACTTCAAAAACGAATACAGCAGTCTGAAAATCCTGCACCACCTCCTCCACCGCCACCCCCTCCTCCTCTGCCTCCTCCCCCTCCTCCCAACCCCATACGGTAAGTGCTTTAATCGGGCGTCACAGATTAAGGCTTTGCTGAAGCAGAATACATTACATGAGCTTGCATCCAAGCAGGAAAAGTGTCTTCAAAGAAAAAAAGGCTTTCTCCATCTTTCTTGAGCTCTTTACCAGCAGGACAGGCTCTCTGCCCCACCTGCCAACAGACCAACACCCTGGCCAATTTTGAGCAGTGTCTGCCTTGCCAAGCCTAACAAATTGTCTAGACTGTGACTTTGGAGGAGGAGGGATACCTGTCTCCTCTAAATTTAGGAGATTGTTTTTTTCTGTTCACCTGGTAGCTGTAATTACAGACTTGTGAAGTGCTTGTCTGAAATCTACCGCTAAGAAAACCCCTTTGAACCAAAGGATATGTTGGATTACTCTGTGTCCCTTCCTGTCGGATACTGGTGATGAAAATGCAGGCTCCATTGAGTTCCTACAATTGCTTTCATAAGTTAAAAAGAAAAGAAAAACCAAAACATCAAAATAAAAAAACCCACAACCAACAGAAAATCACCACCCCATCATCAAGTAGTTTTGGGAGAAATTATGAAAATTAAGCCTGATTTTTGCAAAGGACCATGAAAGAGGCTGACCAACAGATGAAGTATCAGGCGTTAGACCCACATTAATTTCTTAGTTAATTTTAGGAACTCAGCTTATCTTCATATTGGCTGCTTAGTTTTAAAAATAAATGGACTCCAGTGAGACTTTCTAACCTTCTGCAATAGAAATTACATACAGGAGTCTTGTTAACTATTGTGTTAAAAATATTAATAGAGATGATTACTAGGGAGAATTCATCCCTTTACGCATCTTTGATTTTAGAAGTCCACACTAAACATTTTCTGAACAGTTGTGTTTGATCTTTTGCTCCTTGTATGTCTGTTAACTCATTTGGCTTGCTTGCTTCTTTCTCACCGATGTGCAGCATGAATTAACTGTGTGGGGGTGTTGTAGGTTTTTTTGTTTTGTTTACGTTTGTGCCCTTTATTATTTGGAATAGGTAACACTGTTCATTTTAAGCCCTGTAGCAGCTAAATCAGAGTATTCCCTTCAGGCACTGTGAAGTTTATTTGCATAGAGGTGGTTTCAGAGCCTGAGCACTGGATGCTGCTTTGCTCTGGGACAGAGTTTTGACCCTTTGTGTCGGGGAGGTCGCTCCACTCCGTAAGAAGCGATGTTCCGTAGGCAGCGATAGGTCCCACTGACAAATCAGATCCACGTAGGAGCTTATGCTTGGGCTTTAAGATGAATCATCTTGCCTGGACTTTTACGTTTTGACTATAGTGAAGGGATAATTATTTGACACTGTAAGAAGATTACAAACTTGGAGTTGGTGAGGAGATACTGATCACCATATTTAAGTGTCCTCTGGAGAATAATACTTCAATATCTACAGCTCTTCCTTCCTTTTATTATGCTGGAACAGCTTCAATTTGTCATGTGTCACAATGAGACACTGTCTTTTAATATTCAAATCTTGGAGTGTTTTGATTTGTGCCTAATGTCTGTTCAAAAGAAATTAATATCTCTGGTGCATTTTGATGGGAGGCATTGTGGGGGGTGATTCAGTACACACATCTGCATTAAAGATCTGTTAAATGAGTCTTTTGTAAGTAGCTGTATAATCAGGTATAAGCAAGCTGTTTGTGTGTCATGTTCAAGTTCATTCTGACAGTGTGTAGTACACGACAGAATGACAATCTGCAGTTTCGTTTTCCCCAAAGGTCTCTCATGTCAATGATTCGCAAGAGATCTCACTCCAACACCAACGTGAGCAAGAAGGAGAAACCTCCTCAGCAGGAGTCAGGTATGGCTCATCCTTTCTCAGGTCATGCGGATTATTCACCAGGTACTGCAGATGAAGCCAGTGAAAACGAACTGTGGGTACAGCTGGTGATGCACATGCGTATAATTGTTGACATTAAGAACTGCTGTCCATGTCCAAGCATATTCATCTACCTTGCAGTCCAGAAGTGTGATTGCGGCCCAGTCCTATGTGCTCTGAGATAGGGAGTGGCATCTGTGGCATTGTAGCTTTGGTACTCCAAGCTTCCTCGAGATCCCAAGCAAACTTGAGTAGCTGTCGTAGCCATCTATGCCCTCGCAGCTGAGCTGGTGATCAGCATCCAATTTATTTTTTCGAAATGGATTTTAGTATGAACAATCTTTGAGGCTGCAGGTTAAACACCTTAAGGGAAGACCTAGCACTTGCTGTAACTGAAAAAAAGTTCTTATCTTCCTACTTCTGGTTCTCGTGCTTATCAGATATGTCACTGAGCTGATTTCATTTGCTGATGTGGCAGAAAAATTTACCTTTCTTTTTTTCCCTTGGGGAGAGGGTGGTCATGTTTCTTACGGCTCACAGGAGGATCTGACAAGATAAACACTTAGCTGGGTACGGTGATGTGCTGGGTGAGATGGACAGGAAGAAGAGGACAGTTCTGTTTAGGCCCCATGCTGTTGTACTGGCTCCCTGCAGCTTGCCGAGTTGCACCCTGGCAGTTTGGTGCTGCCTGTAGTAATTGCACTACAGCAGCGCTGAGAGGCTCAACCTGTGCCTTTACACTGGAGACACTACAGCACGTAGCTGCAGCTACTGTGTGTCCGGGGCTTTGCTCTTCCACAGGTTATCTGGGAGAGGCAGAAGACAACAAGCATTAGGCAGAGAGCAGGTTGTATACAGGATAACACAGGGACGTTTCCAACTTCCAAATGGCTTCTTGTTTGTGATTTCTTCTGTCCAGAGCCTCTCCGCAGAGCTAGTTTGTTAAATGCTTTAGTTTTCATCCCTCAATTCATGTCTTATGAAATTACCACTCAGAGTTGACTGTAATGCTAATCTTTCAGTAATACTGAAAACCTAAACCAAAACAGAATGTTGTGCAGGTCCCTTAGGGAGTCTTTGGGAACTGGTTACCAGTCTGACAGAAACTGTTGGTCTGGGTAAAATGATTAGAGAAGTGACCTTGTACCGAGATCTCTGATGAAGAGTCAATCTTATCCCTCAGTTAAAGTTCAGTTATGTTGCCTTCATTTATCAAGTTTCCTTACCTTGAAGCGTGCTGGATGCTTTGATTACACCTTTTTGCTGAGACTGTTACAAACAGTGATTGCAGGAAATACTATGAAATTCACTCTAAGTTCTCTACATCCCATTCTTTCATTATTTATTAGCAAACTTTAACAGTTCTGACCTTTCTTCAATCACATATAAACTGCTTCTTCTCTTAATAGTTGAGCTGTTCTTAAAATAAAAATAAAAAAGGGGGAAAGTTCTTTCTTGACCTAGTTATTATATTCAACTTGAGGCTTCTTTTGACCCTTGTTAAGGACTTAGAATGAGTGGTTTCTATCCCATACCACCAATTAAGCTTTTATATTTGAAACAGCCTGTTTGTGAAATTAAAGCCTGACGTTGAATCGGCTTACAATACAGAAACTGCGTTTCTATGAATCATCAATAGTACCCTGACAAGTGAGAGAGCAAAAGTCTATTTAAAATTCCTGTTATATAAGGTACAATATTGCAGCTTTGAATAGCGTCAGCTGTATTTCTCCATGTATTTGCTTTAGTACTCTTTTTTTTCACCCCCTTTTTTGGTATGGCACGTTAAGTGTCTTTTGTTACATTATCCAGAACACTGATAAGTTGTTAACAGGTATTGTTTAGGTTCGTCGCAGCTTCCCATTTCATCTGAACATTTTGCAGTCCTGATACTGAATCTCTTGAAAAAGCAACTGTTTCCTTTCATGGCATTTAAGTTTTGCCCTTTAACTCGATGCAGTGTTCTTTAAATGTATGGTTTCAGTTCAGCCGGAGATGTTGGTGTATTGTTACAGCAATGGACCCCCATGAAACAGGAGACACATTTGGTTGTCTTCTGACAGGCTGCACATAGGCCTCTCCGTGGGGCATTAGCAGCTTGCCCCGTGTCAGTGAAACCGCGGCAGTTTCTGCTGAGCCACTGTGAAGAGACACGGTGGAAGTGGGGCCGTGTTCTTCCATCCTTGGTGCTTCCGCCTATAGCACTGAGCTTTTGCAATTCCCGGACAGTTACAGGAGCTCTGCGTTTGTCAGGATCTGGACCCTGCGTCTGTCCAGACTTCTGCAGGCACTGGGGTCTGGCGTTTGCGAAGTCCGGGGCTGGATCCCCAGTGTGTGTAGACTGGCATTTTATCTGTGAAGAGCTTGCGACAGTTTAGCAATCTTCGCTGTCGGCTAGTACTGCTGTATCCAGAACCTAGCATCCTGATAGCTAGAGATGAGGTTGCTGGTTTCTGCCACCATGTAGATGTATGCAGCGTAAGGTACAGTGCCTCTCTGTGGTGGGGAAGATTAAGATAGTGGTCCTGTAAGGAAGACCCTGTGAACAGCCCACTTGTGGGGAGAAAAATAAGCCTATGTATTTACACTTATCATTTACATTTTTAGTAGAGGTGAGAAAAAGCATGGATTTGGACAGTACATGAGCAATATGCATCACACATACAGGTAGGAAGACCTGCTGCACAGAGTATGACGTTGTATATGCAAATGCTGTTTCATTATTGAAATAATTTATGATTATGGTAACTGGCTGTTTATGGCAAGCAAGCTGTTTAGGAGGCTGTCTGTTTAACGTGTTTATTTCTTTGTGCCATTTCTCTGTAGTTCACACCTGGAATGTGATATGCTCTTTGATTTTTGGAACAGGTGAAGAAGTCACGGATCTGAAGAGACAAGCTGTTGAAGAAATGATGGACAGAATTAAAAAGGGAGTTCATCTGAGACCAGTCAACCAGTCAAGCAGGCCTAAAACAAAGGTTTGGAGTAAACAGAGTAATAATATTAGCTAAGTACAGTAATTTACACTGAAAATAAATCAAGCTTTCTGTAAAGCATTCAAAAGAATACATTTGCCTGACTTCATTTGCTTTCCCTGATTTTGAATAAAATGAGTGACAGTAGCATATATCCGAAGAAAAGAAAAAGAAGTGAAGCCAACAGTAAGTAAATAGAAGCCCAGTTTCTTTGACACAGAAAGGAACTGAAAGCGAACATCCTGTAAACAAACAGCTACTGAGAAACAAAAAGCACAGAGAGAATAACTGAATTGGGTGAAGGGGGTGATCGAGAAATAGGGTGTATCTAGCAGTATATCCTCCTTTTATGCAACACTTAGCACTAATACCTGAGTGTGGATACCATAAAACACTGCTTGCCATCTTCATGAAAGCATAATCTTTCTTTATGTGTGGGCTGTGATTCACAGTACTAAGAGCTAAGACTCTTCCCTTCATCTGTGTAAGAAAATAGAGTGAGTGTTAGCCATGTGAGCAGAGAGAGGAACACAATCCCACTGCATGCCTGTGCAGTAGACCCTCGTGCGGTGTCTGTCTTCAAGTGCACAGTCTGTCGTGGTCCATTTCGCGTGGCATTAACATGCGTGTCTTGTGTTTGTTTGCAGCCAGAAACACCAAAGCCCTCTGAAAGTGCAATGAAAGAATTAAAAGGGATTCTGGTAAGCAAACTTGTAGTTTGTATTTCAGTTTTTCCTGCTCATGAAGTTGACAGGCCCTGCTGTTCAAAATGGCCGAATATTTGAAACTGCTGCGTTAGAGTTTTGGTTTGAAGCTGTAGAGAGGCTTTGCAGTGAATCCCCCGGTTCCACTTCTGACTTTGGTCAGACTGAAAGATTGGTTTTGGTCTTGCTAACAGAATCTATTTTGGAGAAAATTAGCCTGTTACCTCTGCTCAGGGTCTGTGTGTTCCTGGCACTAGAGGGGATGTTGTGGTCTGCACCTGCCGTAGATCCTTTGGAAAGTTTCCAAGTACGCAGGGTGGGGATGCCTAGGGAAGGAGTGGCAGCTGAATAAATCTAGTCCGAAGTAACGCCCCTGAACTGCACGTGTGGTAGACGTAGGGTTCCCCTCATCAGCTGTTCTAAACTCCTGCTTTCTCCTGAGGCACCAACTTTCTTGTTAGCGTAGACGTAGCCTCAGTAGAGCAAGAGCTCTCTAGTCTGTCTGCATTTGTATGTAGAAAAACTGATTTTGAGTAGCTGTCCACATACCCATCTACCACTAAATGAGAACGTCGGGCGTGTGTGTGGTCCTGCTGAGAGCAATGTGCTAAGCTTGCTCCTGTTCTGTCCCGTACTCATGCCTCGCATTGCTTATTTAACTGGTTGCTTCTTTTGTGCAAGTGCTGAAATGGTATCAAACAGTCAGCAGGAGACATAGTTCTTGCTCCCTGACTTCTGTGACCCTGAAGCTTTTAAAGTTGAAGAGCAGCTTTGGCACATCAGGTGAGATTTTGCCTTTGTAAGGTGAAATACGGTGAAATTCTGCCCATATCGAAGCAAAATGCTTCACACTCACTGCATAGCAGGTAAGGCTGTTTTTCTAGTCATCCATGACAGCACCTAAACAGCCCTTATAAAAATAACTTCAGTGTTGTCTTGGGTGCTGCAAGACAGTCCGGCAAAGAGTGTAGCCACTGTGATGGTAAGACTGTGCTGTGATTTAAAATCACGAGTGTCGCACCAGTGACATATTAAACATACTGTTCTCCAGTCCTACGAAAGCAGGGGAAGAAGGGAAGTAATGATTTGAAGAGCCACCAGACCTTAATGCTGAGCTCTAATTAGAGGGACACATAATTAAATGTGGAGGTAAATAGGAAAAGGAACAAAATGCAACACGGAGATAATGTTTTAAATGGAACTCCTAGAGTATAGGAATAGGATGATATGGGGAGCTGTTTGGACCAGTGAGGGTTGGACTCAATGATCCCACCAAAGGTCCTTTTGTTTTCTAATAGCTGTTTTATTTCTTTGACACTGTGTCACTGACATAAGGGGAGACCTGATTACATGATTCAGAGGGAGCAGAAAGAAGCCTGCAGCCACTGTACTTCTGTGTCTAGGTTGTTGCTTCTGAGCCCTTCGGGATATTTGCAGCATAAGACAAACTATAAAATCCAGCTCCAGTCTATTCTTGAGACCAATCATTATGCACAGTCAGACAACAAACATGGGGGTGGGATGTGATGGAGTAAACATTTGTTGTTACTATGTTAATTATGCATTTCATGTAGACCTCCACATAATTGTTACAAACAAAACACATTTGTGTTCCCTAAATTGCAGAGTTTGAGTGCCTCCATTGCTCAAGTTGCTTTTGTACGTGTGTGTTTGTACAGGTCTGGAGCATACTACTCATTAATAATGTACCTGCTCAGTTAAATTTCAAATAGTTGCCAAAGAAAATATTTTAATAGTGGAGTGGGGTGTGAAGAATTAGTTACTTTGCTGGGACCCTGAAAGCAGCGCTTGCAACTTGCAGTGCCATTTCCTTGTGTCATTTCGTATTTCTGCTCAGAAGTTATATGCTTGCCAACAAAAGATGTTCAAAATATGTTACTGATACTCTGGAAAAATGCTATACAAGTCTGACGTGTTTTGGAAGGCTGAATAAACAGGATTGTTGGGAGTTCCTAAAGATGGCAAAATTCAGAGGGAGAATGAAATAGCATATAGATCCCAAATTTTCTGTTGCATTACAAACATTTTGGGGAAATTCTACAGTCAAGTGGGTTGCTGATCCAGCAACTGACTCTTGTCAATTGGGAAATGCATGCAGAATGCACCGTGCACGTGTTAAAATTCCTGTGGACAAGTCTGGGAGGTTTCAGGCTTTGATTAAAGCCTTCCCCCCCACCCTCCCCCCCCAAAAAAAAGTGTTGCTGCACTTGCAGCTTTGCTGATACAAAATGCTAACCTTGGCATAAGGCAGTAATAGCATGGATTTCTACTTTGTGTATATAAAAAACTGTTTGAACTTGAGATCTAACTCTGTGCATAAGAGAAACCATGAAGTATGTGGACATAGGGTCAGGTTTATGGCAGATGAGCTAGATTGTCGGCTATAGTAACATGCTGCAGTTGCAGCCAGTACATATGGACTTCTGCAGATGTGCGTACTCACCAGGATGCAGCAACATGGGACCATGCTAGAATATAAAACATGCTGGAGAGGTAAAGTGTGGATCTTTGGCTTTTTGATAATAGAAGTTCATTACGGGCATGATAACGCTCTAGCAGTTTTTTAAAATCCTTTAAATGTTATGATGGAGGAACTTGGCGGTTCCCTGCAAACATCAGAGTTTTTCATTGGTGATCCAGAGCATCTTTCTTAAGCTCGGTATCAACCCTTTAATGTTTAGGTAAGTATGGTTAATCCCAACATCGGGAAATCCAAGTAAGGAGAGGAGTGGCAAGCCAAGCTCCAGATGCTCTCTCTTGTACTAGAAGGAGAACTTCACACGCTGGTCTAGAACTGCAGTTGCTTTTCTGCAATTTAAAAGGTTCTTACATTGTGCATATGGGATGTTTGGCAAGGCACAAAATGTCCTCAGAGAGCGTTTTATGCTTGTTTCTTGCTGTAGGAAACATTGAACAAATCCACTAGTTCCCGAAGCTTGAAGTCCCTTGAAACAGACAGCAGCGAAACAGAGCTGGAACGAGTTCTGCGGCGCCGGAAGGTGACCACTGACCAGGACAGTGGCAGTAAGTGGCTGGATCCGTCATAGCCCTCTTGCTCTCCCTGCATTAAGTGACTCTCGAAGCCTTAATTTCTCTTCCAGACCATTGCCATTTCAGCCATTATGGAGAACCCTCCTTACTTCTACAGTGACTCACTTCCCCATCGCGCCCATTGCCTTTCATCCCCATTTTCTCCAAGAGATGCCTCTGTCAGGATTTTCTGTGCGCACAGTCGTATATGCACAGGTTCCTCTGTCCTGCCTGCAGCTCAGACGCTGTTACTGGCATTAATAGTCTAAGCGTACTGTGAAAATACTTTTGAAAGTAGTGGTACCCAGAGAAATGAGGGCTTAGGACTGTTTTTAATTAACCTCTTCTGCAGAGCAAGGGTCTGCAGTTTTTAAGCTATGCTTTGCCATCATCATCTGTAAGAAGCTGTTGATGTTCTGCCTGGTTAGGAACACAGTCTGTGCAGGTGTAGGCCCGTGCCGCAGTCGGTGCAGATGCGGCTGGTTTCGATGTCACTGTACGGTTTTAGCTTGGACTTTGCAGACAGACAGTTGGCTGCCTGCTCATCAGTATCAGCAAGAGGTTTGTTGTTGTTTGGCTGGCTCTCGCTCCAGCTGCGCCTCAGGCTGGGAGAGCGCTGGCAGGCTGCGCGTCGCACTGCTGCGTGGGCAGCCGATGTGGCCATCCCAGAAGGCAAGGGGCCGAGCGCGCGACTGGGTCAACGCAGCAAGGCCTGCTGGCAGGACAAGAAGGGGTTAATCCTGGTGGGGAGCACAGAAGCAGCAAATGCGGTATTTCACTACCCTCTATGCACTGGATGCTGTTCTTTAAAATTCCGTTTTGATTTCTGCGGTTAGCTTGAATTCTGCTGCGCTTGTGTATTGTTTCTAGACCCGTCGATCTGGATAACGGAAGCATTGAACTTTCTTTGGGTTTTAGGTCCCACTGGAATCTTGGCCACGTCAGAATCAAAATCTCTGCCTGTGCTAGGTCTGGGAGCCAGTGCCGCACAAACAGCCTTGAACAAGAAAGACCTGGAGACAGAATTCGGTTCCAAAGGACCCGACTTGGGTCCTGTCTCTAACCAGCTTAAGGATGTCACGGGCTCCAAGCCTACACTACAGTAAGTAGAATGTGGATATCTAGATGCATTTTAGTACCAGATCTGTTTAGCTGGTGCATTTTGAAACGGATTTAACATCAATTTTGGTTAACAGGATAAATGTGTAGTCTGAAGCTGTTTAACACTGACTCCTCAAATAATTCGCAGTCTTACGGGGAGGTAGAAATCAAATTCTCTGTAATGAAGCTCTTTTCCTATACAATTTCTGAACGTTCTTCAAAAAAAAGTTCGTCTTCTCTGCCAAAAAATTAAAAAGAACTCAAAAGAGTTTTCAGGGAATAGCGAGGTTGAGTTTTTTCCCATATCTGAAGAGAGGAGGGAAGATAGCTGTATACTCAACTCTTTATTTTTAAAAAAGGTAGTTCTAGAAATTTTTTTCAGAAATGGAATCATATAAGTCATATTAGTCTGTATGCAGGTGTGCAGGGCAGCTTCTGTTGGACTGAAACAGGTGCCAACTATTACTCTTAAATGTTTGTTGGTAAAAACTCTGAATTACCTTGAAATCTCAGTATCAAGTTTCTTCAAAAAAAACCCATCCCAAAACCCCAGCTAGGGCCGCATTTGCACAGGCGGGCAGAGGAATCTTTCGTCTCAACAGACTGAAGAGCCAAGGTGCCAGTTCAGCATCAAAGAGTTAAACCTGCTTCAGAATTATTTATTGCAGACAGATCCCACGGAGGGTTGGTTTGTTTTGTAACAATACCAGGCTCCTTTGGAAATTAGGCTGTGCGCTTGCTGCAGTTCCCTTGCCAGGTTGTTTGTCAGTTTGTCACTTCAAGAAAAGAAAATAGATGACACAGATCAGATTGGCGGAATATTGTAATCATGGCTAATTAAACTTCTGGTTCCCTGTTCAGTCAGTTAAAAAATAGAGCCAGTGCCACTCCTAGCCAGTCTCCATTGCTTAGTTCAAAGGAGTAAGTCACGACAAATAGACTGGAAATTCAGTTTGCATCTATTTTGATGAACTGATATTTACTTCACTCTCCTGCAGGTACTTTTATCGTTTATTTTTGAATGGATAAAGAGCCCAATTGCCTTTTGTGCCCTACAGTTTTATTTAATTCGCACCAGGTTTTAAAAGCAGAATGTCTTTCCCAATCATATGTGTTTTCCCCTTTTATTTTATGTAAGTATCCTTAGAAGAAAGGTGATCTTCATTTTAATTTAATCGGAACGATGAAGATTCTTTCAACAGTTAATTTGACATGAATAATGCCATTGCATTTTCTTGAACTGCTACCCTGACAGAAAGCTGAGGTTGTTCCTGAAAAATACTGTGTAGTTTGTGGATTTCTACAATTTTGAACAGAAAACCTTAATCAGAAAATACAGCAACTCCTACTGCCTTTTGTCTACCTTTTATTCCCCCAAACTAAGTGGAAATTGCATTTACAAGAAAGGAAATGAAATAATTGCAAGCCCCAAGGTCTCGCAGAATGCGTGGTGAATTGACAGTGAAAAGGATCTTGTGTTGACAGTCACAGTTGTTATGTGTTATAAAAGCATATGTGAAGCTCAATTTATTTCTCAGCTTGCCTATTCAGTGACATCCTAAAAGACACATTTCACTTTAATTTATCTGTTTAAAGCATTAAAACAAATGTGGTAGGCCGGATTCCTTAGTGCTGCGGGGCTGCTTCGCACCGAGTCGCTGGTGTAAACCTGCTTAATTGGGAAGGCTCCTTGTTGAGGACGGTTTTCCAGCGAGAGGGGAGGTGCTGGGGCTCTGGCGCTCTTCGCCGCTGGGCTGGCAGGGAGGAGCAGAAATAACCTAGATGCTTCGTACCATGTTGAAGTGCAATTACGTTTCCTTTTTCTCCTGGGTACTGCTTGCAGCAAAGGTTAGTAGGAGCAGCCTCCGGGCCCCAAGGCGTGCAAGCGCTGTTTTGAAACAGGGCTCATTTGAAGCAGGCATCAGAAGGAAGTTCATTTGTCTAACATGTCTGATGACTTGGCTCTGTAATTAGGCAGCTTTCTGGCCTTCCCTGGGTACCTCTCCACCAGCAGTTTAGTTTGGATCAGCAGAACACTTCCGAAGCAGATCTCCCTATTGCCCCCATTTGCTACGCTTCGATTTGTATCCTTGAGTGGCCTTTGTGCCAAGACTGGATCCCCAGATTCATTGGATGGGTGAAACTGAACCAGAAGACGTGATCCAGCCCTGAAGGGCTGGCCCGGGGGCCACAGGAGAGCTCGTTCAGCGAATGACCCCCCTGAAGCCTGTGGTATGAGCGCACCAGTCTGAAGCACAGGCGGTTTCCCTCCTCAGGTCTGCTCCCGTTGCACCGCGCTATTTCCTAAGGTAGCCCGTGCTACCTAAACAGACAGCGTGCTGCTTCGAGCGGATACCCTAAATGACAGAGGCTTACAAATGATTTACAGGGGCTGCTCTTCTCCTTCTTCGCACCTGAGGTAAAAGGGTGCAGCTGGCTCCTCGTCTGCAGTCCCTTAAACCTGCCGGAGGTGTGATGCTGCAGCTGCTTGCGGCAGCCAGGCAAACCCTGTGGAGCACAGCAGGGGCCTGCGTGTCTCGCCGTTACCAGGCGTCTCTCGCAGTGCAGTGTTTACTCCTTCTTCTTCACCGAGGTTTTAAGGTACAGCTTCCTATAGAAAACCTTAGGAAGAGGTGTGCCCAGCCGGCGACAGGCTAACCTGCACGCTCGGCGGGTAAGGAGCTTTGGCGGACGGAGGGCTCGCGGTGTGGTCGCTGCTGCGGTCGGGTGCTGCCGCAGCACTGGTCTCCAGCTGAATCAGCTGGGCTGCTCCTGCCAGTTGCCGAAGGAAGGGCTGGAGGGCAGAAAGGGCCCTGACATCAGCAGGTACAGGCTGGTGCTGAAATTTTCCTGGAATCAAACTACGCAACAATAGCTTAGGGAAATGAATGCGAAAGAAAAAATTGGGTTTCAAACCACTAGGTGAGGTGTTATTTGAGTGCGGGGGATTGTTAGAAGGGCCTGAAGCTGTGAAGCAGATGGTTTGGAACGTGTGAAGTTTTGCTGAGGGGGAAGACATCGATACTGTGTGTCCTGTAGAGAAACTGAGGCCTCACCTCAATGTTCAGGTAACTTCCTCTGCAAATCTTTTCCCAAATGGTTAAGCCAGTGTGAGTGTAATTCTGTGACAATGGCGTAGAAGAGAATAGGTGACAATTTAGTTCCCCTGGGAGCGCGGAGCGTTCCCGTGACTCCCTGCGGTGCGCAGGCACAGAAGGGAAAGGTGTGTCTGCCTCAGCCCCTGCCTTTGGGGGGATTTTTTTTTTCCCCCCAGCACTTTGTAAACATTTTGTTTCTGGGCAGCAGAGTTCTCTGCTAACAGAGCGAACCACAGAGAGGGTTAGTCTTAATCTGATGATTTTATACAATTAAAGGATTTGTCCTCCTTCTCCTGGCTGTAATCTTAGTACCCCTGAATCATCTACCAGCTCTGCGGGAAGCAGCTCAGCCTCAGCTAGACAGCACTGCAGAGGCTTTCCAGTGCAGCTTGAACACGGGCAATTTAGTTTGAACAACAGATGAAGAAAACAATGGGATGTTCTCGAAGTTTGAGGTCTCCTCAATTTTAACTGCTTTAAAAGCTACTGTGACATTTTTCTTAGAGCCTACTTATGCATTCTCTCAGTGCAGGTAGAAGTTCTCCAAGATTCCACATTTAAATGAATTTGCCGATCTTCTGAGCGTTTTCAGAAAAGCACCTAAAAATGGGAACGATTTCCCACGGCTTGATCCAGCATGCCAGAGAGAGCCTGCGGTTCCGTTCCACACACCACCTTTCTGCTCTGCTCGATTCAGCAGAGGCGTTCCTGGAGCGGAGAAGGTTTCTTGCGCTTTCTGCACAGACGCCTGGTGTTCCAGATAGTGCTGGTGCTGTCAGAGGAGGGGACCAACAGACTAACTCACGAGTGTCGCTGTTTGTGTTCCCTGTAATTGCCTGTTGACAAACACTGTACTGTGATGGAATTTTTTGTTCGCTAAAGGCTTTCAAGACTTGGAATTGGTGTATTTTTTACTATCGTTCGGTATTAGCCTATGGGCCTGTCTGTTGTATTCCCCTGCCTTGTTAAAAATTCTGAAATATTTAATAAGCACATCTGTGGCTCCTATTCTCAGTAAAAGTTTTTGACTGAGGCAAAAACTGACTCTCCCGTTGTGGCCTGGTGCGCAGCAGACGGACCCCGGAGGCACTCCGCCGAGCGGAGACCCGCTCTCCTGCGCAGGCAGACACCACGGGCGGGTGGGTCGGGGCCGGAGGCAGGACAGCTGAGTGCTGCTGTTTGGCAAACCCGCCGAGAGCGGTGGCTTGGAAAGGACGTAGTGACCGGAGCGTGAGCTTTATTGCACAAGGGACGTTCGCCCTCAGTTATGGAGATCTCGCACGAAAATGGGAATGGTGGGAACAGGGTGGGCGGTAGTTAGACAAGTCACAAGCTATAGCTGACATGCAGCCATGATTTTTAAGCACTATAAAGAAGCAACTGGTGGTGAGCAACTGTCAGATGAGCTTAATGCTTTGTGTCTCATCATTTGGGGAATAAGGAATAGCACCAGTTGAGCTTTATTTCAGTTTTGAAAGCAATCTTGCTTTGAGGACAGCTGACGGCCATTTCAGCGCCCTGGATGCGGGAGCTGGCTCAAAGACAGAGTACACTGATTTGATGCCACGTCAGTGTGGGCTCTTGCAGCAGCAATGACTCCCTTCGTACCAGCTCAGACCCCGGGCAGAGCATCTACGTGGCATCTCCCGTGCTTATACTATGAACTTGCAAAACCAGTCTTTGCTGGAATAGATTTTTGCCAGTATTTTCTAAATATGCTGCAAAACCCATGGATTTTCCTACAGTGCTTTCCTTGAACGGTTTCCTTTAGCCTTCTGCTTTTACATATTGTTAGAAGATTGGATGGGACTTCATCCAATAAAAATTTCCATGATATTTACATAAAATTCTGGTTTCTAATGGAAACATATTACAACGATTTCATGAATAGAGCGCCGAGCAAGGCTGAGTAATACTAAGGTTGTAATATTAACCAGGGGAAACAAAGAAGTCCAAGTCTGAGTTGACAATCCGATCCTTAGTTTGTCCTTTTGTACTCCTACCGTAAATTATTTACAAAGGGCACCGCAGTACTAGTTCACAGACGGCCCGTCAGGCGTAACCCTTTATTTTCACACCTTCTGTAGCTTCTGTAACTATCTAGATAGAATACATTGCTTTTGATACTCTTGTATCACCAGCAGTCCTCCTCAGTACTGCACGGAGCTTTGCATATCCCATACAATTAATCCAAAATGCATTTATCGTCTAAATCTGGATTTCACAGCACAGATTTTATGTGCGTAGTCATAAAAATATATGCAGACTTATGAACAGTTACATATGAATGAGTACAATAGGACTAGGTTCTCAATTTCTGGCTTAAATATATAGTTGGACAAATAACAAGAATACTGGCAACAGCATTAGCGATCTTAATGAGGGAAGAGCTTTGCGTGGAGCTAAATGCAAATACCTTGGCTGGCGAAATTTGGAGTTGTTCGGAACTGTGGCTAACTATATCTGTACTAGTTGCTTTTCCCAGCTTTATTTGTATTAACAAAAACTGTTTTTCGAAAGGGAGCACCAAACTTGTGTTCATTCTTGCACTGCAACTTTCTTATGCCTGCGTTCTGCTCTTGACAAATATAGAAAATGAGCTATGAATACCTGATAAATAGGGTTAATAATTTTTAACAATACCTCAGCTGTAACAGCAGCACTGTCAGGCTGGTGCTGCGGCAGTGTAAAGGATTTGAAGAAGGGAATGCTAGCACAACCAAGTCTGAATAGTAATTCTTATTTTTATGCTTGAAACGCTGATTTAATCACTGGTTTTCTCCATTAAACTACTTTATATCGACATCTTTCATTTTTCCGTCCTTTGAAGGTGGTAAATATGATTGCCGTTTTATCCATTTTTGTAGAAATGAAACAGACTTCAGAGCGTTTGGCTGTGCATCAGTTGTTGGAATGCTGCCATACACTAATGCAGACTCCCCGCTGTGAGCCCAGTGAAGAATTATACTTTGATTCACCAGATTGTATTAAATAGTCCAGCTGTTGGGATTTGAAAGATAGTTACCTCCAAAGTGAAATAAAAATGAACTTGGCATTTATGCCTTTGACCATTTTTATAGTGTTGGGCAATCAGCTTTTCAGAGGTAGCACTTTTTAAAATAACCCTCTTCTGGTTACACTGCTTTAAAAAGTTTAATTTGCTGTAACGTTCAAAATACCCCACCTTGTATTTTCTGGAATGATTGGCAACTTTTGCATAAAATAAGCATTGTTTTCCTTATGAAATCACTAGCTTCTGATGATAATCAGATGAGTCTGAAACTGTATCTATTAGTGCCAATTTCTGCATTAATTAACTTATACCGAAGTTCTAATGTTAGAGACAATTCTTGTAATTAAAGCTTGAACGAGGAATTTCATGCGCTGTATCCAGTGCTTCAGTAGCAAGCTGAGTAAATTCTTTCTGAAATGGAAAGGGCAGCGACTGTTGTTTCTGTGATTATTTATTTGTTTCTAACCTGTACATTTGCTCTCTCCCCGTCAGGTGGGAGCCAGTGCATTCTCTGCCCCGCGCTCTAATTGTCGAGCGGGGTGACCTCTTTTTTCTTTGTCGCTTTCTCTGGGACAAAGACTGTCACAATAAAGGGCGGTTCATAGCAGATGGATCCAGTCGCTGAATTTCTTTCTCCGGCCTCCGGTTGATCCTACTTTTTCCTTTCCAAGGGTGTTATCGTGGCAGTACGGAAGGCCGTTCCTTACGAGTAGGCATGAAAAATTTTAGAAAAACCAAAACAGGCGGCTGTGGACTCGCAAGTGGCGCTGCCTTCCACAGCTCTGCAGTTGGGCTTCCCAGGGGAGCGGAGCCGCACACCGGCCGATGTGTGCAGGGCCTCCCCGCGCAGGGGTTCCTGCACCTGCTGGTTTGGGCCCTGGCTGTGCCGGTCTGGGCGTCTGTGCGTGCCAGGTCACTGCCCGCAGGGCTGGCTGGCTCGCTGAGGAGCATGAGCCCGTGCCTGCCAGCCGCCCGTCTGTCAGTGTCAGAAACACCCTGATCCATCGACGACTTGTCCAGGTCCTGCTTTCCCCACGTTTCTGCTGGTGCGTTCCAGCCAGGCCAAGGGTTTGCCTGCAGGTTTCCAACACTCGTACAAAGCTGATGAATATGAACAAGTGCTTTTGGTGTTTGTAGCACAATGCCAGCCTCGACAACTAGCCCTGGTGTCTCTGACCTTCCCTCCCTCTCTCCCCACTCAGGGGGCTTTTCAGCTGCAAGAGTCCCCGCGCTGCAAGCAGTCGAGACGTAACCCCATTGCTGCAGCACGGCACGTAGGTCAAACGCCCTCGGTATTCCAGCAGATCCAGTGGGTGGATTTTCAGCAGCCATTGGCACTTGCTTCCAGCAAGACCACCAGCAGCTGGTCAGGGCTGAGCCACGGCGGAAGACGCGGTGACACCTCGCCTCTGGGTCCCTGCCACGCAGCAGAGCGTGGCTCGGCGAGAACCCGGCCAGCTGCGCTGGGGCAGAGAAGCAGCCGTGCTCCCCGTCCAGGCTGCGGGGCTGCCGGCCTCCGGGAGCGGGCAGCGTCTGCCCTGAGCACAGCTGCTCTGGGGGACGTGGGGCAACCTAAACCTAGCTCCGAGATGAGCAGAGAAAATACGTTCTTAAGAGTTTAAACTGATTCTTTCATAGCCTCAGGATTTTTTCAGTGCTTTGTAAGTCTGGTTTTCCTTTTACATAGCTGCACTGCTGTCTGTGTGTAACAGCTGTAAATCTGGAAATCTGGTCACTAGTTTAGACAACCTGTCCTGGTCATACTTGCTACTAATAATAGAAACACTTTTCTGTATATTTATATTCTTTCTCCTAAGTACGTGAACTGCTATCCATATTGATATATTTACTCTTTTTCTTTTAGATTACCTAGTCATACAGCATATACAAGAAAGCCTTCTAGCAGTGAAAAAGAGACAGAATCCATTGTAGTTTTAGATCCCGTTTCCACCAGTGGGGATCAGACGTCTGAAAACAGGCTGAATCAGAACAAAATGAAAGAAGAAAAAAGCAAGCCGCTGCATACAGAAACTAACGCTGAGAAAATAAAAGAAACAGACAGTTCTAACTGTTAGTTGTTATTCTGAAAGGCTGTAACTTTCGGGAATCGTTATCTGGACATGTAAATTGCTTAGGTGTGTTACTAGGGGCTACGGTCTGTACTCCAAACAGTTTTCAGTAATAGAGATTGAAATGGTCTTTTGTATACGGTTTTGTTACATGCATTAAAGTGTTAAAGAACTATGTATCACTCAAAATCCCTTTCCCATTTTAATTTCGCAGGTATGGTTAATATTTTCCTAGATATGGTCAGTGACCTTTTCTTTAAAACTGTATTTGAAAAGGCTTTTTTAATTACCCTTTTGTTGAGAAGATCCCTTGTTAAAGGTCCGTTCTAAAGCTTGCCCAAAGCCCCTCGCATTGGACAGCCCCCCTCAAACCAGAGCGATTTGGCTTAGACCCTATGAAGGTGGTTACGCATGCATCAGCTTTAGTATGGGGGTATTACTAATAATTAAAAAATCAGGTTTTAGACACATTGCTTTAAAATTATTTTGATACCTACTTAAACCGAGATCTTGTAGATCTCCTTACTGCTGTCTCCATATACGCTTTCTTGCGGAGATTACAAGCACAAGCCTGCCACTTCTGCTCCAGAGTCCCCAGGGGACAGCCAGCCCGGAGAGGGAAAAGCCGAGGCAATGCAGCATGTCACTGTGGTACCAGGACTTCTGGTAACGATAGCCAGAATCAGAAGGCTGTGGGTTTGAGATTGGAGCTCTTGTTTGGATTAGAGGCTCTTCAAAGGAGAACTTCTCTCCTGGGTTTGGTTTCAATGATAGGTAGCAAAGTTTGGAACTGCTGCAGCTGCAGCCTGTATGTGCTGCTGAAAGAAAAGAAGTTATCCCAGGCTCCCGTGAGTGCAGAGCGCGTTTGGGATTCAGTCATTCCAGGATTGCAAGTGATTTGGAATCAACAGTTTGAGAACTCCCAGCTGAAACCTCGCAGCACTAACAAATGAGGCTTTGCTTTGAGCCTGGTACACACTGGTGGCATTAATTTCTTTATTAGGTAACACTTTAGATGTCTGTGTTTGACACAAATCCCAGTTCCCCTCAGCCCTTGTTTCCTACGAAGGCAGCGAGATAGGTACGTAATTGATTTGCTCCACTGCCAATTCACATTCCGTTGTAGTCTTTTTAAATTCAACACAGTATCTCATTCTTTTGTAATGAATGAACAAATGTAATCAGGGATTTACCTCAAGATCGGTGTAACTGAAATTGGGTGGTCAAGTACTTGAATGCACTTGGATTATTTTTTATTTACTGATTTGAAACAGTGATAGTATTGAAGGATGAATGTTCTCAGTTTATTGGTTTGGCTCTGCATGCAACTGTCTGGTGCTTTTCCTAAAAATAAAATGATAGCAACGAGTGTGGTAGTTTCACATCGTTTTTGGTGTTTTTTGCATGTTTGGTAAGAAAACCTTGGACTTGATCGAATTACTGAACTACATATAATTCCGAAACTTGGGGAAATTTGTCTCTCAATGATACCTTCATTTCTGGGGGGTGGTTGGTTCTGGTGGTTAATTTTTCACTTAGGCATTTGTGACCCTGAATTTAAAATGCAACATTTTATATATGTATTTTCCCTCAAATTATTGCTGCTGTATTATATGTTCAAATTTTCAAATTATACAAAACCCAGAGGTTTTTTAAGAAGTATTTCTTTGACTTAAACTGTTTGTTACCTAGGACATAAATTATTTATTTCTCTTTTGACTGTTGCTTATTAAAAAGACTCCTGACAAGTTTCCCAGACCTTGTGAAATTGAGTTGTTCTTCCCCCCTCCGACAGCCGCGAGCTTCCTGGCGATGCCAATTACGGCTTTGTGCCCTACATTTGGGGGCTGCGCTGGTGCGCTTGTATTGATGGCTAGCTAGAACTGGAGCAACATTTCCTTTCTAGGCTCCATCTAAGAGCAGCATTGAGGGGGTGTGGGGGGATGGAGCAGCACAACAGTCAAGGCCTTTGTTTTTTGTAAAAATTTTTTTTTTTTTTTTACTGTTTGTCAATAGCTTGCTCTTTGTGTGGAGAGAGATTTCCACTTTCCCAAAACAAACATTTAGTTTTGAACACAGAATTATTTGTTTTTGTCAATTTGTAAATACAGCACAGAATTCTGTGGTGTTTTCAAACCGCAGCCGCTGCTCTGTTAACTTGGCTTCAGCTGCAAGCAACGGTCTCCTGGGAAAGAGAAGCCAGTGTCTGAATGCTTTCAAAAATGTTTAGCTAAAGTGCTTGAAAATAAATGGATCAAGGCATAGTTAATATGATTTGCTTACTAGAATTTTTTTTGGTTTAAAAATCTATCCAAGAGTTGATGTTGCCAGCCTAGGTCAGCGCGCTGTTCTCTGGGAGCCGAGCAGAGGCCGCGAGCGAATCCTGCGTTGGGGCAGGAAGGGCGTCAGAGGGTCGTTTTTCTGGCTGTGATTCTTCAGTGTAAGCAATGAATTCAAGATTTGC
Organism: Opisthocomus hoazin; assembly: GCF_030867145.1. Taxonomy (NCBI): domain Eukaryota; kingdom Metazoa; phylum Chordata; class Aves; order Opisthocomiformes; family Opisthocomidae; genus Opisthocomus; species Opisthocomus hoazin. Next base: position 72,542,071 of record NC_134419.1, on the reverse strand, counting down.
TTCACCTGAAACAGGAGAGAAAAAAGAAACTCATGTTTGCTGTAACCCGATCTCTCGCAATGCTCTCTGGCGCACTCAGAAGTTTTTCGAACGCTGCGTGATGCTGCGTGGGTCTCTGAACTCCTTGGAAAGCCTGGGCCTTAGAAACAAAGCAGCCACCGCCCCGCACCTCGATTACAGGCCTGGGGCACGGCGCAGGGCAGCGTGAGCTGGGCGATTTATTGCATTCCCTTCCTCGCTCATCGTCTCACCTTGCCGCCCTCTTTTTGAATGCCCGTCCTCCCCTGCGTGGTGCTCTGGCAGCAGCTCTTCCCACCACGGACTGGGCCCCCACTCTGGCCCAGCCTTTAACAGCTTTACGTCAGCCCACGGCCAGGTGTTGCTCCCGTAACGGACGCGTTGCCGCTCTTCTCGCTGCCATTTTCCCCAGGCCGGTGACACTCCTGCTCCCCTAACCTCAGCCCCGAGCTGCCCTTTCTGCCGCGCACCCAGCGCCCGCCCATCGGTGAAGACATCTCGGGTTCCATAAAGGGGTGGCCAGGCCAGCTGCGCACACCAGCGGTTCACACGCGCCTTCCGGCGGGATCCGGTGGCACCCCGGGCCCTGTCCCATCCCTCCCGGGGGCACTCCCGAAGGGCCCCCGTCACCCCCCACTTCGCAGCTCCCCGGTGTATTCCGTAGCTGGCGGCCCAGGCAAATGAAGAGCTTGGTATGCAGCTCAGACGTGCTACCGCTGTACTTCCCCGCCGTTGATTGAGTTACTGGATTTTATTTCTGCCAAACCATTAACCGCGCCGGGAGTTGTTGCTGTTCCGTTTGATGAGATACGGGTTTAAATATTTGTCAGACTCGAGCTCTTTGTTTAGACTATGCCATCTGAATAGGGAATATATTCACATTGCTGAGGCCGCTAAAGGTCACAGCTCTTTATAATTATCTATCTTGGTTTTGAAAAATGCATTCTGTGAAACTCCCATCTTAGCAAAACAGAATTTCCATCTGTGTTTCTATTTTTTACAATGAGCAAGGGCGAGATTTCAAAAACTCAGAATATTTTCGAGAATTTTTTTTTTTAAATAAAAACTTTGTTCTATAGTGCACACGTCAAGTGCTGCTATCCTATGCGTAGAAGATTGAAAATGATTAGAAACCAGAGGGTAAAACGACATAATTCTTCATTTTTCTTAGGCGTAACAAATTCTCGCAAACCCTTTCCTTCTTCTCCTTGTGTCTCTGCCTCCCCTTCAGACCCTGTGCCTTGATTCGGTCTTGATTGATACCTGAGCTAGCGAGCAGTGGTTCTAATGAACTGTTACGCATTTAGCAGCCGAGAGTACAGTGTAAAAAGCAGAGGCAGATCCTGTACCGCACACAGATGCGTACAAGTGGCTGAGGCTGAATGTGCGTGGTCAGCTTCGGGTTTTCTTGGGTGTTATTTAGCGCTTACCCGTGCAATTGGAGCTTTCCAAACACATTTTGCTGGAAATGTAACACACAAAAGGGGGCTGTGACATGAAGTTTTGTTAGCAATACATGTTTAGGAGCTTGAGGGAGGTGGGGTATTTGGCCTAAAATTCCATTTTGGCAGCTTTTAGGCATGTTATATGCCTGGTTTTTGTTTTGTTCCTTTTGCACTGTGGGCTTCAAGACTCCAACCAATTAATTCTGGAAAATAGCTTAATGTAGGCTGCTCCTCAAGAAGGGGTCTATTTTAACATTCAGTAAACAGATAATCCATTAGGACAACAATATACATTGTGGCAAGTGCTATCCTAGGTTTTTTTGTCAGCGCTTATTTATAGTCTTTTGATTTCGCTTCCCTCCTGTGGTGCAGTTTCAATCATTCTCCCTCCAATCTTTGTTCTCGTATTCATTGCAAGCTGAAAACAAAGTAAGAAAGAAGCTCATACGTAGCGTTCTATTCTTGGCCAGTTCTTCCTCTATAGCAAGGAGGCGGTTGTATTTGGTCACCCTTTCTCCGCGGGAAAGACCTCCCAACTTGACAAACCTGGCACCCAGTCCAACAGCCTTAAACGAGAAAGTGCGTGTTTTAAAACCACACGGTTTGGGAAATGAAGTCATTCTTCATTATTAGACATTGTATCCTACTTCTAATTTAACACTCTTACCTTTCTACAGATAAAAACCCTCCTTTAAATAGAAATAAAATCTCTTAACAAAAGATTTGCTGGATGCAAACAATAATTTTCACTGGCACATGAAATTTTATTTGCAAATGTAGCTTTAAAGCAAAAAGACTAAATATATTAGTGTTAAGAATTTTTGCCTAAAATATTACTACTACTCAGAAATGTTTTAAGTAACTCACGTTTTTTTATAAACGCAACCAAACAAATCAGACACACTTTTGAATACACTCCCTGCTTTGGCAAATTTCCTGTGTGTTCTCTTTAAACTCACAGATTAACTCTCTGTAGGGAAAAAAAAAGCAAGTCTCTAGAAAAAGCCCACTTTGTAAAACGTTTCTTTATCAGGCAGAAACAGGCTTTCTCCTTAAAAACCAGTTCATAGTAAAAGCAGTGTTTTGGCACTTCCGCAATTGAGCAGCTTTCAGTACTTACCAGATCCACAAGGCTCTCATCAGAAGATTCTCCATCTGGACTTCCTAATATGGCAATACGCCTCTGACCTGTATGGAACGGCAGCGGGAAGCCTTCATCAGTGTGTATTTTCTATATTGCGCGCAGAAATTGTTTGGACTTTTCATTCTTTTTTACATTTGGGCTATCTAAGCTTAAATGCAAACTGGAGTAAAACCAATGAAACCCATCTCATAAAGATGTAAACTGTATTAGTTTCCTACATTGAAACTACGTTTTATTTACAACATGGGTAAGGGAATTTCTAACTTCCTGCCCCTATTTCTGCCGCTAGCTGATCCGTCTCGTAATGCATTCTACAGGCTAGGAGGCTGTTCTAGTTATTTCAAATGTGCTCCTTACTACAGCAATGATTTTTCTTCACTATAAAAAAGTGTTTACCATCATGACTGAATAAAATCTTCAAGTTGCTATTTACTCCATTTGATGTAGTGATTCTGGGCTTTTTGAAGGAATAACCAAGGAACTTCAATATATTCAATTTGTCCATCTATTCCTCAGGTATAAAAATGAGTAAAGAAAAATTGATACAAAGAGAAATCTTACATGAAACTGCCCAAGTTCTTAGTACTGTTACCACAAAGGCTCAGTAATATGTAATCAATAATTGATGTAAGCTGCAATTTCAAACATTTTGGACTTGTTTGGATTTCTTCATTATTAATACTAGTATTAGTCAAAATTCAGGTTACTCAACTGCATCTTTTATTATTTTGTTGAATTCTGATGCCTAACTGTAGGACGCCGAGCTGCAGTGTCAAAGGGCACCCACATTCACAGCACCCACAGCATATTAATTTATTATAGTTCAAGCCCTGAATGCTGTTTTAAGTTCCTGGACAGAGACTTGTGAATCAAAATATGAATTTTAGTTTCTTCTGACAAGCGCTTTCTAAATTAGGAGTGGCAATTATTAAATAAAAAGACGTAGTATTTACAGGTGTAGCAAAACTATTTATTGACTTGTAGGGTGTGAAAATCAGCCTTTTTTCCCCTCTACTCACCGTCTAGAAGTCCAGTAACTTCTATGAGGTCTGATACCTTGGTTTGGTTAATATATTTTAGGACAACACCACTGCACGTTGGTATGTTTATGTTTTGGTCAGTTTTAAGCTTGGAAATATACGTGGCAGCATCTTCAGCAATCAAGTAACATTTGGAACCAAGAGCACAACATATGTTATTCCATTGTTGTCGGTCCTGCATAAACAATTAAGTAAATAACTGGAGTTTTAAAAATGATACTGAATGAAAACCCTAATTGAGGCAGTAAAAATAAAAATAAAATTTTTTTTAAAATTGGATTTAATCCTAAAGATACCCTTCCTATAAACTTATTACATTTTATATTCTATTTTAAATCTGCCTATCTAAGAAAAACATACGACTGGAATTTTGCTAGGATTTTAAGATTTTGCTAGAAAATATAAATTCTAAGCTGCAATTAATCAAAGCCAGTTGCACACAAGTATAGTTTAAAATATTTCAAATTAAATTAACTGTAGGAGTTTGCTATTTTGATTACCTTCCTGAGATGTATTTAATTTTAATGGAATATAAAATAGTATTCTATTGTTTTATTCAGAGGACTCATTCTTGTGTTAATATCTTAAATCTCATAATATTTGCTTAAATATAAAATAATGAAACAGGAGGCAGTCATAGACTCAGTGACACGTATCAAGACAGGATGATCAGAGCTGTCAGACTGACGCATAGGGAACAGCAGAATACAGCGCTCCCTTTCCAGCAAAGCTCCATTTTTTTAGGGTCTTTGTTTCTTGATTTTAATGCACTGTCCACATGGTACTCAGATTTAAGAATAAATAAAGGACAAGGATATAGAAATTATTTGAAAGAACAAAATTATGAATTAATTTGCTTTCTTTGTGTTCACAGAATACAAAGTTCTCACATTAAAAATATTACTTTTTTAGTTGATAATTCTGCCAGTAATAATTGTTGGTCTGCAGATCAGACAGAGTTTTGTACCTATATAATTGCAATCTGTTAAAGGATCCATTCCTGTAAGCATTTCAAGCCCACGTGGAAGTCAAAATGAAGTTTTTGACACCTGAACAAATGCTTATTCTTAAGCATGAAGTGATCTGCTGTCTGGCAATGAATCCTTGAACTGGTACCAGAGCTAATCCTCAAGGACCAAATTATCTGTGGCAAAGATGTGGCAGGGGGGAGGAGGAGGAGAGGCACGTCCCTTAACAGTATTCTATTTCAAACTGTACTTCGCTATCTGTTGTATTTCTCCTGCAGAATTTCATATGGCAAATATGTCTCGTCATAAGAATTCTTGAGGAAGTTTGCAGCCCTGGCAGGGGTGGGGAATAATCTGGTGTTTTGGAACATGGGTAACTGAGAGAGTCAGACTGAAGCAGTGCAGGCAGGCAGGGCTAACTAGCGTGCAGTAACAGTAAACACAGATATTAGAAAAATAAACTTTTAAAGTTCCAGATAAGAACAAAATCAGATGGATTTTGCAGCTCATTTGTTTTAGAATTATTGATTCAGGCACTGGGCAGATTCACAAAGACAACATCACTTTGCTTCCCCCTTCAATCACGGTCTTCATGTTTTGTTCATGAAAAGAAACCCCATGTATTTATTTTAAAGAAGACAAACTGTGCAATTTGACAGCAAGAGTAAATTTTTATTAAGTCCTGCAACTGCAGAACCGAAGTCTACAATTGTAGGTTCTGCGACAATTCAGTTTTTATTTTTTTGGTAATACATGGAAACTTCATTTTACATATAAATGCTAATATTTAAGGTTATGCAAGCTGTTTCTTTCATCCATCTATAACTTGACAACACGCTTAATAGTATTCTACTTTATTGTTGTAATCTGTTGGCCACCCTAAATTAACTCCTCAAACTTTGTTCACTGTGGTAGAGACATGGTATCTTACTACCACTTTGAAAATTCTGCCGAGCAATGCCGACAGTGACAGGTTTGTTCTGGCTTTGGGTATAAATCTCAATCGCAAAGAACAGCAGCAATGATTTTTTTTGAGTGATTCTAAGGAACACACAACTACATCCAAGTTTTTAGCCTCTCTCATATAATACAATGTCATTTACATAGCATGTGAATTTTAAAATTTGATTTTATAATTTGAATTATTTGTTTACTTAAGAAGGAAAATGTAATAAAAATGACAGTGGTTTAGCAAGCAGAACTGGAAAAAAAAAAAGCATTTTCTTGTAATTCTTGAAAAGATTTGTACTGATCATATTCTGTTTATGCAAGGGTTATTTTCTGTCAGGAAGTATGTCAGAAGTATAGAAAAATTTAGAGTTGTTGTCAATTACAATTATGCAAATGAATTGTCACATACATTTTTATAGTGATATGTTTTGTGCCTAAAGACTCCGAAAACAGAAGCTTAGTATTTTATGTGCTTTGTAAAAACATGAAAAGTTCATCAATAGGCCACTTAACAGTATTATCAATTTTTCAAGGACTGCACTATGGTATCTTACCTCTTTTCTTAAGGGATCTATTAATGCAATAATAAAAGGAAATTTATTAATCAGTTCCACGTACATGTCAACCATTTCATCAGGACTTTTGAACACTCCAGTGAGTATTTCATATTTTCCGTTAACCTAGAAATAAAGTAAAAAGCATAAAAGATACGGAAGATAATACTTTAAAGACCAGAGTACTAATGTAAGCATACAGGTTGTGTGACAGTAATATCTCTATTAAGGCAGTGGACTGTGTGTTCTTCAATAAGCACATGTTCACTTCTCTACTTCCAAGCGGTCAGCACGTTGTTACAGAAATCTCTGCCTAAAGAGTGGGTTCCAGTGGGCTCATGCCAAACTCTCTGAAAGATGCCACTCCCAAAACAAGGGAGACAGCATTTTCTAGGTAATACTGCCAGTTTTGCACTACTTCATCATAAAGTTAGCAATATTTGACATTTTTATTGAATCTTGCATGAAAAATCTCACTTGTCACTTCCAAAAAAAGTTTTGTCCTCATTTTCATAAAGAAAATATTGCCAGGGGAAAGGAGTGCACCCTCAGCACCCAAAAACAAGACACTGCCTTTCCTTGTCTCTTTCCCTTTCAAAAAAAAGACTAGTTTCAACCCAGCCTCCTTGTTATGGGAAGCACAAACTGCAGCATATGAGGATTATCAAGGGCACACTGCCAAACTGTGCCAGAATACCCACTGCTGCAGTGACTTTAACAGTTCATTAACAGGAAGTTACAGAATTACTGATAATTCATCGGTTAAGATTGTGCTCATTCTGGTGTAGGATACAGATACCACAAATTGTCAGGAAAGCAACTGCTTTCACAAATCATATTAATAATGGAAGGTTTGACACAATAGTACATCTAAATACACAAAATCTCATGAGATATTAAATAGAATAGGAAGTTTCTTTTTCTGCTTAGCAAGCAACCCAATTGGTCATGGAACAAAGGGCGAGAACTTTAAGACTTCAGCTGCAGATAAATAAACTTTGTCAAATAAAAATCTTGAAAAATAAGAATTAAAAAATGAATGTTGATACACAATGAGATGAATGTTAGTAGGTATACACACATACCATAGTAAAAATACACAGAAAGGTCAAGGTAGTTTGAAGAAAACAACAGATGTAGTGTAATAAAATGGAGAAAGAAGCATCTAGTGGTGTGAAGGAATTACAGAAGTATACTTGTGTAAATAATTTCTCATTCTTCATCCTTGAAAGCCAGGTGGATAGAAGATAATGATTTCATTTATACCTTGTGGTGAAATGAAAAAAAAAAAACAACAAACCCAAGATTTTAATTCAAAATTGTCTGAGATGTAATGTGAAACGACGCTGGTTTGTTAAATAGAGCGTGTAGTAGGTGCTTGCCCATTAAGCCAGTTTGCTGTATTTGACACAGGCTGATCTGAAAAATCTTATTAAACAGACAGATGTTTGATGCTGGCAGGCTTCTGCTATTTGAAGGCTTCAAGTTAAATCATGAAAGTATCAGAGAGTCCTGCAGGTGGGACTCCAGCTGTGATGGGGGTCTGCCTGGGCAAGACAGCAAGCGCTGTCCCAGGCAAGGCGCAGCACTGGCACGCTGGTACCGCTGCGGAGGAGGAGTACGGGCATTCCCACCGCTCCCGCTGCACCAGGCTACCAGGAGGATGCCTGCGGGTCTCGGCCCCTTGCACTCACAATCCAACAACATATCTGCTACACCTGTAGGACTGATTCAACAATAATTTATAAATGCAGAGACAATTCTTTTGGTTTGCTTGATTGCTACCTTAAATAAATGGAGTTAGAAGCTTCTAGGTGAGTTTGCAATACAATAATAAATAATGTTAACAAATAGCTCCATTCCTTTTAAAACCAAACAAAATAGATATTGAAAAAAACTTACGTAATCCATTAATTCATGAGCAGCACAATTTATTGCTAAATGCATGTCTGTTCCTAGCTCCAGACCAATATTGCTGCAGGCTGTTTGCATTAGGAGCAGTGGTTGTTCTAGATTATTGCATCTTGTTATTGGGCAACCTAAGTGTGACATTCTTTTTAAGGCTTGCAACTGAAAGTAAAACAAAAATAATCAGTTTATTTGCGCACATGTATATACAGAATACTTTATATAATACTTGTATGTATATTTTCACTGTCATTTCAGTCTGCATTCAGTCATCAAAATATACTCATTCTCAGAAATGTACTCTTTCTCAGACATTGCTTTAGCAACTTTACGTACAATTCTCTATGAATGAGGGGTAAACCAGGTGCTAATGAGTAGAGAGCTAATAGTCCTTGGAAATAATGTCTAGTCATGTAGTTGTCGCTCTTATATGGCCAGTACCAGTATAAAGAGATCTTAAACGCACTCATAACAACCACTGAGTTGTCATGGATGCTATGTAAAAGTTGCCGGTGCTGTGGACCATCTCTTTGCCACAAAAACATATTCTCCACTTATAAACAGTTTTTACTCATTTATCCTCAACTACAGCTTTGATTTTGCCTCTATGGAGTGTTCAAAAACCACTAGAATCTTCCAAGACTTCTAGAAGGAACACATTTCATAGAGAGGAAAGACCTCTAGCACAGCTCCATGGGGTTGTCTGCCTCAGGAACACTGTTCCTGGACACAAGCCACCAGCAGAGTTGCATCAAGCGAATATTTCATGTGTCCTTCTGTTATCAGGTTTTGTGTAGGTTGTTCAAACACTGATTTTCAGCTTTAAAGTCTGTGAATTTTGGTTTACAAAGAGTGACATTAAGTTGCCCAGAAAGCAGCAGGATATAATCCTGAGTTAGACTGAAGAAGTCAATTGGAAGGCATTGGCTTTGACAAGAGTTGGAGAACTAACTACAGTGGACAGAACGAAGGCCTAGCTACAGAGGAGATATGAATATTCCTTCACATTAAAAATTAGGAAGAAAATGCAGGTCAAATTGTTACAAGATTATTTCGTAGCAATCTGCACGGAGAGACAATCTATGTGACTTGTTGCTTTCGGAGCATTAGACAGCAGCTGCAGCAGCAGACAGCAAGAAATGCTGCAGTCTTCCTGCCTTTAAGGTGAGACAGAGGTCAAGTCTGCATTTTCATGTGATTTTCAAGGCACCCATATGTTGTGCCTTGTTACATTCTCTAAAAAGCATTGTTTATCTTCATAAAAACATTTTTTTTCTGTCTAGTCTTTATTTCTATAACCTAAACAAGTTCTTCTTCACTGCTTACTTTGCAATTTTTCCTTCCCCCCCCCCCCAAAAGTTCAAACTAACATGGTGCTTTTATCAGTTTAAAATCCAGTCTCGCTACTATCTCCCTTAGTTTTCTCCTATAGAAACAAATGGAATTTTTTCAGAGAATCTAATGCATTCTTTCCTTGTGCATATCTTAAGGAATTATTTTAACTTGTGACTGCAGTACATATTGTGATAAAAATATGGAAATCACCCACCAGAAGAACATTGGCCAGCTGCTTAATGATGATGAATTTTGTGTTATTTAAGCAAGAAAAAAAATAAGAAAACTTTTGTTCATCCTCTCTTTTGTATACTCCACAACAGAACAATTCTCATCTGATAATATTTTAATTGTCTCAGAATGGAGAGCAAAACCAGCATGGAATTTCCATCCCACTATTTGGAAAACTCATCTATAAACTGCAGGTTTTGAACTGGAAAAAAACCAAAAGATCATTTGAGTCATACAAAATAATGTCCTGCGCACTACTGTGAGTGCTGCCCTTTAGCTTCTGGTTCGTACCTGCCATTATTTGTAACCTCAGACAGGAACTGGGAACTTCATGCAGCATGATGAAGAGGGGAGTTATGCTCCCAGAGTTAGGAAACAGCACAGTATGCAAGTCTTACAGGTAGCACTTTATGGCCTACATGATCAAAAGGGCATGTTCTCTGCTGGTGCTACAGGCCTGCAAAATGCTCATCTGGATAATCTACCAGGATTTCTATATGAGAAAAATGACCAGGTTCCAGAAGATTTTCCACTTTCTGTTATCGTTCCACAGGAAAGGAAGGTATAGTCAGAAGAATCCAAATTATTATGCAAAATACGAGCATTTGGAGTACTTAAAAGTCCTGCCTTGACCTTTCCAAAATGGTAATGTAGATTAATGTTTCATTTTTTAAGAACATTTTGATTCCCTGCTGTTGTTAATACCTTGCTGAAGGCTTAAAATGAAAATCTCTTTTCTTACCAGATCTTTCTTCCCTGTATTTTGTGCTTTGCCTTTCTTACTGTCTGCAAGTTGAGGGCTAGGCTGTTGGGAGTGAAAGAAGAAAGAAATTAGTTTCATGGAAAAGCCCAAAAATGACAGACATCCCTCAGCATTAAAAAAAAAAAAAAAAAGTTGACTAAATTTTGGTCTAAAGAGATTGCAAATATTTAAGCTTGGAAATAGCTTCTGTTTTGTCTTGAATACTATCAGCAACTATCCAGTTTTATTTTGTGGTGGTAATTCATTTCAAATATTTATTTCTATGTGGGCATCACCCCAACCATCATTTGTTTTTCAGAAGATTCTCACCTAGCTGATCAAAAATACAGGGGATCGCAGAAATGAGAATCTAGACTCTGTACTTGGAGAAACCCAACACTTTGCAAAAGCATATGTGCATATGAGACTGATGTACTACTACAGTAATAGTGCCTTGAATAATACATGTTGTGTGCGTGTGAGACTTAGCAAGATCAGAACCATGTATTGTATATTCACTGTGATGCCATTCACTCCCAGTATACTTCTTCAGATAAATGGAAAGTCTTGCTATGCTTAGAACAATGTTTTATTCGGTCTTCTTTAACTTAGTATCACCAAATGGCCAATGTTTTATTCATCTATCAGAGAAACACATCTTCTGTTCTGTGCCGCAACACTAAGCCTGACAACAGGCTAAATGTTCCATGCTGAAGCTTAAAAAGACAACAGTAGTAGAAAGACCAAATGAAGTACATCACATAATTATTACGCGTTTTTATTGTACCGCTTTGCCTCGAGGCTCCAACAGTCTCATCACTTCTTTCTGAATATCCTGAACTCTTTCTATGCCCTGAAATTAAACAACAGTAGTCTTCAAAAGAAAGATAAATTATTTCACTTTAGCAGCTTTAATCAGACAAGAGAGAGAGCACTTACTCCAAACGCAGATCTTAATATAAAGTCTTTTTAAAAAAAAACTACTACATACTTTGTTAACACAATCCCCCCACCCACAAAACACAGTGAAGTGTCCAGTGATAAAGGGTTCGTAGCAGTGGAACGAACAGGAATATTTGATTGCGCTGCTGAAAATAGTCTGATGATGATAATCACTGTTGACAATTGTGACTCTATATATGACTTCCTAACTGGAAACTCTGACAAAACTGAATGTATTTACCTTTAGAACATTTCCAAGAAGCAGGGAAAAAAATCACTGCCTTCATTTTAAACATCGGGGAATGGAGGAACTCTCCAACTAAACGAATCCATTGCTCTTAACGCAAGACTTTTTCTCCTTAACAACTGAGTTAGTAAAATTTAATGCTAACTGTGTAAATCACATTTCAGATTTTCTTAAACCGTGCCAGCAGAGGAGTACTGAAGGGGGCAGAAGCCAGTCACAGCTGACAACACATCAACACAGGACGAATGTCTACATTTTTTGCACAGCAGCAAACAGCTTGCCCCTCTCCCGTGAGCACTAGGAGGCATTATGTCTCTGGAAGGTACAGAATTAGCAACCTTACTAAGAGCTCTTGGTGACAATTCTAAAAAAGTTAAAGGAAAAGGAAAAAGACAGAGCATGGAGTTCAGCTATTTGTTCAGGTCACCAGCACACAAAGTAGAAATCACAGCCTTAATGCAGGCATCTTGTGCAGATACATTCTTTAATGCAACACATGGCTAAACAAAAAGAGAGGGTCGATCCAGTCTGTCTCATCCATCCTTCTTGCCCCTTGAATAGATTTTTTTCTGCTTTGTATTCCATTCTATCTTCACAATTTCATTTTTAAAGCAATTTATTCCAAAATATTTTATGCTTTCATGTGAAATTGTTACGAGTTTTGTGGTTTTGTATGCTCTGTCAATCAACTGATCCACTTATAATCTACTAATACAAAATCACATTCTAAACAAAATTAAAATCTTATTGTTGTGTAACACAATTCCCCTACATCTTCTTCAATGCACTGATATTGTTCCTCTATACTAACACATACATTTTTAACTTGAAATCTTCATGTGTCTTCTTTTAAATCTTCATCTATTTTGTTCTTTGTCTTACAATTCTGCACTAACATTTGTTAAATTTTGGCCTTGCAAGCACACACAAAATGAAGAACACAGTTTGTAAGGACTATATTGAAAAGATCTACATACTTATGTACACATATAGTTTATATGAAGTCTACAGAATACATTTATAAAGATAAAAGTGAAACAATACCTGTTTGAGTGATAACTGAACTGGTGGTATAAGCATAACTTCTTTCACTAGTTTCAGTTTTGCAGGTGAAATTTTTTCACAGTTCAACAGAGTAACCATGGGGAGAGGAAGAGTCATTTCTTTAGGTGAATCCTGTAATTGGGAGTACCATGGGAAAATAAAAAAGTTACAAATCACAATAATTTCTTATATATTTTACTTTTGGCACATGGTTCAAAGAATGCTACAGGCAATGGTCTTAAGTGTATATTCTGTGAGGTATATTTACGACCATTGTCAAGAGGGACTACTGGCTTCAGAATTCAAGAATAATTTTGACAACTGGGATAAAATAAATGACGTTACAAAAGTCACACATACCTGATCATGTTTCAGCAGTGCAATATGTAAGTACAACGGCACACGGCTAATGGTGGCACCAGCCTTAGCTATAGCAAGTGATGTTCCCCCAACGGCCAAGCTGCCACAAACCACAGATTCAACAGGTTCTGCAGGCGGGATTGTTCTCTCTGCAACTGCCACCTTCCTTCCTAGGAGACAGAGAGTAGCAGCTAAATATTTTCTTGGTTTAAAACATCTGCTTATGATATTGTCATTTCAGTATGTACTCAATGTATTACGAAAGAATCTGTTCTTTTTTTTAAACCTAATCCTGTCAGTTGTTCTATATGAAATGACCTTACAAGTGAGCAAAGTATCTGTCCTCACTCTGGCGTCAAATGTATTTGAAATCCATTTCTTTTGGATATCTTTCAGCCACTGAAATGTGTATTTTTATTTATGTATGTTTATATCCAGTAACATTATAGAATTTTTCAGGTTCCTTTCATAAACACGATTTCAGTATTCGTTATCATCCTTATATGCTCAGCTTTTGCATAAGCAACTTGGAAGATGACATTATGACCTGATTGGGAGTACACATACTTGGTTTCTTCTAATAATGACTGTGAAAATAATTTAGGCCTATCACAGTTGGATTTTCCAATGAGAAAACAGGTCTTTTAAATATTCCACATGCACAGTCTTGTTAAATTTTCAACAGAACGTATTTCTCTTTCAGATACAGCAGAGTACTTTTGTCAAAATGCTTGAAATCCAGCAGTTCCCACTGTTATATTTATTGCCTACAGTGCTTACATGAACACGTACAGTAAGCACCAACGTGAAACCAAAATAAGCGGTCAGATTCTCAAGAATCATACACATTGGGTACTTTGTTGTAAATTTGAACAACTACTTTGGTTCCTAACAGAGGAGTACCAGTTTTTATTTTAATAAAATATAAATACCAGAGGATACAACTGAAATTTTGTGATAAAATGGTCTTAACAGCACCTTAATTGGATATACAGATTAGATTCTACATCGTTTGCATACTATACACAGATTCTATGCCTCTTACACCGAGGATGAAGGGCTACACACATAGACACTAGTAATCAAGTACTGAGCAACTCTGACAAACTGCAGTGTTTCGCAGAAATCCTTTACGCTACGCTACTTTGTAACCTGCATAAATTACAACATAGATGCTGCCTCTGAAAGCACCTGCTACTGGAACTCACCATCAGTTAGTGGTCTCCTGTAACAAGAAGTAGCTTTATAATCATTGGCTCCTAATAGTCAGGTGTTGATTCTAACAATAATTTTACAGTCAATGTCACAATCAAATATAAAGAAAACACAATTAGCGAAAACAAGTAATATAAGTATCAGCAGAACCTTGACTAAAAGTATAATATACATCATGACGATATCTGGATGGATCTGACAACTGCAGATGTTACATTTCAGGTCAAAGGTGAATTTACTGCGCATACATCTAACATATTAATTTGGAGGTTTTACTGATACTATATGACAGTTGAAACTAAACTGATAAGAAATAATAATTTGCCAAAATTTTCTGCCCTTCCAATAAATTATAACAAACTTTTTTCTTCTGAGGGTAATGCATATATGGAGGTAACATAAGGGGCTTTTTTCCTTTGGTTTTTTTTGTTTGTTTGTTTGGGCCATGTATACTTATCCTGTTTCTCCACTTTCACACCATTTTCTCTTTAGTAGCATTGTTTGCTTACCTCTTTTTACTCTCTACTGCCCACCATTCCCATGTCATCCCCTTCCTTTCTCTTTTGCTTTTCAGTTTATTTCCTCCTTTTCTCAGTGTTAGAAAGAAACTTCCCTTCCTCCCTCTTTCCATTCTTTTCAACATCTATCTTAATTCTATTTCCATTTTCCTGTTCAGTTCTGTGATCCTCTTTTCTTTCCTTATCATTTTCATTTTTATTCTTCATTTGCATCCTCCTCCATTCTTATTCCTCACTCTGAAGAGTAATAAGCTCCTGTCTAAGCCAACTGTAAAACAAAGGCAGAAACTTTGTTCAACCAATGCATGTGAATGATGAGAAAACTCTGTATTTTCCCCTCTCTCATTTCTGCAGTAGAAACTGCTGTGATCAGAAAGATTATTTAGGAGAGAGTAACCCAACCCTTTGAACATGAGACATTGTCATGTGTTCTGAATTATTCTGTGTCCACGGAATAATTCAGAAAGTATTTTAACACCTTTATCAATATCTATTTAAAATTATTAAAATATTAAAATCAAATAAACCAAAACCTGGTTTTGCTGCCTTTTTTTTTCCGGGTAGTGCTGTTGCTGATGGAGTGCATGAAGGAAGGGCAAGAGTGGCTTCTGCTTCTTCTTTTTCTTCTTGCTTTTGAATTTCTTTTTTTTCTTCTACCTTTTTTGTGAAGTATTCGCTGAACGACAAGGCAGAAAGATTACTGGCTCAAAATATTGTTAGAAATGTGACAAGCAGACACCAGATACAGGGTAAAGAACATGCTAAGAGGTGGATTAAGGGCATCTATTTGAGCTTCTGCCATAGACTCACTATGTGAAGCTAAAGAAGTCAATAAATCACATTATTTTTTGGTAGTCATCTGCAGCGTTGGTTAAACAAAAAGAAAGACAAGTATTATAAACCTTAAAACATGCTTTTCCAATCACACTGGTTTGAAAGTGAACTCTGTGCAGACAATCTTAGTGTGAAGGATGTATTTGCTTTGCATGGGTAGTAACGGATCCTGTCATAGCTTCATGACATACAGCAGCTTGCCCTAGGTTGCTAATCTAATAGGTCAGTCACTCATTGGTAATCTAAGTGGCTGCAAGCTCAGAAGTGGCTGAATTTCAACTACATGCACGAAGCGGAAACTGCATACATGGGGCACAGTCACCCAATTCAGGCAAACCGAGTACGTAAGTAGAGAAAACAATGCATTTAAATCTTATTTTGACTCACTTCAGCTGTAAGAATTTCTTTCCAGCTGAGTCCTTATTCCCTTCAGCAAGGTACCCTCAAAGCTGATCCACACGGAAGGAAACTAGGTTGGTCTGCTACAGCCCGTGTTAAGTGCGGCAGCCCAACCGCTAGCCCTACCACGAAGTATCACTCCCCTCAGTGCTGCAGCTGAAAGGAACACTTCCAACTACAGAAGAGGATAACAGGCCATATCACTGCCTACAGGGTGAAGAAAGCCATAATGTTGCCAGGTAGCTCGTCTAAGGTTACCGTAAAAATACATTCAGGTACATCCGTGATGCTTTTACATTATGTCTCTTTTTCTTACAAAAAACAGATGTATTTCTTTGAATGGAAAAATATGGCCATTCTTCTTTAGTTTGGGATGCTCCCAAGAAGAAATATTTGTATGTTTACTGAAGAAACTATGTTTCCAAAGAAACTAATTGCACCGAGTAAGAAGCCTTTTGGAGTAGCCTGCTCAGAAAGAAGACTCCACCAGAACCTGAAAACTGTACGTATATGCATGTTTTCTGTGGATTAGCTCAATGCAGAAGACACACACACAGGCCTTTCATACCACTTTTGTTCTGCCGTGCAATGAACAGAAGTGGAGTCGCAGTCTGAATAGAAACATCCCCACCGAATTAAAATGGCACTGAATGAGTTTCTTCAATGGAGCCTTTGACACATGGATGTGTTCAGGATTTTTTCTGAGAGATCCTTATTTTTGTATCCCAGGTATGAAACCATGTAAAGAACAGCATGATTTTAATCTCGTAATTATGAAAAAAGCAGGAAATAATACATTGCAATGTATTTGAGACAGACATCACATCCTAAAATATATACTAAAAAACAGTAGAAAACATTGACTATTCTGTGTTTTTCATTTAAAATATAAATTAACAGTGTATATTTTGTATTGCATTGTATACAATAATTTGCATAATATGCAAGACCTACCCAAGCATCTTATCAACTTTACACTGGTCAGTAGGTTTCAAGTCTCTTAACATTATGTTCAGTGATTCATTGACCCATTCCACAGCAGTGTTAACAGAGTCATTTCTTTCTCTCTCATCAGCTTCAGTTGTTTCAGGTAAAGAATTTTCAAGTATTTGAGAATGGGAAGCCATTACAGTGGAACATATCCTCTGAAAAAAAATGTAAAAAAACTTAAAATTCTATTTAATTTCTAACTTGGAAATGTCATTTGACAGGCTAAGAAGTATATGTTCTTACCCACTCTACAAGTACCTATCTCCAAATCTACTGTTTGTTCCACTTACCCTTTTTCCATCCAGCACCTTCTTCCTAGTCTCTTATACTTTGGTAATCACAGATGTTATTCAAGTTTCTTGACCTAAACTATAACTACTTAGGCAAAAAACTCCTGACAGATCTGCTTTACATACATATTTTGTTATCAGAATAGAATAGAGTTATTTTAAAGACCATACAGTCATTAGGATATCTTTTATTGCAGCTGTTGGTAGCCTGTTGTACCATGATTCATCAGCACTCATGCTCAATGTCATCCCTCATGATCAGTTACATTCTGTCTTACTTAGGTAATTGAAACTTATCATTCTGTACTGCTGAAGAATAAACAATACTTAAGAAAATTCACTTAATGAAGACATCATTTACAAATATCACAGAGCTGCCTGCATTAATAGTATTCACTTCACATACTGTGAACATCTATGAAATTCTATTTAAAAATGAAGTGAACCATGGTTTAACTAAGGAAAAGTAGAAATAATTAATCCACAATAGCTAGAGTTGCAAAGACAGTATCTTGAATATTTCAGGTTGGGGGAGAGATGGCAATGCACCATCAATTTTGAATTGCAGGTGCTAGATGGATATGTTCAACTTAACTATCACCCACATCAGCCTGTTAGCTCAGTGTAAAAAAGTGCCTGCACCTATACCGCGTTGTTCACCTGTACTATACTTTTCTGAAACACTGTCATATAAATAGAAATATAAGGATCTGAAAATAAAAAAAAAAAAGAGAAGTGTAAACCGAAAATGAACTCCCAGGGCTAGATATCAGGTGTAAGGAAAAGCTACATGATCATTAAGACAGACAAAAATTTAATCTACAAAGATGCACTGTCACATTGTACTCACAGAATAAAGATAAGTATTGTCTAATTCACGGGACATAAAGCTTTTATAGCTGCTGCCACTGTCTAACTTTTCATGACAGTTTTTCTTCTAAGTTACAACACTCAACTGTTGAGTAACAGGGATTCATATCCTTTCATTAAAGATGGAAAATAAAATGTTCCTTGGGATGCGAGCAGAATAGTACCTCTCTCTGATATGGTCCTAAATAAAATAAATAAAACAGGAAGAAGTAGCTCATACCTTCTCATAGTTTTTAACTGTACAGTATATTTCCACTTCTAATGTTGGCTGACCAACTCCATCAAGAACTTTTCTTCCAACTAATTTGCATATTACTGGAGCTTTTGAAAATTTAGAAAAGTAGTTAGCCTTAAATAAAAGAGAGAGAACTTCATTAAAAGTCAGTTTCTATGCAAAGGTTTTTATTCCATAAAATATATTTCAATCAAATCCACCACTGAGCAAATCCATTTGTATGTTCAGTGTTCAAAATAATTCTGCACATTTACTTCTACATTATCTGCTCAAGAATGAGATTCCAGGGAACAGATCCAACTCATACCAAAGCACAGAAGTCCAAAGACACATCCAGGTTAGATGAACATGTGTTTTACTTGGCATAGTTAGTGATGAGTATCAAGATCTTCTTAACCCTCCTATAAAATAGGTATTTGTCCAAAGCTTACTTGGCTGTAAACTGAATAACAAAAACAGTCATCGTGCTACTCAAGAAACTCATTTCTACTAGAATTCACATAGCCTCCACCTCCCCTGTGCAGTGAGCTGCTATAAAATAATGATTTTGTCTGTGGATATGATCTTGAAAAAAATACACGTCTCCTCTCTCATAAGGAGAGAAGAAAGATGCTGGACAAGAAAAACTCTTAGAAATCCATACAGCATTCTACTAGATCTAATGTTATATTAAAATTCCCATAGCATGCTTTCACTTATTTATTAACAAGTAGTTATTAAGCTTTAATATAATATATAACTTTTCCCTAACAATGTGCTGCAGACAGGGAAAACTAAGAAGTATTTTCAGAATATATTTCTTCCTTATAGGAAATACTTAATGTCCCAGATATCTAATAATGTTTCAAGGTTGCTTCATCAAATATGTATGTACAGTGGCTCATGTGTCTCAACACTCAACCACTGCGATATTAAAGATCTTCATAGCTGCAGATTTAATGTGGAAGGAAGAGAAGCTTGTCAGCAAGCTCCTCAATAACAATGATAACCACTCCTTTTGTAGATTGCTCTCTTACAGAACCTACTTGGTGTAACGTTATTTATCATCATGACAAAACTCTCCTGATTTGAAGTGTTTTTTCAGCTGGACAGAAAGGAGTTAACAAGGCCGGCACAATTTTAAGGAGTTGTGGGTGTGCCGCACCTAGTAACAGAACACAAGACAACTGACCTAGCTAGCGGTCACTTCTCCACAGGAAATCTGGGATGAGTGAAGGTGAAAAGGTGAAAACCTAGACTTTGCACAGGCGGAGTTCTTTTTCTTCCTCCAACATGGTCTTTAATGGGCCTGTTGAACTGTCATCATCCAACTACGAGAATATATTTGTGGCTCTGTCCGTATTTAATAAACAGTGATGTTACTCTAAAAAAGGGACTAAGTTGCTACCTGAGGTGTCCTATATACTGCTTCACTAGTATCAGTCTGGTGTCAGAGTTGGTCACCAAACCACGATTTACCAAACGGGAAAGCTAGGAACCACCTATAGCTACACAGAAGAGGAACACGCCAAACACCAAGCAAAGCAAGAATGGGTGTTACCAGTTCTCGTCCCTTCCACTGCTGATGGCAAAACACTTGGGAGATGGGAAATGGTGTAAGATGTGATGGAATGTTTCATTTCCACAGCCATTTTCACATCAAAGAACATAAAAGAAATTATATTTTTTTTTCCAAGCGTTGCTCGCTATTGTAGTGTTGGCAGTTCCAGTGTCACCACTTATAGATGTCTCATTCGGACTACTGTCTGCAATACTTTGCCAACTGGGAATAGGTTAAAATTGCTCTGATTCTTGACCCTTCCACTGAGACCCATTTGCTTTTCAGGAACCGCTGCAGGGCAAATAGCACCCACCCTGTGCTGAGCAGCTCTTTTACTGGGGACACCCATCCGGGCCCTCCCAAGGCAACACACTTTGGTTTGGTGCCAAGACCAGCACCCAGTGCAGGACAACAAGGCCCTGCTGCTGTGGAAACATATCTGACCCAGCGTCAAAGGGCCACCGGTGCCAAACACAAAACCCTGCCCGAGTCAGCGGGAAATTATTTAAGCTTCATTTCAGTCACAGCGACGCCGAGCTCCCCGCGTCAACCCGTCGGGTCTCCAAAACCCTTGGGGCGGGCAGCACCCGCCTCGCCTGAGGGGAGCCCAGAGCCCGGGCCGGGGAGCTGCGAGGGGGCTGCGGGAAGGGGCACCCACGCCGGCGGCCTCCCCCTCCACTGCGTTCGTGGCCCCTGCTCGCCGAGGAGGGCCCCCTCCGCCCCCCGCACCGGCGGCCCCCCGGCATCTCCCTCAGGAGGAGCCAGGGCGGGCGCCTGCGCACTGCTCCCCCTCCCCGCGCTACCAGCTCCCCGTAGAGATCCGCGGGGCGCTGGGGGAAGAGGGCGTTGAGCGCTTCCTCCACCCGCTGCGGCACTCGGTGGGCTCGGTAGTACTCCGCTGCTTCCCGCCGCGGGCCCTGGGGCCCCTGGGGCCCCCGCTGCTGCTGCTGCTGCTGCTGCTGCTGCTGCTGCTGCCGCCGCCGCCGGCCGCCGGGCTCCATCGCGGGCCCGCGGAGGCCGCACGCCGGACCCGCTGCTAGGCGACGGCCGCGCGCGCTCTCGCGAGAGCCGCGCTCCCGGCGGGGGCGGCCCTGGGCGGGAGAGCTCCGGAGCCTCAGGGCGCTGCCCCCCCCCCCCCCCCCCCCGCAGGGCACCGCCCCCCCCCCCCCCCGCAGGGCACCGCCCCCCCCCCCCCCCCGCAGGGCACCGCCCCCTCCCCTCAGGGCGCCGCCATCTCTCAGGGAGCCGCCGCCCTGCCCCGGCCTGGCCCAGCACGGCCCTGCCCCTGCCGCGTTGCTGGGCCGGGCGTGGTTGGAGAGCTGGGGGGTGGTGTGGGACGCTTTTTTTGGTTTTCTTAGAACGCGCTTCCCTTAGAAGCTGCTTGTGGTCTTCCAAGTCAGAATGCCTCGAGCAGGAAAACTCCCCGAACAACAAGATTGTGTAAGATTATCGTCCTGAAAGAGAGACAGATTACGGCTTGTGCAGTGTCTGGTAACAAAATGCTCCGGTAACTCTACTGCTGCATTTAAAAGCCCTTTACTTTCAATGAAAAGAAACGTTTCACCACCTAAATGATCATTTTTAGTCTGCAATTTCCTACAAAAACTTTCACTTTGTTACACTGTTCATTGGTAATTTTGTTGAAGTAACTGAAAATGGAGATACTTAAAAAGCTGTTAGCCACACACTTCCTCAGCTCTAAAATCAATATGTGCAGACCTTTGCTTATTGTGTGCTCACTTCTCCAGGTTGGGCGATAATGAAGAAAAATCCCTACTGAATCATTTTCTTTTCCTTTCTTATCCTTCAGAAATAGTATGGTACCTCTCCAGAGAGTTAAACCCTCCTATTTTAAGCTGTTTCCTCAGAAGAAGTTTCTGAACTGACACTACCCGTTCCTTGAGGAGAGCGGGCAGCGAACACCTTGTTAGATTTTCCTCCTTCGGAGTAGGTGGGTGTCCAGGCTGCTCCTCTGGGTATGCTGCTGCCTGGCTGCTTGCGTGGTCGGTGGGGCAGCTGGCACTTGTGGACCCATCCCAGATCGGTGTTAGGTGCACGCACTTGGCCCGGAAAGCTCCATTTTAATTAATTATTCCTGGAAGAACAGACTTCTGGAGGTAACGGGGCTGGTATGGTGCTCCGAGAGCATCAGCGTACCCAGGATAATACACCCTGATGCAGGAGCTGTATCTTCTGATACATTTCAAGTGCCTCTAGATCAGTTTCCCACCTTCTGCCTTTTAAAGGGCTCTAAATAAAATGCATCACGGAGAAGCAGCTTCGTTTATTGCTCTGTGGGTATTGATCTGCCGTCTGGGAAAAGGAACATGTCAGCTTTGCCTTAAGGAAAGCAGTGAGCTGAAGCTGATTTGTACTCAACTGATTTAATAACCTTGCACTCTTTTTTTAATAAACCGTTTGAAAATCTAGTAAGGATTCCCCTCAGATATTTATCATTTTTGGTTCATGATCAAGTGAACATCACATGAATAATCTGTATGGCCATGTAATTTCCATTAACAGTAATAGTATTGTAAGCACGTAGAAAGAGGATGGCTTATCCTATGATCCTACCTATTATGAAGTAGTTAACTGATTAAGGTTAGGATACTGCAAGCCACTTCATACCATTGGTAAACTCTCTGCAACCCCATTATCTTCATTAGGCTTGTGTGGGTGTAATTAATTGGTGTTTAGTTAACAGTTGTGTTGAATGAAAAGAATTTAGTTCTATTTCTCTTAGTTTTATTGGCTCCATGGTGCTAACAGGCTAAAGTGTAATTAAAAACTCTCTAATCAAAGTATGTGTAGCGGGCCCCAAGGAAAAAACACCGTGAGGAGAAGCCTGTGATTGGTGTGACTGGCCTTTGAGAAATGACCAGGTACAAATGACACCCTGTAGTAGTTCTTTTTTTGTTGTTTTTAAAGAATGAAGATGTTTTACTTATGTCAACATGCACATTTAAGATATATAAAAGTGGCTGTGTAAGCTTGGAATCGTCACTTTGCTAGGTGTGTCCAATAACACCATATTTTGATGTCTTCTCAACAGATCTTCTCCCAAAATCTTTCAGATTGTATAGTATTTTGGGCAGATAGAGAAATGGGTCTTGTGTTTCTTTTGAGAGCAGCTTTATATAATTTATCACCTCTTGCCTTTACTATACCTCTTGTGCCAGGAAATAAATTGTGATCAGCTATTCCTCATTTATGGTGCTGTGTTGTGTGTGTTCCTTTTTTCGCAAGCTGCTTTGTATCTCACTTGAGTATTTATATGTGGTGCTAATCTGGGGCACTCTAACCCAAGTACAGTGCGGCACGTTTAAGTCTTGCATGAAGGATTTGCTTTTTGCTGTTCTAAAATGTTGCTTTAAAGATATAAACTTGCCCCTTAAATCAATTAAGATCATGGTCTCACTGCCATCTGTGTTCTTGTAGGATTTCACAGAAGAGTAATGTGTGCTCATTCCACTGACAGGGTCTTCTTTGAAGTCAAGTCTGAGTACGTAAAAACTGTATGACATTTCCAATAAAATCAGGATTGCCTTTTTAGCTTGGTGATACAAATACTATTGTATAAGTACATTACTGTTTTTGTGGCATTTTAATTTTTTAAACAAAAGAGGAGATTTAGTGGTTTTTCTTTTTACACCTAAAATGCTTCTGCAGTGTTTCTTTTAATTCTTAATATTCTGTATTCTATAAAGGATAAATTTCAGTAACAAGCTAAATATAACTTTATGTACAAGAGTAAACAAAAGCTTTGGTCCTAGGACGTGGCTGAACAGAACATTTAGATTGGGCTTTGAGTCTAGATAAAAAAACTTCCAAGAACTTGCGTAATATATATACACTGGATATTTGGAATTTTCTAGTAATGGTTTAGGTCTTTTTTTTCCCCCCTCCAGCATTATTATTTTAATTTTCAGAGTACTCATATAAGAGTTCATTTGCCTTGAGTAATCGTTCTCCGCTCCAATGGTCACTTCAAGTTGAGTGGGTTTTAGTACTAATTTCTTTCTAAAGTTTGAGGATTCTTCCTGTGGATCTGTGCAGCTCCTGCTGTGCGAGGGTGAGCCTAGCCTTCTCCAAAGGAGCCTGCCGAACTAAAATGTGAGGGCTGATAGGCTTTGATTTATCATTCCAACTCAAACAGTGACTTTGCAACTCATAGTATTCAAAGACAAGTTTTTGAGGTGGTTTTTGAGTTTACAGAAGATTGTTCTCAGATTTCTGTGATATAAGTGTTTTTTTGTAGTGTGTAAATTTTTTTTTTTATGTAATGCAAAGGTTATTGATGACTGCTAGGATTAGTATTGGATATCAGGAGTTTACTACATGATTTCTTTGTGAGTGCATTTTTAAGTAACTATTGTGAGCTTTAAGGCATTATTGAAGCCTAGCTACTTCAGGGACCCTGAGATGATGGATTGTAGGGATTTTTGTCAATATCATACTCTGAAATGTTAACACACTGACAAATGTATACAGAGTTGGAATGTTACCAGGCTCTGTGAAATTCATATTCCATATCTTCTATGACATGAAAATAAAAATGTGTGCTCGTACATCAGTTATTGCATATGAAGTATTGATAGACTTTCAAAGGTGATGTGGCAACATGGCCATAATACATTTGCAATTTATACAAACCAGCAATCAAACTCGGAGATGAACAGAAAGTTAGAAAAGCAGAACCATGGACTTAAGTTCCCTAGTGCTGAGGCTGGGTAATTACTGCTAAAGAAAAACTTACTTTTACATAAATCTGTGGAATTTATTGTTGTTCATCATCTCTTTTTTTATTATGGTCAGAATGGGTTTCTTGATTTTCTAGTTTGAGCCAGCACTATAACAGCAGACACAAAAAGTGGTGTATTAGTTAGAGGGGAATTACTTTTTCCTACTTTTCTGACCTGTTTGTTGAAATGCGATACCTTTTTCAAAAGTGTGATTTGATATGTTTTTAAAAGTTCTGAGCTCTAAAGCACTGGTTTTTTTTTTGTAATTCTTTCCATTCATTCCTCTCACTATAAATAATTTTGCCAGAAGTAATTTTTTTAATCTAAATTTTGATCTAAATTTTTTAGCTTCACCCTTCAGGCTTTATGTCTTCCTCTTTCCTTTTATATTGGATTAGAAATCCTCTATATTTGCTCAACTCTTTGAGAAGCAGTACTTGAAGTTCCAAATACAGAAACTTTTGGGGTTATTGGAAGGAATCTGTAGGTTACCTGTTACTTGTTAGCAGATCAAAGCCTTGCATGACTGAGAAGTGAAACCCTACTAGTGCAGATGAACTGGGTGATCTGTGGGATACATGAAAAATAAAGTTTGAAATCAGAGTTACTTACAAGTATGTAATAGTTGAAGTGAATATTGCAATGAGTGAGAAGCAGAGTTGAGTTCTTCTGTAACTTGCTGACAGATTTTGAGAGAAGCCTTTCTGTTTCTTTCCAGCATAAGTGAAGCTGGTACCACAGGAGTTTAAGGAGTTCAAATTAAAACGTAATTTTTGCCTGACTATTGAGAATTGGGGCTTTCCTGCATCCTGTGTGCTTGTGGTTTTTTGTTTGTTTTTTTTTTTTTTTTTTGCTTAAACACATTTTTTGCTTAAACACATATGGAAGAAAAGGAAGAATGGCATTTTTTTTCCCCATGGTATATCTCCTGATTTTTACAACCTTAATCACTTGGGGCATGTCTTGAACTTTTAACCTTCTTTCCCCAGCACTGATGCTGTGAATAATGGACTCTGCTGCTTGACACATAACTAGATTGCAGTTCAAAGTGGATGTCACAAACACTATTGCACCATCTGGAGCAAAAGCTTGACTATCATTTCGGGATAAGCCCATAAGATTGTATGAGTTTATAACTGACAGCATTTTTTACATTGCACTAATTTAGGTTTCTTTAATGAAAAATATCAGTTATTTAAAAAAAAACAAAACTTGCCTCCCATTGCCAGTATTTTTGCACAACCCCACAAAATTGTCAGATCTTGCATGAAAGTTATGTTACATTTATGACCATTTTGATGCTACTTTTTGCTGTAAACAAGAATTAAATAGTTCCCCTGAGGCTAGGGAAATGGTACATAAATTGTAGAGATAAAATTATCTATTTTCCTCTGTTTCTGTTGTTATCTTTATTAGTTTTCTTCAGTTCAAGACTCAATTAAAAATAAAAAGGAAATAGTCTCCTACATATTCGTAAAAAAATATGCACGTTTTTGAAGCTAGATATGACTGTAAACTGAAAAGCTTTTCAGAGCATGATTTCTGACAGATACATAATATTCACAGTTCCATATAAGATAGTCAGCCATATGTTTGAATAACATTCAGCTGATGCAATGAAGTATAATTATTCTGAAGGAAAATAATGTCTTGACTGGCTTTACTGCTTGGGAGTGTATTCATTCACAAAACACTGTTTTGATAAATTCTGTGCACTGAGAGAATTTTATTAAAAGCTAGTTGTGTGGCTTGTCTCAAAGCAGCATATTTTGAGTGAGCTTGAACACCTTTGACTTCCACTGAAAGTCAATGAGACTTGTAAATCCATAGCATTTCTTACAGAATGGCTTGAAATTAAAGAGATCTGTGAACGTGAAGTCTGGTGGGTTTACAGTGTTCTGGAAAAGATGTGACTACTGGAGAAATAGGTGTGGTGCATTTGCACAGAGGGGATTAGTTCAGATTTCAAATATCCCTATTTTCTAAAATTAAGCAGTGGCTGATACAGACATGGAGACAGCAACTGTTTCTAATACAAAATCTCAGTTTTCTTCTTTAAACATTGATAAACAGGTGTCAAGAATCAAATACATGTGGGCAAATGTAGAAGTATTCTGTTTCTGAATGTGACACCGAAAATGGTGCCTACTTGCTGTATATTGCGCTGATAGGAATGTACCTTTAACTGTGATGCAGGACTGCTGCTTTCTAGTCTCCATTTCTTACAAATAGTTACTAAAAGCAACATAAGGGGAGGAACGGACAGAAAGAAGTTTTTTAAAGAAAACCCTCTAGAACAGGAGGAAGATAGTGCATCTGCAATTGCATGTTTTGTGAAACGTACCTAAACCAATAGACGGTATCTAAAACTCATCAGGCTTCCACCAGAAAGCAATCAGTACACCTAAAGTGTCCAAACATCCACCACAAAAATCACCACTTTTCTCGGCAAAGAAAGAGGATATCTTTACTGTCAATTGCTGATGTCTAGTAATCAAGCCAAGAGTAGTACCAAATGTACACAATGGTATTTATCAGAGTTTAAAACCTTTACGTTTCTTGACTGTGCCAGATTATTAGTGCTCAGTTAGTGGCTCCATTCATGGGGAGGGAAGCAGCCCATCACACACAACCTAGAACATTCTGGCAATGCAAGCTCTGTATAAGTAAATAACACAATGAATTTATTTTGAGAAATGCTTACTATTGCTCTATTTTAAAGTTAAATGGTATCCTAGCACTTACAAGCTTAAATCCCCAAAGGACTATTGGGTTATCTACTCTTGACCTCCTGTGTATACCAAGCACTGCATTGTTTTTGGCATGTGATATACAAGTTGAAATGTTTTTAGGCTTTAATTTGAGTTGAATTGCTGCCTGCTTGCAGCAAAATATCTTAATAAACAGCATAACTCTTAATTAGCAATTTTGTGTTTTAATTCTACCCATATTCTGTAAGCGTTGACTATAACAAGCAAGAAAAAGAGCACAGGAACATCTTAAATTCTCTGGCTACTTGTCAGAAGATAGTAGAGCTTTTCTTTTGTGTTTCCTACTTAAAAATGGTCATTTTTTAAGACTGCCATGAAGTGTTTGTGAAGCTACTGCACTGGTCTGCCCTGTAATGGGAGTTCATTCAAAGGCCATGTTGTTTCAGGACAAGCATCAGTAGCAATTACCACTTCCAGCTTTTCTCTAGAAGTGTGAGTTTGTGTCAAGGGCTCCAGAGTCAGCCTGCTAGCCTGAACTTCAGACACAAAGAGAGATCAGTTATTCTCAGTTTCCTGTGTCACAGTTCTTGATGTTGATGTTTTAGATAGAATTTCCACTCTATTTTTGACAAACAAGTTGTGGGGCTGTCTGTTTGAAAAAATTGACCCTATTGCTATTATCGAGTTTTCAAACTATACTTGTGAAAAGAGTAAGAGGGCATGGTATTTCACACGTCTGCTGAATCCTTTTACTGCTCTGCTATAAAATATTATATCATCCAGCAGAAGCTTTAAAGTAATTCTGAGCAAGTTATATAATGGACTTTAGAAATCACTGCTTAATTTAATTGGATACCTATACTGTAATTCATTCAGCTTATCAGGGAGCGAGCCCTACTGCATGTAGCTCTACATAAGAAAACGTAACCACTAAATTAGTTGTTCTAAAATAGTAGTAATTCAGTTTCTGAAATATTCAGTGTATAAACAAGTTGTGCATCTGGTTCTGTACTTCATGTAGTTAAACTAGTGTAACTCTGGTTCAATAATATCGCAAGATTGGAGCCTGGAAGTATCCAGGTGTCTTGTCGGTCACACTGATTTGGGTGCTTGTAATCCTGTGATACTATGTAAAACAGCCATCGTGTAGTTGCCTGTGTTGGAGTTCCTCAACGAACAAGACCTCAGCAACTCAGTGTATGCATAGCCTGCAGTGATCCAGCTCTCCATCCTTTTTTTTTGCAAAACTCTAAGAAGTTTCCAAAAGCTAGTTACTCTTTATGGAA
Organism: Opisthocomus hoazin; assembly: GCF_030867145.1. NCBI lineage: Eukaryota > Metazoa > Chordata > Aves > Opisthocomiformes > Opisthocomidae > Opisthocomus > Opisthocomus hoazin. Next base: position 72,513,512 of record NC_134419.1, on the reverse strand, counting down.
TTCATGGTAAAAAGATTTGATAGTTACGACTTTGTGATGGTGCATTACTGGTGACAGTGCATATTTAGTATAGAAAAAAATGTGATTTGGAAAAGGATAAAGGAAGAAGCTTTGTGCAGTTTTTCTGATTTTGCTTTGAGTAGATTTTTACAAGCGTGGACTTCTTGCTTATTTATACTGTCAGTCAAATAAACGGAGATCTTGATTTCATACAAAATCTCTAGAGCCTACCTACTTTAGTGATAAAAGGCACGATACCTTTGGGTGCGCTCTTGAATTGTTCGTCAGTGTGTAACATCACGTGTGTGTTAGGAGTGACAGCATGTGTTTCAGATGACGAAATGAATTAAATACTGGCCCAAATTATTTCTGTTACTTTAATTGTACCTAGATTCAGCATGTGATTTTTACATGACCTTTTCTTGGCATAGCATTTTTCTGTCAGCTGTCACTTCATAGCTACAGGGCAGACCTACACAAAACATGGTCTTGTTTGAATATTTGGCAAGTCACTGTTGCTAGCAAGTGACTAAATCAGAAGGGCATTAAACCCATGACATTGTTCAATAACTCCACTCACTTCTTCAGGCCATTCCAGGCTTTCCCTTAGCAGCTTGTCTATGCAGACAGTATTTTAAGATTAAAAAGAAATTACATTAGTTTGGTTTCTAAGAAATGGAGTAGAAAGTGGGGAAAATGCAAAACAGGCAATTATATAATATTGTCTTCCAGCGTTGAAGTAAATGACATACAAATCCAAAGTAAATGAGGGAAATACTTCCTTATATGAATAGGTGTGTGTTTATGTTGTTGAGCTTCTTAAAAAGTCATGAAGATATAAAATATGCTGAAAGTGTTGCTTATAAAGCAAGATCATCCAGGAGAGCTGGCCACTGCAAACTTGCTATATATACACAGATACATCCATATATAGGAGCTGCTTCTTTTTTGCCTCCTTGTTCTTGAACTTCACTAAGAGCTTTCAATTGCTCTGACATTTTCAGCCAAGAAAGTAATAGTCGTTGCTGAGCAATATTCTACAGGCAATTATCTTATCTGATCGTTGGAGCAATCCCCACTAGAAAGGAACCAATACGATCAAGTTAAATCATTATGGAAAGGCAAGAGAAACAGAAGGAGGAACAAATAGAGGGAAAAGGGGCTCATCTCATTAACCGGTGCCTGTGCTGCAGGGTTCAGAACAGCAGACAATGAAGTTAGTCTGTGAGATAAAGCCGTGGAGTTGCCTCCTGTAGCTGTTGACAGGTCTGAATCCTCTCTTCCAGAGCCTATTGTGGCTGTAGTGCCAGGCACCTGCAGAAAATGTGCCAAAACTAGGCAGGGAGCACGAGCTTTTCAGTAAGCTTCAGTCCCCTCTCTCTCTCCCTTCACCCACCCCTCTAGTTCCCAGCAGGAGAGGAGAAGCCATGCTGAAGAACTAGACTGGAAAACAGTCATGGGAAAAGGGGTCAGATACGGACACTGTACTGTTACCAACTTTCTGAGCCTTATGTGGTTCAGCTTTTTGGGCAATTCCTAGAAAGCATTTATTCTTTAAGTTACTGACTTCTGAAACGATTACTGTCAGCAAATAAATTTTTTAAATATTTATCTCTTCCTATTTCTGATCTAGAAAGAAAGATACGGATTTTGCTTTTGTTAATTCACTGGTAAACAACGATTTGAATACTGCCAAAATTAGCTGCTCACTTGCTCTTACAGGTGCGTCAAAATATGAAGCCAAGCTTCCTACATGGGTTTCTAGACTTGGTATTGTGCTTAAACCACTCTATATTTAGAAGTCCATGTTGTTTTAATGTTTCTAGAGTGTCCTCAAAGGCTACACATACTTGTTTAAAAAGAGAATGAAAGCACTTGTTTGTGTATACACACACACACACAGAGTGTAAGAACTTAGATGACATAATCTATAGATCTCAAAGCATTTACAAAGGAGAGGGTTTTACCCATCCTGTGAACAGTCTTTGTGTGTGTGAGCATATATCATGTGTACAATGTACGTGTACAACATTGTTTTCTCTGCAAGTAAAAATCTTGGTTTTGTGTATGCATATTATACTAGTGCAGAAGGCCTGGTGTCCCAGTCAGACCTTTTTGTACTAGGCATAGCACAAACACGAGACAGAAGTTTCCTGAAAAGAAACTAAACGGGTTAACGATGGTTGCATCTGCATTGTGAGGTAGAGGTGTGTCCTGGTGTAGCCTTATTCTGGCTGTTTGAATACAAGCTTTGTTGCATTTCAGTCACAGAATGGGAGATTTGTGAGGCATCTGATGTAGTCTGAAGGTATGGTCTGCTGGTTTTCCCTGTCAGGTGATGCATAGCAGTGCAGTGCTTCTCCCTTTGCATTCAGGTCAGGGTTGAAGAGGAAGGTTGGTTTATTTAACAAACTGAACAAACAGGGATAAGGTGCATAGTCAAGTTCTTTTTTTTCACTGATAATGGCATTTATGTGGCTTGGAAGCAGTCAGGGACCAGAACCTCTGGGTATGTCAGTGTGTGAGAAAATGACAATACTATTATTTCTGTTTCTAATATGTGGATCTAAGAAAGAGAATAACCTTCCATTGGCTACAGAGCAAATCTGATGAGCTGGGTTTTGAACCAGCATCTTCAGCACCTTCATCCCAAGTACCTTATGTGGAAGATCTATTTTAGTCTCTTATTGCTTTTGTACTTTATTTTAGAAGGCGTAAGTGATAGTCCCTGCAGCTACAATGTAATGGAATGATTTCCTAACAAGTGAAAAAATAATTTCTTTGGTGGAACATAGGTGTTGCTGGTAACATATGGCTGTTATAGATTGAGGGAATGGATTCCAAAACCTAAGGTATTATAGGTATTATAGTCTTTATCTGGCCTAAGGAAACAGCCCCAGTGCTGAATTTTGTGGCTTCCATTGGAGAAAGAAGGAGCTAACGAGTTCAAAGGAAATAAAAGGAGCATGGACTGGGGCACATTCACAGGAAGTAGACATAAAATATCTGAGGACTGGACACTCTTCCAAGTCCTGTCCCTTTCTTTATTAAAAAGTGTATTTGTAATTATTTCATTTTCTTGTATCTCTTCTCTCCAAAAAAATGTGTCAGGAGTTTGGTCAAGTACTGATGTTTTATGGAAACTCTTCAGTTAAAGAACTTGAAGAACAAATTGAGTACTAATAAACTGTCTCAAGGCTGCATACTCTTTTGTATAAATAAATAACTTTTTACACATAAATTGCTGCTGGTAGAGACTTAATTAAGGTATGTTGTTAATATGTCTGAGTGGTATTTTTTGATAATCTTCCATTGAAGGTAATGTGCAATGATTAAAGAAATGATAAGGAAAGAGGACAGCAGTATATTCTTAGACATTCATTCTTTCATGCTGCTGTAGCATTTGATAGCTCTGGCGAAGGGTTACAGGCTTACTGGATTAGGTACCTGTTCTTGGATGAAACAGAAAAGAACAAAAATACAATGAATCCACTTAGAACAATCAATCAGATGAATATGTGATTGTGTATCTTTCTGTTCCAGTGTGGGTTATGCATACTTTTCCCTTTCAGATGTCCCCTTAGGCATGTTGCAGGTGAGACTGCATTTAGTTGTTTGTTCACTCGCCAACACACTCCCCAAAAGGCAAGAGTTTGTGTCTGATTGTTTAAGACCTTGCTTCTGCTTTGAACATGTCTAGTTCCCTTGGAAAAACATTCTCCACATCCCCATCCCCCTTTAGAGAAAACAAGTGAACTATTCATGCAAAAAAGTGTGTGTGTGGTTGGGAGAGTGGGGGGGCGTGCAATGCCACCGACAAACCCTATTGAAATGCATTGGCTGTTCATTTACATTCACACTTTTTTTAATAAAAATGTTAACTAATGATGTTAAATGCTTTGCCAAAGGTCCTGGCGGGTCAGTTGCCGAAGTGCCATTTCTGCCTAATTAGGGCTCTTGTGGCAGCCCAGGGGCCTCCTGATGCAGTGGGTGACAAGCCGGGAGCTGACAGCTTCAATCGGCTCCAACAGGAAGGTTGGGCTGGTCATGTTTTCTAACTCAGCCAGGTGTTAGCTGAATGTAAGGGGGGTCTTGGCCAGACCTGAGCATTCGTTTGATCTTCCTTTCTTTCACTTGCTCTATTTTGAGCTCTTCCCTTTGCCTGTCCCGTCTTGTGTCAAGGTCAAGAATGAGCTTGACTAAATCAGCAATTTCATTTATCTCTGGGAGATCATTAGCAGTCCTTCTCCCTTCCCGCCCCCCCCCCCCCCCCACCAAATAAACCTTAGGCACTGGTGCAGAAACAGCACTGGTTCCAGAAACCAGACACTGGGCAGTCCAGATATGAAAAGGAGAAGGAATAAATGCAGATTCTTCCATTAATAAAATCTTTTCTACTTCTCTGTTGCAAACCTGTCCCTTATTATTAAGGTATATTAAACATATCCATCAAAACGTCCTGACTAGCCCTCAAAGCCACATAATGCTTCCACAGTCACGAAAAAAAGCAGAGAACATGTTTAAAATTTTATTTCATGGCTACTGTAGTAAAAAAATTTCCTGAAAAGCAACAAGAAAAATAGAATAAAGTTTTGCTTTGACCTCGCCTGTTTCGTAGTAGCACACTGACAGTGTTCATACGTGGCTACATGCTTTTGATAGTTGGCCAGCTTTAGGTGTCTTGACAAGATTTCAAAATGCTTCACCAAGAAATGGCACAAAGCATTAGACTGATCAAGACTGCAATAATTTACTAGTTTTCTTTAAGATGGATCTAATTTTCAGAAGATGTCCTCGTTTTCAGATCTTAGAACTACATTTCAGACTTCTCAGTTTAAGCTGGTGAATTTAGCTGTTCCCTATTTACATAAAAGTCACCACATGCAGGAATTGCTTTGGCCTCTGTGGAATGAAACCACTGCTGAAGTACAGGTAGCAGTTGGATAATAACAGACTGCTGGTTAATAATGCTCAGTAATATTAAGGACAGGAAACAATAAAGGAAATTATAACACTTGATAGTTGTAGTCATAATGATAGGGTGTGGTTTGTTTTTTTTTAACCAGGAAGGCTATAATAGGAAGCAGTTGCATCCTTACTAATGATGTTAAACACTTTTTTGTTTTTCTCCTTATCTCTGATCCAGAAGACCACTCAAAAGAAATTTGGCTCTAGAGAAAACAGATACTCTTCTGTTGTATTCAGCAAAATTTTAGCTATGAAACAGTAGAAAATTAGAACTGACAGCTGAGAAGCAGTTATACTTTATTAGAGCAAGAACAGCTGAAGTGTAATTTCATTCCAATATTTAAAAAAAAATAATCTTCAGTGAGGACAACTATTATAGCAGCAAGACATTTTGAATAGGGAGACCTAAAAGTATTGTTACATAGTTTATGAAGACAATATTCCTATCTTTCAAAACAGATTAATACTGAAATAGGAAGGTAATGCATTTCCTTCAGGAGAAAATTTAATTAGCAAATATAAAGAATCATGTTAGTCAATATCTTGTCTAATCTACTTTCTGGCTTTCTAGTGTGTATCCGATTTTCATCACATTGTCATAAAAAGAACTTGGTGTGCAAGACAGTTGCTGGCTAGGTGGCAAGCCTACAGGGTGATTTGCAGAGGGGATGCTTTTCCTTTTGAGATGATCTTTTTGAAAAAGTAGTTTTCCTTGTTTTATGAATGTAGAGCTATTTTGTTGATACTTGGAGTCAAAGAGCATGAAGCAGAATGCTTGCTGTATTGCTAATGTTCTGCAGTCTAAAAGAATTTTAGCCTTCTTTAGTCATGTTGACTCTTTCTGCAAAGTTGGTGACAATGAAAGTACCCAAACTGTTTGCCGGATAGTTTGAATGCGAGCATTATGATTATGCAAAAGTGCACTGGTAATACCAAAAATACTAATTACCAATTTGATAATATCAAACCATACTTTTCTGCATTCTGTCCTCTGTCTTCATATGTAGTTTGACTTGGTGTCTACTGTCATAAAATATGCAGGTCCTCAGCACGTTTCAGAAGTGCATGTATATCTGAAAGTGTAGGGAATTGGTTTGTGTTGCACGCTGGAAAAATGTATTTGCTGTTCATGTGATATAACATACAAATCAGTTATTGAAAAAATATATACATCAAATACAAGTTTTTAACATCTTAAAGTGCAGTTCCTGATAAGCTGAAGCAGTGATGAGAAGTTATTCAAATGATGAAAATAGTGATAAAATGCAGAACACTATGAAGGTAATGCTGATTTTTTTAAAAAACAGCTACTGAAATCTGTCTTTGTCTCTGTATTTTATTGTATCCACATATTGCAGCACATCAAATAGCCTAAAATGTGTAATTCATGAATTTTAAGATGGGTATGTGGGGAGGACAAGGCTGGTCTGCAAGCACGTTTCCTCTGCTCTGTACTGTTCTAGGAATATGCCAAGAAATTCATGCTGCTGTAGCCTACTCCAGCCTGTGTAGGGTTATATTAACCTGCAGGGTACATCAATCCAAGCATCCTGCCTTGTAGTTTATCTTCATAAAGTAGACAAAGTGAATTGAACCAGGAGCAGACAGTCAGGTTTTGCTCTGAATTTCCTCTCCATTTATAAGACGCAGAAATGTTTCTTCACCAGTTTACTCCTTAAGCATAAAATGCATGCCCAAGCTGAATATTCCCGTTGCAAAAGTTTAGTTGCTTCCTTTCTTTGTGACTAGCTAGTACATGTGTGTGTTGTTTGGAGAAGTTCTTTAATTATTTCTTATTGATTGTTGTGATTTGTCCTTTTTTTGTTTGTTTGTTTACAAAGGAAGAATAAATCCCTTTATTGAAGTGTTTTGCATGTGATTCTGCAAGAAAGTTGTGGTTGAGTTACTCAGTCTGACCAACAACAGGAAGAAAAGCCATGCACAAACAGGAAGAATTCTGTTCTTCTGCAGAAATCCTCAACTGCTCAGAGCAATTGCTCTTGCTTCCACAAAGTAGATCTCAATGTCACTCAGAACTGGTACTTATTTTAGACTATAGCTGTCCGTTAGGAGTAGTCATGACCTTGGAGATACAGTGTGTGTTGGCAGTCCTTCCTGCTCTCACTGACTTGCACATTAGGGGAAGGTAGTGCCAGTCACCTTCTTAACAGAGTCTTTTTAACTCTTTTGCAGTTTAGGGCAGGAACAAACTGTGAGGCCTGATCAGTGACCCATGAATCTAGTGAAGATTCACCCACTGACCTGCAGTTAGCAGTGATTCAAGGCTTTAATGATTCTGTATTTTTCCACTCTTTTCATGTTTTCAATCTTTTATTTCTATCTTCATATCAAATCAGTAGAATTCATCTGTTAAAGCTAAATACAGTGACATGAGGTCTGAAAAGGTCGGGAGCAGAACAGATTTATTTCCTCCAGATGGAAGCTTTAAAACAACAGGGAATAATTACATATAAATGCAAGAATGCTCAGGTAACAGATCGGATTTTATCTGCCTGATCCTTGCATGATGCGAATAGATCGACCTGTCCCTGAACTCTCTTGGCAGCTTCGCGGAATGACTTAAATGAGATCAGCTAAAACGATTATACTAGATGGGTTTTAATGATTAGTTAAACCAATTTATCAGCTTGTTTCTCATTGGTACTTTCATTCCACCACGATACACAGGCTGGCTTTGCAGGCTGGCTGCATCTTGTTGACAAAACCGTTTAAAATTTTGGACCTACAGCTTTAGAGTTTAATTGATAAGTTGCTTCACAAAATACCTGCGCATGTGACGTGCATGTTGTGATACATCAGCAGTAGGCAGTCATTGAGTTAAGCTGCTGGAATTCTTCTTGACTTCTTAAGAATGATTTTTTGGCAAATTTAGGTTAAAATGTTAGAACACTGACACTGAAACAGGCTGAAGCCTTCCAAGCTCGCAGAAACATCTATTGTAGTAAGGCCGGAGTTAAATAGGGAAAATCTGTACTAAATCGATCTAAAATATTCCCACCCTGGTCTTGAGTATCTGGAAAGATGAGAATGAAAAACCCAGAATGCTTTATTGTCTTTATCTAAACTTTAGGGGGTCTGTTGAGGAAAGAGGATATTCCAGCTGAACATAACAGAGCAAATTCCAGAATGATTAGAGATTGTGATGTCTAATTAATTAGCTTTTGTGGTAGTTAATTAAGTGGTGAAGAGTAGTATATGAGGCAATAAAGTCTGCTTCTAGCATTTAGCAGAGCCAAAGGTTATTTTTAGGGTACTGATAGTGATGTAAATCTATTATACTGCAAAACTTGCATAGAAACATGTTCATTAATACGGTTTAAGATCTGTAACATTTTTAAACATGAGAATAGCAGTTAAGCCCATGGAAAAATCTTGTAGTGAATACTTGGGCAAAATTATTACCTACAGACTCATGTTCTGAATTGCTCTCACAGATCTGTGTCTGTAGGGTTTAAAATTCTAAAATGAGTAGGACTTAGCCCAAAGGCAGAAAAGCTTTTGCCTGATAAGGAGCAAAGATGGGAATTTTCTGTTGGTTTTAGTAGCTTTCATGTTATGTGTGAAAATAATAACAAAAAAAGGTGAACAGGTTTATCTCTAGGATTGCTTCTTACATTTCTGAATCTAAAATTCTAGGAATTTTATTGAGTCCCTAATGTTAAAAGTTGCAAAGGCAAGAAGACTTGTGAATGTAAACCGACATGGTATCTCCAGGACTTTCATAAGATTGCTTGGGATATCGCTGTAAAATCCTTGATGTAAATTTTAAGTAAATTTTCAGTAAGCTGAAAACACTGAATATTACTGATAGCAATTTAGATGTCACTGTTGACTGTTCACTGTTGACTGTTCACTGTTGATTAGCTGTCTTTCAGATTCTTGTGCGATCATAGCATGAAGACTGCATAACTTCCTGCGAGGGCCATCTTATTGGACAGCGGGATTGGGTACCGGTGAACAGTCTTGTCATCTATGTTCAGTCTCCTTATGAATGAAGGGAAAGAGGGAGATTTTGACTTAGGTGTGCTTTATCCCTAATCTTTCTGAGGAGAGCCAGGTCAGACACGTAAGGCCCCCTCCTCTCTCCAGAAGGGTCTCCTGCATGTAGAACAACAGACTGCTCCAGTGTTTAGTGCCTTCATGTTTGAGCCTGTATGAAGTGTGCAGCCATCATATTGCTAGGACCCAGTCGGGAGTGGGCTGAGTACACACGCTTTTCTAGCCCACATAAGATGCTATAATGCTGGCTTGCTTAATAGGTTTGCACATCAGATGGCACGCTTGGGTCCTGCAGGGACAGGAGGCAGAGGTCTACAGGGAGAAAAAACAGGAAGAAATAAAGTCAGTGGAAAGAGCAGATCAGGTGTCCGTCACCCTACAATGACTTGTATGGAATGGGTAAGTGCTAATAGTTGATACCAATCCTGTACCTTTTGCATACAAACACTTTCACAAGTATGTGTGGTTTTTCCATTTCTCTGTCCAATAGAGAAACCACACAATGTTCCCTTTTCACTTATCTGTCTTTTTATTGAGATCTTCTGCAGCTTGTGGTAATACATTTCTTTTTTTTTTTTTTTTCTGTTATTCACAGTTAAAGACTTGTACTGTATCTCCAAACCTTTCTGATAGATTCCATAGAGAAGAAAATGATTCAGGGGAAAAATCTTTGAATGCATTTTTTGAAAAATATTAGGACTAAAGCTACCTTAAAACTCCCTGCAGGTTTAATGAGAGTGCCTGTTAAATTTTCTGGGTATAGAAGAATAATTTGCTAAACAAAATCCCTGCAATCGTACCTTGGTTGCCGATCTTTTTTTTTCTTTTAAACTTCAGAATAAATGAAAAATTGATCTGTATGGTCACTGAAACATTAAATTGTCTTATCTGTCACTTGTTCAACATTGGCTTCTTAAAAGAGAAAACAACAATCACAATCAGCAGTTTCTCAGTGCCTAGAAGCAAATAGAAGCTATAAATGGACAGATGAATTATGTGCTTCCAGTGGTTTTCAAGGGAAGCATTTACTGAGGGAGAAAATTGTTTTAATCTTATAACAACTAAGGAGTGTAGAGTTTGTAAAAACATGGAACACCTACACATAAACTTAATTTTTGTTGCATAGGAACATATACAAAGTAGCTTTCAACAAAAATGGTTGGGGAAACAAGCTCTTTCATTGTTTAGTATGCTATTTTATATCTTTAACAAATCTCTGTGAAGCACTCAGGGAAACCTAAACACAGTGGGTTAGTTGAGTGTTCAGGCTCTACAGTATTAAAAAAAAATAGGAATGAATCTTCTTTTAAAATAGAAATGAGCATAAATTTGGTTCATGTGGTGTGTATCTTTTCTTTCCTTGTTTTGAAAGAGTGGAGGAAAATAATAGGAGGAAGCTAGAATCAAACCCAAACAAAGAGCAGCCTCCACATTCTTGTTTTTCATTTCCCTGTCCTGTGTCTATTTCTAGATTTTGCTAAGGATCCACTGAAGCAAAATACAGAGTTGCAAACCTGCAATAGGAGGCATGGATATCCTCTTTCTTTGATTAATTAATCCTGGCCATTGGAGCACCTTCTCCCTCCTTTTTTTCTCTTGTCCAGCTGTTTTACATTCAATAGCAGAATAAAACCAATTACATTTTGGGGACGGAAAAAATCAGAAAGCTTTCAAGAATGATACTTTTCATTTTTGCTTGGAGAAACTAAGTAAATAAGGTTCTGTACATCCAAAATAACATAGAATCATGGAATGGTTTGGATTGGAAGAGACCTTAAAGATCATCTAGTTCCAACCACCCTGCCACAGGCAGGGACACCTACCACTAGACCGGGTTGCTCAAAGTCCCATGTTGTGTTGATAACATAGATTATAATTTAATAAAGACAGAAATGTAATATCTGAGTCCTTTATTATGATGGGAATGTAATAAGAATCATAATCGGATCCTTAAAATTAAGCTGTTTTTTTGACTGCAAATCCAGAAGCCAGGAAAGGTTTAATAGAGTTACCTCATTGTGATGTACTGCATACAAATGAGATTCTCTTATGGCTGCCTTCTGTGCTGGTAGGGGAGAAATGCTTAACCTACTAGAAAAACTGGGGGGAGAGGGGAGAAAGAAGAGGGAAGATTGTTGAGGACTGGGAAGTGAGGATGTTCCTTTGTTTTTAGTTCCGATGTGTGCAGAGCAGGGGACACACAGCCAACATGATACATAAAACATTGATTTCTGCACAAGATGGCTTATCTGCCAAACATTTCCAATAGCATTTTGCCTTCTAAGTGGAAGCATGTGGATGCATTACTCAAAGATGGACTGGAAATGTAGATCCTATTCCTTCTTCCACTGATGTTGAAGTAGATGTGTAAGATCAGCTATTGGTAGAGCTGTGAGCAAATCTAAGAAAGGAGAAGGAAACTGGTGGGAATGTTTGTAGAAGGGGAGTTTTGTTCTGGAGATCTCGTTAAGATTTTTTAAGCCCTTCTTGCATGCAGGGTACAGCTTTACATTCAGCCAAAATGCCAAGCTACTTCCCACCTGTTTTGTTTTGCGGAAGCCACATTGTGGGAGGTAGGTGCAGCCTAGCACTCCGAGACTACAATCACTCTGAAGACCAAGTTCAGTTCTTGTCACTGGTGGCAGCACGTGAACATATTTGCATTGTTCCAAAGGCAGTGAGTGGAATATTATGGGTGAAACGTGGCAAATAAAATCAAGGGGTTATGGGAACAGGAAAGCTGAAGTTCTTGAGTGGAGACTGATAACTATGGATTCAGACCTCGTGTGGAATTTTGACAGCTGTTTTTACTCATGAATGTCTGGGTTCATTTGACCATAGGAGAAAAGACAGGGTGAACAATATCTGCAGGGGATAATTTTTATTTCACTTCGATCAGAAATAGCAGTCAACAATGGTAGCTGAAAATACTGTACCTAGAGAGGAAAATACTTAGAGACAGCAGATACATGTTACGTTCTGCAGAACGGTATTGCTGATAGACTGCTATAGAAGGTTAAGCATGGGGTTAATTCATGACTTCTCTGAATACTCATACAGTTTTCTCACACACTGGGGGGGAAGGGGGCGGTTATTGATACACCTACTTGTCTTTGAAACATACTTTGAATTCTTGAAGTATTTGACTCTTTTCATTTTCAAATTTTTTCTACAACACATTGCCACTGCTTACTACCTTTTATGATGGACAGCAAAACTTGCACATTCCATTTCAAAGGTTTTAGTGTGAATCAGTACTTTTAAGAATGTCTGCTTGGGATTTATCCACTGTTACATAAAAAATAACATTATTATTTTAATTGTATTTGATTACTTGTGATAGAGTGGACCTTATATTATTTCTAATGCTTTTTGTGTTTGCACCTCTAGATGTAATGAAATTTAAAAAATGCACAAAGAAGATTTTCCAGCCTAGCAGATGTTTCAGGTTCAGTACATAAAGAATAAATGCAATTGCACATTAGTAATAGAGAGCCAAGCAATGTAATAGGAATGACTGATCTCTAAGATCAGAAGTCCCCCTTACATATAAGGATTGTGGGTTTTATGTGTAGTGAAAGATTAAATGCCTTAAAGAACAGATGTCTGTGTTCCAACAAATAAGATATTTGTCATGGTTTTACTCCAGCTGGCAACTAAGCACCACGCAGCCTCTCGCTCACCTCCCAATGCAGTGGGATGGGGGAGGGAGCTGGAAAAAAGTAAAACCCATGGCCTGAAGTAAAGGCGGTTTAAAAAGACAGCAAAGGAAGAGAAAATAGTAATAAAAGAATATACAGAACAAGTGATGCACATTGCAGATGCTCACCACCCGCTGACCTATGCCCAGCCTGTCCCTGAGCAGCGATCACCACCCCCTGGCCAACTCCCCCATTTATATACTGAGTGCGACATCATATGGTGTGGAATATCCCTTTGGTCAGTTTGGGTCAGCTGTCCTGGCTGTGTCCCCTCCCAGCTTCCCGTGCACACCCTTGCTGGCAGAGCAAGGGAGGTTGAAAAGTCCTTGTCTTAGTATAAGCACTACTTAGCATCAGCTAAAACATCAGCATGTTATCAATGTTATACTAAATCAAAAACACAGCACTATACCGGCTACTAGGAAGAAAATTAACTCTACCCCAGCCAAAAACAGGGCAATACTCTAAGCTAACTGTGGTTGTCAATGGAGATTCTGCCAAAGGGAGTTCTTCTGTCAAATAAACCATAAGATCCTAATTACTGTAAAGGCATAGCATATCTAATTTTTTCCTCAGCCTTATTTTACTGGATTTTTTTGGGCTATATTTGTGACGAAAATTGTTAAAATGTACAAATTTATTACGCCTCTGTTTATGCAGTGCTATTCCTGGTTTTATGGGAATCCCACAGAGGATCACGTGCATTGATGGAAGCCTGCTGCATCCATCAGTGTGGAATAAATGGTACACGAAACCATATGGAGGCTCTCTGCGTAGAGGTATTTCTCAGTTCTTGGTCTTGACATAGTTCTAAAGGTGATGAAAAATTAGGCCGAAGAAAGAAATGTTAGGAATAACCAAAATTGTTGTTAACATGCCTGTCAACGAAATACAGTGGGAAGGTTGACGATGAGGAAGGGAACTGAACATGTGGAAGAATCTAGAAAATCAGAGTTTGTAAATAACTGCAGCCTTGAGGCTTTTAATATGTCAGTCACTGGCCTTCTCTACTGAGAGCAGCTAAAATGTTTACAGTGCTTTTTTTGGGTGGATGACATTTAAAACCTGAGCAATGAAATACTCGCCTTTTTCATTTTAAGTAACTGCATACAAACATGTATTTATGAAACGTCATTTTTGATTGCCATAAAGAGAGACTCATAAGTAGGCATAAATCAATTCACAAGCGTTACCTTCACCATAAGTACTTCCTTATTACCTTTATATTCTGTAAATCAAAGAGAAAAGAAAAAGATCAGAATTCATGTTGTTGTTTCTGTGTCTTCAAGAGCTGACCAATAATGGCATAAGGGAAAAGGCAGGGTCAACAAAAGGTTTCTTGAAGAAATATCAGCCAGATTGCCAAGTTCTCATCGTATCTCTTTCTCTTGCAGAAATTTCATGAGAAAGCTAAGCCTATCAATACAGACCTCTTAAGTCTCTGGTCTTCGGACATGTGAGATTCCATGTGCTGGGGCACACATTTCTGTGCAAGGTTAAGCGATAAGCATATGTCCAGCCATTAAAGAGCTGAATCCTGCAGCACACAGCCTTAAGAGGGGAGCACGCCTTCTAGCAGGGCTCCTGTCAGCACTGGGTCTTGCTAAACAGCACATTCCCCAGCTGCAGCGCCAGTACCGTGACCTTTCTTTTGCTCCTTGACCCAGACATCAGATGCAGCTGGTCAGATAATCACGGATCAGACTGACCACCTGCGTCCGATGTGCGGGATCCAAAAGTGGGAGAGAAGCCGTGGTGCTGCCCTATGAAAATGTGCAATGCCGGCGGTGACAGAGTGTGATACAAAAGAATGAGTCGGTGCATGAGACTTGACAGGTCTGCTTTGTCACACAGCTGGGGATTCACCAGATCCCACAGCACAGGGAGTGGGAAGGGAAGTGCTCTGTATGCTGCCAATTCCCCCTCTTTGCAGAACAATCCTCAGAAGTCTGTTTCTGCGTGCATAACTTACCAGCCTACCTAATGAGATTTGCACTGCAAACACCACAGCTAAATTTGTCTTACAGATACTGTGGAAAGCACTTTAGCCTAAGAAAACGTGATTTTTAGCGTCTTCCCCATTTATTTCATAGAGAGCTCTTGTTAAGCGTTCAGGTTTTGAGTCAATGTTATCAAAGCTACATGTTTTGACAGGTTCTCTCCTGTGTGTGTGTATATGGAAAGGTTCTTCATGTACCTCCTAAGTTGAGAGATATAATTTGAACAGAGAAAATTATGGTTCATAAAGTGCTCTTGTTAGGTGACATGACTATGCTTAGTCCACTGCAGGACAGCCTACACAGGGAAATGCATATTTCCATACAAATTACAGTATACTGCAGCCAAGAGATCAATTAGAATGTCTGCGACCAAGAACTCTCAAGTGTCTCCATTCAGTCTGCCATTCAAACCAGACGAGAAATGTGTTCAATTGGTGTAAAGAATTTGAACTCTTTCAGGGAATGTGCAGAGACTGCTGGAAAGTGGCATTCCCCGCAGGGTGGGACTTGCAGATTCTGTGAGATCCAGCAGGGAATTTTAAGGGTTCTGTAACCTAACATTTTGTCTCCTGTTGAGAGAAAAATTGCAGAACCTGCTGAATATTGTGGAAAGAATGAGGATTTTTCATTGGTCAAATATAACCGACTATGCCGGCGCTATCATGTGTTACATCAGTCAACGTGGTCGTCTTAACTCGATGCTGTATTTCATCTGAAAGGAACTCCAAGCAGTGTGCAAGCCATGCTGCAGATACAGCACCAGCAGCTCTGGCTGTTGAAATGCAGGTCTTCTGGAGTGACACCTCACGGGAACGAAACGTCACACCTGTTTAACCGTGCACAGCAGGAAATTCAGGTTTAAAAAAACCTTGAAAGCGTACAAGTGTGTATTTTCAGGGCAGCAGAGTATGATATTGTCTACTCATTTGATAACTGCCTTGAGATACTAATTTGATCAGAAGTTGTCAAAACCTGTGTTTCGCAATTCAAAATGCCTACCTTTCATCAGGATGATCTAAGATCCCGCCCTTTGACTGCAGCCGTAAAGTTCAGTTCTTACTCCAGTCAGGAAAAAAGCTCCTGTTGGTTTCAGTAATGCAGCAGCAGAATGCAGCAGAAGATGTGAAAGCTGTCCCAGCTTTCACTCAATAAAAATCCTCACCAAATGAAGTCATTGAAATATAATGGAATTTAAATGTTAAAAATACCTCTAACGGTTATTTTCGTGTCATATAGTTATATGGCAGTTGATGACATTATAGTTTATACTTAAAATAGTGCGACATTCATATACATTATAACTCTTACAGTTTATCGTTATTTTCGTCACTGAGTGATTTGAAATATTTGTGCTCCATTTTAAGCAGATGTTCTTCTCCCAGCAGTCAGTGAAGCGTTTTTTTCATGGCTAGCTTTTCCCCTTTAAAAATACTCTTTGGCTGCAGGGAAGATGTTAAACTTAATGGAACAATTTCTTGCTATAGAAGTCCTGATTAAGAGAGAACTGTTACTCGGAGGAAGGATTTCTTTCATTCATGATTTATTAAGGCTTTCCGCAGGCGCAGGATTGGTGAAGTCTCGTGAATTGTTGAGAAGGGGCAGAATTTGCAGGCGCTTCCTTTGGGAACTCAGAGGTCCAAATTCCCTGAGCAGCTCTTGGTGTCGGTTGCTGTCACGAAAGATTCGTGATATTTCAGGATGCCTCTTCTTGCTCATTTTGGTATCTGTTTACGAAAGAGCTGTTTTTTAATGATGGCTGGGTGTCCGATTTTGAACCATCTTTTTCCTAAGGGATATGGGAGCTGTTTTCTGGCAGGAACTGGCTCAGGTCCGATATTAAATATGGGTTTGCAGTGAGTTCGGCCTAAAACTCTTGGATGCGATTTGTGTTCAGCAGCTCAGAGCAGTGACTGGGCTCAAAACTCGCACCTTTCCCTCCAGCCCTTTCATGCTGCGAAAAGCTCCCAAACTCTTTGAAGAGCTGGGGGACGATTCTCTTGGGAGAGATCGGGGGGAGAGGGGGTGAAAGGCTGCCGAGTTAGCCGGGGGGCTGCGGGGCCGGCCGCGGGGAGCTTCCCGGGAGCGCCAGGGCCCGGCGGGCAGCCGCCTCCCCGCGTTAGGTGTACAGACACCCACCCAGGAGGAGGTGGAAGCCGGGAGCCTTCGCTGACAGCACTCGGCGGTCTCTGCTGCGCTGCCCGAGGCCGCGGCGCGCCCTCCGCTGGCTCGCTGTGCCCGGCTGCGGGGGGGCGAGGGGCTCCGAGACTGCTTCACGCGTTGTGGGTTGTGGAAAGGGAGGTGACGCGGTGTGTGGCAGGACGAACCCAGCAACCTGTGGGGTAGTCCAGCGTGTCTGTCCTCGGAGCCTGACAGCGAAGGGCTGAGCTGTGTAAAAGAGGAATCTGAATATATATAAAGGTCATGTGAATTTATATGTTTCTGTATATATATACGTATATATATATAAAAAAATATTTATGCATATAAATAAGTTTTACATGTTTATATATATACACATATGTATACATATGCCGGAAGGAAAGCAGATTTGATTTTTGATTGACATTAGATCAGAAGAATATTTATTACAACGTTCCAGGACACAGCATAACTGCACTAATAGTGACTGGGTCAGGAAGACCTGTTTCCGTGGACGTGCAATAACAAATACCGGGTATGAGCGTTGAATGCCAGCTTCTTCAAACAAGTTGCTGATTTGAAAGTAGCAACAGCTTCCCTTCAATATCCTGCTGCAATCCGTGTGAATAAAGACAGCCTTTTAAAGCAAGCTGTTGCTTATTCACTGTGCTTGTTCACAGCTGGGAGGCTGTGCCTGTGACAGCCGACCGTCTCAAACTCAAATTCTTAAGAAGTACCCTCCTAGATAAAGCGCTGCCTACAACTCTTGACTTTCCTGGCCGGCATTGACTTCCTAGTGCTATGAAGCCAGATGGAATTTTTTAAAAAGCAGAATTAACTATTAGAAATAAGATTCCAGGGAAGAAAAAGAAATAGCTTCTTCTGCCAACTGCTTATCATTGGCTTAGCCAAGACTTGGCATGAGTGTTTCAAAGAGAGGAAACGACTGGCCCCCTCTGAATGTTAGGCTCACGGTATTCATAATGCTCTTTTTTTTTTTTTTTTTTTGTAGTGGAGTAGAGAAGATGAGGCATGGTCTTAATGCTCTGTATGTTGAAAGATCAATCAGTAGGTGCACAGAGAAGTGTTTGCTTTGGACCTCTTTCCCCTAAATTAAGATTCTGAAGACCTTACCTTTTCTAGTGCAGCTCTGTCCAAATCAACAGAAGTTCATGAGGGGCTTTCAGTGGGTAGGCCCATTAGGATCCATAGCTGAATACTTAGGATTGAGACAGCAAGGTGCTGTTAGAAGATAAAGGATTGAGGGAACAACTAGGAAGCCATTTGCTCTTTCTCAAGTCAAAGAAGCAACTGGACATGAGATCAATAAAGTTATGTGCATAAACACACATATATATAATATTATAGTTATGCCAAGAGCTCACCTCTTTTTAATCAATTAAAGGAAATGGAAGGTTGGCAGTGGTCTGCATTAGAAACAATCCACTATTAAAGTAAAGCGATCAAAATATAGTTCATTTTGAATAGTGTTATTGAACATTTTTGAACTCTTGTAATTTAAAGGAGGAACCGCATTATTTATTTCCTTTTTTTTTGCCATTTTCAGTAAATACCCTGAAAGCATAAAGTTGATGCATTATAAGCATGCTAGAAATCAAAGCTATGAAAGGTCTGTGAGGACATCCTAGGAGTATTACATCAGTGTGTTAATAAATACTGTCGTTGATTTACCGAGCCACACGATGGCAGTGCATCGTTGGGCAAAGACGAGGAGTCTGCTAAAGTAGTCTGAAAACCAACACGCAGATTATACTTTTACCTAGTGTTACAGAAACTTTTGTCTTTTAGGGTCATTGGATCCTAATTTTAGCACAAGAAGGATTTTCCCAAGGATCTGGTTAAATATATCCACAAAGAATCTCTTTGAAAAACAACACAAGCTTCTTTCCTATAAACCCCAGAGCATGAGAGTAACTTGAAGAGGTTACAGCTTCTTCTCGATTCCAGACTCCGTGACCTTGTGAACAGTAGATCATCTTTGGATGCCAAATATAATTCCGTGTTTCCACTCCTGCTCAAGCCAATATTAAAACCATTGTTGTAGTTAGTGAGAATTGGATTAGCCTTATAATTAGGGACAGCAAAGAAAGTTTACAATTCTAATGTGTTTTTTAAGAGGCACCAGAGAATGGCCTTTGAAAGGTCACTTGGAAAAGTCTAGGTCAACTCTTTCAAAAGTTGGGCACTCTGGTTTCATCTGTGGCCAGTGCCTCTCTTGAGGTGGAGAAAAAGGCAGCAATTAACTCACTGACAGATAAGAAGGAGAAATGGAGTGTCTGAGTGCTTGGAGTCTGATCTTTCCCCAGTCTCAATTAGAGATAACTGCTAAACTGAGTGTTTCTTGGAAGCTAAGTTTTCGCACATGACCTTTTGCCTTGGTCATTAACTGCCAAGTCAAGCACCCTCTGCATTGGTCCTGGCTGTTCCTGTAAAGCAAAAGAAAGGGGGTGGGGGGAGGAGAATGATATGGCAAAATTGCTCTGTCTCATTTATTGATTTGTTCTGAAATATTCCTATCAATAATCCACAGCATAGTTTTAAAACAATTGCAAAAATAAGTAAGCAAAAGAGTGACAGGGTTCTAAATTGTAGGCAGCCCATCCCTCCTAGTCCACGTTTGTTGAAATTTAACTTTCTTCCAGTGTGTAAGGAAGGAGTGTCAGAGTGTGGTTTGATAGTCGGTTGAGTTCTGGTGGATTAGGGGCAAAACAAAGTCCAGAATTAGGATTCCTTCCCTTCCCCCTTCTGAAAGGAGAGCTGGTAGCTTAAGACCTGCTGAGCCTTGGCTGTTTCACAGCTAAGTGAGAGGGAATGTTTCTAAGGAAGCCAGACTGGTCATTTTGGCTGAGATTTCCAAAGGTGAGTAAATGTTTGAACTTTATACCCTGTTGGGTTTTGGAGCTGAGCTTTGTTCAGGAGCTGTAGAAAAATCCCAGCTTTGTGGTTTTACAGACACTTCTGTAAACACAGGTGTGAATCAAAGAACTTGCACAGGTGCAGCCAGTATCAGCTGTGTGTGCAATATTTTAAGGTGAACACGACTGCTGATTTCCAGCCAGTGGGATATCAGCTGGGCAGCAGGGCAGTTCATAAAGTCGGTGAGCTGCATGGGCCATGACTTTTGCTGAGAGTGCCTTAGGGACAGGCTGCAGGCCGGGTGAGTAGGTGACAGCAGCAGCCCACTCCTATCTCCTGTTACTTTTTAGGTGACATCCACTATTTCATAAGATGTGTGACAGGCAAGTGCAGGGTCTTCCAGAAGAAATGGTTTCAGGAGTAAGCTGCCACGCTGGAACAATTCCTGTGTGCTGCAGGTGATGCTGTGCTGGAGCCTGAGGAATGTTTAAGAAACTTAACAGCCAGAAACAGCTTGCTTGAAGTGCTTGGGGAGTGTCACCAGTGCCCTGCTGCCATCTGTCCCAAACTCTGCAAATATGGACTCAAAGCAGCTTCGGGCAGGCTCAGTTCCCATGGCCAGTTACAGATTTATGCAGGTGCAATGAAACCAGAACTTCCTTGAAGCATGGACATGCAATACGATTAGCTGCAATGCGCAGGGAGGAAGGTCACAGCACATGGCATTCTCCTGTATGGGATAGGGGCAGAAAGTATGCGATGTGTTGAGATGGAAAGACTGGACACTTTCAGCTACCAGAAGAGGCTGTCGTGAATCTCTTTTCTAAGCCCAGAATGTTTTTTCCTGCCTATCTGTTACGTCTCTTGATGCTTGCCCATTATTTTAGGACCTTTTATAAAGTATTACCTCAAGCAAAGATTTATTCTTATAATTTAGCAGTAAATTTACTTTGGTTTTCCAAACACTGTCATTTGTCCTCAACCTTTTGGAGTTGTCTGCCAAGAATTGGTTTTGGTTGGTGGAGTTAAGCATCAAAAGACTATCATGTGATTGAATTTGGTAGCAATGAGGCTAGGGCCCCTTCTTGCATCTAGTAATAAGAATACTGAATTCCTGCCTTCCCTCATATCACTCCGAAAGGGATTTTTTCCATGTTTCCAGTGTGTTGGATGCCCATAACGTCATCTTCGCCAAAGGACTCAGTTCCCTGTCTGTACACCACAACAGCTGCCTGAATTTTGTAAAAAGATTAACGTTCTGGCTGTAGAACTCTCTGGACACTTTGCCTATTTTCTCAGCAAAAACTAGCTTAGGACATGGGACATGATTAGGAAACTTCCATAAAAATCAAAGTATGATACTTTTGTGTTCTGAAAAACAGAATTATATTTAGAACCTTGTAGATAAATAGATTTAGGATGATATTTAAGCAGCTCCCGACTTCTTGATTGCTTTCTCCTTTTCATAAGAATGAAACACAGATTCATGAGAATTGGCTTACACTAACAAAAAAAAAGACAAGAGTCTGATAAAATTCCAGAAAAACACACAAAAGCAATAGTTCATGAGGTAATTTCCTTCACTCTGCCAATATCATATGATTCTTTACAGAATATTTTTGCTCTTTTGCCCTAAATTTTCCCATTTGATGTGTTCAGAATTTCAGATTGACAATTTTAAAATACTTTCTGGTATACTTTAGTCTAAACATTCTTTTTCATCCTTTCATCCCATTACAACTTCTTTGACAGTAAAAAATGATCCCCCTCTGCTGCAAGTCTGACCCCATAATCCTCAGATTCTTGTCAAAGGTTGGGTAACACTGGTTACACCCGTGTCAGTTAGCCACTGCCTGCTGAAAGTAATTAAGTACGTACTACTCAAGCACCTTAATAGTTTTCACTCTTCTCTGAACTCCCTCCAATTTCCCATTAGGTTTTGTTACAGTCATAAAGATTAATAACAAGGATTTAATCCTGTTTCTCAATTTCCAAGTCACCTTAATGTAGCTTAAGACATAACAGAGTAACACGCAGAGAACAGCAGGTCCAGGAAGAGATTAGAAAGAGCAGCATGATTCTGCACAAACTGTAAACTTTTTAAAAAAATAAACCAGAAGCACAGCTAAGAAATCGTTAGAGGAGCCATCCAGAGAAAAGACCAGTGCTAAAGTGTTTTGTAGCAGAACAATGACAGTAAGACTTTTGAACAAACTGAATCTACAGGATTGTTAATAAGTGCAAAACATATATGTGATAAAGGTAAGGACAAGGTATATTTAACTGTGGATTCCAGCGATGATATTTCAACAGAGATTTTCCAAAAGAAGGTGAGAATTCAGGGTTCATCTGTCCCTACTCTTCTGAAAATCTTTTCTATATGAAAAGGCAACAAAGAGCTGTTGATGTAGGTTTTAAGTGGTGTTTGTTTATGCACGTATTTATGTGTTAGACACAGGGGATCTTCTGGGTCGGTTTAGGAAAGGTCAGATTTTTCCCATGGATGTGGAGCTGGAGACTATTCATTCCCTACTGTGATTTGAGAACTTTTTGCTTGTCTCTGACTGGCAAGAGTTTGAAGGTGACAAAAGCAGTGGACACTGTTCTAATGCATTTCTGGGCTGACACTAGTGTTTCGAGTGGGAAGGTAAATAGTTGCTGTGACATGATGCAACTGTGCTATTTTTTTACTCCCTAAAGGCCTAGAAACTACTGGACTCTGTAATTAGGACATCAGTTTTGGATTATTATCAGAAGCAAAGTCACAATTTTGCACAAGAAAGAATATACAAGATTAAATATTGACTGTAATAAAAGTATGTCACAAAGTAGCAATTCTATATTTTGTGGTAGCACTTCAACTTAAGGTTAGACCATAGTATGCCTTCTATGACAAATCTTCTATGTCTGTTTTCTCTGACATGTTTGTACTGTTAATCCTAATCCAGCCTCCTGACACAGTTGCAACACATAGGTGTTGTACATCTTGATGCTGAAAATAAAAAAAAGAAGAAAGTCTAATCAGGCATAGCTGTGTGTGAACAGAGCTTTGTCCTACAGTTATCTGTCCTCTGTGTCCAATCCCAATCTTAACAATTTCTTGTTATATGGAAAAATGCCTCCAAATCACTCTTTTAATGCACTTTGAACCCTGCTTGGTTCTTATACACCTTACATGAAAGTATGAACTGAATATAGTGTTCCAGGTGAGAGCATCATGTTTGACATAACTTTGTATCTGAGACAGAATTTTAAAATTCTGTTCCTCTGTACTTCCTAAACTTTTTCTCATTTCATGATCGCTGCTGAACTGTGTATTCACCAATGACAGCAAGCTTTTTTGCTGGTATGAGTTCAGAATTTAGTGGAGTTTACAGGATATTCAAATTATTCCTCCGGAAGTTACCTTGCATTTGTTTTCCATGTGTAATGTTGGGACATTGTTGCTAATCTAAAATGTAATCTTTCTGCATTACTAGTGTCTGATTCTAGATATGCATCACGTTTCACGGTGCTGTCGGTTTAAAATACCGTCGTTGTGTTTCTTGGGGATAGAACAATGAGCTTGCTTCAGATTTATGCTGTTGGAATTGTAAGCAGACCTTGGTTGATTTGCTCGGCAAAGTTAAGCTTGCATATTAACTTGGCTGAAGAAAAAGGTCACATCAAAGGGCACAAATTAATCAGCTGGGACAGCGGCATTAGCTATGCAGTAAGCACTGGCAGTGTGTTGCTGGAGCTCCTGTCATAACATCTTTTTTGTACGTTGTATGCCATGCATGGGGATGCTCAAAAAGCAGGTACAGTGAGAATAACACTGAAAAGGTATGACTATTTGCTCAGTGACTGAGTGCTTGTAGGTTTTGTAGGGAGCACCGAATGAAGCCTCCGGGCGACTTCATTTATGCCTGAGAAGGGAAGGTAAGCTAAGGATACAGATTTATTGTAAAATTCAGGCTTTGGGACAAACAGGGTTTGGTCTGAGCAGTGCGGCTTCTTTTGTTTTCTGAAATGTAGGGGCACGATCACAGATTTATGTTGTCTCGGATTGGTTTAGCTTTTATTTTGGATTTTTGTTGGTTGTTCTTGCATTTGGTGTGTGATTTTGTTACTGTTTTTAAGATGTGTGCAGTCCATCATCAACATGTTGGCAATTGTGGTTTCACTTCCTAATTGGATCTATGTTGCATGTTTGGACCTGAAGGGGAAAATCAAAGTGACATTTATCCAAAAATGTTACGGGGTTCAGGTTTGTCTGTCAACTCAGAGCCTCTGTGTGGTTGTTTTGTAAGGAGTTGATTTCCATTTTGTGCTTGCTAGAGTGTGTTTAACTTACATTGGCTTCCATTCATCTTTAAAAAGAGGGTCATGGAAGGTTGTTGAGGGACAAAACAAGCACTGCACAAACAAAACAGATAACGAGAGCGGAGTTTCCGAAGATGATATTGTGCCATTCTGAAGATGTCCTTGGCTGTTCCAGAATGCTTAGATAGCAACAACTGCCAGGAATGCTTTTATCATCTCTGTTTGCCCAAGAGTCTGCAACCTTTCCTTTCAGATGCTGGCCTTACACAGTTTTCCATGCCTCCGTCACCTCTGGAGAAGATTAGTGTAGTACACGGTATCTGGAGTAATACACTGCAATCATTGGAAACTTTGGCTGCTGTGGAAAGTGGTTTCTGCCTCATTTGCAGAGGGTGTTTCACATGTTCAAAGTCATGAACAGTTTGGATCCAGCATGATTTTGAAGTTGTCTGTCTGGATGACTGCTAACGGCAGAAGTTGATGTAATGGCAAGAGTAGGGGCTTATAGACTCACCCTTCCCCCCCTCCCTACTTTAACCCTTGAGGGAGTTGGATACAAGTAGTTTGGGAACCTTGACCCAATGGACATGTCTTTCACTTGCATCTTTTGCACCTTTTGTGCCTTTAATTAGAGCATAATATTTTCCTGTACTCATACGTTTTTCTGCAGAAACGATTGATTTCAGTAGGACGGTACGAGGAACCTCTACAGGGGAAATTCTGCAAAGAATTTATTTGGGCCTTTTTAGCAGGGTTTTGTAGGTTTCTAGGCTTGTAGGCTTGTGGGGATGGCTGTCAGGCAGACAAGTACGAAGTTGTGGTCAACCTTTTTGTCTTGTACTGTGAAAGTACATGCCTTGGGCCCCCCTTGGTTACTTTCAAACATAAATCCACATTTGGCTTCAGCTTTGCATCAGAAGTCTATTTAATTTAGGCCTGTAAATGAAATGTGGCATCTGTGCAGTACCATGGTGTGTATTTCAGTTTATGTTACACTGTGGAACTGAGCAGAGAGCCTGGCTAGCAGTTTGCCTGAAAGCAAAGACGCTAGGCAGATACGCATCCCTCAATGGATTCGTACTGTTGTGTCCCTCTCTTTCCAGATTCAAGGTGGGTGTCTCACACGGCCACTAAAAAAATCTTCTGAATTCTCAATGGTTTTTTTATTTTAGAGAGAGTTTAGGAGATCTTCCCCTTAAAATTTTGAATGGTTTCCAGGCTTATTGTTTTGCTCTTTTGTGACAAATGACATTACTCACATGAAGGTATTTAAAAGACCTCTTGCTGTGATAAAAAGAAATCCAGCTGTCTCAGGCCTAACCCTTTCAAGGTGTTTGAACAGTTCAGTGCCTGGCACTGCCTGTCTTCAATGAATCGTGTAGCCAAATGGAGTCCTCATCTCCAGGATTCCCTCAAGCAATTTATAGGGAAGAGCTGGGTAACCCAGGGTGGCCTCAGAGATGTCAGTGTTGTAGAGAGAAAATCTTACTAGCCAAGACAGGAACATCAAGCACTGTGATGGGACTAAGATGGTCTTTGAGCAAGCAGGCACTTCCTTTGGGATTTCTAAACATGAAATTTATTCTGGAGTTAGAAGCATGTCTAAATCATCACCGTGACTGTGTGAACAAGAGACATGAAAAAAAGTGGTAGATACGCCTGCAGAATGATGATATCTCCTGAGTATGATTTGGAAAGATCCTGAACATCCATGTCTTGATTGCAAGAGAAAATTCAAGTCTCCTCGTTAGAACACCAGAACCCCTGTTTCTTTGGAAGCAGGGAAAGACAGGCACCCCTCTCTTCCACTATATACACCTGAACAGCAAGTCACCTTTTGGCTTAGGTGTGCTCAGAGCACTTCAAGGGGTCAGAAAGCATTAGCAGTGAAACATGGACAATCATATTTTAAAAATCCTGCATCAGATCCTGAGGCATCAGCTGGTGCTGAAGCTGCAGGCAGCTTATTAGCTGTGAAAGAACATCAGCATCTGCCAGTTGGCAGTAATTCAGGTGCCTACAGGTTTAGAAATATGATACAGGACTGGAAGTATTCTAGTAGGACTTTGAGAAAGCAGTGGTCCCTAGCTGGCGAACAGGGGCCTGGGAAGAGGCCAGTCCATAACTCTTCTGTAGTGCCCCTGCTCAGCTGTGCCGGTTGAGAAGGGCCAGCCAAATACGGAAGCATTACAAACAGAAAAGCTGTAATGAGGAGATTTAGCAGTGAACTGAGAGGAGTTCTGAATATAGTTACTCATCTAAAATAGTGTTTTTGTCTACAAACTGTACCACCTCGAGAGGAAATTATGGTATGTATCCGTGTAAGACTTGTTCATACAAAACACACAAGAAGATTTCACACAAAAGTACAACTGCTTCCCTGCTCTGTCTGTGATAACTGTATGTATCCAGTCATTTAAAGTCCTTGAAATTTCAGATAGCTGTAGGAAGACACACTTTTAAGAGAACTACCTCAAGGCAAAGTTAATTTTCTTTCCAGCAAAAGTCCTCATAATTGCAAACAGAGTATAAAATTTTGCAAACGGATACACAGGAACATCTATTGCAGGGGAAAATACTTGTGCCAGTAACGTTGTCAAAGGACCTAGAAATGGAGATGGCTTTCCAGCTGGCTTTGAAAAGCAATTTTACAATTATCTCCTGTGGTTTTCACTGCAGATTAGGTGCTTCTGTGAATTTAAAAATCAAGATAGGCACCTAGCTGTCTCTGAGTGCTCTAAATGCTGGGCATTTGCTCTTTCTGATGTTGAAGCAGTGAAAGCAGCATTAAGCTGGACTCTTTGAAAATCTAAAATGAACCATTCAGAACTAGTGAGCACTTCTGACCTATTGTTTTCCCCGACGTAAGTCTTGAGAGGTACTGAGCCCTCACAGTACCCATGCTGTGGCTATGGAAAATGAGTTATGGATGCCTGTGAAAAACTGACTTTAAAACCTCTTGTTTGAGTTACCTCAAGTGCAAAATTGAGATGATGAGAGTGAAGTGTGCCACTTTTGTATTGATTAATATCCAGCATTGAAAAGTTTGAAGACGGAAGGGTAACTATAAATAGTTATTCATGGCAACATTTGGGTTGCTTGCATGTTCATGGTCTGCATGGTCCATTTATGACTGGGAATACAATGTTAAATTAATATTGTTCCAGATGAATTTATCTGTAGAAAGTGCTCCTCAGATCTTGCATCAGTGAACAGGAAGATGCATTTGATACAAGCACCCTATTTTCCCTTTAGCTATATACAGTATTTCATGTCCTATTAACATAATCTATCTACAGTGAAGTTTATAGGCCTTGACAGATAGCACCTCGGGTGAGAAAAAGGATGACAGAGAAAATTTATGTTTACAAAGTCAGTCTTTCTGGATCTGCTCTTGGACAGCTTGACACCAAAGACTATAAACATAGTCTGGAATCCGAAACCTTTTCTGCAATGACCTTGTTTTAGAAAATACTATTCTTATCTCCTCCTGCTTGTTCTTCTTTCAGCAGTCGCTCCTCACTGTACATTCCTCACCATGTGCTCCTTCTGTTTCTTGAGCAGTACCTTCATATTTATTTTTTGTTTACTACCCATTTTTATTTAGGTGATGGAATCTGAAGACCTACTTTGTGCTAGTAGCAGAATCATGTTAGTGAACCATTCGATTTGATATAGGCTTGTCATCTCTGACTCTTTCTTTTCCATTTCTTTGGAAGAAGGCTTTTGCAGGAGGAGGACTGTTCCTGTACTGAGCGCTGCATTAAATTATACTTTAATGGCAATAGTTTAGTACATTCAAATTTAAAATTGCCCATTCTTTATATTAGTAAAAGAAGGTCACTACTTCATAAATAACAGAGCAGTTGTATGCAAGCTTAAGGCAAATGATTGAAAATACAGACTCAGCTGAAAATACAGTCCTTTGGAAGAGACATGTCAAATGGATTTGAACAGTATTTTTACAAATATCTCACTATTTATAAACAGTGTCAAGCACTTCTTTTCGTACGAAATGTTATGCTGCCATTCTAAACAACCTAAATGCAGTTTCCTGTGGTGATGGCTTTTTTTATCGTGCTTTCACCCTGCCCATATGACACATGTTTTCTGCAGTACTGATTTTAAAGAAGCACCTACATTTACTTCTACTGACCTATGTTTCAAAGCCAGGAGACCTTGGATGAACAAAGATTATCTGAGGTGTGGACAAATTAATCTCAGTGCATTTGCTCTATTTGGGTTTCCAAATGTCCTTGCTGAGATCTGCTGGTGTTGCAAGATCCTGAAAGCAGTCTAGTCTCCTTTCCAGCATGCTCTGTCCTTCTTTTAAAAAACCCCACAACCTCCAAACTTGTGTTGTGTAGAAGCCTTCTTAAAACATCTGAATCCAAATTCTGTGACAGTCATTCTGGTGATGGAGACAATCACAGTTTCTTGTGTAACAGCACACATTAATGGAGTGCTAGCTAAAGAATAACTGTATTAGCAACATTGGTACGTCACATACTCCACTATACAGTTCCTGGGTATCACCTAACCTCAGTGTTTCAGGGCCTGATTTAAAATTATTGACAGTAGTGGGAGATTTTCCATTGATTTGAATAGACTTTGAATCCAGCTGAAAGAAGCTGAAACCAGAGTTTGCCATCATGTCTTACGTACAAAAAGGCATGGAATATATTTGTGGTCAGTGAAAATCCTGTTTTTATAAGATACACAGGCATACAGAGTATACTAAACTAATCAGCTATGTCTTTTTCTAAATGGTAATCTTCACCAAGAAATAAAAACCAGATCTTTTATTGCAACTAATGGAGTGGATGTTATGTCATTCCTCTTCTGTCAACGAAAAAGCAAATTAATATGATTTCATTATGTTTCTTCAAGGGATTAAAGCATTGTCTTTATGGTAGCTAAGTTTAAGAAAGTGGCAACATTTAAAGGAGTGTTAGCTTTTCTCCTGAACAAATCCTTGGTTGATTGAATTACCAGGCTTGAGCAGTTTAGTAATAATTCAGGCTAAAGACTTAAAGGAATGTCAACAACATTCTTTTCTTCTGGCAAAGAAGACTAAAATAGTAAACCATTACTGAAAACACCACAGGCAAATCCAACAGATTTAATAAAAGGAAGGATGTTTCTTGTATGTGCCAGTTTAAAGACTTTGGTGCAGTTTGTTATATCCAAATGAGAATGGACAAATAATGGACGTCTCTAACTCACAGCTCTGTGCTTCATCAAAGGAAGATTTGAACCATGGTTTCTGATTTCAGTTACATGTTAAGTCAGTAGAGCTCTGCCATTTTCTTTTTATTTTTTTTTCTTCACCTATTATTGAATTCTGAAGTCAGTGACAAACTATATTCTCATTTACATTCATGTAAATACAGGAAATAGCTTATTTTTTCTTCTATTTTTTATGTAGCTGTTGTAATTTATTCAGTGTTCATCTATAGAAGCTAAATATATTACATATTTCAGTGATACTAATCTTGTATAAGATGGACTACTTTTCTTAAAAATAGTCATATCTTTGTTAGATGACTGTTGGTTTGTTACTTACTGTATAATTCAACTTTTTATTTACTTGCTACTGCTCGTGGTAATTCCTCACCTTTGCAGGAACAATATGACTTACTGATTCATAGTCTTTATTTTAGCATACTAGACTCCATGTTTAGAAATCATCAGAAACTGATATTGATGTCTTTCTTCGGAAGGATTTTACAGCAACTGATGGAGTGGTATAATCTTACGGAATTGGCATCCCTTTAGTGATTAGGGAAAAAAAAACAAACGATCAGAGGTCTCATGTAACCCGTGGTGAGACAAATTAGATATTGAGCAGAAAACCTCACTCTGTTCATTTGGGATATTATGCACTTTCATTTATATGTGTGTGCCCTCATTAAAGATTCCAAAAATAGATGTTGTAGTTAGCAAAGAACGTACAGAGAGGAGTGGCACATCAAGATTTTGATAAAATGTTGGGGATGCTCAAGACACCATTCATTCCAGGCTTTTTGACCAAAACTAGATAAATGACTCATAGTGGTGACTGACTGATGATTTAGCCTTTAAATTTCTCAAAAATGTGTTAGATATTGGAATTTTCTTAAATGTTTTCTAAGAATGTATTTTAACCAATGGATTCATGGTAAAAGATCTACTTCTACTATGTCTAGCAGTATTTCTATTTTTTTCTTCAGCTGTGTGATTTACTAGGCTTTGTCTACCCATGACTGAATAAATGGTACCATTTGATGTTCTAAATATAATTTTCTATCAAATATTCTTTTTAGAAAAAGTTATGCTCTGGAAGAAAATCCAACATCACTTATATTTGCAGATTTATTCTTCACGAGCATTTCTAAGGCATATCTTTGTAGAACACCTTTTACAACAGTTTAGCCTTTTCTGTTTGGATATTATTCTTAGAAATAAAAACCAAATCATATAAAGTTCATGTGCATGAAATGTTAAAGGTTGTAAAACCTATCAAAATGTGTTTGTAATGTTAAAAACATTTTGAGTGTTCACCAGGCACTTCTTGGTTATTTTTCATTTCCCTTTACAATCTAAGATGTCGCAGTCCTGCTGCATTGTTAAGTATTGGATGGAAGTTGGGGGTCAGTGGAATTCATTAAGATTTACTCCAGTAAGTAATCAGTTTGTTCAGCCTTAGGTGGACATATAGTTTCCTCTATACACTGCAAGTAGTTTCTTGTGAAACTGATGAAATTATTCCTCTTGTTTACTCTATGACTTTGCTAGCCTGTATTTCTTCAGTTGGCCTTTAAACTTCTTTTATTCTTCTTCTTCTATATGTGTGTGTCTCAGCGTGACCACTTCTGCCTCCTAGATACAGAGTGAGATGGATGAAATCTAATGTGCATTATAGTGCCTACTCCCAATTCATCCCATATTAATCTGGAGGATCTGGGTTGACATTTTTATTATATTTCTATATTTTCCACACAGTTTCTCAAACGTCTTAGGAAAAAAACCACCAGCTTAAGCTGACATGTACCTCCATGAAACTTAAATGTCTGTTTCCTACGAGTAATCTGTCTGCATATAGTTCTATTTTCAGATTTTCCCCTTGGATACAGTTTGTTTTGATTATCGTGTCCATCAAGTGTTGCTTATCTTTCAGCATGCTGCCTTTTCTTTCTAGTATTTAATTGTACCACAGGAAGCTTCAGAAGGCAGTTAGGTAGGGGCCTGGTAACTGTCATATGTTCTATGTATTTCTGTGATGACATTTTTGTGTATCACAGGTGCACAGTGAGAGAATGTACTCCTATGTCACTTGCTGAGTCTGATAATTTTCTGAGTCCTTTCCCCTTTACATTGTGAAATTCAGTACACTCAGGCTGCTACAGGATATTTTTAAGGGACAGAATTATTACTTTCACTTCAAATAATACTGGAATTTTGGTAATGCTGTTGAATTTGGTGAAGCAGTCTGCAAAGCAAGGGTATAAACAAAAATCCCTAAACGTGCCACCTGGGGTGGTGCAATGTATTCTCTGGAACAGGGGTCATAAGAAATAAGGTAGGCAGAATTTTGTCCTGCCCAGCTGTAGTTCCTTGATTTTAGAGGTGGCTGATCCCTCTGCCACTTTTATTGACTTCAGTGGGAGCCAACAGGCTCGACCCTTACTGAAGCAGTGTATATGTTCACAGGAACCGTGTAACAAAACTAAGCTTATTGTTTGATGCGTATGCAGCTCTGTTTCTTTTGGAGAGATAAGAAATGTGTGAGAAAAGAAGCCACCATGGATGCACAATCTGGTTGATGTTTTAAAAAATACCCTGAGAGAATAGCATTTTTTACTCTGTGTAGATGGGTGCATATTTGCAGAGTGATACTCAGATGGCGATATGATCACATGAAGTTATATAATAAATCTGTTTCTTGTGTGGGTTTTTGTTTGTTTCTTTTGGACTGCATTTCGTTTAGTTTTTAATACATCCAGGGTAGAGGAAGGGCAGTGAATTTAGGGAAAAAAGGAGTTCAGGACACACAGTATGAGCGGAAACTTTACAGGACTGAATCCATCTTTTGGTTTTGTGCACACAGCACCTAGCACAGTCCGTTGAGATCCACGAGAAGACTTGTGATCATCACTATAATGGGATTGTTGGAGACACTGTTCAGTGTTCAAAATATCTACATAGCAAGTGGAAAAAAAACAAATGGTGTAAGCAGTGGTGTGTACTGGGCTGCCATTTCTGCATTTGAAAATACTCTCCAAAAGAGTAAGTGTGTTGCTGGAGATTTGTGAGCACCAGAACCACACTTCCACTGCCTACAGCCTAGCAGATCTACTGAAAAAAACATCCTTCTGTTAAATGCTGGAGAATTCTGTGCAGGCTCTGTTCCCAGAGTGATGCACTTCCAACAGATACTGGGACCCAGGGAATGAGAAATATATAAAAGATAGGTAAAAACTGTATAATATGTTCCTTTTGAAGAAATCCTTTATATTCTTATGTGCTCAATAAGCTGCTTGATTTAAAGGCTGTGACAGTGATGAATAGTTTTTCATTCTTCTTGTGTTCACAGAGATTTCTGGAGTATTAATATAAAAGGCTGTTTTCAGGAAAGGGGAAGATAGCAACTGAATCTAGGGAAACAGATTGCCAGTAGAATCTGTAGCAAAAATAATACTAAGTTTTTAGTGCATGAACCAATAAGCAGAACTGGAGAGGTGTTCAAGTGCTGTAAGCCAGAAAATGATACAGCTGGAATGAAGGAGGAGACTGCAAAAATAGTTATGCAGGTGACAAACAAAAACCAGGTATTGTATGTTTAGTGAAGGTCCAGAAAGGACGTAAGAAGAAACTTTGAAGCATGAAAACATTACCCTAGGAATTTTAATTGTGCAGATGGACATAGTGTTTGGTGGGCGATTCCTGAGCTGCCAAGATACAAGGCATGCTTACCTGCTTTCTCTTTGTTTTAAATGTGGTGTAGTTTCTAAAGATACAACTCTCCCTGGTACCAGTATTGGGCTGGGTGTTGGACTTCAGGGGCGCGCGGGTCTCTGTGTCTGTAATAATGTCTGAACGTCTTGCTGTCAGGTGCACGGAAAGCAATACTCCAATGGCGATATTCCTTCCAGATCTCTGTGCCTCGTGTTTACAGCTCGCTGATCCTCGGTACTGCCCCATCAGTGCCTCACTGAGACCCTCGTCATCATGTGTGAGAGGCACATAGCTCTTTGACCAGCCACAGACTTGTGTAGCTCTCTCAACATGTGAATGTGGCCCGGAAGGGGCACTGCGGCCATCCTCAATTTTCTCATGAAATTTTGATTGATGCTAATGGATAACATATATGTGGTAGCTCTTCTAAAATCAGAGCTAGGTTAGAGAGCTATTATTCTTGTACTGTCAGTTTATGCTGATGTATCTGAACACTTGGTGTGATGAATTGAATGTTTGAGGCTGCAGCTTTCTGGGGGTCACCTAGGATAAGAAGTGCTCTGCAGATGCAAAACACTGTATATTAAATCACTGTTCTTGATTGTGCTGGAGAGGTGTTCAGTCCCAAGCTTGAGAGGGAACTTACAGCAGAGGTCTGCCCCAAGCTACTGCAAAAAATTGTGCTTCTGCCTATAGTCAGAGCAACACCATATCAACTTCTGGCTTTGGTGCTTGAATTTAACACTGATGGGTGCCTCGGCTGTCTGACGGAACAGCACTTTGCTGTTTCAGAATCAAGAAAAGATTATTCCTTTCTGCTATTACTCCCCTGCAATATACGAAGCCAACTGATGTTAGTTCACAGAGCAGGAAAGAAATTCTTTCCAGACTCACACTAAAATGGAATCTTGTGTGAGGGACAAGGTAGCTGGCTCACCTAGGTGTTGGTAAAAACGGGTGTTCAGAGGATGTGGGTGACTTTTCAAAGTCTATCCATCCACGGTATTTTTACATTCTGATCATTATATTTAGACTCATTTCCTGTTATGCTTATAGAATGATAAACTATTAAAACCACAGATTCCAAACAACCTGTCAAAATGACCATAAAAATGACAAACTTCCTATGGAATAAATAAGAAAAATGAAGTCTCTTCAGTCCCAGAGCGGGCTCATTTGGTACGGTGACCTTTTCAAAAAGTGTTTTCCTTTCCTATGAAATGTACTTTTTTATTTGTTTCCAAGGGAGAGAGATGGCAAGGGAGAAATAATGCAATATTTTATTTTTCTATGATCTATTTTTATCTATATAGTTAATTTCAACCTGTATAAAACAAAACAAAATTTAAGGCGCCTCAGTTCTTCATTTTGTATTTCAGATTGAGAATCTAATTTTACTTCAAATGCTTTTTTTTTTTACTTGGTTTCTCTCATTAGATTTTAAAAGGAGATACTAAGCTCCCTGGGAAAGGGTCTTATTTCTGAAACCAGTGGTCACATGCATTCAAATATTCTCCTTCTGCATTATTCAGAGCACCTACAGCTGAGTGTGTAACTTAGGCAACCTGGCTTGATATTGAATAATGTAGTCACTACCTTGACATTCGGAAAGATGTCTGTACCCAGCAAATGCTATTTTTATGCGTGTTTTCTTGTTGCTTGAGAGACCATGGAAAATTAGCCTGCATACAATATTTTTTTCCTGAAGGTATACAATTTGGATTTGTATTTGTGTCTTTTATTTTCCCTCTGCCTTTGTTAATTATCTCAATACACTTTTAAAGCCTACGATTAATTGCTATTGAAGAGCATTTAATTTGAAGCAAAAGTTTCTGCTATTTAAGTCTCGTGTCAGGAAACCAAGTATTAGAGCTGTTTGGTTTCTTATTTCCGAGGCTGTTTAATGACAGCATAAATATTCAGCCTGACTCTAAATAGATAATTAAAGCCGAGTATTGGCCAGATGTTCCCCTTTGTTGCTTGGCGTGGAGCGGAGGGGAGAAGGGAAAGCGGCAATCCCAACGCACACTGTCGCAGCGCGCGCTCTCCTCAGGGTTTGGCAGATCATCCGAGGGATCCCCACGTCACAGGGTCTCCGCAAGGATGTAAGCTTACAGCCCGTGTGAACGGTGGGGTGAGCTGCTGTTCCACTGTCCCCGCGCGCTCCATCCCTCTCTTCTCCTCAGCAGTTTAGAAAATCCCTGTGTGCAGCTGATCTGGGGAGGTGGAGAACTGAGGTCAGCTTCTTCCCTGGACAAGAGGGTGGATTTCAGGCAGAGGTCATCGTCTTTGTGCCTACAGGATTGGTGTGGGCCTTTGAGATGAGTCAGGTGTGTCGATGTGAGGCAGCTTACTGCTTTAATTTTAACTTTTGTGCCACACCTTCTGTCCTCAGAGGGAATAAAACTTTGAGGAAGCAGAGCTAATTCCACAAGAGGAGGAAATCAGGGAACAGAGGGAGGTGCTGAGGAAGCACCTGCAGTGCCTAGGGCTTTGCTTCAAAATTCCTCAGTCCTCGGACCTTTCCCAGGGATGCTGCCTTGTGTGAGGACTCTGGAGACACGTTGGGTGGATTTTAGGTTGTGATGAATGTCAGTGACCTCCTGAGCCTAGGAGTCAGCAAGGCTGGCCTTGGAGCTAATGCCCTTGTTGATTCCACCTCAGCTGTGCTTTCAAAACGCGAGTGGCTGCCGAGGCTGGGAAGTGAAGGAGAATTAGACCATGAAGCATGGGAGGAAAGCTGGAGAACATTTTCCCTGGCTCCAGGATTGTTCATGCGATGGTACCAGCCTTGTTTTTACGCTCCAATTTGTAATGGCTTCTTTCTTAGTTTGGAAAAGTCTCAAAACTTCATCATGGATCGAGTGACCATGGGGGTGTCTCTCTCCCAGGTCCTGGAGACGAGTTCCTGAGCTAAAAATCACTGGAAACGAGAGGTTCCAGCCCTGATGGCACCGCAGAACCCCACGGCAGAGTTCACCCCAAAGGCGAACACACAGAATCCCACGCTGTAAAGGCCACCCGGTAACTGGTGATTTCGGGGCAGCTGTTAATGATTTCTGACTGTTCAGATTAGCTGTACCTGCCCACCCCTGACAACCTGAGGGCGAACAGCCAACAGACCCCCGGCAAACCCCACGGCGGCTCTGCCCGCAGCAGGACCGCAGACACCCCCCCCCCTACCCCCCCCGCCAGCCGCCCACGGCCGAGGCAGCGCGGAGGGGGAGCTCTGTCGGCAGCCGTCACCCTGCGGGTCCTTCTGCTTCAGCAGCCGTGAAACCCGCGGCTGGGCTGGGCTGGGCTGGGCAGCCCCGCCGAGCTCGCCCCACCGCCCCCGAGCCGCAGCCCCGGCTCCCTTGCGCGGCAGCGGGGAGGGAGGGGCTGCGCAGCCCGGCAGCCCCGCTCGGGGAGCCGCGCAGCGCGGGGCCGAGCGCGGAGCCTTCCCTCTGGCTGCCCGCACCGCACCGCACCGCACCGCACCGCCCCGCAGGGAGGGAGGGAGGGGGAGGGCGCGGAGCCTCCCCCGCGGTGGGCAGCGCAGTCCGCCGCCGGCCCACGCCTCGGCGTGAGCAGTGAGGGCGGAGAGCCGCGGGCGGCGGGGCCATGTCGGAGACGGAGAGCGCTGCTGCAGGTAAGGGGCGGCGGTGGCGGTGGCCGTGGCGGCGGCGGTGGTGGCGGTGCTCCCGCCCGGCCCCCGCCGCAATGCAGGCGCGCTGCCGGCGGAGCGGCCCCGGCTTATCGGGGGAAGTGATCTGCAGCCGGAGCCCCGGCCGGGGGTGGGGGGGAGGCGGCAGACAATGTCCCGCCGGCCCGGCGGTGTCCGCCCGCCGGGAGGGGAGGGGGGGGTCCCCGCGGGCAGGGGCGGCTCGCTGCGGAACCCCCCCCCCCCCCCCCCGGCCCGCCCGCTGCGGAGCTGCCGCGGCTCATGGCGGGCTGTGCAGAGCGGGGGGGACCCAGGTGGGAACACAATGCGGCCGGTGCTCTGCGTGGGGAGAAGGACGCGACCCCCTTTGCGGCTCGGTCTGCCCTTCCCGGCAGCGGCCCGGGAGGGCTTGGGCTGGGCAGCCGGGGCTGACGGTGGAATAAAGGAGGGCGGCCCTTGCTAGCGAGGAGCCCGATGCGCTGGGAAGGGAGGACCCGGGCGGTCGGTCTGGGGCGGGAGCCGCAGCACCCGGGCCCAGGCTCGGCGGCCAGAGAGCCCCCGGCAAGGCGTGGGGAGGGGGCGAGAGCCGGGCGGGGCCGTTTCACCGCGCTAACGCGTCCGCGGGGCTCCGGCTTGGCAAACTTCGCCGTGTCGGCTGAGGGGGTCTCAGTCTGCTTCTGCCCGAAACAAGGGTTCTGTGGTTTTGGTCCGTTTGTGATTACACAGCGCCTGATAAAAATAACACAGCCTGTGCAGGACAGGGGTGGTCTCTCCTTGTGTGGGAAGGGAACTGGGGGAGGGAAGAGGGTTCCTAGGAGACAGATGATACGGGTGAATGACCCGAAGGGAAATGCAGGCTCAGCCTGGTTGCGTTTGATCCCTCCATCCCTTCTTCTCACTGTACGCTGCAAAGATCTGAGCTGTAACATTCAGCCTAAGGTGCTGGTAGTGAGTATGGGGAAACTTAAAAGGTTGCGTTTATACAGCTCATAATGGGATTAGGATAATATTTTGAATAAAATAGCTTAATTGCAGTGCAAGTGAAATACAAGAGTCATAAAGTATCCATTTTAAATAACCCAGAAAACGATATTTAGGAACGAGTT
Source organism: Opisthocomus hoazin (assembly GCF_030867145.1). Taxonomy (NCBI): domain Eukaryota; kingdom Metazoa; phylum Chordata; class Aves; order Opisthocomiformes; family Opisthocomidae; genus Opisthocomus; species Opisthocomus hoazin. The sequence goes on along the minus strand of NC_134419.1, from coordinate 72,475,816 downwards.
GAACCTTCCAGATGACCTGCTCTACTGGATTCCCTCCCCCCACCTAAATGTTCTCTCAGTGCTTCCTAATGAAGTCTGTAATGTCTGTTTGGTTTGAAGTAACCAGTAACAATTTTCTAGCATGCATCTGACAAAGGGAAGAACAGCCCCAAGATTCGTTTGTCTGCTAGATGACAGGGTATCGTGTGTTTTGTTTTCTGCAAACTTGCAAGGTTAGTGCGATGCAACACTGAAATGAAGTGGCTTGTGACATAGGGAGGATCTATGCAGCAGGGATTTTGCTAGAAGACAGAAGACCATATAGTAAAGCAATGATTTGTTATGTCAGAAATCTTGATGTTCTTTCTACGCACTGGAGTTGCTGAAGCTGTCAGAGAAGAAAAGGTTTTGGGGATAAAACGTGGTGTAGTGAGTGCTGTTCTGTTGACAGTGTTGAAGCTGCAGTCACTTATTGCCGCATAGTACAATGTGTAAAGGAAATGTCTATATGTAAAATAGCCAAGTGTTGTATGCAGTGCCTGCCAATCATTTTTATAGCTTCGGTTAGCACAGCATTGCGGTATCTGCAGCTTGGTTAGCATGAGCCTGGACGAAATTGTTCACACCCAGGAGCTGTTCCACGTAAAGCTTCTAATTACACTGACTTTTGGTGTTTTTAAAGCCGTTGGCTCAGAACTGGGTGACGCTGATTCAGCCGACAAGTTTTCCTGTATGGTACTGTCACCCTATAAGCTCTCGGTCTGAATATTTAGTTCGTTCCCCATGGGACAGCAGTTGGTGTTCAGCAGAGCTGCCCTGCTCTCTACCTGCAAAGTTTCCCTCGCGCTGCAGTCAGCTGTCGTGGGGCCCCAGGAGGTCTCTTCTGTCCAGAGGTTGTTTCGCCGGTGCACGTACGGTGTAAGGGGGCTTTATCCCAGTCTGGAGGGTGGGGCCGGGATGTGTCTCAAACACAACTGTCACCAGGAGCCAGCACAGGCTGCGGCAGCCTCGGGTGTCAGCTCGAGTTAGAACGGCCTTCAGGAGGCCGGTTCTGCGCAGGAAGGCCAGAATGCTGCCTCAGCTACAAAAGACCTGATCCCTGCATGTCAAAGTCAAGATTTAGGATCAGTTTTGCTTTCTGACCATGTCGCTGGTGGTTGGGGTTGTATGTGAGTTGTCTCATCTTGTGCTCTTTTCTGCCAAATCCTTTTTTTTTTTTTTTTTTTTTGAGTTGATGTGACCTGCTGTAGCCAACTTCTCCCTCTTTGATCGGAATGCTGCTGAAATTTTTGAGTCCCCTTCTGGATGCCGTATCTGCTATTGCAATGAAGTCTGGATTTGTTTTCTTTTTTTCTATGGGTCTGGTCAAATATTTTAAAATTTCAAGTTCCTTATTCTTCTAAGCTGTTCTGGGTGATTAATTCCCTTTTTGCTGTCCTCTACTATGATTATTCCATTTGTAATTACACCAAACAACCATCCCTTTCTTAAAGAAAATCTTTAAAGTACACTCTTTCTTTAAGAAAATCTTTAAAGTACACTTTACATTTTAAAACAATAACATCCAAAGGATCCCATCACCTCCATTTTCTGTACCTGAATTGGTTTTGCCTTTTGATGATGTGTCAGGTGGGATTTCACAAATGCTCAACTTCAAAGAGCGCACTGTTTATGGATTTAGAAACTTCTCTCTGTGGCTGTTTTAGTCTGTAGTTATTGAGAATGAGCAACTTGGCTTTTTTTGGTATTTAAAAAAGCTACGCTGGCTCTCAGTAAATGATAAGGGAAAATGCGAAAGGAATAAGAAACAATGCATGTGAATGACGCGACTTCCAAGTAGAAGAACAAGAACAGCCATGACCTTCTTTAGATATGAGGCAATATGACCTTTTTGGGGAGTTTGGATATATGGCTTTTATTTATTTTTTGAAGTAAAGTAGATGTTGACATTTTCTATATGCAGCTTCCTGAAATCTTTAAAGTATTTTGTCTATCCATAAATGACTTCAAGTACTTACTTACTCAGCTTCTCTACAGCACTCGCTACTTTTCAATTAAGCAGCCTTGCTAGTTGGAACAAGAAATGAGTGAAACTCCAGGCTTGTTTAGCTGTATGTTCCCAATGGTGAAAGAGAGAGAGACAGGCCAGAAGGACTTGGAATCTATTTCAGGAATGAGGTCTGAAGTCCATTGGTCATGATTGCAAATGGTACGCTTGCTTCACAGATGTTTTACTGAAGAGTGTGCAGCTGTCTGGTGATGTAGGGTCACAGATGTTGGTGTCACTGCTGCCAAGTGTGAACTTCAGTGATCTGAAATGCCTGTGACATACCTGCAGACTTCATCTTCTTCACGGTGACAAATGTTCTGATTCCTGGGTCATTAAATTGAAACTGCCTCCTCTCGGTGACCAGGCATGTTTTTAGTCTTAAAAAGAACATTCCATAACTCTCATTACTCAAAGTATGTCAGCTGTGGCCCATGTGCTGTGGAGAAGCATAGTGATGAGCATTTAAAATAAACAAATGCGAGTTTTAAATTTTGCCATAACTACTACTAAAGCAGTGACTTTGCAGTGTTTTAAAATTAGGATGGCAGTGGTGAACTGTGAAAGTAATGGGTATTAAAACAGGAAATTCCTTCAAAGTCTGTCTCAGAGGGATTTGAGAGAGGTTTTCATGTAAATGAAAAGGAAAATGCAGTCAGTTCTGATAAAGTAAGCAAATAAATGTACTAAAATACTCAGAATATGGAGGCCATCATTCAGGCTAGAAAGCCTTTGTTCTTTGCTAAGGACTTGACTAAATGTCCTTACTCAGGACTGCATCAGGGTGTGTCAAGGACATAGGAGAGCAGCTTCGTGAGCTGCAGTGATGTGCCCCGTCCCCAGCATGCTGCTGTGAGCTGCGCGTGTGCGAGAGTCGTTTGGTGCTTGCCAACCCAAATCAGTAGCTCTGTTGGGATTGATTTGCAGGGCTCTGGGCACACGGATCAGTCCTAAAAGCATCTTACTTTACAAAAACAGGAGACCTGGAGAGGGTTTTTCCTCATATCTGTTGTTTTTTCTGCCAGTAATTCCTCAGTGCCTGAGTCAGCACTCTCAGACCGTTCTCTGCAGATGCAGTTTCTGACGAACATTGAGAAATATTTCCAGTCATTCTTATCATTTGGAGTCTAGAAAGAAGTGTGTATGTGAATGGATTTTCGTAGTAGCAATTTAATGTCATCTGAGGGAGTTTATTCACTTACTCTCTCTGAAGAAAAACTATTGCAGGAGCCTGCCCGACCTGCACTGGTTTCCTTGGGGAAGCAGGCAGAGGTAAATTATTCTCCTTATGCTACTTACTTCTTCCATAGGGAATAACCTGGGAACACTGCTTTGGTTTGTCCATTTTTGGATACATCTCATGTTCTTAGTGCTTTTCAGGACTGCTGTCTAGGGTCAAAGCGGTGTCCTTGAACGGTTTCACAGTCCGGAGCGTTCAGTGTCCACCTGTCCCATGCAGGCTTTCCTCGCATGTGTTCACACTTTCTTTTCTCCTGTTCCCTGTGAGGTCTGAAGAGTGGGTGTTTGTGTCTCTCTCTTCATTACAGTGATTGGGCTACTTTTCTCTATTAAGAGATAATAACAACATTAAAATCACAGTTTCTCTAGTACTCCCTTGCCACCTCCTAGTCATGGCTTGGGAGAAACATTCCTGTGACAATTTGGTCTTGAGGATTTCATCGCCATTTGAGGACTCTTGATGCTTTCTCCATGCTTAGAAGATCAAAATACCTGTGGTGATACCAGGCTGACTGGAAACTAGCCCCATTCCCTGGTGCCAAACAGATCCAGCAAATTTAACATCTCTTTCTCAAGTTTCCATGGATACCTTAGCAGAGCAAACGCTGTAATCAGAACGGCAGGGCATGCCGTCTACAAAAGCTTTCAGTACTGTCATTATGGAACTGCTGCATTCAAAAATCAACCTTTTGTAGTAGCTCTCTTGCTTACTCAGCTATGCTCCGGTTATGATTTTAGCCATAGGCACTCCTTTGCAGGCCATACCATCTGCTTGTCGCTGTGACTGTGTTAACTTCCCAGTTGGTTATCTGGGTGGTCAGTGCTGGTCTCCATGTGATGTCCATGCACAGTCATGACATGTCAATGTAAGCCTGGTGGCTGTTATTATAAAGACCTCTGGAAATGGATTTTGGTCAGTGACTTAGTGGTTCTGTGGTCTGCTTTACAAATCCTCAACATCTACTTTCTTCTGGCCATGGCTTCTCTCCTCATATGGTATTTTCCTTTAAGCCTGATAGCTGATCTGTTTTCAAGATTGTAAAATGCAAAGAATAAAGTAATACAAACTTACTTCAGATTTAGCTATAAAGTGTCACTCAGAAGCTAAATCAATAGCCATAGACTATGGATTCACAGCTGATTACGCTAATGAATTGTCAAATGTGATACCAATTTTTGCAGTTTTGCAACAACTAATATTCTCTTGTTTTCCCATCTTTGAACAAAATTGGGTTTAATAGCCTTGAAGAATATCAAGGGATTTATATATAGCATCACTCATGCTGACTACTATGAGAAGTAATAGTTAGTGTGGCTGTTCTTTATGCCCTGTCTCCCTCTTCTTTGTTTTTTTTTTGGGGGGGTGAGGAGGAGGGAGAGAGCTTTGTTTTCTCTGGTCAAGACTCTACAAATGTGTGAATCATGTTTGGCATTCCTGAAGACTGTCAAAATGAAGAGGACGAATATTTTCAAGTATTTTTTCCCATTCATGTTTCAAGAAAAAAGGAGTGACTGCATTCATCCAGCTTGATGTGTTGCAAGTTACTTCATGAATATAGGAATGCTTGATAACTAAGTAGCCTTTTTGCCTTCTAAGTAAACAAGTACCCCCAAAAGTGTTCTCAGTCCTGTGTGCTGGATGCATGGTCCAGAAGAGCTGAACAGTAGTTCTTGTACAGTCTTTGAATAATATTCATTTTAATATCTTGATCTAGAAAGGTAAATCTTGGATTTTAGTGTCTTCAGGATACAGTTGCATCCTGACATGGTTCTTAAATAGGAACTTGCAGTAAAATAGGGATTTTTATAGCTGTCTAGTGTTTTAATCTTGCTTTTTAAAAAGAAAGAACAACCAAGTAGCTCACCCTAAGCTGGTAAGTGCTGTTTTTCCCCAAGAAAGTGGTTAGCATCACAAATGTTTTATGAGTGTGGTCCTGGGAATTAGAGCATGATCTTATTAGTGCCATTTCTGACAACCTTGCAGTGAACCAAACGATGAGGTAGATGATGACAGACATGGTGATGAAGGAGAAGCAGCGGGAAGCCTTTTGTAGGAAGGTGTCTTTTCACAGAACCTAGGTTCTGTACATCTGTGTTTTGTTTTCTGTTTGTTATGTCTTTCTCTTTGGAAGCAAGGAGGGAGGAGATGAGAGAGAGAGGAGAGTCGTGCTTGCACGGAGGCAAGTAGTGCAAGGAAGCCTGAAGGAAGCAAGTTCATAGATGAGCTTGACGAAGGAAGAGAAGGTTAGTAAGTGTGTACTAAAGGTGTCTATTACAGAAATATATCCATGGAATATTTAGAAAGATCCTGGAGAGTTGTCTTCTAGCACTTTGAGCTGCAGAATCTGTTGTTAACCCACCTTTATCGTACCATGCAGCCTGGCCTCTCTGACATGTAAACCAGGATCAGTTTTGTCTCTCATGGCAGTAGTGCATGGCTGTGGAAGAGCTGGAATCTAGGAGGAGAGCGATCACTGCAAGGCGCTGTGGTGAGTTCCCCAAGCCCAGGCTCTGGGGTGCGAGCAGGTTCTGAGCAAGTGAGAACCACGTCAGGACTGGGAGGGAAGAAGGAGCTGACTGATCGCAAAGCTGGGAAGCTCTCAAGTCATTCAAGGTGGAGCTGGATTTAAGACCTTGCAGTGTAGGTGGTGAATGGTTTGAGTTTAAGGCTTAGCTCTTGGTAAGGACTTGGCTGAGGCTTTTACATACCCAGCTGTGAAGTGTGCACAGGAGTGTGGTAGTTCTGTTTTAGTCCATCTTACCAAGCATTAGTGAGGTCAGATCTAATCTAGGTAAAATAGTTTAGCCTACATCCTGTCAAAAAGAGGAGAAGTGAATGTAACCCATGTGGCATTTTCAGAAGGTTATTGCAAGTTCTTGTGCATTTCTTTCATCTTAAATTAAGTTCACAGAAAATAGATGGTGTCGTTTGGTTTCCTTTTTCTGGTGTGGTGCACAAAACTGAATGTTATCTACAAAGTGAGTGATGGGATGAACCTGGGGTTGGATTTTGCTAGTCTTAACAATAACGTTAAAAACTTAAATTGTCTTAGAAACCTTGATAGCATAGTGGAAAAGCAGTTCCTGCAGTCAAACTGTAATCATGATGGGAGGCAATGTAGAAGCATAAATGAAAAAGGTCAAAGTTGTAATGAGGAACAAGTCTTATTTTGAGAGTTTTATCCAAAGAATTGGGAGATTTTTGACTGAGGAAATCATTGTGTTCTAATTGGTATCAGTGTGATGAATACCAGCTCTTTGGGTGACCAATTATTATGAAAGGGTATCAGGAAACTTGGATTTGTATCAGAGGATAGCTATGGCTGTATTCCTAGAAGGGAAGTGTATTGCAGTCTCCAACAAACCAGCTGGATGCCTACTGGCATTTTAAAACAAAGAACTCTGATTCCATTGATGGTAATAGCAGTGGTGTCATTGGTTTCAGTAGAAACAGAAAGTTCTTACTTCTAATATGAAATACGGGATCTTTTCATTGCACATAAGAACATTTTAAGTGGGTTTTTTTGTATTTGTGTGTCTCTGTCTCATTTTTTTGTTTCTGTTCAATAATTATTTTCAAAGGCCATCTTTGTATTTCCAGTAAAATGCTCTAGGTTGTCATGTTACTTTTGGAAACTGTGACATTTTGTGCTTAATGCAAAGCAAAATCTAGGCAATAGGAAAAGCTAAATAAGATTTTCTTTATCAATGCAGCAGTTGCCAGCTAATAGCAATATGTTAAACTCTTCCTTTCCTGTTGTGCAAACATCATTAGCAAGCTTTGCTTGCAGCAAAATTATTACTGGTGCTAAAAGTGATGTACAATGTTTTGAATGAAAAATGATGTTTTTAATTCCATTCTTTTATTGCCTGATGGTTACCCTATACCCATATTTTGTTCAGTACATCCTTTTTATTTATTTATTCATTTTCCATTCAGGCAATGTCTTTGGATCTAAAAAATAAATAATTTGGCAAAGATTTTGGTACGACCAGCAACCTGACTGAGATCATAGCTACATATAACAATCACTCTCACCAGCTGCTGGATGGCTGCAAATTCCACAAAAAGGCCATCAGATATATGTGCAAGTGTTTGATCTGTCAAAATGATCAGTATGTGCACATTAAATCCAGTTAACGTGGATTTATTGGGCCCATAAAGATTGGCTGTGAGAGTGGCATTTTTAGGAGGTCTAATGCATCCTGACTTACCCTGTGCATCTGATTCCTCAGCCTATGAATAACGCAGAGGCTGAGCACATTTGGCGTATGGGAGAGTGGATATGCATTATACAAGTCAAAAAGAGTTATTGCAGGTTTGCTTTTGAGGCAGGGTGTTGTACTGCAGGCGTACTCGGGAGTTTGGGAGAGCCTGGAAGGGGGGGACAGTATCTAGATCTTTCCAGTGGGTCCTCAAGCTCAGCCAGAGGTTCAGATCTGCACAATGAATGCAGTTCATTGCATTGCGTATTATGGCCTGAAAAAAATGACTTATTATTGTGACAGCACTTCTTAAAATGCTAGAAGTATGATTTGAAATAGGGAATAGTATTGATCTTATTGTTGATTCAGAAAATCATGCAAAGAGTTTATCAGCGAGTGTTGGGTTTGTGGCCACCCTGGCAGGATAGAAACAGAAATGACCTAAAGATGCATTGAGTACACTAGAACACAGGCATGCTGCCACTGAGAGGTGATTTCGTAGTGATGCTGACTTGCTGACTGTTTTGTGGTTTGCAAAACAGCTGTAGGAGATACAGACCATGATGAGTCCCTTTCACCCTCACTTGGAAGTAGAGTCTGTGAAAGTTTGGGAAGGGCACTTCTCTCCCAGCCAAGCCTGCTCGTTTGTAGACATGACTCTAAAGTACTGCAGAATGTACCAGAAAAAGTCCACGTCAGGGTTTCCAGTTGAAGACTTGAGGCTTGATACTGTATATCTTTTTTTTTTTTTTAAGTTGTTTCTTTTCCATGTGATAAACTGGTGACATGAGACATATTCAGAAATATCCCCCCTTCCCTGACCTGACTGCATTTCTGTTCTTTATGCTGTTGAGCAGCTTGCAAAAAACGTAGTTTGTCTGTTGGCTGTGTTACTTGGGTCGCAGGGAACCTGCTGTTAGCAGGGAATCCACTGCTAAAGCATGCCACTTACCTGCTGAACAATGCCCTGAACAGGTGAAGCAGATAATTTTGCTGATGCCTGGTGTAACTAAATTATATAAAGTTTAATATTTAATAAAAGACGAGTTTAATAGACGAGAGAACATTTTGTGTAGTGGCTGAAAGAATTTTACTTTTGGTACCCGCTTAGTGACTTGTGACTGCGAGGTTTTCAATGGTTCACTAAAACTCATTTATCTGGTCCTGGACAGGAATGTGTGGCAGGGGCTCCTCTCTGTTCAGAACAGGCTGATGGTCTGCCAGAGGAGATCAGCTGCCATTAACTGATTTTTCTAATTAAATAATGAGGTTGGTCCTGCTCTCTAGATCTATTAGAAAATCAGATTCAGCTGAGCATGCTATCGGATAACGTTCACACTACATCAGCTAAGTTTTTATAAATGCTCTGGACTTTGGTTTTACTCTTATTCTGTGACACTTAAAGGTTATCCTTCGTTGCATTCTATTGTCAGTGAAATTGGAAATCGAGAATGTGGCTGATCATTTACTGAAACCCAGAAAAAGCTAAACTGATTAGCTATTGCAGGAAACCATAGAAAATAAATGCTTGCATGTGTTTAGATGGAAAGAAGAAATAATTTAAATTAAATCTACTAAACCAGCAATTGCAGCTACTATGGCTATAGACATGATTTATTATTAATACAGCATCTGCTGATCATCTCATGATTTCATTAGTTCTGTAATTCTCTGGGGATTTGCAAATCAGATAGGACCCTTTGAATGTTAAAAAAAAATGCTGAAAAAGAGAGTCTTCTCTATTTTCTCTTCCTCTTCTCGTCACCTTGAAAATGCACAAGGTGCTCTTTGGCAATTTCTCAGGTTAGAACTAAAGTCAGAAGTTGTAATTGTGTGGTCAAATTCTGTACACATTTAGTTAAATTGTCCAAACCCCTGATAAAGACAGTCGTGTTTCAGGTTAATGTTCATGTTATTGTCTCATAAGTAAATTAAAGAATTTCCATTCAAGAAATTTGCATCATATTTAGAAAAAAGTGATTTTAAATATTGGTGTGTTTGAAGACTTACTGTAATTTGGATTCTAAATCAGATTCCTCCATTTATTTTCGTGTGCAAATTGTCAAGAATTCAATGCGTGCTGTTTAGTGATATGTTTTTTTCATAGTGTGTAGTTTGACACAGATAGAGATCCTTCGTAAACATGGGAGATAAAGCTGGAACTTGAGCTATGTGGGACACTACGTGATTGTGTTTTTTCGTTACAGAAGCCTTAATAAGTCATCCTGCTTTTAAGAACGGTTCCAAATACCATGGTACTGCCTGGAACATTGCTTTAAATTGTTAAGAAAAGGAATTTACTCTTAAGGCTAAACATCTTTTTTTTTTGTTGCACGACTGCGAGTTGGGTTCCTTGCAACCCTTTAGCCATTCTCTGGCTTGAATCAGAGGCTTTTTTTCTTTCACATCAACCAATCACACTCCTTTAGAAAGAAGAGACTTTCAAATAGCCTGGAATATCCATGCATTTATTGCTTTTCAGAACAGAGTTGTAAAAATTGTGGCACATGCACGTTTTTTCCTCAAGCAAACGCTAATTCAACAAAATATTAAAGCTCCCACGTGAACAAGTATATTTTAACACCTTTCAGTTTAGGTAGGGTGGACAGTATAATGTTACAAATTTCCTAATTTCATTTGCTTTTAACAACTATTTGACTACTTGTTAGAAGAACTCTTGACATCAAATCCAGGGTGACTGGCTTGCAAGCCATTTTTTTTGTAAATGCCAACCGCTCTAATAAATGGCTTTTTAACCTCTGAGTATTCTGAACTCCACTCATTCCTTTATTAGCTCTGCAAACTCTCTGGTAGTGTCAGGGCCTCTTTTAGCAGCTGAGTTACAATATACCAATTATGGCTGCCCCAATTATTGCGCATGATTAGTTAGTAGTCTCATGAAATGAGCTGTGGTGTAATGCAACTGCCGCTTGTGCCAACATGATAACAACTCTACAGGATCACTGCAGCAGTACATTTTGCTTAAAATTGCGGTTTGCTACTTTAAAGGTTGTGGCATTGCCCTCCATGATACTCCTCTCTTGAGCCAACAGAACTCTAGGCTGGTGGCATGTAGGACTTACTGTAGAATTATTTTGTTTGGCTGGGTGTTTGCAGGAGCAGCAGTGAATACAGTGCAGAATGGTCATGGATTTGGAAGGATTTTTTTCCTCTGGCCAAAAAGTACTGATAAATCACCAAGAGCTTCACCTTCCAGCAGAGCTGAGCAGTTGATGAGAATTAGGAACAGTTAGCCTTTCCACAGATCCAGCCTTTATACAGAAGTTTTAAAGAGCATTTTGAAACTGAAGTGGACAATTTATTTTTAAAATTTTCAGTGAAAATACTGAAGTCCATTTTCTCTTTTAAGTGGTGTTTTCTACAGCTAGCTGAGATAAGCCTCTGATCTCTGCTTAACATTTTTTGTTAGCAAGTATTTTTGTACTTGTAGATACAGTGAGTGTCCTTGTGTACATTTTACGCCTCTGGAGTATCACAAGTTAATTGGGTTGAGTAATTTCTCGATAGAACGCCACCCAAGTTAACACAGTTTCATTGGTTGAATATGAATATTGCACTGGTTATTTAATCGCTGCTCTCCAAGAAACAAAAAAAATGTGTATACTGTCACACAAGATTTTCTGAGCTGCCCATAGAGCTATAAATAACTTCTCAAGGTACACGTGGGCTGATAACTGAAGACAGGCTGGAAAATAGATCGCTGTATTGTGAGTGCTGAGACAGGTTACAAAAAGAATTAGTAACAAGCACTGCAAACACGTAGCTAGTGATTTGATGTCTACGTTTTTGTCCTCCAAAGCCAGCATCCAAAGTGGGGGAACCGTACCAGTTTCCAAAGACGTTGCGTCAGCATTGCGATGTCCTGGTCTGCTCAGCAAGTGCTGGTCCAGGTCTAACCAGGAGCCACAGCAGGATGTTGTTTTGTGGACTGTTTTGTTACCAATATCTTTTTTTTTTTTTTTTTTTGTTCCCCCTGTTCTGAAATCCTGTTCTTCAATTCTATGAAAAATGCAGTGTTGATGGTACAAAAATGAATCTGTTTTGAAAAGAGGAAGCAATTGCACGAAGGAGGCTGCTAACAGCATCTGAAGCTGCTAACAGCATCTGATCCAAATATATCTTAATGAACCGAGCAGATTCTGTGCTTGTCACATTTGGCCCGTGGCTTTTTGTACTTTACCACAAGAGGAGTAACATAGTATATTCTTGAAGAACTTGTATAGGAAATGTGAATATTTTGCTTCTGCAAATGCTTCTGAAGATCAGGCTGAACATGCAGATTATAACTTGAACACAAATAGACGTCGTTACAAGAACGATATTAAGATTTGGAGGAAGATTTTTTCCTGTGGGCAGATTATCCCATAGTTGCCTACTGCAGAGTTTTTCCATCTTCCCCAGGAAGCAACACATGTTTGATTACCAGGAACAATAGGATTCTTTAATTAAGTAGTTCTAAGGTCTTGTCTTGGAGAGCAGCTCCTGTGTCGCCTTAGAATAATGGTCTGACTTGTCAGTCATGTCTAGGTATTACATGCTATGCACAAATGTGCATTATATTGTGTGATACATCCAAGTAGGTGATAAAGAGAAGTTGAAATGTATTATTTCATATTTATTACTGTTATTAATCTTTAGAGACTTATTAAATAACTCTGCTTTACATCTGATTAGCTTGTATTCTACAGAAGTTGATTCAGTAAACTCAAGGCTTAAATCTAGGGGCAGAGGGGTATGAGCATGGACAGGGTGTGTGGCACCTTTTCTACATTCCATTTTGATCAACTATTGCAGTCTTCATAAGAATATATATAATATAAATTCATCTGAGTCATTAGTGCTTCATTATCTTAATAAGCCATTTCCTTTTCTACCATCAAGGGGGTAACTACAAGAAGGAAAGATATGAATAGTGCGTTACAGTGTTTGTCACTCATTTGGTAGGTTCCTTTAAATGAAATTTCAGTATTGTGTGCAGTGTACAAACACGTCTTTGATGATTTGTTAATAATACTTTCATTTTTTCCAGATGGATTTTGTCCTGCAGTAATATTAACAGCTGCAAGATGTTTCAGTGCAGTGTGTTGAAGAATAAAAACAGAGTCAGTATTGGGGAAGTTTCAGAATAAAGGTCATGGTGGAATAATTGTGACTTATTCTTACTGCATTGTCAAATTGATATCAACTCCTCTTTTTCTCTTAAAATGAGTCTGTCCTTTTTGATCTCACAACTTGTGTTTAGTTTCAGCATTTGTACATTTAAATCTTAGACCATTAATGTGAGTGTATAGTGTTCAAGCTGCTTGTATCAACTATGACTTCTGAATATATTTCAGAAGACTTTTAAAATTGTCCATGGTAATGTAATAGGCAAAAGAATGGAAGTTCATCATGAAATTCAGACAAGCATTTTAAAACTAAAACCGCAGGTTTGTGTCTTAGCATGTTGTAAGGGCAAAAAGTATATTTTATGTGGCGGCTGTAGAATGTGTTTTCTTTTTTAGCAGATTTGTTACAACAGGAAAATAGTGTAGCCGTATGCAAAGCAACTGTCCTATCCTACTCATTCTGCTTACTGACACTCAAGAATTTTTCTTTCCTTTCAGATGCAGTGTCCACATCTGCTTATTCATCACCAGCCAAAAGTTTGGGAGACCCTGGAATAACTCCACTGTCTCCATCACATATTGTGGTAAGAACTACACTCTTAACATGTACTGTATGTTGTCATTACTTCCTCCTGCTAGTTTAGTGGGATGTAATTTCTTTAGAAAGTTGTAATTTCCTCCTGTAGGATCCCTTTTGTGCTATCCAGAGTCTTAAGTGAAATTTTGGTGACACTGCGGTTGGTGACAGAGCTTTCATTCATTTCATTGGGGTCCTGGTGTTGCTTCTTTTTGTCTGTTTGTTGAGCTGATAGATTTGCTCGTGCCTATTTTTATGTCAGTTGTGGGGGCTTCTTGATCTTCAGGGTTCCCAAGTTCTGTCGCTATCTGTATCACAGATTTGTTTAGGCAGCCCCTGAAAAGTCTCATTCTGTTCAGGAAGGAAGAAGGGTATCTATAATACTCAACAGTAAAATCCAAATTCCCAGAGAGAAGAATCTCTTCCAACACAGAGAGAAGCTCGAAACAGAACTGTTTTAGTTTCTTAAGGAAAATAACCACTTCTGTAAGCTTTTAGAAGCAAGCAAATGTCCCATGAAGGTAGTGTGTTTTAATTTCTTGTAGATCATGCCCATTTTGTTGATAAACACCCCTTAAAACTAAGTCCCATATGTTTTTAAGATCATCTGTAGTGCAGGATATGCACAGTGTATTTCTTGATATTGCAAGGGATCATGTTCAGAACACATTGCTACCCTTGGCAGATTTCTTCCTTAGCTTTCAGAATCTTAAGTTTAGAGTTGTACAACATCCCTCTTCAGGATTTCCAGAGTTCTTTCATAATCTTTTGCTTTATTCCCTTCTTTCTCTATGTACTCTAGAACTTCCCCCTTTTATTTCTGTCTTAGTGATAAATTTATGTCCTCTTTCAGTTAGATTTGCTCCTTAAACTCTTTGAAGAAGACATATAAATAACATATTTCCCTGGTTGAAAAGATTTATTAGGAAAATCCAAACAAGCTTTTCATTATTTGAGACCAAACCTTATTACTCTCGTTTCTCCATTTTAAGCAGCAGGCCTATGGGATGATCTTGGAAAATGTAGGGGTGCAACAGAAAGGTGCTGGAAGTCACAGGAATGGAGAGAGCAGAGATACAAGGGGAGGATGATGGAACACTGCTCATAGAGTGATAATATTTGGCAGTTCGTCTGTAAAGGACAATAACAGTTGTTTCAAAGTGTTATTGAGAGTCCAGGCTGGACAACAGTGGTGGAGGATTCAGACAGGACCTGCATAGTAACAGATCAACAGGTCTGTTCTGTGGCGATTTTGCCAAAATGGTGTGTGTGCAGGTGGGTGTATTGCCCTCCTCCACTGTCTGCCAGCCTGTAGCACATAGCCCTTTCACCAGCATTTTCAGCTTGTTCTCTTCCCATCTTACTAAGCCGTTAGTGCTTTAACCACCAGCAGCGTGTGAATGGTAGTTCCTTGCTGTTCGTTACCGATTCCTCCTTTATATAGGACTTATGTTAGGCAGCCACATACTGGGGAGTGGTACAGTTCCTTGTTTATTTACGTCGTGCTTTATATCAGTTTCTTATGATTTTGGGCCATAACCCTTCCACCTCTTCTAATTAATTATTCCAAGTTGCCCTTGACTGTGCTTTTTAGGGATTGCAGGATTACGAGTAAAAGGCAGGGAGAAGGATTCAAATTTGCTAGAAGTCGCTGAACAGCTTTCCACATTCTAGCGCAGACAGGAGGAAAGAATACATGTAGGGCTTACAAAACAAGTGTTATATAAATTCTTCATAAATGAATAATTATCGTGGTATGTAAAGCTTATTGCTGTACTTTGGGTTGTTCTGTCTCCACGAGTTTTGAACAGTAGTAGTGCCTCGTGTTCAAGGTTATGACATAGATAACTCCTAAAACCACCAAGCCCCAAATATACCACATTGATGGATATAAGCATAGCCTGCAGTTGATCAGTTTAAAAAACAAACAAAAAAACAAAAAAATCACAGCCCCAACACCAATGACCTAGTGTTTAGCCATAAGTTTTAATGATACATGGTAACAGCTATTCCAAGAAATGAGTATGAAGGAGACTCTTGATTCAGAAGATTATGTATAAAAGGCTTCAACAAATCTGTTGAGTTGTATGCTGAATTTCCACTTCTGTTGAAATGTGGAGCTTTCTGGTATCAACTTGGGTCACAAATGCAGCTTTAGCAAAGTCCTTATTTCCAGGGAAGAGGGATGGATGCCTCAGGGAGCAGAAATACTGAAGGGTAAGACAGGTTGCAGTTGTTCTGGTAGTGACTCAGTGTCTGTTTTGCTTCTGCTATTTAACAGAAGGACTCTGATGCAGATGATGCTGTAGAACAGTTATTTCTTGTTGTTGTGGCTATTGATTTTGGCACAACATCCAGTGGCTACGCCTACAGCTTCACCAAGGAACCAGAATGTATTCATGTAATGAGGTAAGGGCTGCAATGCAGCATTTAGTTTTCGATCGTGATAACATGGATTGTCTGCAGTAGCCATTGAAATTTCTACAGGAGCCTGAAGTGTCTAGAATTGTCTAGTGTTGCCACAGTGCACACCTTTCTCATGGTTATAGTTTTTTGTTGCATCTTACTGTATTCTAATTTGCTTTAATAATCAATGTGAATGTCCACTCTGTTATTTTGCTGAATTTATGAGGTGATAACAGGAGGGATCAGTGAGTATTCAGAACTATTCAGAGAGCAGTGACGATTATTAAGTCAGGATGCCCTTACCTCAGAGATCTAGAGAAACTACACGTTTATTAAAGGTCATGGAATTTCCTAGGAGCTGCCCGTCCCCTGGAATCATGCTTGTATACAGTTGCGTGTACAACACTTAGTTATTTGCACCCAGAAAGTGGTAGTTCACTTGGCTGATTTAAGATTTTTAACATTGAATTTGAATGAAATCCTTGGTAATGAAGCATTGATACTGGGACATAAGCAATCAGAAGGCATGAATGTGAAAATGAAGTTTTGATGTAAAGTCTGTTCTGTATTATATGTGCATAAGACAGATTTTAGGTGCTGTTATGTAGGGGTTTTTTATTTCTTGATTAAATCAACACAATCTAAATCTATGCATGTAAATCTGATGCAATCACAAATACAAAACTCATTATGACAGGTACATGAAAGGATTTCCCTACAAACCATTTTCATAGGGGCTTTTATTTTTTTTACATATTTTTTTAAAATAATTAAAAACCTATACAAGTCTTATTAAAGTATCTTCAAAAAGACTGTATTGTAAGAAGGCCAAGATACAGGTAGTTGCAGACATAAACACGATGTGTGTGAAGAGCTTAGCCACAGAAGGTCTGAACAAAGCTGCTGTTACAACAATAGGTAACATACTGTGTGTAGCATACTGAGAACAAAAGGGGCAGAAGACTAACTTGCTGTAGTGCAGCATCATATGCTGTAATTTTTCTAAGCAAAGATGCTAGCCGAATGCAGCGCTCTCAATCTCAGCAGACAGTATTGATTGTGCAGTCAGCCTGCATGGCTGGTTAGTGTATGGTTGCAAAGTAGTTCAGAGAGCTGAAGCAACTGGGTGGTGTGAAATGCTGTCGAGCTGGACATAAAGTTTGGAGTGATATTAGGCCATCCAGTTCCAAATTCACCTACCATTTTCAGTACGAACAAGTAATGCTTCAAGACTTTTTCTGCATCCCATCCACCTGCTGTTCTGCAAACAGCACAGGAAGCTGCATGGTGCTGGAAGTCAAAGGAAAGGTTGTGTGTTGCTGTCTCAGGTTAGAGGGTTGTGGAGTCGGAACCCATGTTTGTCAATACCTATTCTCTTTTGACAACAAATAATTAATCATATTCCTTAAAGAAGTTAGATAAAATGAGGGAAGACATCTCTGAAGCCGTACCTGAGCAAGCCTAAATCCTATATACTACGTTGTTCCTATCATCTCTCTGGAGATTTTACTAGGTGAAGTCACTACTGGTTTTAAAGATGATGTTTAGGCCCTTTGAACTCAGAATTGTACCTCAGGTTTTGACTCTACCATTGGGTTCACACTACACTGCAGTAAATTACAGACTAGATTCTCCTGCTGGGGTACTAGACTTCCTGCTGTAGGTCACTGGGACATTGAAACCTCCGTGCTATGTGGCCAGCCGAGAGTATGTTCCAAATCTTAAATGACATTTTACTTTTTATGGTTCCAAATGCCGTATTTTATTCCTTATGCCATAGTGGTAGCATGATTATGATTTCAGACCTGTGTAGATATTATATGAGATCCTCAAGTAAAAAGAAATTAAACAAATTAAGTCATCTATTTTCAGCCAGAAGGGAGGAACATATTTTGAAGGGAGAAATGTATTCAGATTTCCAACAGGTATTTCAAACAATGGAAAATATTTTAATACCAACAATGATTTTTTTTTTTTAAATAAATACTGCTGGCAGGGAAGGATTTTGGGGAAGATACATGTGCAAATGACTTACAAAATAATGTATATAATATTTTTATATATATTTATGTGTAAATGCTCATGAAATCATGAAATTCAATAAAAGGAATGGTATATGTATTGCAATAAGGCTTCAGAAGTTCAGAAAGTATTAAGAGGTTTGAGCTCTGTATATAATGAGGCTTACATGTAGGATAATTTACAAGTATTTCAGCAGAGTAAATGTAACTTCCCGCCTGCACTCGAGAATGTTTACATTAAAATAAAGCATACCAATGAAGCAAAGAAGACCATGCATCCTAACATTTTTTCCACCTTCCCTTCTTAGTGCTGATCTTTTCCAGACATTTAGATTTCTGACTGCCTTTTAACAAAGCTGCTTTTCTGTAAATATCTCAGTGAAGGGTAAGATGGGTTTGTTTAGAAGGTCCTGCTTCAGGAAAGAGTGAACACACAGGACTTTAGTGCCAAGTGTGAGTGTAGTGTCAGCAGAGTTGTGTTTAGAGTCTTGTAATTAGCAGACAAAGTCATGGTTTTGACTCTGTGTATTTATTTGCTGTGATGCCCAGTACTTAAAAAAAATGAATCCGTAGGCATTGACCTAACAAAGTTCTTTAAGCATATACTTAGCTTTAAATGTAGGAGTAGCCTCACTCACTTCAGTAGACTAAAGGATGCGTTTGGAGTTGGGTGTGTGTTTCTAGATGGTCGATGGATGACTTTACCTTGATTGCATAGCATTACTTACTGCTTGATCAGTTCTAGGTAATACTTCACACCTGTCACCTCTTCTCCCCTATCTTTACAGCTTCTGCAAAGATAGTTGTGGTTACCGCCAGGCTCTTGTTGCAGAGTAGAAGTGTATGTTACAACTAGCACTGTTTTCTGCATGCCTGGAGACTGAGTGCATGCGTACCAACAGCCTGGCCGTGAGTCCAGCAAGCACTGCTGTGGGCAGGGCAGAGCCAGAGCCATAACGAAAGACAGCTCGGTGCCACAGAAGGAGTTAATAACGTCTCCTCTGAAGGGAATACACCAGGCCTTACACAGTTTTGAAAAACTGCTACTGATTTATGTGCACTTATGTGAAGTTATGAATGTTTTGGCTGTTGGTTAAATAGCAACCAACTGAATGTAAGTATTTCACAAATGGAGAAAAAATAAATGGAAAACCACATGTGGTTATGAAACAAATTTCAGCCTGTCTTGGGAAGGAGGGAGAAGGTGGTCTTTTTTAGTGTAACTTTACTTCAACCTGCAGATTTTTGATTTTCCTTCTCTTCCCTGTTTGACTGTGACTCTTGGCAGACACAGGCTTACCTTTCTTGTCCGTACATTCTCCTGGCGGCGCTCGGCTACGGTTTGATGACCCCACTGCTTCGTTTCCTTGACTATTATGCTGCAGCTCTGGATCAAATTCACATCACTCTGCACAGATCACTCTCTTCGCCGTGTCCGTTAGCCAGATTCATGTGTCAGGGAGGGCATTTCTCTAACCTTAGTATAACCTCGTGGTCCTTTCCACACTGACTCTCCTCTTGTCTCTGTTCTCACTTTTAATATACCATCAGATCCTCTGTGGCTATAAACGGGTCTATACTGCTCTGTCAAGCTGCTCCACTTTGTCACCCTAGGAGCTGGTCTAATATGTTTGTGTTTAGGGAGAAATCTACCCTGGGTTCTGCTTGAATAGTTTTTTAGCTCTGACCCTGCTTTGAGAAAATATCCCCCACATGCATTTAGATATTCCTGGCTTGTATTAGGCCATGCTGTTAATAGGAAAAACAACACAAAACCAAAAAGAAATGCCCAAAAGCATTATTACCATCATTTGTAGTACTGGGACCATGAAAGAAAGCCGAAAGCAGAAGTGTTGGAATCCTAGCCCTGCTGACTTGAAGCCTCCGTTAACTGGAGTGAGGCTGGGACTGCGCCTGATAAGAGTGTCAAAGTCAGGACTTACCATGCACGTGCCTTTGCAGCTGCTTCTTTCTAGAAAAGGTGTCACCCAGGAGTATTTTTAAAGCTCTGACTGCAAATGGTAAACTCGGACTTCCCCCTCTGTTTGCTTATTGCTCTTTCTGTGACTGAACAGCAATATAGGCTGGGAACTTTAGAACTTGCTGAGCAGTTATTGTGTCTAGTTTCCATCAGAAACTCATCAGGAGGTGAACATCCAATTCTCTAAGTGGCTTTGAAAATTTCAGCCCATACCACTGAGCATCAATTTGTCTTCTTTTAGACTGCACCTTAACTGTACTTATTCCGGAAAGAGAAAATGTGCCTAGCTGTAAAGAAAAATAAAGAAGCATTGTTATTAGCCACATCTTATTTATGGAATTTCCCACCAGTGACTCAGAATGAATCATTAATGATTCCAACTGAAAATGATACCAGTCTGTCTCCTCTCTACTTGCAGTGGGTGTGGGATTTAATGTTCTGGTGAAATAGGCATTGTTTTCTGTTCATGGGCTGTGGGAACCCAGCTTCTTCACGTTGGAACTGTGTGTTTGCTGTAACACTTACTCAAAGATTTTGGAGCTGACCAAGTGTGTTTCTAGCAGCAGGTTAGAAGAAATGACCTGGAGCAGAGCCTTTGACAGCTGATAATAGCTTAGGGACTGAGCAGTGCAACTAGAGAGATTTAGGAAAAATTTTTCTGAGTGGGTGAAGGTGGAAATAATTCCACTTCTCATCATGCTGTTTCTGCTTTCAGAGCAGTGGAATTGCCCGCTATACTGAAGTAAACTCACAGACGTCGTGATTCCCTGCCATCGCTGCTGTGGGTGCAAGAAGGGGCAAATTTTGCTCTGTTTGATTTAGTTGAATGATCTGAATGGTTCCCAGCACTGTAGAAGATCCTGTTCCTTGTTGCTTTGCCAAGCATTAACCCTTAGATTGAAATTCTCTGTGCCAGTCATGGAGACTTTAGTCTGTAGGTCAATTGAATTTTGAACTGGCTCAACTGTTTCTGAGAGTGAAATGTAAAAGAAGATTTTTGTCTGCATATTTTTGCTATGTCACATAAACAAGTACCACAGAACAAGGCAATCTTTTTGCACTTCAGAAGGCGGCCATTGGCAGTAGGATATTATGGAAGAGTGTTTTGCTATCTTTAGAAAAAAAAAAAACAATCAACATGTGGTTTAATAATGAATGCAGCTGCCTGTGTGATCTTAACTTGGCTCCTGTTTGAGCTGCATTGTGATTATGTCTGATAGCATAAAGCAGATTTTCCACTGATGCTTTTTTAAGAAAATGTCTGGTAAGTGCTTGTTCCTCATGCTGAAAGTACGGGCATGTGGGGCAAGGGGGAACAGTAATGCGAGTTTCTTGTTCTTCCATTCTGCTTTTTTTGTGATGGAGAAGTGAGGAGAAGACAGGAATGCTCACGGCTGTCTCTGTGGTACCACTTTCTACTGTCTGACCTTGTCAGCCCCCCATGCTCCCCCAGTTCCTGCTGCATTTAATGATTGTGCCCATATTTGATATTCTTACTTATTTCCTTATCCATTCTGTGAAAGAAGTCTTGTTTTTCTTTCACCTTAATACTTCAGTGCTTCTTGGGTCTTCGAGAAGATACCTTCACAATCTTGAGAAGACAGGATAGTTTTATTCACTGTTTTAATGGGTGATGGTGAGGGAAATGTTTTGGTGCCAGTAAGACAATTTGGGGTTGGGGCAGCCTGCTTTATTTTTGACAGACTAAAATTTTTACAGCATTTTGGGCATTTAAAGCACTAAATGCATCAACTTCAGATGAGTAGAGAGTGCAATGGCAATGCAGAGAGCTTAACAACTGCAGACATGTCTTCGGAGTTTCAGGTGCCCAGCAAATGAGACACGTGAAGAGGTGTTGGTTGACCTGGCTTGTCTTGCTTCACAGCGCATTCTCTGACAAAAACAGGGATTTAGTTGACTTCTCCGGGGTGGTGTTCAGCTGCTTTTACAGAATCACAGAATGGTAGGGGTTGGAAGGGGACCTCTGTGGGTCATCTAGTCCAATCCCCCTGCCGAAGCAGGGTCACCCAGAGCAGGCTGCACAGCACCGTGTCCAGGCGGGTCTTGAATATCTCCAGAGAAGGAGACTCCACAACCTCCCTGGGCAGCCTGGGCCAGGGCTCCGTCACCCTCAGAGGGAAGAAGTTCTTCCTCATGTTCAGACGGAACTTCCTCTGCTTCAGTTTGTAAAGTTTTAACCGTCAGTTTTAACAGGTCCCTGTTTCAAAATGGGGAATAATATCCCATACAAGTAAGGATGCATGAGGTCTGACTGACAATCCATTAGGCCATTTTGAGGATTTGAGTTTTCATTTGTAGTTTTATTGATGTTTTTTTTTTCTTACAATATTTATTACGTATGTATTTTTAGTTTGAAAATATAGGTGTATTACAGTTTCCTTGTTAATTGTGTGTGGCTTACTTTAAGGAACCTGTATTGTTATCAGAGACAGAGCATGATTATGTCCTTAAAAATTATACAACTAACTGCAAAATTTATTGAATTGTCTGAAATTAAACTTACAGTCTTTCCTTGGATGTGAATAAACCCACTTGGTTTTGGTATTATGAGGATTGATATTAGTATCTTTGGAGAGGAAGGAATTCTGGGCAATCTGCCACCAGATTATTTTTCTCACAATATACTGTTTTTTCTGCTGCTGTAAACATGAGTATCACTCCCTGAAGCTGTTTTGCTTGTTGGATAGACGATGGGAAGGTGGAGATCCAGGCGTTTCCAATCAGAAGACACCAACTACCATCCTCCTGACACCGGAGAGAAAGTTTCACAGCTTTGGGTATGCAGCAAGAGATTTCTACCATGACTTGGATCCCACTGAATCAAAGCACTGGTTGTATTTTGAAAAGTTTAAGATGAAGCTACATACCACAGGTGTAAGTAATAACCAACTCTTTGGATAATTTGGATAATTGTGCATTTGCTACTCAATCTTCCTGTGGACAGTGCTAGATCTTGCCTGAAGATTGTGAACTAGATGATAAGCAGCTCTCTTTCTACATTTAGAGAGTAAAAAAAGGAAATTACAGTTTTCAGTTAACATTATGATTCATTTTGCTTCTCACTCCATTTGGCAAGCTGATTTTGCCAGCCTTCTTTCTAGATCATAGAAGTTCAAGATCTACTTTGCTTAGATCTTCATGTCCTAATTTTCCTGGGTGAAACCCATAGCTGTCTAGGGAGTCTCCATGAGGCTGGTCTGTTATGCGTATTTACTCAGAAAGCAGAATAGAAGAGCCATACTACATTCCAGGGCAGAGGAGCAAATTTACCCAGAGTTTATCGTCAAAACTGCAAGTGCAAATCATGCTGTTAATTTGACATTATTCCTGCTGATGATATTTTTGTCTTTAAACTAAGCCATTCTAGAATTTTGGGACTTGGCCAGTACTTTCTGTGTTGAGGTGTTTTCTGGTTTCGTGTGTTGGTGGGAAGCCAAAAATCTGTGCTTTTTAACTCTTGGATTAAATATCTTGCATATGCAGCTTTGTTGCAATTACTTACAAATACATTTGTTGCAGTTATTTAATATTTAGTCCATATTTCTCTTTCTGCCTGGAGTTATTTGTAGACGTGATAGGTGTTTAAAAACAAAGTCTAAAATAAGCAGCAAATGTCATGCTCCAGGAAATTCACGTGGTGAGTTAGATCCTCTTCAGAACAATTCTGTCACTTTTCCCCATCCAGGTGGATAAAAAAGAATTCCCTTTCCTCAAGCAGAGGGAATTAATTTCAAGTTTACCTTTTCCTTTTAATAACTTCCAGTTATTTTCTTTCCTGTAGAATCTTACCATGGAGACAGACCTGACAGCTGCAAATGGCAAAAAAGTCAAAGCACTTGAGATATTTGCTTATGCTCTGCAATTCTTTAAGGAGCAGGCATTAAAGGTAGGGTAGTGCTTCCTTATCTAGATTTTTGGTATTTATAACTGGTATAAATGTGAGCTTAACACTCCTAACCTTGCCCAGCTTTGACCTCGGTAGTAGTTGATGTAAACAAAGCAAGGCAGCTGCAGAAACTAAGAGGCAGGCTGTGGACTCTAGAGAGCTCGCAATAGCCTGCAGTGATTTCCCCCCACACAGGGGAAGCTTGATTCAATAGTAGTAGGTGTGTCACTCTGATGCAGGCTTCTGAGTGTCTTCTTACTGGCTTCAATATTTTTCTATTGCTTTTTTTCATGAAAAAGTGTTGATTTGGAAAGAAAATTTAAAAGTGCAGGAGGTGAAGCTGAGGAATTAATTTTGAGACTGGGTCCCATCCTCATCCCCTACGCTTCTGCTGCTGCGATGATGGATTGTCCTGTGTTCCTGCAAGGTTCCTTCCTCTTGTTAAAGAGCTGGCACTGTGAAACGCAGTAGGATGGGCACCTACTGATGTCTCCTGCCCCAACTTGTCTTTGTCTTCACTGATTAAGCAAAGGGAATTTGGATGAGCTGGATTAATTTTATAATAGAAAGAGTCTTAAAAGCTCATTTACAATTTGGTGGCTTGAATCTCACTGTAAGTCGGTCCAAAGATGACCTGCTGAGGTGTACAAGCCAGCTAACCTAGTGGAAATAGTATAATTATGCAGTGCAATGATCTGTGCCAGCCACTGGATTGCCCTGAGAGGTGAAGTGCGTTAGCTTACGTGGAATTCTGCACTAACGCAGATATATAGCCCCCGTTATCCAAACCCACTTAGGTACCCGTGCACAGCACTCCGTTATTCTGTTTTACACAGTTAAACTGTAGTGCGTGTGCCAAAGAGCCGCGGTTAGGCAGTGGTGTTTTGGCCCTGTGCTGACCCTTAGCAGGGGTGAATTTCATGTTGTTGTGCTGTGAGATGTTATTTGGTTGCCCTGATCCTGAACGCATGTTTATGCAGAAAATCTAACAAGCATCAAGGAGAACCAAAAAGTAAGAAAGACAGCTGCTAGGGGGTAACTTGTAAATTCATGCTGTGTTCTGATATACTGCCTCCATTTATGTTGCTTGTTTTGGTTTTTTTTTCCTTTTTTTTTTCCCTCCTACTGTGGCTCGTATTGGTAGGGAAAATGCATTCTATTTTCCATTTCCTATTTGAAATGGCACAATACTCATTTTTTGTAATATTCTTCCTGGGCCACAAGTTTGTTTTTTGTGTTCTCCTGTGAAGTACATGTTGCCAGTAAACAGTTTTTGAGATTTAAAATTTCATGTAAACAGTCAAATGTGACTTAAGTACACATTGGCTTCAAATGCACCACTGTAATTCAACATAAGCGTAGTAGTTGCTGGGTCAGATCAGAATCTTCATTTAAGCAAGCATTGTTTAAAATAGCCTTGTTAAAAAACCTGACCTGCTCTTTTGAATGAGTTTGAGTTATTCTCTGAGATCTCAGGCTATTCTTTATGGCAACAGAGGAATAATGCTATCATTGCAACTCAAAACCCTCATCTTGTCAAAGACTGTATTTAACTAGATTTTGGATTGATGGTGGAGTCACAGACTTGAACCTGTGCATAGTCTAGGGAGATTCTTAGTGAACATGAATGCTGTTGGTTACAATCCCATATGTTTTCTGTGCTGCCTGTTCAGGGCTACATCCTTTCCTGATGTTAATAAATAAATCCCTGTGGTTTGTGAGTGCGTGCTGAAACTAATTAGACAAGCAATGTAAATGAACTGTTACTTGGGACCAGAATCTGTCCATTCCTAGTGCCCTGGGCAGCATAAAGGTACTGCTTTTCTAGCATGGATTTTTGAACTGCACCATAGCTAAACAAACACAACACCTTGGCACAGCACATGCATAAACATTTTTTTACATTCTAAAGGCCCGTTGTTCACCTTTCTGAACCTTTCCCTGTTTGGATGGAAATTTAGATAGGACATATGGTAGTGACATTTGACTTGGAACCTTTCCCAAAACATGTCAGTATATCACCTAATTTACAAATGCAGTACAGACATTCCTCTCTTTAGGGGGAGAAAAAGGACAATAAAAGAACTAAACTGGTCTTGAATGTTTGCTTGAAGCAAAATTTTCAAGGAGCAATCAGTCATTTTTTTTAAAGGGTTTAACTGTAACTTCCCCTTGTTAACTGAGTCATAAAAATTTGATTTAAAGGTAAATGATGTATAAAGAAGTCATTGAAAAATCCAGATTGTAAAACGTTATGTTCATCAGTGATACCTCAAATATTTTTCTGCTTGTTAATCAAGATGCAAGTGTGAATTCTTCAAGCTAACAGCAAGTCCCACACTGTGAATAAGAATGTACATAAATGTTCTGTAGTACCAGCAGTGCATGGGCTGCTTTTGGAAAAACTAACTTTTCTACTTCATGTTAAGCAGTAAATTTTTCTATAGGCCTGCTTGAGAAGGCATCAACCCTAATCCAGCTTTTGGCACAGTAAACCATTCTTGACACATTGGCAATAATTCTGATTTGTAGCATAGATGTAACAGCAAAAAAAATTGAAGAGAGAAAGTTACTGTTACTGGAGCCAGCAGACAATAATGTTTTCTTATTAAGTTAACACCCTCCATTTTGCATTCACCTCTATTTTCCTTTTCTTTAGGAGCTCAGTGACCAAGGAGGCTCAGATTTTGAAAACACTGAAGTAAGATGGGTGATTACAGTGCCTGCTATTTGGAAGCAGCCTGCAAAGCAGTTTATGAGACAAGCTGCCTACAAGGTAAGATTACAGACTGAAAGTGGAAATGCCTTTTTAAAGCCCTAGTTGACAGGCTAAATGATAAACTGTATTTGGGACAACTAGCTCCACTATAAACTGTAGAAAAATGGTCTGGAAAAGAGTCAGAGTAGAAACATTGAAAGAGAATTTAACTGTACCGAGCAGTAGCCGTATGTACTCATCTCTTCAGTGCCTTTTTCTTTCTATTTACTTCTATATATTGCTGTCCTTCACTGCAGACTCTGATGTTTTAGTCATCTTGTACATTGTATTCCTGCTGAATTTGATGCTCATGGAACAGATGCAGTTTTGAGACCCAAGGGAAACCTGATTTTGAAATACTGGACACAATTTTGTTTTGTTATTTTCTTTAGGTCATCACAGAGCTTTAAAGTTAAAAAAAAAAAAAAAAAAGGAAGAGGAGGGAAAGCAAAAGCAAAGAGCCTGCTCAGTGGGACTTTTTTCCAGTTCCCATTTTCCCACAGTAGGAATGAAAGGACTATGAACCGGATAGTCTGGATATAAAATTAAATTCAAATGTTATTTTCACCAAGAAGAGGTTTATCTGCATTTAACCGTTTCCTCCACCCCCCCTCAAATATGTACACTTTCCATATGCACGCCCTTTATTTCAAACTCAGTTTATGTCTTTGATACACGAGATGTACATGTTCTTCTTTTCATCAGGGTATTTGTTTTCTGTTTTGTTTTATTTATTTTTGGTCAGAGACTTGCGTAACCCGTTGGCAGCAGCTATGCGGTACACAGTTTGTAAAATATCTAGTAGTCGTGTAATTTGCAGAGTGCCCCTGGGAAGCACCCAGATTTTTCCAACTCTGTTTCTAACTATCTCTAATGTTGAGCAACGTTTTTCTTAACAGTCTTTATTGTGGGATTGCTAATGCTAGTGCCAGAAGTAAAACACTCTTAAAGTTCTGATGGAAGGACGCGCTTGTAGGTAAATCTGAAACACTAGAGACCCATTCATTATCTTTGTGTGTTGTTGTCTGCCTGCTGTCTGTGTGCATGTGTGCTCGTGAATGGGGAGCTGTGTAAGGAGCAGGGCAGGGTAAGGTAGATCTCTTGGCATTTCTCATTTGTGGCGTAGTGGAATGTTGGTAATTAGTGTCTGTGTCTGTGGTTGTGTCTGTGATCGTGTACTTTTATTGGCAAGCTTGATAAATAGCAAGGACTGACAAGGCTTTTAACTCGGGGTGTGTGATCAATTGCAGGAAAACAGAAG
The DNA here is from genome assembly GCF_030867145.1 of Opisthocomus hoazin. Classification (NCBI taxonomy): domain Eukaryota; kingdom Metazoa; phylum Chordata; class Aves; order Opisthocomiformes; family Opisthocomidae; genus Opisthocomus; species Opisthocomus hoazin. Next base: position 72,448,305 of record NC_134419.1, on the reverse strand, counting down.
AGTTTAGGGAAATAATTGAAGTTTATTTGACACATGGTTGATTTTTTTTAAAGTAATGGGGATGAAGAAAGAAGTGCAGAAAACTGAGAGTTCTGCATTGCCGTTCAGTCTTTCAGACTCCGATTGCTGGATCCAGCATCTCCCTCAATGCAGTAAGTGCAGACGGATCAGAAGTTGCAGCCCTTGCTGCTAGCTATTGGAACATGCAAGTGTCGTGAAAATGAGAGCTTGTTGTAACATCAAATGGAGCAAAGCGTGAAAAGGCAGTGCTAGAAACTTTGTTACTGGAAACACACTGAGGTACAACCACCGGTCTAAGCTGAGAGTTAACTAGTGGGAAGTGTTAATGACCTGTGGACATTTGCTGGAGTAACCTGTGGTGAGCGACATAGCTCTAAGAGAACAGAAGTATGAATAACTTCAGTTGTTGGATCATAACGTGAAGCCCAGCCTTTCTGGAATGTTTCGGTAGTTGTCTAGACTAAGCTTGATATTGCATAGAATTAATAAAGTCAATTAAGAAGTGTTGTAGAGCTGCTTCTGCACTCAACATCCATCAGCTTTTGTACAGCCTACAATCTCAGTGCAGCTCTGACATTGCCTCATCTCTGTCTGGCCTTAAACAAAACATTGCTAGCCTGGAACTCTTAATGAGCCCAAGGGCTCCCGCGACGCTCCCTTCCAGCTGCTGGGCGGCTTTCTCCTTGGAATGAGCAATCTGGGTGTTCCTTCAGTTCACAGTTCTTCCTCTCTCTTCCCATCCAGCTGATCAAAATCCTGCAAATTCTGTCTGCATGACAGCTTTTCCTGTCTGTATGTACTGCTGAGCTGAGCTTTCGTCATGGATTTTGCATCTTGGCTGCTGTAACATCATTTCCTTGGCTTTGGCAACTGTAATCTGGCCTGTTTTGTGTATCTCCAGAATATTGCCGCTAAAGGGTTTTGTAGCCTTGCATTTGACAGGGAATCAACCTGCATTTGACTCTTTCACCTGTGTCATCTCAGTCATAAGCTGCATGTCCTGGAAATGAACATCTGTAATGCTAACTCATTTTCCTCCTCTAAAACCCTCTCTAAAATGCAGGCTTTTTCATGCCTACAAAAAGTTGACTGTGTTTCACCTACTGATATGTGAAAACTGCTCCTCATTGCTTCTTGCTGTTACCCTGCCTGCCCCATGTGCATTCATCTATTGTGCTTTTAGTATCTTAGTATTTAGTGCTTTTAATGCTTTTTATACTTGAGTTCTTACTTCTTTGAAGCAGGTATTTGCTTATTCTCATTTGTCTTGCTCTTTGAGGCCTCCTGAGGGACGAAGTCTAGTAGGCTGCAGAGAGCTCCATGTCTTTACAGCTTCACTTAGCTGAATCAAAATTGCATTCTTCCTGAATAACGGTTCACAGATGCTTCTTCCTGTCCCTCAGGCTTAATTCCTGTGTGTCCAGAGGCAGTTCTAAAGCTGTGTGACACTTGGTAAGGCCTGGTCACTCTTGGAGAGAGCTCTGTAGCAAGAGCAGAGTGCCATCTCTGTAGGACCCGCTTTCGCTGAAGTTTCCTTTCTGGAAGCATGTCTGCTGGGATTAGCGTGCATTGCATCTGTGTTCGTTACATCCTGAGTAATGACTCTTAGGATGCATCAGTCAGGTTTCTCATTGTCTCCTCCCAGTGAGATATAAGGCATTATAAACAGTGTTAACTTTTCTAGTTCCTCTGTCCTAGTTGTTCCATTTAAAATTTTTTGCTTTGGTGTAGTTCTATCAGAAGTGCTGTATTTACCAGTCGTAGAAGGAATCCCATTCTCCTGAAGAGCTTTCATCATGAGTAATAAATAGAAATTGCTGATATGTTTTCTTGTTTCGGAGACCTTGGCAGAGAGGTAAGGTTGGACACTGTGTAGGAGGACTCCATCCCGCTTATGTGGGTGGGGCCTGCCCGTATTCTTGTCCTTGCAGAAGCAGTGAAATACAACGTGCACTGGGCCTGAGGTTTAGAGCCCGACGTGAAACGATGGCTTAGGTGTGGAGGCAAGCTGTTTCCTGCTGACGTGAACGTGGCCCGGCCTGGCACTTACAGCCTCGTCAGAAAGGCGTGTGAACATGGACACAAAACCAGGATCCCAGCTCTGTGTCGTCTTGAGTTTGTACTGACACAAGAAAACTCAGTGTTTTGTTAGTCTTCTGTCACTGATGACAAAAAAAAAAACCAACAAGCGTCTCCACTAATGGAAAGGTGAAACTCCATAAGTATTCGAGACCATTTGTGTAGAAATCCATTGAATCTACTTAGGTGTGAATAGTTGGTTCAGTCTTAACAGCACTTTGCTGTCTTAATATATTACTGCGAGGAGCACTTTTAATCCATTATCCAAATAAAATTCAGGCACTGTAGATTGTTTATTAGAGGAACACAGGATCCAATATTCTTGGCAGAATGTTTCTTTTTAGTAAAGGCATTCTTCCAGCTCATCTTTCAGTACACATTCTTTGGGCACAGTAAGTGCAGAGCAGAATCTGCAGGCTGGAATTCCTTGAAATGCTGGTAGGAGTAAGGTTTTAAGGAAGAATTCGGAGTGTGACAGGAGTATGTGAATGCAGAAGCTATAAAATAAGTAAGTAGAACATGGCATATCAAAAGCACTTACGGCAGAGCAAAGGAAAGGGAAGGATAGTGCAAGTTCGTAAGCTTGCCAGAAATACTCTGTAGAGTTACAAACAGCAGTCAGCTGGTCTCCTTAGAGATATTGAGGGTTCTTTTCTTTTTATATGAACTGTTAATTTTGAAATGGAGTTCTAGAGCTCTGAAGTAGATTTATCTTTCAATTACGAATAGCAAATAAAATCATTTGCATGGTAAGCTTGTATAAATAAACAGAGGCAGTCTAGGTTATAGGATTAAACATGTGGGCCTGAATTCCAGAGGCTTTCTTTAACCAGCTCTGCTGAATATTTATGCATGTTTTCACATCAGTTTCATCATGGAATGCACATGATGAGAATTATTTAACACTTTGTGTTCCACGGTTATGTTACATTACATTGACCAGTACTAGCCTGCTCTGTAGAAAGCTTCAGAGAAAGTTAGAAATTTGGTGAAAGAGCTGGTGGTTTTTTTGAAACAGTATTTGTTAGTGGAGGCAGATAAGGCAGAAGTGTGTTAATGCATCAACGAACCTGAGTATTTGTAGCTGCTGGGGTTCTCTTGGGTCCATGCTTTCACTTTTGTGATATTAAAATCTTTTTAATCATAAGGATTAAAATGTTTATTAAGTGATATGTTAGGGAGGATTCTGCATCTTGTACCTGTGTTTAATTAGGAAAGGAGAACGAATTGAGGAGTGGAGATAACAGAGTGGGAACTCAGCACAGTGGGAAATGTGTAATAATTGATCTTGGTTTACACATTTTAATTACCCAGCCAGGTTCACATAAAAGCAGAGGCAGCTGACAAAGCCGTCTGCTAATCCAGTTCTGTACATTTCTGTTTGTCCACTTCTGTGGCACAAGCTGGAATATTGGGAGGTCTTTTTTTATTTTGCTAAGCAAGTAAAATAGGAGGTTTCCATAGCATTCTAGGTAAGAGTAGATAGATGGATCTGTGCCTGTCTTATAAAGCTGTGGGACATGTTTCTCAGGATCTTAGAAATTGCCTGAAAGCGCACTGGAACCAACAGAAATAGCGAGAAATTAGAATCTTCCCTCTGCCTGGCAGAAACACTGTGCTAGGTGGGGCTTTCCAGCCAAAGAAAGAAAACAGCAGTCTGAGAGTATTAAAACTACAATCAGGAGGAGTCGGGGGAGTGATAGAAGTCCACAAACAAATATAAATCAGTGTGGACAAAGTCTAAAACTAGTGGGTGGGATTGTTTGTAGTAAGTTCATAGAAAGGACAGTGAAGGAGGATAATAGATCAGTCTGAAAGACATCTTAGGTGCCAGTATTCATTTACAAAGACAGAGAAAGGAAATACAAGCTGAAAGTGGAACTATAGTGAAAGATATTAAGGCAAATTCAGAAAGCCCAAGGTACAAAAAAAGATGCAACTAACGGAAATAACAAGCATATAGTTTTCTCAGCAAAACTGCTCTCAGTCAGGGCCACTTGTGTCTCCTTAATAAAATCAGCCTGAGCCGTAAGGACCAACAGTCCCAAAGGGGAGGGGGGAGCCTGAGACACCAGGAGGATGCTTACAGAGGAAGGGGGTCAGGCTTTGCTGTTGTGGTAACTGGTGCATGCCCACGGTACAAAAAGCATTTCTAGAATAATGTGACATGAAAAATTGAAAAGCTTATGAGAATTTAATGGCTTCATTTTTCTGATGCACGCTAGTCATAAAACTTGCAACTAATGTCCTCCTGCACCTTGGGGGATATAATGTAATGCAGCAAAAAATTCTTGGTAATGCCACTTGGAGCTAAGCTTTCATTTACTGCACAAATGTGATCTGTGGCAGCAGTCACTTGGGAGCGAGCTGCAGCAACACCGCCCTACTAGAAATATGGACTCAATGCCACTGTGGTCCCATTTACCATCTACCTGTCAACAAATGTTATCTCTCCCTTAGCATCTTATCATTCAGCTTTATGTGAGTCAGCTTTAGTAATGCTAATTTGAATTTATTTGTGGTTCCAATACCAGTGAAAATTTTGGAGGAATGAAGGGGCAGGGGCACAACCAAACAAGCAATTTGGAGATTCTGTGTAGCCTGTGGTGCAAAGAAAAAAGTTGGTGATTTCAGAGTCTTGTGGTTGTTCCTTACGTTGTAAGGGGTCCGAGATTCTTCTCCTTAGAAAATTGTGTCTGCCTATCTGGGATTACTTCTGAGACCAAAATGTGATAGACTGGATGTGATGTCCTAAGTAAGGTCTGCTGCAGTTGTTGGTAGTATTTTCTGTCTTACAAATACAAGAAATCTTTTTTCTCTCTCTTTTTCTCATTCTCTCACTTTCTCCCAGAAGTCTTGTGCCTTGCCTGTGTGTAGCAACAAATTGTCTGTCTGTCTTATCAGCCATTCACAAAAGCTTTTTGAGGAACAGGCACAGGTAAACTGCAGAACCTTCTCCATGAATTGTAAACAAAAGTGGTTTTAATGCTGCTTCATGATTGGTAAACAATGGTTGTGATTTGGATATCTCCTTCCTTATGTTCTACTTCCCTTCCTCAAGGCCTGCTCATCAGCACATGCTACAATACTAAATTCCAGACCACTCTGCTCAGACATCTGCTCTTGGATTCATCCATTTCACTGCTATAACCTGTGAGTGTCACTTCTCCGCCAACTATAGAGCTCTTCAGTAGAAAAGTGAAGTATAATTGGAAGAGGACATTTTTGGATTTCAGGTATCAACAGGAATTATCCTCTCATCATGCCCCAAAGAGAAAGAAATACTTCTGTGTCTCTGTTTCTGTCTGAAGAGCAGCCACTTCTAGCAATTTAGTTCCAGTGGGCATCTTCTAAAGGCAGTGGAGAACAGGTGCCCCTACTGAGGGTGCGTAAACCCTCATTTTCTGACTTAACAAGGACAGCAGAATCTTTGCCCTGAATCTCTCCCAGTGGAAGACTGTTTTACAGTGCAAAACGGCAACTGAATTTTCACATCACTTCTCCCAGTAGCTGACAAAAAGCAGCTGAAATACTTTTTTTTATATGGATGCACCTCCTGATGATGCAGGTTCCAGTACAGGGGAGAAGAGAGAAAGCAGGAGGCTGATAACAGGGGTATAGGCTCTGTGTCTGCTCTGGAAGCATTCAGAGAGCAGCTTGTGTGGAGTTTTGGGTGCCGTCTTGTGCTGCTGGGAGATGTGGCAGCCCTTGCCCATCTCTGCGCAGTCTGTGGAAAACAGATGTGAACTCTCAGTGAGCCAACACCGCTGCTGTGGCTGGTGCAGGTCTGAGCCCAAGCTCGTGAGCTTGCTGAAGGATGCACATGAAGAGGGGAGTCAAAGGCTGAGGGGGTGAAACAGGCAGTGGTGCGTGGCAGTTCCTCCTGACCCCTTCCCAGACCCTCCCACAGGTGCAGTACACATTCTTTCCTACACTTTTATCTCTTTGATTTCCGTTGCTCACCTTTTCCAAGACAGAACACTGATTCTTTCCTTCCATGTTAGCCCTCAGGTCTGCAGGGCCCCGTAGAACCCTGAAATTGTCTCCATGGGAAGTTCATCAGGAGTAGTCTTCTCCCTTGAGAAGTAAACAGATGACCAGCAGTCCTTCAGAAATTAAAGATGTATGTTTTCAATGAAAGCATAACTTCACAATAATCAGCTTACACACATTTCTGGATGATTTGTTCATCTTCTGCATGGGCAGTCTGACAGCTGTAAAATAGTTCAAGATTGTCCCAAGGGCCTTTTTCTTTGGGTCGTGGAACATGTCTGCTAGTTTTGGAGTAGGGTGACGTTCCCCTATCAGAGCTGTCACAGTACAGTTTTAGATTATAAATTCCCTCAGGTTTTTGAACTAAGTCAAACCAGGTAAAGGACTTCCTCTGGCTGCAAGAGGGAGGTGATGTTTTGGAAGGCTGGACAGAGAAGAACCCTTTTTGCCAGCGTTGTTGTTTTCTGTGAGAAAAAAAAATCCTTTCTGCCATATTTACCTTTGAATTTGGACTAGAAGTATAGTCTTAATCCTTGTATCATTTATATGGTGAATGCTGTATTCTTTCAATATTCTGCAATTCTGTTAGTGTCACACGTAGGGATTCAACAACATTTGCTGTTCTCTGTCCTCTCATTGCTCCTGCTACCCAGGAGAGCTTCATGTTTCCCCAAGTAATACTTCGTAGAGCTCAGGAGACCCTTGAGATTATCTACCTCTCTTCTTTCTCTGGATTCTATTATGCATTTTAGGAGTTCCAAAGGATTGCATTATATCCTGTGTTTAGTAAACTTCATAAATTAAAAAAAGGGAAATTACAATACAAAATCCAGAAGACCTGGTGAGTATGGGTTTTAGTAATAGAATCAAACAGTGCTTACAGTCCCAAAGAATTCCAAGTTCTGGTTGAAAATACAGAGAATAGATTATAAAAAAAATATATAAAGTATAGAAATGCACAGGTAAAGCAATCTGTACTCTTAGCTGTGCAACAGCAACCCCAGGCAGTCTGGCCATGCTTAGCAAAGGCATTTATCTCAATAAGACAGCCTAGCCATCTGTAACAAATTGGTTCATCTAATCAGTGACCACACAAATGCAGCAATTCTGACTGTAACTAATGCAACTCCACAAAATTCATTATTCAGAGTGTGTTGAAAGTAAAAGTCACACTTCATTACAGTTTCAGGTGCCACATTTATCTTCTGGCTTTTCAAAATGGGCTAATGCCATAGTTTCTAAACAGTTATTCGGAGGGAGCAATGTTACAGACTGTGCTTTATTTCTTATCATAGGAGTAGCTTTACTGATAGATTAGTAAACAGAAATGAAATATCAAATGGATTCTGCTCTGGTCCAAAACACCTTGCTAAGTAACGTGATCAGGTGTGACGTGTATGAGCGATAGCCAACTTTGTTACTCAGAGTTGAAGCACCTCCCATTCCCACTGACTTCAGCAGTAGCTCTATTGTAAACCTTGGTGTGGAGTTGAAGACTGAGAAATTGATGCACTTGCTTTAGTGGATTGTTTCACAAAGTTTGGTCAAAGTGACTTGCAAAATGTTACATGGGAGACTTGGAGCAGAGCTGAATGCAAAAGAATTGAACTTTGAGTCCAGGTCTGCTATATGTGCTTTTAAGAACAAGACCATTTTTAATCTGCAACCAAATACATGAAAATTAATTAATTAGGAACTGAATTTCCCTCTCTGACAAGACGCTGGACTGAGACAGGTTGGTTTTTTTGGTGCAGATTGTATTAGTGTTGTAAACTCAACTTGTGTATCCTTGATGTGTTAAACTAATTGCTTTCCCTATATTGAATTACTTTTTAAAGTGACTGATGGCTGAGGTTTAAGGCTAAAGGACTGCTTAGGACTGTTGAGCTCTTTATATTTTCAGATTTTAAAAGTGTAGTGTTGAAGATTTAAAAAAAAAAAAAAAAAAAAGTGTCCTGTGACAAATGTTTCCTTTTGATCTCAAGACACTTACATGAAAGGTCTGATTGCAAAGATGACTGAACTCCATATGGAAACCTGTAAGGCCCTGAATACCTGCAAGGTTTTTACAGTGAGTCTGGTACTGCCGTCATACTGTCAGACACGATGGATTCCTTCTCACTGGTACAGGTAAGGATGTGACACGGCATCCACAAAGGCAAGGAATGAGAAAGTGTGTAGGTCCTTGGCATTTGGGAAAGATTCCTACCAGCAGTTCTGGTCTTTCTTGGTATATAATACCTCCACCATTGTAGAATTGTGAAAGCATTCATTGGAAGCATTTGTTGGAGACCATCTAATCTGACGTTCCATTTGAAGCAGGGTTATTGCCAGCACTGGGTCAGCAGTGGCTTTGTTTAGCCAAGTTTTAAAAATCTCCAAGGACAGAGGTGCCTCTCTGGGCAGCTGTTCCAGTGCTGCATCAGCTTCCTAGTAAAAAGGGGTTTTTGTAATATGCAATTTGCACTCTACAAGTTGCAATATGTGGCTGTTGCCACTTGTTATATCTCCTGGCAAGACTGAGACAAGTTGTGTTCTGCTGTCTCTGTAACTGTGCTTCACATAGCTGCAGACAGTTATTGGATTGCTCCTTGGCCACCTCTTTACCAGACTAAACAGACCCAGCTCCCTCAGTGTCTCCTTGACAGAACGTGCTCTCTAGCAACCTCCTTGAACCCGCTCCACTCTCTCCATGTCTGTCTTGAATTGAGGGGTGCAAAAGTGTTTGACTGATAACCTTTATAGAGCTCATTCTATAGCCATTACTTACGGAAACAAGCAGTCACAGAATCACAGAACGCTAGGGTTTGGAAGGGACCTCTGGGGATCATCTAATCCAACCCCCCTGCCGAATCAGGTTCACCCAGACCAGGCTTCACAGGACCTCATCCAGGTGGGTTTTGAATATCTCCAGAGGAGACTCCACGGTCCCTCTGGGCAGCCTGTTCCAGTGCTCCGTCACCCTCACAGTAAAGAACTTCTTCATGTTCAGATGGAACTTCTTATTCTTCGTTTTGTGCCCGTTGCCCCTTGTCCTGTTTCTGGGCACCACTGAAAAGAGTCTGGCCCCATCCTCTTGACACCAGCCCTTAAGATATTTATAAGCATTTAAAAGATCCCCTTTAGGTCTTCTTTTCTTCAGGCTAAACAAGCCCAGCTTCCTCAGCCTTTCCTCATAGGAGAGATGCTCCAGTCCCCCAGCCATCCTCGTAGCCCTCCGCTGGACTCTCTCCAGTAGTTCCTCATCTTTCTTGAACTGGGGAGCCCAGAACTGGACACAGTACTGCAGATGGGGCCTCACTAGGGCAGAGTAGAGGGGGAGGAGAACCTCCCTCAACCTGCTGGCCACACTTCTCTTAATGCACCCCAGGAGACCATTGGCCTTCTTGGCAACCAGGGCACACTGCTGGCTCATGGTTAAAGAAATACTTACACTGAGAAAAAACAGGGAAGTGTGTGCTGTAGGAGAGGGCTGTAAGTGATTCTAGTGGTTTCTTTGGAATTAACAATAATAATAATAGATTACACAATGAATACATATTTTCATCCCAGTGTTTTGAAGTTGATATCCAAGAGTTTCTTCCACCATAAAACTAAGTTGAATTATAAATACAATGCTAATCTAAACTTCTTACCCCTTCAACATATATGCTCGTGCACAAACTCTTTAACAGAGAGTAATGTTGCTGTTAACTTCACCACATCAGCTATATGGGTGCAAGTGTGAGGTATGTTATTATCATCTATCCTGATTTCCTGCAGGTTAAAGGATTTCTCCTAAAGACTGCCTTCACGGGAATTCATAGCTTGTGAGTTCTGCCTTTGAGGTGGGAGTAGCAGTAAGTTCAGCCAACATGAAGGCTGTAGGAAGGCTGTGAATTTTCTGTGGACTGGTTACTTTTTATGAGCTTCTGGTATGGGCAAGCCCTGGGAATTCAAAAAGCACTGCAAACCCTATGCTCTGGTATTTTAAAAGCAAGGGAATATAGTACAAATGAATAGTAACAGTATCTACTTCATCATGGCAGAAGGGAAGGTATTTGGGGTCTCAGAGAGGTCTCAGGACGATCCCAAAGTCCTAAGGACAATTTAAAGGCCCATTTTTACACTGGGGTTCATCCTTCTATGACTTGCAGGTTACTTTGTCACCTATGCTAGTGCAAAGTGAATAAATGAAAACTGTTAGAGGCATCTCGTAACTTCCAGTTTTGTGCCCCCTCCACTAATCGATGGCTTTTCCACTTCTCGTCTTTCATAATTTATATTTCCCTTGTCTGCAGAATGAAGTTACTACTATTTTACTGTAGCCTGGGATTTCATTTGTGCTCTCTCAAGCAGTTTTCTCACAGAGGGATGAGTATCTTTGTCTTGTCACTTAACTGTACAGGTGGGGAAGATGACAGTGAAGGAATTCTGCAGCTGTGATAATTACCCACTATGTTCTTACTTGTGAAATGCAAAATATCAGTGGCACCTGATCAGAATAGGACAAAGGACAGTCTTTGCCACAAACCTAATTTTAGGTCAACAGGCAACAATACTGTGAAAATGTATGCATATATGTATATCTATTATATATGTATAGCATGTGTGTATAGCAAATGTTGTTTAAGAGAAAGCAAAAAGCTCTTGGCAAAAAGTGCTTCAGTGACACTGTAAATGTCAGATCTTTGCAGGATCAACCACCACCCAAACACTGTGTTGACTAGATTTAAAAAAAAGATAGACATTATTTCTCAATTTCCATCTAGGCTCTTAAATCCTGGGGATGAATTTGTGAAAGGAGGGCAGCACCCAGCAGCTCTTGCTCCTGCCTTTGGCAAACCCAGCCTCTTTGCTGTGGTCACTAAGAGCAGCATGGGTGCCTTTGAAATCCTGTTTGTTCTGTGGCTGTTGAGCAATTTTAAGAATCTGTCTTTGAACAGATAAGTGGACTGAGCTAAATGGGCTGGCTGACCTCACACTTGTATTTATTCACGATACTTATTGTACTGTGGTACTCTTCATCACTGTGAAGACTAACAGCAAAGCGTCGGTCTATGTGGTGGTGTAGTGATTTTCAGACATTTTTTGTGAAGGCTTCTGAAGCTTCAGGGCTGAAGGTCTAGCAAAACTGCATGCTCTGTGCTTTCCATCCAGCTTTGTGATATCCACTAGCCCCACTCCCTGCCAACCCAGCTCCCCCTTACGCGCCTCTCAGTGATAATGCTGAGGCTTTTCCCATGTTGCTCATCTTCTTTCCTGGCATGCTCTGCCTCTGTAATTAGATCTCCGTCGTTCATTTGTGACATCCCAGTTTGGTGCCATGGAGCTGGAGAAAGTGCTAGCTAGTGAAAAAGGAGGAGGATTAGAGAAGAGCTCGCTTATCAAAGCACTAAGTGGATGGTGTTATCGTGAATCCGTTAGCACAATGAACTGATTAGTTTGAACAGTGTACATTTCACAAGACACTTAATTTCCAACTGCTGTTTTGTGTTGCCTTGATTCAGTCACACAATACTTTCTTCATGCGGGCTGCGCAGTGCTTAACTTGTAATCATGGCTTTCCTATTGTTGCTAATTATAATAAATATAGTGGAAAATAGAAAAATGTTGATGTTAATTCTCAGCTTCTGTTTTCTGGCTGAATGATGTTGTCCTGCAGAGCTTCATTTCCTAATGAACAACATTATCTTTATGGAGCAAATGAACAACATTATCTTTATGGAGCTACTTAATGGAATTTAACTTTTTAAATTTGCCTCTGGTTAATGGAATCTAACTTTTTAAATTTGCCTCTGGTGCCTACAAATGTGGCTTTAGTGGCAAAACAGGATTAAAAGGTTCTTCCTACCACCCAGAAGAATGGATCATTACACTCATCTGGTCTGCAGCAACGCTTCAGAAGTGATTAAAGTGATGCAGCTGGTGGAGGTGAAAAACTCTGAAAGCAAAATGGGGACCCAAAGCTGCAATGGAGCCGTCCCTGCAGCTTCTGCACATGCTACATGTCACGTGCAGAAATTGAAGCTTGCTGTTTGGTGAAGAGTAGCGTTTAGCTGGGATATGGAACTGAAGTTCTGGGGTTGTGGAGTGAACGCCCACCTACTCGTGGCCTCCGGTGCAACAGTAGCCAAGGCTTTTATTCTCTGTGCCTTGTTTTTCCAACTGTCTGATGAGAGTGGTTCTTGCACATGTTTATCTGTTTAGCCTGTTTATGTTTCTGCATTTTTGTATCTGGATATGTCTTATTATTTGTGAATGCAATGCCTACGGCACTGACGCAGGGCTGAATTGGGTCTTAGAGGACGACAAAATTTATCAAAGCAGTAAATTAGTCTTCATCCAATCAAACCTCATTCTCATTTTGTTTCTCTTTCTGAAAGATCTAGGTTAAATGACATGAAAGTAATATATTATATTACTCTATGCATAGTTTACAGAATGTTTTCTTTCGTTGGCTTTTGTACGTATTTTACAGATGGTAATCTGAGCTAGTAAGGAGTACAGAGTCTGCCAGGATCATCTCACTGGTTAGTAGTGCAACAGAAAGTAAAATTCACTTCTCTTGAGAATAAGCACCGTTCTTATCAAGAGAAAATGCACTTTTAAAAATTTGTGAGTATATTTTGGAATAATTTACTTATTCCATTTGACCCGGAAAGTGATGTAGCAAATGTTACTAAATGGGTAAAAGATGGTTCTCGGTTAGATTATTTTCTCCAGTTCAGAGACCTGGCCTGAACTACTCCCTGGACCAAAGGGGAATCAAGGGGTGAGAGTGGCCTCTGTGCTCCTCTGGCAGCGGTGAAGACCCCCACTCTGCACGTTAATGTGAGCATTAGCGCTGAAGTAGACCCAGCTGCACTTTGCTCTGGCGCAGGATTCTAGATTCTGGTGAAACAGGGGTCAAGACCAGACTGCCTGCACAGATATGATTAATTCTAAGTCTGTGTAGTGCTCCTTTGTACCTCCAATATTTCCAACATGTACAGACTCTTAACCATTTCTCTTTTACTTTTTGGATCTTTTTCAGATTCTGTGTTAAGATTAATATATATTTTCACCATATTTTTGCCGTAAGGAAGATGTTGATTTTATAATAATAAGTACAGCTGCATCTGAATAGGTTGGGGCTTTGCTGCCTGTGTTGACATAACACTGAAGTGCAAGAACCACCTGAATCTAATCCTATAGTAGTATGGGGTAAAATGCACCTTGTCCTTTATTTTATTTATTTAATGTTTTCATCTCCCCAACCCTCTGTGCTGCAGAACATCATTAAAGCAGATCCCTCCGCTATGGGTCTTCTCAGTGTCTGCCTGCGTGGGGCTGGTTTGGTCCCGTGAGCTGCTGCTGTTCCCTCCAGGGTAGCATCGCTAGCTTGTGGAGCAGCCTAGGGGCCACCCCAGAGCTGCAGTTGGGTTTGACAACTGAGCTATAGACTATTCTTCCTCCACACAGCCTCAGGGACATGAAAGTCTAATTATTGTACAAACAGACTTAACACAAATACTTTCCTTTTGGATGGAGAAAAGTTCTTGGACCATCTGTGCAAGACAGGGCAGTGTTTTGGTCATTGCAGTTGTGCCCCTCGTGTGGTTTCATTCTGCAGGTTTGGCCCTTTTTAATGATCTGGTTCCAAAAGTAAGCTAGACCTATGCAGTGATCTTGTGGAAGTGTGTGTGCCTGCCTGCATTATCACCCAGCGCTGGTGGAAGGGCAGAAGGTTCAGAAATGATTGATAACAGGCTGCTGTGTGCAGGAAAGCGTGGTTATGTGTTGCCTGACAGTGACAAAAGCTGGAGTGTGAGCTGAGAGCCTCACAGTCAGCTGTGAGATTTTGGAAGTTTTGGTATTCGGAAAACAAGCTTGACTTAAAAGCTTTTTGAGTGAAGAGGAAATCTGTGTACATGAAAGAGAGAGAAAAAGAGGATTTCTAGGCAGGTGAAGCTCAAGGAAATAAAGATGAATGCAAAATGCCTGGGGCTGACTCCACTTAACATGCAATTCTAATAATAAATTGGCATCTTAAATTCAACAGAAGGAGTACTATTTTTTTTGTATGTGGTAGGTTTTTTTGCACTGTTTAAGACCTTAGTATCAGTTCTTTTATTCGGTTTTATAGCTCAAAGAAACAGGTGCACTCCATGTAATGCATGTTCCTTGTGTTATGAGTCAGTGGTCAGGCTTTTTTTTTTTTTGTTTGCCTATGAAAAGATGCCTGATGTATCTCTCTGAAAAGGCAAAAAAGGAGATCTAACTTCTGTTTTCAGAAGTTTGAAAGGATAGTAATAGGAAATGTGTACCTTGTCAATGATGGCATTATTTCCCAATAAGCTGTTCCTTCTGAGGTCACCATGGGGTAACAAATAAATCCTGACAGAGCAACAGTGTTCTGCCTGGCTGTGTCACGAAATACAGGAGTATTTCAGCTAAATGCTGACACTTCTAATTATGGTGGCTTACAGAGACTGGGAGCTCTTCGTCTAGGCCTACCTCATGGCTTTCGTTGCCTTTTAAAAAGGCTCAAGCTATGTGGAATATTCTACTATATAGCACTGTCTTTAAGGCCAGATACATTACAATAATTAAAAAAAATGTGCATTGCGTTTTTTGTTGGGCGTTGTGGCATGTGAGGCTGGGTTTTAAAAGCAGTGTCTTTTATTCTATAGTAATGTTGAGTCTGCACATGGAATGAGTGAGTACCATTTAGTTCTCTGGAAGTGCTCAGACTGCTATACTGAGCTACAGTCCAGACCTCAATATTTGCTAATGTTGAATTAGTCTAACACTTGGCAGCTGATGCTGTTCAGGGAATCAAGAATGTAGTTGTGGTCAGCCGTGGCACCCGTCTGATGACATGTCTCGGGCTGTAAAAGCAGAGCTAGTGCTCCAGATTGAGAATCCACCTGCTTCTGGACTGTAAATTTATTTGTGCTCCAGTCTGTGGGGTGCTCTGAGGTTTGCTGTCGATGATGCAGCTTGGCAGATGAACAGCGGTGCACTGGCACCGGCTCGCAGACCTGTTTTACCGGAGTGAGTGACAGTCTGGGAGTTCCCCTGTCACAGCATGAAATCCTAGTCCTCAGGCAGCTGAGCAAAGGGACTTTGGAGCGGGCTGTTAAAGCAGATCTTTTCATAGCGTTCTTTTGCTCCTTCCAGGTATATAAATGCAGCAATGTTCTGCAAATAAATTCATTTTTAAGAACTTCCTGATGCTCAAAGGATTTTTTGTAATTCCGTGATGGGTTTTCCACATTTGCATTTTTGGGAAAACCGCTGTCTGCTTCTTTCATGTTTCATAAGTGATGACTGGGTTTATACCATTAGTGAGTGTGACAGGGGAAAGAAAATCTCTGTAGCAGACGTGAGTTAAGATATGGCTCTATTACAAACTCTGCTGCAAGCTGCCCTAGGTAAAAGCAGTGTGATGCATCTGTCCCACTGCCAGAATGATCTATAAATGTTGAATACCGAGACGTTG
Organism: Opisthocomus hoazin; assembly: GCF_030867145.1. Classification (NCBI taxonomy): domain Eukaryota; kingdom Metazoa; phylum Chordata; class Aves; order Opisthocomiformes; family Opisthocomidae; genus Opisthocomus; species Opisthocomus hoazin. Next base: position 72,432,746 of record NC_134419.1, on the reverse strand, counting down.
TTTAGATCTGTCCCGTTCAAGCCTGTTAACTTATGAATCTCTGTTCTTAGTTACAGTAGTACTTGGGCAGCAGCGGGCAGGGGCATGGAGTGAGGCAGATAGAAAGAGAAAAATGTAAAATATAGCGAATTCCCAAAGTTCTACAGTTAATATTTTTAGTGAATGCCTCACCGTTTCTTTGTGTTGACCGTCTGCTGTTTTCACTCCTCTTTCTCTGCAAGCCTGATATTTTTCTCCCATCTGTCGCTTTCTCCTCAGCTGTAATGACGGGACAGAGGTACTGCCTCCTAAGTCTGCATCTTCTCAGAACTTGTGTTAAAGCAACCTCATTGCTCCATTCCTCCCCAGCAGTGTGTGTGTATTCGTGTTTCTTTCTCATCTCCCCTTCCCCCGTTCTGTCTGTGTTGTGTATAGATATATGTGTACAGTAGCGTGTTATCTCCGATGATCTAAGTAGAAACACTACATAAACAACATATGAAATAGTCAATGTTGATCCATACATGTATACACATATATATGTATATGTACTTATGAAAATATGTAGGTTTTGGATGCCTAGTACCTTTCACTGTACAAGATTATTTGTATGGTCTCTTTATGATGTGAAATAACACGTTATTCATTGTAGCTGGGCCTTCAAACTCTGCAAGGAAAGCTTTTTAACAAAAATCCACAACATTTTCTTCATTTGTGCTTTGAACTGTTTAAAAATGTCATTTCTGTTGAATGTTTTCCTCAGGAGATATTCTGAGTATGTTAAAATATTATCTAGAGAGAAGAAGTAGCAAGAATAGCATCTGCTATACTTGGAGGGTCTGAGAACATCGACCTGAGTCCACCCACTGCAGGTCACTGCCTTCCTCTCCTGATGTGCAGGCTGCAGTGTGAAAAGTTCATGGTACAGTCTACTGCCAGAGGAGAGAAGAAAGCAAATATTATTGTTAATGGTTTACTGTTTTCTTTTAGCGGAACCAGCCTTGGAAATTTGTACCAGAATCCCTCCTAGAACAGACGACTTTGTAATTTAAACAATTTCTTTTTTTTTTCCCCCTTCAAGTTAAGAAATATCAGCGCATTCCCTGTGTGTGCGACTCAGTTCTTGTCATCTCTGCAAATGCTTTGTGATGTAGTCTTTGGATTTTAATATTCTTAGCAACAAACTATTTTTTTCCCCAAAATACAGTTTTCTCTTTTAGTGCGTTGGTTAGACATGAGACTAAGAATTGCTTTGTCGTGGTACTCACATAATGCCCAGTACACGGAGCAGGCTGAGCACGCCAAGGTCATCCACATTGCTGGATATTACAAAAATCCACTTGCTGCTCAGATTAAGAGCTCTCACAGGACATGATAAGGGATTCAATACATGTGAAAACTGCAGCAGGGTGGCAGGGAGCTATTTGTTCTCCATGCGCTTACTGAATAGGGCAAGAAGTGCTGGCCTTAAAATTGCAGCAAGAAAGATCAAGATTCGGCTTTAAGCAAAACTTTCCAAAGGCAAAGACAGTACAGGGCTGAGATAGTTTGTGTGCAGAGACCATACATTTTTTGAATTCTTTAACAGATTAGATAAATATCTGTCAGGGACCAAGTATTGATTCCTATCTTGAACCTTGCCCTTTCCAATGCAACAAATTAAAGCTCGGTGTGTAGAAGAGCTCAGCTGGAGATACGCGATGTTGAAGTGAGCTGGGGTGAAACCAGCCCTGCTTCTGCCTAGTACATCCAGGCTGGTTGGAGGAAAGATTTGGTTCATACTGTGGCACAATGCAGGAACTTCATCTTCATCCCCAGTACAGCTCCAGGGCTTTATCTAAGCCTGTGCCTGCCAACATGCTTGCATGCAAGTGGTGTGATGGCAGGAGGGTCTGGCTTGGACCTGTGTTTGGTTGCTAGTCTTTCTGTATCTCTTAGGGTTACCCTGGCTGCTATCAACCTGTGTTTTCCAAATTTTGAAAGTTTAGTTGCAAACATTCTTTTCAATATAGTATTTTTGCAACATGTGTTGCCACATAGCTGGCAAGGTTTGATACTCTGTGGTATTTCCACAGCATTCTCCTTCCCCAACAGTTCCACTGAGTTCAGATCATGCTGTTGAGTTCAGCGGATGTAACTGAAGCAGAAGGTTTTTCCCCACAGCAATAAAGGATGTAAAGTGACATTAATCCCAATCATGAGCTGTGCTTTTAAAACAACAAGCAACCATGATTAGTTTAAACACTTACTGTTTTATTTTGAAATTTGTTTGTTGTTTTTCCTTTTTTGTTATCAACAATGAAGAAGATGCTTTCTACAAAAATCTATTTGTCTTATTTACTAAGACATAAATCATAAAGTAAGGAGAAGTACAGGAGAAGAGAAACAAGTACACAGTTTTGTCAACTGCTCTTTGCTGTTTTTCTTTAAGCCCAGCTCCAACAGTGATGTGGTTACATGAGAACTTGTGGCTTCTTGAAAATCTATGTGTCTGGAGGCTGAAGATCCAGAAGTAAAATAGAAAGAATGGCAACTGTTGATTTTATAATGTGGGATTATTTTTAGGCTTGTTCTCATTACATTTTAGGGAACCTGCCCTTTTTTATTTTGAGTCCTTGAATATACTGAAATTTTGAAGATGTTTTAAAAGCGAATGTGCTTAGAAGTAAGGGATTTTGAAATAGAAAATGCTAGTTTTAAGTCAGAAGATGCATTACTGGAAAAGTATCATATATTCCTAGTAAGCTACACGGCGCTGGGAATCCATTTCAGCAAGGACTATGTATCTCTGGGATGTGAAGACAGGCGTACTTAAAATATTGTTGGGAGAAGAGGCCAAAGGTATTCCTTGGTTTCTTACAGGAGGCTGGGGCCCCTCTTAGCAGGCAGATTCACAGGTTAATGAGGAGTTCAGGTTTTAGGCCATTCATCACAAGTTTCAAAACGACTTTCTTCCTTTCTCCACCTATCAGGCACACAGCTGCTCGGTTAAACACTTGGTGTGGCGTGGCAAGATTCAGCCTGTGAAGTTGTGCTATCCATTGTGGGCAGGAGGATTCCCAGATCAAGACCTTTAGCAAACAGCAGCAGCTTCTTTGCACGTTGAACTTGGAGGACTGATCTAACTGAAACCGCGAGCTGGCGAGAGGCTTATTCACTTGCTGAAAAGGGTCTGATAGGTTATGACACTTCCCACCCCACTCCTCTGACCAATTCTGTCTCGCAGGCAGGAATGGCATCTCCTGAAAATCCTGAGCAGCTGATCATCGCGCTGGAACCTGAGGCTGCTTCCATCTACTGCCGAAAGCTCCGCCTGCACCAGATGATAGACCTGAGTAGCAGGGCGCCTGTCAATGGCTATAGCCCGAGTGACACTATTGGAACTGGATTTACGCAGGGTACTACTGCTTCTGTTGACTCACTTCTTTAGATTCGTATGTCTAAGTTTGCTTTGCCTGTGAGGGCTGTTTTCTTACCGTTTCTTGTTCTCTCTGCTCTCTGGAAATGTTTAAGGCTAGCATTGGATTGTTTTTATAAACTGTTTTGCTGTTTACTGTAATTAGACTAGGTTAGGCATTGATCCAGCAGACAGGTTTGCACACCCCTTGTTGTTGGGAATCTTGTAGGAGAGGCATGGTATTTTCACAACAGTATTTGTCTGCCTCAATTAAAATCAATAGTTCATGTTGGATGTTTTTTTGAATGTAATTTGTTGCAAACAATTATGTGTTCAATTAGCTGCGTTATTGAAGCAGTGTTAAATAACTGGATCTGCAATGAGACTTTTAGTCTGAGGTGTTCCACAGTTTTGGCAAATGCTTTTTAATATCATCTTTACGAAATAGAATTAATTATTTTCAGTACTTCAGGAAATACAAAGTACTGGAATATAGCAATGAATTTACTTACAGAAGAGCAACTAGATATGTCACTTCTGAGCCGGGATCTAACCAATGTTAATTGCTCATATAAATGCTAATATCAATGTTTGAAGACTGACTTACAATGAGGGGCAGAGATTGGACCACACTGTAAGTCACTTGCCGAAACATTCTTCATCACCAAAGATTTTTGAGCTTGGTATCCTGCCTGATATTGGAGATAAAAAACAGGAAAATGTAGAAGGGGTAAGGTGATTGCTGCACGATGGGTCAGATTTCCAGTCTGTGTGAATTGTAACAGTTGCACTGATATTGGTGGTAGCGTGTCAGTGTATGCCAGAAGGAATTTTTCAGAAGAATTTGTATTTTATCACATTTGCTAGGTCAAAACAGTACAGGGAAATGGAAGATTAAGCTACTAAAACTATTCCTGTACTTACTAGAGGGTATTTTTTTTAGTTAGGCAGAGACACTACATCATTCTCTCCAATCCATGCCTCTCCATTAGCCAGCACTTGTCAGATGTGGTCAGTGTTACGGAGCCCCACGCAGAGCACAGGACGTGATCCCTTTGCAGGACACCATCCCTTCAGGGGCTGCTCGCCTTCTGTCCCCCTCATTCATGTCCTGAATTATTCCAGTTCCATGCAATTTTACATGAACCCGCTTTCAGGCTACACAGGAATTTGCCTCTGGGAAAATAATGAAATAAAAGGGTATCTCTGTTTGGTTAAGGTTTTGAAGCTGGGCAGAATCTGTCACGTCATGGATTTCTGCTAACAGGCTTGTACTTGGACAAGGGGGTACCCTACTCCTCCATGACTGTGTATGGTAAAGGCTATTGGGGTTGAGAAAGGTTTCATGTAAAAATTAATTAAAACAATGTTTGGAGTGAATTAATTTGGCGTTAGAATTAAAATTTCATAAAGGCATGGCAGGTACCCAAGACAAGCTGAGAACAGATTAAGGAGAAAACCCCTTTAAATATAAACAAGAGAGAGAAGCACTCCGAGGACCATATTATTGCTATGAAGTCAAAACAAAAATTTTACTGTTCGTAGTAGCCAGGTTAACCTTACTTCAGTCGTAGTTAGAGACTGGCGCTTGTGTTCACTTCTAGCCCACAGGAGTGAATGAAAGGACTCCCATTGACTTCTGTGGGCTCTGTGTCAGGCCCTTGCTCGGACCTAGTGCTTGCTCTGTCATGGAATGCTTCATGGTTTGAGCTCTCTCTGTGTGCTGCTAAGTCAGTGCTGTGGGGCTAATGAGGCTTGTCCCATTCACAGGGTCCAGCAAGTGGAGCCACTGGTCTTTTTCTGACAATAGGTACTAGAGAAACGAGAAGCAAAAGGCGTGCAGTGATTTGCATGCTGATATTTTCAGAAAGAAGGATATTTTTGGGCATGACGGGTTGCCTCTCTTCTGTAGTGTTTTATAGATGTGCCTTTGAAGGTGAGTGAAGGTTACACAGGGAATGATTTTTTTTTGATCAGTGGTAGGGGTTGATTAAGAAGCATACTAGCAGAGGCTTTCACTACTCTGCTTTCTCTTCACAGACTGTTATGTATCTTTTAAATTTTTAAGTAGCAAATGAGTCTTGTAAGTTAACTTAGTGTTATAATAGTATTGCTAGGTTATGCCTGATTTTTAATTGGTGTATATTTAAGCTATTATGGGGGTCAGACTTGGTGATCACTATGGCCTTAAGAAGTTACAAATCTGAGAGGCAGTGCTTTTGGCTGCTTGTTTTGAGACAGACTGATGTCCTGAAAGGCTCTGGAGGTGCCTGTGCCTGAGTGCCCAAACTCAGCAGTGATTTTGGACGTGTGGGGATCGTGTCCCAGCACAGGTGGGCCCAGCTGCGGGCTGGGGCTGCCGTCTGGGGCACCGCCGAGCGTGGCTGGCTGCAAGCCTGTGTGCTTCCAGGCTGCGCTTCAGAAACCAGGATGAGTTAAAAAAAACACAGCAGACCTGTTCATAGCTTTTATATTAGGTTATTAGTTTTAATCGACTAGTGTCAAGGAAGATCAGTGTGGCTGAATAACATTTTTCCTGCTTTCTAGGAACAACGCTAGAATGTTCCCAATTCTAATGCAAAAATTTTTGTTCGTTTGTTTTATTAGGAAGTGTTACATAGAGGTCGGTCAGCCTGCTTGCACTTGTGTCCTGCACCTTATGTTATGAACTTCTTCATGCCTCCTTATACTCAGTAATTTTTTTCTCTGTCAATAACTAGCTAAGGAGCACGTCCGTCGTAATCGACAGAGTCGTACCTTTTTGGTGGAGAATGTCATAGGAGAGATCTGGTCCGAATTGGAGGAAGGTAGTGTCCTTTCTTGACCAAACTTTGCTCTCACTGGTTTTATATTGCAGGCAAACATTGCATTCCCCACAAATGTGCTGTGCGCTGCATTGTTCTCACAGTGATTATAAATAGGAAAAGAAAAAATACAAGTTCCTGTGGTGCCCTTAGTTACTAAGGCTGAGCTGCTATTCTGTATGCTCTAGCAAAATATGGTTTATTAAGGAGATTGTAGAAAGGAATCGGGGTGTTAAAATGCAACCGGAAGATTTTCCTCAGAATAGACCTTATAAATATGCCATAGTATTAATTTGGTAAGCTACTGGAATGTACACTAGCAGTGTGTGCAGTTCTACTAAACCGCTTTTCATATGTGCTAAATCAATAGCTTTTGACATCTAATTTTCATATTTATTGTCAATCATTGCATTACAATTACTAAAAAAAATCAAGTCTTCAGCATAGACATTCATGACTTTCTGTAAGTCACTGTCTCTCATGGTGATAATGCCCTTGACAAGTGTTCATTGCAATGCGCTGTTGTGGTAATGTTACTGTAAATATCATTTGCCTGTTCCTTTGGGAAACTAGGTGACCGCTACATCGTTGTTGACAGTGGAGGAGGCACAGTGGATATGACTGTCCATCAAATAAGGCTCCCTGAAGGACATCTTAAGGAGCTATACAAGGCAACAGGTAATGTCACTGCCACTGCTTGCTTTGTTTATGTAATATTTTTACTTGTCAGTGAAGGAAATGTACATCCTTATTATCAACTGCATTTCAGTAACAGTTCTTCTTGAAGTAAGACCAGCATTCAGAATTAGTATAACCTAGCTGCTGATCAACTCACAAGGGTATATCACTTAATGCTTCTGATGCTTTGGGATGGTAAACCTCACACTGGACGGATAAGGAACTGCCATCTCCTGTGTTACTCACTCCCATTCAGGCCATGACCTCCTGCTGTGGTCCTGGTCTGACTTCTGCTAGCAGAGTCATCACCTTCCTGTCCTTTGAGAGGTCACCTGTGTAGTGCTGCTCTGTCCAGGTACTGAGAGATGTACTGTGGAGATACGAATAGCTGAGTGTGGCAACAAGATACCAGTAAAGTGGCTGTTCGCTGAACAGAAGGTTCCCTAGATTTAAGGGGAAGCTTATATATCCCAGTAATTTCACAGACCGGGTAACAAGGAGGGTCAACAATCCCCTGGGGAAAAATGCACAATGACTGGTCCGCAACAAAGATAGAAAGTGCAGCTGAACTCCAGATCCCCTTTGACTTTGTCCTGTGACTAAGGTGTTACCCACATGAGACAGCCTATTATTTGTTCCTGTGTCTCCACACGGAGTTAGTCTTCATCTGTATGATTCATCCCTGAGCATTCTCAGTCTTGGTGGCTGTAAGACTACCTTGGGAAACAACTTAGTAAGAGCAAATGGGATACTGTACATCAAGTCTGGTTATTCCTGAATACGAGTCCAACTCACACCTTCTCATGTGTGGATAAGGAGGCAGTTTCCTTTGCTTCTAATAAAAATGTTTCTGTTTTATAGTGGTAATGTTACAGTGGCTATGATGGTATAGGAGTAAAAGTGAAGCAAAGGTAAGATTATGTTCTGTATTAGACCAACTACTATATTTAGAAAATATACCTTTTTCTGTAGACCTTCTCCTATGGCAGTCCTAGTAGTGTCAATCTGATGTGTATTTGGTCAGCTTGAAATCTTGTAAGCAGTTCAGAATATTAAAGCTGTGTTTTGTTTGTGATACAGGTGGACCATATGGTTCTCTAGGTGTGGACTATGAATTTGAAAAGCTCCTGTGTAAAATATTTGGAGAAGATTTTATTGAGCAATTTAAAATCAAGCGTCCTGCTGCCTGGGTAGATCTGATGATAGCGTTTGAGTCCCGTAAACGGGCAGCAGCTCCAGACAGGACCAATCCACTAAACATCACTCTGCCTTTCTCCTTCATTGACTATTACAAGAAGTTTCGAGGTCACAGTGTAGAACATGCCTTGAGGAAAAGCAAGTGAGTAGACGATTGAATCCAAATGGATGCAGAATTAACTACTGATAGCAAAGACAAATAATTAAAATATACTAATTACGTGTAGACTGAAAGATAATAATGTAAAAATGTAATATAAGGATAAAAAATTAGGATTGCCTGAGGTGCAGTTTCCAGAATGAAAAGTTCTGATCAGTCCCTTGCAAAAGCTTTTCTGTACAAGACTTGCACTCTGTTGCTTTCCATGCTTTCTGTTGGTTTCGATGACTTTTGTTAGGCCACCACTGCATCACTTTCCTGAATTTGACCATGTATTTTGAGTCTCTTACATGTTAATTAGGAAGGTCAGATCAAATACAGAATTTGACATCTAGAAGTTAGTTACCTAGAACCTTAATTTAGAGAGGCCTGGACCCTGGAACAAATCCAAGATCTTGCATGTGACGTGTAAGTATATTAATGACTTGAGGGAAGTTATGAACGCACAAGATCACTGGTGAAAACATACACTATTGCGTGGAGCCCTACAGTTAGATCATTTGCTCAGGAGGTGAGGAGACATAATTCCCTACAGAGGTTTTAATTCCTGGTTGTAAGTATCAAGAAAGCACCCTAAAAGACAAGATCACGGGAAGTGAGGAGAAAGCAGAAGTGAGCATTTTGCATCTTTTGAAGTTATATTAAACTCCAGGTCTCCTGTAGCATGGCATCAAAGAGAATGAACAGGAGAGCCTGCAGATCTGGCAGGATGCTTGGGACCTGAGAGCAGAAGAAGTGATATTTAGTACCTGTACCTTGGCTTATCTCTGCATTTTTTAATCCCGTGAATGTAGAATGTAGCATGCAGGCTGAAACTCCTACATCGCTTCCTGAAGTTATTGATATATGTACTTGAAGCCTAAATGACTTGGAATCCAGTTTGGAGTCGCTTCCTACATGAGACTGAGGTTCTGAAATGATTAAAAATTTCTGGAAATATTCCCTCTCACAAGACCATCTCCTTCTTATGAATAGTCTTAATGGTGAATCTTTAGGGATTTTATTTAGTATTTTTTATCTTAGGGATTTTCATTTTAGGGAATGCTAAGTGTTCACTTCAAATAAAATGGAATTAATTGGATAACTGAATAGAAAGAGTATAAAGATGACATATTATGTGCATGAATGTAGAGGAGATTACTGAGCTATATGGATGTGCATCAGTGGTGGAATAACATAGTGCCTGGATTCACTTAGCAAATGTTATGCCGCATTAAAAATGCTGTGCTCCCTTCTGCCTTCTGAAGCTTCCAATCCTTACATGTTTTCCTCGTGTGTTTCCAGTGGCTTTGGCCTGCTGCTGCTATAATCTAAATGTTGCCCTTCTGGGGATGAATCAGTGCTGTTTCAGATGAGCGAGCACTGGATGGACTGCCAGCTGTTTCAGGGAGCAGCTGAGCGTTGGTAATGCTACAGAAGGCAATCAGGCAGAGAAAACAACAATTAGACAAGCAAAAATAACGTTTCTCCCTTGAAATTTTACATTGTTGCAGTTGGTATGGGGCTAGGGTGAGGTGAGGCATTTTCTTCCAAGCAAAGTGCACACAGATTCTGTAAACTCATTGATTTATTTATTTAGTGTGTCTTGTGAGTGCTTGGCTGTTTCTTAAAGCTCAGCTGTAGTGGTTTAATGTCCTTTCTGACCGTTCTTTTCCAGTGTGGACTTTGTGAAGTGGTCCTCCCAGGGAATGCTGAGGATGAGCCCGGATGCAATGAATGCTCTTTTCAAACCTACGATTGACCAGATCGTTCAGCACCTGAGTATGTATCTGCCTGTAATTCCACTTTCCGGCTGAGCTGAAAGTGAAGCTTTGCTCACCTGTTTCAACCCAGTAACTGGAATTCAAGTCAGACAACCTTCCTAGTACGCACCAACTGTGGACAAGGAATTTAGTTCTGAAACTTGTGGTTCTCTACAAAGTAGTTAGCAAAATAATAACAGTAAGGTACATCACCTTAACGTGTATTCCTACCTGGCTCTAGTACTAGTTATTGAGTGTGATTCAGTCTGTTACTGCCTGAGCTTCAATTCTTCTGTACTTTCTGGATTGCAAGCATTCAGAAGGCTGAAATGCACTGTCGAACCCAGATCCTATTTTTCTTTTTCCCATTTCAGGCAAGAACTAAATAATGCAAGAGATGTAACTAGTTTCTGATTATTCTTGCCATTAAGACCTCTAGTTCATTTCTGCTCAGTGGAAGGTCACATTTGTTCATGACCGTCCAAATCACTGACATCTCTAAAACACAAATAACAAATGATGCATCATGGTAAAAGTACTTCCAGGCATGGTTTCAGCAGCACTGAATTTATTTATCCAGTAATGGAAAGTGACATAGGCTTATTGGGAAATTTATTATTTAAAGTCTTCCTGGTAGAAGATTGGGTTTGTATCAAGTAGAGTATAATATATGTACTGAGCAAAGTATTGCTGTTCTACACATTACAAAGCATGAATTAAATCCTATTTGGAATGGAATATCCAGCTTTGCTCACTATATGTGAGGAATTATTAGGTAAATTTCAGAGGTCACAACTTAGTCAAACAGCTGCTACAGAACAGCTTATATGTGAGCAGGGAGGGAGAGCCCTAGAATTGACAATAGCTGTGGCAGATAACTCAGTCGTGCTGCCTCAGTGATTTGAACAAAGGATGAGCCTACAACTGAACTGTATGATTTTCTTGAAAGAGGAGATGTGAGCTTAAGCTAAGCAGAAACATCTGTAAAAATGTAAGGAGGTATTATTTTGCGGGTGATACTTATTGTGGTTAAGATGTTAGGGTCAGAAATAATAAGTGAATTTAAAATAGGGTGACTTATCTGGAATGCATTAAAGGGTATGTGATTCGGTTAGGTTTGGGAATATCCCACTGATACTTGCAGTGACAAGATGATGTCTGTTTCCCTGCTACTCACAATGTGACTGACAGGATTTCTTTGCAAGAAATCCCTGGCTCCCTTTACTGGTTGAAGCTAAATAAAAATTCTGTTTTAAATGCCACTTCAGAAATATGGTACGCTGTGAGGTAAGTTTCTATTTGGAGTGAAACAGAGAGTATAGGAGAGACCACAGAAGTGAAGCCAGTGCATGCTGAGAGTGGCAGTGTGGGCATAGATGTGGCGGTTTCAGATCTTGTGCATGTTCATGGGACATTCAGTGCACTCAAGCATTAGGACTTTCACCTGCATTGCCTTGTCACAGTGGATTTTCCCATATTGAATGGGCTCTGTTTCTGTTTAGGTGATGTGTTTGATAAGCCAGAAGTGACCAATGTCAAGTTTCTGTTCCTGGTGGGTGGCTTCGCCGAATCACCCTTACTCCAACAAGCTGTCCAGAGCGCTTTTGGTTCAAGATGTCGAGTCATCATTCCTCAGGATGTGGGGCTCACTATCCTCAAAGGAGCTGTTCTCTTTGGTCTAGACCCTGCTGTCATCAAAGTGCGGCGTTCACCGCTCACCTACGGTGTGGGAGTGCTCAATCGGTTTGTGGAAGGGAAGCATCCACCCGAGAAGCTGCTAATCAAAGATGGCACACGCTGGTGCACTGATGTGTTTGACAAATTTATCTCAGCCGACCAATCTGTAGCCCTTGGAGAAACTGTGACACGCAGTTACACACCTGCCAAACCTTCTCAGTTAGTAATAGTGATCAATATCTATAGCTCAGAACAAGATAATGTCAGCTTCATCACTGAATCTGGAGTGAAGAAGTGTGGCACCCTTCGCTTGGATCTCACGGGAACTGATGCTGCAGTGCCAAACCGGCGGGAGATCAAAACACTGATGCAGTTTGGGGACACTGAAATCAAAGCCATGGCCATTGATGTTGCCACCTCTAAAAGTGTCAAAGTTGGTATTGATTTCTTAAACTACTAACAGCTCATTTTCCCCACCACAGCCTGTTTGTGAGACTGAATCTTTCACTATTCCATTTTTTTGACTTTCATATGTCACATAATCAACTTGAATTTCAGCAGGCTATATGAGAACAGCTGGTAAGGTGGGGTATGTCATGTTTGTGCCCTTTGATGACCAAAGGCTGGATTTTGAAAGACCCTTAAAGAGTTTTGGGAGCGAAAGTTCCAGAGGTAGTAAAAATTCCCAAGTTACTCAAGCATGCTTAAAGATCTACCTTTATTAAGTAATTACTGATTATTGTTGAGTCCTGAAGATTAGTTATAAAGATATGAAATCGTAATCTCTTTGCCTTGTTCTTATTCATGTTCTTCTTCTTCCTCTTCCTCCCAAGAAAAACTCACTAACCCATGTTAGGGGGCATATCTGTGTGGGCTATCTGTTTAAACAGCACCATCCTCTGGCAATGGGAACAAATTAGTAGTCTATAGTATTCTTTTTTCTTCTGATTTTGCCCTGTGCTTTCAAAATTTTAAGTGCTGAAAATCAATAACTTAGAGAAATGGGAATTGAGTTTCTTAAATTCTGAGATCCTACTGAAAAGAAAATCCTCAGAAATACTTGAAATTAGATTTAGGAAATGTATATATATGTTTTAGGACCCTAATATTGATTGTTCCAATTTGAAAACAAGGCCTTCATGTCAAAGCTCTCAGAACTAGCTGTGGGATTAAATAGCTAGCATTACCATCAATGTAAATTGATGAAAATTATTAAGAACAAAGCTATTTCCATTTTTGGGTCTTCTAAACTTATTTTTATTAGTCTCCATCTGAAATCATAGAATCACAGAATAGTTGAGGTTGGAGATGACATCCATGGATCTTCTGGTCCTACCTCTCAGCTCTAAGCAGTGTCAGCTAGAGCAGGATACTCTGTCCAGTTTTAAGTATCTCCAAAGGTGGAGGTGCCTAAACATCTCTGGGTGACCTGTTCCAGTATTTGACAACCCTCACTGCAGAGAAGTTTTTTCTTGTGTTTAAAAGGAATTTTTTCCGTTTCAGTTTGTAACCATTGCCTCTTGTTCCTTCACCGGATACCTCTGAGAAATCTGGCTCCATCTTCTTTACTGTCTTCTATCAGGCATTTATACACATTCCTAGCATCCCCTTCTCAAGTCTAAACAGTCTCAGCTCTCTCAGCCTCTCCTCATATCACAGATACTCCAGTCCTTTCATCATCTTCGTGACCCTTTGCTGGACTCAGTCTAGTGTCTCCATGTCTCTCTTGTACTGAGAAGTATAACACTGGACCTGCCACTCCAGATGTGGTGTCTCACCGGGGCTGAGTAAAGGGGAATAATCGCTTTGCTTGACCTGCTGGCAGTGCTCTGCCTAATGCACCCCAGGGAGCTGCTGGCTGCCTTTGTTGCAAGGGCACATTGCTGGCACACGCTTTAACTTTGTGTCTACCAAGTCCCCGAGGTCTTTTTCTGCCAAGCTGCTTCCCAGCCAGTTGGCCCGCAGCGTGTACTGGTGTGTGGGGTTGTTCCTCCCCAGGTGCGGGACTTTGCACTTCCCATAGTTGAACTTTATGAAGTTCCTGTCTGCACATTCCTCCAGCCTGTCGAGGTCTCTCTGACCCGTCTGGTTTATCAAGCACTTCTCCAAGTGGTTATATTTCCTTTCTTGTTAATCCATGTGTTAAGATTTGTCAGTACAAGTAGATGATGACTGTCCAGGAAGATTTAAACAACCTAAAAGAGAAAATGTCCACATTAAAAGTAGCATAATAAATTCTGAGTAGCAAACATTTTAATTCAGGAAAAGATATTTCTGGGTTGAGTTGAATGGCCAGTAAAGTGGAAGGCCAAGAGAAAGAAACTGCAAATAGCATTAAAGAAAGCATGCCTTACGTGGCTATGAGCACGCGACTCTAATGCAGGTGAAATACGATGATGGGCAGGGTAGCGTCTTGTTTCCCAAATAATAACTTTCTGGAAATATTTTCTTAAGCACGTTCACCTGGAAAATTTATTCTGCAACTGGAACAGTTTTTATTTTAGCAAAATGCTACAGATGTGTAACTTCTGAAACCTGCAGTCTGTATCTGCCATGAAGTGGCAAGTTCAGATTCAAGCCCAGATCCCACTCCAGATTGGCAGACTGATCCTAACCTGTAGAATCACCCTAAAATGCTGACACACTCAGAGCATTTATACAGAGCTGCCTGGTTACCTGCTGGAATTCATTACATTTTTTAAACTTTGCAATGTTAATTGTTAAACTAAATCTTCCTTTCTAATAAGTTGAGCATGAGTTAAATCCATTACTGGCACTTTTGGGACATGAAATCTTTATCAATTATTTCACTAATTTGTGTTCCAGTCCTGCACTTAAGCTTTCTGTGTTTAGCCTGGAGTTTTGCCACGGTAATGAGCTGCAGAACTGATCTGCTGCATTTTCCCATTGAATTTTCTGTGTCTCCTGCAGAATTCCCCAGCTGAATGTGAAATCTCTTCTACATTCAGCTTTAACAAAAAAAAAAAAAAGAAAAAAAAAAAAGGACTATGGAGAATGCTAGTCACAGTATCCGGCTGGATACTTTCTATAATTACAAACCGTGCTTGCTAGCATTCAGTTTCCTGCTGCCTGCTAAATGCTTTAAAAGCTAAATACTGGGATTTTTTTGTGTGTTGCTTTCCATGGTTTACAAACAAGAGAAACTTTAAGATGAGTTATGAACAATATAATTTTATGTATATACAATATTTAAATATTGTACAGACTCTTTCTTTCTACAGTGCTATTTTCTTGTATAAAAATGCTCTTTGCCTCTGTTGATTTTATTCAGCTGTTAATTTTAAATAACATAGTTTCTCAATCAGCTTCTGTAATTATAGGCTTTTAAAGATGTTAAGATATGAAATGTAAAAGGCTGATCTTATAATAATAGGAAAGAAATGTTGGTGTGTCAGAGAATACAACATTCTTCCTGCAATGCAAGTCATACCAGCTAAGCATATTGCACAGATGCACTGGTATGTTGCTGGGATTTTCATTTCTTTGTTTCAGATGGTGACCGTTCCATCTCCAGCAGTTCATCATAATAATGGATGAATTCTCCTGTAAAACCAAGATAAAATTAGATTGTATGATCAGGATATACAGCTTCTTCACTAGGTTTTGGGGTTTTATTAAGGATCTTCTCTAGATTAAAAAAACCCAAACACAGAACCACCTTCCAAAGCCAGGCAACACTGGTTTATTGTAGCTGCAGGTAAGACCCAGTCTTTGTCTACCACTACCATTTACCAAGAGACAAAATTCTTAAAGAAAAGTAAGCTTTGGTGTCTTTGCATCCTGTGTTAAACTTACTTGGTCCAATTCTGCACAGATTAGTTTCCAGTGGCCTTAAGTTAACACAGAATTTGGTCTAATAAACGGCTGCAACCTCCCCCTCTCCCTGCTGAAGAGGAGGTGAGCTGCAAGATCAGGTGGCCCGTGATTTTTGTGCTTGTTTTCAGCCTGTCTGTAGGGAATTCTCAGGGTAGTTTTCTGCCGCTCTGCTGAAGCATAGTTCCCTGCACAGTAGTGATTCTCTGCCCTTTCTTATTCACCTTTTGTGAGATCCCATCTGGATCCAAGCAGGGGTTTGTTGCTGAAATTACGGTAACTGTAAAATGCGGTTGCATATCTGTGCACTTCCTCCTTCAGTCTGATGAGAGCACTATCAACCTTGTCTTTGCAGAGCACTGAACTACTGAACAAACTCCTAGCTGTCCTTGTTGCCCTCTTTAAATCGAAGAATGGAAAGTTAGCTTGTCTCTCTAAGGAGTTAGAATTGTAAGTAGAATATTATGCTGTGGTCTGTAGTCTATAACCCAGTTAAACAGCTTTACCTTGTAAGTGGCATGTGGATGCCCATTTTGATAAAGGATGTTAGGCTGTAAAATTAATATGAAATTTATTAGGAGATGAGTAATTTTTAGAATAGTAGTTCTGATACTTCTGCAGGAGATTTCCTGCAGAGCATTTTTTTGGTAGGGGTTTCAGATGACATTGTGCAACTTAATCTTGAAAAGACAAGACCTGTTATCCTTAGGTAAAGCAGAAGGTCTTGGCAGAAGTTTTGCTCTAAGCAGCAACTTGCAAGTTTCGGTCCAAGTTACTTTAGGCAGAAAGTTTGCGCTAATTGTGATGGAATGACGTGCTAGAATATATTAAATGTGCAGTGATGGTTAGGAGAGTTTACATTGGTATGAATATACCAGTATTTATATACAGGAGTTTTAATGCATTATTATGAGAAGGCTAATTATATATTGCAGAGATTTAATCGCCAAGATAAGCTGCATATTTATGACATGAAGTGGCTTAAGCGGATGAATAGTATAAAAGTTGTTGGGCATAACGTCACAGTACTCACCTGCTTGAAATAGTCTTAAACTATATTATAAAACCAACCATTGTGGTCTTGTTCACCTCTGTGCAAGATAAATTCAGATTTCACTGATGTTTGGAGCTGTTCACAACTTGTCTGGGTTGTATCTTGAGTGTTCTTGTGTCTTCCACCATGTCAAATAAAATACAGTAAAACTAATTTTGCTTTTTGGGTGTTACTATTTTTATGAAAAAGGACTATAAAAAGAAACCTAATTTATTTTGAAAGTGAGACAGGCCAAGTGGTTGTACTTGCGTTTGGATACTCCTTCATACACGTAACTGAACAAAAGTGACATCAACTCAATGTGCTGCTGCTCAGATTTCTTCAGCCTTTTAGATGTGTGGACACCTGGAGTGCTGGCCAAGGGCTTGCAGGCCCCTGCGCAGCACACACAACTCTTCGACGAGAGGCCGCTGCATTTTTAGCTCACTTTTGGACTTTCTGGGGGGTCTCCATATGTGCCTGAGGTAGAAGTCCACTGCTAGGCATTACCCAGCTTCCACCGAAGCTGGTGTAGCTCAGAGTAGGGCATTGGCTGGAGTTAAGACAGAAAGACTTTGGATGAGACCAAAAGCAGATTAGGTATTTTCTGTAAAGCTGCTTTGAGAGAGCTGGGAAATCAAATATAAAAATTGGTGTATTAGAGAGGACTGTAGTCTCTTGGGCCTTGTCAAAGGCTGGTTTATTGCTAGAATTATATCATCAGGCCAGTAAGCTGGACAGCAACCAGGTGTATTTGCATGAGAGCATACGTCTTTACTGTGTGTTTCTACATCGAGGAACGTTGCAGCTGGACCTTGCTAATTTGTGCAACAGTTTGTGCAGTATTATATTTTTCTGCTAACTGTTGCAGGCCGTGTCCCTCTCAAATTCAGGAGTGTTGGTGCTAGCTGTGGAGACGATTCAGTGGTGATGTGACCTTAGTCTGAAGTGCTGCTCAGATGCAAAGATGCAGAGAATGAACTGAGATGCGTAGCAGCCACTACACCCCACTTCCACCTATTTGCTGCAATGAAGATGTTTTACAAGTGCTTTATGACTATAATTATAAACACCATCCTAATAGGCTAGGTACTGTATTTAACTTGTAACGAACTTGATTTCAGCTAAACATTCAATTAATGTTACTAGTACAATGGGAAATATAATTACAGTCTTCAAGGACACATTAAGAACCAAATTTTGCTTTCAGTGTTCCAGCACATTACTCTGGTTTCCAGGGGAGTTTCACGTGTGTGCGTTCAGAATTTGGTCCTTTCACTGGACTTTTTTCTAAACCTTAGGGTTTTCTCGTATGAGGTCTATTTATATTTAAAGTTACAGCCCCATCTTGGTAGGAAGGAGTTTGTATAAATTGTTGGCTCTACCAAAGATCACGTAAATCCTTACTGAAATTTGCAGGTGGTGTTTTCATGTTAATAGCTGTGGAATAAAACAACTTCTTAAACAACCTCCATGACTGCAATGTCGAGCTTCCCCAGCAAGGTTCTCGCAGTAGCTTCGTAGCTCCTAAGCAGCTACGTTAAACACCAGCCAGACATCTGTCTTGAGGACAACGGATTCAGAGTCCCCTTACTCAGTGCAAGAGCTGCCTGATTTTCAGGAGATGCAGTTTGGGTAAGTCAGTGAGAACTGCAGCTGCTTTGTGTAACGGATTCAGAGCAGTTATTTGCCAATCATCTCGTTAGGTACTGATGTTGGAAAACTTGCACTTACTTAAACTTTTTTAGGGATAAATTCAGTTTTATTAGTTCAAATTCATCCCTTTCTGTGTTCTAATACACAGAAACATTTTTGTGGTGGGACCGCTGTAGCGGGGCAACACGGTATTGAGGGGGCAGAATTTTGTGCTTTGTTTTTTTTCCTTCAAATTAGAGATCTGCAAGTGGGCATTCAAACAAAGGTACAGCCTGTGCGGTTCTGCAGATGCAAAGACCACTTTCTTGCAGCAAAAACTGTCTTATGCCATCCTGAAAATGCAAATGTCAGGAGTGCAGAGTAGCCTCTGGGCAGGCGAATATGGTCATGGTGTACTTGTCATGTATGAGTTCGTGACAATTCAGTTTTCATACCTGTGACTTAACATGTGCTTATGGATAAAAAAAAGTAAGATGGTCTCAGCATCACCAAGGGGTGTATCAAAAGCAGCTGAGCATATACCTCACTGATACAAAGAGACTAATTGCGGTATATTAAGTTAGTTAACTGCAAACATTTTTCTGCAAACCAAGAAGTTCTGTATCTTCTTTGTTTGACATACAGTTGTGTAGGTGCTGGCTGTAATTTTGAAGTGGTATCTGTTTTCTCATTTTTTTCAGGGACTGTAACAATAGGGAAAGTTTACTAGATGCTTATCCCAGGAGCGCTGGCTTTGTGCCCAGAGCAGAAGTAATCAAACCAGAATGTAGTGTTTGCTACCGTGTCATGGCAAAAAATTGTTTTGGGAACTTAGTAGATTGCAACCACTATGATCCTACTGTCAGGGTCCACAGGTGAGCTTGCATCAACGTGGGGGAATGAAAAATTCAGTGTAAGCTTACTCTGGGAATATTGTGTGCTGCAGCAGAGCCTACAAGTGAAAGGAGGATGATGCTGGATTGAGTGTAAGGAAACCAAAGGAACCCTCTTTGACTGTCGGAGGACGGAGGCATTGGTGTGCGCTAGCAGCAACTGAAGGTAGAGAAGGTTTCAAAGTAGAAAGGAGTGGTGAGACCGACAGCTGTGAATGCCAGTTTGCTAAACTGTAGTAATTGAAACAGTTAGAAAGGTGACTCTCCCTTTCCTTAGGACAACAAGGAGTATTTCCTTCCCTCTGAGGAATAAGCTCTGCACCTCTAGTAGGAACTTCCGTCTGCCATCAGCTGATAAGAGCGGACAGCAGACTGAACATATCCTCTTCCTCTGTAGTACAAAGAACAGCTTCAATGCTGACCTGATGCTTCCCCCACACGAGCACGCTGCATACCGTGCATATCCCATCGCTGCGTACTTGCTGACACGTACCAAAGCTGCAGTTAAAGCACTGCAGTGCAATGTCTTGTTCACAGAGATTTTTCATCTAGTGACAATCGTAATGGATCTATTTCCTCAGCCCGTTCCCCACTCCGACACATGCACACTTTATCCAGATCACTATCGACTCTTACGGAGTTGAAAGACATCAGCTGTGAGCAGAGCTGAATCCAGCAGAGAACGTGCTGGTCCTGCATGACATCTGCAGGGGTTCCTGTAAGTGTGTTTTTCCATGAATGACATTGCAGCATCCTCTTCAGGTGCTCCTTGTGTAAGCAGAGGTCCCAGATGGCAGCAGTGTCTGCAGGGTGTTGGGAATGCACAGCTAGCTGCCTTGTCCATGAAAAGGCCCTTAGCAAGGAGTACATAGGTGGGCAGGGGAACAGATATTTTGTCAGCTCAGGGCAACAAGATCAGTATTTAAGTGTGATAATTGTGAAAGGCATTTGAAGGATCAGGTAACATTGTTGAGGGCGTTCCAAAACACATTTAAATTATAATTTTAGTTTGTTTGTTTTGTCTTAGAGGTGAGACGCGTTACATTGAAAATCAAAAAGTGCCACACTTACCAAAGATTCTACAGGACTGAGAGATGCCAAAATACAGTGATCACATCCCACAGAGGCATTTATCGTTTCTCTCCTTCAGAGTCAGGCAGTATATAGTATTAGTTGTGGCTGTAGATTTTTTTCCCATTTTTTTTTTAATCTGTCTCTGTGCAGATCCATCCAGTATTTTGGCTGACTGCAGTTGCAGCTCTGTCAAAGCGTTGCATGTAGCTGGAAAGGACCTCAGACATCAACTAGCTCACCTTCCTGTGGCAAGACAGTATCAATTCTGCCTGATAAGGCTTCTGTTTAATCTGGTTTCAAACCTTCTGATGCTGCAATAGTGCTGCCTACCCACGCAGTTTATTTGTGTTTTGCTGTCCTCACCTTTCCAAAGTTTTACATAATGTCAACTCTGACTCTCTGTGGCTGTCCTACCTCTAGAGAACCCAGGAATATTCCACCCCATTCCTGCTTCTGACAGCTTTTGCCGTATCTGAAGACTAGTCTCATGCTTGCCCTGAGTCTAATTCTCTAATTAAAACCCAAGTCTTTCAATAATATTTTGTAGACCTGTGATCTTTTTTTATGGCTCTGGTGGCAGCTTTGAGGATTAGACAGTGGATGCTGGTTTCTTGCAGATAAACATCTCATTGCCGGAAGGACATCTGGAAACTGGTGCCGAAGTTGTTCTGTGTGCACACCCGTGGAGGACTCGTGTTGTGCACATCTCACCAAGAAACAGAAACCTCTGGTGAAGCATCACAAACAATGAAACGTGATGTGAGTAGTTGAGGCACGTTGTGTTCTTGACTTTTACGAACACCGACTAAAGGTCTTCTTGCGTGCAGTCTGAGGGGCGTGTGTTTAAACCTCAGGAGCTTGTTGCGGTAGTTAATATTATATTAGCTGTGTTTTTGATAAAGTGCACTCATGAGGTAACTGCAAATCATGGTTATGAAACATACTGCGAGTTTTGCACTTATTTTGCTTTTAGATTTTGCGTTGTTAAAGCATTTTCCTTGAACTGCTGTGCTGTGGAAGTTCCGATAAATTTCTTGTGCTTTACTGACCTGGAGTGTGTTCAGCTTTTCAGCTACATGAAAAATGCTGCAATGAAAACTTCAAAGAGGGTGAGACATCTCTAACTTCCTGAAAAACTTGCTGGGGAAGTTTAGGAAGAATACATTGAGCTTTTAACTGTGAATTTAACATGCAATTGAATACTCCAACTGCAGAAAACTGGGCTCCACTCTGAGGTAACAAACTAATTTCATCTGGTAGTCACCCCTACTTTTGACTAGGTGTCAGCACTTCTGACTTCTAGTCTAAAGTTTCCCTTACGCACCCCCTGTCATTAAAATCCCTGGCTCTTCTTATGTGGCGGTTATGGGACATACTGTGCTTTGGAAAATTATGATCTAAGTGAAAAGTGTTGGAAGACAGTGCTTTGACTCGGTCATTTACTTGCCATTTTGCTCCAAATTGATGGGTGTGGAAGAAGCACATGCTCTCCTAGGAGATTCCTGGTGCTCCTTTACCTAAATCTATAGAACTGGTACAATGCCAGCGAAGTATGGTAAGCCTGATGTAGCGCTGTTTCCTCTCTGCTTAACCGACGGAGAAAGCAGAATTGCTGTAAACAGTAAAACAACTTGCTGTAGTGCAAACTCTGGAATACAAGATTTGTTTCCTCTGCCCTATTCTACTCCTCCGCAAAGGTGAAATGAAGTATTTTTCACATTGTCTCCATATACAAAAACTCTCACATGAACAAAGAAGTTGATGGGATTGGTATGAGGATCTTGGTGTGCCCAGAGAACCCCAAAAGATCTGCCCCATAGGTAGGCATGGTCTGCAGATGACCTGCTTGGGAGCGAGAGGCCAGCTGGACCTGTTTCCCATACCAAAGCAGAACAAAAACAGCTGGTGAAATGCCTCAAATTTATTGAACCCTTCTGGGGGATTTTTGTTTCTTAAGTTATATTCATCTTCCTAGAGTACTATTAGCATATTCACCTACATTTAAATAATTAATTTTCTTGTTATACGCCAACTCTTACTTTTTTGTTCTTTCAAAATTATTGAAATCTGTGACAAGAAGTAGCGATATGAGGAAACGCTTGGTTTCTGGTTTGTTAATCAATTCCATAATATCTCATTCTTCACAACTGCTTTATTTAATAGCACCAATTTCTGCTTTCAGGTCTTGACTTCCCTGTTAAGCATTTAAGTTTCGGAATTTTTTTTAATCTTTTAACCTTTATCCCTTTGAATTTTTTTTTCTCAGCCTATAATTTATTATACAGTCTCCTGTCAGAGGAGGAGGTAGACTAGGTGATTTTTACTGTATTGCAAATTATAATTATTATCGTTATTTGCATTAGTAATGGATTCATTCTTATCACTGAAAACAATTCCATTATCTGATCAGACAGTTATCTTCACACTGTCCGTGATCATATATTTTCATTAGGCACCTCTTTCTCTGTGGGTCAAAAGAAGAATTATTCTTTAGTGCAGTCACTTTTCACTTCTAACGTTTTCCTTGGTTAAAAAGAAATTGTTAATCACCTGCAATTGTCCTTTGCAACAAAAATATGCCCTTTTCTGGTGCCATGTCGCCATCCCTTCAGACCCAGCGAGGAATGGCACATTGCTGCTGTGAGCTGCCCTTCGATGTCTGGGAGAGGGCTTGTAATTCAGGTTCAGGGGAGGAACCGAGAGGCTGATTTTCATGACGCAGTCAAGACTTTTTGACTCCTTTTTAAATTAAAGTCAAGGCTTAAGGATCTACAATCACTCTTTAATGAGGTGGAGAAACCTCCTTTCCCAGACTCTTCCTCCCGCATTCCATGGGAGACGTGGGTTTGGAGATGGATGATTGCATACTGAGGTTGAAGGGGAGAAAACACATCCTCCTCTCTGACTCCCTGCTGAATTTATTGTGTCTCTGCAGGGGTATCAAATGGCCAGAAGGCACTGGTTTCCAAACTTCAAGCAAAGGGGAGATGAGAAAAGTTGGAGAGAGACGTGAGTTCATGTCATGAACATCGTGAGGCCACAGGCCTTCCCGAGGGGCTGACAGCAGCCTTGGTGAGAGCTGAAGTTGGTGGGGAACCTCTTTCATGCTTTACCCCTGTTGATTTTTGTTCCCTCATCAAATGAGAGATGGTTGGCATTTGACTAAGGAATTAAGGGCTGCAAGGAAGAGGTTGTCAGTCTAAAACAAGAATTTGGGTTTATTTTTAAGCAGGTCCTTTGGAAGTTTCTGTAGCCCTAGTCAGGCGGAGGCCAGCAAACGCAGCGCTCGGTGTTCAGAGGAGGACGGGATGGCTTCCGCTCTTCCATCATCTCAGGCAAGACACATACATGCTCAGTGTGTGTTTTGCATCCCACATAATTAAGGTGGTGACTAACTCCTTCTCCATGAAGAACCACTTCTGAGTGAGAAATGGTACCGCTCTCACGGGAGACCTCGCTTTCCAAAGAGGATAATCAGCATTCCCAGGGGAATCCAAACTCTGAAGCTGCACGCCCCAGACTGAGGCACACAAGCCACCAGTATTGTTCATTGTTGTTATTTTTAATGACATCAAGTAACGCTTATGTTTATCTAAAATTATATGCAAAATTACAATAATGTGAATGATTATGCAAAAAAGTGCATTGCTTTGGAGGTTTAGATTCCCTTTTTTTTTTCCCCTTCACCTCCCTAATTGGTTTGATGGGAAGCAATTATCCACTTAATGCAATTAAAGGTAAGATTTTCCATAGGATATGTACTGCAACGGTAATTATATGGGCCATAGCACAAAGAGGGACTTGAATGCAACTTTTGTCTTTGGGTTTCGTGTAAATGTATGTCTGCAATATGCTACCAAGTGTAGTAGCCACTCAGTTGTTATTGTGTAATTGAATACAACATTTAGACTAATTTAAAGAGTACTTTGCTTCTTATTTCTGTTTGTATACAGGCACAATTCAGAAGTAAGTGGCAAGCAGGCCACTATTAGTATTTTTTCATTTAGGGCTGTGGGAGCATCACGTTGACCTGCTCCTTTCTACCTCTGCCCCCTGCTGAAGCCTTCTATTCTGACGGATTAAAAATGCTGATACATTCTACCCTTTCATTGTCCTCAAATTTGAGAGAGTTTGCAGAGGAAAAAATGGGTATCTGAACGTATTATATATTTTTTTGGCAAAAGACAGTATTTTGTTCACGTAAATATATTTTTTGTGAAAGAAACTGTTTCCAATTTTTAAAAGAAAAAGATGTTAACAAGTTTCACCTTGTTTTTTCACAATTAAATACAACCACATAGACTATATATTCCTAAAGTATGAGGGTGTGGCAAAATAGCTTGTGATTTACACTCAAATTAAGAGCAAAATAGCCTTCAGCCGTAACATCATAAAATTCCTGTTTGCAACCTCTGAGGACGCATCCCAGGAAGGTATGGAAATAAATATGCGTACATAAACACTGTCAGCTGCGGCTAGGTGATGAAAGCTCTAATATGACAAACTAGATTAAAAAAAACTTGAGAGGTTCAGGAAGTGGAATCCATCAATGCCAAATTAAGATACGCTCAAATATTTCTTGAACGATAGAACCTCATTATCCTACGGATTTATGGAGCAAAGTAATGACTATAGACAGCATTGTCTAAAGACAAAAATGAGCACCACTATATCTCAGTAATAATTAGTCACATGAAATCTTCAATTTTTTCCAGTTGTTCTGAGATGATTTGTAATATAGCAGAGAAATACATTGCACATGGCAATCTAAAATGTAATGAAAATACGTGGCCTGAGTTGCTCCCATATTTAAAATTCTGATTGCAATGCTGCCCACCAACAAAATAATAGTAATTTCTGGCAGGAATTATAAAACCTAAACTGCAGCACAAAGCGTTGTTCACCAAATTACTCATTCCATATCCACAATTATAGCCCATTTGTTTTTTTATGCTGATAACAAAAGATACATTTTAAGATCTGCACTGTGCTACTCTTCCTTTAATAAATAAAGTGAGCTTTTCAAAAGCTACAAAATGATGCAGATAAAAATCAAAACATTTCTACATTTAAAGATTCAATCAAAGAGTTGCCATGAATGGTGTGATATTAAAGCTTAAAAAAATAATCAATTTAGTGTGTATTTTTGAACATGATTTGTCACAAATAGCATTCCCAATAGATAAGAATGATTATATGGTAAAGAGCATAATTTATATATCTCAAGCACTATGCTTTTGTCACCGACATCGTTAAGGAATTTGACACGTTTGCAGGAGAACAATATATGTCAACTGAAATATATACCAATTAGCCATAAATGGGACACTGAAATGAATGATGCATGTGCATGCTATACTTACAAGTAATAACATGTGGTTTAAAGTCGCTTGCGTTTTCAAACAAGAATTCTTTTTATGTTGTCATTTAAAAAATCTAATATTTCAAAAGGTCAGGAATAAATAGCACCATTAGCATTAAAAGCTAGCTAAAGGGAAAGTAATTTGTTGTTCATTTAACATTGCATTTTATGTAATAGCTTTGTAAAGTGTTCGGGGGGGGGGAGAGATTTTACTCTGCTGAAACAAGATGACGGCAGCTCCAGTTCATTATTAAAAGGAGATTTTTTATTATGCTATTGTCAACTTTGTCGTCTTCATTCTGTTAGGTGTTTGTTAAAATTACATGGGCTGCTGAAGTGGCTATGGCACCGGATAATGCCGAGAATATCACGACTGTCAAAACAATTGTGTAGGCAAGAACCTGCTCCTACTAAGGTAAGGGAACAAAAGACAAAGGAGAAACTCTGCTGCGGTGTTAGGAAGTTAATAGCCCTGTTGAGGTTTCCTCAGCGGGAGGTACTGAGATCAGGAAGCCAAATTCCAGAGAGACAAATAGTCAAGGCAGAAGGAAGCAGGCGATGTCAAGGGGACACGGTGTGCGTGGAGACCCGACACCAGATGCCAGCTCCTGTGTCTGTGCCCATTTGTCTCCCTGGAGAGGAAATGCGTGTTCCTCCTGGGACTGGATGACACGAATGAAAAACTGGAGCCAAAACGAATGTTAGCCTGTATCCCTCATGGACAGCGCAGGCTGGGAAGAAAACACGCAAAGCAAACTACTCCGCTGTGCGCTTGCTGCTGCCGTGAGGAGCTGCACAGGGAGGGAAGTAATTTAATGAGGGGAAGACACGAGTAGTATCAACAGGGTGAAAAACACTTGGTTTTCGCTCTTGAGAGAAGCTGGACAAGACATTGGCTTAACATTTTGATAGCCCACACATCTATGACAGCACATCAAGGGACGTTGCCTTTACTAATTCATATGTTTATTCCCTATTATCCTCCCTAGGGCAAGGTTTCAGGAACTCGGGAAACAGTGATTACGCAGGTAAAAATTTGGTTCATACTATGCTCCTGGGGCAGCACAATTGGGCAGTGCCTTTTAGTCTGGGCAAGAAGCACAAGTGCAGTTTAGAGGCGTTTTAAACCTAAAAGCAAGCCTGCGCATCTCTGATTAAAGCTGAAATTGCTGGGGGATATTCTCTGCAGTCGGGTTAAACCAAGGAACAGCCTGATTTTCACACAAGGAACTTGTTCCAGCTCAGAGCATGCCTATAGGTGCCAGTCTTCAGTGGTGATGGTTCTTTTTCTGCTCTTTATAGCCTGCTCTCCCTCCCGTCACCCTCTGAGGGCTGGCAGAATGTACTGAATTAATTAAATGGCTTTTGCTTCTGTATTAGAAGAGCAGCGCTCCAACACAGAATAAATTGGTTTCAACCTCCACCACTGGAAGGAGAATCTGAAGCATTGCTAGAGGATTGATGTCCTTCAGGACAACACGTTTTAGGGGAAGAAAGGTCACGCGGAGAGGCAGAAAGAGTGGAGTGCCCCAGCTTGGGGAACCTCAAGAGAACCTGCTGAAGAGAAAAGGTCCCAGGGAGCAGGGGATCTCCAGTCCTCAGCAGTTCTGTGGGATTTTCCTGGAGGATGGTGTTCCTTTGGGAGGAGAGGAGCCGCAGCCTGCTTCTCCAGCAGTGGGCTGAGGGAACTGAGAGAGCATTCTGTAGGGACAGAAATGAATTTGTGAACTAACCACCCTTCAGCGGAATGCGTTTATCGAAAAGCAGGGACAGAAGTGACTCTCTTGTTGCATTATCTGTTACGACCACATCATCTGGCAGTTTTGTCCAAGGCTGAGGGCCAGCATATGGGATTTCAGGACGCTTTGGTGATTGTTCTGATTATAAGCACTTTAGTGAAACTTCACTAACATTGGAAATTTGCTATGCAGCTTTCTCAAATTAATTCTGCCCAGCTCCTACAGTACAAGCTTAGTTCAGCACTAATACACCAAAACACATTACCAGTTTTCCATGATATTCCCTGTTCCATCTCTTGCAGGTAATTAGAACTAAACTTCTGTCCTCATTTTGTAACCACTCGCCCTCCTGTCTCTGTTTCATCTTTATCTCACACTAATTCTGGGTTTAGCCTTCAGCTTGATTAAGACCATGAGCTTCCCTAATCCTCTCCTCTCCTACTCACAAGCAGATCTGCTTTCTCTTGGTACTGCCCAGGAACCACTATCCAGATTCTGTTACCTGCTGCCTTTCCTCCTCTTGTCTGAAATTAGTTTCAAACAGGCTGAAATCAGGGGAATTTTTCAAGGGGCTTTGGCTCGTTCACTCCTAAAATTTCTGTTTCTATAGAGAGGTATCCACACACTTAAATCTGCTCCACCCCCCTTCCCAAACCAGCAAAAAAGCCCCCAACACACATCACCAGTGTCAGAACTGCAGTGACTGCAGACCCCAGTGTTTTACACATGAAAAGCTTTTATTGGTAGCAAGAGTCTGGGCATCTGTACGTGCTGTTAGCAAGCAGTAAGAGTTTGCAGAACATCCTCCCTCACCGTCTCAGAACCACAGAAATGGAATCTGAAGAAAACAAAAAATGCAAGCAACGTGAGTTGTCAGCTTTTGTTGAGATTATACAAGTGGGTTTTGTTTTGTTTTTTTCTTTTAATAGAAGGCAATCTGATTTGTCATTTGACACAGGTGAACACAGCATACTTTCAGCTCCTAAGTTTGAAATATTACTGCTGGGGAAAGTATTGATGGACTGTATTAATTCTGTTTGACTGCCTGCCTTCCTTTTGGTTTACAGTTTCTTTTTCTTCCAGATTTTGTGCTACGATCACTATGTAGATGATCACAACTACTTGTGCGAAGGACATGAGTCAATAGAAGTGTGGGTGCCTATCTACAGAAGTACGTTTCTTCAGCAGTGTGCTTTGGTGAATAGGAGCTACCATTGGTCTTAGGAGCTCTGCTGAAAGGTAATGCTGCTGGGCTGTGATCATTTTGCTTTGCTTGAAACTGTTTCTATCATCTCCTGTGTCACCTTTTAAGTGATGGCCTTTTAACTATGAATTTATATATGTATCTAAAACATATACTGTATCTGCTCTTCTAGCTACGCAGCCACGGGGTGGATGACACAGTGTAAATGAACAAGCAAATGAGAGGGTGAAAAAGTCCAAGAAAATGAGTAAAGCTCGATCAGTAAATCATACCTCTACAATCTGAGCATCCCAGCCATATTCCAGGAAGTCTATAGAAATCAGTTTCAGCCTGTTTCCCTTGACTTTAGATTTAGCCTTTTAAGCGCACCTTCCAGGTGTTCTCCTTGCTCATTGGAAGGGTAGGCTTATTATCACTGTTCTCTCTTGTTGATCATCATCTCAGGGACCATCAATATCAACGGAAAACTTCTGCTGATTCCAGCTGACAGTGAATCAGACATCCTAACACAAGCTCCAACACAGATAACCCATTCTTGTGGACAGCAGGAGCTTGGCAAGAATGATGCTGACAATCCAGGCCAGCACTTATTTTTGTCACCCAAAGGGTCATATAGAAAGTTTGCTCTTCTGAAGCCTGTAAATATTTCAGGCTTTTCTTTGAAGCTATTTAAGGCAAAGGGTTGAAGTAGTAGTGAACTGAAATATGGATGAACAGTGTCTTGAAAGGAAGGAAATAAAAGGTTTTCTTGAGCCTTTGAATGCTTTAAATATCTTTTCTTGTGAAAATGCTTTCCCCCCACATATAATTTTGTCACCTATCTTCCCAAATAACTTTCAAAATTCTCACAATGGATATACGTACTCTTTTCCATCTTCTCCAGATTGTACTGTGACAGTTGCAGCTCCTAGTTTAGGTAAAGTTGGATTTATCCAGTTGTTATTCCAAAGAAACTTAACCTTTGTAACTGTTCCAATGTTAACTTCTGCATCAATGAAGTTTGTGTAAGTGTTGTCTGGTTGGAGAGTTCCCCTGTGGAAAATAACATTCTGTGGATGTGAGGCTTGCTGGCATTTAATATTGATTACCAGTCCCATCAACTGATTTGCTGTGGTAGCAAGTGAGTAGAAAATAAGAAGACAGACAATATTTAGCTTCTAATATGATAGCAATGTTATTGCCAATTTTCCAAAGTAATTAATCTCAAATCAGTCTTCGTCAGAAGAAGCAAAGGCAGGTAGGCCTGCTGTGCTGCTGTCACAATTCGCAGTGAAGACCCAGGTACAGGACAATCCCTGTGGAGAAGGTAGAGCTTGCTCCCTGTTGGTTATATAGGCAGGAGGTTTTGTTCATAAATGAAACTTCATTTAATGTTAATTGATTTATATGATACAGATGTTGGATCTGTTTGGGATGGCTGAAAGGATTATCCACCAGCTGGTCAGCCCTTCTCTCTGGCAGAGATTCCCACACTTGCAGCACTGTAGCTGAGTTCAGTATGCATCTGCCCTAGGGTCACCATAGTTTATAATCTGGATAGATATTTCCTGTTGCATCAATACAGCAAGCTGGATATGGCAGCAGTCTAAGGTTTGTAATGGCTTCAGCTACTACATCTCACTGAATATGAGCCAAAGCTTCTCTGATCCTCTTCCTTTTCCCTCTTCCACCCTCATGCCCTGAAGGTCAAGGGCTACTTTCTAAAATTTACCCTTTCTGCATGAAGTCAAGAGACATTTGTGTGATGCCTTTATCACTGCAGAACTGTTATTGTAGACATGACCTGAGAGATACAGGAGAAGGGAAAAAAAAGCAGAGGACCCAGGAGAATCACCCAGAAAAAACCTCTACACTTGTAAGAAGCTTCACGAAAAAGACAGGATTTTTATTCCTTCCCCTAGCTTTGCACTTTCTCATTCATCTGCCTTCAGAGGGGGATGTTTACTCTCCTCCAGATTAAAAGGCTTTTGGTAGTGGAAGTAGTGAGAGACAGGACAAAAAATCCCTTTGCCTTTGTTTCTTTGCCAGAACCACAGTGGTGCTTGGTTGGTTAGAGCAAGATTTGCTGGGGAAAAAATTGAAAAACATGTTCACTTGCAGCAGTTGAATTGGCACAGGCCCTGCATATAACAGGTAGAGAGTGCTGGAGCATGCTCAGTATGGGCAGACTGATCTCAGGTGGATGCCTGAATGCCTGCAAACTGGGACCAAATCATAGCAAACACCTACTGCCAAGCGTCAAGGTGTGAAGTCCTTCTTGGAAAGGTGGAAGTGACATAGCTGTTAATAAACCAAAACCAAAAAGAACACCCCAAAACCCACATCAAAACACTGTCTCCATATTTTTCATCATTTCAGATATTTCAGTTGAAAGAAACAAGAAAAACGCAAATAAACACAACCACATGAGGCAAGCAGGCAGCTTCAGCATAAGTAGGCAAATTTACGAGCGACAAAAAGTGGCTTTGTGTGTGGTAAATAATGAGGTAACTATAGCTGTAAGCAGCTGTGAGAGCAACGTTTTATGAGCCTTTGAAAGACAAAAAGATCAGAACTCTGCTAGTGTAGGTCCAGCAAGACCTCAGCGGGACAGCAAACAAGCGACACCAAATTCCAACATTTTAATATCCTCCAGTCTAGCCTTCTCCTATCAAACGTAAACCCTGAGTGAGTGAACTGTCACTGCACTTACAACGAGAGCAGAATTTGATCTCTTATACGAGATCAGTTTAAACAGAAATATTCATTAAAAATATGAATTAAACATTCCAGAAGAGACGTTTCTTTTCTATTAAATTTTTAACTTACTTAAAGATCTGATGCTGCCTTGTGTTCCCACCGCTTCCATACAGGGCAATATTTACATATCCTCTTACTTTCCTCTTTCCAGAGAGGGTCACAGTTACTTTGTACCTCCAAACTACACAAAAGAAATATAGTAAGTTAGATGGTACCCAGGAAGAAACAGTCCTCAAAAGACCAAGTGTTGGGTTTTTTTGGGTCTGTACACTGTAGTTCAAAGCAAAAGAAAATGATCACCGCCCTTTGCTTTCAGCTCAAGGCTACATCACAGGCTGGCTAGACTCAGCGGGGTCAACACAATGCCCTCACACATGAATCCTGGTGCTCGTTGTTCTTCCTTGGGTTCTGACCACGGAAAACCAATACAAAAAAACCACCAGTGAGTCAGATCTGTCATTGTGTCCTGATGAGATCAACATGAGGAATGGGTAGACATTTGTGTTACTTTCTAAGCGGGGGCAAAAGAAAAGCACCTAGTCCATAAACACAATATAGACCTCAGCATTTTGACCATGAAGGTTTTTATACACAGAGAAGCTGGAAAGAAGGAGGCGTTAGGAATAAATATGGATACATACTAGAATATAAGCAGTGTAGAAGAATGGTAAAAAAATGCTGAAGCTCAAGGAAAATCATGTTTGCAGGTGGGAACTTTCTCTTAACACTCAATTACAAAAAGCAGCTCTTCCTCTAATTCTTGTTTACAAAGGCGAAGGATGAACAGTCTTGTGAGAGCTGACATTTAGGACAACTGAGGTTGTAAAGGAGGTCATCTGCTCCATCCACTGCTCAAAGCAAGGCCAGCTGTGACCGGCTTGCTCTTGGCTTTTGTCAAGCGGAGTTTTGAATGTCTCCAAAGACAGAGATTTACCAGCTTCTCTGGGCCCATCTTCCTGCATTTGACCCCTGTCATCGTGACGGTAATTTTCATACTATTTAATAAGAAATTCCCTTGCTGCTACTTGTGTCCATTGCCTATCCTCTCCTTTCTCCTTGCGCCTCATAGTGCAGGCCACTAAACTTCTTGGTGACCTCCACTAGACTCTATAGCTCATTAACATCTTTCTTGTACTGGAAGGCCCAAAACTTGACACTAGTATTGGAGCAAAAGAGGAAAGGGCATGAAGGGCTGAAGAGCTGTTGCGCTGCTATGAGGTCCATTCATCTGTTAAAATTAATTGTAAACCAGGAAAACAAAAAGGTTTGTGTACATGGGGTAGGTAGCAATGGAAGCAATTGAAACTCACGAGCAAAATCCTCGGCCTCGCCAGTATTCAGGTAAAGTTTCAGGAAATCAGATTGACTTTTCCCTTTGAATTTATCTGCAAAGTGACCCATATTTGGGCATCCCCCTTGCGGGCATGGGAAACAGCTTCCCTAGTGAAAGAAAATGCATCTATTAATAAAATTATTCAGCCGGCCAAGAAAAAAAAAATAGTCATAGGACTTATTTTTAACTTATCCACCTAACTGGCCCTGTATCACAGCAACAACAAATTTCCAGTGACCCTTTCTGTGACTTGAGAAAGACCTTAGAAGCTAGCCAACTTTCTCAAAGGCACTGTTTTTTCAGGGGACTATGTTTTTTCTCATGCCATGTAGCTCAATCCAGCCACATCAGTGACATACTTGAGTAGTTTTGAACTGGAGCAGGGAGAAGGAGGTTTCCTTCCCACAAACTGAGGAGAAAGAATGATGTCTCCCTATACCTTCAGGTTGTGTCAAGAAAGGCTTTTTCTTGAAAACAACATTAATTTTTGTCATAAAAGCAGCTTTCTACTATGGTGGCAGAAGCAGGTAGTCATCTTGTCCCAAAGTGATCCGAGAATTGTGATCTCTATCACCTGCCCAGAATGTGGTGAAAACACTGGAACGGGTTGCCCAGAGAGGCAGTGGAGGCCCCATCCCTGGAAACATTCAAGACCAGGTTGGACAGGGCTCTGAACAACCTGATCTAGTTAACGGTGTCCCCGCTCGCTGCAGGACGGTTGGACTAGATGACCTCTAGGGGTCCCTTCCGACCCAAAACTTTCTATGATTCTATGATTAATGTGTAAAGGTCAATCTAAGCACTGTGTAAGTTTATACCTCTGTCTGTGCTGCGTGGAGGATATGATGAGCCGGTTACCTCCCTGCTACTCTTAGGCTCTTGTTCCCTATCTCCCAGTCTGGGACAGAGAAGAGCCTCCTGACCTTGGTCCATAAACCATTGTGCTTTGTCCCTGAGGCCATTGTAAGTCACCAAAGTACTTTGATCATGGACTGACCCCATCAGGTCATCACATATTATTTTACTTCTTATTGTTTTGAAAAGAAGACATTTAAGCTGTGTTAAGCTTAAGTATTTTTAAGCTCACCTGCTACAGTGTGGGATTCCACTCACTGCTGTTGTTTGATAAATACATTTGGTGATTACAGGGACAGGCTCTCCTTACCTCTCCCCGATTTGATGCAGCAGAGAAGGCTTGGGAAGCCACATCAGCTCCAGTAGTACCTCAGGGCTGTCCCATCAGCGTAGAACCAGGGATGTCCCTGTTTTCTTACTGCCTTTTCCTACTTTGACCCATGTCAGCTGCACGAGCTATAATACTTCTGGATGTCAGACACTTGCTTCTCTTGAAGATGCACTCACTGGGTGCAAACTAGCATAAGCAAATTGAATTTCAGATGACTAGAGAAGAGCCACTATTTTTCATATGGTCTATTCTGAGGTGCTAAGAAATACTTACTGTTTCAAAAACATTGTATGAAGCACAAGAATAGCCTAGGAATCCATCCGGGTAGATAATACTGTCAGAGTAATACTTGTAACTCCGCAAATGATTGCAAGCCACAAAGTCCCGAAGTCCTGCGAAAAGATGCTCCCAGGTTAGTTCTTCCTTCCTGTTACCATTCGAGGAGAGATACTGGTGCAACCCTTGCCGCGTTATTGGGATGCATCATTCCTCGTCAAAAGCCTCGTTGCAATCCTTGGAGCATCAAACGTAAGGTTTGAATCTTGCTTTTGCAATGAATTGATGCTCTAGGGAATGTCGCTGGCTCAACAGGTAGAAAATGCAAACTTGAAATGCTTTGTGGAGACCGACTGTGCAGCCCCTGCCCTCCCCTCCCTCCCAAACACTTACTCGAGCAATCTGACCGAGTTTCACAATAGAAATGAGAACAGCATGAAACAGGTCTTTTGTAGGCAACAGTTGCATTACCATAACAAAAGAAACCCAAATGAAAAGTATTTAACAGTGAACTTCCTAGGGCAATGCTGATTTGCTCCAGCTGAGGACTTCAAAACAAAATTATTATTATTTGGGGGGTGCTTAAGGAAGGGAGACTCTTAAAATTAAAATAATGAATATATTATTTTCCTTTGTGTTGCCTTTATTTGCCTGACTTTAAGTTAAAAAGAAGATCATATACAACACAGTTATTTCTTTGTGCTTTAATTCCCCATTATCGATAACAAGTTTAGTCTATCAAAAAAAAAAAAGAAAGAAAAAGTAATGCCTCCAACTGCATTGAATAAAACCTGGAGAAAAAGGCTAGTTATCACAAATAAGTTCATGGATTCCCAGAGTTTAAGGTGTTTTCAGTAATGTAAGAAAGAGCTCGGATAATATACTTAGAAGTGTCTACAGCAGAAATCTTGTTTTATTAAATTTAACTTTATAAAGACACAGAAATTTTCCAATACTTAGAGCTTTTATTAGAACCATGTAAAACAACAGAGCAGTGTATTTGAGCAGCTACGTGCCAATCTTTTTTTAGCTGACTACAGATAGACACAATGACATTGCTTTAATGCAACACAGATTGTAATAGGTAATTGAAAAAAAAGTAAAATTGCTCTACCTCAGAAGAATTGCAGGTGCAGGTACCCTGCCAGAAGTAGCTGTGAGCATCGGTGCCCTACTCCACCCAGCACTGCTGCTGGGCAACTAAAGAGTGAAATATGTTGTTACAGACCCTTCAACATTTTTGGCACAGTTTCTGCTATTAGATACTTTAGAGAAGGCATATTTTCCAGAGGCAAACCTTTTGTCTTGTTTTCAAATAAGCTCTGGAAAATGGTATGTTTTGAGCATATTAACAGTTTCACTGCCCTCTGCAGCTGCTATTGCTGGTGGACACACCAGAAGTTAATGCAAAACACCTGAATTAGGAAAAGTTAAGTGGTTACATTATGAGGGGTGACCTTCCCCTGAATTTGTAGTGTGATCAACACACTTACCTTCCCAGATGCCATTGAGATCTATGATCTCTGAAATAAGGTTCTTCCCACACCCTGGCATTTGCTTTCCTCCGTTTGGATAGAAGTCAAGGTGTCCTATAGCTGTGCTCATGCCAAAACCTGAAGCATTTAAAATAGGGGTAAGTACGTTTTAAATTAATATTGTCTTATACGTATAGCTTCTGGCTTGAAGTTTGTCTGTGCTTGGTATTTTAGGAGATGAGCTGTTTGTGACCAGTATGGGTTATTTGTTCTGTGTCTATGCACTACCCAGCATAATGGAGTCTTGAATGATTTGGATGCTTAAGCACCACACAGCATAAAGCACTCGGTATTAATACAGTTGAGCTTAATACTCACCTAAGTAGGGGATTGTGGGAGCTGAATCTGTGTGGATAACGTCAACAAACTCTGCATCAGATTTATCCAGTCTGACTTCAGTTGGAGTGCCTTGAAAATAAGGTTGTGCAGGGTCCAGTCCTGAAAGCAAAATCTAGTGTTATCTATATATAAAGAGATACAGATGTATCATTTTACACAATGTTATGATTGCATAAAATGAGTATCACATATAGAGTTGCCTATGGTTCCTTATATATAAGTATTACAGGCATTAATAAAGTGATAGTGTGTGCTTTCTCTTACCAAGTGGCTTTTCTCCCAAGAGGGAGAAAGGGTTACCTGTGTGAAGCCACTTAAATTCTAGTGTTTACATCAATATTGAATCCCAACACTTGGATATAACTTTTTTTTGATTGAACTTCCCTTTGATAATGTTGCTCAAATGGAGGTTCCTGTGTCTGCATCCCACATAACTGGTCTATCTGCATGATTTCTGGAGTACCTTGTTTCAGCGTACCCAAATGAAAATGGATGCTGATAGCACCCCATGTGCTTGGAGGTGTTGAAACCAGCCTGCCATCTTCTGGTTCCAGTCAGATTTTGGAAAAACATCTAGTTTTGAAGTGATGGCCTTTGCTTTTGATCCTAGCAGAAAACGGAATTCATTTACTTCCCAAAATGCTCCAGCAATTTCAGGAGCTTGTAAAATCTTGCAAATAGCAGAATTTTTGCTGCCTTATACTTGCATCTCTTGTTGTCCCAGGGCAGCAGATTTGGTTTTGCTTTTAGACTGAATTTTGTACACTTGTTAGTCCAAGGTTCACCAAGCCTGAAATCCCTGAGGAAAAGTAAAAACTGAAAAGGGCTGTGTTATTAATATCCAAAATTGTCTGTTGTGTATGAAAAGTCACTGCTTAATGCACACTGCCCTTGGCACTGCCTGCATGATGAATAAGGAGATCCGGCCCATAGCTTTAAACTCTGGAAGTGCTGAACATGTTAAAAACTTGCTGAAGAATGCAGACTGCAGGGTGGGTTACCTGTGTTTTGAGAAAGGAGTGGTTTGCTCACACGTTTACCTGATAATACCTCTTTTCAGTTTTGCTCTCTGGGAGAGTATTGGAGGTTTTAAAATACTCAAAATGGCATCTCTGCTTTGTGAAGTCTCTGAAATATCTTTTTTAGAAATGAATTCATATTGCAATAAATACACCTATTTGATTGCCATGTGCTTTTTTAAAGAGTCGGTTAAACAATTTAAGAAATCCCATGAGGAACAACGCGGGGATATGGCGAATGGCTGTGCGGTGGCTGCGTTGCACTGATGCTCCTGCGCTGCCATGGAGCTTCGCTTTGCCTCTCGGCCATACACATTTTCATCACTTAAGTCTTGCAGTGTTGAAAATGGTTCTAGAGTTGTTTGCTCTCAGTTAGTGTGGATAGGGTGCAAGTTACAAGTCAAAGGATGCTGAAAAATGAAAACTTGCTGTTGGATCAGAGGGAAGACGAAAACTCTTCTGGTCGATAGTCACAGAGGCTTGATCCATTGTGTCTTGCAAGACACAGTTTATGGGGCCAGTGGAAGATGTCCACAGTCTGCATATTCAGAGTGATATGTGGACAGCTATAAAACAAAACAGAACCAAAAATACCTCTTCTGAAAGAACTGAGCAGGAAAACCTGGCTCAGCAGTAGCCAGAGGCTTCCTCGCTTTCTCAGAGCGTAGAGTGTGCAGCTTGGAGCAGGGAAAGACAGCAGAGCAATTCAGTGCTGGGGAAATGAAAACTAAATCAGTACAGCTGACCAAGAATTAAAAGAACAACATCGCACCTCTTAAAAATGGACTCATAAATGTGGGAGGGCTTAGAAGGAACACACTATTACTTGGGAACGTAGTGAAAATGGTGTGTGTGTGTGCATGTGTGCGCACTTTATCATTTGTCGGTCAGCTCTGACATTATCTGGAAAGTAAGAGTGAGCTCATGTTTCTCAAACTAGGACAGATTGTGTAAACATAACACCTGTGATCTCTCTCAGAAAGAGAAAGAGGATTCAGTTGAAAAGCTGACTGTTTCTTTAGGTATGAGTGCAGTTTCTTACAGAGTCTACTTGAATCTGGACAGATGATAGAATCCTATGTGACTCAATTTCTTCTGCCAAGGAAATACAGAAATTTAGTGAATCAACAGTTAAGTGAAGAAATTAAACTTTAGGAAGTTTTCTGGGAATAAAATAAAAGATAATTACTGTTAAGGTTTTCATCTAGGAGAATACATTACGTAGATATAGCAAAGCAAGGTGATAATGGGTGATATATCAGGAAGGTTAGCCTACTGCTTCTGAAACATCACGTTTAGTCTGTCTTTTTCTGGAAAATGATAGTTGTTAGCAAAACTGCAGTACAAAGCAACTAACTTCTCACTGTTGTGCTGCTTCTAGCATGCTTTGGAGGGACCTGCAAGCCATGGGTGATGTGCATCAGATGTGCTGCTATATACCAGTCCAGATTAAGGAAAGATGAAAATGGCAGGAGAAGAGCTGCTAGGACAAGGGAGGCAGGGATTACTCTCCTGGTCTGTCTTATTACAGTAGTATTGGACACATCGTTTTGAAAAACAATCACGGCAGCTAAAGTTGGTTCTGGTTGTGTGTTAGTTATTGTGAGTTTGTTTTTAGCAGCGACAATGAAATATTGTTATTTTAGAGCATCGCTTCCGTCCGGCTCCAAACTAGCACTGGTCTGGGCAGTGACACTGCTAAGTTGAAGCACCAGAAAGCAAGCTCTGTGGAGATTGCCACAACCATTAAGGTGTATCAGCAAGTCAGCTGATGTATTGTGGGGGCTCTTCGGGCTCTGTGAGCTGTATGGAACCTTTCCTTTGCTGTCTGTACATATGCAGGCAAAATAATTATCACACTGCCTGTTTTCCACAGCCAGGGCACCGCTCCTTGGTGTACTGTGAGGGGAGGCTGAGTTCTACGATGTCCAAATCATCCTTGACTAAACTACAGCCCACAGTCAGATACAATCATAAGAGAAAATGAACAGCAACATTTTGTTAAGCAGTGGTGTCTTTAGTATGAGCTGGGACTGAAGTCACTGACTTACCAGTTATTCTTCCAATCCCCGGCTGCCTCCTGCCAGCCTCACCTGCCACGTGTGCTCCAAGGCTGTGGCCAATTATGTGAACATCAGCTGGAGAGTATCCATATTGTTCCTAAGAAAATAGCAATATAAAAAATTATTACATCTGTTTTCATCAGATAAGGAAGAGTATAAAGGGGCTGAAAAGCTACTTGTATTTTGACTGCAGCCTCAGGAATTCTTATAGGATAACAGCATCTCTTTGCTAGTTTACGTACTTCTGTCCAATACTTAGGTTTTTCAAAACTCCTTATTCAGCTGCTGCCCTCCTTTGGAGGCTCTTAAAACTCTAAACAGCTCCATCAACAGAGTCCTGAGAGGCTCTGTATCCATTTTACATCCTAGACCCACTGAGATTCACAGGATGCTTATGTGCCTTGCAAGATTCAGCCAGGCAGGAGCGCTTAGTCACACCTGGCAGGTCAGGCACTGCATGCAGCTGGAGGAGGACATGAGAGATGAGAGATGCCTTCAGCCTTTTTGGAGGGTAATTCAGTGGCTGCAATCCAGATGTAGAGAGTGAGACATGGGTCAGAGCACTCCTAGACCCAGTGTTATGTCTATTCAAGTAATTTATAGTTCTTTTATGGGATATGCATGTTGAAAGCTGGCTAAGAAATGGGGCACGTGGCACCTTCTGTAGATGCAGGCACATCTCCTTTCCCCTGAGGCAGCTGGGAAGGTCCTATTTGTCCCCAGATGATGTTGCTCACTGGAGAACAGTTGTCCTCCAGGTGCTGCTGGCTGCCAGCTGGTTTTCTGGCATTCTCAAGAGCCGTTTGGTAGGTTTTGTCTCCATAAAAAAGCAGTTTCTGTGTCCATTATCTCTGCATATTTAAAACTAGACAACCCTTTACCTCTATTAACATCTATGGAATAACTGTTTGGCTGTACTATCACACAGAATGTTCGGGGTTGGAAGGGACCTCTGGGGGTCACCTAGTCCAACCCCCTGCCAAAGCAGGATCGCCTACAGCAGGCTGCACAGGACCTTCTCCAGGCGGGTTTTGAATATCTCCAGATATTTGAATATCTCCAGAAAAGGAGACTCCACAACCTCTCTGGGCTCTGTCTCTATGGGGATGCCTTGTGGAACTTCATATCCCTAAGCAGGCTAAGCCTGCTGTTATGGCAGAGTTCTCTAACTTTAAAAAAAAAGAGTCTATTTTCAGCAGAATTTCTGAACTGATCACTGAGTAAAAGAAAATGTTTTCTGCTGGTTACGTTCACATTCATGAAAGTTTCTAAATTGTATTTCTTTCAGATCAGCATTATAACTATAGCTTATATCGCTGTAAGATTCTTACCTTAAGAACATTTACAAAATAAGCGATTTCAGCGCCCACAACACGGATGTTGTTTGATGCCTGGGTGTACTGACATTTTGCGCCTTTTTCCCAGTCTATGCAGATGCAGTTCACATCTTCCACAGTAAGCATCCTCTGTTTGTAAAATGAAAGCAGAAACCAAAGAGCCCCATAGTAAATAGAATCTGGAATTGACTCATGTTGCTTGTTACAGCTCAGCTCATAAATGTTGCCTGAAACTTT
Organism: Opisthocomus hoazin; assembly: GCF_030867145.1. Lineage (NCBI taxonomy): Eukaryota > Metazoa > Chordata > Aves > Opisthocomiformes > Opisthocomidae > Opisthocomus > Opisthocomus hoazin. Next base: position 72,392,274 of record NC_134419.1, on the reverse strand, counting down.
TATGAGAACATTTTAAGAACCAAAACCTTAGCCTGTGTATGTGGTAGTGCCTCCTCAGAGGCGTGTGTGCGCTCACACAGTGCTGAAATAGGGATGCAATACTGAAACAGGGTGGTATGCTGTGGTAATTGCCACACCATCTTTCCAAATACCCACAGCAGGATTTTTTTGCAGAAGGGGAAAACAATATAAATACTGATGCTTTTAATTTTTCATTTCAATGAAATTTTGTATGTAACAGTAAATAAGAGCTCTATGCAAGTACTGATTCAGTTAAGTGATTTAAAAGTACTTCAATTCAAATTAAATTAGAACTTATATTTTTGATGATAAAAATAATTGTTTCTGATACAGATTTGTAAGAAAGTGTCCGTGATTTTTAGAAGAGGGTGCATAAGTTGCTGGTGTCACTGAATATTCATTTCAGATTTATGGCTTTATTTGGGACTATGTATATATAGGCAGATACTTTATTGTCTGCTACAGAATCTGAAGCTTTTCTTTTCTCCTCTGAGCTGGATTGTTTAGCTGAATGTATTTTGCTTTAGCAGCTTTGGTATGTTTATTCTTCTTTGTTTGTATCTAAAATAAGTTACAAATGGCAAAGGACAAAAAAGTCAATAGAAGCATCTGTGGCTGTATTAGAAGTGGTAAAAACAAATATGCATATAGGTTTATTACTTAATGGGAAGGAAAATGAATTAACAGATACACGTAGGAGGGCTGATGTATTCACATTCCTATTTGCTCCACTCTTTACTGAAAAGATTCACTGAGACTATATTTTATATTTTAATAAATGGAGTATTGTGATACAACATAGGCAATCTTAATAGAGAAAGAATTCAAAGGTTTATCTCATGTCTCTACATCCTCATGAAAATTGATCAAAAGAAATTAAGGGACTAGCTGAAGCAAAATGTGACCTATCTCGTTGATTGTGAGGTTCTAGAAAAAATCTCTTTTTTAAGAATGGAAAACGAGAGACTGTATTGTAAAATGAAAAAAAACTGAATTGTAAAAATATCAATCTATTTCCGATACTTTGAACAAATTAATTAACAAATCCAACAGTCATTCCCCAATGTTCATTAAGTGATAATCAACATGGATTTTTTTTTTTTAAAGAGAAACTGTCAAAAAGATTTAATTTATTTTCTTTTGACCTAGTATCAAAGAGAAGCAGGTAACGGGGCTGCAATAAATGTGAAATAACTTGATTTTAGTGGACTTTCTACTGTTTCTCATAAAGTTTTCATAAGTAAAATAGGAACATAGAATGTAAACACAATGGTAATTGTATGAATAGCTAGTTGAAAAACCTTATCCTAAAAGCATCATATGCCATCAACCAGTATTTTGCTCTGCTGTATGACTAGTGACTTTCATTAGCTGCAGCTGCGATAGAAAGCACGTTTAGAGGATTTGAGAAGACCACAAGCTGGAATCGCAACTTCGTATAGGGACAGGATTAAGAAATAACTTGGGGAGTTAGCACAAAAGTCAATAGAGTGCTTTGCTTCACTCACTGTTCACAGCCTAGGTTGAAAGCTTTGTTCAAAATGATCCCCTTGAGGTCCCTTCTGGATGTACATTTCGACAGCTTTATGGTTTCTGTTAATGGTCAGCCCATATCCTCAGCCTCCAACACCCACGTGGCAGCCCATACCTTTGTGATGGACTTGCCACATCTAGAAACCTGTCTCTTGTCTGGAGAAATATGATGCAATAGTTATGGGTCTGCAGTTATTTCTGGAATCGCCCTAGTTCCTAAGCAGTATCTTCCTCCGGGGTTTGTGTTATTTTCCCCCACAAAAAAAGGACACTTATTGAGCCAAGTCCTGTTGTCACTCACTTCACCAAAGAGAAGAACTGAATGCATTTTATCTCGTGCTTTTCCTCAAGGGGCAGAGCTACATGTTCAAGGTGGTAACAATTTGAAAATGTGGCCTCTTTCCCCCTTCTTATCACTACAAGTACCATGAGAGTAATTGGTTAGAAATAGAGCAAACAGGCAATTTATAGGAAAGTGTTTATAAACGCAAAATAAGGAACTTCACAGGGCCAGGATTTCCCTGTGGTACCTACCTTGCACATGTCTGTCATCCAGCTTTCTTCTCCATTACTTAGAAATCCGTGTACGATAAATCTTGTTATCCTACTTGCATTAAAATTTGAGTACTTAATTGTTGAGATGTCATCTGCAGAGATCGTCTGTTGTAGATGTTAAATTAACAAACATTTAAATCTGTTTTCTGTAAATAGTTTAGCAAAATTGCAAAGACCTGAACTATGCTTGCCTGTACAGGCATTTAAAAGTTATGCAATCTTAAGCTCATCTGCGAATGTTTACATGACTATGGCTTAAGATCTGTATCTCCATTCAAAGCAAGCTTTGACACATATCTTGTAGCAGCCAAGACTTTAATTCTAATGTGTTTTCATCTTATCTGTGGGGAAAAAACTACGCAACGATTTTGAAAATGCACAGATTCCCAGTACTTCTCAGTGGCCCTACAGAAAGCATGGGGGAGTGCTGATTTGTGAGGGCTGGAGGAGAATGAGAATTCTGCCCCAGAGACCCTGCCAAGGAGCTGGAATATGCTGTCTCTTGAATAAAGTGGAGGTTTGGCCATTTCTAACACTTTGTAGGAACACAGCTGGAGCCTGTGTTTATTTACTCTTTTTGTATGTGATTTACTAATGTTTAAACCTCAATAGTTCTTACTTGAAAGTCAGTAGGTTTTTCTCTTGTGTATAGAAGGAAGCGAGTGTCTATCTTTTCTGGATCCCAGGGTAACTTGTGGATTGGCCTTTCCACAGTCCCAGACCATGGTATATCATCTGAGAAACATCCAAGCCTTTCATAGCAAACTTCTTCACCTGTAGCACACAGATCAGATTAATAATATGTGAATGAGCAAAGAAGCAGAGCAGGCTAGTCATAATTCATAGCATCTGTTCTCTGGAGGTCTCTTGGTTTCTTGAAAATCCTATGGTTTACAGATAGCAAAGACCAGCGGTTGCCCTCTCTAGGATCTTCAAAGGCTATGGTTTACCCCAATGAAAGAAGCCACCCTGTGGCTTCTCAACAAAGTTTTCAGTGGAGTTCTGCCATGGGTATCCTGTACCATACCTTGGGTATCTTTCCCCAGCTGTGTTTTGCCTGAGACAAAGAAGGCTGATGAGTTTCTTGTAATACCAAGCCAAGATATTGCGAAAAATCAGCAGTAACTTGAGACTGTGCTGAACAGCTGATTACACTGTACACGAGAAATCTTATACTATACAAGCCAGTGGCTTCTACTCAATATGCTGCCTCCCAGCTTTTTTCTCCATTTCCATCACTAAAGAAGAGTACAACAAATAATTTCCTAGGCTTGGCAGAGCAATAGCTTTGCTCTGCGATAGAAAACACCAGCATTTCTTGCACGCTTCTAGGGTGAGATTTCCAGAGTGAAGAGGAATGACAACACACACGCACTTGTTTCACCATTCTTGTATAGAAAAGTGAGCCTTGTAACATCAATCAGTAAGTTTTAAGGCACCATAGTGTAGAATAGTATCTCACAAAACATAGCAGCATAGAAAGGCTGTATAAATACCAGCCCCATATGCTTACCTTCTGCTGTGCTGAGCAGAAACAGTGCAAGTATCCAAATTCCAAGCATCTAGAATAGCAGAAGAAGAAGAAGCTAGGATTTACTAACCTGCTTGATTAGCAAGTGCACTTAGCTTTCTGATGCTGAATTTTCTCAAGGTGAACACAGAGCTGTGTCTGTCTTCTCTGCAACATGTATCCATGACCTCCGCATAAGTGAGACATGTATGAGTCAGCTTTATGTTTGCTTGCTCCACTAGAGGCTGTAGGGTTCCTAAATCTATTAAAGCATAGCTTAAATCCAGAGTGATTATTGACCTGTTGAGGCTACGCTTCCAACTGGATGTATAGCAGCTGCTTTAGAACTAGCGTGAGGATGCCTATGTGAGCTGCCATTCATCTTTATACTACTATGTCTTGGGAAGCCAAATACCTGATGAGGTATAAAAAAAAAACCCCAAAGCCTGAACTACTTACATTGCAGCCTTGAAGCTCCATGCACTAATGTGCAAACTTTGCATGTACTTTTATAGTCTGCTTTATCTTTGGAAATGTTCCCAGAAAGATAGGAACATTTATTTCAGGTTATAGTTTATAGCTAAGCTGGAAAACAACTTTAATTATTGGTTTCTCTGAAAACTCCAAAATCCATGGACATAGACTTCTTGAATTGGTGTGCTGGAGCCCAGAGTAGGATTGGAGCTCCAGAGGTAGGGTAAATCCCAGGCAGCAGCACATCAGCAGTGGGACATTAAAGAGGATTATATGGGTCTGTGTGGCAGTGCATTTAGGGGCTTGTCTTGGCTGGAAAGGCTTTTGGTTTTAGTGTTGTATAGCTGTGATAAAAGGGGTCTACTGGGAGAGTTAGTGGGGAGCAACTTTGTCTTTAAGTCCCTTGCCCTGTCCTGCATCCAGTGACTTTGGACATGGAATGCTCCTGTGCTTGTGGCTCTTCTGTGCCCATTTCCTGACATCAGCTCAATTTGGTGAAGCCTTATCCCTTCAGAAGAACTTCTTTGTGCGCCTGGTGCATCTTTTCATAGTGAGAGAATCTGACCTTCTCCTGGTGTTCCTTTCATTTCCTTGTTGAAAAGAAGTAGATGTAGAAGGACAGTTGTTTATCCATTTGGATCCTTTCTATACTACCTATGTAACCCAAGTTTTGAAAAAGCCCTTCTCCTCTGAGTCATGAACTGCGAGCAAACATGCAGCTAATATATCTCAGTAACATACAAAATTTTCCTGAAAATAGTGACATGGCCGCTTTGTGTAGCGATGTTACAGAACTCGGTAGGTCATTCTGCTAGAGACATCAACTAAAATGTGAAAAACAGCCTGTGCAAATGAACAGCACTAGGTTTAGGAATCCCTTGGTCCTGTTCATCTCTAGGAGAAGGCTGTAAGTGGACTCAAGAAGAAATGAGACCTCAGCTAACTCTTTGCCTAGAAAGCTTTGTCGGCTTGTCTGTGCTTTTTAGCTGTGGCGCCATATCTTTGCAGGGGTGACATTCCCTAATCTCTGCCTCTGTGAATGACCAAATGGATACCAGCTGTGTGCGTAGGTACCACACTGCTATCATCCATGCTCGTGTGGTTTATTTCTTTAAACAGTAGTGAAGTTATGATTTTTTTTGAAAATATCACCTTTGGTACTAATTTAGAGCTCAGTGCTCCCATCCTTAATTGAAGTAGCATTTTAGTTTGTATATATGTTCAAATGTTCATATTGGTGATAGAGGAGAGTCAGTACATGCCCCAGTAAGTTTTAACACAAGGACAAGGAGTAATTTTTAGGACAAGGAGTAATGGCTTTAAACTAAGGGAGAGTATATTTAGACTGGATATAAGGAAGAAATTTTCTACAATGAGGGTGGTGAAACACTGGAATGGGTTGCCCAAGAAATGGTTGATGCCCCATTCCTGGAAACATTCCAGTTCAGGCCGGACGGGGCTCTGAGCAACTTGATTGAGTTGAAGATGTCCTTGCTCATTGCAGGAGGGTTTGGATAGATCGCCTCTAGAGGTCCCTTCCAACCCAAAGCATTCTATGATTCTATGAAAACGAGGGGAGAGCAGTCTTTTCCATTTACAAGATGGTGAAAAAGATTTGAGTTAGGATTTTATCATAGTCTGCTGCTCTTATTCAACGCAGTAATAATACAGGGTGAACCGAATAAGTAGACTGTTCCTTAGGCCATGGTCAAATGGGTTTCAGATGCTTGCTCCTCCTTTGGGAAGGAAGGGTAGGGCTGGGATGCGTGTCGCTTGGGATGATGCAGGTTGCTCTTGGTGCCTGGAGGAGCCGTGCCGGCCCTTGTGGCCTCGCAGCCAGAGGCTGTTGGAAGAAAGATGGCTTTTGAGAAAGAAAGTGATAAATAAAGGCCCGGGTATGTTTCTGCAGTCCTGAAGAACCTGTAGTCTGGAATAGGAGGCATACAGAGGAGAGGACTGGATTCCTGGCACTTCAGGATGCCATGGTGCTCTCCTGGGACATGGCACGGTGCTTCCCACCACTGTTTGTGCTTCCCTTGCCACCTGTCAAGTCCCCAGGGGGACTTGCAGTACTCAGGACTGCAGGTCTCTCTTGGCTGAACCTCAGACTTGCCTTTAATCATGCTTTTAATTTCATACAGACTTGGTTAGTGTTTAGTCAAGATATAACACTGTTGTTCTTTTTTTAGAAAATATTTCATTCAAATATTTAGACTCATTATAAACACATTCTTCATATTCTGTTTCTACTCCTATTTCTTAGAAGTTTACCTGCCAAAGTGCTTGTACACTATCAAACATGGGGAAGTGGGACTGAATAAATGATTAACTCTTTCTTCTTACTTATTAACTCAGAATTTGGTTTTTATACTCGGAAAAATATCCACTGCCTTGATCTCCTAAAGCTCCAGGTGGCTCACTCGTGCCACACTTTACAGAGCAGTGGTGTTCGTTATAATAGGAAATAGTCAATCCCAGGTTTTGGAAAGGCTGGAGTTATTCAAACTCAGAGTTTCTCTCCAGGATTGTCAGTGGGCACACCAAAGGTATGCGTTTGAAATTAAACAGGAGCCAGGTGCTCCAATTCAGTTGTTTAGTTTCTTCCACAGTGGGGAACACTTGAGATTTGCCTTCATCTGTTGCTTCCATGAAAGTGTGGTGTACAAAGGACTGTTCTGACCTGCTGGAAATGCATCCTGGTCTTGTTCCATTAATACCTCATCCCAGAGTGTCTTCTGAGGACCGTGCTCTTTTGTGGGGCTGGAAAGTTTTAAGGGATAGTGTAGCCTGTGGAAAGGAGGCATTTGGGACCATTCCCAGCTGCCACGGTTGTGCTGAGGTAACATGCTGCCTTGAGAGTGTTTGATAATTTGCCAAATTCTCTATCAGTGTGGTGGAAAACAGCTCGTACCTTGAGGCACCGGTAGAATAAGACTGTGCAGTGTTATATGTGGATTTTAGCATACATGATTTCCAGTAGCTTGCATAGTTACAAGGGCAATGAACTTGGTTCAAACGTAAAAAACATTGATAAGCGTTTTTGCAAAGAACTGTAAAAATAAAGGAAGCAATAGGCAGTTTGATTTTTGTTTTAATAGCCTTGTGTACCAACATCCCCATGGGCACGACTGATGGTTTGCTCAGCTGCCGTGTACAGAACAGGTGTACCCAGTGACCTCTAGCAAGGTGTAAGTAACTGGGGAACTCCATATCTCACAGTTCCACGGCCACAAAAAGTTGACCTGGGAAGAAGAAAATACTTGAATCAAGATTTATTTATCTAATTTGCCCCAAAGAAATATGAAAGGTTGTCATCTGTCACTTTGAGGGTTGTTAGTTCAATCCATAATCCCATTTAAGCCTTCCTAAAAGCCTGCTGTACAGAATATCAGTATCTGCATATAAGAGTAACAAGGTGAATTTCCTTCTTTTGAGGACCAGCTGTAAAATTTATGTTTCAATACATGAATAAAAGTAATTTATAGATTCACAAATATAGATCTCTAGATACAAAGGCGTCTTCTTAAGCTTTCTTTATTTAGGCTAGCTGCTTAACTAGATTGGTCTGATCAAAGATTTGCAGCTTTTTTTTTTTTTAGGAGGTCACACTGAAAGGGATTTCATCAGCTTCTCTGAATAGTCCATGCCAATGCCAAACTAAAAGGAAGGTTTTTTTCCTAATTTCTAGCCGATATTTCTTCTGTTGTAAAATACATCAATTAAACCTCGACCTACACCTGGTGGATATGTGGAATAGGTAACTGTAACCCTTCACAGACAGCTTATGTCTGTGTCTTTATGCTCTTCTCCAGGCTTTTTTTTTTTATTGAGAAACACGTTTCCTTCAGCTGCTTTACACAGATCAAGTTTTTTTCTAAATCTCATTTGCTGTTTTTCCAGATTTCGGTCTGTGCATGTTGTTTCTGAAGTATACTCTCCAAACTTCAAAATGACCCTGCTTCTGGTTACAGCCTTACCCCAATTATTCAAATTAGGATAATTACTCCCTGGATCGTCTCTACAATACTCCTGGTAATGCACCTAGGAATGAGACTTGCTTCATCTTGGTTTGTAATTGTTTTGCTGTGGTAAAACAGTATACATGCCAAATCATTCACTGCTGTATTCCTTTCCAGACAGTTATTCCCTGATTTGTACTCTAACATTTGATCTTCTGTCCCAAGCGTAATAGCTTATCCTTGTCGTAGCTGAAATTCACATTGTTGATTGCAAACCATGTGTCCAATTTATTAAGACCATTTTTCAATGTCTCCCAGAGTTTTTGCACTATTTTCCCTTTCCTTTCGACCTGTAAAAGGGATACACTTACCTACGTCCATCTCCTCCATGAATTATATTGACTGTTTCTGCTCCCAGTCTTGCCCAGAGCAGAGTAAATACGGATTTATTCCAGAGAAATTCAATTTTTTTAGTATTTTTTGGGTTAATTTCAACATCAAGGTATTTTGTATAAACTTGGTCTTGAGAGAGGATTCCACTGCAAGTAGAATGAAGACAGCAATGCAGAGTTTAACAGTTCAGAGACTGCTGAACTAAAGCATGTTCTCCACAATACTTAGTTTTCCCCCTTGGTTACAATGGAAATTTGTGCTTTTGCTGCTCTTTGCAGCAGCACAGGACATTGGAGCAGAACGCTGGGGTATTATGCCCTGAACAGGGAGAACTTGGAAAAACAGTACTGAAAACTTCAAATGTGCATGTGGCAGGAGACCACCGGGAGATGGTAATGCTGAGGCTGGGGCTGCCTCCAGTGCCCAGCTGTGCTGAGATTTGCAGGGAGAGCTCCAGGTGAGGTTTTCAGGGAGGATTTTATGGATGAGCTGGGAACTTCTGTGGGGCTTTGGTCTGCACGTGCACAGAGGATGGTGGGAGAACACGTGGAAGCACTTGTTTCAGAGCAGGTACAGAAGACAGTGAGCACTGCTATTTTGGTAGTCAGTGGGAGATGACACAAGCTGTCAATAAAGCTCACTGGCCAGACCATATAGACGTGCCATTAATATAGTAGTGATGGCTGTTAATATGTCCTAGTGAGGAAGGAGGCATCCACTTTGCAAATTTGATAAGCCTAGGCACAGGATTGCCTCGCATGAGATCGTGCAGCAAGCCACTGGCAGAGCAGAGAGTCTTGTCAGCAAGTGGAGTGAGCGTGCCACCACGCGTGATGCCTTGCTAACGTGGGAGCGGGAGTGCCAACAGATGTATGTAACGGGCGAGCGCTCCAGGAATTATGTGCATTCCAGAGGTGTAATTTTTTTTTTTTAGGAGCAACTCAGAGAAACAGCACTTCTCCTGTCAAACTGCATTCCTAATTTATTGTAAAAAGCACATGATTTGTGGAAAGGAAGTGACTTCCATTTCCCTTTTGCAACCATCCATGTGCCCTCAGGTGTTATCTATGGGATAACGTTTTTTCATAGCTGAGGTTGAGTAGAACATCCACAACACAGATTAAGTGTTTGCACTGCTTAAATACATGGAAAATGCATAAAATCAAGGTTCACAGCATTAAATGCTATAGAGAAATATTAATCTTACCTGGCAATTTTATATTCTTTTTTTATATTCTCTGTGCCATGGAAAACTAGGTTTATGTCCCCTCTTATTTTCTTTACACCAGATAGTTTGATAAACACTTTTTGTCTCCAAGCTGCATAAAGAAAAGCAAAATAAAACTAGGTTGTCATTGATATGAGAGATCTAAAAATGCGAGTGTACTGAAAAGTTCTTTTTTCCTAATTGGAATTCATTTGTGTTGGCAAATGAAAGACTCGGTGAGCTTGAATTTTGATAATGTAGTATTTTTTTTTTGTCAGAGATGTTAGCACTTGTTTAAAGAAGCAACAGAAGTGCATGGCTGTAAATCATGTCAAGGCAATCATTTTTCAAACATGCAATCAGCTGTAACAAACCTCCTCCACTTACTAGCAAAAGGTGGGTCTGCTGCTGTATTTAAAAAAAATTTTTGGTCTACCCTCTCCAATTTAGCTGGGAATATGTCAGCATGGTGCCCCATCATTGGACATCCCTCCTGGGGACATGGGAAGCAGTTTCCCTAGGAAAAAGAAGAGCATCAGTTAATGAGGAGTATTTTTTTCATCATAACTCTAACAAAAGTCGGGCTCCAGATGCTATTCTGATCTTGCAAACCTGCGGCAGTGCTTTATGTTGACATATCTTCAAACCAAAACCTGATAAACTTGTTTCAGATAATGGCTTCTGCACCCATGCACACCAAGCAGGTGTAGAACGAGCAGGTTTAATACATGTGTGGATGATGGTCTGAAACTCCCTAGTTCAAATATTTTTCACTTAGAGTCTAGGACAAAATATAAGCCAATTTTAACCTCCCAGTAGAGGGGAACTTGCCTATGTCCACTTTGCAACGCAATAAGGAGGGGCAAAAAAACCCCAAACAAACTCATTCATAAGTACATGAGGTGCTCCTGTGAGTGTCCAGTGTAAATCAGAGAGAAGTCAATGATGTTGGAGGCTCCAAATGTCTATTTTTCCAGCCAGAAATTAGCAGGGTAGATACATCTAACCTATGTGCTCTTTGCTTAGAGGTTATGGGTGAGAATTGTACAGGGTGTAATTTTGTGCTATTTGGTGATATCATCTGTGCCTCGGGATTAATTTTCTGGAGCGGAACAGCTGATGGAGCCACTGTGTGCTGTGCTTCCTCCTGCCAAACCACATTGTGAGAGCACAACCACCATCACCCAAGTGCTCTGAGCACGTAGCAGGACCTATCGTGAGTGCAGAGACCTGGATTATTTTCTTTATGGTTCACCCATTCCGGGGCTGATATACTTACTTCATCAAAGGATTTGTATGATGTACAGGAATATGCAAGGTATCCGGTGGGATAGAGAATGCTTTCAAAATAAAACTCATGGCTGCGTGAGTGATGGCATCCCCCAAAGACTGTAATGTCTGTTGGAACAAAGTTTATGAGCATCCATGAAATAACTTCCTGTTCTCCTGTCCAAGAGTTACCTCACCATGGAAACAACCAAGGCAGGCAACAGAACAGCAGCGTGGTCTTGTAATCATTTTTCATCTGAATTTGCACATTTCTAGTTGCAGTAAAAGTTACTGTTTTGTCTGTGTTTTGTCCGAGGAACTGTGTGCCGTTTACCCCAAGATTTCAAATGAGATGCATTGGTCTGCTATGGTGTAATAGTCCCTTTTAAGAAGACAGCCATGTGTATATATACACATGTCATCTTGCTGCCATATCTTGTATTAGTCACAGTTTTAAAAGGCTTAATAGAGCGAGGAGAATCCACCAGCCTTCTGCCAACCTCTCCAAAGCCTGTGAAGAGAGAGAAGTCTCAGGTGGAGAGATGAGGCGTGTACAGTCCCTGCAAATGCTGAGTGCCTTTGCCTTCTTCATGCCCTATGGCTGTCAGATGCTCTTTGCAGCATCTGAAAGAAACTGATGGTGGAGTCATGCTGCTGGTTTGGTCATGACCCTGGCCTAGCTCAGCCTGGAAAACCTCCTGCTGGGGTTGTTGGACTCACAGACTCACTGTCCCCTGCCTTTCTGTGTTCTGCATGTCCAATTTCAAATTACAGAAGCAAAGCTTAGGCCTGTATTAGACCTCCTTTCCCTACAGTGTTCCCTGGGGTGCACTGTTCTGATCCAGCCTTTGTTGTTTCTTATTTCCTTTTCTAATATATGAATAAATAGGCAAAAATCAATTTGTTTTGCCGTTTTCTCCAAAACGGACAGTTACTCTTACAGCTCACACTTCAGGATTGAACAAAAATACAGTACTATGCATGTTGGGAATTTATGTTTACCTGCAATAAGTTCAAAATTGTTTTGTTTCACCTCTGGAATTAAGTTGGTGCATCCAGGCATCACAGTTCCTCCATTGGGGTAGAAGTCCAGGTGACCAGTGGTGTTATACATTCCAAGCCCTGAGATACACATGTGACGATGTCAGTGTCTTGGTGACATGTCTGTCCCTGCAGATATCTACTTGCATGTGAACACTTACCTACGGCAGGAAAGTGAGCAGCGTTGCTGTGAATAACATCAACAAAGTTTGCATCTGAAGGATCCAGCCTCACCTCGGCAGGAGTACCTTCAAAATAGGGCCCAGCAGGGTCTAAGCCTAAAAAAAAACCAAACCCACATTTATTGGTTGGGAGAGGAAGAGGAGTGTTGCATGTGTTCATGTGTCTTTTGCTAACTTAGATATTCAGTATTGCAAGAGGTGTATTTAATAATAATGATGAGAATCTAAGCTTAACTGAAAAAAATGTGCAGTAATATGGTTTTGTGAACATTTCTGCAAACTTATTCCAACAGAAATAAAATATTTTCCAATAGACTATGGCATCATGTTACTATGAAGGAGGCATTTTATTACCTGTGGGCTTATTACTGGCCCATAAATCTTTACAAATAGGAAAAACCAAGGATTCCTGATATCTTGCTTAATGTTTGTGCAGGGCTTGATTTAACCCAGTGAATGACAGTAATGTTACAAACATGTTAACAATGTTTGTCCTTCCACTGAAGAGTTTTAAACCTAACTAGAGAAAGAAGATGTAGTAATTGCCCTTGTTTCTGAGAAGCATAAAGCTTATCTGCGGTTGTGCGAGATGTCTCCAGCACTGCCGGTAACTTAATTCCAGTCTACAGACTGGTGTGTGGCAGCTTTCTTTCCTATAGAAATGTGTTACGTTAGCTGTGCACCTCTGTGAACAGCCTACCTGTTATCCGTCTGATGCCTCGGATCCTTCTTCCCGCCTCTCCGGCAGTATGTGCTCCCAGACTGTGGCCGATTAAATGGATTTCGGAAGGGGAGTAGCTGAGGGTTTTCTGGTCGTTAAAGTGGTGGTGGTGGGAGGCAAGAACACAGGCGTTAAGTAGCAAGCAAAGAGGGTGTATTGCATTATGGGCCTTTGGGAACATCTAGACTGACTTCCTGCATAGCAAACAGGGTGTAAGTTCATTGGATTAATTATTGTATAAATTACTCTAAGACTTGATAGCTAATGATCCAGTCTAGAATTTTAAATGCCTAGTGATGATGGATTCGCTGTTGTAGTGTTGGCATGTGGGTACTGTACTCAGTTACCCTTGGTGACAAAATGTGACACTTCTTTCTCATTTGGATCAATCCCTAATCACAGGATCACAGAATAGTAGGGGTTGGAAGGGACCTCTGTGGGTCATCTAGTCCAACCCTCCTGCCGAAGCAGAGTCACCTACAGCAAGCTGCACAGCACCTTGTCCAGGCGGGTCTTGAATATCTCCAGAGAAGGAGACTCCACAACCTCCCTGGGCAGCCTGTTCCAGTGCTCCGTCACCCTCAGAGGGAAGAAGTTCTTCCTCATGTTCAGACAGAACTTCCTGTGCCTCAGTTTGTGCCCATTGCCCCTTGTCCTGTCACTGGGCACCACTGAAAAGAGCTTGGCCCCATCCTCCTGACACCCACCCTTCAGATATTTGTAAGCATTTATTAGGTCCCCTCGCAGCCTTCTCTTCTTCAGGCTGAACAAGCCCAGTTCCCTCAACCTCTCCTCGTAGGGGAGATGTTCCAGTCCCCTCGTCATCCTCGTAGCCCTCCGCTGGACTCTCTCCAGTAGCTCTTCATCTTTCTTGAACTGGGGAGCCCAGAACTGGACACAGTATTCCAGATGAGGCCTCACTAGGGCAGTGTAGAGGGGAAGGAGAACCTCCCTTGTCCTGCTGGCCACACTCTTCTTGATGCACCCCAGGATCCCATTGGCTTTCTTGGCAGCCAGGGCACACTGCTGGCTCATGGTTAACCTGTCGTCCACCAGGACGCCCAGGTCCCTCTCCACAGAGCTGCTCTCCAGCAGGTCCACCCCAAGCCTGTACTGGTGCATGAGGTTGTTCCTCCCCAGGTGCAGGACCCTGCATTTGCCTTTGTTGAACCTCATCAGGTTCCTCTCTGCCCAGCTTTCCAGCCTATCCAGGTCACGCTGAATGGCAGCACAGCCTTCTGGTGTATCTACCACACCACCCAGTTTGGTGTCATCAGCAAACTTGCTGAGGGTACATTCTAACTCTTCATCCAGGTCGTTGATGAAGAAGTTAAACAAGATTGGGCCCAGTACTGACCCCTGGGGGACACCACTTGTTACCAGCCTCCAACTAGACTCAGAGCCACTGATGACAACCCTCTGAGTTCTGCCATTCAGCCAGTTCTCTATCCACTTCACCGACCACTCATCCAGCCCACACTTCCTCAGCTTCCCTAGGAGGATATCATGGGAGACTGTGTCGAAAGCCTTGCTGAAGTAAGGTAGACAACATCCACGGCTTTCCCTCCATCTATCCAGCCAGTCATGTCATCGTAGAAAGCTATCAGATTGGTCAGGCATGATTTCCCCTTGGTGAATCCATGCTGACTACTCCTGATAACCTTCTTTTCTTCCACTTCCATCAAAATGATCTTATTTTTTATTTATTTACTCTACTGTAGAACCCTTTTTTATCACGTCTGTTCTCCATGTGTCTGCTTAGAATGTGTGATCATATCACTCAATAATCTTTCACTGACAAGCTCAGATGGGGTGACATTCATTCTCCTCTTTGCCAAGTGTCACCTGCACAAGACCTGCGCTGCTGCTGTATTACACATGCATTGAAGTTTGCAATGGACATTATTCAACGTGTAGGCTGCATGCAGGGGTCGCATTTCATCCAGGGATTGGCTGAGTTTTGTAAAGACCAAAGACAACGAGGGTTCGTTGCTAACTGCTTGAAGATTTAACATAAGTTTGTTTTGGTTTTGTAACGTGTGTACCAAAATAAAGCATATTTGTACTTTTGGCCTGTATGCCTTTAGTTTTAGACAGCACATTCCTCTGAACATGTTTTACTGCACTACCTCTATTTACAAAGCAGCTTGACTTTTCTTAAGGTCAAACTCCAGGATTCTGTAAATTGGGGAAAAGAAAAGAAAGTCTAAGGACCATTTATGCATTTCTGTAATGGAAGAAAGAGGCCTAGACTGCAAATTGTGTAGTAATAGAGATATTAAATGAGAAACTGAACCTATCTACATCTGACCTGGGATTTACACATGAAGAAGAAAGAGACAGAACCAAATGTGTGAGGCTAGATACGAGTTTCTTAGGTAGAAAGGGTAGATTGTTCCTCAGAAGGTTCTGGGGATGTGCCCTTTGATACTCAGGTGCTCGCAAAGCTGGCATTTTGCCTTGTGGGCTCTGAACCATCTCTTGCAGCACTTTAAGATGAACACATACTGACCAGGATCAAGGCTGTAGCCAGGCAGGGTTCTGATTTTCACCAGCTCTAAGTACTCATAAGTCTTTATGAAATCAGTGGGAAATGCTGACGCTCTTAAGCTTTGCAACGGAGCAGTTGTGCGCTGCATGCGTAAATATGAACGCTTGCCTTCAGAAACGTGAAGTTGACAACTAGAAGGCAACTGAACAGTTTATTGTGCCTGTAGACAGCAAGTATGGCACTATCGAGTGAATCAGCTCCTGCTCGTTTCAGTGGTGCCAAGCTGGGATACTAATTTACTGCTGGCACAGGTATATAATGCCAGCGAAACTGTAAGCACTGAACTCGTAGGCGTTGCCGCATTTCCATTGAGTGCCTTCTTGCCTGTATAATCATATGGAAATGTTGCCACCTACTGGTCTTTTATTAATTGGCACATCTTTTCAAGCACATTAGCTTAGTTTGCGTCTTTTGTGGATGTGAGAAGTCCTTACAGAGTTGATAATTAGTATCATCAGCTGGATCTCAACAGCATGCATTGTACAGCTCTTCCTGAAGCACTGGTTGACCATACTGGACAAGGTTCAAAATTAAAGCAACAGCATCACAATCCCACTACATCCACTTCCGAACTGTAGGTAGTAAAGCTACGTCTTTTACCTGCAAAATTTCCAGGAGATAAGCAAGCTCAGCCCCAATCACACGGATGTTGTTCACTGCACTGACGTAGGTGCCTTTTGCACCTTCTTTCCAATCAACAGCAACGCAGTTGATATTTTCCACTTCCAGTAAAAGCTGATGTGGGAACACAGAAAGCAAAGTATTTCAGGAAATAAAATAACAAACCGAGATTCAACTTAAACCAGAATGAACATTAAAAGGTAATAATGGAATTTCTCACTTTACTAAATGGGACACTTCACTGTAGCCCATACCACACCGAAACATGCATCTTCTTAGAAAACAGAAAATAATAAGCCATTCATCAATTATAAAAGACCTTAATAAAAATATTTTACTTCATAAGCCACTTGTTTATATATTTGAGATAATTTGGAAAAGCCACACCACTGCACAGTAGTTTCTATGTGCAGTATGTGACTTTCTATGCAGGGTGTTGGTAGGTTGACTGCATAACATAGGAAGTAGACTATTTACCAAGTGCCTTTAAAACTGAGAAAGTCATGTCAGAACAGAGAAGTATGGAGTAGAGTAGAAAGTTTCTATTTCAGCAAAGAAAGCTTATGCGTGGGTCACTTTGGTACTGGTCACAGTCTTGCAGAGATCAGTGATTGTTCCACTGGAAGGATCATGTACTAAAGTCTGCAGTTGTAGCTTTCTGTGACTAAGACTCACTTAAGGTTTGAGAAAGAAGAAGAGATGGAAATAAAAATTAATCCACGATAAACAGCTGAAGGAAAGGAAAACAGAAGCTTGAAGCGATAGTGCATTGGATCCTGGACTCTCTCCTCTCCTGTAGGCAGCATATGTTTGTAGTGTCGAGAGGCAGATAGAATTGCTGTTTCTTTTCAACTGAAAAAATTAGAAATTTAATATTCTACATTAAAAGTTGTCAAAAGATTTATGAACAAAAACAATGCTGCAGATCTGGGCCTTAGTATTCAGTGGTGGTCTTTTTCTAGCTTGTCTTTTTCTCTACCAGCGTGGAAGAAACAGAAACTAGAGTAGATTTTGCTTATCTTTCAGAGCCAAAGCTGTCATTGACAGAGTACACTCTGCTGGTTTTGTGGTAGCTTCCATATTTCATACTACAAATGTTTTTTTCATTGCAGTCTGGAATCAAACAAAAAGTTGTGTGTTGTGTTTTTTGTTTGTTTGTCTGTTTTTTTTTTATTTAAGAACTGAATAGTTGTGAACCAGAATAGTATTTGTGGACTGAAACTTAAGCTTCACAACTCCAGAAGACCGTTTGACTGCAGAACGGCTCAGTTGCTCTTGGTGGGAAAAGCAGTGAATCAGCATGTCTAATCTGATATTCTGACACTGTTGTAGAGGCTGGGGGCATCTGTGTTCAGTTTACTGTTTGATCTGATCTGCAGGGTTTGAGGGTGGAGACTCTCTAGAGAAGCATAACGTCAGAGAGGACCAAGAAGCCTTGACTATGCCGCATCTTCCAGAGTGGGAATATTTTGGCTTTTGTGACATTTACTTCTTGGTTGGTATCTGCTGCTACCTAATGAATTGAAAAATGGAAGGTGAATATTAGCGCCTAAAGGATACTGACAGATTAGTTACAACTGCTGATGGAAATCAAGGATTCTCTCCCATACCAAGCACATTTCTACCACCCAGCCTTTTTTTCCAGTGCTGCCAAATCCATGAATGATGAAGGAGGTTTTCCTACGTGAGGAAAAATGTGAGTTTTGGATGGTTGAGGAGTTTATTGCTGAGATCACCTGTTTAAAAAAAAAAAAGAAAAAGGTGTTATCTATTCATACTCTTAAAAAAAGTCAGCTAGGTCATCCCCTCTCTAGGACTCAAGGGACTACTTTGAATGAAAAAGTCTGTGATTTCTGGAACTTGGGGACCTCTGTATCTTGCCTTACTCAATTCCACTATGGTTTCCAAAGAAGTTGTGCCCAGGTAGTTTCTGCTGTTCCTAGCTATTGTGCTTAATGTAGGAAGAACTCCCTTATGTGGAATATGAAGCAACCTAAAAGGGCCAAAGTGTCGCACATGCTGGTTGTCCTGAGTTGGACAAGTTCCTTCAGGGAGCAGCCCACCAGCTCCGCATCTCCTGGTTCAGCTTGCCCTTTTACTGACCTGACCTTTGGCCTCAATGTACTGCTCTGCATCTAAGCAACAGCTTTTGCTTTGTTTTTTTTTTGTTTCTTTTTTGTGGATAGATGATGTTTCTATGCCCATTTTTGCCATTAGCTGCTCCAGAAGGGCTGAAAGAATTTTATATAAGAACTGTGTGCAACAGGGGTGAAGCTGATCTTCACACTTTGCTGTAAGCTGCTTAATTATATTTTTTTTTCTTTGAGAATGATATCTGATTGTATGGTTTTCAGACAAATACAGGGTCTGTGATGTGAGCTCAGAGAGTCTGGGTGTGGGAGGGCTGTGCCTTAGATCGTAGATACATTTAAGTTTAGTGGCTGGGAAGCAGTGCAAGGTATATTTTGACTTATTTTATCAACAACAGAAGTGCTAAGTAACCCGCTACTGAATGTATCGTGTGTGCTCACTAGTCCCTGCTCTGCAGATCGTAAAAGTTTATTGGAGGTCTAGCTTCTCACCCTTACAGAGCCCGAGCTGGATTCTCAGTGTGGCAACCAGGATTGCTGTAAGCAGTGATGTCTGCAATGTCAGTGATGGCATCATAGTTCATGCTAGAGGAATCCTAAACATCCCTGTACAGCCCAGGAGACACTAGGTTTGGGAGCCTGAAAGGGATTTAGCAGCTTCATAAGCATTTGCTGAAGTGATGTGGTCCCAGCCCCTGATCCTACAGGTTCCTCCGTATTGCTCTGCTCAGTATTTCAGGGTGTAAGCAACTGGAGTAGTTCTGTCTTATTTTCAAAGTGCAGAGAGACAAGCAAGAGTGTAAAATCACTCAGATTTCAAGGTGGAATGTGGGTTTGGAAATTGCATAAAATCAGTCTTCTTCAGACTTTTGTTTTTAAAAGTGACATTATCCTCCTAGCTCAGCTTCCCTGTAAGACAGCCGTTATTTGCTCTCCTATCTGAGTAGTCGGAAGGCTGTTTATTTGAACGAGTCTTCAGCTTCTGTCAGAGACACAATGCATGCAAAAACTTCCCTCAGAGATCTAAATGCATGCAGAAGATAATCTGCTGTAACC
Source organism: Opisthocomus hoazin (assembly GCF_030867145.1). Taxonomy (NCBI): domain Eukaryota; kingdom Metazoa; phylum Chordata; class Aves; order Opisthocomiformes; family Opisthocomidae; genus Opisthocomus; species Opisthocomus hoazin. The sequence goes on along the minus strand of NC_134419.1, from coordinate 72,373,091 downwards.
CATATCCTTGTGCAAGAAAATGCCAGGAAAGCTGTTGTGTCCTACAGTACATTGACAACATTCTTTTTTGTCCTTTACCCCAAAGTACATTCATTACTGTGCCTTCAGACTATCTTCTTATTCCGACTTGTTTGCCTGTGATGACTGACATAGACTTGTTTGACCAGTTAACATACATTTGCAGTTTTAGTCAGTTCATGATGTTAAAAATAAATGTCACCTGTGAGTTGTTTCCTGTTTCTCTGGTGTAGAGAGAGAAGCTGATGTTCATCTGTTCTGGAGAGTCAGGCAAACCTGTCAGAAGTCTCCCTGGGATCCCAGACCAGGGTGGGTCATCTGTGAAACAGCCAAGCCTTGGGTAGCAAACTTCTTTACCTAGAGTAGAAGAAACAACTTGTTTATGCATTGGGCTTTTATGCTCCATGATGTATTTGAGACTACACCTGTCTGAAGAGCAGAAAACCAAGGATTTCATTTTATGATTAATTCTGAAAATGAGATTCGTACTTGTTTCCTTTATGGATATTGCCTGAAGTAGGTAACACAAGTGGAGCTAAATGATTTGAGGATAAACGAAGTAAAGACCCCGTCACCATTTTAACACCATTTTCTAGGCTTGTAAAGGATTAATTCAACTTCTTTTTTCAAAAAAACCCAAACACCTCTTTTAAGAAGTGCTGGTTAGAATTGCTCCTGCAGGCTTCCTGCTCCAAAGCACGGTGTCTCTGCTCATAGGAATGAAGGATATCTATGCAGTAACCTTGTACTGTGAATGAAGTCATACTTTCTTTCAGTATAGTTGCTTTTTCTAGATCAAACAGGTCTCTTGCTCTATTATGCTCAACTTTCATGTTTTAGCACTGTCTGTTGTGCTAAGCACCCTGTTGCTGAGCCATTCTTTGTATACAGCAGTCACATAAACATAGCTCGTGTGCTGTCCTGATAGTAGGATACATGACTCTAAATTTCTCCATGAATTTTCATCACAGAGTTATGTCCCTTGTATCCTTAGTGATAAAATCTAAACAGAGCAGAGCATTTTGGCATTAGTTCTATGCACAGCAATAGACATTGTCATCCAATGACCCACAAATCATACTACAACTTCAGTGTAAAGCAGAATACTAGTCATCATCTTGTCTAGATTATTTTGTCTGAATCCACCTTCCAGTGATAGTTTTTTTAGATATAGGGTCTCACCTGCTACTGTGCCAAGGAGATAAAATGCAATAATCCACATTCCAACCACCTAAAGCAAATTGAATATACAGGTTAAGCATTTTATTTAGAGAGATTTGTCATTTTTAAAAGAGAAATGCAAAGACCTGCACCTGAAGAGGAATAACCTCATACATTGGTTGGTACATGCTGGGGACCCATCAGCTGGAAAGAAGCTTTGGAGAAAGCGACCTGAGGGTCCTGGTGGACACCAACTGACCACAAGCCAGCAACACGCCCTTGCAGCAAAGGCAGCCAGTAGCACCCTGGGCTGCGTCAGGAGGAGTGTTCCCAGCAGAATGATGGAGGTGATCCTTCCCCTCCACTCAGTTTTGCTCTTCACTGCATTTCTTCACAGCCAATACTGCATGCAGGTTGCTGACAGAGTGAATCAGGTCATTAGGTCTTGATTTTTGCTGGCTGTGAGGAGATAGGTGGGAGATCTGGTAGAACAAAGACAGTGATACCTGTAACTTGGTAAAGACTGCGTGCTTGAAAGCTTGGGGCCCACACTACCAGAAAGACATTGAAGTGCTGGAGCGTGTCCAAAGAAGGGCAACGAAGCTGGTGAAGGTTCTAGAGAACAAGTCTTACGAGGAGCGGCTGAGGGATCTGGGATTGGTTAGCTTGGAGAAAAAGAGGCTCAGGGGAGACCTTATTGCTCTCTACGACTACCTGAAAGGGGGCTGTAGTGAGGTGGGGATTGGTCTCTTCTTCTGAGCAAGCAATAGGACAAGAGGAAATGACCTCAAGCTGCCCCAGGGGAGGTTCAGACTGGATATTAGGAAAAATTTCTTCACTGAAATGATCATCAAGCATTGGAACAGGCTGCCCAGAGACATGGATAAGTCGCCATCCCTGGAGGTATTTAAAAGGCATGTAGACATGGCACTTAAGGACATGGTTTAGTGGTGGACTTGGCAGTGTTAAGTTTACGGTTGTACTTGATGATCTTGCAGGTCTTTTTCAACCTTAACGATTCTATGATTCTATCTTCAGGCTGTTTGTGCTGTTTTTACCCAAGACTCTTTGCATTTATGCATCTTTGTATCCCTCACTTTATTCAGATTCCTTTCCTCTACACTTTTGGGGGGAATATTGCCAACAAGGCTAAGGAAAAGGCAGAGGTACTTAGTGCCTGCTTTGCCTCAGTCTTTAATAGTCAGACTGGCTGTTCCCAGGGTAGTTAGCCCCCAGTGCTGGAAGATGGGGAAGAAGAGCAGAATAAACCTCCCATAATCCAGGAGGATTATGACCTCCTATACCACCTGGACACTTACCAGTCTATGGGGCCAGATGGGATCCACCCAAGAGTGCTGAGGGAACTGGCAGAGGAGCTGGCCAAGCCCCTCTCCCTCATCTATCAGCTGTCCTGGCTAACAGGGGAGGTCCCTGGTTGAGCTCACTGGGCATGTGAAGGACAACAAGGGGATCAGGCCCAGCCAGCATGGGTTCATGAGAGGCAGGCCCTGCTTGACCAACCTGATCTCCTTCTAAAACATGGTGACCTGCTTAATGGATGAGGGAAAGGCTGTGGATGTCATCTACCTGGACTTCAGTGATGCCTTTGACACTGTTCCCCACAGCATCCTCCTGGAGAAACTAGCTGCCCTAACTGTCTGGATGGGTATACTCTTCAATGGATAAAGAACTGGCTGGATGGCCGAGTGCAGAGAGTGGTGGTGAATGGAGTTAAATCTGGCTGGCAGCCAGTCAGGAGTGGTGTTCCCCAGGGCTCAGTTTTGGGTCCAGTCTTGTTTAACATCTTTATCAATGATCTGGATGAGGGGATTGAGTGCTCCCTCAGTAAGTCTGCAGATGACACCAAGTTGGGTGGGAGTGCCTATCTGCTCAAGGTAGGAAGGCTCTGCAGAGGGATCTGGACAGACTGGATCAATGGCTGAAGCCAACTGTATGAGTTTCAACATGGCCAAGTGCTGGGTCCTGTACTTTGGTCAGAACAACCCCATGCAACGCTACAGGCTTGGGGAGGAGTGGCTGGAAAGCTGCCCGGCAGAAAAGGATCTTGGGGTGCTGGTTGACAGCCGGCTGAACATGAGCCAGCAGTGTGCCCAGGTGGCCAAGAAGGCCAATGGTATCCTGGCTTGTATCAGGTACAGTGTGGCCAGCAGCAGTAGGCAGGTGATAATGCCCCTGTACTCGGCACTAGTGAGGCCACACCTGGAGTACTGTGTTCAGTTTTGGGCCCCTCACTACAAGAAAGACATTGAGGTGCTGGAGCATGTCCAGAGAAGGGCAACAAGGCTGGTGAAGGGTCTAGAAAGCAAGTCTTATGAAGAGCGGTTGAGGGAACTGGGGTTGTTTAGTCTGCAGAAGAGGAGGCTGAGGGGGGACCTTATCACTCTGTACAACTACCTGAAAGGAGGTTGTAGTGAGGCAGGTGTTGGTCTCTTCTCCCAACTAACAGGCAATAGGACAAGAGGAAACAGCCTCAAGTGTGTCAGGGGAGATTTAGAATGGATATTAGGAAAAATTTCTTTACAGAAAGAGTGGACAGACATTGGAATAGGCTTCCCAGGGAGGTGGTTGAGTCACCATCTCTGGAGGTGTTCAAAAAACGTGTAGATGTGGCACTTTGGGATATAGTTTAGCAGGCATGGTGGTGTTGGGTGGATGGCTGGACTTGATGATCTTAGAGGTCTTTTCCAATCTATGATTCTATGATTCTTACTTGGCTTTCCCATGGCGGGGTTTCCACATATTTCACCGTTCTCCTCCCCTCCCGTTTACCTTAATCACTGTTCTCAATTTCCTCCTCTTCTAGGTGTTTCATACGGTACTCGCCTCCCATTTTCAGCATACTGTTTTTCTTGTAAAGCAAAAATTTTGAGCTGTCACTCCTGGCCACTGAGATAACTCATTAGAAGTAATTAAGAAAAAATGGTAAATTTAGTAGTTATGATCTTGCTATGTGGGAAACTGTTTCCAAGGGATATTTTTAAAGATTTGGCAATGTGAGAAAGCTAGAAAACCAAAGCTCCAAAGATCTTTGATGCTACCAAATGCTCTCAGAAACAAGCAAGAAAGAATCAGGAATTTCACAGAATTTGTCGTTGAATCTTGTGTGTCAAATGTCAGACAGGAGGCATATGTGATCCGCCTATGTGCTTTTTTGGTGGAAGTTGGATTATTTGGCCATAATGACGTGGTTTCCTAACGAAGCCAAATGGGAAAGGTCAAGGTACAGACCGTATGTCTGTGAGCACTCTCTGATCGGCTCTGAAGTCCCTGTGTGGTAATAGCTCATTGTTTATGTGGTAGGGCAGAGGAGCAAGGCTGAATATCTAAGCAGCGAGCTTAGATTCGCCATTTCGGCGAAGCTACTGAAGGTGAAAGGTTCTGGAGCAGAGGCTCGCGCCGAGGGACCCTTTCTCCGGTGGCAAAACCGCAGCGGCGAGGCGGCAAAAAGCGCCGAGAGAGAGACGAGACCCCAGCCCCCTCCCCGAGCGGGAAAGCGGGAGGTGCCAACGAGCGGCAGCTCTGACTCAGCGGGGGCGGAGTCGAGTGTGACAGCGGCCAAACCCCCTCACGGATAGGAGCAGCCCCCAGGGAGCGCGGGCGACCAGGAGCGCGGGCGACCAGAGCCGGCAAACAGAGGCGGCGCAGCAGCCCGGGAGCGGCGCAGCAGCCCGGGAGCGGCGCAGCAGTTTGCGCGGCGGTTCGCGCAGGCAGGGCGAGCGGGGAAGGCGACTGGCAGGGCACAGCCGCCCCTTCTGGCAACTCAAGTAGTGGGCATCGCTCTTCCAGGAGATATTCTAGCCATGGTTACCACCCGTAGTAAAGCTGTTGCTCGAAGGAGTGTGGGGACCCAGACGGAGGCCCCACGCAAGAACGCGGGTGTCCAGGTCTCTGGCTGCAGGGAGTGCCTGAGCCTGGCGCTCGTACCGGAGGACAGCAGAGACAACGGCTGTGTTCGGTGCGAGCAGGTGAATGACCTGCTCAGCCTGGTGGCAGAGCTGAAGGAGGAAGTGGAGAGGCTGAGGAGCATCCGGGAGTGTGAGAGGGAGATCGACTGGTGGAGCCGCACCCTGCCCTCCCTGAGGCCGAGGCAGCAGGAGGCGGCTCCACAGAAAGCAGAGAACCCCCTACCCTCTTGCCACCGAGCAGAAAGAGGGGGCCTAAGAGATGGGGGGGAATGGAAACGGGTCCCTGCTCGGGGGGGCAAGCGAATCTCCCCCCGACCTCCCTCACCGGCCCAGTTGCCCTTAATGGGGCTCTGGAATGTGAGGGACCGGCCACAGAGGATGTGGGTGAAGGTGAGGCTCCATCCAGGGGGTTGCCCAGGACAAGTCAGACAGCCCCACGTATTACGACTGCCTCAACTAAGAAAAAAAGGAGGGTCATTGTCATAGGTGATTCCCTTCTGAGGGGAACAGAGGTCCCGATCTGCCGACCGGACCCATCCCACAGGGAAGTCTGCTGCCTCCCTGGGGTCCGGGTTAGGGATGTTGCGAAGAAACTCCCTGGTCTGGTGCGGCCTTCTGATTACTACCCCCTCTTGGTAATGCAGGTTGGCGGGGACGAGATCGCAGAGAGAAGTCCCAAGGCCATCAAAAGGGACTTCAGGGCACTGGGGCGACTGGTTGAGGGATCAGGGGCGCAGGTGGTGTTTTCCTCCATCCCATCAGTGGCAGGGAACAGCACTGAAAGGGGCAGGAAAACTCACCTGGTTAACAGGTGGCTCAGGGACTGGTGCCATTGGTCAAATTTTGGCTTCTTTGATATGGGGAGGTGTACACAGCACCGGGCCTGCTGGCGACAGGTGGAACTCAGCTGTCTCAAAGGGGGAAAAGAATTCTTGGCCACGAGCTGGCGGGGCTCATTGAGAGGGCTTTAAACTAGGTTCGAAGGGGGAAGGGGATATTGCCCAGCTCACTTGGGATGAGCCTAGACTTGGCGTGCCAAGGCCAAGGGTGAGATTGACAGCCCAGCTCAAGTGTGTTTACACCAATGCACGTAGCATGGGCAATAAACAGGAGGAGCTGGAAGCCATTATACAGCAGGATGGCTACGACTTGGTCGCCATCACAGAAACGTGGTGGGACAACTCGCATGACTGGCATGCTGTCATGGATGGCTACAGACTCTTTAGGAAAGACAGACCAACAAGGAGAGGTGGGGGAGTTGCTCTATATGTGAGGGAGCAACTGGAATGCATTGAGCTTGGCCTGGGGGCAAATGAGGAACGAGTTGAGAGCTTGTGGGTTAGAATTCAGGGACAGGCTCATAAGGGTGACATTACGGTGGGTGTGTACTACAGACCACCTGACCAGGAGGAGGAGGTTGATGAGGCCTTCTACAGGCAGCTGCAAGCAGCCTCACAGTCACAGGCCCTGGTTCTCATGGGGGACTTCAACCACCCTGACATCAGCTGGGAAGACCACACAGCTAGGCAGGCGCAATCTAGGAGGTTCCTACAGAGCATCGATGATAACTTTCTGATGCAAGTGGTGGAGGAACCAACAAGGAAAGGCGCGCTGCTGGACCTTGTGTTAACAAACAAGGAGGGACTGGTGGAGGATGTGAAGGTTGGAGGTAGACTTGGCTGCAGTGACCATGAAATGCTTGAGTTCAGGATCCTGCGTGGAGGACGCAGGGCGATAAGCAGGATCAAAACCCTGGACCTCAGGAGGGCTGACTTTGCCCTCTTCAAGGAGCTACTGGGAGGAATCCCGTGGGCCAGGGCTCTCGAAGGCAGGGGGATCTATGAGTGCTGGTCGCTCTTTAAACAACACTTCTTCCATGCACAGGAGCAATGCATCCCCCTGAGAAAGAAATCTAGCAAAGGAGGCAGGAGACCTGCATGGTTAAACAAGGAGCTTCTAGCGGAGATCAGGCAGAAGAGAAAGGTCCATGGAATGTGGAAAGAGGGGCAGGCCACTTGGGAAGAGTACAGAAACGTGGTGAGAGCATGCAGGGAGTCGACGAGGAAGGCCAAGGCCCACGTGGAATTGAAGCTGGCAAGGGATGTCAAAAACAACAAGAAAGGCTTCTTCAACTACATCAGCAGCAAAAGGAAGGCTAGGGACAACGTGGGGCCGCTGCTGAATGAGGCGGGTGTCCTGGTGACGGAGGATGCGGAGAAGGCAGAGCTACTGAATGCCTTCTTTGCTTCAGCCTTCAGTGCTAAGACTGGCCCTCAGGAATCCCAGGCCCCGGAGGTAAGAGAAGAAGCCTACAAAGAGGACGTCTTTCCCTTGGTCGAGGAGGACTGTGTGAGGGATCGCTTAAGTGATCTGGATGTCCACAAATCCATGGGCCCCGATGGAATGCACCCACGAGTGCTGAGGGAGCTGGCGGATGTCATTGCTGAGCCACTCTCCATCATCTTTGAGAGGTCCTGGAGGACAGGAGAGGTGCCCGAGGACTGGAGAAAGGCCAATGTCACTCCAATCTTCAAAAAGGACAAGAAGGAGGACCCAGGGAACTACAGGCCGGTCAGCCTCACCTGCATCCCGGGAAAGGTGATGGAGCAGCTTATCCTGGAGGTCATCATGAAGCAAGTGGAAGAAAAGAAGGTTATCAGGAGTAGTCAGCATGGATTCACCAAGGAGAAATCATGCCTGACCAATCTGATAGCTTTCTACAATGACATGACTGGCTGGGTAGACGAGGGGAGAGCCGTGGATGTTGTCTACCTCGACTTCAGCAAGGCTTTCGACACGGTCTCCCATAACATCCTCCTAGGGAAGCTGAGGAAGTGTGGGCTGGATGAGTGGTCGGTGAAGTGGATAGAGAACTGGCTGAATGGCAGAACTCAGAGAGTTGCCATCAGCGGCGCTGAGTCTAGTTGGAGGCTGGTAACAAGTGGTGTCCCCCAGGGGTCAGTACTGGGCCCAGTCTTGTTTAACTTCTTCATCAACGAGCTGGAAGAAGAGTTAGAATGTACCCTCAGCAAGTTTGCTGATGACACCAAACTGGGAGGTGTGGTAGATACACCAGAAGGCTGTGCTGCCATTCAGCGTGACCTGGATAGGCTGGAAAACTGGGCAGAGAGGAACCTGATGAGGTTCAACAAAGGCAAATGCAGGGTCCTGCACCTGGGGAGGAACAACCTCATGCACCAGTACAGGCTTGGGGTGGACCTGCTGGAGAGCAGCTCTGCGGAGAGGGACCTGGGCGTCCTGGTGGACGACAGGTTAACCATGAGCCAGCAGTGTGCCCTGGCTGCCAAGAAAGCCAATGGGATCCTGGGGTGCATCAGGAAGATTGTGGCCAGCAGGACAAGGGAGGTTCTCCTTCCCCTCTACACTGCCCTAGTGAGGCCTCATCTAGAGTACTGTGTCCAGTTCTGGGCTCCCCAGTTCAAGAAAGATGAAGAGCTACTGGAGAGAGTCCAGTGGAGGGCTACGAGGATGATGAGGGGACTGGAACATCTCCCCTACGAGGAGATGTTGAGGGAACTGGGCTTGTTCAGCCTGAAGAAGAGAAGGCTGCGAGGGGACCTAATAAATGCTTACAAATATCTGAAGGGTGGGTGTCAGGAGGATGGGGCCAAGCTCTTTTCAGTGGTGCCCAGTGACAGGACAAGGGGCAATGGGCACAAACTGAGGCACAGGAAGTTCCGTCTGAACATGAGGAAGAACTTCTTCCCTCTGAGGGTGACGGAGCACTGGAACAGGCTGCCCAGGGAGGTTGTGGAGTCTCCTTCTCTGGAGATATTCAAGACCCGCCTGGACAAGGTCCTGTGCAGCTTGCTGTAGGTGACCCTGCTTCGGCAGGAGAGTTGGACTAGATGACCCACAGAGGTCCCTTCCAACCCCTACCATTCTGTGATTCTGTGGAGTAGCAAAGTGCACAGCTGAGAGGAATTGTGAAATTTCCTTGGAAGTACAATTCTGTTCCCAAGTCTAATCTAACCATTGATGCAGTTAACAGAGAAGAAAACTAGCTGCTCAAGGAAAGTGGAGAGAAGAGAGGAAGTCTAGCAGTAAGTAAGACTAGGAAGGAAAAGGATCAGGAATTATTCTAAGCAGCTGGTGACAGACAGGATCGGAGAGGTCCTAACTGCTAGCCAAAAGGAGCACCTCCTATCAGCTGGAGTATCTGTCAAGGAGTACCCATCATCATGAGGAGAACCTGATGACGGTGCAGGAAATCACAGATGTAGCATGTCAAATAAACTGGACTGCTCAGTGGGATTTGTTTCTATTTAATGGAGAGATCTCATACTCGGGAGATGTGTAGTCCATGTTGGGAACACTACAGCAGGAAGGATAGTATAATTTCTTTTCAGATACAAAATCTGAAAGGGAACTAATGAGTAATGATTTTAGAAAATGTGGGAGGTTATTGCCAAATAAAAGTGATCAGTAGCTTCCTTTCAGAGATTCTTCGTATGAAGGTAGAAAATAGAAATGAACATGCAACTTGGTAAGTCATGGAAGATGCAGAAATTTAATTTTTAAAATTTTATTTATTTTTTATTTTTTGTGGGGTGTTGATTTGTTCTGTTATTAAGAGAGATGTAGTTTGGGTAGGAGACAATTTTTTGGTGGGTAGGTTTTCTATACTGGTCTGTGGTAATGACAAAAAGATTGTAAAGAGGTTAAAAATTATGTCTTTGTAGAAAGAGTTGAGGCAGCATACAACTTGATGGGGGAAAATTCTTTCACTGGCCGTTTAAGAGACTTAGTGGTGAACAAGAGGAACTGGAATGACTTGTTTGTGAATGTGATCAGTGTTGCTGTCGAGAAGGCTGCTGGATGCTGAGCTCAATCGTTATACTCAGTGGACAGAGGATACGCACTTCTGAAGCGAAACCAGTAATAAATATTTCCAAATTCATGTTCAGCTCAGGAAAAAAAACCTGCAAATATTCATAGACTGACATTCTGCTGTGTAAAACCTACACGGGGCAGGGGTTGTCCTTCACAATAGACCATCAAGTCACCTTCCAGGCACTGCTGCTCAGCCTGGGATTCATGGGCCACTAGTGGGTGGTTTGTGAACTGTGGGAAAGTTGGCTAAACGACTGTCAACAGTGTATTTTTAAGTCTCATTCACCTTCCTCATGACATGTACACAATGTGCACAAACATGCATACACAGTCTATGCAGAAAAAGCAAGCCTGAATTTTTTTCATTAGCTCGTTTTTTAACCTAGTAATCTCACTGCAGAAAATAGATTTCTTTTTTTTAATTTAAACAAGTTATAATATTTACCTAATTGCTAAGAATTTTACTCACCATTCTTTTATCACCCTTCTTATCCCTTTCCCTAGTGAGCAGTAACAGGATACACAATGGCCACTGTTTTCTGTAATGAATATTGAATAGCTGTATGCTGAAAAAAAAAAAGAAAAGAGATTAAAAACATACAGGCAACTTGGCAAACTGGAAGAATACAAGAGGACAAAAAGGGGAATATTGGTAACTGGGAATTAAGAGCTCGAAGTCACACAGATTTCGTAAGGAAAACAGCAATGCCAACATGTATATTTATGGCCAGTAGAATGAAGATATGAATTAAGAAGGAGTATTTCATGCATGTAAGAATTAAAAAGATGTATTGCTTTTGGTCCATTACTGGATAAAATGGAGCAAAAGGCAGTGATGCAGATGCAGCGAAATGTTCACACTTCTTTTTCTCAAAACCAGCTGGTTATGTTCACACCAGGGAAAAAATATTCGTGCTGATACTCTGTTCAGACAATAATTCTAGATCCACTGTAGAACTGCTGTGGGAACTGCATGTTTTAAAATCATTGGACTTTGGTAACTCATAGCTGAGATCCTTAAAAAAATAAAAAGCTATCAAAAAAAACTATTGACATTTTTGAGTTAAGTTATTGATTAATAAGAAAATTCTAGAGCAGTGGTTTGAAGAAAATTGATATGCTAACAAGTAAAAAAAAAAAAAAGGATGAATGACCTGAGGAATTTCAGACCTGTGGAGTTTCAGTCCAATATGAGCCTGAGGCAGAATAATGAAATTCTCCACAAGATACTCAGTCGTGAATGAAAAATTATGAAAAACTGTTAAAAGATTAAATTATGTAATTGAATTCAGTTACACGACATGACAAACTAGCATGACATTCTTATAAGATCAGCATTAGAAGTCCCATGATACTTGGATTTTAATAAGATCTTCTCTGCTGCTTAATATTTTGGTTAAGAAATTAAAATTATCTACATGCACTATTACAACAGTTAAATAGATTAAATGCATAGATTAAGTAGATTAAAAATTGAGTAATTATTGCATCTTAGACTGTAATGGCAAAGAACTCGAAGGCAACTTCTGGATTTACAAATACAGTTATTGCTACTGTGCACCATTGCATCACATCATGATCAAGTTGCGATCATGTTTTTTAAGCAGTGGTTTTTGACCCTGTGGTTGCTCACTGCTCATGATGGATCATCACTGATAAGAGGAATCAGTTCCTGGCATTACACAGCATGCCAGCTTTCAACACTGGTGTTGATGGACATGAGCCTGTACTGAAAAAAATACTAACATCTAGAGCAAGAGATTAGTAAATAAAAAGTACAGGTCATGAATGTTGGATTACTTTTTATTGTTTGTGAAAGTAAATGCTGTCAGACTGCATATGACACTTCCAGAATGCAGGTGAACATCTCAGGAAATAATAACTGAAAAGGCCTTTGAAGTCTTGCAAATACATTATTAGTGACTTGTAAAGTGCCAAGCAACTTTTTAGTCTTTGTTTCCACATATACAGTTGGGAGAATAGTATTCTCAGTGTATATATAGTAGTTTCAGTATATATATTGTATTCAGTATATAGAAGGGGGTATTATTTAAAGAGTAGTGTTCTCTTTGGTGCTGCATGCACAATTCAAGAGAGATATTGAGAAAATGGAGAAGGTTGAGAGAAAGTCTTCGTAGATCATTGTGAGAATAGAAAAGAGGGGAATGCAGAACAAGAAGTGAAGAGAGGACTTCTTAGTCTAGGAGTACGAAGGCTCAGAGTGTAAATGGTTGTTCCCCAAAGATACAACCTGAGGCCAGAAGAGGAGCAGTGGTACTTAAACAAAGCAGTAGTGATGGAACAAGAACTAGCCATGAAAAAATGAAGTCCAGTTTGTTGTCCTGAAATAGCCATCCAACTGGAGTCACAGGGCAAAACACAGGTAGTTTTAAGATGGAGTTTTATCACATTTTAATGTGACAGGGAGAAGTGGCATGAGACGGTGCCTTCCACTTCTTCATCCTGTGCCTCTAAAAGGCCAAATGGGGCGTTCAAGTGTCACCTCAGCAGCCCATGGTGAGGTGGGGAACAGCCTTTGTTAATGTCATTATGTTCAAAGCAAAGAGCGGTAGAGCAGGAACATCTCCTTCTGCCATAGCAATCTGTGGTAACAACCTGTAGCAAACAACTCGTTTGCATCCGTCAACAAAGCTAAGCATGGCATCTTCTGTTCCTTCAGTCTTACACAGTCTTGCCAGTTTTCAGGTCTGCTTTTCCCCCTTCAATACTGAAGTTTAAGTTCTTTACTGTCTTTCAAGTCTTTTTAATTTTCACCATTTATGGTTTTTTTTCCATCTTTTCTTGCCTTACCACTCCAACAATACTTCCTGTATTTCCTGCACTGGCACTGTCCTTAAACAGAGAATATTTTTGTCAGTACTGTCTTTCCAGTGTTTTATGTTAGCCTTTCATATTTTTCAGTAGTTTGGCACAGCGATTGGTTAGCAGCCTAAAGGTAACACAAAGGAGAAGAAGCCATCCAGAGTTTAGCATATAAGCCTTGGATATAGAAGTTACAGGTTAAATTTCCCATTCTCTCAGCAAATTCTTCCATGGCTTTGAGCCTGAGGCATTTAGAAAACACTTGCTAATTGTACACCCAAGCATTGTAAAATTACCCAAAATGGTAAAAGAAACTAAGGAAAAAAAATTATGATGGTATCTTTAGGCCTCATAAAGGGGATCGTGTACATATTTACCCATATGCAAATACCTGAAAGTACACTATAATCTTTTTAGTTGGTTTGATTTGAATGTAATTCTGTTCTTCAGCCCATTCTTTACAAGTACACGAAGAAACCCATCTTTTCTAGGCACAGTCCCCGTTCAGTAGCTCAGATACAGTATTTGTCCAGACTGTCAAATACTAAAAAGTGGTGTGCACAGTGCTGGATAAAGTGCTGGTGACACACTTTACTGATTCAGGTAGCAGAGTAAGTAGCACAATTGATAAAAGACTTAATTTCATCTCCAGCTCCTCCCCATAAACAGCCCATAGTAGGGTCCTGATGCTAGATGAGGGCTCGTTGGCACTGCTTCAATACAAATGAGTAATAATAAGTAAAAGAACATCTTGGCATTAGTCTCCTTTCCTGCTGGCTTATCAACTTTTGTGTACAGTGAAGTTCTCCGGGAGGAAACTGGTCTTAACTGCATAGCTCTGAAACCCACAAATTTAACATTAGATAAAGGAATTTTGTGGTTCTGAAGCAAGGATGTTCATAACCCTCTGTAGATTTCCTTCCTGCAAACCACCCATTGTGAAGTAATAACCAAGGCAAGGCTCACATATGGTGTCTGGTCTGGGTAACAGAGTCTTCTGAGTATTTACTGACCTCTTAAAATGAATTTGGAGTAGGGCATTAACCTGAAATAATGACTCAGAATAGTGATGCAAATTCTTTTCTTGAGGTTTAATGTGGGAATCACTCCAATAAAAGGTTAATAAGTATGCCAAGTTGTACGTATATTTGTTCATCATTGGAGGATGCAGTAAGATTTGGGCTTTTAAGGTGTTTAGTCAGTTCCTTAGAAATGGTGAAAAACCTAAAGAAATTGCAGGACAATAATAAAGAAAACCTACTAAATACCAGGTCCTTGGCTTCTCACTTCAGGGCTTTGTGCAGTACCTGCTCTGATTTCCTGAATAATAAGTTTCTTACCTTGACCTACACTGGTATTCATACATTTACAGAGACAATTATGATCATTTAATCTGCCTGCAAGGATCACAAAACCCACAACAAACGTGATTCAGTTTTAGGAGGTTAGCTGTGCCAGTTCTGTGCTAACTAGGGAGCCTGCAGCTGACTTGCGGCCACCTTCTGGCCACTTGTGTGTCTTTCCAGGAGTACCTTCACTGTTCCTATTCACGGTCAGGCTACTGTTAAATTTTGTCAACTCGAAGACCAACACTATTCACGTTTTGCCATTTCTGAAGTGCAAAATAACTCTTCCTACCTAGCTCAAGTTTCTCTGTATATGGTAGCCTACCAGAAGGTCTTTTGCCACATTCTTGCACTTAACAGTGCTATAATTCTTCCCAACTTTCATCCTCCCTTTGAATTTGCAGTGCTCCTAATAATGCTTAATTACAGAGCCTAATTTATCCTTCTTTTTCGTTTTTGCTGTTTGTGTTCTCATGAATTTTCTCTTTAGAAAAAAAAGTCCAGATTCCATGTGCACAGACCATTATTTTGTTCTTCCTTTAAAAACATAAGGATGTATTCAGTCTTAAATTACCTTAGCCCCACTGAATCCACCCTGTTTTCCTGGCCTCATTACATTGTCACAGCCCAGAAATTCTCATCTCCTACTGCTATTTCCTGGAATTGAAAAGTTTTAAGCCTTGTAGCTGCTGCCAGGGTCTCCTCAGGATTGCTCTGAGCCCTGCTGTTTGCTTTACGCCTGTTGACTCAGACCATACCGTTCAGCCTGTGCTTCTTTTTAGCAGGAGTCCTTATGGTCCTCCAGTCCCAGCCAGCAGTTATCAAGGACACTTGCCCAAACACCCTACCAAGTTTTCAGCCACTTACCACTCTGAATGAAGAAAGGGTTGCTGCTTTGTAAGCTCCATTCAGCCAGCTCCCTGTCAAATCCTGGTTGCTACTGGCTCTTTTCACTTGAAATCAGTCCCACGGCGGTGGGTGCGGACCTGCCCACACAGTGTCTAATTATAGGGTTCGTGTGGGTGAGTGAGAACCTTTGTAAGAATGATATCCCTATTGCTGGGTATAACAGACGTTGCCTTTTCTTGTCTCTTGTCATATCTAATTAATCAAAGTTTTAACCTCTTTAAAGTTTTGTTATGGGTTTGAAGAAAAGCAAGACGAGGCCATTTTAACCCTTGAAGGGGTTGTTGTACACAAAATTCACCCAGCCAACATGAAATACGTACCTGTAAGCTCCTGTTACAGGCAATGGGCTGAGCCTCCTCTGCGGGGCAGCTCAGAACAGAAGCTTGATTTCGCTGTTCTGTGTCATCCGCTGAAAGCCACCAGCTATCTGCTTGTTATCTGTCTGACATATGCGCCCTGGGAAGCAAACCTTTGTAGATTTTCATATAATCAAACCTGTTTATATTTTTTACAGGGAGTGGGCTAGTCCCTTTTTAAACAGGGGGTAAGACAAATTGTTCTACTGCTTAGGGACAATATAGGTGCCTGAGCGTTTATCAGCTTTTTCCAGTGAAGATACTCAAGCTCCGTCTACCCACTACCATTTTGACTAATCTCTGTCCTCTTAGGCCATGTGGGATTCACAGATTGGGTGTCTCTGTACCAAGCTCTCTCATGGGTTGGCATGCTCGGAATATAACTGGCATCTACTGACAATGCTGTGATCAGATTAGAGCAGAGAAACTACAACCATTCATATGCAAAATTCTGTCAGGAGGAGAAGGATAACATGATGATAATTATGTCATTCATCTTTTTCTCTGCGTTGTCTTCATGACTTGTCCATCATGTAAGTCTGGAGGTTGTGGTTGCAAGTATGTCACAACCCAGGTCTTTCTGTTCCTGGGCAAGACCTCAAAGCATTACACTGCTATCTACAGGATGGGTGCTGCCATAGTCGCCTGTTCAGGCAACTGTGTAAGAGCGACTGTCGTCCTCACACAAGGAGGGATTCAAGTGCCTAAAGGCAGAAAGTAACTTGGTTTGAATTTACAGTTCATATAAGAAGGCAATTTGTGGTCTTGAGATACATGCAGGTATCTGACAGAAGATAGAATTTCAGATATAACACCAAAAGTTCATTTTTCCATATGCTGAGCTGTGTATAATGCACTCAGGCTGCCAGCCACTGTAAAAACCAAGTGAAGAGTGTCTGTCATTCCTTGTAGCGCATGGCTCCTACATGAATGTTTGGATCTGGTTCTTGTTGGCAAAGTGGTGCAGGCCAGAGCCATATGTGATTATAATCATTAGTAAGAAGTCTCAGAGGAATCTGGAGGAAGCAGTGACTAGCCAGTGACTGGATCTCATATTTAATTACTGCTTATGCTGAAGACATGTATGTAATTTCAGATAAGAAAGAACAGATCTAGCTAATAAGAAATTATCTACAGTCTAGTCTATGTTCCTTGACTGGAAGATGGAAATTTGGCAGCAGTTATGGGACGTGTATCTCCTCAGATGATGTAGCTCATTAGATAAGTCTGGGGAGAAATGAGGTTGGGGAGCCACAGTAAAGAGATAAGGAATGGCCTGTGCCCCGTTTGTCAAAATATTGGCGTGTGAGTTAAATGGAAAGCAGCCAGTGAAACTGGTCCCTCAGGATGAAACATCTTCAGAAACTGCTGAATGGCTTTGTGTGAAAATTGGGCCCCTTCAAAATGTATTTTTATGGGACCAGGATTGCTATGTATGTTCAAATGTTTTGCTGGACTTTCCACAGAGTTGGTTCCTTGTGTGTGAGTGCTAAAACAGTGCCACCGAACCCGCCACAGTTACAAACTGAAACAGAAGTACATGCTTGCAAGAATATCTCTGGGGACAAATGTACACAAATAGCTGAAAATTGCATTTGGCAAGAATGTAAGATTATTAACTCCTTTAGTTGACTTTTTGATCTGCTCTGTATGTTGATAAGTGGTAGCCTGATTGACGCAGAGGCACCATATACATTTGCAACACATTTTCACTGCTGATGTATTTCAGAGGAAATACAGAGTGGTGCAGATTAAATTAATGTAGGCCAGCATGACAAGTTGGATTTAACAGTACAAGAATTTCTAGCCCCTGTTGTAGTTTTTTGAGGTCTAGCTTCTTTTAGGGATAGGCATTTTTTCTAGGTCTGGTTTTATGGGTTAAGAGGAACCATAGGTTTTTATGGACAGTAAGAGAAGGCTGGCTTTTGCAGTTGCCTCTGACAATGTGCAAGTGAACAATCCAGGTGGTTTTATAAATCTCAGCATCTGTGTTTCAAGTGCAGCAATAAATAAATTACCAAGGCTTTCACAGAAAGAGAAGTAAAGAAAATAGTAAAATCAAATTTTTCTATCTCATTTCAATTTTAGATTGAAGATGGTTAATGCATTTCTTAGCTTGGGTGGAGGTCATCTGGAAGTAACTGTGTATTCCGTCTCCTAGAGAATCGCTAATACATCTAGACAAAGACCACTCACCTTCTTGGAGAGTCTTACCTTTAGTCTCTGAGTGGCAAAGCCATGAATAAAACACTTGATAGTTCTATTGTCTAACTCCAATGCGTTCATTCTGGTCGAGTGAATGAATCTTTTATTGAAACGAGGCAAAACCAGTTTGCCTTAGTATACCTTTTCCAGTATAGCAGAACAGCAATAAAAAGAATATTTTGGAAACAATAAATATTTATGAACTTCCATAATACATGCTGCCTGCTAATTAAATCAGTCAAAACAAGCACAGACAACATTAACTTCTGGTTTTGTGAGCTGGAGACTTGAGGAGCATAGTGTCATTTACAAGAAATAACACTAGGGGCGAATTTTAGAGCAGATGATTAAATTAACTGGAGGCAGAGAGGAGTCCTTAGGGACAGCCAGGCTTTCTTTACAAGTAATGAGCAGAATTACAGGGAAGAAGGTGAAGTCCGTTATTCTGAATGCTTGATCTCCTATTAATGCTAGAATATTAAAGTTATGTGAAAGGAGCAGGTGAAATAAATAACTGTCAATTTTCCTTGGAGATTGAAATGCAAATGCAAATCTTCTTCAATGTTTAGATCGATAACAGGATGGCTCTGAACAGCTCTGATACAGACCAGTGGCTCGGAACAAATTTAGCTCTTCAGGGATCTGGGCATCTCCTACATTAGGTCCTAAGCTCTCCTACTGTCAAAAAAAAGAAAAAATACAGGATGGAAGGGGGACTGACATCAATGCCAGCCTGTGTTTTCCACATATTACTTATGTTTCCGGTGTTGCAAGCCACTTGCCCCATCCAGCCTTGTGGTAGCTGGGAGGACAGGTATGTTTTTCTGCAGTCCAGAAATGTAGGCGTGCTCTGTTTGTGCGAGGGCTGGCGATGATGCATGTTCTTTCCGGAAGTCTTTAGATCCTTGATAGTTAAAGAACAGATTGCTGGCTCTGTTTTATCTTGGAAATATGCCATAAAAGTAGATTTGGGCATGATATCAACTTCTGCTTCCTAATTATTGGAAACAGAATAACTTCAAGCACCTTGGAGACTATTTGAAATTACCAAGTTACTACAAAGGAAGAAGAAGAGTGCCACGAGTTTTGTGGAGAGCCTGTGTAGATAGATTTGCTGATAGGTCATGGGGCAATTGTTTACCCTCCTAGTGGCAACTGCAAACCCAGTCAGCTTTGGTTTTGGGAGAATGACTCAAATGTTGGGAATGCACAAAGGTTTTCATTTTTCTTCTGTCCTACAAGCCTGCTAAACCTAACTGTTAGAGCTTGGGGTTATGCAGAATACCCTGACTGCATTAATGTTTCAGCAAAATCCCTTTCCAAAGATTTTATTTTACCTTCTATATAGCAGATACACATTTGAGAATTGGAGCCTGCTGCAGGAAAAATCAGTAATTTTCACAGAGGGAAGAGAGTGGGGGAACTGTAGGTAAATCATTTTGCTATTAATATATCCAAGAGGAAAAGCAAGAGAAGGGAGTGAGGTGATACCCCTGCAAGAATGCAAACTGGTAAAATAGACTTGCTCCCAGGCAATGTGATCTCACAAGTGGGTTGGTAACTGGTATGACACAACTGTAGGCTGAAAAAAATTAGAAGCAGCAAGTACCTTCAGGATGCGTGTTGTCAGGCATTGAGCTACTATGATCATTTGTGACTTCTGGTATGCCAAATATAAAGAATCAAACCTAAATTAAATGTAAAGGGAGGAGTCAGAAAAACTTATCAAAATGCAACTACATAGAAAAAATTAGCTTTTTTTGGGAAACAGAAGCCTGAAGAGAGAAAGAAAAAGTGATTTAAAAAATCACGTGGAAACACATGAAATAGAGATTAGCGAAGAAAAAAAAGCCTGATGTATTTTTACCTGGAGAAAATTATGGGGTTTCTATGAGGAAAGATGCTGGCAAGTGACTGGGCTATAAAATAGTGTAATCAGAAAGGAGACAGTAATAAAAGTAGAATGAAGACACTGGGGAGGCTTTCTGTATAGAAGCCTTTTCAAGCTTCATCTCTAACAAAAATGAAAGCCCGAAAGGGCTTGGTAGGCTTTTTCCTGGAAATTTGTGGTTCATTTCCAAGGATTTTATTAATATATTCCAGGACATTAGAGTAGCATAAAAAAATCTGACAAGTCACAGAAATAAAATCGATAGGATCAAAAGTGGGAAAAGAAATGACTGCATAAACTGAAAGTTGAGGTCTCTGCCTGTTAGTTCTATTTAATGAATTTTAATCTTATGCTTTTGGTTCTGGGCTCACAATTATTTCTGAGTGACTTTTTGATAGGCTGTGCTTTTTGGGAAGAAGAGAGTCTGCTGTGCTATGCAGTAGAGTATTTTATCCCTGTTAATGAAGAACTCTGACAAAAATGGTCTTTGTATTCTCATTAGCATACCTGCATATATCGCTTTACAGCAAGCATATGTTTTCTTCTAAAATCATTTTTTTGACGTTACGTATAAAGTAAATACAGGTGTTGCAAGTGGAGCAGAGAGTATTTTGGATTACTATTATTGCTGTTTCCCTTCGTCTATAAAAGTTTTAAGAGGTTTGTTTTTATGTGTGTGTACCCTGCCCTGTTGCCAAAAGAGTGTCGTGAGAGAGATAAAAGGGACTGAGGCTGAATGCTTTATAATGGCTTTACTAGTAATTTATCTTTGGCACAATTTTTGTAGTGAACAAATGCTTAAGGAGTATTAAGTGAAATTTGTATTGTAATTCTGAAGAACTCATAGTGTTGCAGAATAGTTAAATAATGTAAAAGATGTAATATGTCCTTAAAAACCCTAGACAAATTGAAGCATGTTTGATTAACAAAGCTATCTTTCAACATGAGAGCCAAACATATAAAATGGTGAATCTCACTTGACATTTTAAAGATGCAAGTTAAGTTGTTCTAAAAAGCTGGCTTACCTTGTTGTGAGGATACGACAGAATTACCTGTTCCAGTCTTCCTCAGAGGCTGATTGTCTTGTGAAATTTCAAACCCTTGCGTTTTTTGGACTGGCTCCATTAATACAATGTGATAGTAACCAAAGATTTCATTCAAATAACAATTATCATTTTTAAATACAGAAGAAAACAGGAAGAAGGCTATTTGCTACCAGCCACACAGAGCCGCTGCCAATGTTTATTTTCACCTTTAGCTGATAAAAATAAATGTCTTTTGCTCTGTCTGTAGATGTATGAGCAAATAAATGTTTACTATACCAAGGAATAAAAATTAACTCAGGAAACTGTATATGACAAAAATGCAAAACAGGAAAACACAAGGGGAAGAAATTAATGCAACATTTTATTTTTAGCTGAACTGATTGGGTGAGAAAATGTATACTTTTAAGTGGCCTAATCAGCTGGACCACCTTTGTAGCAAAAGTCATCAGCCCATATGAGCTGTTATGTTTTGTCAGAACGCTGTTGAAATCAATAGCTTAAAATTTTATAAAATGAAAACTCATATTTTTGAAACTAAGAATATGACTTATTATTCATAAAAAATAAAATTAATTTTTAGAATAGCATAAGTGGCACAGCCAAGTATGGAGGCAGGAGGGGATGGGCTTTATAGCAGTTTTGAGTTCGACAGGACATTGCTTCCCTCTTGTGAGAAGCGATGGCCTACATCGCACTGCTGGCACTGCTGTCTGACACCATTAAATCCAATGACGCAACCCAGTGCCTGGCCCTGCTGCAACATTTGTTCGTGACTCCAAGAAAAATATTTACATTTCATTTGCTTCGGTTCCTGAGTGTAAGAAATGGAAAATACGTCTTCCTTTTTCCCTCTCTGAGTCTCCTTTATTTGTGCAACTCTGAGACAGAGAGCCGTGCCTGATTTATGAAGGATGCTAAAGTTGGTATGATTACTAACTACAGTATAATTACTAGTTACAGCTATTTCTCAACTACTTAGACGTACCTGGGGGGTTGTTTTGTGCTTCTCCAGAGAAGTGCAGAAGAGGGGAGTCGCTGATTACACAAGAAGGGGGTCTTGCTTAAGGAGTTTCCCTAAGGGGTAGAGGAGGACGAGTTCCCTGCTCGGGGTGGTTTCTGGACCCCGCTTTGCACGGCTGGAGATGTTCCGAGTACTGAGGCAGTGAGCCTGAGATAAGGTAGGCAGCTGATTTGCCAACCTTGCTGCAAACCTCCTAAGCAAGCTCCTCTGGCAGACTTCATAGGAGGTGACTGGATTCTGACATCTCAAAATTATTGCGGCATAATTTGAAACACACCTGCTCATCACTCACATTGAGCCTTGTGTAACACATCTCAGTAACGCCTTCTGGTAAACCACACTGGAAGTGTTCTGGAATAGCTAGTTGTTAGGACGGGACAGAACAGAATGGCCCAACATGATTCACGTGCAGGATTTAAAAATTAGCTGTGTGTCTTAGACCATTGTGGGCAATTAAAAATGGAAAGGATTTTTGTGGGTAGCTTGTATTGAAATAAAAAAAAATCTTAGCTTATTTTGGCTGATGTTGGTAACTCTTAGTAGTCTGTTGTTAACCAGCATAATCAAAATGCTGCCAAATTATCGTGGGGGAAAATGCTATATGTTAATGCAAATAATGCAGCTCAGACCCAACTTCAGTGTCTTCAGAAAGGCAAGGTACAATCGGAAAATTCACCTTCACTGGTAAAGAGAAAACAGTTACTTTGAAGGCTGACAGAAAAATGAACAGCCTCAATAGTGCCACATAGTTTTGATAAAGAAGCTACCTGTTTCAGGTATAGAGTCTCAGCTCACCAGTACTCAGCAGAGCTGGACAGAACATCAATGAGTTCTTCCCCAGGAAAAAGGCAACAAGAAAATATTTTGCTGTCATCCTTGACATGTGGTGATCTTTGACGTTGTGTTTCTCAAGGTCTGCTGTACCACTTAGTATGCAGTCCCAGCTTTTAAGCAGTCTTTTGGATGTGCTGCTAGAATGTTGTTTAAATGTGATCTTTAGGAAGGAAGAACATGTCAGCTGATTATTTTTATTTTTAAAAACATTCCTGGAACTCCTGACATAGAATCAGATGCTTCTGAAAGCATAAAAGTGTCCTTTTCTTGAACAAGTAAGCAGGCACTATTGAAGAATTTGGCTGTCTATGCTTCCTTTTTATTCCCCTCTGCCTCTTTTTCTTTTATCTTTTTTCTTTCTTTTTTCTTCTGTCTTTGTTCTTCTTTCTTTCTTTTCTTTTCTTTTCTTTTTTTTTTTTTTTTTTTTTTTTTTTTTTTTTGGTATTGTTTCGTATTTGGGTGCTCTTCCTAAGGTAGTTAATTATATTTCAAAGGAGAACTGGCTGGAACTTTTTTTTCCTGTTTGATTACTTTCCCCCTTGACTCTGAAATACAAGCACAGTACATGAGTGTGCTACCGGTAAAATACCTGTTAGCTGTCACTGTAACTGGAATTCATGGAAGTGTAACTCCTCTGTATGGATAAAAGCTGACAACACTAGTTTGGAAACAGAGCTTTTGTAGAGGGCTGGGCAAATTTTTCCTCTCTGTTGAAGGAGCCTTGTTAATAGTTTGCTGCTGACTGAAGAAGTGTCCTCTTCCAGCTGCTGAGGGTCGTATTCCTCTTCGAGGCTCAGCAAAGTGTCAGGGTTTGCCACGTGCTCGGCCGCACGGTTCCACAGCCGCAGAACACAGACCTGGTGAGGGAGGAAGAGTTTAAAGAAACATTTTTCAGCACAATGGGACATTTTCTTAGCAGCAACCAGAGATAATCAGTTTAAACCCAATTTTTATTTTATGTTAGGTCAAAGCATTGGTTCTAGCAGACTGAGAACATAAAGTGTGTGTGTGTTATCAAATGATTTTTTAAAGAAGTACTAGTTAGTGTCTAATTATTAAATTCTAAGATTTGTTTGGCTTTATGGTCAGCCTCCATTAGGGTTTTAATTCCGACCAGGAGTGAGCTTGTGAAGTGAATCTCTCACTCCGTTTTCCCCACTTACCAGACCTTGCTTTCCACAACAGAGTGGTCTCGGGACACATCAGCTGGATTCCTTTTGGTTAAAACTAAACAGAAAGGTGTGCTCCAGAAGCGTACCAAAGGTACTGCAGTGGGTGCCCCGTCCGTGGGAGCACGTTAGAGGCAGCCGAAAGCACCCTGCCAAGGCAAGCGTACTGTTGCGCTGTGCAGAGCTGGTTCTGGTGTGCTGCAGTTTAGGAGACCAGCTTGTACCTCTCTTACAAGTGCAGGGCTACGCCCACCACAGAACTTCAGATTTGCTGTCTCTGGACTTTGGCAAAGTCTGGCTGCAGTGCTGAGCTGGTGGGAGTAACAGTAGCAAGCCAAACACACAGGTACTGCCATGAAATTTGGACTAGGCTTTTATTTTTAGTGTTTAAACCCACTTGCTTTAAGGGGCATGATAGCATGCAAAGGAGTTTTGTTTTTTCCCACTTCTTCTGTTTCTTGTGTAGTTGTTATTTTTTTCCACACTCACAGAATGGAACACCATTAGATTGTGTACTCACACATTTCCATTTTCCCCAGATATAATTGTGACTTCTTCAGCTCCCATGCAGCCTTTGTGTACGTGACCTAGATGCGTTGTCCAGAGAAACTCTGCTTTTGAAATGTTCCCAGGAATTTCTGTGTCGACATAGTTCAAGTATGTGTGGCCTGGTTTGAAAGTTCCCCTGCCAAAACAAAAGCACAGAAGTGATGCTCTGTGTTCTTTACAAATGAGGGGAAAAACATGCTACAGTTTGGGCAGAAAGCGAGATGAGTTGTGGGATGCTACCAGAGTTAAAGCTTTGAACACTATCGTTATAATTTTAATACATTATTTTTTTAAGAATGTCCAGTTGGGGTTTTTAGGCAAAATTTTAGCTTAGAACATGTTCTTGGAGAATATGTTCCTTGGGGCACACAAAGGATGCGGGCCTCACACAGATCCGAGGCTTTCAGCTCCAGCAATAGGGCATCATGCCTCAGGTCCAGAAACACCAAGTTCTGTCCTCTCTGCTGACTGGGCATTCAAGTCGTGTAGTAAAGTCTTTTAGAAATCCTTGGACATTAACATTTTTGTACACAAAATGTATCAAATACTTTTTTGGACAAACATTGTAATAGAGGTAAACTTAAGGAAAGATTTAAAAAAAAACTACCACCAAAAGAAAAATTATTAGGAAGGAATGTCTCGTTCACGTTTTGGTTGTTTTCTTCTTCCAAATCAGTATTGCAATTTTTTGCTTTCCCTGAAATTCGTGTGGCAGTGTTGAGGCTAACCTCATCTCTCCCAGCATGATTCATCCTGAATATCTGGAGGAAGTCCTGAGGACTAAATGTCACTTTTTTTCTCCTTTGGTTGGAGCCTGTGGTGCAGTTGCCCGCTAGGCAAACTGACAAAGGCCAGATAGCCTCTATATTAACCTTACTTGAGAAAGCAGAGGAAACACCATTCCTGCTTCTACAGGCAGGTTATTCTGGATCCCTCCGCAGGCTTTCCTCCTATCAACCCAATGCAGAGGCTTGTTGGTACCTAAGGAGGAGCGAGCTACTCAGGGCAATCTACAGAACCATGCAAATGACTAAGTTGCTTAAATTTCTGCACCTTTCAGGATGAGAACACAAGAGTAGCTAGCTCAGCCTTTGTCAGTATTGTTATGGGGTTTATTCTGGTGGTTGTTTTTGGTGAGACATATCTTCAAATAAGTCCAAGTCAAAAAGTTCTCTTAGTGTTTCTGCTTGCTTTCAACCATGACGAAAATTGAAAATTGTAGTTTACATTCCTGCCTTCCATGGTGTCAGTGTTCATTATGACAGAATGCACATTACATTGTGACATTAACATAGAAATTTTCTGTGGGTGTATTGCTGCAGTAGTGTATTTGCAACCAAAGGCACTCCTGGACAGACCAGTAACAAGGCTATGTTCAAACACAGAGGAGGTTGGTTTTACAGTGTTTAAACTGCACTTTTGACAAGGATCTGTTTATGAGATTTAAATCCACATTTGCTTGAAAAAGCCAGGCTGAGTGGACAGGAATCCCAGACTCCAGCACAATTCATAAGCAAGCTGCAACTTTCTTACTCACATATTCCCTAGAGGAGGGAATGACCAAATGACTCTACATCACGCAGCTATTTGTCTTCTCAGAGAAGGTCACCAAATGATGTTTGAGTCCAGCAGCAGCCACACTGCTGTTGCCCACTTTGCTATGCTGTCATACTCAAAAAAGAAAAGAAAATACAGAGCAAGAGAGACCAGCAAGCAGATTTTGACCACAGTGTGTAGCATGGGGAACTTCAACCACTTGCAGCTACTTTTATTACCAGTGTAAATCACAGATCACATAGAACAAGATGAGAGATGTAAAAATAGCTGTGTATAAATTCAGTATGATAACAACGATAAAGCCATTTTTTCAACAGTCACGTTAAACTTACTTGTCAATTGTATATGTTTTCCTGATCCCATTAGTTCCAGTCAAGGCTACATCTATATTTCCCTTCATGGTTTCTGTTGCAGATACTCTGACATGTATTTTTTTTCGCCAGCCTTTGAAAGCAAAATGAAGTAGATTACGGTTGTAAGGAGATTTCTTTCCTAATGGTAAAACTTCTCATACGTTTCAACATCTTTCAGGGAGAGGAAAGGATTGTACAAATGTGCTTGTTGGCAAACAAAATGTCACTTTTTATTAAGGCAAATGTTACTTCTGCGTGATTCTGGTGGTATGAATTTCCTTGACAGTGGTCTAAATCGCAGATCCGATCTCTGCTGACCTACTTACTATGCTGAGTATTTAATCTGTGATGGCCAATAGCGTACCTTGCTCTTCCACTTGGCCTCACATTTTATTTTGTAATTTCTTACACTTATGAGCAATTTGGGGGGGTCTCATGGGTAGCCTGATAGGTCTCAACTATGAAGTGAGGTCCACGGGACTGCTGTGTTGTCAAAGATGCATTAAACACAACTGGCTGCTTTTCCAGGACCATCCTGATATAGAGTGTTAAGAGTTTTTCCTACACCTCTGCACAGCCCAGCAGCTGTCAGGACATCCCATCATCCCACACGCCTTGCTAAGGCAGAAGCAGGGTCTGAGATGCAATAGCACATATTGATTTCAAGCAACCAGGTTTGAGAAGTTTTCGTACTGGCTTTAGTTCAGCCTACTAAAAGGAGAACCTCTTCACCCACTTCATAAGGTTATATATGGTTTCAGGCTGTTATTTCTGTGAAGTCAGCAGTTTGTAAATGTTGAAATTAATGTATTCATTCAGATCTGAGAAATGGCTAGTTTCTCCATACTCAAATTAATTTTTTTTTAATTTTTGCTCTTGTAGAGACATGATATAAAGGTTTTTTGCTCTGAATTTTGCTTTTATATTTCAGTGCCTAGAGAATAAGGACCTCAAAGACCCTTTCTCATTTATTGCCCTTGCAGTTCATTACCTGTGATGGGTTACTATTGATTTACAAATTTTCTTATTTCCCAGTTCTGTGGTTGCTTCTACATTAATCACAATTAAAAGTGTACTTCTTATTACTCCCTGCCATTTTGACTTGATAAGCTTTTAAAAAATGTCCTGAAATGATCCATTTTTATAATTTTTTGCCAGTAAAAACAATGTAGCATTTTTTGATTTTAAATTTTGCACTTTTGGCACAACACCCTTCCCACCTTCAGCTTTATAGAATTTTTGAAGCCATCATCTAATCAGAAAAAATTTTAACAGGGTTTCTAACGCAGGTCGGCATCAGTTGATTTGTTCCTATAATTATCTAAGCCTTTCCCAGATCACGCTGGTACTGCATGTTGCTAACACACCTGAAACTCTAGATTTTGTACTGAGTGCCACTGGTTCACTCCAGAAGCTCTCTGTAGACCCGTAAATTTGTTCACATATAATTCATTGCCACTTTAGAATTCCCCACCCAAAAGGAGCACTTACGAGCATATGGAGGGGAGGGCCCTGTGTTTAAATAAACCTTTTGCTGTTCTTTTTCAGTTTTATGTAAAAACTTCTCAGCATAATGACCCATCAGTGGGCATCCTTCCTTCGGACAAGGGAAGCAGTCTCCCTGGGGGAAAATAACGATGTGTGTTACAAGACGTTATCTGTTTTATCCCACTTCTTAAAGTTTAAATTAGTGTATTTCAGCTTTTTCCCAGCTTTTTTGAAAAGGTGCTTGCTTCTGAGTTCAGATCTTAGCTTCAGTATTTATCAGTGTGGTGAAAAAAGGAGCTGAGATGTTCAGTCAGCTTACTTTATTTGGTTGAAAACCAGAAAGAAATGAGTTGAAAATCTGGCCTAATTTCTTATGCTCTTGCAGAGACCATAAGTAAATACCTTAATGCATGTTGTGCCTTACTACCTGATCTGTAGAATACAGGTAATATATTCATATTTCATAGGTTCTATTGGCAGGTTGTCTGCAAATTATTATAGGGTGGGTAAACATATTTGCCAGGAGGTCTGCCTGGACATCTCTCTCATGTGGTAAAGATATTTAAGCTTAGGAATACTGAAGCTTGGGGTCTATGTGCTTTTCAGCATTTATTCCCACACAGAACCTTAATGAAATTAATACTGACATAAATCAAACATTCAGATAAGACCTTGATGTCCATTAAAAAAAAAAGTTAAGCATGTATATTTTCAGTGAAAGTGATTTAATTGCAACTGGAAAAAAATAGCATTGCTATATTTAGTTAGTTCATTTTTGATATTTGAGAGGTTCTGTAGGAACTGGTATTTGTGGATATTTGGCTGTTTGGGTAATAGATAAATAAAAGGCTAAATGGTCATCATTGCTTGTTATGAGATTGAAAAAATAATTTCCCTCACATCTAATCTACACTAAATTGCACAGGGTTGAGATTTTCAAGTCCTGAATTACATTAAACTTTCAAGTTACATGGCATCATTGCTACAAACATAAACAACTTCTCCACAGTATTGTATTTGCTCCTTTTGGGAGTAGATAGAAATAAATTCAGACTTGTCTTCCTCCTTGACCGGTCTTCAGTTGCATTGCCAGAATGGATCCACTAAAAGCCCAGTTACAGCAGGCATGAAGCTCTGGGACATTGTGCTGCCTCCTTTCTTGTGCCACCTGGGGGTTGTGTGAGCACAGCTGTGCTGTAGAAATCTCTCCCCTGCCCTATATACTGTGTATGTTTATTGTTTATACAGATGTTTAAACATTTCTGGAATCCAGAGGCTGTCCTGCTGATGACGGATTCCAGCAGGTTTAGATGGTCTTCTTTCAACCAGAGCATCCCTTACTGCTGGCCTATGCAAAAGGTGAAGCTGGCCACTGCCTCTCCTTTCTCTCTTACTGAGCTCTTCATCTTTCCCTTTGTAACTGCTTTTGGTGTTTATATTTACTGCCTTATTTTCTTCTAGATCTTTTTCTGGAGTATGTTGCTTTTACATTTTGCCAGTTTTATTGGGTATGGTCTGGAGGAAGGTAGTCAGAGGGTCTGCATAGCCCCCCACGTATCCCGTGATCCAGATTGTGGAAGCTGTCCCAGGAATTATTAAGAGAAGAAGGGCAGGGCTGAAACCCCTCAGGTAAATATGTATCTGCTACTTACCAATATGAAAGCTCGGTACGTTTCACATTGATAGCCAACAAATCCATGGGGAATGAGAATACTCTCAGCATAATACCGGAGACTTCTTTTATGTCCACATCCAATAGATCTATATTCTGGGGAAAAGCCCAGGTAAAAAATATTAAAGCTGTACATTAACATAAAGTCCATGTCAAAGTAACACTTGTGGGTCTTTTTTCCTCAAAAGCACTTGTACATATAGTGTCATCTCAAATTAAAAAATAGTAATAATTAAAAGACATTTAAAGTGTGAATTATTTGGTTTTATAGTAAAAAAGTGTACTTCTAGCTACATATATTTTTTTATGGGAAGAGCTAGATTCTAATCTGTGTGTCCCTGTACTCGTGCTGAAGTTAACAGAGGTGGAGATGCACCAAGGCAGACCTTGTGCAGCCTCCCATCCTGCTATGTGTACTTAACCACTTTTACTTCCACATGAGAAACGAGGAGGATGTAGGAGAATTTCCCTTTGATATTTCAAAGACTGTAATAATTCATAGCTACCACATTTGTAAAGCATATAGTAGTTACTATGAAGTAGTTGTAATTTGCTTACTATTATCACAAGACGGTATTTTGTAAAACCACAGTTTCCACTCATTTCTAGTATTAAAGGTATTTGTGGTAACTGTTTTAACTTCACTGGCTTTCAGTGTTTTTAAGCTCTAGAAATCTGTGGTCATTTGTCAGTGGTGATTCTGTGAAATGCTCTGAAAAGCAAGATGTTTGGCAGTGTGTCCTTCATTTTGTCAGTTATTTGAAACAAATACATTCTCCCATCAGAGTGAAATTTATAAGCAGTCAGTGCAGGAAAAAAGAAAGTGCTGTCTGGGTTATATTTACAGGTCCATTGTAACAAATGTTGTCTTCACTGGGTCTGAAGACTCTCCTTTACCAAAGCACAATATGCTAAAGTTAGGTTGTATAAAAGTAGGCTCTACTCTCCTTCAGCGTGTGTGGGGTCTCGCCTAATCACAGGGTGAAGTCTTGGAGGCACTGAAGTAGTTGCCATCTGGCACAGTTTATAGTGAAATCAGAATTTCACCTACTGTCAATGTTTATCCATCTTAAAGACAGACCAGTTGGTAATGACCAGATGACACACAATGTTCTCTACATAAGGGAAAAAAAAATAAACCCCACAGTGAAACTCGTCTGATAGGTATTTTTGTCTGATTTTCTTGAAAATAATCTGCATCATCAAGGCTTCCTGAGTGTGTTTGCTTTATAGTTCCCTCTTTAAATCTAATTCAGAAGGGTCTGTGCTTTTACCTTTAAAAACCTCAGCTCTTACGGCTGGCTTACTTTGTGCTAGTGTCAAATTCACTTAATAGCTATACAATGGCAACATAATACTCCTCTCCCTCCTGCATCAAAAGATGTAGAAAGAAGTTACTGTATAGCATTTCTAAAGCACTTCACACGCAAAAGCACTACATAAACGTAAATACTATCAAACAGAAGAGATATGCACAAAGTAAAGTTAAACCAAGAGGCAGGAGTTAAGGCTGTCTCTATTTTTAGGAGCTGCACGAACAACCAACTCCATCTGCTTGTGTTCAATAGAACTGAGCTTCTCTTTCACCACAAAACATTGCAAACAGCCTTATGAAATGTCTCTGGAAAATATTTACTTTTTTTGCTGAAACTGCAGACATTCTTATTCAGTCTTGTTTTTTTTCCAAGTGACTTTGTGCACAGCCAGCTTTTAGTCCTCTTTGTTATTAAGTTCTCCAATGAATGCTAAGACAGAGCGTTTCTGAAAGCCAATTATTGAACTAGTGGTAGGGATTTCAAAACATGTGTCTGTGAATAGCAGATGTTCTCATTTCTGTAGGTTAGGATCAGAAGACAGGATTTTCTGGATCTATTATACTGGACCCCAGGGTAATTCTGATTAACTGCCCAGCTTTCTTTGAAGAACATAAACTATCAATGGAGCAGTCATTTTATCATCTTCTATGTTTCTAACCTTGTGCTGTCCCCTTTGAAGACACTAAAGCTGTTAATGGCATGGATGAGTATTTCTAGTCCCAGTAATCTTGGGACTGATGTCTTTCTAGGGAGAAGGGGTGCTCAGATTTTAAAATACTCAATTTTGTATTATCCTAGAATGAAATTTTACCAGTCATTCATGTATGGAATTCCGACTGAGGTCAGTCTGTCAGCATAGTGGCAGGCTCTTATAAAGGCTGTGATGAAGAAGTCTGCATGATTTAACTGAAGTTTCCATCTGGAATTTGCCTTGATTAGTATAAAAGAAAATCAGAGGGTGTTTTGCAGGCAGCTTTACACCTTCCATGTTTGAACATCTTCTCCCCCACTCCAAGTCTGAACTATATAAATAGCGTAAGCATTCAAAAGGTTTTACCTTAGCCTAGCTTTTATTTCTTACTGTTGCTTACAAGAGATATTACTTCTTTAGAATATATTTACCTCTCATAAGGTCATTGATATTCCGAGTTGCAGAAGGTACACGAAGCTGCTTGCATCCTGGCATCTTCTTCCCACCATTTGGGTAAAAATCCAGGTGGCCACAAGTCTGAAGAATCCCTGGAGCTGAAAAGAGCAATGAATCAAGGCTGATCACTCTCAGGTATGCTGTGGCCAACCTCGCTGATGGTCTCAGCCTTTGCGTGAAAACTTACCAAAGTCAAAGAAAAGATGACCAGCATGAGTATGAATTATATCAACGAATTTTGCATCTGAAGGATCCAGCCTAACCATTGTGGGAGTATACTGGAAAAGTGGCCCAGCTGGATCCAAACCTAAATAAACAGAGATACATCTGATTCAGTAAATAATACTATATGTGTGTCATCATCTACAGTGTGTGTACATTGTATGTCATTACATTTCTGCCTTTACTCCACATATAAAAATCCATTTTGTGATCCACAGCCAGCAAAGCGAGCGGAGTTTTAACAAAAAGGTGACTGGAGGCATTGAAGCACAGTAAAGTGCCAATGGGCACTTGGCTTACTTTTGGAGAACAATGTTATAAGAGCTATGGAGTATTTTTGCATGTTAGTGAAAAATATGAAATCTTGATATGTTACTCTCAGCATGTAGATTTGTTTGAGACTTTTTATTTGGTCAAAAATCTATTTTTATTTCCAAAAGATCTTGGCTGAATATGTTACTCCTCCACTTCGGTGTTCATGAGCTCTCTTCGGGGCTAAAGCAACACAGTTCTGATCTCAGTTTCCCTGAACTGCATATGTAACTGCTTACTGCGTACACAGCTTGGTCAAAGCAAAGTCTGTGCAGAGAAGAGAACTGACTGGAGGAGAAAGGAAAGCAGAAAACAGTGAGCCTTTAAAAAAAGTGATGTGTGAGCGTGTCATGGCGCTGTGCCTCTCTGTGTAGCTACACGACTAACAGCTTTCTTCCCGTTCAGGGTGTCCGTGGCAATTTACTGTCTCATCCTGACATACTAGATCTAGGAATTTCAATTTTTCTTTTCAGATTTCCAGTCTTTTGAACTGCTGAAATGTCATGTTAGGGTGGGCTTTTAAAACCAAATATGACAAGGATTTGTTAGTGTTTTACAAGTATGTTATTCCACATGTATTAGAGTATTTTGTTTCTGTTCTTTTATATCATTAAAAATCATAACCAAGTGCTCCCTTGGACTTGTTGTGATCTGTGAAGAGTGACCTCTATTTAGCCACAGTGGGGACAGTTAAGCTTTTCTGCTCTGTTGGAGTTGAGCCTTTCTCAAAGCTGTGAAAGTCGACGTGTGAAATGCGTGGTATGTGATAGGACACGGCTTCATTTGTGTGCCATCATGCCAGCTGTGTACTGTTTACTACGGCAAAACAGCACATTGTGGTCAGCATTGTGTGCTTACAAGGCAGCAGTGATTCTTCAGTTCTCTTAAGTTGCATGAAAACATAAAGCTTCATCAGCTGAGCTTCAGTACCTGTTATTCTTCCAATGCCAGGTTTCCTTCTCCCTGCCTCCCCTGCGGCATGTGCTCCAAGACTATGACCAATGAGATGAATGTTGGCAGGAGAGTAGCCATAGTCTTTCTGTCCATAGGCATGGAAAAGGAAAAACAAGGGTGTTAAGCCGGGGACACGGCCCTGTGGCACTGCATCATGGCCCCATGTTGTGTAAGGCTGAGAGAGTAGGGGCTGTTCAGCCTGGAGAAGAGAAGGCTCCAGGGAGACCTTATTTTGTGGCCTTTCAGTACTTAAAGGAGGCTTACAAGAAAGATGGGGACACAGTTTTTAGCAGGGTCTGTTGTGATAGGACAAGGGGTGTAATGGTTTTAAACTAAAAAAAGGTAGATTTAGACTAGATGTGAGGAAGATGGTTTTTACAGTGAGGGTGATGAAACCCTGGCACAGGTTGCCCAGAGAGGTGGTCGATGCCCCATCCCTGGAAACATTCCAGGTCAGATTGGATGGAGCTCTGAGCGACCTGATTGAGTTGAAGATATCCCTGCTTATTGCAGGGGGGTTGGACTAGATGACCTCTAAAGGCCCCTTCCAACCCAAACTATTCTATGGTTCTATGTATCAGGACATGGCCAGACCAATGGGTGATGGAGGGAATGTCTTGGGTGGGAAGTCACTGTAGTGGGTGGTGGGATTTATGCCTAAAGAGAAATGGTTTCCATCTCATCCCATCCCCTCTTATATCATGCCTCTGGAAGGGAGGGGTCTCTGTCAGGAACTTGACCTTATAATAGAAAATAAGTAAAAGAGAATTTCTGCACATAGCTACCCTACATTTGCACTGATTGCCTATCCGAAAGGCGAATGACCCCACTGCCTCTCACCTGAAGCTATCTGTCTGGTCAGGATAGCGGTCTGTGGTAGAGGAGTTATCAGCGCCTTTGTCCGTTGCATACCCTCTGTGTGAATCAAGCAGCTGTCCTGCTGTGGAGATGCTCCACCACGCAGGTCCTGCAGCACAGAGAGGACCATGCCAGGAACGCTGCTGGTATGCCAGGCTCAGCTGAGTTTCTGCTTGGGAAGCTTGACATTGGTGGCTGCAGCAGAGTTTCTCCTCTGTGCTGTGATCCAGTTCTTGCAGGAGGCAGCAAGGATGACCCACAGAGGAATGTTTTAACCATATTGGTCCTCAATTACCGCTTTTCATCCTACAAGTTTTGCTAGACAGTCTCCAGTCTGATGTCTTATTTAGTAAAAAGCCCACCACGAGCAAAGCTTTCAGAAACCTGTAAGTTTTTAGGGACATGCTTGTCTACAGTCTGACCCTAAAGCAGATATTTCCATCTGTGCAGGACGAGAGACTTTTAACGACATTTTCAGCTGCGTTATTGAGTACCTCTGTACTTCCTAACTCTGCTGCATCAAACCTAAAGGTGCCACCCTGAACATAGCCTTTACCACACAGACTACGTGCTGGCTTTCACATTCCACGGATACTTTTACCTCAAGAAGGTTCACCAGATATACCAGCTCAGCCCCCACAATGCGGACGTTGTTAACTGCATTGGTGTACAAACCACTCGAGCCACTTGTCCAGTCGGTCAAAATGCAGTTCACGTCTTCAATGTGGAACATGAACTGGTGGAAAACATGAAAACAGGAGAACACGAGGAAATAGGCATTAATTACAGTTGTAGCAGGATATATGCAAGCAATATTTTGTTTTGCTGTACCCTGGGACTCACTTTGTTTATGTGACTGGTAAAGATACATCTTTGGTATATTAGTTCCTGTTAATACTGAAGAATCAACACCAGGAGGCAGAGTGGAGGCAGTGATATGAACACCGTATGAATACACACAGAAGCTTGGTTCAGTTCTGCTTTCCATTCCAAATGCTTTGGTTGGCTTTAGGTTATCAACTTCTGTCAATGACAGTATCCCAGTTAGAAAAAGAGGATAGTATGACTTCTTTTTTACCATCCAACCTTTATACTTCAAAATTTATATACTTGTATCATCTAAAGGGATTCACACATTCATGTTTATGTGCTTGAATTTTTTAGCCCCAAAGTTCATACATTTTAACCAAAATATTCTATTTATTCCCTTCTGGCAATGGAATATTCTGAATTTTCATCCTGAAACAATTTCATTTTTAAAATGTGCCTAAATAAAATGAAGCAAATCTGCTGAACAAACATTTTGTTTTTATTAGATCAGAGGCCTCACACTGAAACATTTGTTTTCACTTTTTCCTGAGGTGAGAAAAGTGACCATTTTTTCCCCCTTTATTATTGGCAAGAAGTTGAAAAAATCAATTAATTGTAGCTTTCCCTGTGGAGGTGAATGCAGCAAAATGGCATTTAGCAGGAGGTTGAAGTGCACTATACTCGTAGCTAGAAACAAGAGGGGGTGGTCCTGTGGAACTGAACTTGTGAGTGAGTTTGTTTTTCCCCACACATATTCCCTGAATTACCAGGAGAACAGAGGTGTAAATTTTCTGTGGGAATTTTAAGCCAGTTAATGGGCTGACGCGGATATTCACATTTTCAAATACAAATAAAATGACAAAAGTCATACCATACCCTGCATATATTTGTTATCCAGGGGAGGTCCGCTCCAGCAAGATGGCCGTGTATAATGAAGCGAGTTTTCCTGTGCGTTCGGAAATTCGAAGCTTTGATAGTTGAAGAATTTGTAGCAGAAATTTTCTGTGTCAGAAAAAGCAATCAACAAACAACACAACAAGGATGCGACTGCTCCATCCTGGTGCACATTTTGATACCGGGCAGAGCACCCCGATGGTGAAGGCATAGTTCTGGACTCTGAAGAGGTGGGCCTTGTTCCTCACTCATAAACTGCCTTGCTGGGGGATATCAATTAATCGCTTCAACAAATGATTCACTTCCTCTAGTTAATTGCACTAATGATACTGGCATCCTTTCCACAGTGCTTTGAGATGTACTGGTACAATATGCCATGTAAGTACAAGATTTTATCAAACTTGGCCGCAGAAATGTAAAGATGGCATCTGCTGCAAGGTATTATGCGATTGACTTTTAATCTATACTCATTCTTCTTTCTGTTTTCTGTGAAGGTAAGACCTTCATCACTAAAGATTATTTATATTTTATGAAGAGCCTGCCAGGTTTACATCAGAGGCTGTAGGTATTTCGGGGTTTATTGAGAAGGAAGGCATTGTTTTCCTCTTAAAGAAATTCTGAATACTGGGTTGTTTTAAAACTTGGATCTTACTTATTTTTATTATGGTTGCATGAGCTTAAAAGGGAATGACATGCACTAATTCGCACACATCTTACCTTCAGAGAAAGACTGGTTAAAGTTAAAACTTCATAGGCCTTCTCAGCTAGAGATGTTGGACTTGTTCTGAGGTGACTCAAACAGGAGAAATCGTTAAACATCTCAACTGTTTTTGACTGCCATTTATATGAAAGAAAAAAAGCCCTAGGAAGTGTTTTTCATGTAATGTAAGGCAATAACAGGCAAAAAACCTCCCCTCCCCGCCGGTGCTTCATTTTCCTTGCTTTTTGTCCAAGTAAAATTCACACTCTCCGATGGTCATTTTTCTGCTTTCACCAGACTAGTCTGTAGTTCCACAAAACTGCTTCATACTGTGGGCAAGCCCAGCCCAGACACCTTCAACACCCCCAGCATCCTGCTGCGAGCTTTCCCTGTGCTTGCTGCTATTCAGAGGGGAGGGCTGACACACTGCTGGCACCTTGCAGCATGTTCCCATTCGATCTATCCTAAACAGTGCCACAGGCTCCTTTTAGCTACTTCCATTTGTCACTGTCACAGTCCAGAGCTTCCTCTCGCTGCCACTGGTTTGCAGGTGCAGATAATGTCATCTTTTTATTTTTTTCTTCTGTGCACCTCCAGAGTCTGCTGTCTCCACACTTCTCTACCTGATGTATTTTCGTGAGGAATAACCTGGTTCAGATCTTTGTAGGAGAAACCTCTCAGCTCCTCTATGCTGTATCTCAATATGACTTTTTCTTTAGATTTTTAAACTCCATTCTCCCTCTAATATTTCTTTATTTTCTTTCTCTATCCATCCCTGTTTCATTTTTTTGTTTCCTTTTCCCACCTATGCTTTCATTCTCTCCTCCATTTTTTCTTTAGTCTCCTGTTTTCCTTTCTAAACTTTCCTTTAATTTTTCATCTTATTTTCCTTCTCCTCTCTGGTGAACACAGATACTTTCTCTCTTGATCTTCACTCTTAACTATGTACCTCCTCTTAGGGCTCAGTATTGGCCACCGCATAAGCAGAGCCTTGGAGACCAATCATATGTAGTTCAGAGGACCTAGTAATCATGTGTATAAACCACATCCCTGAGTCGTGCGTGGGGGCCTGAAACATGTTTTTAATCTGGAGACATACAGGAGTCAAAATTGAGCTTTTCTTTTGTACTGCCTTCCCTACCTCTGTCTTCATATTGCTAAACCTGAAAGTGAATTTGAGCCATTAGCTTACTGCAGAGAAGTATATAAAATATATCCAAAATATCTCAGATGACTTGTGTTAGAAAGCTGCGATTAATATTTTGTAAGTATACCTGATTCATCAGAGAGCTGAATTGAGGAAAAAGAAGTGAGATGGAAGAAAACTAGGATGGACTGTTCATGGAGTGTGTAATATGGAATTGGGGCTTTTCCTGGAACTCTGATGAGCAAAAATACGCGAGAAAAAAAAACTCTCTGTATAATTAGTAGGATGTGTATACTACCAGTTGTTAAAAAAAGCAGTTTCTCACTTGATATTTCACGATGTTGTCTCTAGTGTAAAGGAGGAAATTGGTGTTCACGTCTTCTGGAGAGCTGGGCAAGCCTGCCAGTTGTCTCCCTGGGATCCCAGACCAAGGGGGGCTATCTGTAAAGCATCCAAGCCTCTTGTAGCAAACTTCCCTTCCTGGAGTATGCAAAGTAGAATGTTAGTGTTCTGGGAAAGTAGCAGGTTAGGCTGCTGCTGCTCTACAGGAAGCTGAATGGATAGAGTTTATACCAGGGAAGCGGAAAATGGCTGGCTTAGATTAGGATAGCACCTGCGTTCATTTTTCATTAAGGGACTCAGCTGTGCTCCCGTCCCTTGTGCATGTAGCAGGGACTTGAAGTTCAAGACCGATTCCTGTTGCAAACATATCGCAGAGCTCAGTTTGGTGAGCTCATGACTTCTATTGTCAAACATATTGTTAACACAGCCGTCAGAAAAAGACAATAAAATCTTGATCCTTTATGGATCCAGAGAATAAAGTAGCTTTTGCTGCCAGCACAGAGCAGTTCTCCAAATCAGTGCTAATGCTCCAGGGATTATCTAAATTGTTCTTTCTTGTGCAACAAGTCTTGATGGAATACAATGAAACCAAAACATTAAAATAGATGCCTCAGGTTCCTCCACAACATGCATTAAACATCTGCCTTATTTTTCATAATCACCATAAGATTTTAGTGGAAACGATGAAGTGGAGTTTGAGTGGAAGCCTAGAGCAAAGCACAGCCTCAGGAAGTGTGGTCTGTGCTTGAAGGACTGGAGTTTCCTAATTTCTATTGTGTCTTTAATACAGTAATGATGCAAATACAACATACGGGTGTTACCATTAAATCTCATCATTACCCACTATTATGGCACAACAGCTGTGAAATCCAAAATAATTTTTATTGCTATTTAAAAGATATTGAAAACAATGAGGAACTATTATTACCTAGGATAGGTGACAGATTCATACTACATCAGACCGTGACTTACTCTATTCGCTACTCTATACGAAACGGAAGGGTGGAGTGTTATATACTGGAAATACATCTAGAGAAAGAGAAGATTAAACGGTGGAGCTGCAGGTATAGACTCCGCAGGTGATCCAGTCTTTTTCACAGGGGTCTTCCCTCTGATGCCAGCAATGTTTTTGACTGTGTCTTTTTGTTTCTCTTTGCTCTTTTTCTGTGTCCGTCCCAGTTGAACTACTCTTTCCTGTCAGTAAAGAGGTGTTTTGAACTGGGACTATCTTCCTGTTCTCTGCATAGCTCTGTGAAGAGTTAATGCCTAGTAGTTACCATAAATGCTGGTGTGGGTTGAGGGTGGGTATGCGAAACTCTTCTGGGAGTATTTTAACATAAATTCATATAAAAAAATACCTTCCTAGTTCCCATTCTGTTTGCTAGCTGCAAAAACCTTTACAGAATTACGGTTAAATGTGGGAAAGGCATGATGTAACTCAATGCTTCTCATGAAGAAGTCTGTTAAATCTGTTCCAAAGCACACCCTTTTCTAAAATGTAGTTATTTTGGTGTAAGCTGCACACAATTTTTACTGTTTATAGATTTCATCAACTATATGTCTTACCTCTGGCTGCATCAAGAAGAAAAAGAGTAGTGATCCATACTGCAAACATCTAAAGCAAATAAGAATACATTTAAAACCTAATTACAAAGAGAATCTAGAATTCACCTAAGGGTTTCCTTGCTCCATTAAAAAAATAGCCGTAGTGACCATAGGAATATTTCAGGAGATTAG
Organism: Opisthocomus hoazin; assembly: GCF_030867145.1. Classification (NCBI taxonomy): domain Eukaryota; kingdom Metazoa; phylum Chordata; class Aves; order Opisthocomiformes; family Opisthocomidae; genus Opisthocomus; species Opisthocomus hoazin. Next base: position 72,333,474 of record NC_134419.1, on the reverse strand, counting down.
TGAGTTGGATAAAAAAAATAAATAAAAATAAACATTTCTTTAAAGGTAGCAAGGTTTCAAGAAAATACCTTTGGGATTCTTTCTATTTGCCATGGAGCATCTTTTAAAGATTATTTACCTGACCTTGACAAATAGAAGCTTTTTTTTTTTCCTCTAGAGCTGCAATTTATGAGCAAGCAAATGAAATCCTTAAAGGATTTCCAACAACATATTTTTACAGAGTGAATTTTCTTCTAGAATTTAGTAGAAAAGTTACTGATAGAACTGCTATTCAGTGATTGTATTTAAAAGAACCCAGGAACAAACTTAATTTGCGTTTCTAAATTATATAGATAGTCTTGAAAACTCCTTTTGATCATTGCTGTCATCCATGTACACTTACCAGCCCTATTCTGCTTGATCACTTAATCACCAGCTGATAGGGAAGCATTGCCGTAAATCGAACCAGTTATTTACTTTGAGATGAAATAAAGAAAGCCTTTTAAGTGAAGTCTTACTACTAGTAACTTATCTTCAAAGGAAAGAAGATCATTCTTCGAAAACTCTAATATCAGGCCCTCATCTTTCAACGAGTCCTGTACAGGCACATCCCTGCATCCCCTTCCTGCACTCACCCGCCCAGCCCCATCTCCTTAGTCCCCCCAGTTCACTGAAGTCAGTAATACGCTGTTAGGAGCAAAGAGTTCATCCCTGTGAAACCCGCTGCAGGTTCAAGCATGTCCTGCTTCCATCTCCTCTCCTCCAGCCACTCACCAAATACCCCATAACTTATCATGATGCACCTAATTTAAGTTCCTTAGAGACTCCTGTCTCCAGTGTATCCCATTTTACCTTGACAAGGCTTAGAGCAAGATCTTTGGTCCACCTCTCAGCTGATCAACAAGCCTCGGAGAAGCCCTTTGAGGAGCCTGGAATGAAGCAGGAGAGCACTGTGCCTGCCCAGAGAGGGCACGCAGTGGAGGGCCTCTCACCCCGCTGCTGCCGCACGACACTTGGGTTCCCAGCTGCATCTGTGACTTTGTTGGGTCGTGCCAAAAGGCATCTCCTTGTGTCAGGCATGCTTCCTCTGAGATAACACGCACCAGGTCAGACCAGTTGCTGCGTGACTCCGCCTGCTTAATGCCAAGTTTAAAATAGGGTGTTATTGTCATCCATCGGTAATTATTTTTAAAGCTAAAAAGTACTGGGGAGTGTGCTGTAAACACTGAAGAATGACACAGCCTTTCAGGATCAGGAACAAGGCTCTTGTCATCGACTGGGCTGCTTGGCTCAGTGTGATGCTGTGCTGGGATTCAGGTGACTTAGCATCATGTCAGAAGGCTGTAGCAGAGCCCAGATCTTTTGGGTCCTACTCCAGAGTTTTAATAGCAAAACCATCCTTCCTAGAGCTGATCCCTGCTTTAAATAATTTACAGTCTTAAGAAAAATTTTCTAATTTGTATTTGATTGTGAAGTTATAGGATCATTTAGGTTAGAAAAGACCTTTAAACCATCAAGTCTGGAAAGTCTACCATTACAACATCAAGAAACAAACAAGATGTTGTGGGATAAGCTAGCATGTATGTTTGCGAAGTTTAAGCTCTTACCTGAGAAAAGGCAGAAAGAAGAGAGAAGGATGAAAAAAGGTAAAAAAGCTACATTGCTCAGTCTGTCATCTGTTATTTGTTCATCTTGTAGTTCTCTTGACCATAATTTTGCTGGTGGATGAATTACCTGACTTTTCTTTGAAAAGATGACATTAATGCTTTTAAACAGGGGAGAATAGTTCCTTGGGCAGATTGTCACCACATCTGATCACCATGAATCTTCGTACTTAAATTGTACTTATTGCAGTAATTTCAGTTATTAGTGTTTTGAAAATGCTGTCTTTTCACGTAGTGCCATATCGTTGTCATACTATTATGTTAACATTTCTGATCAGGCTTTTCTAGAAACCTTTTTTCCTGTATGTAGGCACAAATGAGAAACTTGCTACTCAGCATTTTAGTGTTAAACCCTGTAAGTACATCAGGTGACATCTGGCATCTCCTAAGCCAAGGGCGTACAGAAAGGGTATAATCCTTTCCACTGACTGATGACTTATCTCACATCTAGCACATACAAATATCAACTAGGTTAAAGTGATCCTTAAGAGTGCTAGGTGCAACAACTGCTCACATAATTAAAGAATGTTGCTAGGATGCAAGATGATCAGTTAACTATTCACTGACAGAAATCAACAAACAGAAGTCCTGACCAGGTGCTTGGAAGAAGTGGTTAAAAGAAACACTCAAAAAAAATCTGCTTCCAAATTATCCTAGCTCATCCTGGCCAAAACTGGATTCAATGGTAGTTACAGCTCAGATCTGTGATATAGTATCCCATTCAAAAGGAGTGGATGCTTGCTTTCTTAGATATCTAAATATTGACAGACAAACTCAGAAAGACTGATTTACTAGAATTTAAGGGCCCCACAGAAAATTAGTGTCTAATATTCATTACCTGCTTCTGATTTATTTCTATTATATATAATACTGGACCAAATCCTCACTTCATTCCATCCTCACAATTTCTTCCTACTTCAGAAGGAGTTTACTGCAAAGAGGGTCACTCCGCTTTTAAGTTAACCTAGTTGATTCAATAAATTATTCTTGTTAATTTGAATTCATAGATTTTTACCTATAGAGAGTATTTTGGTGCATTTGCTCTCTGGGGAGCTCAAGAAATCAGAATTCCCCTTTATATTAAGCAGCCTTTCTGGAACCTGGGTTTATAGTCACAAACCATACCTCAACCTCCTGCTGCAACATGGACTTCAACAGCAGTTTGGTGGTGAATAGTTCAGATCGCTTACAAGATTTAGTGACTTAGCCAAGTTAAAATTAGAATGACAAGATATTTCAGGGCTTTTGATTTTAACTCTGATGACAACATCGTTGTCTCATGTCTTAGATGGAAATGTGTGCTATGTGATTCTTACAAATAATCATTTCAGCTAGTATTGAGCATCATTTGGACCTTAGCTTCTTTAGGCTTTTCTCAGAACACATGAAGTGATTATTTAGTGATGTTCATGCTGCCTTTCAGCGGTCAGAGAGACACCACAGCTTTCCTCCAGTGTTTAAGACAAGGTTATGGGGAGAGCAAGGCGTTGTCATATTTGTAACAAATTGGTCAAAAGATTTACTCCAGCAGATAAGCATGAAATGGGTTTTCTACACCAGCTTAGTAATACCAGGAAAGCTTGTAGCTCAGCAGCATTGTTAGATGTCAGCTCTTCTGTGTTGACTTCTAGAAAACTTCTCACTTTAATGGGGTTAACTACTTCAGAATTCTTTGGGACCCACGCAGGAAGCAGCAAGCCACAAAGTGCTGACTCTCCATCCCTTAGAAGTTCTTGAGAAATTCTCTTCTGTGAGCTTGTGCAAGCTGTTCCTGAACTTGAGCACACTTCCAGAACACCCAGCATCCCTTGTCACTCAGCTGCACATTGTACTCATGCCACTGTGAGGAGAATCATCTTCTTTTTGTTTGTCTTTGGGTATGAAACTGCCAGATTCATTTCCTGCCCCCTGTTACTAGTGTGGAAGAAAATGAACAAATTAGTTTGTATTTGCCTTCTCCATGATCCTCTTCATTTTATAGACCACATTCACACCCCTACCTCTTTTCCAGGCTGACTTCTGTTTTTCCCTTCTATGCCAGAGGAAGTGGGAAAATGACTGCTTATTCCATTCGGCTGGGGTAGATGAGCATTAGTGTTTTGCCCTCCATTACCAAAATGAGTAAGGAAAATACCTGCTGTCCTGAAGTTTTGTCAATGAATGTGTGTTTTCTTGAGGGAAGAAGTGGCCAAAGGTGGAAGAAGGTTCTTCCTAGAGCTCAAACACAGCTTTGTGCGGTCTCTCCTAAAAGCTCCCTTCTATAGCAATATCTGTAAGAGAGGAACTTACGTGATGAAGTAGAATCATGGAATCATTAAGGTTGGAAAAGACTTCAAAGATCATCAAGTACAGTGCATATAATATGCTATGACAACTATAGGACTAATAGGGATAATTCATTTAAGTTATTGTGTAAAGCTGTTTATGCTTTTTCTTTTTTCTCTTTTTGTTCTTCAATTCTAATTGCACCCACTTGTCATTTCTTCACCTGGAAAGTAAACTTTCTGGGCAGTGACCTACCTGTCTACCTACCTCTGCACATCGTGGGGCATGTAATCCAGTTTTGGGTAGTGTATGAGTATATTTTATTATAAATGGTAACAGTGGTGTAAAGGTCACCTTTTCCAGCACATCAGTTGTAAGGCCCTCTCTAAGGAAGTAACACTTTTAAATAAAAGAATCTTAAATACCAGCAAGTATTCTTCTATGCTTTCCAGTCTGTTGAAATAGATATGAAGGGATTATTATTCTTTTTGTCTGCGGTTCCTTCATTATGATCCAGCTTTTCATACTTTTATTGATGCCAACCCCAGTGGGATCACTCATAGAATAAACTAGTTCTTAGCTAAAGAGAGAGCACCAAATGTTAAGTTCCACTTGCTCTGTACTTTAATACCATTTAAACTAACAGCTGTTGTGTGACTTACTTGCACCTCCTGTGGAAGCTCTTGATTTTTTCTTCTGCTTCTTGAGGTGAGCCTGGAGATATCATGAGATTTCATCTGTTACGCTGCTGACTAGATTTTGTCCAAGTAATTCAAATAGAGTGAAGAAGTTGTTTAAGAGCATTGGCTCCTGTCTGCTCTCCTCATAGGAATACATATTTTCAGGAATGTGAGTGTGTAATTAGCCATCCTTTATTCACCGCTCACCTCTGTTTCCTAGCCTTCCGGCTCAGTTAACTATAACACTTAGTGGCACTCTGGAGAAGATGGATGAGGAGTGCTTAAACTTCCCAAGGAATACTGCAGGAGACATTCCCTCGAGCTTCCCTCTGGCCTTCTACCATCTAATGCAGAAGTGCTGTCTAGCCTGGTCTGTTCTGGACATATCTCACGTACATGAGTAGGTCTGAAACATCCTGCTACCATGCTACAAAGTTATTTAACTCAGTGTCAGTTTAGAGCTCTTAGAAAACTGGAGATCCATATCGTGTAAACATAAGACTTAAGCATTCTCTTTCAGCCCTGGCACTGTTTAATCTTCATTTGGAAAAATTAAATAACATCAATTTTAGATTGGAAAAAAAATGGGAAAAAAAATAGAATTTGCACCGACTTTCAGTTTGATAAAATATCCCTCTCCCTGGAATGGTTTAGAGAAGAGAAGGATTCGAGCAGAGTTAGTGAGTTCAAGCTTTCAAGTCTGAAGACATGTATTTTACTATTTTCATGTAATAACGGTGTAATTGCTAATCATCATCTGAGTAGTAATAGATTGTGTTTGTCTCTACAGTAGCTGCTTGCTTATTTTAAGAGTCTAGGCTACATATCTGAAACGGTTACAGTAGGTCAGAGTCACTGACTGGATTCAATAGAATTAGACTTCTTTACACAAGGTAAGATCTGAAATATATGTCTTGATAAAAAAATAAATTTATTCCTGCAGTTATATCCTAGTTTGTGTCAAACAGACTTACAAGTGATGTAGCTTTTCATGATTTCTGTGATAAAACACTCTTGTGCTTGTTGCATATTCTGAGGACAGCACTGAATTTAAAAGCATAAAATAGGGAACTGAAGACTGTGATACAAACAGAAAATTTTAAATCTCCTCCGGCAAGGTATTTTAAGGCCTATGGACAATATGTGTGTCAATCTAAATTTCAACATGTAAATTACAGTGCAAAGAAATGAAAGAAATACATAAACTTTCAGACTTTTTCCTAAATAATTGACATTTCTTTCTTTCTTTCTTTCTCTCATCAGCCCTCTAGTATGAAATCATTGTTTTCATACTTTTGAAAAGTTAGAAATTATTTTAAGAAAAGACAATTAAATATGATATATAATGGATTTCACAGATTAATGGGAAAGAACGAAATAAAGCGTCTAATCATTGCTGTTTTCCACAGCCCTGTAGGTGGCTATGGTAAATGAATTGTAATTGATCAGGATGAATTTTATTATACAGTTTAAAGATTACATGAACTAGTGGGATAGAAACTCTATCCGAGGGCCATTGATTTTATATTTCTGAATTTTTGATTCTGTTAATTAAAACTGGTGGTTATTAGTAAAACAGGAAAGCATCCTTTATGAGATAATTGGGCCAAACCCCTGTCTGGTATCATAATTACTGAAACGCTATGCCTTTAGAAGCACTGTATATTTCTTCAGTTGCTGCTCATGTCTCATATTAAAGAAGACATCTTATATTTAATGAGTAATATCAGCCTGTGGGATGACTGAATTATTTTCTATATGTTGATAAAATCATTTCATGTATTTATTTCTGAAAGATAAGACTAAAGATAGGAACATAGATATTCTACACGTTCCAGTCCCTCACCAGATTTCCTCTGTATTTCAACCTTAATCAGGTTTTTAATATTATTATATCTAATTTTTCTGAAAGCATTAAATGACTGTAATTGTTGGAGCAGAACGCTCCATGTTTAAAAATGGATGATAAAGTCAATAAAATGGTATTAATTTATGTAAGCTGTTAGCTGCTCTTAAATAGAAACACCTAATAAAATAATTGTCAGGCCTTTGAGGTGATATGTGGCCTGGTTTCTGTGGTTTTGGTTGTTATTTTGCAAGCGCTGGTTCTGTCGCATCGCACTTCCTTTGACTTCAGTCGAGTACAAGAGGTTTATGTCAAGGTGCTGCTACGTTTGTGTCACTGTCTTTAGTTCTTAACTACTTGTGGTGTGGCAACACCTGTAATGGTTTTCTAAAACTGTACTGCTTTTGTAGCAACCTCTATGCTTGCAGCTGACACCGTGGGTTTGTGTTTGTCCCCGATTTGTCTCTTGTCTGGAGAAGAGATCTGAATTTGGAGCTGTGCACCTAAGGCGCGTGGTGATCTGTACATTTCTTCCAGAGAAGAACTCCTGGAAGGGGCTGACAGAAGCAGAAGCAGTACATGGACGGTTCCCCAAGTCTGCTTGGTGCCTTTCACCGGCTTTGCCACTGCCTGTACAAAGCGGTGACTTACATGGGGAATAACCTTTTCTCATATTTGCTTGTGACGCAAGACTGCCTGCAGACAGGAAGGCGTCTTTATTTTTCTTGTGAACAGGGCCACTATCAGAAGTAAATCAGGTTTTAACAGAAGCCCCACCTCTGCCCTGTGCTGTTCTCTGAAGCTCTCTCTGTACCGACTTGAGAAGAGCCGGCCTATACAAGGCAGCCTATGAAGAAAAGTAAATAATTTGTAGCACCTTTCCATAAATGAAGTAACGAAAAATCCGCAGGATGGCTTCCATTTATTTTACAGGTCAGATAAATCCATATCACTTTCAATAAGATTTTGGAAAAATCGAGCATCACCATTCCAGTTTTAAGCCTTTTGGCTCCGAAGTGACAAAAACACAGATATTTTTGCAAAATTGTGAAGAAAGCAGTCATGAGAAACGGCGAAAACTCTTTAAAGGGCTACCCCAAATGAGAGTTATGAGGCAGGGTTGCAAAGCACAAAGTCATTTTAGGCCCAAGGAATGTGGGAGTGCGATGTTGAAATCAGCGCAGCATGCGATGTGTGAAGACATTACCACACCGATTAGAACTAATGAGTTTAACTGGAATATTTCATAACGTGAGTCCAGCCCAGCCTCTTTTTAAGTCAGCCAAAGTCATTGCCATTGTTTTCAATAAGCAAGGGTAGAAGCCAGGATTGATGTATTGATTTTAGGGTACATATAGTTGTGGTTTGGGTTTGAGGTGAATAAAAATGTCTGAAAAAGATGTCAGATTTCAGTAATATTTCAGTGATCTGTTACTGGATGGGCACTAAATGCTAAGTGTGAAGGACTGGATGGTGAAACGCTTTAGGACCGGTTTCTGTGTGGGCTTCAGGCTTCTGAAAACCTGCTGGGTGGTTTGTGAACACATCGCTTGTGGAAGATTGCAGCATGCAGGCTTCGGATTTTCTCAGAGCTGTGCCTGTTTGGGGATTATTTAACAGTTATTTCTTATAAAAAGAAATGGATATTTAGGCATCCTTGTATAATTATGTGATATAAGGATAAAAATCTTCCAGTGGCAGGTCAGGGCTTCTAGGCCATTAGTGCTCCTCAGCCTCATGGCTGGCCAGGTTGCAGATGTGTTGCACGACCAGTTTGTGTGTGCAGAGCAGGCACTCGCTTCCCAGCTGTGTTGGAGCACGTGAGATGTGCTCTGCACTGTGCAAGTGTGTGTCATTGTCTCCTCTTCGGGAGGGAGGGTGCTGAGACTCTGCTATGGCCGTGCTAACCACGGACTGATTTGAGCAATGCTGGTATACACAAAGGAGGCGGCGCTGATTATTCTTATTTGCAAAGTTAGTGATACACAGTGTATGTAAGCATTTTAAACAACCATTATCTGCTTTCTGTTATTGCCAGCCAGCCTACAGTTTAAGCTGGTTGAGATTAATGTAAAACATCTAATGATCAAAGCCAGCATTAGCAGCAGTTACAAGAGGTGAGAGCCAAGTGACGCCTGGGCTGCACGCAGGATCGGCCCTGGTAACTTAGGAGTTAGCTTGGCTGCTGCCTTTGCCAGACTCATCAGGACTGCTGCCACCACTGGGACAAGCCACTTTATCTTGCTCAGCTGCAGGGTTTGACTGCTGGGGTTACTGTGCCGGAGACAGTCTCCACGCTCTGTTATTCGTAGGCAGCGCTGTCGTGCTGGACTGACTCAGTGTCCAGGCACAGGGGAGCCTCGAGCACTCGTTTGGGATGAGAACGCACCATCAGCCAGGCAAATCAAGTTTGGGAGCCAGCGGTTTTCAAAGTTGTCATGGCTGCTCATGATACGAACAGCGGTCAGAGCCTGCGTCAGACGTGATAAGAAGTAAGGAGTCTCCAGACAGCCTGCTACGTCACCTCCAGCTGCCGTAGACCTGAGCCCAGCGATCCCACTGGCAGCAGAGCCTGGGCCCAGAAGATGGAGCATTTGGCCAAAACATCAAGGGCCATGCTCGTTGCTGGCAGCTTCATGGGTTCTGAGAAAACCAGCTCTTTTGTTTCTCTGAAAGGCTTCCTGCTAGCCTGGAAAACATACTTTAAAGGGATTGTTTTCCATGGCCTTCATCTAGCTGCTGTCAATTCTTAAAGTAATAATTCTCTCTTTGCTATAAAATAAAAAAAATTGCCAGGTGGGTTAAGGTAATTCTTTTTCTTTTTTTAATTTGCAATTTATGAAACAAAATGAAGGCAATAAGGATGTTAAAGGCCTTTTTAGCCTTTTTAATATAACACTTGTTATAACAACTGCAAGTGCATTCACTGGCATGAAATCCTAAATACAGTGAAAATGACACTTCAGGAGCTCTCTTTTTTGCTTTCGTTGGCTTTTCCCTGCTGCACCCTTTATCCTAGTAGGATTTCCTCACTGAAACTTTTCTCATATCCTGTAGTAATACTTTACAAACTCCTGAAATTTAATAATCTAAATTATTATTTATTATGCACTACCCACCTGTATGCCTTTGAACGTGTTTACTGAACTCTGTGCATGTGAGTCTGTGTGGTACATGAATGGGATATTCACTGGGCATAATATTTAATGACACTGAAACTAAGTCATTAGAGAAGGGATAAAAAGAGAGAATTGTCTTCAGACAACAACAGGATCTGTAGACAGAGGGCAAGTGTTAGGTATGTGTTTTCAAGGTTTACACAATACTTCATTACATAAACGCTGATTGCAGGGAGCTCTCGGACCCAGTGCGAAGCAATTACAGCCCTCCCAGGCTGCAGGGAGCACGTGCAAGACTGCCATTCACAATGGCCAAAAAAGTCATGGCATGTTTGGTATTCTGTTATAAGACAAACTGATTTCTATCAGTAATGAACCATTCCTCATGCCCTACCCATAAAGAAAAAGTATTAACAATGAACACCCTCAGAACAGTGAACAGGGAGTGAGCAGTGAACCCTCAGAACAGCAACAGGACAAGGGGCAATGGGCACAAACTGAAGCAGAGGAAGTTCCGTCTGAACATGAGGAAGAACTTCTTCCCTCTGAGGGTGACGGAGCACTGGCACAGGCTGCCCAGGGAGGTTGTGGAGTCTCCTTCTCTGGAGATACTCAAGAACCGCCTGGACACGGTGCTGTGCAGCCTGCTCTGGGTGACCCTGCTTTGGCAGGGGGGTTGGACCAGATGACCCACAGAGGTCCCTTCCAACCCCTGCCATTCTGTGATTAACTGCAGGGGAGCAACAGTCTAGGTTACTGAAACAGCAGAGAGAACAAGCCCCGAGTTCTCCCTGTCTGTGCTATAAACCTCTATGTGCCTCAAACGGAAGCAATATATAGATTTAGAGAATTAACTAAGAAGGATAATATGTCTCAAAACATGAATAGTTTGTGAATGGAATTGGGATCTTCTTTTATTAGAGGGCTCCCTGCGTAGCTGAGGTGTCCTTCCAATATCTGTTAGGTTGATGTCGGAATACTGGCAACTCTACCTGTAGTTTCAGTTAGTTTGCAAAGACACTCCAATTCCTAATTATACCTGATGATTCATCTAGATTTTCAGCCCCAGGAATGCTTTCTGGTTCTCAGGCTGAGGTCTGTGCTCTGGCAATGCTCTCACTATATATGGGGCAAGATGTGACATGCAAAACTCCTCTTCACATAGAAACCCCCGGAGACAGAAACAGGAGCACAGTGCTGCCAGCTGGGAAAAGAACTGTATAATGAACTGCCCCAATCCTTAAACCTGAAGAAAAATCCCAGCTTTCATTGCATCACTGAGCAGCACCACTAGTTCATTATTGCTTTAAAATAGTATAGCCCCTAAACAATGCATTAATTATTAGCTTCCCTCATGAGTTAATCCCATTAGACTGATGTATGCAGGCATTTTATCAGTAAAATTGAAAGTAAATTACTAGGAACATCGCTTTTCCAGTTTCAGATTGCATAGTAGATCAATAGATGATTTGAAAATGCTCTTGCTTTAGTGCAGGGCAAACTTGGCCTCCTAATTTCTTGTGTTCAGATAGGAGGGTGTTTGATGGTTGAAAATGATGCTTTTGCCAAGTGATGTTTTGGGGAAGGATAAATTAAGAGTATAAGAAGGTTGCACTGGAAATACACTGTACTTTATTACCAATTTGCATTACTGATGTTCCTAGGAAGCTTTGCTTGAAGCAGGAGTGCAAAATGCCAGATCCTGCACGAGTACCATGTCAAGACACTTGCAGCTAATCTTCCTAAATCAGTGCAAAAGTGACTAAGTCAGCAATTCTCACCTCTGGAGTTTGCATTGACTCGAAGCTCCACACCTGAGACACGATGGCACTCCATGGAGTTTGGAGTCTGTGAAATGCTGGGACTGCTGTGGAGGTATCATTTTATTAATACTGGCATTTTCAGATCAATTCACTAGCTGCCTAAAGGGAAAATACTTTAAAATGTCTACTTAAAAATAATTTGCAAGTAGTTTTTATTATCAGATATTAATTTCAAAACATTATCTAAGGGCCTGAAGTACTGAAACACTTAATGAGGGTTTAGAAATGACAATAAAATATAATAGGCATGTATTAATCAAAGCAAGACATTCTTGTGAATTGAAGTTAATGGTTTGGGTCTTGAAATTTTCTTGGAGTTTCCTGTGAAGCTAATAAGCATGATTACAGTTGCAGAAACATCTCCACAGAATAAGCATTTTACTACTCAGGACAGGTCAACTACCACCTGTACAGATTTTATGCAGAAGAAAAAAGCTCCGAAGTTAACACAGAGGGTCACGAAATTGAGGGCGATTTTGCACGCACCTTTCAACCCCGTTTTATAGTGTCATTTCCATCAGCCTTATTGCTGGTTACTTGCATCACAGCAGCATCTAGAGGCTAGTGCTACACAGACATGGAAGGTAAAGACCTCGATCCTGATGCAGCAACTGCTGGAATAAACAGGAGGGATGGAGGCAGCAGAGACGGACAGTGATGAGCCACAGAAAGTGTATGGCGGTTGACAGCAGTTGTTGCTGCCTGCCCCATTAGCTGTCAGGAGTTCATGGGATTCTATAGGCAAAACTGTGCTGCAGCAACTCTTAGAAGGATTTAAAGGAATCAGAGATGACAACTGATCTGGTATTTTTGTCCCTAGACCTGGCTGAATTTTTTTGAGAATTGGAATTAAGCCTTAAATTACATGAGCTACACTTTCCTGCTCTCCATGACTGAATAATAAAACTCTGATGCCTTATTTCCTCGGAGAAATTACAGTGAGAAATTGTATTTTAACCTGCTCAAAAAAAAAAGGGAAAAAACCCAGAAACCTACCTTTCTGGTAGTGAAGCAGAGCCTGTCTGAAAACAAAACAGTGCTGTTCAATGGAGTTCACATTCTACTGAAGCACCATGTTTGAAAGAAAAGCTAGGTGTGTCGGCAAGTGGACAGCAACATTTGCATGCAACCATATAGCCACAAATGGCTGTTGCATGTTGTAATTAGAGTTTAGGGTGTAAATGTGTATCAGTACACCTGGGACCTTTGAAGTGGCATGTACAAGCATATCTGTACAGGTGGTGTACACAGGTATCTCCTGACAGGTAGAAAGTTACAATTTATGTTATTTGAATCCTCAAAGGGTGTGAAAAGCTCTGTTTCTGTGAATTCAGTCCAACAGGAATAAGTCAGACCCAGAGTAATATTATCTTCCAATATGTCTGATTTCTTGTCTTGTATTTGCTTGAGTATTTTCTGAGAAGCACTAGCATGAACCTTTTGGTTTAAATAATTGTACTGAATATACAATTAGAGACAACTGTGTTAAAAGGATTTTCACTAATCTGTTGGTTGAAGTAGTTTCCCTGGAAACTTGAGAAGGATCCTTCTTATGCAGTCTCTCTTTTTTTTTCTTAATTATTATTTGTTTGTGTTATTTTGTTTGATAGAATGAATAAGAGTATATACTGATTGGATAATGTTTGTTTTCACTGGTTCTGGCACAGTTGCAGCCTAGGAGCCAGAGTTACAGTTTACATTTCTGGGTGTGACAGAGAGATGGATGACAGCTGATACTCATAAATAATCTCCTGTGAGAGGCTGCAGGTTTTTCTTTTTCACTGATGATTTTTCTTTACAGCTGGTTACCTAAGGGAAGAAAATTAACATAGGTCTTTCTCTACTCAGTTTCACAACTTTGTTATGCTCTTTGAGCTGCCCCAGTCACTGCTGAGCCAATAATGTTTGTTCACCTCTCCTGTGGTGCAAGTCCTGCTACTAAGCCACTCTTAGTCCTGGAACTTGAGCTCAGTGTCAGCTCTCATCATCTATCCCCTTCCCACACATCACCTGCAAAATGTTCCTCTGCTCTGGTTCATGTGTAAGTATCATGGTGATGCACTCAACTCTTCTTAGGGTAACCCTGTAGGCTTACGACAGGAGCATTGCTTGTTCTCCCTCCATCATGCTGCTGTGCTTTCTGCTTGGGACTGAAATGAGATTTTTAGCTCTCCTGTGATGCTGTGTAATCTGCCTGCACCACGAGGCATCAGTTCACTTTCAGGTGCCATAAATACACATTAATGCTCTGAATTTGTAGGTGCTAATTTTTGTGTGAAGATTATGTCTGTGCCTACCTATGTAAAACTTGCCTTGAGTTCTAGTGGAGTGTTCTAGCTGCCCGTATGCATGTGAGATGGCATCTGGGGACCTACTTTAAAGTCTCCGAACCTCAATGGGAAGTGCTGCAATGCTGTGTTGGAACTCAACCACCATCAGAGAGGTGAATCTGAGCCATTTTGGTGATCATGTAACTTTTCAAAATTTAGTGTGTTCTTCTGAATTTGACGGTAATGCTCTCTAGTGGACAAGTCTGAAAAATCTGTTAGTGTGAACATCTGAAAGATGCCTGTAGAAAAGCTCTGGTGCTGAGGATATGGGTAGGTAAGGCAAACAAACAGAAAAAGAAAAGATTCATAAAATAAGTGAGCAAATTAAGAAAACTCAGAATGAAAAAACCTTTTTGAAGGAGCCAAAAAAGGATTAAGGGACTGGAAAAAAAAAAAAAAGATTAGAACCCATTTATGTTTTGATCTCCTTCTCATGTATTTACCTTGCAAGCATTAAGGAAGCATTAAGATACATCTTATCTGTTTGGTTATAGATGTGCAGGCACAAATATGAGACAAGGTTGAGTTGTATTTCTTTTTTGGAAGTTAATGTCTGAAACATCTTTCCACTTCTCAGTATTTACTACTATATTTAGCTTAGTAGCTTCTCCTAGGTAAAGTGTTTGTGGTTAAAGGAAAAAGTACTTCAGATTTTTTTAACGAGTATCACAACTGTTATTGTTAATCCTAGATCACTTGATCATGAGGCTCAAGTTCACACTACCACCTAGTGCAATTCATGTTTCAATGCAACAGCATTATACAGTGTGATGTCTTCATTATTAATTAATTCCTCTGAATAATTAATCTATGTGATGTACTTATTGGCTATAGCAACAACTCTATATTAATGGACAAAACAGAATGTAATTGTTCTTCTGCCTCAAAGTCCTCTGTAAATAGTACACTGACTTCTAGACTTTATATACCTGTTTTCTCACATGTATGTAGTAGTTTCAAGATAGTAATTACTCCCCTAGCACAATAATACACATATATACTCCTGCTGAATTACACAGCTGTGGGTTTATATGAATGCACAGTGGTTGGTTCGAATGAGCACCCCGTTACTATTTGAAGTATGGTTTGGAAAATGAGGGTAGATTGTTTTGATCTCCTGTGCTGTGGTCTGTAAAACCACAGTAAATCTCTAAGTTCGTAAGTATTAGTATTCTGATGTTAAAAAAGAATGCTGTGGATTAAACAGCTAATGTTGCTGATTCTTAGTGTGTAGGTATTTTGGTGCTATTTTTCTTACGAAACAGTCCACATTTTTTAAAAAAGTATGTCCAAGATATATCCTCAGATGATACAAAAATTATTTAGATAAAATTCCTAAAGGCCAAATGTAATGTTAGTCCTTCGTATAACTATGTAATAACGAGTATACGTAAAAACATTATGTCTATTTACAAAGGGCTAGGGTGGTTTTTTTATATTGGAATCTTCATTTTGTCTCTATCAATTAATTATTTCAGAGCCAAAACTGGATACTATCATCATATTTTTAAAAGAAGCTAGCCAAATTGATGCTTTCTATTATCATGTTTAATTTCCCAGTCCTATTTTATAATACTGGAAAATATACATATAGTTAACTTAGCCTGCAGCAGAACTTTCTCTTATACTAGCTGTTTTTGCCCTTGCTCAAAAGTAAAGTATGTATACTAGTTTCACATAAAGAAATCATACAAATATATTAATAGTAATTCTGTTTATAGGCTAGCTTAACTCTGAAAGAGCTCGATATACTTTAGTTCAATGACCAAGTATTTTTTCCAGGCTTCTTCTTTTTCTGTATACCCTTTATTTGAAAGAGTCAGGTCTCAAGAGACAGGAAGGATCAAACGCCCTATAAACACATAAATAACTGAGAAGTTTCACTAATTTGGAATTCTGGTGTGATTTTGGTAAAGGGATCTTACCTATATGAAAAGCGAAGTGTTTAAAGCTTAGGGTACAGACTTTGAGGGCCATATTTGTGATTAATGGACAATTGCTTGGACTTCAGTGAGACTAGAAAGTGTTCAAATATAAGCAGAATGCAATTCAGTTTATTTAATAATTATAAGCTGTAGTATTGTAAGTATATAGTTATAAGCTCTGACAGAGTAAAATATTCTAAGAGGAACATCAAATACGGTGTTATAGTTTGTCCATCATACCAGCAGTGGAGCTTTCTATAATGCGATATCACTGGTTTTACTTTTGCTATCATGCTTAGATGGCAGGCAGGCATGGCTATAGATTTACCTTGGGGGGTTTAGAGGAGTGAACGATTATGACTGGTAGTCTCACAGCTCCAAGTGAATATTCTTTAAGATTCTGGGCAGTGCTCCTCAATTTCAGATGGACCCTGCATGTAGATTAATATTGCTGCTGTTTAGAATGATGTGGAAATGCCACAGAGCTTCAATACATTGTTTCCGCTTTGTGTTTGGAAAGAAGCATGCTAATGCACTCATTTCACTGAATTTGTTAATAACTACGAAAGAAGTTAGGCATCTGCTAGGGAGAAGTTTTAATAGAATGATCAGGGCTGGATCACTCACACCTGAAAGTCCTTAAGGAAAACACCTTTGGCTGAGGCACTTCACATACGCTAACCAACTTTTGAAATGAATTTTGGAGTGCTGGGGAAACTGCAGAAGCAGAAAAGCTGTGAATAGACTAGGAGTGTTTGGAAAAGGACTTGCAGCTAAGTGCCCTGTTAACCTGACACAAGCTCCAGGTGAAATAGTGGGAAAGGACAAAGGACTTTAGTGATAAAGAGTTAAATGACAGGAATACAATTAATCCTAGTCATCATGATTTTATACGAAATGGGACTGATTTAACTCTTTGAGAGATTACAGATGTAATCATACTGTGTTAATATCATATGCTTCAACAGCTGGAAGACGTTCAGCTAGCACGATATTCTACTGGTCATTTAAAGCAGCTAGCACAGTAGCACATAGTCAATAAGCAGTGAATTAAAACCTGAAGCTGATGGTTTTGAAGAACAGTGCCAGTGAGAAATAATCATCCAGTGAGGCTGTTTACAATTGTGTCTTCCAAAGAAGAGCGCTCAAACCAAACTGATGCTGCAGTTTTATGCATAATCTGGACTTCAATATAAAATCACCACAGATAAAACAGGCAGATGATGCACATGTTGACAGCCTGATAGATAACGAGGTTGAAGTCACAGAGAGCAACATGGGTAGGTTGGTAAGCAGAATGAACTCATGCAATTAGCTACTGTTTTAATATCTTCACATGCAGAGCTGTACGTCTGAAAAAATCTAGTTTATAAGCCTGAAGGGGAGGACAGTTATCCTTGAAAACAGCAACTTTGAAAAGTGCTTATAAATCATCTTGAACAACGGAGTTATCACAAACTTCTAATGTGATGTCTGAAGTAAAAAGTATTAACAAGAACTTGTAAATCCACTCAGGAAGGCAGTGTGTAGGAGTAGGAAGGCAATTTCACTTTTATATGAGGACTGATGAAACCAGTACTAGAATATTGCTTACAAGTCAGGTGTCAGTATTTCTAAGTGCAGGGGATGGAGAAGGTGTAAGAAGAAAGCCAGAGATTATTTGAGTGCTGGAAAAATAAATGCCTTACTGTGCAGGACAGAAAGAATGTGATTTATTAAGCTTATAAAAGAAGAGTCTGAAATGTAACTTGATTGCAGCACCGAAGCACTAATGCAAGGAGAATACACTGTGTATTAAAAGGCTGTTTAATCTCAGAGAAGAAAGCATAAGAAAAACCAAGGACTAGAAGCTGCAGCCAACACATTCAAACTGTCAACTAGACATAGCCAACTAGATGTAGCCTAGTGTCCCAATTCATCAGCAGAACAGGTCTCTTGCATCTCCCCTCTTGATGTCCAAGAGGGTAAAGGGATCTTACCTATATGAAAAGCGAAGTGTTTAAAGCTTAGGGTACAGACTTTGAGGGCCATATTTGTGATTGATGGACAATTGCTTGGACTTCAGTGAGACTAGAAAGTGTTCAAATATAAGCAGAATGCAATTCAGTTTATTTAATAATTATAAGCTGTAGTATTGTAAGTATATAGTTATAAGCTCTGACAGAGTAAACTATTCTAAGAGGAACATCAAATACGGTGTTCAAATTGACGCTGTGTTCCGTTCCGAAAAATGGGTTTTTCCTGGACAGATGATTGGTCTCAGCCTCACAGTATGATGCCTTCTCCTTGTATATAACATAGTTCAGTGTATTCTTCCACTGCATGGTATTTATTCTATTTTTGCACAGAAATAGTATGTCCTTAGACACAGCCAACAGAAGTATGTTAAAAGTAATGTGTCCAACATCATTATGTATAAAAGTTGAGGAAAAATTAAGCATCTATTAGTAGCAAAAGGTGTTTTCTTATTACAGTTATAAAATCAAAATTGTCGTATGAGGGAACATTTTTTTATTTATATGAAAAAAACCACTAGATGGCACTGAAACATCCCTTTAGAAATCCTCTCACTTTGAATGATAGTCTCATTATCCATATTTTTTAATCAAGACTAAAAGAAATACATGAACCATAGTAGAAAGAATCCAAGAGACATAAAATTCTGATATTAGACAGGATTAACTTCTTTTATTTCTGTTTATTGTACACAATATATCATTCACTGTGTGATGTATGATTATCTGAATTATCTTTATGCACTTACATGTTTGGAGACTTTGTTTAAGGGAACTTAATCAGTACCAAATTGTATCAAGTACTCCTTAGAATACAGAATTAAACACCATTCCTATCCATAGTTTGATTGCTGGATAGACCTTGTTCTCTTCCTGCTAGAGTAAATTTAGTTAAATAAATTACTGCAATTCTCTATTCTAAAGTGAAACAGACTCTAGGACGTGGCATCAAGACTGGTTGGAAGTTTATTAGTACACAGTAACAGGAATTACTGTTTCAATAAAACTCAAGAAATATGCTGTGTACTTACTTGTCTGGTGTTTCATCTATTTAATAGATTATTTACAAGTAAAACTGATCACTGTAAAGCTGTTCCTTCCAAACAAGTAGAGTTGTATTTAAATACTCATGACATTAAGTGGGACCTGATTCCTTTCTTCCCACTTCAGATTTCCAAAGAAATTTGTAGGCTCCTCAGCTATTCAGGCTGACAGACCTGTGCTGATGGGAGCAATCACAGGAGTGGTGAAACTGGTGATACCTGGGAATTACTGTATAGGTCTGGTTGAAGAAATGCAGAAGGTATGTAGTTTTGTGTAACACATCTAGTGTTTTAAAATTGAAAGGGATGTAGCATTATACTTTCTGGCACAATTTTAATCAAAAAATAAATTAAATACAAGCTTTCTACGGATGACAATCTGATGCTAAAAATGCATTCAAGCCCTGTGTGTATCAGCAGGGTGACTGGAGATGACTGTCAATGTATGGATGTGCGTTGAGTTTGGCCCTTCACAGAATCAGAGCTAGCATGCTCCCTAGTTAGAACTCAAAGTCTGTAAGTGTTTTCGACAGTTTGGGCTTTAGGAGGTTTACCAGTGAGACAGGTGAGAACGGTCCTTCTGCAGATGAAGGTATTACTACATATAATCAGTTTTCAGCCCAGAGTTTAGATGCCTTGCTACACAAAGGGCTGTTAACAGCAGCCTGGTATCTAGAACATGTAAAAAAGTATCTATAAACTTGATAAATTCAGCCACAAAAAATCACCAAATTCACAAAAAATAATTACAGAAGTCATTTGGATAAGGAGTGGACAAATCCTAGCAGACACAATGAGAGTGATGGGAATTTGGAAGGTTAGGCTATCACTAGAATATATCAGCACTGCATGTCAGCTGCAATCAGTAAAAGCAGCAGAGCTACTGCTTACCTAAATACTCTATTGACAAGCAAGGCACAGATGGTTAGATAACGAATCCGATCCTTTACCCAGTTAACATACTGTAGTATCACATCCGATTTCAGAGCAGAGGACTGGAACTATTTTGCTAGTCCTCTTTCCCCAGTATCTGTTTATTGCATTGTCATCCGTCGAAATGGGCATGCAGCATATCTACGAAACCCGTGATCTTTTTCGCGGAAATCAGCTGGAGGCGTTTTCTCTTACTAAAAGCTTCAGGACAGGTCCCTGTCTTTTACTTCAGCTCAGTCAGTCCTTTCTGCAGTTACAAACTCCTATCAAACTGAAAATGGCCATGGTAAGCTAGTTGGCTAGCTCTACACTTGAGCTCACCTACTGATTTAGTATGAGTTTAAACCTGGACCAGCATGACAATATAAAGATATACCCGTTGTTTCATGCGAATTTACTCTGCCTTGATAATATGGTATCAATTAGAGCAGAAAGCACACAAACAGGTACATACACAAACACATAGAGCTCTTCAAAATTCTAATGTGTTTAACCCCCATCATATCATATACTCTACATTTGATTCCATCTGCAGCAGAAAAGCAGTGAAGGACCTACAAGGACAGGCTGAGAGACTTGGGGTTGTTCAGCCTGGAGAAGAGAAGGCTTTGGGGAGACCTCTTTGTAGCTTTTCAGTACTTAAAGGGGGTTTACAGCAAAGATGGGGACAAA
The DNA here is from genome assembly GCF_030867145.1 of Opisthocomus hoazin. Lineage (NCBI taxonomy): Eukaryota > Metazoa > Chordata > Aves > Opisthocomiformes > Opisthocomidae > Opisthocomus > Opisthocomus hoazin. The sequence goes on along the minus strand of NC_134419.1, from coordinate 72,313,180 downwards.
CCTCTTAGTAGGGCCTGTAGTGATAGGACAAGGGGTAATGGTTTTAAACTAAGGGAGGGTAGATTTACAGTAGATATAAGGCAGAAATTTTTTATGATGAGAGTGATGAAACACTGGCACAGGTTGCCCAGAGAGGTGGTTGAAGCCTCATCCCTGGAAACATTCCAGGTCAGATTGGACAGGGCTCTGGGTAACCTGACTGAGCTGAAGATGTCCCTGCTCACTGTAGGGGGGTTGGGCTAGATGACCCCAAAAGGTCCCTTCCAACCGAAAGCATTCTATGAACAGTGCTTGTTTTCATATTGAAGGACAAGGAGGTTCTGCTCCAGATAGATAGTGCTGCTGGTCAGGCATGGCATCCTTAACCAGGGTATCAGGTTGGAACACTTCTCTCTCTGGTCTTCCTCTGTTATCATTCTCGTAGGGTCTGTGGTCTCATGTTCCCCACTACACCTTTGTGGTAGGCATTGGCCTGGCAGATACTTTTCCTGTTCTTTTTTGATCTATGCATGTAATTCAGTCACAGGTTAAAAAACCAAATATTCCTTTCCCTTGGGGTCCAATTTTTCTAGATTAGTCAACTGCCAAACTGTCAAGCTGTACGCAGGCAACCGGCCTTGTAGCTGGAGACTGTCAGTTGCCTCTGTGACTGGGGACCCCATGAGCTAGATCAGCTGAACGGGGACGTGTGACCTCAACTGATATTTTTCCCCCGTCTCATACATATGAACGTTTTCTCACTGACTCAGTGCATCATTCAGCTACAGGTACCTTTTTTTTTTTTCGGTATGGCTTGTTCTTTATTTCTTGCTGCTCTTCATTTTATGACATTAATTTGGCACTATCACCAATTCAATCGTATTTACGTCAACCAGTTAGAGATAATATGTATGGGTACTGTTGTGTTAGCTAACTGTAATTTCATTCTGTGGTCGGATATGGTAGCGGTTATCTTGGCAGTTTTTGAATTGGCTGTTAATAATAAAATGACACGAAAATGTGGTAGCTTAACTTCTTTTTATAAGAAACAAAATAATTGCTTTTTGATTATTTTTGATTATTTTTATTTTATTATTATTATTATTTTCCTCTCAGTTGTAACCGTTTCTTGCTTCAAGAACAGGTACCTATCTGGGTAAGTCACGTTAGGTCATTGGGGTGCTTTTCACACAACCAAGTTGTATCTTCGCTGTGGTTTGTGTTCAGTCTGCTGGTTCCCAGATCCAATACAGAAGCAGGAGTAGTTTTCCCTATGCCTTTGTTTTCTCAAGAATAAAAACTTTTTTCTTGGGCTATCTTGCTTTTTCTCATTAACTGTTTCATTTCTATGGCTCTAATTCATCTTTTTTGGTCATAAAAAGGGACAACTACTTCCCCTGGCCTCAGAGGTTCCGTTAGACTCTCTTATACAAGGTACATAATATATAACTGATCCTTTAAAAAAAAGGTCTTGTTGTGTCATCTGTGAAATAATATATTTATTCATAATAACTGTGTGTTTATTCATAGCAATTTGGCAATGATCTAATTGTTAACATATTTATTAAACATGACAAAATATTTGTTCTCATTATTTAAAGGATTACTCATTCCTGGTTTGAGAATTTTAAAGAAAATCCACAAAATACAAACTTTTGCTTAATTTTTAGTAGCAGTTTTCCAAACAAAAGTATTATATTGGTCCCAACTTATGCTATTCATAAGACAGGAGTGACAAATGTATTTTTATACTTGGAGAAATCAGTATGTTTTAAATTCACCCTGCAACAGCTGGTTTAGTCTGGTAGATTTTTTCAGAGCTGTTGAGGGAGTTTTTTAGCCCAATAGGATTTGTATTGATTTCTGTTTCGCTTTTTTGGTGAGCTTTATACTTGTTTTGTTGTTATATTGATTGAGAGCTTTAGCCATTTGAGTTATTACAAATTTTGCTATATGTATGCTGTAATTCTACTACAATAATCAAGAACTTCAACCTTCAGCTATTAAAAATGAAACACCCCCCCCCCAAAACAAACAACACACCCCCCCCAAAACTGAAGCTGCAGCTAGTTTCCTGGAATCTAAAGTATCTCTGAAAAGGGCTTACCACATTTCTTATCCCCAGATGTTTCTTCAGGCCACTTAGAGATATTAATTTATATCATTTAGTGATAGTTATTGAATGCTATTGCTCATAGCAATAGCTGAGATGTATATGTAGAATGCTGATATAATTCAATATTGGAGTTCTGGTTTATGTCATATCTGAGTATTTAATGAACAGCTATATAAATATGTGACCTTTACAAAAAAGATTCAAGGGTTCTTGTAAATAAAAGCAATTATAAGTGCATAAACCCAAAATTTAAAAAGAAATGTTTCCCAGTTGATTAAGCAATACACTTAATGTAAGCAATCTCCCTTAAACGAATAAAATCATCAGGATAAACTTGGCCATCGTAACAAATCCCAAATTTGTATCTGTTTCCAGCACTTAACCCCAGAATTAGCACTGCTTTAGCTGTCTGTAGACACTCTGATGTGCAACTGTATCATTTTGCAGTATGCCCTGGATTTGATCAAAGCCCACAAGCATTAGTTGTCCAACTTTAAAAGAGTCAGATGGTCTCACAGAAGTCAGAGGGACTAGGTTGTTTAAAATTAAGCACATCCTAAGAGGATCTCTCCTAGTGAAGAGACAAAAGAAACCTTATAAGGTTGTCAGCTCCAACAACACTGGTTATTAAGAATGATAATTCCATCGTCTTGGAATTATCCTTGTTAACCCAGTGGATCAGCATACTCTTTGATAGCAGTGCTGCAGTTCAAACCTTGCCAGACTTCAAACTGTGGCTGATTCCTGAGAGGAAAAACTTTCTCCATCACAGGCAGAATTCGGTCAGCTTCCAGAAGTTATTTATTCCTCCCCTCTTAATAAAATATCTTTCACAGTTTTATGTGGGTCAGACATCCTCTGTAGCTTGGAGAGCTCTGGGTGTAGAAACACTGTGAAGAAATGTTTCCCTAGGTGGCAATCAGACTGAAAATTATTTTCACACACAGTTGGATGCGATGAGATGATGACCACCGCTTGGAGTGCAGCTGATCAAAGTGAAAGTTTTTACATGGTCCTATCGTAAGCACCCGACTAACGCAGTCAGTTCCTACTGTGGGGCTGGGAATTGCTGTCGCAGTTATACGTCCCACGTGCTTGAATGAGTAGGGTCCCTTATTCAGTGGAAATGCTTCACCAGTTCTCTAGAAACGTGGACTTCTCATTTAGAATATGGTTTTAGTTTTGCTGTGAAGTGCTGAAGCTAGCACTCAGTATTTTGTGGGTTGTGGGAGAGGAAGAAAAGAAGACTTCTGATGTAATCAGAAGACAAGTACTAAATAATGGACTGGCTTACCATCCATGGAGGCATCTACTGGTCAGCAGATTTGGAGACTATTCTGGACTATCACGCAGCATTGCTGGAGTTGAGCTGTTTCAGAGAGCTTGTTACAGAATTGTATCGTCAAGCTACAAACTGAACAGCCACAGTTCCTGTTGAGTATTTCTTGATGGTAATAACAATATTCCTCTCAAATAAGACTACATCACTACCTTAATAATAGGAGAGCATTCATTCTAAAGCATAGTACATAGAGAGCAGAGCTGGTAAGTCAGCTGTATGTGTAGTGGACTATGTAATGCCCATTCATGGGCAACCAAGAGAAAACTACAGATGGATAGCTGTTGAATTTGGTGATAAAACACAAAACCCCCACAACTTTTATTTTAATAAAATTTTATTTTAATGAAAAGTAAAGGCAGATACTAACTGAGGTTTAATCAAACGATAAAATAGAAGCAAATCTGATAGAGCCTGAGTAAAATGGTTTTCAAATAGTCAAAGATTAGCTTCTATGACACTCCATATTATATGCCACATATTCACTTGTCTGAGGACTTTTTTTGTGATAGATTCTGGAAAAGAGAAAGAATTGAATTACAGAAAATGAAATCTAATGAGTTCAGTGTGTTATTTGCAGAGAAGTTTTAAAGTAATGAGCTGGGTTTTTTTGTACCTGAAGTTTGACAGCCATGATAAAATTAACAGATAAAGTACAGGTAAGTTGCATTCCTCCAGCAGAAACTTGAAACTGATCATAAAAGTGAGTAATACAACTTCCCCGTGACTGTTAAGCTGCTATCCATGTTAGTGGCTGCTGCATCTTCATCAGCTCAATCAGGGGCTCTGAAATGAATTTCTAAAACCTCTTTATTTCCAAAAATGGTAGTTCAAAATATTTTTTTCTCTTTGTATTATTACACAGACTGGCAATCAAGAAATTTGAAGTTAGGACTGAAATTTAGAAAAAAATCACACTTTAATAAGTTATTGTAAAGAATTTGTGAGTGATCAAAATGAAGTATTACATAAAAGGATGTTATTATAGTCCTATTTCTCTATATTCTCCACTCCTATTTAACTGATATCTGGAGGTAAAGATTGATTTAGCTCCTAAATACATAATTTTACGCAGCTTTCAAGAAACTAATGATGAGCACTAGTCCCCCAAATAGGTCTTCTTCTAAAAATGTATCTTTAAATTATTTTTTGTGCTTCCCTTTCCTGTGAGAAATTATATTCCTGAACATTTGGAAATAGTGGGCTGAAACAACCGGAGTGCACCTGCAATGCAAGGATGTTTGGCTGTGTCCATAGTATAAAAAACCTGCTTATCTAAACCCACTGCTAATCATCTTAAATAACACTTTTAAAACTAAAATTACCAAACATTTAAAATACATAATGAAAATGGCATACCATTTGCAGAATTTCAATTTCCGTTCGAAGAGTCTCACAGATACTTTCCCAGTCATCATCTTTGCAATTTTCTAATTCTTTCTTAAGCCTGTGTCCAAAACCAAACTAATTTTCAGATCAGAGAACTGGTGCTTGGGTAACTATTTCTTTCAACTTTGGTCCCAATTGTCAGTTTGACTTATGTGAGAAAACCCTCATTGATCTAAGCATGATGTAAGCAAAGCATGATCAGGATAGAAGTTTGCTAGTTTTGTAGTCAGCAGTCTGATATGTTGCTCTCCCACAATATCATTTCATTCAGCACTGGCAGTTGTGATGGCAATGTGAGGAACTTTGGAAAATGACAGTTTGGGTTTTAACAAAGTGTATTTTGACTAAGTACTTAGACAAATTTCTGGACTGTGTTGTTTTCATAAACTTTAGAAGATTTATGGCCTCACTAGTCATCATTTTCCTTACTTAAACATGTGAATTTGAATCTTTATATTTAGGAAGTACCATATGTTACTGTTCATACTTTCCCTGGATAGCCCTGTAGTCAGTGGTGGAGATAGGGTATGGATGGACAGAGGACCCATCGGCTTGGATGGGTCCTCTGCCTGACCCAGTGCAGCCGCTCCAGTACAGTCATTGCTCTGCACCTCTCCACAGACTCCTTTGCTGCTGCTGCTCTTCTCTCCGCACTGCTCCTATTATTCTTCAGCACTTACTGACTGTTTCCCAATAGTCTTGGCCAGGAATTCTCCAACTTTTCTACAATAAAGACTAACTTTAATATAGCCATTTTTTGCGTTAAAAAAGAGCGTTGACATTTTCCCTTGTTCTTTCAAGATTATATGATAGTCCCAATGACACTAGTAGCAATTATCTGTAAAAATATTATTTTAAATTATTTTTAATGGAAAATATTAGTAGCTTAACATTAAAATCTGTTAGAAAATCAGACAGCATGGACCGAGCACCATACAGGGAGCTCCCTCTGGAACCACTGGAAGTGGTCAGGAAAAAAACATTGTAGCGTGCAGTTAGGCTTCCCTAAATAAGTGGAAATATTCACAGCAGCAATGTTTGCAGGGATAGAACGTTCTTGTGTCTCTTTGAGGCATAAAGCAGTTTTTACAAACAGCTCTTGGCTAATTTTTGCCATAACAATGGAAACAATGACAAACAAACCTTCGCAGCAGGATATTCAATTGCTGCAGCTCCTGAAACGCTGCAGCTCCTCCCCAAATGTTTTCATAGAATGAAAAAAGGCAGAAGACTTGACTTGCCTAACACTGTCTACAAGCCAGGCTCAAAAATCCAGAGTTTTGAGAACAAGATAAATGCAGCATAATTGGGAAAAAAGCCCTCTATATAAAAAGATTTCCCAAGGGAAATATCAGTGTTTGGGAAACGTGTAGGACATTAGTCCTGCTAAAAAGAGACACCTAAACTTTGCACATCAGTGACTGTAGTGGTTTAAATTAATAAATGGTAGGCCAAGAGAAATCTGTGCCAGAGTTTTTAGTAGTCTGACGAATACAAAGTGATGAGATTATACTGAGTCTTGCTATGGCTGTCAGAAGAAAAGCAGAAGAAGAAAGCAGAAGTTCCTTACTCTTAATACAGTTTCAGCAATCAGTGTGAATATTATGGGACATATAGACAGACTGAATAAAGGAGGAAAAGTATATATTCTAATTCTCATTAAATAGCTAAACTGATGCATTGAAGCAGGACTCTCTTCTGAAGTTGAAAGAGGAGGTAGCAACCATTTTTTATTTTATATACTGTAACAGGGAATAAATTATTTAACCCCATTATATAGATAATGCACCACTTTAGTTGTCCCACTGCAGACAGTGTATTTTCTACGCAAGAAAATGGCTTTATTAAAAGTAAAAGGTATAGCTTCATATGAGAGGCATAGCTTAGCTACTATGTGGCATTGGGATAGTAGCATAAGACTGGACCTTAAGTTACTTTTGCTGTTCCTGTGGAAAATGTAAATATCTTACCGTCAACATGGAAACAGTGTGAGCTCTATGTGTTTGTATTACAATATACAATGCCTCTGCTTTCAGAAATATTTCTCCTGCATTCATAATACATACAGGTGTTCAAACAAAAGGAAATTTTGAACTATACTTTAAGAAATGAAATATTGACTGTACTGTAGTACAGTGCTAGTTTACAGACCATTTTCATTGAGAGAAGTTCATTTCAAGGTCTAAGATCAGCTTCTGATCTTGATTAAATCAGCTTAACTTCGTTGCCTTGCCTCCTCATTTTTTTCTCGCTGTGTTCTCTGTTAGTGTGATATTAGAACCCTAATTTAAGACCAAAAAAAGCCCTACTTTGCCTAATTTAGTTTAGGAAAAGACACAGTCTGTTAATCTCAGAGAAAGTGCTCTCTCATTGTCTGCCACATTGTGAAAGTGATGCATAGTCTGTTTGCTGGTTGTCAGCTGAGAATACCAGTCCATGTTATGTGTACACTAAGGATAGAACAACCAGAAGATAATCAGTAAGAGTTGCTTATCTGTGTCTTGGGATTGTGAATTAATTACTACTGATGATGTGCTTTGAAACTGTAACATTTTGTATATTAATTTTAAAATTTCGTTTAAAGTATAAAACTTTTAAATGCGGTGCCAGCACAACGCCTTACAGAGCATGGGCTAGTGGTGGTAAAAGACATTCATTCAAATATGGTGTTTAATTTTTGCATTAATCAATTGATTCTGATTTCAGGTCTTCCTTCTTTCTTATTTAGAAGCTAGATAATTACAGTGTGTGCCAGGAATATTATACTCACAAAACAAGGACTGTCTGTTAGGTTACAGTCTACACAATTAATGCATTGGAGACGCCTGAGTTACTGAATAAATGATGCAGTTTTACCAGAAGAAATGTGAGACAATGGAACTATTCAAAAAAATGCTTAACCTGGAAGCAGATTTAGCTTTTTCATTTTACATTTAAGATAAGCAGGATATTCATATTTATCTTTCCACTATCAGATTAAATGTGCAAACCAATTATTCATGAAACTATACTGCCTAGGTGGAGGGAATATTTTCTGTCACCTTCAGAAATGGAAAGAGATGTACCTTTTGCCAGACCAAGGATTAATATGACAATTATTCCCTCCATATGACTACAATAAAAAGCAAATCTGTTAAAAAAATAATAATCTGAAAAATCATATTAGCATTTGGCCCTCCATGCCCTTTGTTTTTGTTTTAGTTTCAGCATTTTGGTCTCTTTCATGATAATAAAATACACCTTTCACAAAAGCTATTGCGGTGGATTAACAATGTGTTGGGAAGATACAGCAGCCCAAGTAATGGGCTCTAATGAACAGCTGGAGTTGAAATGACATATTTGTGAAAGGAGGTTTGACTCTTCCTTTGAAAAACATTAAAGATAAATAGCAATAGCAAAACCTTAAATCAAGTAGGTGGAACAAGAGCATCAGCATTTTTTTGGATGCTATCTTGCCCTAGACTGAGTTCTGCTATCAGTGGTCCATTTTCCATTATTCTTGAATGCCAGAAGTGACAAAGAAATGAAGAAGAAGATCACTGAAGATGATCGATTTTGCAGCTTGGAAATGAACACAGCAATTAAAGGTTGTTAGCATTTGTGGTTGATGCACATTCTTCTTGAATTTCAGCTATATATGCAGAAGGGAAACAGGAAGAATAATTGTGAAATCAATCCATGCTGGTATTATGAATTGAACTATGATGAAAATAATATTATTGTCAAACAGGTTTCTCCGAGAATCATCCACAGATTCACGTTACAGGGTCAAGACTTCAGTAGCCCAAACTTCCATTCCAGGAATACTTTTACGTAAAGAGGTCTGAAAGAAGAAATAGTTTGTGTGGAAAGTAGGGTGAATATGTGTTTTCAGAGCCTTTTTTGTTTAAGTGGTGATGGAAGATCCTACCTGGTTATTGTTGCAGTTGCAGAAGGACCAGACTGTGTCTTGGTTATGTTTTGCTGAGACAAGTAAAACATTTTTTTTTAATTTTCCTTCTTGTCTTTGCCTGATTTATGACCACCATTGTATTTTAACCATAAATACAAGGGAAAACATTAGAGTGTATTATAAAATGGAATTGCTTGATACTGATGTACAGGGTATAGAATTTATGGTACAAAACGAAGTTCCCTAAAAGTTAAATATAAACATGAGAGTATGTATGTTGATTTTCCTGAATTTTATCATAAAGGTCAGGAGAAATATTTATCAAGGTTTTAAGATTTTATTGAGATTGAAGAGAAGTATAGAAGGCTTCAGCGTATTGTCTCAAGCTGAAGTAGAGCTAGCACATTGGGCTCATTCAGTCTCAGTTCAGTACTGGGACTAAATTAATGTGTATGTTTCTATGGCAAGAGTAAGATTTTGCTGGGTATATAAACTTTGCTGACACTACTAAACAGAAAATGCTATTGATACAGCTGAAGAAGTCAATAAATTTCAGACTAATATCCATTGATTGAGGAAGGGAAAAAAAGAGTCCTAAGTGGAATTCAGTATCTCAAAACACAAACTCAAGCACTGAAGTTGAACAAATAAATTATAAAAGTATGTGCTTTATGGAGCAAAAATAGAATAAAAATTAAGAAAGTGATCTAGCAATAATAATAAACGCTAGCAAGAAGATGAAACATGAAAACAAACAGGGTACTGGACTACATAAAATTAGAATTGAAAGTAAACTAAAATAATTAGAAATAAATTAGGTAAAATAACAAAATTTCAGCTTTTATTGTTCTGGATCAAATATTGATTGTAAAACGCATAATAATCATTGATTAAAGCTTGCATTTTGTGAATGCTATCAGGCAACTCTTTATAGAAGAAGTTATAGGTCTTGAAAAGTGTAGTTTGTTTTTTGTTCTTTTAAAATTTGTATTCTCCAAACACACAAAACATCACAAGAAGTCTTTAAGGAACATATTATTATAGATTAATAAACATGGAAAGGTTCAGGCACACTGAATTAAACTACACATTTAGGATGAGTTTTGCTTCTGTGCAGACAGCAAACCAAAGTTGTACGGACTACTTTCCGTAAGAACTGTAAGAACAAGTTACACAGGAAAGAAAAATTTACAAGCATTGGAGAGATCAAAACTGAAATGTATTTCTAGGGGTCAATAAGGTTCCTACTGAAAGGCAGGGAAAATAAATATGCGTCAATGATCCTTCTAGTTCAAATATTTTGATTTTTCTATTGTACAGGAAAAATTAGATTTCAGTCTGGATGTATTAATATGGCTATCGTACTGCTTTGCTTCACGTGAACTATGTCATTTTCTCAGAGCTAGAAAGGATTTAGAAATGTCCTTGTTTCTTTCTCTGTTATGGGCTTTCCATTCTCTGCTCCTTTTTCCATGTTCAATGCATCTTTCTTGAAATGTTGGTGAAAGATTTGTACACAGTATTCTTACACCCTTCTGTTTTTTGTTGGAAATACATCTTGCCTTTATCTTTTCCACAGCTATATTTACTTTTGATGTTTATAGTTGTCTTTTGATTATATAGTACGCTCAGGCTCCCTTGTCCTTTGTTTCCAGGTACCTTTTATCGAAATCCTTAGTTGTACCTAAACTTGCGCTTATATAATTACATTCTTCCTTTTTTTTAGTGGCTTCAGTCTGCAAGGTCTACAGTGTTTGAATTGTTTTACACTATTGTCTTAAGATGCTTTCTATTCCAAAGTCATTATTTAAAAAATTAAGCAAGACCAGCTGTGACTTTAGTCATCTTCTTCCAGCCCCAAAGTCCTTTTTTTGGACCTATCACTGTTGTTACTATCAGTTATTTTCTCACCTAACATTATTAATATGTGCCCCCCAGGTTAACTAGCAGTTTCCCACCCAGGATAATATCAAAGACTTTGGTAACGTCTAGATGGATGGCAAGTGCATTTTCTTCGACTAGCCAGTCCATTGTCTTATCAAAGAAAGGTATCATTAGTCGGATTTGATCCACTTTTTGTAAATCCATAATGCAATTTATAATGGAAACCTATATTAACATAATTCAAACTATAATAGTTCCACTGGGCGCTGCTATTAAATAGAAAAGCTTAAAAATCAATGAGGAGATTGTCATTAAAAAACTCATTTTGAACCACATAAATTACTCCAGAGACTGATATTTCCTGATTATAAAATTTAACATAAAACAAAATTTCATTTTTTTTTTTTAAAACCACTAAAAACAAGCATGGCTTAGGCAGTCCTCTGTCAGCGTGAAACATTTTTTCAGCTCTAATGAACATATTTCCTTTATGATTTGTACAAGAGAAAGTATTGCTTTCTCCTTCCTAATATTGGTAAGAGAGTTTCTTTTTCTGTATTATGAAGTATAAGAAGCAATTCTATATTTTTAGGAATTAGGCAAATATACAAAGCCTTGAACCATTTATAAAGTAAGCAGAATTCATGCATTTCCTGTCTCCTGCTGCTTTTCTGAAGAACAGAAATTCAGGTTTCAAAGTCACAATTTATCCTTAATCTATCTTTGGAATAATGTGAAAAATACTAATTTTAGGTAGAAACTGTCTGTTCTTGGTCTAAATAAACTTTAATTAAAATTATTTCTAGGTTGCTTTACATAAGGCAACACATAAATTTAAAATTGAAGTGTGAAAGAAGATAAATAATTAACATGGTAAGTAATTACAATGAATATAATAGCAAAATGACATAGCTTGGAATTTAATGGTATCAATTAGTCTCTGCTCAACTCCTGTACTGTTCCACTTAAGTGATGCTACTTGCTACCTGCCAGGGAAGTGTGACTAAAGAGAGCTGATGCCAAAGTTCTTCCCTGCTGTTTTGTGTTTGGAGTTGGCATTGATACAACAACTAATTAAAACAAGGCTTTTGATTTTAATTGCAGATCTCTTCTGAAAAAAGCTCTATTTTCTTGAATATTTCTCTGAATTACACACCTGTATCATGAGACTTACTATTTCCAGGGTGTTGCCTACTTTGAGGAAGAGGTTACGGTGTCATATCCATAACCATATCTGTGCTTAACATTTAAATTTTGGTTAGCTTTTCCTGTATCAGATGTGTATTAGAATAAGTCTATAACTGCAGCACCAACAGCTGTTGGAATTACTGGTGTGTGCTTCTCATGACCTTTTATAATTCTTTGATGGATTTGGGAGAAATTTTATGAAACTGCAGACACTGTATAGGACATTTTTCTCAGATCAAAGATGAATTGCTGTAATTTGAATTAGCTGGCTACACTCTTCAGCTGAAACGCAATTTACTTTAAGATATACACTTAATTATAATCAAGATTCTTGCCTTGCCAGCTACTTTTGATATTGATTTTTAAGCTGGGACTAGGTATGTGATACAATAACAGACTTACAGGGTGGTCTGGGAGCTACATATATCAGGTTATTGATGCTGACTGTCTCTCACATTTGTTCTAAGGAAGCATTAAAAACATTGGTATTTTCACTATTTAAAGTGTGGTTTCCTGCGCTGTAAAAAAAAGAATCATATTTTGTGCTTATTTCATAGAAAAAAATATATTTTTGATCCATGTTACTTGTGTCAAAATATTATTCTCTTTATGTATACTAAATATGATTCTCAGTAAAAACTAAAATTTTGTTCTTGCTATAGATTCTGTATGGGGAAAAAAGCTTACGGTGTTAGGCTAAAAAGAGTTGTTTCTCAAAAACTGTAGGTTCAATAGCATTGATTTTAACATGACCAAAACTGACTCCTGATAAGATATACACTAGTATAAGTAAGATTGCATTAAGTGGCACTTTGGCTGCAAAAGGTCCTTTCCAAGTGCCAAAGGTGTATCTAGACTGTCAGGAAGGCTTCCTGGTTCACTCCTGGTGCCTGGTACTTCAGTTTTTCTCACTGACACTGCATGAATTTTTCTTTATTTTCAGATTCCCTACAGAGGCCACTCACAGGAGTGGACAGGATGGTTCACTCAAGGATCCGTTCCACAGACACTATTGGCATGGACTGCATCACCACGTGCTTTGCTGCAGCAGCAGTGGTCCCTCAACTACTTCTGTGGCACATTGCAGGGCATGTAACGCAACTGCTAGGTACGGTTATTTTGAACCAGCACTCTGCTGTGCTGGACATAACTCCTTTAAGTATTTCATACATATTGGGTGGAAAATATGTGTATATATATGACATTATATCTTAATGTCACAGAGGCACTACAAAGGGACCAGAGCAGATAAGATCTCACCAAGTGCTAGGCTGTGTAGAGATTAGTGGTTTGCTGCAGATAATGCTGCCTCTGAGCAGTGTAGGCACAAGCCAGTGCATACGTATTGATCCATGGGCTGTTTCCTCTCCCTTGTGCAATCCACAATGATAATTGGGTTCACTGGATAATTCCAAGATGGAAGAAGATGTCAGGAGGTCATCTAGCCCAATGTCCTCCTCAAAGCAGGGTCAGCTATAAGGTCAGACCAAGTTACTGAGGGCTTCAACCAGTCAAGTCTGAAAATCTTCAAGGATGAAAACTATGCAATCTCTCTAAGCAACCTTTTCCTTTGCCAACTATCTTAATGATAAAAAAGTTTTTCCTTAAATTCATTCTAAAGCCCTCTTATTTCAGTTTCTGCTTTTTGCCTTTTGTCCTCCCACTGCGCAGATTTGTGCAGATTCTGGCTCCATCTTCTTGATGACCTCCTTGTAGGTACTGGACAGTGATCAGGTACCTCCAGGAGGTACCTGCGCTATTTATAACGTATAACACTTTTAATTCCCTCTCATATTCTCTTCATTCAGTAGACCAAACCAAGAAATGACGAGTAGGTTTTGGTAAAAAAGGAAATTAAAAAATTGATAGAGTTGTATGAGTCCAATAAGATCTGGGATAATTCTAAACAGCGCGGCACTATGACATTCAGAAGTAGACAAACGAGGATTGCCTGCTTGCCTCTACTGAAGAGCAGAACCTATTAGTGCCAACACAGAAGTACAGTAACGTAGCTCTGTTGCTTCTGGCATCTGAGTTAACTTGTTCAGGGATCTCTCTCTCTCTCTCTCTAAAGCATTGAGCTTTTCTGAGTGTACATGAGCTCGAAAACAAGTGTGAGACAAAAGTATGACTTAGGCAAATCTGTCCTAAATTTGTCCAGTACCTGAAATGAAAAACTATTTCAATATAAAGAAAATTTCTTCAATATATTATTAGACCTCAAAGAGTGGTTGCTTTTTGTGACAGTAGTGATAGCAGTAGGAGCACTTTATATTTTGCACTACATGCAATTATCAAGTAATGTAAGCTTATCTTGACCATAAAATGAGGCATTTTATGAAATAAAAAAATCGTTTCATTCTTCCTGCTTTCACTGTAAATGGCATTTGTTGGTTTTGTACTTAATAGAATTTAACATATTTTGTCCACTGTTGTGTTTTCTGCCCAGATAAAACCAAAGTATCGTTCCACAGAGCTGTAAGTTAATTTCACTATGTAGAAAGACAGACATACATGGATTTGAATGATTTGCCCAGGATCTTATAGCAATCAGTGGCAGAGCTGGGGATTTGAAGTAATATAATATTTGATAATTCTGTACCTTATAAACAGGAAAACTGTGATAGAAAACTAATTACACCAATGTGCATATTAAGCGGCTTCATGGCAGTAAACTACTCCAAGAGAAGTATCGTATTTAGAAGGAAGTTGACAGCCTCGTGTATCACAAAACACAATATATCACAATGGAATGAATAATGTAAAAGACTGCATTATAACACGCCGCCTTACAGAATTGCTGCTGTTATTATTATTTACACTGTGTCTTTTATGTATATGTTGAATGCAAAGTTTTTGCTACTATATGCAGAATTGTGAGCTAATTAATTTTTATGCTGAGGGAATTTTGGCCATGTCTCAACACCACGTAAGATGTTGAAGAGAGTTAATAATAGGGCTCATATATAATTTTCTTTCAAAAACTGATATTCAGCAAAAAAGCAACCGTTACCTAATACTCTTTCAGAAAAATGCTCAGGGCTCTCTGCAAAATTTTATTTTTCCATTGAAAGTTTTCAGAAAAAAAATTACTGTATTTATTTTTGTCAAAAACTCAGAAATGTCTGGGAAAAAAAAACATGAGGGTAACAAAAATTGTATTTTCCCTAACAATTTCTGATGGATAATATTTTGGACCAGCTTTTCTAGGAGGAGTTCCTTTGCATTGTGAAAGGCTGCAATAAACAACAGGAATTCGTGTTCTGTAATAAAAATGTATAATTCTTCTGATTTCTTAGGAGTATTGTACAGGAAAGATAAAATAGTCATTGCCACCAGGACTGGTCTGCAGTTACAGACCTAAAATTAAATTTAGGAACTTACTAACATGAAACTCTTACCTTAAACATTCCGGATCAGTCTGAGGTTTTTCAGTGACTTGGACTTTTTCTGCTTCTAAATCTTTTGTCATTCTTTCAGCCTCCCTGATGACTTTCTCAAGGTCTGAACATAAAATAACAATTACCTTCTAAATATATATTTATCATCCATATTCAAAGGCTTCCTACATTTTCTAAAGTTATCCTTTCTCATATTTCTTCATGAAGCTGTTTGTAGGGTACTGGCATCCGAATAAAGAACATGAATTATTTCATTATTGTAATTAGTATGCATATTGCAATCTTCTAGAAAATTTCATTCCTTTTCCCGAACAATTTCTGACCATATTTACAGCCTGTCTTTCTTAGCTCTCTTTCTCTGGCATGTTATTTACCCATTTATAAATAAGTTACTAAACCACTTCTAAACTGTATTTTTTAAATCCAAATTTCAAAAACTTCCTGTTGCTTGTGATCATCTTTGACACAGAACCTTTCTTGTTCCCTCTGTCTTCTTAGTTTTTTCTTTTATAGTTTCCTGTGTATTCAACACATTCCTCCGAACTTTGTGCGTAGACTACTTTTATTATGCACAGACTTTCATACATGAACACACAAATGTCAGTAAAGAGATGGTAGTTGAATTTACAACTCAGAGGTTTAGCACCTAGGCCAAATCAGTCTTTATCAGTCCAAGCCGTGTTGCTTGTTAAACATTTGAATTTTAGTGACATTCTTTAAATAGAAGTTAATGGGTTTTAAACGATATTTATGTTGATTTGAAGTTCACTTTGAAACACTAAATTCTTCATCTAAGTATATGACTTACCAGCAAAAGTAAAAATTTCTTTTTCATATTTACAAATTACGATACAGCAAATCTGTAGACCACTGTATCACTGACATTTAAAAAAAATCTTATTGAAATCCTTAATGTTTGTTATAACCATGTTTAAAAATGATGAGTGTATTTAAAAAATAATTCTACAAAAATTACATAATATAAAAATATGTTAAATTCTTGTTTCTATTATTTCCTTTTCTTGAGAAAAATAGCTTGACAGAAAAGATTTTTCATATGCATCTTTCAAGCCACAAATAATTGTCATAGCAAGTGATTATCAGGCACACCTCTGAGTTTGCTTTGGAGAATAAATAAATCCTGCTTTAATTCATTCTTCTGCGACTGGAGTGCATTTAACTGAAGATTTTTATGTTCCATTGACTCCATTTCTAAGAAAAAATATATTTAAAATTAAAATGCATTGTAGTTTTAGTCTTCATGAAATAATCTTAAATGTTCTTAATTACTTCTACCAATCTTCAGCTAGTCAAAAAGAACCTTAAATATAAAACCAAAATCGACTAAAAGAAGTCATATAAAACCTAGTTCACAGGAAATTATATGCCATATAATGTATCCATAACTATGAAAGAAAGTGGGGTTTTAATGTTGTTAAGATGTTTAACATACTTTGTTGACTAGGCATAAAAAGAATGTTTTGCTTTAGTTATTTCAGCTATAAAGAAGATGATTTATTGAATAGGTGGTGAACAGGAATGTATCAGCAGGGCTAAAATAAGCCCTTGTTTTGTTTAGTGTTGTGGCCATTTGAACCTGATCATTGACAGCATCTGGAATTAATTGTGATTGTTTCCCTTACAACTGGAGGTCCTCACATAATTTCCTTGTGGTGACTTACTTAAACTTTTCAGTATTGTCAGTATGCTCAGGACTGTAGCAGACGGAAAGACATACAAGCTATACCTCAGTAAAGGTGTAATCTAAAAGGATGGAATCAAGATAGAAGCTGAACCTAGAGAAGGTTGCTAGTCACCTTTCATGTCCTACTGATCATTTGATGCATCACATCTGTCTGAATATGCAAAAATCAATGCTTAAAAGTAACAAGTGCCACCAAATATAGATTTTTTTTTCAGTTGTAGATCAGAATCGGAGTCGCAGGAAATACAGAAAAAAGGTACCATGAAGTACAAACTCAAATGGATAGTCATATTTCAGGGACTTTACATCAGAAATTGGGAATTCAAAGTGCTGACGCTTGATGAATCATAGAATCATGAGACTGGAAAGGACTTTGAGGGGTCATCTACTGCATTCCTCCTCCCAAGGGCACGATCAGCTGCACCTCTGTCATTTCTGACAGATGCTGGTCTAACCTGTTTTTAAAGACATTTGGTAATGTTTTCTGCTAAGGCAGAGTGTTTTAGTTGTACGCTGTTCTGAGAAAGATTTCTAAGCAGACAGCCAGACTCTGCCTTATTGCGGTTTACACTTGTTGCTTCTTGTTCAGTTCACTATAGGTATGAAGAATGTATTGATTTCCTCATTACAAAATCCTTTAATAATTTGAAGACTGATATCCATCTTCCATCAGTTTTTTCCTTCATGGGTTAAATAGTCCCAATGTTTTAACTTTTTTCGTTCTCATGTTCTCCAGAACTCTGATCACTCTAACTGGTCCCCTATGGATCCTCTTCAGCTGGTCAGCACTTTTTCTTGAAGTGTAACATCCAAAACTTGATGCACAGTATTCCAGCTAAGAGCTTAGCTGCCCTAAAAAGAGTGAAGGATTATTCTGCATGTCTTAGGGGTCAGAATTATGTTTATGTCTCAGTATGGTGTTGGCATTCTTATGTCATTGACTCATGTTCAGCTTGTGATCCGTGATGGCTCCTATTTCCTTGCTGAACGATTGCTTTTCAATCTGACTCTCCGTTCTGAGAAATCTCATATTCTATATATTTACTCAAAGATAAAATTATGCTGTGGCAGTAAAAGACCAGTCCTACAAGACATCTGTGCATATAATTCTTTTGAATCTAAGGAAATTTACATATCTCAACCATAGTTGATAATAATCATTGCAAATCTAATATAGTACACTACGGATGACAGTGCACCTCTGTACTGGTTGACATCAGACACTAGGAGCCACTTCCGCAGGTCTGCTGCTTCTCCTTTTAGTGCTCTCAGTCGGAAAGGACTGAAGAGGATAGGGAACAGCAGAGGCTTTAATTATGCTTGCGTAATGTGGTATGTCAGACCACAATCATTCAGATTAGTGCTAAGAGAAAGTTCCAGACAGCAAGGGAATGGAATTAAATATTGTTTTGCACAGTTATATTTTACTGATTTATATTCAGTTTCTGGTAGTCCAAGATAAAATAATTTAGTACAAGAATTACCATTTTTCAACAGAGCTGCCTCATTCTCTAAATCATTTATTTCAGTCTTGACCTTTTTTTTAATCACAAGATCTCTATTACTTGTTAGTCCATACTCATCGTTAAACTCTGTTACTTCTCTAGTAAAATTATCTTCCTCTTCAGTCATTTTTCTCTTTGTGTCTGTCTGAAAAAAAGAAAGGGAAAATTGAATATTCAGGTGAAAAAAAAAAAAGGTCTTTGTTAAGCTAGGCAGACTGAAACACACTGTCGTTATTTATCCTTAAACTTTTAGTATAAATGTAACATATTTATTTTTCCTGACTTTTGAGAACATTAAGATGGTCTATAGCTCTATCATTTTGTCTGTTGTTTCAGCCTCTTTTTTTTCCTGAAAAAGTGAAGGATATATTCTTAGTAATAAAACATTTCAAAAATCACTACATTATGTTACAGACTTGTGCCAGCAGTTTTTAAGTTCAACTCTTTATTGAAATTCGTAGAAAGTTCTGTTTAAAGTCAGTAACATATTATGGCAAATTTTTTTTTAGATTGTTTTTAAATGGAATAAAAATGGTGTTTATTCCTCTGCAGAATGCAGACTTACTCATTAACTACCAAGAAAGCTCTAGTTGATAGGAAGTCACTGTTTCATTTTCTGGAAAAAATATTCTAAAGAGAAAGGCAATATTATATTCCTTTAAAAAAATCTTAACTATTTGCTAAATTAAATAAAAAGAAATTACCCCTATATACAGGAAGAAAGAAATGATAACCTATATATCCAACTTGACTGGTTACAATTAAAAGAAACTTCACACTTCTTCAAAGGATATTTAGCTTTTATAGCGAAATAATTTTTCTATGTTACTTACAATATTTATTTTTCTTTCTTTCTTTGTATGCTTAAGATTGGAATGTTTTGGATTCTGAAGACAT
This sequence comes from Opisthocomus hoazin, assembly GCF_030867145.1. Taxonomy (NCBI): domain Eukaryota; kingdom Metazoa; phylum Chordata; class Aves; order Opisthocomiformes; family Opisthocomidae; genus Opisthocomus; species Opisthocomus hoazin. Next base: position 72,293,885 of record NC_134419.1, on the reverse strand, counting down.
ATTGCTTAATTAAAAGGGTATCTGCCTAAATGTTTAAGAGTAATACTGGTGATTCACATTGAATGCTTAAAATTCAGCTTTTCTGATTTAGAGTACAAATACTTACAAATGCAGAGAAGACTACTCATCTGGGGTGTTTCTTAGCATGTACAGATTCAAGGATCCACAGTGAAGTAAGAGGAAGGCAATATTCAGGTTAGCATAAGAGAGAACTGTAAACCTTTTTGTCTGTGTGTGTTGCAAGTAGCTACCTTTTAAGAGGTGGCTAGGTGTGTCTAGCATCAAAGAGATTGTGTGGTATGTCAGGATTCCCAAAATGTGGTGTTGGCCTCCCTGAATTTTTCCTTTGATCCTTATCAATATATATCATTGTAGTTGAAGCAGTTCAATTTAAGGTGAGATTTTCCTAGTTCTCTTTTACAAAGGAAATAATATATCAGAACTTGAGTTCAGTCATACAAGAGCAGACATTAGAAAATGAATTCAAGAATGTTAAATTAGCTTTCTCGACAAACTGCAGCATGCATTACCTTAGACCATGCTTTATATCAAAAGTGAGGATTTATCTACATTTACATTGTTAAGTATGCTGGAGTAAAAGAAATAAAACTGATTTTCCAGATTTAAAACATTAGTTCTTCCAGATTTTCAAATTTTAAAGCTGACTACTCTTATACAGTAGACAAGAGCTATCTGAATACCGTAGCTGGAAACATACAAGGATTTTAAGAAGACTGCTTTTTTGACTAATAAGTTCAGCTTTCTGTTTTCCTAAAGTGTCTTCACGTTTCTTCAGAATTTCTAAGTAGAACCGTTTTTCAGACAGATGCTGAACCTTCCAAGAGAAAGAAAAAAATACAAGGTTATAAAGTGAGGTTATTGTTTTATTGTTTCATATACTTTGATATTGTACATAAGGATTTTGGTCCAGGTAAAATACAGCTGGCATAGCTGCTGGACTAGCACATGCATAACAGCTCTTTCTCTCCCCAATAATCTTTCAATATACCACTAAGATTTTGAAAAATATCCTTTCTTTAAAAGACACATTTAGCGCTGACCCACCTGTCTAAAATGGCATTTTAAAGCCTGTTTGGCTTAGGAGAAATCCTTTCTCATGTTAAAACCAGGAAAAATTTTGATCGTGTGGGATCTTTTACCGAACATAATATGTTGTCGTCCATCTAATTGTGTGAAGCTCATCACATACTAAATCAGACAATAATATCGGAGGGACAGGGGTCCAACATCGTCGTTCTGACTGAATGGCTGTACCCATCACCAACTCTGCAATGCTACTAATACATAGGCGAAGGAAGGACGGATTTGCTCATATTTTTATGAGCACTATTTCTGGAAATTTTAGCCAGAGAAATGTAATGGAAATTAGGTCATGGGTTAAAGACAGTTTGACCATAACTTCCTGAAGCCTCAAAGTTCTATTTTGCATAGAGTTTTATTTTTAGTTTTATTAATTTTAAATAGTAGCTTTTCTGGTAGAAGGATATGCTGTTCAACCATTGCATTTTCAAAATTTGCTGAAGAGTTACTCTCAATTTTCCAATGCATCTACTGTATCATTGTCTAACTTCAGATATATGGTGGCAGCATATAAATAGGGAACAGCTGAGTGTTGAAGAGTCTTAAGTATGAGAATCATTCATCTGGATAAGTGGAGAAAAGGAGGTCAACAACTCAGACTGTAATACTCAGAACAATAAGTAAAGTTAGCAGAATTGCCCACAAACTGTAAAGGCTCAGGGTAAGTATCAGGAAGTAAGTTGAATAGTCAGGCTGATACATGACTGTTTGAGTGTGCAGAGGCAGAAAAGACCAAATAATAGTGATATTAGAGAGCTAAAAATTAAAAGATTGTCAAATGAAATAATGTAGATTATTTTGGAGAAGGTGCAGATGAAGTGCATCTGATCAAAAAAGGATAAGGATAGTGGAATCAAATGCCCTAAGACTAGAATGTGAGAGTTGTAAAAGAAAGGATCAGATTTTTTGCTTATCCCTGATATGTCTGGCATGCTAAATGTCCAGGAAGTGCTTGCCTCAGAAATATTTGTTTAATATATTAACTCAAAGAGAGTAGATGGTCTTATACCACTGTATTTGTATTAATGAACGTAACTAGCTGCAGTGTAGTTTCTCTATCTGTAAGATACCTACTTAATCTATGCATTTGCGACAGATTTTTTTGTTAAAAATCATTGAGCTGTGAAAAGCAAAATGCTGTAATTCAGGTTCTAAACACATGCTACTTGATTTTACAGAACAGAGGAAAAAAAATAGCGTTTCCTAGGAATCTTTGATTGACCATAGGCAGTCTCTGTGAAATAGATGTCAAACCACTTTTGAACTCAGTGATCTGCTTGGTCAGGCATAAGCTGCTGTGCATGCATGTGCTTGGATAAGTATGCTTATAAAGAACTGCAGTTACTTGGTGTGGGACAAATTCAACAGCATTAGCTGAACAGCATTATTTAATATTATTTGAATTACATTAACTATTGTAGACATATGTAAACTTATTCCTGTGCTGAAAAATAAATTACTTTAAATGATTTCAATAGCTATATTATCTTTATACCGAAATACAGTCTGATTGAAATGCATTTTCCCATTCTGCATTTCTTATCTATAAATGAATCAATGTCAGACTAAGCAAGCAAAATACATTTTGGTGGACATAAGTGAGAATACTATTAATACTGGTGGATAAAGCACATATGATTTAATTAGGAATAGTTCTTCAGCTCTCCCCATTAGTCATTTACAATAATGGCTCTACTCTTGGGACTTTCTATACCTACCACATAAACCTTGATTAGAAATCACAATGCATCAATAACAAATTAGTAGTATAAATATAAAATTGTTTTGTTCATAAATAAATTTATGAGGAAGACTACAAAGGACTTTACCTAACAAGCAACACCTGGTATAATCTGTGTTGGCTAAATAAGTTACTATTTTAAAGTACATTCGGGGTCTAAGATTGTGGCATGCGTAATTGCAAGCACATGAATAACTGCTTACATGATTATAGTCTCAATTTGCAACGAGTAAATATTTCTAAATGAGTTCTCTTTTATTCTGACCCCCTCACAGTAATGTTGATATTTATTACATATATTACATGGACTTTTACAAGAGGCAGAAAGGCTTGTTTTTGGAAGGATGAAAATCATCCCCCAAATGTTTATTTTCACAACTAGGTGAGGTAATCCCCCAAAGGTTCTAGAAGATGTTATTTAAGTGATAGGATACAACAGTTCTGACTTCAAAGGAGGCTCCATATTCTTTCCTGTTGTGCATACACATTCTGTCAGCGCAGATACTTAAGAGCACAGGGGATGGTATTTAGACTTCATTTTCAGGCACAAGCAAATGGATTTTTAAATCATTTGTAACCACAGGTATTAGTGGTTGAAAACTCTGCAAAACCGCAACCTTAGTCTAAAAATATGTCTGCAGTTTGGTTAAATGGAAAGCATAATAAAATCTTAAAAACATTAAATAGATTGAGAAACTTTCCTCTGTCTCCAGCATGCTAGAAAATGACTTAGGCCTCGTGAGCCCTAACTGTGAGCCCAGGGTCACGGGAAGACCTTTAGTATACGAGTCAAGATCCCATGAACTAAACACAGGGAATGTTTCCATACGTTTTCTCTGAAAGACCTTTAGTGAATGGCAATGGGTAACAAAGGAATGGTTTCCAGGCCTCTGAAGGAAAGTGCTGTGACAAGCTCCAGGGCTGCTGAGACAGGGTTGCTCACAGCGTAGCTGGACAGTCGCTGACCCCAGCTGTGTCCCATGAACGTGCCGGCCTGACACGGGGCTCCGCTCCCCGCCGAGCTCCTGTGGCAGAGCAGGAGTGGCTGCCACGCGCACATGTGCCATCTCCAGTGCTTCCAGATTTTGGAAGCGTTATCTGGAATTGCTCCTACCCCTCAGGTCAGCGAGTGCCTGACCGTACCCAGGGGCCAGCCCGAAGGGTGAGGTTTCTGAGGGGGGAAAGCCGCTGACAGACCTTCTTTATACGAAGCAGACAGATTGCTGATAACGGTCACTACAGAAACACACGTGTAAGTTTTCTCAACGCTGTGTTCTTCGGCAGGCGAAGCACACTCCTTGAAAGCGTTTATGAATCTATTCCCGAAACAATAGGCATATATTTGTAAATATCAGGTATTTCATTATTATGTATACTATAAACATGCCTGCTTACCTTAGTTTCTAGTTTCATTTTTGCAGTGCTCAGCTCTTCTTTTATTTGGTTAATTTTTTCATAACTTCTGCTTATATCAAATCTAGCTGCAACACAAGAGAAACATGTGAGGCTGTGTGCTCAGGTCGTAAAAGTTGCGTTCTTACAAAACCGCGCCGTTGGCAAGAAGCAGACAGCTTGGCTGCCTGCCGAGCTTTCAGTGACAGAGCTCCCCTCATGATGGCATGGCGAGGCCGCCCTGCTTTCTCCCCGGGACAAGGAAAGGCCACGAAGTGTGGACAGCGCTGCCGCCAGACCCACAGGATGGCGGCCATGGCGCAGACCTTGTTGGATGAGGCGCCTCTTCTCCCCCGCCTGCTTCTCTGTGAGCTGTATTTGCTGGAACAGAGCATCCAGGTTCATTTCTGTCTTCTCGCAGAGTCTGTGGGCTCTCTGGGTCTCGCTGTCTTTGTGGAGGGCTGGTTGATTGAGGCTGGGATGCCCCAGAGGAAGGTGAGGCTGGGCCCGGCCACAGCCCTTCCCTCAGGGCTCTGCGCCACAGAGGCTTGGACCACAGAGGGAAGCAACTCTGGTAGACAGGACACGGCTGAGGAGGAAGAGGTGGCAGAGGGCTGCAGAGAGTGGTGGGGCGAGAGTGAACCTCAGGCAGAGGGAAGCATGGATGACTGGCTGGGGGAGCCCACATGGGAAACATGGGAGATGGAACTGAGCAGACAGAGAAGCAGCAGAGTAGGAGCAGGAGAAAGAAGATCTCTGGCTACGCAAAAGGCAGCTGACGCTTTGAATCTTCTCAAATGTGCACATTTGTGAAACACTGGTTCTGACTTAGGGTCTGGGGAGTTTTGATCAAACAGCTCTGACTTTATTTCTCTGGGACCACACACTTTATACTGGTTCTGTGTCGTTCAGAAGCTGGGTTTTTTACCCCTTCCTTTTTCTATGATGTGATCACTATCCTTCTTAAATATTATATCTGCTCTGATTTATTTGTCTTTTGAGGATTGATGCCTAACCTTAGCAGTTAAGGAAGTAGGCTAAAATCTGCTATCGTAGGGAAGAAGATGGTAAAGCTGACTTCATAAAAGTTAAGTAACCGTGATCAGACTTAACTCAGCTGCATTTCACCATTAATGTAAAACAACAGTGTTTCTGTTCCAGTTGGTCTCAGTAAGCAAAGCTCACAACATAGCCCATTGTATGATCTTCTGGAGCATACTTGTGTATGAGTTTACTATGCTCTGAGCTTCTTCAGCTTTCTGGTTTGTAGCTTACTGGATGGTTTAACTGGAAACGTAAATACTCCATTGAAAATGCGACTCATATTACAGGGTTTGTTCCTACATCTTGAAAAGGATTAACTGTATTCTCTGCAGAGAATACCTGTGTGAAGTTGGCCTATTTGCTTTGAGGCAGAAAAAGCCTGGAGGAATGGAACTTTATACCCTTCCAGCCTTTTTAACATTGAAAAAGAATGGAATTATTGACAGTCCTGTCTTGTTAAAGAGTTTTCCTCAGAGGAGATACCATCTTAGAATAGACTACAGCAGTAAAGTTCAGCAATTAGAAAGAGAAAATCTTTGATCACAAAAAGCAAAACAATATATATGAGAGTAAAAATGCCTTATTAGTGAGAAAGCTGTTCTAAATTAGTAGAATGAAACTGAGAATTCTGGAAAAATGTTGTGTTATAGCATTTGCTGCTGAAAAAGTGGCATGTTGTAGCCGATAGTGTGCTATAAAATGGTGCTTTTTAAAGAAAAAGCATTGCTCTATCTAAGAAAGAAAATGTGGGTTCTGATGAAATTTTAAAACCTGAAACTAGCACATTATGTTGCAGGAAGTGCAATTATTTTTTAAAATGGAACAAAGCGCAACTAAGGGAGAACAGTTCACAGAAATGAATTCAGAAAATGTTTCAGAAGTGAAGCTTCCTACCCAAAGGCCAAAGGAAAAGCGAATGAGTCAAATGGGAACATTTGGTGATTGAGACAGTGATTTGTTACACAGGTCGGATGAGTGAAAAAGTAATTTTACAAAGTTCAAGAAAATTAACTGGTCTATCAGTGGATCAAGGAGAAAATAAAATGAAAATCTTTCTTTTAAGTTTTTTAGACTTGACTGCTTTTGTGTGTCAAACTGAGAAAGCTGCTGTAGGCTGGCATAGTATTCAGTGTCACTTATTAAAGAAACGACTGTGTTTTGTGGAGGATGCTTCACTCCAGTGCCTCTAATTATGACAAAGGAACGGCGCTCCTTAGAAAGAAGAGTCTGGCTCCAACTATACTTCTCACTGTCTGAGAATGACCATTCAGCGCGATTAACAGTTCTGTAAAAGATTCCTTCAGAGACTGAAAAAATTCAAAGTGGGAAAGGTATTTGACATTTATCTTCATAGCTTTTGACTCCTACAGCTATTTGCCACTTGCTTGATTTTATATGGTAACTCACTCACAAGAAGAACTCAGGATTTACAAAGAGAACCACGCATGTGAAACATATACAAGTGCTTTCAGTATCAGGACCAAGGCCATTACTTCAAAGGTGTGTAGTTGCCTGGCTCCCAAGGAAATGGATGAGATGGTGTGAACATAAAGATTTCAGAATAAAACTAAATGTGAATTACCTTTGCTTGACTCCAACTTTTATAAAGTAAAAGATCTTTTGTAAATCACTAGCTATTAGAAAGGTGACTTTAATTTTATTCTGTCGGTCATATCAGTACTTCCTAATCTTAATCTATATCTGTATCTTAATCACTGTGCTGTAATCAGGTCATGTCTTTCTAGTGCACTTCAAAATTAGTAATTGCCCTTTGTAATCAGGCTGCTGTGCTAATAGTCAAGTTTCCTCTACAAGTTTATTCTCTAGGTTGTGTAGGAAGAAGAAAAGAAAGATTTTGTTTGTAATTTCTAGTGACTATAAAAATATTTATTATTGTAATGTATTTCTAAATCATATATGCTCAGAATGTTTAAAAAATTGTTTTTCTGAAAGCCAAAAATGAAAGAGGCAAAGGTAAAGAAGTGGCAGGGTAAAGACTAGATGAAGCAATATGGTCTTCACTACCAAAAACATACAGCAGAAGATAGAAATTATAGGATTATAGTTACAAATAGATTTGCTCTTTTGGTCTTAAGCACTGTTAATATTATTTTTTCTATATACAAACTGTACTGTTTACTTTTGAAATGTTGGATTTATAACAAACCTTCTTCCCAAACTACATCTTTTTGGTCTTCCTTTGCTCTTCGTGGTCTTTGTATTTGCAATCTATTTTTGCACTAAAATTTCTCTATCCTGCAGGAAGGAATAAAGCTGTGTAATAAATTCACAGCTATCATTTTGTGTACAGTGCTGAAGTCTGAGCTATGCTTTACTGAGAAGTAGCATATACGTGTGTGTCTCTACACATATGTATATATAAGTAAAATAAAGAAAGAGCACTAACCACTTGGAATGAAGTGTTGAGCAGCAATACTCATGGAGAGAGACCACAAATAGTGAGAAACCCAGTAATTACTTGCCATAAGTAAGTACAAAAAATAGCAGACTTATTCAAAATTAATTTTTTAATGTGGCTTTTGAAATCAAAGCTTTAGCTTTAGCTACTATTTTAAAACTGCATTGTTAAAACACTGCAAGCAGAGAAAAGTGTTAACACATAATAAAGTGGTTTTAATGCAAACCAAGAACATTTTGTGATGTTGTTCCCCCCCTCCCGCTGGCCACCCATTGCACCGCAGGGGAGGGTGGAACTGTTCTGTCTCTTACATTGCCTGTTTCCTGCCCAGGCTGGGTGGGATGGGGGAGCGCAGGAACAGCAGAACAGGCACTTGGTGGTCTCTGCTTGAATATATGTGAGATCCTAGCAACAAAAGGAAAAGAAAAAAAAAAAAGAAGAAAGAAAAAAGGAACTCAGCTCCTTCTGAAAACCTAGAGCAGGGCAGCAGAGAAGAGGAATATTAAAGTGCAGTAATAACCTACAATTTATGACCTATCTCTAATTTCCTGAGTAACTCGGGTTAAACACAATCTAGTTATTATCTCCAGCAAAGTGAGAGCAAACTGGTAATCCACAGGCTGGAAGCTCTCCATTTCTAGTAGACTGCTCAGCAAGGGACTCATGAATGGACACCCTGTTTCCTCCTTGTAACAGGGAGCAAATAAACTACAAAACCCCATATAATAAAACAGAAAATAACAGCAAATGTAGAAAAAAATCCTGGCAAATTATATGCAAATGAATACAGAATGTCTCTCTCTGCCCCAAATCCGTTTCTCTTTTTTTTTAGGTGACAAAACTGTGAGCTAGTGAGAAGCTGTGTGTGTTTGAAAAACGCTAAGAAGTAACTTCATACTCCATCTCACAAGTTTGGCTACAGTGGAGAATTAGCTGTACTCTTATCCATTTTGGTAGGAATGTAAACAACTTCACAACAGATGTTCTTTATAAAGACAGAGCCTACTATTTGCGTTGTGATATCGCCATTTGCGTCTTACATCCAAGATTTTGTTCAATTCCATCTGGAAAGGCTTGATTGGATCCCTTTGGGTTACACAAGCGAAGATTAGTCTTTTATGTTTTTAAATCTAAGTTTTCTATTGTCTTTGGTTATAATCACACAACACCTGCTTTCTTTGCTGATTGGTAACTGTGCCGTTATATAGGTATCTGCGTTGTTCCTCTGTAGTGTTTTGGAGTCTTCAACGTATTTCTGTTGTCTCTTTTACTGGATCTAAGAATCTAGCCTAAAATTTTTTTAATTTGCTATTTGTAGCATTTGGATAAGCAGCAACTAAGGCTCTCATTTTGAAACATTTATCAGAGCTGTTATTTATCTTGGCGTAATGGCAGTAACTTTTCTAATGGAGAAAGAATTTTTCAGATCTGGAGTGCATATCACAGTACAAAATATTGCCTTGGCTTTGCATCGTCATAGTAAATTTTCTGAATTATTTGGCTGGAAAACTGCAGTTTGCTTTACAGCAATACTGTTTATCTATAAGTTGGCACCCAGTGGAAGCTACAACAAAACCAGTGAAAAAATACTTTTTAGATTTTAATTGTTTGTATCTTCCATTTATAAAAGAGATTAGCTTTTTTATTTTTTATTAGGAGAAACGTAAATGTGTTACGTTGTAATGTCCTGTGAGAAGATGGGTGCCATTAAACCTTCTGAATGAAGGGCTGTTAAAGAAACATTATAATGACTGGGACTTTCGTGCAAGAGGTGTAATCTTGGATTGAAATGCATTAAACTACCCATTGAAAATACTTCATTTTAATCAATTAAGTATACTATGTTTCCTACAATCATATAACACCGGTATACTAGCTTATCTCTTTTTGTCACATACATTTTATCTTAATCATAGAAAAATCTTAATGAACAATGAAACATAGAAAGTAATAATTTTACAGTTAGTTCATCAAAGCAAAAAAAAATATTTCTTTTTCATTTCAGTTGATTCTCAGATGCTCATATACAATGCTGCTAAATTATTAGATAAGCAGCTGTCATTATTTCTTCTAAAATATTTTAGGAGATTTTAAAATGTTTACATTTGTTCTTCAAGCTCTATTTCTACTTGATACTGCAATTATAGGAAAAAGAATATGTGTAAATGACTGAAATGAAACTGCTTTATTGAGTTTATTCATAACAGGAGCATTATTTTGTGCCAGGTTAGATAACTGCTATGCTTTTGCTGTATGCATTAAAGCCAAATGAGTTTGTCTGCATGCTGAAAATAACTCTTTTGTGAAACCAAGAGCTGTCCATTACACTTTTAGGCTTCTTTGCTATTAGTTTTCATAAGATTAATTTTATGGTTTCATCCATGTTCCTGCTTAAAAATATGACAGTTTCTTTAGACATTTGGAAGACTTGGATCCATGGCCTGAATTAAGGCAGCTGTAAGCATTGTTCCACATTCCATGCAAGTGCCCAAACCAAGGAAGTACCACCACATGAAGGAAGGGCTACTTCAGTTTGACTAAAACATATATCCTGAATCTGAAAACCTGCTCTTAACATAACTATTAAAACTGCATGGTCTCATAAAACCTCTCACCAAAGTTGGGCCAGATGGTATTTTTTACAGATAAACTGTTTTGCAAGAAAGTTCCCAATTCTAATTTTCAGAAAAAATGAAGTTGTCCCTGCTCCTTCAGAATAATCTGAACAGTTTTCAGAACACTTCTTTCCTCCAGAATATTGTAGAAAAGGTATGTCCTACCTGCAGGTTTTAAAAGCTGCTTTGTAAAATCCAATCTAATAACTAGATATCTATAAAACTGTGCCCTCTATTTTCTCTACAGCCCTTTGTGAGCAGAGGAACATATTTAATGAAGACTCCACGATGATAAAGAACACTATGTAAACTTAACTGCCTATTGATACAGATGTTATGCTGTGATTTCATCTTTTTAAAAGATGACATAAAATAAGAGAACCTATAGTTGTGCTTCTATCCCTTCTATATTCCTTCCCACCCACTGCTTCTGGGAGATTAGCTATCTTTATTCCTGAAATTTTCAAAGGCTTCATGGCACACATCTGCATACATAAGCCAGGACCCAGCGCATTGGCAGGATAATAAAAGCATTAAATTCGAGTAGAAAATCACAGCTGCGGTAAGCATGTATGATCAATTGTGCCACATTTATAAATTAACAAATTGCATTGTATTACACTGACTTCTTTTCAGAAGTATTAAACAGGTCTATTCACAGATTGTGTGGAAAGTATGTAAATAATTCTGTGGGTGTGTCTTTTTACAGCTTGTCTTTTTAGAAAGAAGATAACAAAAGGCAAGTGAATTAGAATAAATAGCAAGAATGTTGCTTCGTTTAAAATAATTACATTTTTCCTATTTTGAGAATTAAATCAGAATATTTAAAATGCCCTCAGTAAGTCAATTCTTTGAATACAAAATTAATATCCGTAGCTGAGGCTGCAAAGTTTATAAAAGTGAATAATACACAGTGTTTTTATATGTGTTTTCACGTATGTGTTGGCCTGTTCATCTTTTTTTTTTCAAAATCTTATATCATAATTATGCTGCTGTTGATGGCGTTTTTATCTGTCCTCTTCCATTTGCTAAAAGAAATCAACATAGCTTAAATGCCAGTTTAGAAGCAATTGTTGATTGTGAATGCTGTTAGATCTTCCAGTGCTTTAAAAAGAAAAATAAAAAAAAAGAAGAGAAAAGTTCTTTAATCAAAGGACTTAATGATGAAGAGCCTGATGCACACGCATATTTATATTTATAATCTTTATTTTTAGGAATAATCCACTTGGACATACTGAGTAGATGACAGGAGAATCATAGGCATGGAAGGCTGAAAAGCATAGCAGGGGCTTGTCTGATTTAACTCTACATTTAGGACAGAAAAAGCGTGCTGGGGGCTGCCTGGCTCATGGGGACAGGGAACTGCTGCATGGGCAGAACTTTTCAGGAAGTCCTGGCAGGTTGCTGTCCTGCCTGGCTCTCCCTTGCCCTGTGTTTATTATCTAGAGTAAACACACCCAACTCCTCCACTCCTTCTGCATCAATCATATTTTCTTAGCCGCTTGTCTTTGTTTCTTTCCCCGTATTCTCCAACTTTGGTGTTCTTGGATCTTTTTTTGCTGGGCAGCTTCTTGGCCAGACATTCCTTATCCTGCATGTGTGCATTAGATTTATTGTCATTAAGTGTACCGTGTTGCTCTTGCCCTTAGTGAATATTCTACACAACCTTTCTCATTTGTCATGGTATTCTGAATTCTGATTCTTTCCTCCAAAGCACTCTCTCCTTCCCCTTCTCCAGCCTCGGTCTCCTTCCCTCAATGACTATTCATTGAGTTACACACATAAGTACCCTCTGTATTCCATCTTCCAAGATGTTAAAAACACTGAATAGAATTGCACCTGGCTCAGGCTTCTCTTGGATCCCTTATATGAAGCTCTGAAGAGAAAATAACTGAAAATAAAATAAAAAACAGAAATAAAATAAAATTTAAACAATTGAAAACTATTCACCAAGAGCAAGTTTTCGATCAGCTAATAGTGAGTCCTGTAGATGATATGGAAGATCGGGATCACTGTCATGCTGGCTCAGACCAACGGAGTACCTAAACTTTCTGCGACAATGACCAGCAGTACAAGCCCGAGGAACATAGGAAGAAAACAGGAATGAAATGACTCTTCCCTGATATGTCCTTCTATTTTGAAACAATTTGAATTTAGAAGATATCTTACTTATGATAGTATCATAGAAGACAGTCTGAAAATCCAGTGCTGGTATCAAAATCCTTTCTCAATGTCAAGGTACAACACATTTACTGCTTCACTTTCATCCTTCTGGCCAGCTGCCCTATCAGGGAAGGAAGTTAAATAGTGTGACATAATTTATTTGAGACAAACCAAGGTTGACTGGTGCTTTATACTTGTTTATTTTTCTTCCTAGTATCTGCAGTTTAATTGTTTAATAATTTGTTCCAGTACCTTTCTTAAAACTTAACCTGTCTGGTGTAGAACTCTGCCAAAGAATAAAGACAAACATTAAGTTTAGCCCGTCATGCTTCTCTGGGAACTTCCAGATCCTCTGTGAATTCTTTAAGACGGGCTCTAGCAATTCAGAAATATCTTTGACACATTCCTACAAATTTGTAAGCTGAAAAGGATGAGGTCCTATCAGCATGAACACACCTAATTATTTAGTAAATTGTTCCTGTACAGTGTCCAATACTTTGTACTCCTTGTTGAAGTTAGTGTAATTATGCTTCACTGCACAATTCACCTTTCCGGGGAGCACTGAAGGAAATAAGGGATAGAAATGTGTCCATCTTCTCAGTATTGTACTCCACACCCTCTCCTAGTTCATAATGGATCTTCTCAAGAGTGATATAAAAATATCAGCATGGCCAAGAACTTGGCTGAGCTGGCTTGCACAACCACATATGAAATGATCCTTCAGACAGATTAGTAAAATGGAGTGCAGTAGTAAGTGAGGAAACAGAATACCAAGAATAAAATTGAGATTAATTACAATCTAGGTAGGATTGAAATAGAGAATGAATACTTTGTCTCATTTTTCAGTGGGGATAGTATAGTGACTAAGAATAGCAAAAAGGCACATAAGGGAATGAAAACAGAGCAGTGGAGGTTTCCATACATGACCTACCAGCTAATCATAGCCTACTTAATGTGATGAAATGGAGAGGGTTAAACAATACCTGTTTCGGGGCACTAAAAGAATTCTCAAGTGCAACCGCTGATTTGCATGGAATGTATCTGCAGGGATTTTATGCGCATCTGTTCAGTTGAGGGCTAGCTCATTACAACTAAAGAAAAATAAAGTTATTCCCTGTGTTCATAAAAGGGAAAAGAGGTGGTCAAATAAAATGCAGGCATAGTAGTTTGATCTCAACATTAAGCAAGGTCTTAGAATAGATTTTGAAGGAAAGCAGTATGAAGGACCTGCAGGTAAAAGGAAAGTGGGAAAAACTCAACATGGTTTTATCAAGGGCAGATCATATCAGACTAACTTAATATCTTTCATTGATAAGATAATTGTCCTAGAGAAGAGTAATGCAGTAGACCTAATCTACCTTGATCAAAATGAGGCATTATATTGTTCCTCGTGGGAAGTTATTTAAGGTGGAGAAGATTGGCTTTTATGCAAGAATTGTAAGGTGGATGAGGAATTGAGTAAAAGGTTATATTGAAAAAGACATGTCAAAAATGGACAGATCAAAATGTCAGGAGTTTTTTAGTAGAATTCCTCTAGGACTGATCTTGGGACTGATTTAAGTAGTATTTTTTTAACTTGGTAAGAGTAGGAGAATTGATATGGCATTAAGAGATGGCACAAAACTGGAGTATGACTAGTATATCAGAAAAAAATAAATGGCCTTATGGACTGGCAAAATGGAAACCTGATAGTACAGAAAGTAAACCTGGGTGCTTGGTGATTAATATCATATTCTTTTAGTATAAGCCGGTGTCTTGATAATTGCTGGAGATAGTAAAGGGGAGAGGTTTAATGCATTAGTTGGCTGTATCGTGACTACGAGCCATCATTATGTTGTGGCCATGAAGCAGTTTCAGGCTATATAAAGACAATAAATTGTTAATATTGTTTTACAAGGCATTGCTAAGACAACTCTCAGAACATTGTTTACAGTTCTCATGACCCACATTTATTCACAGCAGGTGCAGAGTGGGATGGTTGGGGAAAGGAGTACCTATTTTCTCAGCTGAGATGAAAATAGTTTATGTGGCAAAACAAAGCTTGAAAGGGCATATGGTTATATCTTTATAAGTACGTGTGGGGGTAGACGTGAGGGAAGAAGAATTTTATGTTAAAGGATAACACTATTTCAAGATCAGATACATACAAACAATTATGAATAAATGGGAAATTTAAAAGAAGGTTCTTGGCAATCTGTGCAAAGCTCTGGAACTGCTTTCCAGACAAGGTCACGGAGGCAGGGACCTGAACTACTTCCAGATGGAAATTTATAAATTAGAGAAAGGATATGTGTGACATGGTGAAGTGATTATGAGTCAGAATATAAAGTTTGTGATATAAAGCTTTGGATACTTACTGACATTGCCAGAGAAGTTTAATGGGAAACTTGTTTGTTGTACTTTTCTTACACAGTCCCTAAACAGAAATGTTTTTAACTGATCCACATACCAGGTCTCATGTTCTTCTGCAGATACCAGGACTTTTATGTTCCTTCTTGGTGCATAGCAGAGAAGGGGACTGCCTTTTTTTAAATGAGAAGATTGGCAGCTGGTAAAAGTGGGGCAGTTGGTTAGGATGTCAGGTGTTAACTCGATGCAACTTGCTTACATGCTCAGCGTTAAATTCCTCACCTGACTGGGGTCAGGAAGTAATTTTTCTCTAAGTCATATTGGCTGGGGTTATGGAGGGTATTGTTTTCCTCCCTAACACAAGCTGTGTGGCACAGGATGTGGGTTTTTACCTTGTGAAGTACCTGCTCTTGCAGAATGCTAAGACGTGGCTGGTCAGGAAATCTCATGGCTTTAACAGCTTCTGCTGTCCTCTGGCACATTGGTGGTTTCCAGTCTTTTATTCTCCTGAGGTAGAAGAGGTTGTGACTATAATGTAAGATGTTATCTCTGTATGCTACAAGACTTGATTCAATGTTTACTTTTTCAGATCTTTCAAGTTTCCTCTGAATAAGAACATCATAATTTTTTTGAGGTAGCATGGAGCTGAATAAGAGGCAGTCAAGAATACTTCATGTGTATTCATAAGTTTTGAAAAAAAAACCAAAACATTGATCATTTTTGTGGTCCAGATATTCCTGAGACCTTATAGAAAAATTCCTTTAACTGATGATTTTAGCTCAAAGAATTTCAAAAACTATTTAGAGGGTGTAATATTTTGCTGTCTGGTATTCTCAGGGCTTTCTAGCTTAGGTATTCCACTAACATGCTTACAGATGCCTCATCCCGCTAGGAAATGATGGAGGTTCTTCAGACTTTAGAAAATCTGCTTTATAGTAACTACAGACATACTGTTTTTTTTCTCCTGATTTGGTTTCTTGACTACTACTACCTGAAAAGAAATACTTGAAAAGGCAAAGTAATAGTGCTTTATCTCATTAAATGTATAAGGAGTCAATGGCAATTAGGCTCCTAACTCACCTGTCACAGTTCAATAGCTACAATTAGATGGTAAGTAAATGTACTGTATTTATAATGTTCAGTTCTAAAGATTGGTTTTTACACAAAAATGGATCCTCAAACTGGCGGCCACAAAGGACATAATAGTGTTAAAACTGTGCTAGGTAATTCCATGTGAATTATTGATATACCTATGCTTGTAGTGGCTATGCTGACACCTTTCTTGCCACCAATAAAAACAAGATACTCAGTTTATCTCTGTATTGTTTATTGAATTCTGAATAAGTGTATTCTGAAATTGTGCAGTTTATTTCTCATAACCTGTACACTGATACCAATGTATTGGTTCTGTGATGTGGTTTATCCCTTGCAATCCAGGAAGCTGGAGTTCGAAAGTTTTTCTTAAAGCACAGATTACTAAATGGCAGTATAATCTGCTGCTACTCTTCTTGTCAGAGAAATAAAATAGCAGATTCATAAGTCAGGTCAAATCTAGTCTGTCTCTGTTTTCTTGAGTCCTATCTTGACATACTCAGATAAATTATCTTTCAGTGTAGAGATGGCCTGAAACATACAGAGAATTAATGTCTCTAAACCTGCAGGTACTTCAAAGTCCTCATGTGGCGTTTGCTTTGAATTAAGCAAATGCTTAGTTATCTGGTAGTGACACAAACAGCAAAATCACCAAATTAGTTTTTCTTTGTTTTCCATATCATTGTCTCTGTGGAGTCCAGTGTTACAAGCCAAGGAAACTTTAAACAAATAGCTGGCAGCTGCATGGCATACATAGCTTTCTAAAACCAAACCCCTCATAGATAGAGAACGGTTACTCCCACGCTTCTCAGTCCCTTTTGGCTACCATCTGGAACAGCAATAAAATAAAGCTAACTCTTTTTATTATCATCTTAGGTACATAAATCCAGCTGAAAAAAAGCTCTTTTTTGTCTAATAAATTGTATGATTAAATTTAAGGTGAAAAGTTTCTGCTGAGTCATTTTATGTTTAGTTGTTTAAAGTTTTGGTTAGAAATACAGGTTTTTTTGAAGCTGATTCTGTCCGATTGTTTTCATTTTAGCATTTTGGATAGCAAAGTACTCTTCCCTCCCATCCCCTTTCCCTCCTTCCCATAATTATTGCTAAGTTATTGCTATCAGACATTTATCTTCCTTTTATGCCACAGGAAAACTTTGATACATAAATCAGGATTTGGAAAGCCTTTAGGTTTCTGATATCAGAAAATATCCTCCTGCTAAACAGACACCAGTATCTGTTGGTAGCAAGTTACCTTGTTGGCCTTTTACTTGTGTGCTCTACGTGTGTCCCAGATCGCCTCAGCCTGAGTAGCAAAGTGTCTAGCCATCTCCTTTGAAGGTCCCTGTAATTTGTATTTAAAAGTCCACCTACAAGGTGGAACATGAACTCTACTGTGTATAACTGAAGAGGAGTCAGTACGATATTTCAGTGTTCATTTTAATAGCCAAGATATTGTATTTCTCTGCAAAAGCGTTGAACTGAAATCTTGAAATGTAGTAAGAATACAGAGATTTGGATTGAGGGATAGGGGAAGGAGAAAGGCTGATCTCTCCAAAAGGCCTGTGTTGTTAAGAGCTGTCACAGCACATTGTGGCAGAGGTATTGTACAAGCTAGAGTATTTGCTGGGGACAGGAAAGTTTTGATTCTGTTCTCTCGCAGCACTAGAGAATTAAAAATCTTGATTTTTCTAGCATATTATCAGGCATCTCTTTCAGATGGGGACATTGGACAGCAAATTGTGCAAGAGTTATGGTGTAAGAACAACAAGAAGCAAGGTGTGGTGCAACATGGTATGTTAATGGTTATCATACTGTGCTTCTGGGACTGTTTTTGTCTGACAACTGTGCAAAATGTATCTAGAGTCTTCAGAATGCTTCTTCCACTTCTATGTATTAAGCCTGAAGTACATTCTTCAGTTCATTACAGACCAGGCTTGTCTTCTGTATAGTATCACAGCTGAAATGAGACAGGCCTTATCCATATGACATCGTTTTAAGAAACGGGTTACCTTCGGGAGACATTTAAGAGCATGAGTTCGGTATTCAGTGGACCAGATTACCTTCCAAAATCTGGCATGAGTTTTTATTCTTTGCCTTAGATATCAATTCAGTAACAGTATTAGTCTGAATATATATTCCTAATTAAATTATAATTCTCACAGCTCTAGAAAAATTTACAAACCCAAGCTTCTAGCAGATTCCAATTGCATTGGGGGAAGGAATATATTTTTTTAAATTTTCTTTCCCAAGGAGGCTTTAGGTTCTTGTTGTCATCTAGTTTTATAGTACTGGATTTCATGTGGGCCAAATAGACATCTGGTACTCTGAAACAGGAGTCAGCAGTAACTGCTGTGTTCTGCTTCCTCTGAATCACTGGCAGCTGATGGGTATAGAGAAATGACTAGTATTGGGAAGGACGAGAAGGGACGGGATCTTTGAGGGTGGTTTCTAAAAAGCACTAAGATTATGAGTGTTAACAGGGAAGTACTGGAATAGGACTTCAGCTGGGAAGTGCAGTTGAGATATACTATAGTCTTTCTTTTAATCCAGGATCAGAGTGCACAGTTAAAGCAGAACAACCCATCACAGTATTAAAACCAAAATGTATTTTAGTAGTTCAGGCAGATGTTGTGGTTCTCTTATGTGTTCATCCTAGTAATACTTGTAGGCTTTGCCTAAACACAAGTCTATTCTATGCCTGTATTTTCTTAAATTAACCTCTAGAGTCTATACAAACAGATTTTGAGGATGTTGGGCATTTCTCCACATCTTTCTAGGCATCTGGCAGTCTTGTCAGTGCCTCATACAAGCTTCTAGGTATCTGGAGAGCCCAACATCGAATTTATTTAATAAGACCTGCATTTGCACAGCATAGGCATAGATAGTCTTGTCTTGTGAATCTTACACGGAGATGAGGTGACCCTGCCTTGATAAAGTGCTTTGCAATATAACACCTAGTTCTTTCTTGTCTGTAAAATTTTAGACTTCTCTGGGAAACCTGACTTTAATGATTACAGAAATAAAAACATTCTCAAATGTCTTTAAAGTACAGCAAACTCAATTTGGCAACCGAGTGCTTTATTTTAGAAATAGGTTTATTTCAGAGGGGAAGCTGTCTTCCAAGTTTGCGCGTTTTTTTTTTTTTTAAAGTACCACTTAAAAGCGGAAAAAAAAAAATCTTGTGCAGATAGCTTTGACAGTCCAGTCACATAATTATTCAAATCATGAACACCACTTTTAGTCCTTTATCGCAAAGCTCAAAGTAGGCCCTTGTTGTCCCCCAGCCACTGGAAGATTTCAGTTTGGGCATATTCCAAATTTACTGGCCAAGTCTGGGCTAGCATTGCAAAACACGTTCAGGAAGGTAGTCAGGGAGCCTGCATCAGATTGCCCTCTCTATCTGAGCAGTACTTGTCAGCTTGGCTGTGAAGTAGACACCTGGATATATTTAGGCCTCCCTCTCACGTATTCACATACTGGTAAGCGTCTCCCTGTCTCAGGGTGTCACAAGATTTTGGATACCAACATCTTAGCTGAATTCAGAACTGCATCTAAGTCCCAAGTCTTTTCACCAATCCCTTCAGCCCTTCTGTTTTAACTTCAGTTTGGGTTTTATTTACTCAGGACTCCTGCTAGTTAAAATTATCACTTAAAGGTGTTCAAGGGAGTTAAACAGACTTAGAGAAACTTCTGTGTGCTTGATACTTCTTTTAAACATTTTTAGTCAATATTCATTAACAGGGATATTCCACAGAAAGTGGAAATCTTACAGAAAGAGCACTAGTGGTTATTCATAGAAATCTTGCAGAAGAACATTTTTGGTTATTCCTCTAGGGTGGAAAAAATATTACATTATCTTCCTGCAGGGATTAACTTTTTCTTTTGTTTTTCTTCCCATGGGATAAAAGATGATTGAAAAATGAAGTTAATTTTTTTTCCCATAGTTTAAAAAGTTCTAAACCTCGATTTTAAATTAATATCGGCTGGGTAGTCAACACACTTTCAGCTTTCCTTCAATAGTTCATCTATGCTAAAGTGAGCTATTTTGGATGTCTGAAAAAGTATTACTTAATGACTGTAAGCTCTGTCAGAAACCAATAACTTTGAAATTTGTGCTCTTTGTACTTTGACATATCACTTTAATTTAGTCTGTTTACAGTAGAATAAAAGTGGGTATGAACATTTATCACAAAGCACATGTGTTGAATAATATTCCTTTAAATTGTAGAAATTATATAATTTTGATATTTGCAATATTAACTGTATCTTTACTGAAGCTCTGCAAAAAAGTGCAAATTCAAACTACCACAGAAAATAGCATCATTTTGCTGGTTACATATAACCTTATAGTGACCACAGTCACATTAAATAATTTTATCATATTAAAAATATTTTAAGAATTTATAAAACATATCTTTAATGAAGAAAGAAACACTTTTTCAAGCTATTTTAGGTCGGTAAACAATTAGCAAAGCAGTGCTGTCAATAACACGAGCTTGTAATATTAAGCTTCCCCTCTCCTTGCCGATAGGAGCAGTGGCTGTTAGCAATCTGGAGGAGCAGGGTGTTACGTGTGGTGGCTGTGAGCTTGGACCCAGGCATTCCTGGAGGTCCTCCACAGTCGGGTATCCCTGAAAGTTCAGTTTTGTTGCTCCCCAAATTGAAAAATCATAGTTCCCGTTTTGATTTTTTTTTTTCTTGCTTCCTTTTCTTGATGAATAAAAAAGGAAAAATAACTCAAATGTGCTGCGCTGGTGTTTCACAATATCCTGACTGCGCGTCTGTCAGGATGCTCTGACTAGCTCCAGTCTCAAGTCACACAGATTAGAATGTAATCAAGTGCAGAAATCATTATATTAATCACAATTGCTTTGGATTTTTGTGACTCTGGGAACACCATGCTTACATTTCATTCTGACAAGATGCCATTATTGTACACATTTAAACAAGTTTGCATTATTTTGTTATAAAAAGTGATCCACTGGACAATTAACAAGTTACAAACTTGGAGGGGCGTCACATTGTGGGTATGTAAGTAATTTGTTACAGCTTTGAATTTACTGTAAAGTATTTACATTTTATCTTAACATTTTGTCTGCAAACATAGGTTTTTTTTCTGCTTTCATAGTTAACAACTCAGAAATTCCTATGAAGACGAGTTCATCAGAAATTTCCTTTTCCTTACTTGGGATTGCACATTTTTAATCTTCTCACCATTTATAAAATAAATTGTACAGCTCACTTGCTCATACCTACAATCACAGCTGCATTCAGAAGTATGGCCTTTAGAAATGTTTTCAGGTATGGTTTGTAAGAAGCAAACAAATACACATTTGACAATCTCGTATGCTGGATGCTCTTCCAGTTTATATTACAGGCTTGGCTGTTAACCCTTGTTAGGGTCAGGATATTGTCCTTTCAAGTGCTTTACAGACACTGTACAGATGAACCTCCATAGTTTGGAGCATGTTCTTCCCTTTAGTGGACCAACAGTTATTCACTGGTGTCCAGGAAAACCTGACCTAGTGTGATTTAAATGAAGTAAAATTGAAGGTGCAAATTAAAATAGGTGCTTACTTAACCTGCACTTTTTTCAAAGAAACTGCTACTTGCTGGTTTCAAATGTTATGCCAAGTGGTAGAAAGGTGTCCCAGGACAACAGAAAAGATGGCTGTGCGTTCTCCTTGGCCTGGCCTCTGCATCCAGACCATCTAGAGGGAGGAGGAGGAGGAGGAAGAAGCTTTTGCAGTGGGTGGTAAGGCAGGCATGACAAAGCCAGCAAGGGCTGGAGAGGCAGGTGCTGATGGTTTCTAAGAAGTGCTGAGGCTCCTTTCTCTGAGTGCCTGAACAGACCCAAAGGCAAGCCTTGGAGGTGATGGCTAACTAAGGAGGCTTCAGTAACCCCAGCAGAATCTGAGTAAACTTTGTTCAAGTCAGGAAAACACTTGGAAAAAAAGACTCCTGTTCCATCCATGCAGTAGTGGGGGGAAGGTTATTAGTTTTCCAACCTTGTAATTAGTCAGGGCCACCCAGCTAAAATGAGTTTTCT
Organism: Opisthocomus hoazin; assembly: GCF_030867145.1. Taxonomy (NCBI): domain Eukaryota; kingdom Metazoa; phylum Chordata; class Aves; order Opisthocomiformes; family Opisthocomidae; genus Opisthocomus; species Opisthocomus hoazin. The sequence continues at coordinate 72,271,920 of NC_134419.1, read as the reverse complement.
CTACTAAAAAAAAAAAAGAGAAAGCTCAGTCTAATTCATTAAATTATGTTCTAATAAAATATGGTTTTAGATTGGTAGGTTTTAGTGTGTCTACTTAAAAAAAATTGCAAATCTGCCTTCATATCCGTGACAGATAGACCATAGTGTGGGGTCCTTTGCATTTGGTTACTTTCACCGCCAAGTTAGTATACAGTTTATTTAGGAATATTCAAGATGCAGTTACATGTGAATGACTTGAGTCAGGATCAAGTTTAGACAGCATCCAGGAAGACTGGGTAGTTCACTTTCATAGTTTAAAAGTATGCGTTGTTGCTTTTCAACTGAATTATGTCTGCTAGTAAAACTTCTGGATAGATGCAGGCATTCTGTCGTAAAAGCCTTTTTACTGGTATTACCAGCAGGTAACTACCTCCATCTAAAGAAAATGCTGTAGATTTAACTGTGTATCACATGGTTAAACTAGGAAAATTTCTTTAAGAGATAGAGCTGTGGTGGATGTAATGAATGCTTGCAGAAAAGCGTGGAGGGAAGAAACTGCAAGTAACACCAGTTGTGACTCTGGCTTTCAGAGTTGCCTTTCAGAGTGGCCTGGCATGCTGACCAGTGTGTACCGTGCCCAGTGGGTACTCTGCTGTCATCAGAATTTTACAGAAGTAGTAGCAAAGATGCCAAGTAATGGGATTATCTGGTATTTTAGTAGAAGAAACAGGTCTTGATTTTTCAACACTGTTTCCATTTTATAAACAATTGGATTACAGGAGAATTATCTTATTTGCAGTTGTAAGGTTCTTCCTAAACTATAAGAATGCATGTATTAATTAAGGAGCCATTGTTGTTGACTCAAGAAGTAGTCTTTTCATCCCACATTTATTGAATACTTTTTATGACTAAGCATTTAATTTCAAATTGTGTTCTATGTGTTTATTTCTCCTGAAGAGTTAGGAGTTATTCAGGAAAATGTGCATATAAACAAAAAACACACATAAAGTAATAAAAAACCCCAACACTACAAAACAAACAAAACCCCACAAAACCACACAGTCTTGCCCAAAGCCCAACAACCCACAAACAAAACCCGAATCATTCCCCCTGAAAAACCACACAGTAAACACACAAACAGAAAAATCCAGTCTCACTATAGCTTTAGTGGACAGACTGCAACCATGGCTGATGGCAGATATCCGAGAATAGTCAGTTTTGCTTTCTCTATAGGACAACTTCTCAAGGCATTTACAACACTAGTTTCTTTCACTTCCATTTTTTCTTGATCTCCTTTCACCTCAAGTATAAATGTCTTGAGACATTTTGTACCCTAAATTTCTCACCTCAGAGGAAGACCGATGGAACAGAGACTGTACAATTTAACACTGACAGAGTCGCTAACCTTTTGAGAAACTTCCAATAAAATTACAACTTTGGTGATACCATCAGGAGAAAAATTTATTTTACTTGTCAGGGTTAGTCTAGCAAATGTACAGAGAATACAGTTTTGAAGATCTAAGATGATAATTTTGCCTTTGGTCACTAAATTCTAAAATGCCTTTAACCTCCATGCATCTCTTGTGACTCCCCTACACAGGGCAGGAGTTGGGGCAGATTTGGTCCTATGGTTCAGAATAAGACGTGTACAGTAAGTGAAAGCCAAAGGTTCCTCTATGATTTAATATTCTTTGCTCTGTAAATATGGGTGCATGTGGTGTAGCACGAACAGCGAGAGCTGAGTACCCATCACCAGTTAGAGCTGTGCAGATTTGAGAAGAAAACCTTGCCGCTTTTTGCACACCATTCTATACACAGATATTTTATCACTTTCAGTTAAATGTGGGGGGGGGGAACGAGCCCACGTGTAAGTGAAGCAGTATGCAAACGCAAGGCACCAACATTCTCATCTTTTACACCGGTTTTCTTCGATGCTGTTCAAGAATCTGATTTCAACGTTCTGACCTGTTAACACTTTCCACAATTATGTTTTTAAAGCTGCCTGGACGTTATATACATTCAGCGATAGACAATTAGAACAAACAATTTCCTAGAGCTTCAGTTTTTCTGCAAAGACTATGAGGTTCACCAACGTAAATGTATTTTACACAGTGTAAGGCAGGGTTTCCTGCCCTGTGCTGCAGGATGGCATGGTTCCCACCAGACCAGTCGCTGGTGAGCACAGAAAGCCAACGAAACGAAGGGAAAGTTTCAGGTCAGCAGACGGAGCCGTGATCCCGGCTGACCCACGCGGGAGCCCTGCGTCCCGCGGCACGCTGAAGGCTGGCGCTGCCGCCAGACCGTTCAGGAGCTGAAATGACAAACGACGTCTCTCCAGCAGCTGAACCGCACCGCTCTGGCTCGCACAGCCATGTGAGCGGCTGCTGCTCAGTGCGCGGTGTTTCAGCGTTGCTCCCTCTGACCTCCTTCCCCACCCGCGGCCCTCCGAGCTCCTCCGCGGAGCCCCCCTCCCGTGGCCGCCCGAGCCGCCGCCGCCTGCCGCTAGAGGGCGGCATCGCCCCGCCTTTCCCCGGCGAGGCGGGCGCGGCGCGCGGCGGCCTGGCCCTCCGTGAAGCGCCGCGGAGCTGTCTGTGCGAGACGGGAAACTCCGCTCAGATCCTGAAGGGTAACGAACTAGTAAACTGTGTGTCTAAACTGCAGGCTCTCCGGATTGCGTTGTGCTGTGCTGGTGTTTATGTGTCTGTTCTACTGAAATCGTAATCGGGTCACGTATTAGACATGAATCCAGTGAGCAGTTACGCAGCTTCTTTTCCCCCCCCTTTTTTTTTTTCCCCTTCCAGGTGGTCTGATCCTACATAGACACGGCCTCTGGTGAGGACAGGAAAGCAAGAGTTTAGCAAAAACTTCCTGGCCAAGAACAGCTGGGGGAATTCACTACCAGGTCTGATTAAGGGGGGGGGGGGGGGGGGGGGGAGACTTTATTTTCTTATAGATTTGCCTCAATTAAATCACTCAGTAATTTGGATTGCACTTCCACATGTTTTTTATTTGCTTACTGTGTGAGTGCTCGTTGCTTACTTTGCTTTCGTTTTATGTTTTTCCTGATGCTTACTGCAGGCTGTAAACCCAAATAAATGACAGGTTCAGTAAAAACTCAATCTTGCTTTTGTGCTGCAAAAGCCCATTCAAGGCTCCATAAGCCCCTCAAAATTGATTTTTGGAGCACTGTTATTTAATCTGTCCTTTACAAAACTTTAATGCCTTGAGCAAATCCTTCTTGCCTTATTCCCACCACTAGATGCTTTGACTTCATGGTAAGCAGACAAATGTAAGACAAAAAATGCGGTTCAGATTGTTCCCCCAGTCCCTGGTAATTCTCTAACTTTTCTATTCTCACTTTCTCATTATTGAATAAAGCCTCCTGTGTAAACACTACTTTTTGTGCTCCCATGGCACACAGACTTTTTCCCATCAGTTGCTTGCTCTTCCCACCTGCTATGTCTGACTCATTAGTTCAGCTTCAGCTTTGCTTCACCTAGTCCTTCCCCAAAGAATTGTTTTTAAAGTTCATGACGCTGTTCTTATTCTCAGCATACTTTCTCTTCACATATCTACTGGGCCTGCAGATAATGCTGTGTAACTGTTGCTGGGCTCCAACTTCGATATTTTCTTGCAGAGTTCAGTCTTTAAAAGGAGATCTATGGCAGAGATGGCAAAGGGAATCTGCAGGCTAACTGTAGCCCAGTCAATGTATTCATTCAACAACCTTCTCGTCAGCTTACCACTACATTGTCATCTGAACTGCTGCCTGCTGTAGCAACCTAATGCAGTGCTCCAACAGCGCAGCTTTTGCGTGTGAGACTGGCTGCAAAACAACATCAACTGCATTTCAGTCCGTTCTTTTTGCACGTGACACCCTTCGGAGAGTTTGCTGTCAGGCATTAAATTACCTGCAAAGGAGGAGGCAGAAGGAAATCCAGTAAAAGTCAATACAGAAAAGATAGCGTTCTGACTTTGCACATCCCGTATGGCTGGCCTCAAATGCCACGTGGCCCTGGCCGCAGGTGCCGTTCGATGCTGTTGCTGTAGTCCGAGCATTTGGGTTCAGCCTGCGAGGTGACAAGAAGCTTAAAACTGCCCCTAATGGGTTCACTTGTCCCGACCTACTTTGAAAGCACAGTGTTTGAAGCACTGTTTTAGATAGAAGTTTTAGTATCTAATAACCCCTCTGTCCTCGTTACTTTGTCTTTTCTTCATTAAAATTTTCCGATGAATACCAGCTAATGAAAGAATACCAGCTACTGTAGGTAACTAGAAAGAACCAGGTAACTAAAATTATGTAAAGACTGAAGTACTAGCAGTTAATGCTGGCAGTAAGTCAGTTGAAGTAGCCAGTACTGTCTTCCACTTTCTTTGTATTGTAATGGCCTTTAAACAATAACTCAGTGGTGATTATGTTGTCGTCTGTCTGCTGATGAAATGTTTGTCCCTACTCGCTGTACCTTATATATGTTGTATTGTATTAATTGTTCTGGAACAATGGACAGAATAGAAAACCTGCTTAAATATCTTCAAAATGTTCACATTAAGTTCTTCAGTATGGTTTATTTTTTATGGTTTGAGTGGTTGTCAGACACAGATTGTAAGGTGGACCTTGGTTTGACTGAACTCAAGAGCAAAGCATCCGCTGACTTCATTTTACCCCAGAGGAGGCAAAAGGCAATTGGAAAAGAAGGAGCAAAGAGCAGAAGGGTTATGACTCCAGCCACAGAGTGGCTTATGGAGTTTTGTCTGGTATCTTTTTAAATTCTTAAAAATATGAAAATGATTTCTATCTACGATTTGCGGCACAGTGTACATAAGCAGTACTAATACAACACAGCACTTCAGGAAAGCTGCATCCCGCGTGTGTTAACGTGACACACAAGTGACTTCAACTACCCAGAACCACAGCAATCCTCTGTGAAGAGAGTAAAGTACTTGGGTGTCTTAGTGCTAGCAGGACGTGGAAATCAGTTTGGTAATAAAGGGAAAGGATGGCATCCAGAAATTAAAAAATACTGGAAATAAATTGACTACCTTTTTTTTTTTTTTCCCCCTCTCTTTCAGAGATGGAATGACTAATAAATGTTATTTCTGCTGTGGAACAGATGTCCTTGTGATTTGCAGGAAGCTTTCTCACACCTACAGTCCTGTTGAAGAGTGTGCAGCGGTTGGACATTCTGAGCAACCGTATGTAGCGTGGACTTCCTCCTTGGATTTTTTTTTTTTTTTTTCAGAACAAGGTTGCATTTTAAAACTTTTTTGGATTAAGACATTTTAACCTTTTTTCACTTTGGGTATTAGTTTTCCACAGATGAGTCAAAATGCTGGCAAGAGGAGCATTTAGTGACAACATTCAGAATTTCAGACACGTGCTTTCCAGCTGTCTAGTTGTTTCTAAACTGTCAGTAACATTTTATTCGACTTTTAACACTTAATACATGATTTCAGTTTCACTCTAATAGTGAACACCCCACAAAAGCTGTGTTTTGTAGCAGCGAAAGTAGCTATTAATGCAGAGATTTGCAATGTGTTGCTTTTGTATGCCAAATAATACTGTGTGTGTATATGTATGTGTGTGTGTATATGTATTCAGGACGTTAATGCATGAATGGTTTTGTAAATAGTGGCCTGGATTTCAGTCTTAATTTCACTTGCCTTGCTCTGCTGTGAACGTTGCAGCTATTCCTGACTTACACTTGTAAAGAACAGGCGAATAATGCTACCTGTGTATGACACATGCAGATAGCTTCTACACAAAGAGTACCATGTGCCATCGCGGTGTCGTGCAGAAGTAATCACCTCTCTGCATCACCCAGCTCAATTTGTACTGAAGCATTTGGGAGGCCAACTTGTTTCATTAAGTACCAGCTACTTCAACAGCTGAAGCTGGCTTGTATCATCAGTGTCATCACCAACTTAGCACCTTCTAATTATCTTGAAATGCTCTAGAAATCTGCCTTTGTTTCTCTCCAATTATGTCCTTGTACATGCAGCAGATAATAGATTTTGTGACGTGTGACAGTATGTGCCCCATCTTATTGAATGACCCAAGCACAGACAGTTATGACTTTGACATCACTATTGTGACTTCATGGAGAGAATCAGTACTTTGGACAGTTTTGCCTTTTTTTCGGTAGAAATATAAATATGTGTGTTAAGAAGAAGTGACAGGAAAGGAAAACAAAACCAAACAAATGCTTCCACTCGGGTTCTGTGCGCATCGTTTTCTCTGTATACCCTGGCATATGCTCAGCTTTTAAACAAGTGTTTCTGAAGTACCTTACAACCGTTTAGCTCCATCTGCCATGCAGTTTTCGCTATAAAAGTGGCCAGCCTCATCATCTTCCATCTCACCAGGCGAGGCGAACTCCTTTAGGCGAAATTTATTGCGAGGAGCAGCAAATTCCTGAAGTGGGCCAAACAGCCTGGTAACAAAATTGCCAAGTCAAGTCTGTCCTGATGTTTGTTGTTTTTTAAAGGCAACATTCGGACGCAGCTAAAACACACAAACACTTGAGTCGAGTTTTCGGCAGACGGAAGCCAGGCGCTGTGGAAAGCGACGCTGTTTCGGGCCGATCGCAGCGCGGCCGGTTGCGGGGCAGCGCTGCGTGGCAGCGACCGTGGGAACGCCGCTCGGCAGCCCTCCGCCCGCGCCATCCGTCACGGCGGCGGGACGTACGCGCGCTCCCGTTACCCGCCGGCCGAGGGGAAGCCGCCGCGCTCCGCCCGGGCCCGCCCGCACCGCGCCGAGCCCCGCACTGCGCCCCGCACCGCGCCCCGCCGGGGATGCGCCGCCGCGGGTCCCGCCTCCCCCGGCCGGCGGGGGGCTGCTTGCGCGGGGCGGTGCTCCGCAGGCCCAACCGACGGCTGGGAGGGGGGGACGGGGGGAAGGCAGGCTCTGCGGGGAGCCCCGCGCTCACCCCGGCGGTCGCCCCCGCCGTCTCTCCCGCAGCTCGGTCCATTGGCGGCGCCTCCCGCTCCCGCCGCTCCCGGGGTGTTCCTGCGGCCGGGCTCCGCGCCTCCCGCTGAGCTTCTCTCGCCCCCTTCCGCAATTTTCCCGGCCAAACTTTCCAGCTGCTGCCGATAGCGCGGCACCTGCCCCCGCCGCGCCCCGACCCGCAGGCGAGCGCACCGCGAAAGCTGCGCTGCCCCCCGCGCACCGCCTCCCCGCCCCGGCGCCAACGGATAAATAAAGTTACGGACGGGGGAGAGGCGAATTCCCCCGGGGGGCTCGGGCAGCCGGGGGCTGTGAGGGGCTGCGGGGCTGTCCGCGGCTCGCCCCGGCTGCGGGGCTAGGGGCGGGCGGGCTTCGCGAATCTCGTCCCCCGCCCCCCCCCCCCTTGCGCTCTCGGGTCCCTCCCTGGGAACGGGCGCTGCCCACCCAAGGAGGCGACCGGCTCCTGCCCCGCTCCCGCTTGCTGACTCGCACACGCACGCACACACACACGCACACATATACCCGTGCGGGCGCTTCTCGCTTCCTCACTGAAGTCAGTGCTGGTGTGTTCAGGTTGCTCAGACCTGAAATCTACGGGAAAAAGCCCAGCGTTCGCGTCGCTGCTCCCGCCGCTGGTGGTGGCGGCGGTGAAGAGGAGATAGGGGTCTTTTTTTTTCCTCCTTTTTTTTTTTTTTCCCCCCTTTGAATTCAATGGATCTGAACTTGGAGCCTTCGGACCTCGGCGGTTTTGGAATATCTACATGCTGATCCTCTTTGTCGTGGCACGTCAGCTCGTCGGGGGAAACCATCCGAAGACATCAAGATGTTTCTCGCTATCTTGTACTTCGCTTTGCCCTTAGTGGGTAAGTTGCTGGCGTCTGATTTCTGGCTGTACATCGCCTCATAAAGCAAAGCGTGGGGTTTATGGGATCGGATGCCTGACGGTTGTCAGTCTATTGTTTAGGCAGAACAGTGAAGTTTCCAGTAGTTTTTATGGTTCTGCCTCACATCAGTTAACCCAGCCTACATTTAAAGCTCTGGGAAATTACAGACTTAGATACTTGCCTGCGTAGCCTCTTGTTAAATTGGGTTCTGACAAGTTACGGGGAAACTTTTTGTTTTAATAAGATAAGGTTGCTTGGGGAAGGGGGGGGGGTGTGTGACAAGAGCCAGCTGAAGGATTACATCTTCACCTGAACCTGGCAGCCTGCCTGCGTGCCTGCCTGGCTGCGAGTGGTTTGCAGCCCAAAGTGGTTTCCTTTCCACAGGAGATGTCTGCGTTTCCATCTGTGTGTGTCTGAGGGAGCGTGACGGGGGGCACGATGGAGAGGAGAGAGTTAATGTAATTTGCTTTGTTCTCCTGCAAAAGCATCATACGTGGAGAGAAATGGAGGGGGGGTGGAAGTCATAAATTCTGCCTTTATACATGTAGAATAAGCAAAAATGCGTACAGCCTTTAAAAAGTGACTGACGCAGAAAGAGGCTAATATCAATCAGTGAGGATACTTATCTCTCCGAGCGGGCTGTTCGTGGATGTAATTGAAATCACAGCGAAGCTCTTGTGGAAAGTGGGGCCGAATATTTAACCCCTCAGTGAAACACTCAAACGGAAAGGTTACTTGTTTCACCAAAGTGGATCTAAGGAATAACGAATGCTTGTTTTGTCAGGCACATTAACCCCTGTGGGTTTTCTTTCCTTTTCGTGCTTTTACATAAATCACCCAGCAGGGTTAAAACGTCCTGTTTCCTTGGACTCCCACAAAAGTGGATCTAAGACCAGGAAAACCCCGAGTGCTTTTTCCGAAGGTGTAGCATGAAGCCCTGAGGTTTGCTGCCCCTGGGGCTGGCTGCAGTGTGCAGCGTGAGGAGGTGCCTTTGTGCTTCCCAGATGCCTGCTTTGGAGACCTGGTAGAAGCAGCCTCGTCCCTCAACAAGAGTTTGTCGGTTTGTGTCTCCTCTCTCTAGATGTACTTCTGTCTGCAGAAGTGAGCGGGCTGCCTGGAGGGGACCGCCTGGACTGCGTGAAAGCCAGCGATCAGTGTCTCAAGGAGCAGAGCTGTAGTACTAAATACAGGACACTGAGGCAGTGCGTAGCCGGCAAAGAGAGCAACTTCAGCCGGGCGACGGGCCTGGAGGCGAAGGACGAATGCAGAAGCGCCATGGAAGCTCTCAAGCAGAAATCCCTGTACAACTGCCGCTGTAAGAGGGGCATGAAGAAGGAGAAAAACTGCCTGCGCATTTACTGGAGCATGTACCAGAGCTTACAGGGTACGTTGGGAAACAAAGAAACGTTACACTCCCCTCACGCGGTGCGTGATTTTGCAGCCCCTCGCATCCGCGGCTAGCTACCGCCACTGAGGCTAAACCCAGAGCCTGACCCCATAATTCACATTGTGCTCTTCAGCTGCAAACTGAGGACCTTTCATCCGACTCAAGAACAGCTGCTGCTCCGTCTCCTGTTGTTGGGAAATCCACAATGAGGGTTTCCTCCAGGGGACCCAGCTGACCTTTCGAAACCCGAGTCAAAAGATAAAGAGCACTAGCAAGTGCAAAAGCTACAAAAACAATCATTTGGAGATATTTTCCTAATAATATTTAAACTCCTTAGTTACGACTCACCTACCGAGATCATGGGACGCTGGAACTAGTTTCTTAGCTCTTTGCTGAAAGTTAAATGTAATATGAAGAGGAGCATTGTTTTAAGGAAAAGTTTATTCTTTCCTTTCCTGTGTTTACTAGCAGTATTCCCTGGCCATGCTGAGGCAGAAAAAAAGAAGTTTGTGCTTCCTTGAGCTTGTAGAAGTGCCAGTTAGAAGGGTTATGACAGTGATTGACTCGGGACTTCTGTTCTTGATGATCTTGGCAAATTTCCCATAGTTTACCAAGAACAGTCAGGCCCTTATATGAGATACATCATTTTCAGCCGAGCTTTGCTCTGCCCCTGGACTTGAAGATGCAGTCTTTCGCTTCAGTGTGGTCCCCATTTAAGTCATTTCTGTAGCTGCTTCTGCAAAAAGGGAAGTCATCCCTTTCTGTTCATTTATCCAGGTATCATCTGGAATGTTTTAATGAGTCAATACATATTTTTGTTCCAACTTTCATAATAAATTACACTACTCTGGGACATTTTCTGCATCATAAAAAGTTGCCCTTCCAACAACATCTTGTCGGGAGTGTTTTATTCCAAAGATGCTAGAAGTTACCTGGGCTGCTCCTCTGAAAAAGAGCTCTGCTGGTAGAGTGAGTGAAGAGGAACATCCCTGCTGCAGCCTCTCTCCTGCTGGCATGAGATGGGACAGTCCCTGTGATGTCACAGGCTGTCTCTGCAAATTATGACCTGCTCCATGGTGGAAGGAGAGAAAAGAACTGGTGACAGGGGTAAACAACTGGCTTCTTTCAGTTGTTTTGATAGATTTTCTTTGAGGAGTAATAGCCATATAAACAGATTAAAGGGGAGTACTTTTTGCTGTTACAGAGTAACTTCACTTCAAAGTAAACCACAAAATCTTATCCTGAAATTCTCATAAAAGAAAAAAATTTCAATATTTTTTGTCTTTAGGAAATGACTTGCTTGAAGATTCCCCTTATGAGCCAGTCAACAGCAGACTATCAGACATATTCAGGCTAGCACCAATTGTATCAGGTAAGCAGACTTAAAATTCTTTAACTGAAGCATGATTACAATCTGCTGCTTTGTAGTTGAATTATGGAACTTTCAAGCAATGCTCTCTTAAATAAAAAGAAATGTTAATGTCTTTCTGGGTTTAGGAAGTTCACAATATAGTTGTACAAAAGAAAATACTAATTGGTTTTGACATAATAACCAAAACTGAAAAAGTGCTTGGCAGGATGGCAATTTGTATTCTTTGTGAGTCATTCTTGACAATAAATGCTAAATTTTCCTGTAGGTGGCAATCTGATTCCCTGCGTTCCTAATTTACAAATCATTTCCTTTTTGGGAATACGGTCAGTGCAAGTTACCTCCCATTGACATGAAAGAAGATCAAAAGATAAATCTTTAAAACATTTGCATAAGGGAATGCTTTATAGTTTCATACATTTTTGTTTAAAAAAGAAATTGCAGAATTAAGTCTTGTCTTCTTTTCTGGAATTGCTGCCTGTCTAAAGAGCCTGTTCACAACTTCCTGCTTTTTCTAGTTTTTCTCTGAACATTTTCTGTTGCAGTACGGCTGTCTTTCAGAATTTTTTTGTAGCGATTTGAATATATCACTTGGTAATTAAACAGTGCTGTTTGGTTTTTTTATTAGCCTAAATTATATTCATTTTGGATCATATACATTGAAACAATGATTTGGGGGAATTCACAGGGGTTAGAGGTTGGAATTAATTTTCTGTTTTGGAGTTTCAGAAAGTCTTGTGAGGATGCAGTCTGTACTCAGGACCTTTATTTGTGTGTAGTTACATTAAAAAATTGACTGTGCACAGTATAATGTGTTAGTCTGACAGTGTTGAAGCTGTAGTTAACTGACGTGCTATGGATAAGCATTAGTAGATGGCTCTTTAAAAGAAAGAAGACAAGACCAGAGAGAGTGGCTTGACCAATTTTCAGAAGTACTTACGCTTTTTAGGACCCAAAGTCTCATTAAAAGCCAGGGGGATTTAAGTTGTTAAGTATTTAATGGTACAGATTTTCAAAGGCATATAGACACATAAAATGTAGATAACTGCCCATTGGGATCTTCAGAAAGGACTAAGTGATTGAAATAGGTGTTAGATGCCCAGAAGGTTTTAAAAATTTTAAGTGCTTAATGCATCTTTAGGTATCTTAATGCCTTTGAAAATCAGCCCTTTAGTCACTTTTCAAATTGTGACTTCAGATCCAAATCACATACACCTTTTGAAAGCACTATCCTAGTTTGGCGAGCAAGTCTGTTGGAGAAATACTAGAGAACAAAGATTAACTTCCGAAGAATATTTATTTATTTTATTTTTTAGTGCTTAAAACCCACAACTTAACACAAAACCTAGACAAAATCAATGCAGAGGAGTCCCAGGCTGTTTTCTTGAAGTTTATGGTCAGCCTGGTGGGGGCCAAATTCTAACCTACCTCAGCAGTTTTATGATCTCCATAGAAGTAACCTATGTGCACTCTGCTTTTGTTACTGTGTAGGTTCCTTATTTGCTTGCAAAGCAATTATCTTAAAAATGCAATAATTTTTTTCCCTACCTATTCTGTGCAACAATGAAATAAGACATAGTTGCCAACAAATGACATCCACCCTACCACAGTCACTTAAGGTGCTGGTGGACTGGTTAGACCTCATTCTGTGGTAATAGTGCACCCCAAATTTCTCTTCGCTTTGCCAGGAGCTTCAGGTTTACAAGGACTGGAGGCCTGGATTCACAGGGAGCGACAAGCAAAAGTCATAATACGGTGGAAAAACACCACTATTTGGAAGTATTGTTGTCTGAAGGAAAAAGATTAGCAAAAGCATTTTTCTTATTGTCATGGTTACTACTGCATTTTACATTCTTTAAAGCTGCCTAGTCGTACAGATTTTTTGCAGGTGTCTGCAAATACCCCAAACAGCAGAAGTTGGTAACATTTTTATATCTTGATCAAAACAAAACCAAACCTGTACAGGCACTGTTGGTAGGGCTTTCATAACTGGTGTTCTGCTAATGTCTTAACTGTGTTTATAGATGTTGCTGCAGTATTCAGTCTCATTAAAGTTACTTGGGGGTAATTAAAAGCAGTGATTAACCCTTTCATCTCACTAAGGCCATTCTCTGGTGCTGTATGACTTGGTATATATCAAGTATAATGCTTTTTCCATCTTTTTTTTTTTTATTTTTGAGACAGCATAGAAAATCCCAAGTTGTCTTTCATGGTACATAAAAGAGGAAAAACAGTGGCTAAAGATGACTGTTTTGTGTGTTACATAAGTCCTTTGTAGCATACGTAAGTTTAAGAAATGGAGGACAGCTTTTAAAAGCAGTTAAAGTTGATCTACTTCTATACTGAAAGATGCTCATAATTACATCCTTTATGGAAACAGGATGACACTTTCTCATTAATCGTTCAGGCATCAATATGTTGATTTAAACAAAAAAAAAAATGTCAGGAATATATTGCTAAACCTGTTACTAAGTTTGTAGTTTCTCTCCAGTTCCTGTTCTGTTAATGGGGCAAGTGAGGCAGTCATGCTACTGAAGTGAATCTTTGTTTTGTGGTTTAAGTGGTCTATGTTATACTGGGACCGGCGGTGCAGTTAATCTAGAACTAGAAGGACAAGCTAAGTGTTCTGTGTAACATTTACAACAGTGTCCAACAACAAAGAAAAGAAAAATCTAAACCCACAAAATTATTTACCACAGTACTAGCTGTTACGCCCAGGATATCATATATTTAGATGCTAACAAGCAAGAGTTTTGCATTTGAATCGCTACTAAATTTGCAAGGGAAGTGTAATTTATAAAAAAATGATTGATGGCTAAAATAGGAATGTGAGTTTAGTGTTTGATTTATTTCTGATGTATCCTGAGCATTCAAGAGTCTGATCTTCCTTCCTTTCCGTCTACACTTCAAGTTCGTATTTCAGCTCCTTCTATGAAGTTAGTCCTCTGACACCTCGTGTGGCCAAATCCAGGGCCATGAGTCTTGCCAGTTGAAGGACAGGGCTGTCTTTTGTTTTGGGCGTGTCTAGGTCTGAATTTTCTTTAGAACTACTATATCTGATGTGGTGCTTCTGCCTCAAGGGTGTGAATTTCTTGCTGGTAGGCAGTTCTTCAAAAATTGAAGACTTGTGTCTGTGTTTTAGAGAGTAACAGATTTGGGTTAGTTATTGTGATGTAAAGATTTTGCTTAAACAGACATTTTTGCTTAAACTTTAACAACTTCTGAGAGGTGAAAACATTTTAAGTCCATTAACTTCTGTCACAACTACAGTAAATGCAGTATTTGTTGACTGGATTTCAGAGGTGAGTTTCACACCAAATTAAGGACAGATGCTAGAATTGGTCACATGTTAAAGCTATCTACAGCTTTTACTACCTGTGGAACTGTTTTCCTCTTGAATTTGTATTCTACTTAACATTGAACCTCACAACTGGAAGATATTTTGGTATCAACTGATACAGTATAGGGGTCATCTCTGTGGCATGTTGTAAAAAAATATCCTGCATAAAAACTGCAGCTTCATGTACCTGTAGAAATAGTTACAAAATAAATGTTTCTGAAATGTCTCATTCACTTCAACACAAAATGGAGAGCTACTAAAGTTGAAAAAAATGCCTTAAGCCATATCTGTGAAGTGGTGTAAGTAGAATACTTAATATCAAAAAGAATTGACTATTTAGATCAGCATATTTAGGATGACATACTGATCTCCTCCAATGGATTCATTTTGAAGTTAATCACGGGCTTATTATCCCATTGTTCAGATTTGTGTATATTTTCTTCTTTCTTTACATCTATTATGTTCAGAAATAATATTAAAGAACAGGCTACGTAAATTGGAATATTTCTGAAAACATGTAGGTTTTACTGGTAATCTGTGGAGAATTGGTCGGTTACATGCTGCTAGTTATGGCTTGTTTCTAGTTACTAAAAAGCAACACAGGTAGAAATGAATTATTCTGCCAATATTTCTTTTTAGTCCCGTAAACTATCTTTGTAAACTGCCTTTTGTAACATTAGCAAATGAGAGAAAGAAACTGGCCCGTATGATTATACATCAAATGGAGTGTTTCCTGATTCTGCCGTTCTCATGAGAGGCAGTTTACTCTTGAAAAACTCTGGGAATCTTCTGTTGCAGAAGGTATCTGGAAGCTTATATTTAGAAAAGAGTATATTTTATACTTATGGTAAATTTATGAATTAAAAACAAGAGTTCAGTAGACACCGCAGGACACAGGGCTTCTCACTGGAGTGTATCATTCCACATTATTACATGGGTAGCACAGACATGAAGTTAGCAGGTTTGATTTGCATACTGAATAAGTTATAAGTACAAATACAAACAATTATGGTCAGTAAGGTGGTCTTTTATTGTATTTAAAAAGTTAAGACTATAAAAAGTTAGCAGCGCTGGAATTCTCAGAAGGGTGTGTGTGCTAGTGGCATTTAAATTAGGCAATCTCATCTACTCTTCTGTAGGATTTCATGCAGATGGGTCTGGGTGTCCCTCTAGGATCTCTAAGTTGTTCACAAGGAGAGAGGGTCATTTAGGAGTTTTCCCTTCTTCCTCTGAGTTTTTCAAAGTCTTTTTAGGCATCCTGTATCATTGGCGTTCACAGATCAGAAAGTCGATGCTTGGAAAGAATGAAGTCCGGTCTGTGAAACACTTCCTTGAAGATGTGACAGACTTTTATAACGGGAGACTTCCCTCTCTCCAGCATAAAACCTGCTCTGAGTATTGATGACAGCTATCTGGCCCCTCCCCATTATTTTGTCCTTCCCAGGGATGGGGTAGAGACATCCCAGAGAATGGACTGCAAGAGTTTCCCTCGGAAAAATTGCTGGCGACAAAGGTGGGGGAGGGAGGTTGGGATTTTTCACTGTGAAGATCCAGAGAAACAGAGCTTCCTTGTCTGTGTGCTTAAGGTCCTTTAAGATTCCTCATACCTTCTCTTTCTGCTACTTCTGTGAAGAGGGGCTGTAAAACTAGAAGACACTGTGTCATAGTGAACTGATTTTACCCAAACTTTCCTAACCCCAAAATTCTTTTAATCAAGATTTAAATGTTTCCCCATTCATTTTTGCAAGCTTGAACTAATGTAAGAGCAATGTTCTGGATAGCAGGTCCCTGACACTTTAATTATCATTGGCTTCTTTTTTTCCTACTTGGTAAATTACTTGTCTTTTGTAGAATCCATATATAACATTTTAAAAATTGTTTATCAAAAAGGTAAGTTAGAGTCTCTGTCCTAGCCAACAGATCCACTGCTTTTTCCTTTTGGGGTTTGTGGCATGTGAATTAGTCGTTTCTCCCATGAATTAATACTGTATGACATTCCCAATTCCTGCTGCCTGAGGCCTCTAATCCTGGTTCTGTTCCTAAATCTGTGCATACTTCAAATGCTACATATTTTTCTAATTTAACACTCTCTTTTTCTGACATTTCTGTAAGAATATTTGAGATGCCACATTTCTACAAAGGCAATTTAATTTACAAAATATTGAAAATGTTGATTGCTCTACACTACTTACAATGCTCTTATTAGCTCTTACCTCCTGTATCATTGCAGTTTATTTAAAAAAAAAAAAGAGATGCTGCGTGTAAGTTGCCTTGCACATTCACCCAATTTCATAAACAATAAAGCAGATCTTATTAAGTTAATAGGAGTCTTGCAATCTGATTCTGTTTCCACTGAAGTAAGCATAACACATCAAAATCTTTTTATTTGATTATAATGTATTCTGTTTCCTGTTGTAATTTTTTGGCTTAGTTCTGTTTTTCTGATGTGAGGTTGAGCCTTTTGATAACAGAAAAGTAAAAACATACTGTTAATTTAGCCTACACTAGATTGTCACAGGCACAACTGTATTTCCCTTTGTAAGGTAATACATTAAAGTAGTAGTCCTTGGAGCAATTTATAATACTATTTTTACAGTTATAAATTAAAACTAACTCTTCTTTCTCCAGTGAGAATTTGTGGCCCTTTGCCTGTTGCAAGAAAAAACCCCAAACAACACAGTCATCTATTTTAGCTGTGTTTAACAAAATGAAAATAGTCTGACAAAAATAAATCTAATATGAGCACATACACTGTTTGTGTTCTTTGACATTTCTGTCTGCAGATCTTCTTTGCAGAGACAACTAGGCTGGCTTCCAGTCAGATAACAAGTTATCAGGAGTGCATAGATACTAGTTACTGATTTCCACTTCTGCATTTTCATAATCAGATTGGACTTCACACAAAAGAAAATCACTTTGGTGACTGTTGGCTTGCAGGAGCTCTTTGAATTTCCTGTTTTCTACATTTCTTGAAGCTAGATCTGATTATGAGAGGGGAATTAAGTACCTTGCTGAAGTAACTGATTGACTAGCTTACAAAGGCAGTGCCTACAGACTTTAACTTCAGCAGGAACATGAACAGGCCTTGAAACCCCAAACAGGAGTACGTAAACATCCTCAGCTGAGTCCATATTTGTTTCCTTGGTGAGATTATTGGAACTTTTTTGCTAATTTCTTTGAAGATCTGTAAACAGAACAAAAGGTCTTTGTCCCTCAAGTATTTACAATGCTCAGCTTCAAGCACATGTAGTTTCTGCTTGTCCTGGTTATGTAGGCAAGCTTTGTCAACTTGTTTGGACATGAGAAACAAGATGAAATCCATTCCATGGAAGGAGGAAGCATCTGGTGATACAACACAGAGTATTCATGCATGAGTATTCAGCGTCTCCTTGAATGCTGGGAGTAGTAAGAGAGGGTGCTTAGGAGTCTTGAAGGAAATGCAAGGGAGAACAGTATTCTCCTGAAGCCTCAAAGGAAAGTGCTGGGAGATGGCTATTTGAATAAGCACGGCCAGGCACTTTGCTTTCAATTTATGGTATATACAGTGAACCACATCTTTTCTTTGTCTAGAGTAGCATTTTTGGAGAGCAGAATTGCCATCCCTTTAATCTGTATTTTCGCAGGAAAATCTCAGTTGTAGTGTGGTGGGCCAGATACCAAATGAGCAAATGTGCACGCGCTTTTAAGCAGGAAATTGTATGTTCTTCTGTTTCCCATTACAGGCTAGCTTTATGGTTTGTGTAAGTGCCGTGCTAGTTCCTCTGAAGAAGAAGCAAAAGCACAAGGGTGGGATTACGTGGAGAGATCAAGTACTTCATAGTTACTGAGGAGGGAAGTGGAATCTGGTTGCCTGTGGGGAGAGGTGCCACCATTTCAGGGACGTGGTGAGCAGGAACAGGCATGGGCTGCCAGGGGACCGTAGAAATACAGAACTTGCCAGGAAGTCCCCAGTTTTGTCGGGTGTCTACAGGCTCTGCTGAGTTGTGGGGTAAGCAGCTGGACACAACCAGCCTGCTAATGGGGCTGCTGAGGGCATGACACGGTGAGAGTGAGAACAAGCCCGTGGCCCACGGGGCATAGCTTTGGTGCACAGCTGAGCATACTGTTGGGAATACTGCATTTATAAAGGTGGTGTAAGGACTGGTGCGGAAGAGAAGCCTGCGCTGAGTGGGCGTATTTCTATGGTAGTCTCCCTCGGAGGGCTCGTGAAGTGCCTTGTCTGGAAGCTGTGTCACCCGCAGAAATGTGGAGAGCAGTGCCCGAGAGAGCAGCATCCTGCAGCTTTCTGTCTCTTGATGGCACAGCAAGGTGCAGTTTATGGCAGGTGGTTTGCACTCTGGCTCCTGACATTTTAAAATATTTTAAAACTTTATTTTTATAACCCTGTTAGTTTTTGACTCTCAGGGATAACTTTGACAGTCTTGGAAGAGCCAGTGGCATCTGTCAGGAGCTGGCAGTATGCTAAACATAAAATGTCTA
Source organism: Opisthocomus hoazin (assembly GCF_030867145.1). Taxonomy (NCBI): domain Eukaryota; kingdom Metazoa; phylum Chordata; class Aves; order Opisthocomiformes; family Opisthocomidae; genus Opisthocomus; species Opisthocomus hoazin. The sequence continues at coordinate 72,253,539 of NC_134419.1, read as the reverse complement.
TGTGTGATGAGAAGAAATAAGAATTTCTGGATTGTAAGGCAGAACTTATTTGTGATAAGTATCCAACATTTCTCATTTTAAGCTGCACATTATATTATCTCAACCTGAGAAAGGAGCATGTTTATAGCTTTGATTTTTAGAAAAGTGACCATTTTTGTTTATGAAAAGTAATTCTGTAATTTATTTTATAATATTTTTTGATATTTTTATATTCTTGCATTTTCTGTGGACGAAACTAATGCAGCAACAATGCTGTCGGTACAGTTAGAGCATTAACACAATTTAAGTTATTTTTGGAATAGTTCTTTGGTTACTATGATGCTTTGACAATTTTTATAAATGTCAGGCTATTGTCCTGTACAATCAGCACTCAGCCTGAAATTTAACATGAGAGGTGCATGACACAAAGTGTAATGGCATAGAGATAGCTCTTTCTGCATAGAAATTTGCAGAAATGATGGGTTGTAAAGAGAGTTGAAGATATCAAACAATTTGAGTAGGAATCTATAAATAAAGATGAATTTCTGCATTCACTGGTTATATGATTTTCTCACTGTCTGGTGTTCATAAAATGCATCTTCCCATTAAAGTTTTGTCATGCAGCTGATGAGGTTCAAAAGTGTTAAAAGCTTCCACTCTCTTCCTTTTAAATTCTGCACCCTAAATTCCATACTAAAGCTCAGTTCAGCAAAACGAGAAATCGCCGTCTCCGTGTTCCTCCTCCGCAGGAGACAGTGTCTGGACTCTCCCTGCTCCCCAGTCCCCCAGCCTCCAGCCCCCTGTGGACATTAATCACGTTTAGCCCCGATCGTCAGCCTGGTGCTAACTGCTGTCCCTTCCTTGAGCTAATAACCACGACTCCTTCCTGCCTTGACATACCTTTCCCATGTATACTGTGCCTTCTTTGATTGTCAGCTTTGCTGTCTCTAAACCGTAACTCCTCCAACAAATCCCCTCTGGCTGTAGAACTTCGGTGGTTTCTTTCTCTGTCGCTGCAGCATGGAGTGGCCCAGCTTTCCACCTCAGCTACTCATTTCTTAGAAATTTGACTACAGTTCTTCCCTCTCTTTTTTACGACAGGCTTGTCTTTGGTCTCCTGTCTGACACCTCTGCTTTGCAGTCTGCCTCTGCCCTCCACCCTGCTCTCCCTTTCTCCTTCCCTCACGCCCCCCTGTCCTCTCTTGTCTGGTACCTCTGGTGAGGCAACACCTTCTCTATTCCTTGAAAGCTTCCCTTAATCTCTGCTTTTCCCAGCATTCTCCAAATTGTTCCCTCACCCTCCCTGTAAAGAGTTTGAGAAGTGGCCTAATAAAAGGAACTGTGCCTGAGTAATGGAACTAATAAAGCCTGCTTTCCTACCAGAGTCCTCCATCTCCTGGGTGCCACTGCTCTCTGCACAGACAGAGCTCCTACCTTCTCCCCCCGTGCTGTGCCCTCTCCACATGTACTCCCTTGTCTCTTCATTAGTCCTGAATGCTGCCCCATGTCTCTTGTCCCTGTGGGGCAGCAGGTCCTGCAGCTGGCTTAGTGTCACCCCCGTGTTGAAGGACTCTGTGGGAGAGCAGGCACCCGCTCCCTCTTGGAATGGCTCAGAGCCAGAGATGTGCCTGCCTTGTCCTCGGCAGGGAGGTTTGCTTGGATCTGAAAACTGCATTTTTTTGTAAAATTTGTAAGAACTTCATATTCATTCCTCTGTCAAATTTGTTGGAGTATATCCTATGGGTTAAAAAATTACTGGGAGCTGCAGGGGTGTGGAGAAGATAGAGGAGACTAGTATTCAATTTACCTACATTTCCTTGAAAAATTAGGATTAGACAAAGCAAATACGGTTCCTGCCATATCGCTGAGCATTAGACTGTGACATATCTCATTTTATTCTAGTCTCATAAAACATCTAGTGCATTGTGCAAGTTATATACATAAGCATGCAGTGGACTTGAAACATATAGATAATTAAATGCAGTTGATGGCTGACAGTTGTATTAGATAACTGAGCATCTCTGGATTTTCAAAATGGGAAATAATTCATGCATTTAGGTTAGTTGACATGAAGATTATTTATTCAGATTTAGAAATGAAACAAGAAAGAAGGGACCCATCCTAAAGCTGTTGTATATGAACACATATATTGCATTTGACTATTTGTCATTTGTAAATACAATGTGGTATCATCCAATGTCATGTTTTTCATGTCGAATATTTTTAGGATTCAGGATTGAGTTTTGCTGGTGTTTGTTGTGCTAAGGTCATAAACAAAATTAAGAAAGGCGATACTAGCATTTGGTAATAGGTTCAAAGCATTCATGTCCAAATATCTGGACTTCCTCAAGCTTGCCGCTTGCAAATAGAGGTGAATGTATTCTGCATAGCAGTGGCTTTGCACTAATAAACGCTTAAGCAGCAGATTAAAATGTCTGTTTAAAAAATAGGTTAGGATTATATAATAACACAAGTCTGGGGTACTAATAACAGTGAAGATAATTTTATTGAGCAGATTAAGTGCAATTAGATCTCAACTACAGAATATTTAAATACAATACCAAATCAAAATGCAGTCCCTGCACCTTTACTCGCTTTGCTTCACACCTACAGGATCAGCACCTGAGAGCAAAATAAATAATCATTTTTATTGTTGTTCATTTTATATTGCCGTGGGAATGTACATCATGTTATCCATTAGGACCCAGACAAACAAGTCTTTTCTCCGCATACACAGTCATGAAACAAGACATGATTGAAGACAGCGAGGTGTCTGCAGGATTTGAAATTCTATTAGAAATTGATATATTTGCTTGTCAGATTTCTTTAAAGGATTGCATAGGTAAGAACTGCCTACAGTATTGTCATATGAAAATTATAGCTTTATGAAAACCCATATAAACTGAGAAATTGTGTCATTTATTCCTCTCATAATCTATTTACTTAATTTTGGCCTCCTAAATAGTGAAATGGAGACAAACTTGCAGAGGTTGATGACGCTTATGACCTGATGAAGTAAACTGCTTTGATCCTTTAAGAGGTCAAACTGTGTGTGTTTCTAAGCAAACATTCCCCAAGGCTGCTGATGCGTGAGATGTCTCTTCCCCTTGCCAAATGTCCCACCTTTGCAACAGAAAATTAAAGGAGACTTGCAAAGAAATGTTACTGTATTTAATCTTGTCTATAAATTGGTGAGAGAATTGTTGAACACACGATTTGGAGGTTAGTGTTTTGTTTTTTTTTAATTTTTGCACGGTTTAAAAAATATCTGGACGACTCTCTTCTGGGTTGGGTAGAAAGTGAATGTATTAACTCTAACTGCATTAATGTTTAGGGAACAAGGCATACAATGTTTTTTAATTTAGTAAACAGAGAATTATTTGAATCTGACTTGGAGCTTCATTTAGCTTTTAAATACATTTGTGCTGTATAGCTAAAAATATCTTATCTTCATGCCCTTGACCTTTCTCTAAAAGCTGTGGGAATATTAACAAGCATAAATGAGAATAAATTTAAAACTAGCCTATTTGAAGAAAAGTGGTACCAAATGCCTTAGCTATCCGCAAATTAAGTTGTGAATCCTATAACATGTCCAGTCTGGCAGAGCAACCTGCTACTAGAGCAGGGCTCTGGTAGTTCTAGAAATGAGAAGGTAGTTCATTTTTCATTCCCTGCTCAGTCCTTCCCCTCCTTGTGGAAGCAGCCAGCAGCGGTGCCGAGCCTAACGACGATTTCTGTAGCTCATCTATCTATCCCTCAACATAGCCCTTGGCCCCCAGCGGAGTGAACTGCATAGTTCACCGTGCAGCTGTATAAATACTTTTGGTCATTACCCTCTTGGACTGTATTTGAACTAATGACTAAAAGGTGAGGTTGTCAATATATTAAAGACATCGTTAATGGCATAACTACAGCCATAAATGGTGAATAATTGCGATGGTTGAGCTTTATTTATTTATATATTAAAAAATGTGTCAGTATCTGGGCATCCTTGATGCTATAGGGATGTCTGAAAAGAGATTACTTTAGTGATACCCACTGCAAGCAGCCACTCTGCAATGTTTTTAATTGTCTACTTCATTCACTTAACAAGACAGAGGATGGTTGCACTTGTGGAGCTGTCATTTTTAGGGCTTAGGTACTGCATTGCTGTGTGATAATTATACAGTCAGATACTAGCTTTCATTTATGCTAATTGCAAGTAAGTTTATAAATTCCTCAGATTATTAAAAAGAGACTTATATCCTTCCTGTTGCCTTCAGTCAAGGATTTAAATGTTGCAAACTTTCAGTCCTGCTTTAAAGAGAAAATATCACCATAAAAATCTTTCGGATATCAATGCTTTGTCAAGCTAAGAAAACAAGAAATGTTATTCTGCTGTGCCTTTCAAAATTGTATTTGTAGCATTGCAACTGTATGTACTGATTTTTATCATTATTTTAAATTAATTTGGTGATTTAATATATATTTAATCCTGCGCAGACAGACATAATAAAACTAAAATCAAACCTAAAAGATAATCAGTGAGTGCCTATGCCTAGGACACTAACAGGAGGCAAAAGAAATTGATTTCATTAATGGCAATGTTTTCTCTAAAGCTGTTCTCAGTAGGATCTTCAGAAAAAAAAAATCAGATTTCTGTAATGCAGGCAGTATGCAATATCTGGTCTAGACCGTGAAGAGAAATGTAATTTACAAGTTACAGAATGAATTATTTTGTTGCAGAAAGAAAAAAATAGAGCCAATAGTTAGCTCCCCTTGAGCAGTAATTTGTGCTAATTGAAGGACTCACGATTGCTTTGTAAGAGTCAATATTCAAGCTTGTAGAATACCTGAAGTGACTAGTTTCTGTCTTTAGTCAGAACGAGAAATATAATAAATGATTCTGGTCCTGGACTGAGGTGAGAAGAGCTACTTCCCGCTGCAGCTATCAGAATCGGAGACATGTAAAGTGCTTGTAACAGATAGCTCCTCTATCTGTGGAGCACGTTGTACTTCTTCTATGGCAAAGAGTGTCACTGATAGATTAGGATGACAATTCATAAAGTTCCAGAACGTGAACGCAGCATGTTGAACAAGATCAGAGTCTCAAGGAGCATGTCATAGAGAATTAAGGTTTATTACTTATCCTTCCTCGTGGTTTTCAGAATTTTGAAAGGATTTATAATATTTGAAATATGTTTAAACTCAGAAAACCTTGGTATTTCAGAGTAATGCTTTACAAATCATCTTTTCCCCAGATTGCAGCTGAGTGCAGTGGTCTAATTCTGGGTAATGACTTTTTGTTGTGTGACGTGACTCAATAACAGAAAAGTATTTTACCAAAATTCTAGAAATTACTGTGCGTATTAGGAATGATTTATTAGAGTCCATAACAGGAAAGCTAGAAGGGTTTTTTTAAAGGTGTTGGCTTCTCAGATATGTATTATTAGTGTGCCGTAAATGTCTTATTTTGAACTACTTATTTTTAAAGAGTGGCAAAAGTATTAAAATACTTTTCTAAATCATTCCACAGCTATTTAGAGACAAGGTTTTGGCTAGCTGCCCAAAATACTGTATAGTAGCTATTTAGGAAGAGGAGAAGGTTTCTTTGAGGTATTCTTATTGCTGGAGGACTCCTGCTGTTCACATTTCTTTTGTACAGTTTGGAGTACCCCTGATTTGCTTTAAATGATGGAGTTCACCTGGAAGGTGGGGGGTGTACTGGTGTTCGAAGCAGTGCAGCCGGCCTATTTGTCATAGAAGATCAAGTGAATTTTAACTGCCAAATGAAGTGTTTATCTATTTCATGTTATAACACCCAAATGTTAACCCAGGTTGTTTCTCTTTGCAACTAACGCTTGCACGAGAAGCTGCACGCTTTGTAGAAGATGTGGCTGAGTTCATTCTTTTGACTGTTTTATCCTTGGTTGTTTTAAGACTTAAGTGAATCGGTGCTGGCAGGACTCTAGCTTTTTTCATATTAAATGTAAAAGCTGAGCTAATGTATATTTGGCAGACAGAAGCACTTGGAGGTCAAGAAACCTGTGACTTTAGCTTTTTCTCTTTTGTACAATTCCTTTCTGACACAGGCTTGAAATTACATTCAAACACTCCTTTTCCAGTATGTGATATGAATCAATGTTGTACCAGTGCCTAAGATCACCTTTTCTGATGTACTTAAAATCTGACTAATACTTACGTTAAAGGGAGAGCTAAGGTACAAACACATCTCTAATTCTGGGCCTGTCTGACTGGAAAGTTTCTTTTCATAAATCATTCAACAGCAGGTTTACTGAAAGTAAACTTTGTATAAACTTCCAGACCTTTCCCCCAAAATAGTTCTTTTCCATTGGAAAAAATGCAGTTATCCTAATTTCCTGACTGTGCTCTAGATTGGTGGTTCTGTGAGACTGCATTTTGCTTCTTGTTAGGAGCTTTCAACCCCATGCAATGCTACAGGCTTGGGGAGGAGTGGCTGGAAAGCTGCCCAGTGGAAAAGGACCTGGGGCTGCTGGTCGACAGCCGGCTGAACACGAGCCAGCAGTGTGCCCAGGTGGCCAAGAAGGCCAACAGCATCCTGGCTTGTATCAGCAATAGTGTGGCCAGCAGGAGCAGGGAGGTGATCGTGCTTCTGTACTCGGCACTGGTGAGGCCGCACCTCGAGTACTGTATTCAGTTCTGGGCCTCTCACTACAAGAAGGACATTGAGGTGCTGGAGCATGTCCAGAGAAGGGCAACAAGGCTGCTGAGGGGTCTAGAAAGCAAGTCTTATGAAGAGCGGTTGAGGGAACTGGGGTTGTTTAGTCTGCAGAAGAGGAGGCTGAGGGGGGACCTTATCACTCTGTACAACTACCTGAAAGGAGATTGTAGTGAGGCGGGTGTTGGTCTCTTTTCCCAAGTAACAGGCAATAGGACGAGAAGCAGTGGCCTCAAGTTGCGTCAGGGGAGATTTAGACTGGATATTAGGAAAAATTTCTGTACTGAAAGAGTGATCAGGCATTGGAACAGGCTGCCCAGGGAGATGGTTGAGGCACCATCCCTGGAGGTGTTCAAAAAACGTGTAGATGTGGCACTTCGGGATATAGTTTAGCAGGCATGGTGGTGTTGGGTGGATGGCTGGACTTGATGATCTTAGAGGTCTTTTCCAACCTTAATGATTCCATGATTCTATGGGTTACAGGTGGGATCAGAAGAGCCACCAGTTTGTGCCATAGTGCTTTTCAGAAGGGAGTGTATGGAAGAGACATGTGTCTGTGCGTATCTGTTCATACAGCTGAACAACTGTTTGAACCTTGTAAAGAGCTGAACCTTCCTGTTTGTAATACCATGTGGTGTCCTTAAACTGCAGTATATTAGGTCAGCATGTTTTTAAAGACATGTATAGCAGGATGAGGCCAAATATTCTCCAAGCAGTATTTGTTGCTGTTGGATTGCAAGCTACGTCACAGTTCATTTCCTTGTACTGGTTCTTCTGTCTGTACCTGTCGCATCATGGTGAAATGAGTTCAAAGGTGTTACCTGGTAGGAAACAAGTATGCAGAAGTCCCCATCTCACATCTGGCTTTCAGAGCCCATTTATTTTATTAAAATTAATAAAGTGAATTGTACTTCAGAGAGACTATCATGCCACTGTTTTATTTAATAAAACAAGTAAGGAAGAACCAAGTTGCATTTGTTTCATAAGGAAAATCTGTCTTTTGTTGTTTAGAGAACGCATCCTGTGATGACTGTCATACAGCATTAATTTTTATGCTCTACTTAGAATTTAAATACTTGAATTTCTGTCAGTTTCTTTTCTTCATTGGTGACAAGTAAATATGGAATAATGAATTGAAACATAATTTTTAAAAAGTAGCATCTGAAATGAGGCAAACTAGTGAAGGGAAGAAGGCAAGATTTCGTGTATGAATAAAACTAGAGTTAGTGAAACTCTAAATTGGAGAGCTTCAGGTTGTGTAAAAAAAATACTTAAACAGAAAATACTCTGATTGTTTTCACTCTCTTTTCATGACAGCTGGCAACCTTTTCCTGGAGGAGAATGCGTATTGGCTCTGTTTAGTGTTGGAGAGAAAGAAATTACCAGTTTGCTTTCTAATGTGGTAGAATTCCATAATCTCTGGTGTTATGTTATATTCCAGTATGGTCAAGCCTAATGCGTCATGACATGTAAAGGTTTTTCCAATTGTTGCTGTTTTCACCAGTTGTCAGCTGATTGCTGGTGAAGAACTTAGAGATGTGTTATGGAGAAATTTGGTTATAATGCAGACCAGTCAAATTGCAGAAGCCATTTTGCAAGCAAAATGGTACTTCTTAAGGACACTTAGCAGAGGAGAAGTGATATTTACATGTTTAAACCTGTTCATTTCATCAGGTCATGTTGTTCTTTGAAGAATATATGTTGCAGTAATTACAGTAGTATGCCAATTACTTCTTTTAATTACAGATTTTTTTTTAATGTAGGGATTAGATCAGCTCCTGTGAAATTGGCTTCTCGTTGTTTTTCCATTCATGTGTGGCAGAAACGCTGGGGCAAAATACATTTCTTATTAATTTGTCACTTCATCTGGAAAACATTTTTTCATAATCTGGAGAACCGATATTCATAGCATTAAATTATGACATATTTAGTGTAGACTGTTTTATAGTTAACTGCAGAAGAGTTTTTTCATTGGCTTTTAGTCACAGAATACCCATTTATGTTCTACTATCAGGTTCTTGTTATGAGTACTGTAAGCCCTCAGCTACCATTAAATATCCAGTTGTTTTCCATCAGAATTGGATCAAAATCAGCTTCACTAGATCAGACTTTTAGTCGCTCCTTGGGCAAACTTTTTGTTAAGATCAGATGAAGCTTTCTCAGGCAAGCTGCAGGTGATAACCACTGTCAACAATGATGTGTCTTTGTGTAGTCAAGATTGCAAATATACCTCGTCTGTGTGACCTCGAGGTGTTTTGATTAATTGCATCTTTTGGAACTCCGTATGTGTGTTGTTCCTGCTTTATTCACATGTCAAAGGGACACAGTTATTACCTTCCTTCTAAGTTATGTGAGGAAAGAGGATTTTGTTTACCCTCTATGGTTTATTTCTAAGCTCCATAACATTAAAAAAAAATATTTTTCATGCCTTTGGTCTAATTCTAAATGTTTTTTTTTTTTTCATTAGTCATAAAAAAATATGGGTTAAAAGCTCTCAGAGGTTTTGTGTAGGCTTTCATGCAGTAGTCCGATGCCTCTAACAGATAATCCTAGAGACATCTCTTCCACAAAACAGGACTTGTTCTTGATAATTATGCTCATATTGCAACTGCTGTTTGCTTTGAGCAATCTGATAAGGAGACTACATCACGCAGAGTCAGGGAAATTCCTTCCAAGTAGAGAAGATTTTCCATGTGGGCAGCTCTTGAAATTGAAAATCTGTAATTATTTACAATGCATATGATGTTCCATACCCTCTCTTACATTGATAAAAGTTCCTCGGATGGTAACACGTGTGTGTCACTTTACAATGCTTTAACTTCGTGATCTTCTATCTCATACTGATGAAAGTTCTTAAAGACCATTTTAGTGACAAAACAGGTTTTTCTGGAGCACTTTAATGTGCTGTTTGTGATGCTTGTCATGCATCTTGTGTGTATTTTAAGCACTGATGTGATCATCGTCTGACTCTTAAAATTGACATTCACTTCAGGAGAGCAAGCAAGCTTTAGATAGTTATGGTATAAAAGCTGTATGTCTTGCTCTATCAGGAGCAAATAGTACTGAGGCCTTGCACGAAATTCATTTATAAAGATGATGCCTGCATTTTGCAGAACAGAATTGGTGGCCTTATGTTTTTCCCCTAAACTTCGTACTACAGATGGAGAGAATTATTTATGTGGAAAACTCAGTTTATAGCTCAGGAATCAGAAAGCAGCTGTATTTTCCTCCATTTCCAGATCCTCAGCAACATCTTGTCCTGTTTGTAAAGCCATCTAGTTTATGAAAATTAGAAGGCTCCCAAACAGAACAAGCTGCTCATATTTGTAAAGTATACAGCTGCTAGATCTAGAGCTGATGCACTGGGAGAGCAGTATTCGCATCTTTGTTTAATTGATAATGTTGGCACTTTCCGTGCCACCACTCTGAAAAGACTGCAGCTTAGCAGTCACTCTTGCCTGGCTTTATGCTGGCGTGCACCCAAAGAAAAATAAGATAGCTCTCCTACAGCCGCTTCAGTTCTTCAAGATGCTTCAGTCAGTTGAAGTACACTGCTAACAAAAGATTTGAATTACAAGGAATAGGAGAGAGAATAACTACTACTCTATCTGTGTAGAAGCACTCAAATTTAGAGGTCATATATGGAGCAATACGCAGTGCTGGGCATAGACCTCAGAAGGTCCCAGGGTCAGACAGTTTAGGTGCTTGCTTACTGGCAATGTATTGTAGTGCAACCCCATTGAGCACAATATTTCAAAAATCACAGATATTTATCAGGTGATTATTATTTTTGGTAAAGTAAAGGAAATTTGGGTATGTTTGTCACAAATACACTGTGTAAGTACCTCAAATTTCCAGTATATAATGCTATTTATAATACATTTCTCTTTGATACTGGTCATTCTTGTCATGATAAAACTTACCTTCATCATTTAAAAATAGGTTCTATAAAACTTTGATATTTTTTCACTGTTTGACTTAAATTACAAAGTTCAATAAGCTTTCTTTGCCCAGCTTATCTGTAGAAAATATATGCTTTATAAATACCCAGTGCACCAATATTTAAAAGGCCATGTGTTATCTGAGAAAACTCATGCAGAGAATCAACAGATCTACCGTAGGAATCAATCAGCATAGTACTGCAAACAAGGGACCTTTTGTACCTCTACAAGTGCAGAACAGCATGAATTTTACAACTGCTGAGTGTACTCCTAAGTTAATTACCATTTAGAGTCTAAATAAAATAATTCTTTATAAAAATTTTGTTGAAAAACTTTAGTGGCATATAGCATTCCATTTATTATTTATTCAACTAGAACTGAAATTGTAATCAGAAGTCAGATTTGAATCACAGGCCACGGGGACAAGTGCATCTTTTCAGTGGGGTTAATTAGCTTGAGTAGAACAAAGTGCTAATGCGGCTATCTGGAACATGAGATATTTTATTCAGCCTATATTTGTGCTATATAGACACACCCTACGATGCCAAGGTCTTATATTTAATAAAAGGGTTGAAAGCAACACAACTGGCCCATTTTAGGGATTTAATCGAAAAGAAGAAGCATTGTTGTTTAAAACAGTGCAGTATATAGTGTGCACAGCACTGTTTTAGCATGTATATTTAGTGTATAGTGTATATAGACTATACGCTAAAGAGTATATAGACTGCAGGAATTGTCCTCTAGTGGTGGATACATGATTTCAAATTTAATTTATTGAGGAAGAAAAGGTGCCGCAGGTGGAAGAAGGATTCTTCATGAAACCCTGAACTGAGTGGATCAGTTGCGGGAAGGATGTGCTGTGAGTGTTTTCTCCTATGGTTCGCAGACCGTCCAGTGAGCCCGCGCCACCGGCTGACTCTCACTCTGCAATCCTCAGCACCTTCAGTGTCTTTACTTATGTTCCGGCTTGAGATGGAGCTTTGCAAGCGTAAGGACAGAGGTGTACTTCCTGTGAAATATCTGGCAATTACGTTTCCTTCCTCCATTGACTTTTAATTATTATTATATTTTTGCCAATATTATTGAACTTTCAAATATTTTGCAGTGTTTCAAAGGACGTTTGCTTCCATATTAAGCTAAATAAAGCTTGTCAATAGCGTACTCGATTTTTATTACTCTGTGTAATCACTGCAATAGACTGTGTCAGATTTCTAGTACTCTCAAATTCTTCTCTTTCAAAGTACCACGTCTTCTCAGTCAATGTCTGTTGACTCACTTGCACAGTTGTCTTTGTTTTTAACCAAAAAACTTTAGAAATACTTTTGTTCATTTTTACTTTCTCATATCTACTTTTGGAGAAGTCCCATTTCTCTCAAGTGTTTGACTTGCTTGTTGTGTAGTTGAGCACATTGTAGTACATCTTGCCAAGTAAAGCCACGAAATGTAACTAATGCAGACAAATTGAGCACATTATAGTTTCTAGGGCAGTGGCATTGGAATACACATTGCTTTCAGAAACAAAGACTTGCTTTTAAAGGTCTATAAAATAACTGCGTTTAGTATTTACCTCTGACTGGATTTAACAAAAAATTCTATGTTTTTAAGTTAGAGAAATTAATGTCTGCATTATTTTAGGAAGCACTTGACCACAAAAAGCCTTGCTTTGGCATAGACTGGAAAACAGAAGAAACAAAGGAAGGGTGCGTGGATAACTTGAATTCCTTTTATTTCCTTCTGTTTTGTTTCCAGTGCCAACACATTTTGGTGTTTCTTGATGTTTGGAGGCTTACAAGTATTCTATTGCAATGCCCAAGTGACTTGACTGGACATATTATGAATTTAACATCATTATTACTGTTACTAACCAATCCTTGAGTTTCCAGTTTCAGAAGGAGAGTATGTTCTAGGATGTAAACATCTAAGAATGGGAAAGAAAGAGGCAAGGAAAACTGACTGAATCCTAACTGTTAGCACCTCAGGGGAGTGAAGGGATTTCTCAGCTTCTAGGTTTACCTGCTGCTGTGTTTGGTATTTCCTTGCTCAGGAAAAACTGTGATAGTTTATGGGAGAAAACAAAACTGGTCTTAAACATTTTTGTAGGATCATCTTACCACAGACTTACTGAAACCAGCTGCATCTTGTGGTATCACTGCGCAGAGATTTCATTTATTCAACAGAAAAAAAAAAAAAAAAGTAATTCCGCATGGGTTCTGCTCAACTTCCTAAAATTCCCATGAATTTGTATTTCCCAAATCTTTGTGGAATCTTTGCTGTGGTGTCACGTCCAAATTAAGGGTTTTTTTGTTTTTTTTTTTCTGTATTCAAAATCTTCCACCTCCATTTTGTACAGCAGTCTTCATTTTTAGGCCTGTTGCTCCGTCGCAGGACGATATCACCTGCATCCTCTTAAAAAACGCTTGGGTGTCAGTGATGTATAAACTGATGCTCCCATTAAACCTGTACTTGGTAAAATACTGAGATTTTTTCTGAAGGAAAAGTGGGCTATAAGTGTAAAATCATTATTGATGCAGTTACCGTTTACACCAGTAAAACTTTCTGGATATTAATTAGGGCCAGAACAGGCCAACAAGAATTCAATACGAGGAACTGAAACAGTATCTAAGATTTTGTTGCATTTCACATCCAGAAATTCTGATTAAACAATATTTTGGTGCCAATTTAGCATAGTAATTATTAGAGGCATTCTTCTAGATTTATTTTTAAAGTACTGTGTTGAAATAAATGCTAAATGCGAGCAAGACAGTATGTGCAATGAGTATCAGTCACCATCCTATTTGAATTCAGACATTACTTGCTATAAACATTAAATAGGATCTCTGAAATACCTCATGTATTCTCCATAGGGAATATATAGATATGATTTAATTATCAGTTGACTTGCAAATGCAGCTGAAAGAACATTTCCCAGAAAGTCGGAGAAAAGAGAGAAAAGATCTGTGAAGTTTAGCAGCTTGAATCCATTGCTGACTTGGGACGTATCAGTTATACTGGAGAAGTATTTCCCTCTGGCCTGTGATTTTGGAGAAAGAAATGGAATATCCGTTTCGAAGAACAAAGTGCTTAAACAAGGTGGTTGTATTACAAATGCATATTTATATCTCTTTGGCTTTTTGCATGTGTTTTTATTTTCCTGGAGGATATCAGGTTATAGTTTATGATTTAATGAAACAGTTACTTTTTCAGTGGCATAACTTAGATATAGTAGTGCATGTTTTGGGAAAGATCTTACTCGCAGCACGTGCCTTTTTGGGGACAAATTGCATGACAATCCGTGCTGGTGTGCTCCATCTGTTATACTAGTGAAATTTGTTTTGGTTCTCAGGTAGTGTTTGACTGTTCTGGGCAACTGCATTTACAGAAGCTCTTTTCATGACAGAAACTACAAACTATGGCCTTTCTGTCTGATGTGCAGCTGCTTCACATCTTCTTTGTTGGGTGTTTCTTTCACGCGATTTCAACTACCAAATTTGTTGGTGACACAAAGCCAGAAGGCCCGAGAAAGCTCTTGTGGCCAGGGCAAAATGCAGTGACCTTGAGAGACTGGAGGGGCAGAGGCCATGGGGAGGAAAGCGAGATTAATTACTTCATAAAGTTCTGTAAGGCAAGGGTGAAGAAGGATTGGCAATGGGAGGCCCTGGCCACACCAGTCACATTAAGGAAAACTCATTTTCTGGATCGTTGTCTCTGTTCTGTCCTAACATGTCTTTTTATGAAAACAAACATTTCAGACTTCACAATCCTAAAATAGCACAGATGGAGTGAGGGAGAGATAATCCACAAAATGAAAACTTTTGAGGATACTGCTGTAGTATAAGTAATTTACATTTCAAATAATACTCTCAAATAATGACCTTGCAAAGGTATTTGGGAAAAATGTAATCTATATTGCTTTACTAGAGTGGGATAAGTCATCAGTAGCTGCTAGAGGGATGGAGTATATTTTTATATCCCAGAGAATTTAGTAATGCAGCCTAAATATTTGTACTTGAATTCTTTATGCATGTATTACATGTATTGTAATTAAAAAGTAATTCAATTTAAGAAATTCAAAATGGATATAAATTGTGATATTCGCATACTTCCATTAATAATATGCCCTGTTCTGAATTTGGCTTTTAGTTTATGAACAGAAAAGAGCATTGCACTTCAATGTATGCATTTAAAAATATCACTGCTAAATAGGGTTGTCTTGTAAATTTAGTGTGATCCATAACAATGAAAGCCTTCCATAAAAACTGTAAATGTATTAAGAGTTCAACGCTATTTTTATTATTTTATTTTTACATATATAATGTGTTAAAAAAAATCAAAGCTATAAAGCTCTCTAGCAAAAAACAGTCCATTCAAAATAAACGAGTGTATGAGGGATTTCTTTTTGATCATATGTTTTCTCCATGATTCTTTGAGAGCCCAGCTAGCGTTTATAGCTCTTGTAATAGAGAATCGTACTTTAAAGATTCAAAGAGGGAAAAGATAAAACTATGGCAGAATGGCCTTGTATTTTGCATCATATTGAAAATCAGACACTATCTGGGTCTGATAATCTGAAACTTGTGAATTGCAAAGGATGCTAGCAAAATGTCTAGAAAATGAGTCCTGGCAGCGCTGGACTGAGATAGTGGAAAACATATTCACTTGTACGTACTACTTGGAGACAGACTAGACACTGAAGCAAAGAAAATGGCAAGTAGAGGCTTGTTCCTAATCATAAAAACTGAAGGAAGTCCAAAAGCAGAAGAAATGGCAAATCTTTTTACAACGTGTATCAAAAACCATGATAATTCAGTGGAGCAAAAGTAGAACAATACTGTCATAATTGCTTTCCATGAGGCAGAACAAAAGGAGACCCGAGGACCTAGAGAAAGGAATTGTACTTTTCTGTCCAGAACCTTTAGTGTTACCAAGAAACACTGGGCTCTTCCTCAGAAGAAAAATATGTAGGAAATGTTGGAAATCACAGATATTTGCAACCTAGCAGCCCAATAAATACAAATTAGTCTGTTTAGTCTGATTTCTGACTAGTTATATTTAAAAAAACCCTCATTTTTTCAATTTTTTTCCAAAATTCTGAAGTAGAAAGAATTGTGTTCTAAACCTTAAAACAGGACTTTAAATTTGTTCTAACTTTGCTACTGACTTATTGCGTGTTTGTGAAGAAATCATACAGCTCCAATGGTTGAATATTCTCAGTAATAACCTATGGGTATAGAGGAGCAATCTGTTTAAAATTTTTACGAGGACCTCAAGTGATAGGCAGTGTGTTTTGTTGCTGCTTTTCCGCAGCAGTAGTTATGCTGTAGGGTGAGATTGAGCGCTGATGTCTTTTGAATAGATCCACATTGAGACATCCTACTTCATCCTTTCTTCATTCAGATACATTTTGTATAAAGAGAAAAGCATATTAGAATATCTATGATTTCTCCCAAATAAAATATGAGAAGAAATATAGTTACTTAATTTTTTGCTTTTGTACAACAGAGTGGTATTATAAAATGTATTTAGACCTTCTTTGAAGGGTAGCGGAGCTTTGGCTCTCCACTCTAGGATATAGATGCAAGTTGCCATGAAGCTGGGATGCGGTTTGTAAGGCTCTTTGTGGATAGGAAGAGCTCTTTCTCACTTTGTGCACAGCTGTATTCAATACATAGAGCTTCTCAGTCCCTCCCTGTCTCTTTCTGTCTGTATCTGCAGTGAGATAACTATATCACATATAGCTATCTGTATATCTATAAACAACTGCCGTAGGCAGCCGTGGGTTGTGGACTGAGCTGGGTGCAGGCAGTGGTGTGTTACAGTGCCAGGCCCTTTGCTGCAGAGCAGATCTGCTTGGACCGACCGTCTCTGCAGTTAAGTTGCTTGGTTTGCTCCTTGTCAGACCGGGCAGTAGCGGCGGTCAGGGCAGGCAGGAACTGAATGTCTGGATCAGAACTTGATAAAACATGCTAATCTTCCATTTTTGTATTAGTGTTGAGTACCACAAGCACCTGTGACCCTACAAGAAAGAAATTACTTCTCCTCCTTGTTCACAGCCCCTCTCTTTCATCCCTAAATTACATCACTACCAATTAATTCCATTTAATGTAACTAATTTCTGGCAGAGACCCCATAAATTCACAGTGTAATGATCTGCAACAGGGTGATCTTCCCTCTGTTGTGTCTTGTTGTGTTATTTCCTTCTGAATCTTATTTTCTAAAATGAACTGAAAAAATGCTTGTCTTTTGGGGTTCGTATTTCTATTTTGTTTATAAATGCATCCTATTCCATAATCTTTCTTCAGAATGTTCTTGTGGATAGAAAAAGAGTTGAACGTACTTATTAAGAAAAGATGAAGAAGCTTTATCAGTTGCTTAAAATGTTTATAATGTCTAGATATTCTATCCTGTCTTCTTAATTAGTTTTATGAACGACACCAATTTACACACTGAAGCTGTCTGGATATTAGAAAGTGTTCAAGTGTAAAATAAGCATTAGGCTGATGCTCCTATGCTATGATTTTAGAAATACCTTTTGGTTTATTCTAAGAGAAGTGGTTTGTTTGGGATTTTTTTATCTTCAGTTACAGCTTTTATATCTATACACTCTATGATATGATTTACCACCAGGTTAAGTGGACTAATTAAATTAATGTCCTAATGAGTGTAGTTTATTTTAGAAGGTGGGTTGTTGTCCAGTGTTGTTACTTTTCTAGATGATTTTCCATATTGCAATCAAATTATTACCCAGTTTTGGGGGACTTCTGAAATAGATTTAATATGTATTATGTTTAACTTTATGCATTTGGGCAATCCGTTCCTCTTTTTCCCCAGATCGTGTACAGAAGCAATATAGCCATTCATTCTGATACAGCCTTTAAACATAAGAAATGGTCCCATTCATGCTAAATCAGGTTTTGGCCTTTCTGTGGAGACAATCAATAAAGTGATGGGATTCTCCTTTTGTTGCATGCTATTAGCATTATAAATTCACCCAGGGACAGAGCTTAATGCTTGCTTACTTGACAAATGTGATTAAACTCTGACTTAGATAAAAGGAGAATGAGAATAATTGTGTGGTAGAGGAAACAAGGCATGGTATGAACGACATAGATCCTGTAAAAGAGTACGTGGAACTGTGAAATATGTGAAAGCTCAAAATAGGGCAATGCTTGAAATGATCAAGTGCAACGGGAAAGCATAGTCTGAGGTTGACGGCATTTTGGAGAAAGAAGGTTTTGTTCCTTTGTCTGATTTACTTGTCCTCATTTGCAGGGTAGAAGGTTGATCTTTGCTTGGTTGGGGAAGAAGGCAATGTTTCATTACGGAAGGAGGAGATACTCCTTAAGCAAGGAAGTCACCTTCTAGTTCATCTGATTGGGTTCATCTGACCTAGAAATGAACTGGTTATGTTTGATGTTCCCATCCAGCACAAATCCTTCCCTGTGCTACTCCAGCTTCTTGTATCTTGTGGCTGAAGACAGAGAGCTTTATATCCAAATGTGCATCTGTCCAGTTTACTTGGATCTTTTTAAAATTGGTGAGGAATCTTTTCTCTTTGACCAAACTGGTTGAGATCATGTGGGTCTTTTCTTCTAAGCTACGCTGTGAGGATGCATGTCTAGGACAGAGAAAATTAGATGCAGAGTATATTATTTTTTAATATTACAATTGGACAGAAGAGGTGTACTTCATTGAGAGCTGCAGCTCTGTTCCCAAATGTAAATGACCTCTGAGATTTTTTTCATGGTAAATCTGAGTTTTGTTAGATAAAGCAGTTTTGCATATTTGGGTGTTCTCTTGATCCTTGTGCTTGTGGGAATGAATAGAGCTTGGGTGAAAGTGGAAATTTAATGACTAGAGACAGAATGGGAAGGTGCGAAGGTGAAAGCTCTTGCAGAAAAGGGAAATCATTATACTCCCTGAAAATGGTAGAGAGGTGATAGAAGCATCCCATATAATTTTCAAAACAATACCCACAACAGAAGAACACACACACAACTTTCACTTTTCAAAATCTCGTGCTTATGTTGTATACAGCTGTCTGTGGTTCACTGGACATGTATAAAGAAAGAATTCTTGAAAGAACTTCTGTACAGAGACTTTGGGAAAGAGTCCAGGAACGGATAACTTGTCTTCAGAAGACCCATGTCTGTAGGCCTAGGATTCATCTTTCATATAGAGTAACCTATGGTTACTTGCTGCTAAGATTATCAAATTTCACACTGCCACCATTTGTTTAAGAGAAAAAAAACATTTTAAAAAGCTTTATTCAACATGTAAAAACTTTGTGCTCATGCTTTCATACTGTCCTCTTCATTTTGAGGCCAATAGCTTTATTGATATAAAAATGGAGTTTTGGGCAAATTAATCCTAACTGATTTATTGGTTCTATTGACATTACTATTGCATGAGAACTAAGGAGAAAATTTTATGAATTGGAGTTAGTTCAGTGCATACTTCAAGGAAGATACAGAGAGCAAAAGCTGTGGATTGTTCTTATGTAGGGCTCCTTTTCATATTTGGTCACAATTAACATTGTAGGATACTCTTATAAATAGGAGGCTATTTTTGTAAAAGCAGAAATGTACCTTTGTAGCATGATTGGTGATTGTACTCAAATATCTGATCTTTTTAAAGACACATTTTTGCTTTTGGAGGGATTGTCGGTGACAGTGTATACAGTAAGTGCTGCCCTGATTTATGCGAGGATTGAGACGACCTGCAGTACTCATAGACCAGGCAAGGCACAGTCTCCCAGAGACGGAAGATGTACTTGGCTATTAAGAAGAAAGGGGGCCTTACGGACAAAGGACTAAATTCAGCTCCCCAGCTGTGTTGCCCAACGTATCTCCTGGCTGCCCTCTGCCACAGTGGCTGTTAAGCTGATTGCACAGGTTGTCTATTTACTTATGTCCCTGCAAGCTGATTATAAAATGTATGGTGTGAAGTCCACTCTCCATCCTTGGAGGTTTCAAACCCAGTTTGGATAAGCTCTGAGCAACCTGGTCTGATACCACAGCTGACCCTGCTTTTAGCAGTACTTTGTACAGAGACCTCTTGAGATCCCTTCCAACCTGAATTATTCTATGATTTTACGAGCATACTATCAACAACGTTTGAGAATACGTGTATATTGCATTTGTTAAATAAGACAAAACTGAGTTTTTTTTTCTAAATGTTATCTGGATGTAATATACAGATCTCATTATGCTATAATATCCCATTACTCTGCATATGAATAACAGATTGTGATAGAAGGTCAGTTCTTCGTGGGTAAAAGTAATTTAAAGTTTTGCCATCCACAGAAGGGAGGTTCAGAATTCTCGTTCTCAATTCATGAGTTATATTCTCTATTGCCTTCTGCTTTATGGAGTCACTGTCCCTGCACACAATGGGCAGAAAGCATTTTATCAAATCAGATTGGGCCTGAATGTTTTTCACTGTGCTTTCCAAGGACATTGCGGGTAAGAGGCATAGGGAAGGATGACTCATGTTTCTTCTCAATGATTTTCTTTGTTTCGGAGACTCTTCAAAGAAGGGCGTATGCTGTGGTGAGAACTGATCCACCAAACAAGTGGTGTAGACTTCAGCATCTCCTTGCTGCTATTGCAGATCCATGACATCCATTTATGACTTCCTTTTAAGATGAATAAATGAAATACCTAACTTTGGGAATGGTTAGCAATAGGCATGTTGATGTTGTTCCAAAGATTTGGAAAGCTAGTACGTTAATTAAATTAATTAAATAGTGAATACACTGTTCATTTATATAGCTATCAAAATGCAGTCCATGGTCTATTTATTTACACAGTTGTCTGTCTGTCTCTTGAACATCAGGATGTATTAATGATTACTGGGGGCATATGGTATGAGAAAGAAGATGCTTACTGTTTGTAGGCTATCCATTATTTATTTCCAGAGGCTATATTGTATTTTTTTTTCCTACAGAGACTTTCTGTGTAATGCATACATCCCAACATGCTGTAAGTTACATCAGAGGTTATATTTAGTTGAGGTTGAACAAACAAAACTGAAAAGGGGATGAGGCTGTTTTTTTAATGAAATATCTGTTGTAGGAATGCATATCTATTGGGAATCTTTCTAATTGGCTTGAACCATCTAGACAGCTTTGGCTGTAATATATTTTGTAAATTAGAAATAACCACAGCCAAGAGTATAGACTGCATTTCTCACATTACCACAGTATCTATTTATACTGTGAAACAGTCTTTCTGTGTGCAAAACACAAGACAGATTTATCATTTATGATGATAAAATCTAAGTTCTTTATTTGTGAGCACCATTGAAGTGCAAAGAATAAATTTAGGTTTATTACTAAACCGCTTGCCATACTTTGTAAAATTTGCCATTCTGTTGCTAGGATTTATCAATCAGTAACATGATATGCTGTTAAGCATAATCTTATGAAAATTTCTCATAATTGGAAACTCAGAAGCATTTTTTTAAAGACTAAAGCAGTTGCTGTTACACTGTTATTTCCTCACATTATTATATGAGAATAATTTTCTTATTGGGAGAAGTTATTAATGTCACAAACACTAAATTGCTAAAAATATTTTTAAAATTTTTACTCTGTGCAAGGCAGTGCTTTAAGAGTCACTGTGTAAAGGCACAGAAACTCTGTGTTTATAGTTTTCTTCTGGTTTTAGATGTAAGGCAGTTAGAGTTGTTCGGCTTGATGTATGGTTTATTGCTCTCACTGTTTTAATTCAATCTTTGCTTAGAACGTTGGAAAAAAAAGTTGGTGTTAGGTTCAGCAAGTGTAATTGAAAAGTTATAAATACAATTGCTTTCTGAATGACACATTGCATAATATCGTGCTGGATGTTTGGCAGAATCATATAAAATCCGAACTTTGTGTATAATGACAGATTAATTCTGAACTTCTGAGAGAAGAAATATTAAAAAAGCAAGGAATAGTGGTGGTGTAGCCTGTGTCTGAATGAAAGGGCCATAGCCAGGCCCCTGAATACGGCCATGTTTGCACATAAACCTGCACATATGTCAAACTATGACAGACACAACAGCTAATACTTTTAAGGAGTTTTCAATGTGGAGACACAGAACTTTTTAGATGATCAGTGGATATTTGGAACTGGTTAATTTTCAACGAATAATGAGGAAACACTTTTTGAGAAACTTTATAATTTTGAAAGTTGTGTATATTTGTCAACATCTGCATAATTGCTGCAGTTATGTAGCCCTCATTCCCAAAATATCTAATTGTCTCTTAAATTTGTAGTAAATATTTTTTGTTACTTTCCTTCCTTTTATCCTTCTTATTTCCTTCTCTGATAAGTTTCTGGAAGGAATGGGTTGATAATTGAAATGTCTAGAGTTCTGAAAGTCCTCAGTGAAACAGTAAAATTCTCACAGTGTCAGAAGGGATGGGATGAAACCTCTGAAGAAGTGACAACCTGGGAAAACCTCGAAACACTGGTGGGAGCACACTGCCCATGTGAACTGCAAGGTTGCTGATGAGTTGAGCATTGACTGATCTAAGTACAGCCTCAACTCGCTTCAGCAGCTTCCCCTCTACACTGCCCTAGTGAGGCCTCATCTGGAGTACTCTGTCCAGTTCTGGGCTCCCCAGTTCAAGAAAGATGAGGAGCTACTGGAGAGAGTCCAGCGGAGGGCTACAAGGATGGTGAGGGGACTGGAGAATCTCTCCTATGAGGAGAGGCTGAGGGAGCTGGGCTTGTTCAGCCTGGAGAAGGCTGAGAGGGGACCTTATAAATGCTTACAAATATCTGAAGGGTGGGTGTCAGGACGATGGGGCCAAGCTCTTTTCAGTGGTGCCCAGCGACAGGACAAGGGGCAATGGTCACAAACTGAAGCACAGGTAGTTCTGTCTGAATATGAGGAAGAACTTCTTCCCTCTGAGGGTGACGGAGCACTGGAACAGGCTGCCCAGGGAGGTTGTGGAGTCTCCTTCTCTGGAGATATTCAAGACCCGCCTGGACAAGGTCCTGTGCAACTTGCTGTAGGTGACCCTGCTTCGGCAGGAGGGTTGGACTAGATGACCCACAGAGGTCCCTTCCAACCCCTACCATTCTTTGATTCTGTGATTCTGTAACGAGGGTGCCCTTCTTCATACCAGCAGTATTTGGTGTCTCCCCTTCCTCGTGGCATTTGGTACAAGTTGAATAGGGGGAAGTCCTGCTCAACCCTTTACCTGGGTCTGCAGGATGTTTGCTTTGCTGCATCACCGGCACTGTAGATTTTCAGGGCTAGAAGGCTGGCAGTGTGAAGGTCATGTCGAGAGTTTTCTTTGGCTGTAAATGGAAGTAACAAAAATTTAACAATATAAAAGATAACTGTAGCCTGCAGAATAGCAATATCGATGTTCCTGTTGCCTAAAAGTGCTGAGCATATACCACTTTCAGCTGCAATATCTACTTCATTCTTACTTCAGAGACAAGGCAGTGACTGAGCTTTCATAACTCTGGCCACTGAAGTTGGAGCTCTCTGGGCTGATGACCCAATTTCTGCTTTAATGTTAGTGCAAGAGAGGAATCAAATTACAGAGGGGAGTTCCTAATGCCAGTAAGAAATCTTCAATTAGACAGTATTGTCAGAAGGCTGTGGAAGACCACATAAACATATGTGCAAACCTAATTTTTGTTAATGACCTTTTGTACAATAGCCATCAAGTAGATGAAGGAGTCCAGATGGCCTGGTGCTTTCCCTGAATCTGAAAGCTATGTGAAACTTCTCTTGTCCCTGACTCTCTGGGTGTCTCCTCCTCATACCCCTAGACCTGTAAAAAAGTAACAACCCACTGGGTGCCTATTTTTGCCTTAAAACCTGTCTGCAGAGTACCAGGAGGACACTATTTGCTTACTCTATTTCAAGACTGCTTGAAAAAAGTTGTGCGTTCAAGTGCCAGCTGGGAATACTACTTTTGCTGGATTTTTTTGTACAGCTCTGTAGCCCAGACAGTGCCTGTTACAAGAATAAAAAGTATGTTAATATGAGTGAACATTTTTGCTATCAGCCTATGCCAAAGACCTAACAGATACGGAACCTGAGATTCGAGAGAGTCTTCTAATGTATCACTGCTTCAGTAACTGGCATTTATAGGTCTAGGAAGGATTGAGAAAGTTGTTAGTGACTCTTGCGGTCAACATATGTGCATCTGAAGGAAAAGAATGTCTGTTTGGGTTGGTTGCCTGCCTACGCTGAGTGAGAGTCAGTTTGTAGTCTTGTATTTAAAGAATGGACATATAAATGCTAAAACAGTATTGTGGTTTGGCAGTATAATGGTTTAAAGTAGAAAAGATTGGTAGCAGGTAACCTTTGATAAAACACTGTAAAAAGTTTCCCCTGAGTAATCGATATGTATTTACTGCCTTAATTTTATCTCAAGTTTTTTTTGGCACATCTCCAAAAGTTCAGCTATTCTCATTTTTCAGATCTCCTTTATTTCCCAAATGCCTGTCTGATTTATATTGAACAGTTTTGGGAAAAAAAAAGGATCCCAAGACCACATGCCACAAATGAAAAATTTAAGACAAAAGATTTTAGTGATGGAGGGAGGAAAGCAGAGTTTTAGTAATAAGGCAAGGGGAAAAAAATTGAATTTATAAACCATTTCAAACTTAGCAGTGTAGGAATACTTTTATTAATTTACTGTCAAATTGTTACTTGAAGTGTTATATCAGCATTGGGACCAAGGAGGAATAGACAGGCTAATGGCATCACCATCGTGCTGTGGAGAGCAAACTCAGGGTGCAGTGGAGCCCGCGGCGGGGAGGAGGGAAGCTGCCCTGGATGGGAGCTCATGCATCTCGCTGCCCCGCTGGAGGATGGGGCTGAAGCATGACTCTCCTGAGGCAGCATATCTTGCACTGCTGCCAAATCTACTGCTTTTGGCAGTAGTCTAACACTTTCATGAATCATGTATCATCCTACCATTTTTTCAGTTTTTCTATCACCAGTGTGAAACAACAGATTTTTCCCCTCCTCCTTTTCTAGTCCGGCCCTTGCTGTCTGTTCCTGGCTGCTGTATGAACAACATGCATGTGCCCAGTGACGGGATCTTGTCCCTTTGTCACCCTCCCTAAGTGCTGGATGGGCTCCATTCAGCTCAGCTTCTACCCCATCCTTTTTCTGAGGAAAATAGCTGGCAGGTTAAGGTGCCGGAGCATGTGTTGGGATATAGGTTAACTTGTACTGCTGTGAAATGTATCCGAGTCTGCATGTGTGTATCATCCATTTAGTAGGGAAGGGGGCCATGCCAAGGGCAGACTGGCACCTGGCCATCACATCAGCTACTGTGTGAATTTCAAATGTTTGTAGGTAGGGGCATGGCTACTCAATGTCCTTTACTCAGGTCTTGGGCTAAAGCCATGGTCTAGTTCTTAAGCGTTACACGAAGCTGACAGTGTTCCTGCGACTGCCTGTGAAACTCTTGTTTTGACACACATACCGTATTCTTGTAAAACATGGAGATACAAGTTCAGTATTCATTTCAGCAAACACGAGAATTGAATTCTCTCTTCATTAGCAGTGCGTGAAACAGTGTCTGCTGGTTGGTTCAGGGCTTTGATTTTTATTCTAAGCCCAGATGGAAATATTTGCATAAGTCCTACAGTAGTCCTTTGTGGGGGCTTTTTAGTTCTTCTCACCCCAGTTAATATTGCAAACTTAAGAAATCCTCTAAAATTAATCTTTTCCATTATGCCTGTTTCTGAGTATTACGAATATGACAGAAGGATCTAGAAATCGCAGCTAGTGCTGCTTTCCAACAGGCTCTGAAGCTGCAGTGATGGTTTGTGTGTCGTGTGTGTGTGTTTATCTCTTTTGGCTAGTGCAACCTTCCATGTTTCCCCATTTTTATTTCCCCTCTCCACACACTCCTTCCCAGCTGCCGTAACCGGCACAGCACTCGCCCTCTAGCCAGTGTGCGGAATAAGCTGTTTGCGAGGCTGCTGGTAATGCCTCTCAGTCTGCCACTAGACAGGACACACGCAGAGACGCTTGGCATCGGCGCTCTGACTTGCTATCGAGCAGCCTAGTACCACCTGGTACCCTCTGGTCCAGAGTTTGCTGCTGTGCTTGGTCCTGAGTGCTCTGCAAAGAAACCCTCCCTGGGCCAAACGCATCCCCGGAGCAGCTTCTGCTGCGCTGTCGTAAAAAGAGTACTTTTGGCGGGTTTATGCTTTGCACTGCTGGAGAAGCAGGTCGTTGAATAATATTTGTTGTTGTTTCATTGGAATTCTACTTACAGCTGTAGCTACACCTCTTAGCCTGCACAGAATAAATCGGTGGTTTCTTGGGTTTTCTTTTTTCAATGCAGCAGATCCCCCTGCCCGAGAGCCACCGTGCTTGGGGTTGTCTTGTCTCCTTCTACTCTCGGTATGATAGTGGAGTCTACGTACGCTTAGTGCCCCATACAAGGGGTAGAAACACTTACTGGGAGAAGGCCTGAAGGATCTGGAGCGTTGAAGAGGGAGGTTTTTTTTTAATCCACACACTTTATTGGAATTGGTATTTATATTACTTGTAAAACATAAGTGAATTCCTTTTTCTCTCTGTTGCTTCTTTTTACCTTGCCAATAATTTACTTTCCATTTCTATGATAAGTAGTACAGTGCCTGTACAGCATTTATTTTTAGTTAAGTGTTTGTGTGGTTTTTATAGTTGAACATAAATAACAGCCCAGTGTCTATCCAGTTTAGAAATTCAGCCATCCAGGCTGTCACAGAGATCCTTTCATGAGTCACATCCTTCTCAAACTCCCTGTGACTGGTTTTTAAATGCTGGGGTCAGTGAACTGTAAGTTTTAGAGTTACGTTGGTTAGAGATGCCATTTTGCATGTACTGAGAAAGTGCTGTTGCATTTTGACACCATTTCCTGTTGCTCCGTCTCTTGTTGTAGACCAGTGTGGAATATATTCAGAGATGTGTTTTCTGCAGTGTAGTAATAGGTATAGAATAGTCTTAATTACCAGGCTGCTTGACTCTATACATGTGTGTACATGTGTTTCATAAGCAAAGTCTGTGTTCATCCTGGGGTACTTTCTGCGTTACGAGAGCACGGTAATCAGCATAAAATCAGGAAAGGACGAGGTGAGCACCGTATATGCAGTAGTCAATGGATTTTGAGTTCATTTCCAGTTGCCACACATGTAGCTGTTTTTAATATCTTTTGATGACAGCTTTTATAACATTAGAGGTCAGAGTGAAATTTTTATCTGTTTCATCCTTCTAAAAGCATATAGATGTAACATCCGTTGGACCAAATCCAATCTCTCTTTCCCTGGGAGTGCGAGTGTTGAAAGCATGAAAAACACCACAGCTGCAGTGTTTAGATGTACAGGATAGGTGCAAGCGGTAGAGAGATGATAACTTCCATGGTAGCTATTTTCACAGTGGTGTGTTGAAGATGTTGAGAAGGTTGGCAGTAGCAGTTGGGGAGCCAGCAAGCATACAAATTACTGGCCACTGCCCCAGCACAACAACATAGCAGGCATAGATATGTCATAGCTCCACAGCTGTTCCACCCCTCCTGTGATATTACATATGGTGAGTGAAGCCCATCCAATCTCTGCACTGAACTTTTCTTCCTCAGGGCAGTATCAATGGGCTCTCTGACCTAGCAGCCTCAGTTTATAAAAATTTTTTTGTCAACATTAACAATGTCCTGGTGTCACATTTGATAGTTCTGCAGCTTTGGACTAGAGGCTGAGTGATATTTGTGGTGATTCTCCTTTCCTTTTGCACCTCCCTGAAAGCACAATCCTCCTGATACCCAGTACTTACTTTTCTCCTTCCTTCACATTTTTCCTTTTCCATATGCCTTTTAACATAAAAAAATACCTACCCAATCTAACCTAAAAGTTGTACATACATGAGAACTTTCTCTGGGTTTTCATATTACTAGTATTATCCAAGTCAGGTTACCCAATTGGAACATACATTATGAGAAAACACATCTCTGAGTGGAAGGAGGTGATGATACCCACGTGAAGTTGTTAACAGCCACACAGAGCACTAGGAACGATTCTTTCCAAGGCCCAAGAGGTCGTTCTCACTTGTATTTGTTTGATGCTCAACTGAAAAATGGAAAATTCTCCACTTCTCTTTAAATAAACTTTTCATCTAGAATGTCATGGCTGCATGCCAACCACTATAGCTGGATTTGTCTAACTTCTTGTCAAGTCAGGGTTTATCTGTACAAACTCAATTTTAGAGTTTTATTTTCAACATAGAATGTAAAGATTGGTTTTTTCCCTTTGATTTAAGTTGTCAGTATCATAGCATTTCTGCCTCCATTTCTGGATCCAGCTCTAGTCAGTTTATGGATGATGGCACAGATTTGAGCTTTAGGGTTTTTCAATGGCGTTTGGGGAACAAGAGAAGGCTGATAGTCAGTGGCTGATTGGTATGATAGGAGAGGTCAATTTTAGGATCAACATCATGTTGTGTAAAAGTAAATAAAACACCACTGAAGTTTTAGCTATTTCTGGGATACTGAATTTGGACTTTAGTATGCAAACTAATTAGAGATAGAAACAATTGATAAAGACTGTGAACTGAACTCAAGTATAACCCAGATCAATATTCACGGGATTACAGAAGCAATGTTTTTTTTCATAATTATGGATGCAAAACATATTGATACGTAACAATGTGAGGTCCCAGTAGGAGCAGAAATGCTGAAAGTCTTGTGAAAAAGAATTATTTTCAAATTGCAATAATTCTACCAAACTGACATCACCGAAGTGCTGTCGTTTGTTTTCCATAAGAATGGATAAGACAAGAGAAGAAAACTCATGGCTTTGATCTCCAAGTATAGTTTGTACCAGTGGTGTAAAAACAATATCTTAGGTTCCTGTTTCTTACAGGGAAATTTATACTATGTGCTACCACAGAGCCAGAAAATCTCTTATACCCTGTGTGCAGATTTTAACCTGAGACCAGCATCAGACAACCATTTTTGTCTTTGCCTTTATTTAAGATGACATATACAAGTATAATTTAGTTTAAGGATCAGAGACCAATTTATCTTTAAAGTGCTAGAGTAAATAGTTTTTCTGTTGGCTTTGTATGAGTTACACTGAACCCTTATCCAGTGGTCACAAGGATAAATCAAGCTAATATAAAGTAATCCTTTACTTATACCAAATAACACTTTTTCCTATTTTACTTTACTGTAGTTAAGTCTTGGAGAGAAACTTTCAAAGTAATCTTTCAAAAGAGGGGAGCTAGTGACAGAGCTATGAGTTCTCTGCGGATTTAGGAATTCATCATTAGATTGTCTGTATTCATTTTTCTAGAAGAAGTAGTCATTTCTTCAGCAAAATGTAGGAAATTAATTTAAAAAAATAAACCAACACAAAAACCCACCACCACACGCTTTGAGTCCCCAATAATGACACTCAACCGTGAAGGCATTCCACATGTTGTGGATAAGTAAACAAACAGATTATTGAAATTTTTTTGCAAAAACACAAGCTTTTGCCTTAGGATTGGTGCAGATAGATAAGAAAAGCTGTGAAATGCACTGTGTTTTAAAGTAGCATACGAATAAACTCTTGCCTATCGATTACAGGGTAGAATCACTTTAAATCCAATTTCACTTGAAGATACTGGCTATTTCTTAAAAAGGAAACAACACTTAATGATACCAAAACGCAGATCTGAATTCTAATTTCTCTTTGTCAGTGACAGATAATATAGAGATAAAATCTATTGTAGAATATGAATATTAATTTGTTAACCATATTGAAAAAACCCTTTTGACCACTTAGCCCTATGTTTTTGAAGCAGTATTCTGGGAAGCAGCTGCTTGAATCCCATTAATTTAAATGAGAGTCAAATGACAGTCTGTATGGACCTCTTTGAAAATTTGAGGTTTAGTTCTTTATTCTTATTTCTTTCAAACTATTATGGAAGTATTTCATGTATTTAGTGGACTTTCAAAGGCAGACATATATAGTGCAGTTAAAATACTACAATTTAGTACTTGCACCGCCTAAGTTGTCATTTCCTGCAGAGTAAAAGAGTATAGTTAAAACCTGTTGTTTTATTTGATGTTGCAAGATTTAAGGCTTCTACTTGTTCACAGTGTAACTGGTGAAAACTTTATTGCCTGTTGTCAAAAAAATCATTTTAATTTAATTTTTGAAACTTGAATCTAAATCTTAGGTCATACTTCCCTTATAATTACACACACTTCTTGGAATGGCATATGGTGAAAATACATAGAACTTTGCCATGTAAAAGAAAAGAAGAGAAATGCTAGGCTTTTATGTTGATTGCACCTGTATGGGGGCTTTATAAGCTCACAATTTGAGTCATTTATAGATACAGACTCAACATCGCTCTAACATAACTAGTACTGCAAGGCTCTTTTTTTTTTTTTTCCCTTTTTTTTCTTTCTGCTGACTAAATGATAGGCAAAGCAATTTTCAACAAATGTCTCCCAGTAGGCTGTCATCATGGAAGCCTTGTAATGTTGCATTTTAAACTTAGTACTGGCAGCTGTCCAGAAATTATTTAGTTTATGCTAAACTGTTCTGCACAAGGCACTTGCTCTTTTACTATATGGGAAGAGAATAAACTCTGAAACGTAACATTCCATCCATCTTCCTGTTGTTTTATCAGATCTGTTTCATCCATGTTCTTTGACGCTGATGAAGATGTAGCAAAAATGAAACAGCAACATTTCCCTTTTTTTATCTTGGCGTGATCTCAATTTTATTATGGAAGGAGAAATTTGAAAATTCCCAGGTGACTTAGGTGCCTAATTGCCATTTGTACCTTTCAGAATATTTAGTGTCATAATTTGATCATTACAAGAATAAATTCTAGTTCCTTATATCAAGCTGTTTTCTCTTTATTAGTCTGGTTTGTTTTAAAACTCTTATGTACACCCTAGTGCTGGGACTCAGGTGGTGACGTTACTGCCTTCTGTAAAATCTTTTTTATTTGTTGTTTTATATATATTCATTAATCCTTTAGTGTGGGCTAAGAGGCTTTTTTAAAAAAAAACCTAGAAGATAAATTATCCCTTAAATAAAGCCTGAATCTAGATTTTATTCAGGATGAAGTCATGAATAAGCTGATGTTCAGGTCTGGTAGTTATAAAGCCTCATAGATTCTCTATGCCCCGTTTCTTTAAACTTGCACTCCTAAAATTCCAGCAAAGTGATTTGGAGCTGAAGGTGTACATTTTAGCTAATCTCTACTGTGAAGTACAGTTGTCCCGTGTAACTAGATGGAAGATACATTTTGGGTTAAATTCATAAAACCTCCTTGATTTAATCTTCCCATGAGATCTGCTTTTCTTTATCAGTAAACTATTTAATAACTTATAGGGAGAGATAAGCAGGTTTTTGCACAATATTATGTTATCCCATACCTATGAAATCTACGGTGGTAGACTTGTTGGCAATACTTCACACGAATTTTCTCATAATGAAAATGCAGTTTTGAGTTACTCTACAACTCAAAAAGTCATCATGTCCAAACTCTTGACAAACAGCCTCTTGCTCTGTCCTGTGCAACGTAGCCTGAACTGCAGCATGGTACCAATAATGGCTTCAGAGAAGGCCGTGCTGGTTAGTACTTTTATTGCTCCCATTGTGGCAATGAGTTTGTGTCTGTGTTCTTGCAGATAGTCTCGAGACCGTATTCAGAGGAAAGATCTTCCCTACAAATAATGCTTTGTGTTAGAAATTGATCCACTGCTTGAAAGTGCTGTCATATCACATTGGCTCCAGCAGCCAGTATTTTCAGCTCCCTCTTCTACTGAATCATTTTTTTTCCTTTATTTTTTACCCTCTCTCTTTCCATGAGAGAACTTTCAGTCATGCATTAAATGATTCCTAGTTAGACAGTGCTTTTCCACGGATGGGGCATTGGCCCTGGAGTCACCAAACTAGATTGTTTTCTGAATTTGGCCATTAACCGACAGAACAACCCGAAACTTTTAATTAGATGAAGTATAGGTCAAAGTTGTTGCAGAAAAACCAACTGCTATTTGCTGAAGTATTTCAAAATGGACAAGGAAGCCTAATTTGAAGCTTCCTGCTCTAGAATTCTTGACCTCTGTAGTTTCTTTGGGTTTGTTTCCCCTTCAGTTTGCAGTGTTCCGAGACTTGGCTACACATAATTTACCTACTGCAAAGTCAAATTATTTTTAGTCAGTCTGTTTACTTACTAAGGTACTGATGCCATTTTGTCCAATATTTTTTGTGATTGCAGCAGTGGAAACATAAAATTGTCTCAAAACAAGGGCATTTGATAAGGGTCAAAGCACTGGCCTCGGTTGCCAGAATCTTTAGAGCAATACAGGTTAAAAAAACCCAAACAAAACCACAACCCATGAGCAACATTCCAGTGGCTGAGACCTTACGCTATCTAATAATTCACAGAAAGATTCCCTCGCACAACTGAAGCATGCGAACAAAGAAAGTAAGAACAGAATTCACAAGCACCCTGTCCTGGGTTTGGCCACAATAGGGTTAATTTTTGCAAGAAGCCAGGAGGCGACACAGCCAGGCTGGCTGCCCCAAACTGACCACACAAACTGGGTATTCAATATTCTGTGCCATCATGTGCGGTTCTGGGTGGGGGAGCTGGCTGGGGAGAAGTTAATCGCGGCTCAGAAGTGTGTGGGACATCAGGTGGTGAGAGTTGCTCTGCATTCTGCTGTTTGTTTTGTGTATTCTTTCTATCAGTATTGTTATTGTTGCTGTTCATTTCCTTTGCTGTTCTGTTAAACTGCCCTTACCCCGACTCGGGAGTTCTGCCTTTCTCTTTCCATTCCCCTCTCCAGCCTGGGGGGGGACAGGTGATAGAGCGACCCCGTGGTCCTTTGTTGCCAGCCAGGGCCAAACTACGACACACCCAAATTCTCCAAATGTGACCTTCTGAGATTTGAGAACCGGAAAAGTAAAACCGTTTTTAGCAAAAACAGAAAGGAAAAGACAATTCTGGATTTAGACTTTATTTATTTTTAAGAGACTTGAAACATTTGGCAGTTGGAGAATTTCCCTTTCAGTCTGTTTCTTTTACATCAGTGTATATTTGGTTCCTGTACATAGTTTCTACTGCCTGAAGAGTGTAATTCACCAAATACGGTTGGGAGAAAAGACAAAGTTTTACTAATAAGAATCTCACATAGTCTATTAACTTAAAACTTCCAGGAGACGTTATTAGTTGGAGGGGTAAGGGTCAGGTCTCTTTGTGGATATATCTTCTGTTGGCTTTCAGCCTAACAGCTTTAGGGGACATTAGCTTGGAACTGAGCAATATAAGTAGAAACAAGTCTGTTGCTGCTGCCTGGTGGGAGCTCGCAGATGCTTGTAATAAAAATTGTTAAAAATTATTTCATTAGTTTGCAGAAAGCAGATTTCTTGGAATGCTGTACCTTCTTTTGCCAGGAATATTTAATTTCTTTTATGTTCTGTATGTGACAAGTGCAAGCAGAAGCTAGCTCACAATTAATTATGATGATATATAGGACTTAAAATGAGCACTCAGCATTTTTCCATTTGCATGCTGAAAACAAAAGATAATTAGGTGGAAAACAATATGGCATTTAATACAACTGTTTCTATAAGTGGCACATTTTTCCAAAAGATAAAGAGATCTCAGCCTTCGAGAATTACATAATATCATAGACATATAAGTAAAACTAATCAGATATGCCACGTGCCCTCATTTTGTAAGTGCAATAGCTCATTTAGCTGTTAGCAAAACCTTGCTCAGCGATGCATCAATAATTAGAAACTGTCACTGTCTGTATATGGATAACACTTTTTCTCCCGCTTGCTATTTTGCTATTTGGAAAAAAAAAAAATCACATATCACATTTCATCTGTCCTGGAGTACAAACTTAGTTGGACACTTCAAGATGTCTATATAGAATTTTTAAAATATCTTAAAGTTAAGTGTAGAATTTTTATACTTACAGTTACAAACATGTCTTTGTATCCAGTAGGCATATAGGAAGGGTTGCTCCTGAGGTAATACATCTGCAAAGCAGCCTACTCTATGTGGTGTTTAATTGACTTAGCTTTCATACAATTAAGACCATGTATTTTAGAACAGAAAGCTATGTTATTTTCTTATTTTAAAGGAATATTTGTACTTAAACATGCTTGGGAGGTCAATGGCAAGCCATTTACTGGTGATTTTTAAGCAGACAGGCTTCTCTGAGCTTATAGCCATTCATCCATTAGGGGAAATGGGCACAACAGAGGGCACTGAGCAGTTACATCTGCCAGCAACTAAACTGCCAGAAATCGTTAAACCACTGTGAACATGGGCTGCAAACAGGGTGGACACTCTTGCTATATGATAATGTTTCAGTATCCTTTTCTTTACAGACCAAAAGAGTGTCTTTGCAAACCTACCCCATTACAGATCACCTTTTTATGAGGACACAATTCCTCTGTTCTGCAAGGCGTGCTTTTAGGTGCAACAGCACTTTGTGCCTTTCCTTCTTCATTGGTTCTGTTGCTGCCTTTCAACTGCACAGCAAAGAGGGACAATATATCTATATGTACAGGTTTGGGGTCAGGCACATTGCATGAAACTACTTTTAATTGGTGTTTGGAATCCTTTCCTGTTCCTTTTAAATGTAGTTACATATACAAAAGAATTTCGACTAAGCTGTTGTTAAAGTGGGTGAATTTAAACCAAAGCTACGCTAAATATTCCAGCAGCTCTGTGACAGTGATATACAGATTTTAGTTACCTACCCGTGGACTCCAGTTGGAGTAGGAGGGAGAAATTCCCTTTTCCTTCAAAGAGATGTGTAAGTGGATAGTGCTGAATGTTTTTTCATCCATTTCTAGCACTCAGCTGAGCCATGATCATTCATTGGTGGGATACTTACTCTTCTGTGTAAAAACAGTGGGGGAATAGTAAGATTTAGCCTGAGTGGCATTATGTGGGTTAGTCGGAGCCATGTTCTTCCACTAAAAATGAAGGTGAATGAGCAAAGACCTGCTCACCCAAAGCCTAGACAAGATCAAAACCCGAGTAACAATTAGATAGCTTGGGTTAATGGAAATAAAACCATTTCTCTGGGAAGCACATAAAGCCTAGAGAACCCTACATGCTGAGGAGAGGAAAACAGAGCTGATTTAGGATTGTCTTGGTTTCGGCTGCCGTCGGCAACAAAAGCGCCACGCGGCCGCCCCTCCCCCCACCGGCGTGCGGAGGAGAATGAAAAGAAAGAGGCAGAAACTGGTGGGTCGGGATAAGGGCAGTTTAACAGAACAGCAAACAGAGGGAAACAGGAACAACAACGATACAAATAAGGAGAAAAAACACACAACAACGAACCGTACGACCCAGACAGCCGCTCTCGCGAACAGCACTGGCGCCGCGCCCCCCCCAAGCCGTGAGTTCCCCCCGCACCGCCCCCCCCACCGGAACCCAGCGTGACGTCACATGGTATGGAATACCGGGCTCTGTTTGGCCAGGTGGGGTCAGCCCCCACCCCCCGGCTGTGCCCCTTCCTGGAGTCTGGTGAAAATTAACCCTGACCTGGCCAAACCCAGGACAAGGATATTTACATCTTGTCAGATTTGTAAACTGTAACCCTTAAAAAGAATTTGTTGACACTATTTTTTCAGTCTACTCACTGTAGCCATTTCTCTGTGAACCACTTTATTTATACTCCTGTGAACCACACATTTCGATGTTGCAGTGCACTGAAATGTACTGGGATATCTCCAAAGGTTTTTCAGAAGCTCACAGCTATCCCTCAGTGCAACCGTTCGCATTACTTACTGGTAGCACCTTCAGAGAGTACATTGCACTACTGCTCTGAAGGAGGAATTGGCTCCCTATTCACTTGTGTGCCACTCGGGTTCCTCATACAAATTTAGAAAGCCCTCCTTGAGAGACAGCTACCCTCAGATAGTGGTACAGAAGTGTGGATCACCTAAGGTGTATTGCAGTCACTGTTTAGCTGTAAATGTCTGGGCACTGCACAAATTCTACCTGGCACTAAACCAACACTAAAAGATTTGGTTTTAATGTGTAAACTAACTATTTAAAATTCTTTTTTTAATGGAAATGTAAAATAATGAAATAATAGTGTAGGACTTGAGAAATTCCCAGTACAACTTACTCACCTGCTCCAAATTCCTACTGTCTTCAGGCTGGTGGGACTTCAAAATTTGATTCAAAGACCAGCTGCCTGAATTTTTAGGAAATGTATTAAAGGTGCATGATGTCATGGACTCCCAGCACACATATATATGAGAATAACTGGATGACTGTAACAATATGGACATAGTCCCTTTGTCTCAGATGGTTCCACGACACACACTGCCAAGACGTTCACTCCCACACATGGGCTCTGGAGGCAAAATTTCCTTTTCCTCTTGCTGTATGTAAAAATATGAGAGGGAATTTTTTTTTTTTTTGTTAGAGCAGTGCTATTTGTTATTCACAATCCGTAAATATTTATGGACTGTGAGAAAATACACCTGCTACTTATTGCTCCATGTGAAACAAAAGCACAGAATAGAAAATACTATAAAACAAAGGAGATCCTGAAACATATTTTACCAATTACCGATAAGTACTAGAAGTTAAAATGAAACTTTTCAGAGACAAGATTAAAGAACAGATAGCAATGAAGTTAAACCATGCCATTGAAGAATGTGGCTCCAAAGGCTCTATGTAGCAGAAGTCATAAAGAATGACTACAATATTCTCAGAAATGGATGGCAGTTGAGTGGATTGGAAAAGTAATCTCAGTGCATTTTCAGAGATGATTATGGGTAATCTATGTCGACAAACTTGCTTGAGGAATCCCTTCTATTACAAGGCTAAGGGGATTTTATGACCAGGCTCATATGAATTGGCATATGACAGTACACTGCTTTATATATTAGTTGGGAGACCTCCTGGTTTAGATGGGCTGTGTCTACATTGCATTCAGTGTGCAAACATTTAAAATAAATTTGGGGTTTGGTGCCATGTGGCCTCAGTGGCATGCAAAATAGTCCAGACTGCAAAAATACGTCTGGAAACTTGGAGGAAAAACCTTTTTTGAATGCTAAACTTGTGCTGTCTTGGCTACATGATTCTAAATACCAAAACTAGCTATTTAAAACATTCAGGAGAAAATGGAATGCCTATACTAAGAATTCATAATGTTTACTAAAATTAAGCTATAATGTTATAGTAAGAGATCTTCTCAGTTAGGAGTCTCATAAAAGAAACTTTTTTTTTTCCCCAGATGTTCATATGACCTGTAGGTCAGAGACAGCTGTTTGCTGTCTCTAAGGTAAACACAGTCATTTCCTACCCAGGGTTTCTGTAGATGGAGCTGCCGGAGTGCCACTTTGTTGCAGTTGTTGCCATTTCTAGTAAATGTGGCTAGTCCTGCTATATATTTTGTGAACAACAGGAGACAATACTGTGTGTGTCTTGTATCTCTTCCAAAGGGAACATGAATGATTGCACTGTTTCAAAATCTATTGTGCAGTAAAGGAGCAACAGTATGCTGTGATTATCACTTTCCATTGCCAGGAGCACCATATAAACTGATTTGAAAACTTGCTTGAGTTGTTCTTGTCTCTGTTTCTAAATGTTTACAATGGCATCTAATAGCTTTACAGTAGTACAGTGCTTCTGAAACGGCAAACTCCAGTCCAGGTGCAGACCACAGGCAAATTTTGCTTGGAATTGCCTCCGTTATAAGTGTGTGATGTCTGTAACTTTCCCACAAGGAATCCTATATTAAACCTGTGACATGGGGAGAAGCTCCCACACAGTGACAGAGCTCTGAGCTTTGACTTGAGCTTGAATTTTTGATTAGCAGGCCTGGTAAAGTTGGAGCTGGCTCATTGCTTCCCGCTGAGCACACTGTGGTAAGGTCTGATCAGACCTCAGCAAAAATTAGTGGATGCTGGTAAAATTAGCTTGTGGGCCTTGAAAAATATTAATTGAGTAGTCTTCTAATAGTACATTGTGATTCAGCTTAAAGAGCTTAATCAGAATCTATTACATGCTGCTAAAGTGGCTCAATAATGGAGGGCTGATTCATAACCATCATAATCACTTCATTGCACTTTTAGTTTAGGTCTGTTTTTCTTCTTGCTTTAGTGCTCAATAGAGTCTTCATAGCTAGAAAAACCTTTGAATTAAATGTCCGCAATATCAAAATTTGGGTTGTACCTATGAAATAATGAAATAGTAAAAGACTTAATTGAAGCGCAGTGCTAAGTTTTATTGCTTTACTTGCATTTGTGGTGTAAAGAGGCTTTCTGACCACTGTATTGACATTTATATTTAAATCTTTTCTATGACCATGGAAAGTCCTGGAGTTGAATCTTTTTGTAGAAGTGTCTTTCATTTTTGAGAATATTTTGCTTGCTGTACTGCCCTAAAAATACTGGCTTCCAGTCGAGTCTGAGCTATCAGGAGTTTGAAAACACTGCTGAATTTGTAAAATAGGTGGTAATAATACTAATTTATCTCCTTTCCAGAAAATATTTTGCCTCCAATGAGGTGTGACAACAATCAGAATTGTAGCTAGAGATCGCTCTGGTGTCCCCAGGGGAGCGGCTGATGAAGCTTAAGAAACTGCTCGGCTCAATTATTCCTACTGTTCCTTTGCTGGATGTTGCCTTTCCCCATAGTTGAGCTTCTGTAATAGGTCATGGGATGATTCTGAGCTTTCTTCTGTAGAGCTAACTTTGAATTACTATTGCAGGGTTATTTCATATGAAAGACACATAATCCATTATGATGTTTCTTCTGTAGGGGTCATGTCAAGTGCCTGATGGGTGACAGACCATTAAGTCACTCTAGCTGTTTCTAGAATTATTGTATATCCCTGCTCAAATAATTTATCTGGAAAATGGTGGTTATATGATATTGAAGTTGGCCTGTTCCTGTAGTCTTTGTTCAGGTTTCACATCTTCAACTGTCAGCTCAGTACCAATGTCCAGATGTGCAGACAAAAGACACAATCTTCAAGGGGCTCAAGTGACGACGATCACCCTTGTTCTTTAGGGAAGGCAGAGCTGTCTGATCAGGAGACCTTAGTTCGAGGCTTTAGATACACCACTGATTTACCGGCTGATATCTCTGGCTCAGCTTATCCATCTGTTTGATGGGAATAAAATCACTTCAGCTCTCCTCCAGATCAAATTTTGGGTGCAACTTTAAAAAAAGGACTTCAAATATATGCATTTCTATGCGAGTAATGGAATGCGCGCTATGGTATTACGTTAGGCCAGAGTGGATTAATTTAATTAATGAATCTTGATTTAAATCATGGCTTAAAAGTAGCCTCTTATTTGCATAATTGATTTAAATTTTGCTTTGAATGTTACTCTCTCATGATTTTTCTAAAGAAAGATTGATTTTTAATTGTTAGTAAGCATTGGTTTTCAATGAAATACAGAGTGGATTAAACTGATTATTTCTATCTAGGAGCAGAGGGTTGTGAGGGTTTTTTGTGTTTGTTTGCTTGTGGGTTTTTTTAATCTTTGAAGATGTCACTTGTGTGGAATGATTTACTTGTACTAGTCTAAAAGAAAAAAATCCAGGCAGGAACAGCAAAACCACTATGGACAGAATAAGAAGAGGCTCAGTTATGACACTTCCTTTTTCAAAACAAAGGCAAGGATTATGTCCCACTGGTTAACCGCAGGTGAAAGGGAGCAGAGAATTTTAAGAAGAGATACCTGAGTAAGTGTGATGGAGAGTTGTGTTTGGAAGGGAAGAAACAAAGATATTTTGTATATTCAGCAATGTGGTGGATGTATGAGGTTTTGAGAGAAGCAGAAAAACAATAAAGTAGTAGTAAGTCAGTTTCTAGGAAACAGAAAGGAGCAGAAAAGGAGAGAGAAAATGTAGAAAAGAATAATTAAGAGTGGAAATGTACAAGACTTTTGAATTAAGAGTCAGGACTTTGAGCTTAATACAGAAAGTAATGGGTAACTGCATGTGACTTTTTTTTTAATGGGTGACCATAGTGACATGGTCAGTGCAGGCAAGGAAGGTAATTATTTTAGCAGCTGTATTTTACATCTAATGGATCTTGGGGAAGAAGGTCTTAAACAGGAATTTGCTGTAACTGGTGCAAGTAGTGTGAAGTCTTGGACAAAGATTTTAGTGGAAGGATGGGAAAGGACAAGGTGGATATTGGAGATATCATAGAAAAGTACTGATAGGATTTGATGAGAACTTGAGCTGTGATCAAGTGATGGAGAAAAGAGTTGAATGGCCCATGAAATTTGAAATCTAGAGGATCAAGAAAGATAGTGGTATTGTCAACAAGGCAAGGAGATGAGAATTAGAAGAAAAGATAAGAAGTTCAATTTTCAAGAGACTGACTTTGACATCAGAATTGTGTGTTTGAGAAGCAGGCAAAGAAGTGAGATAGCCTGCAACATAGGGGAAATGAAAGATGCAAGTGAAGATCGGTGATTCATCAGTGTCAAAATGGTGCTGGAAGCTGAGGGCAGGTGAATCCCTGAGAAAGTAGTAGGGAGGAGGGCTGGCTGGAATTTTGCACTGGAGATCAATGGAAGCAAAAGGAAGAAAAGAGAAGCAATGACCTGTCAGGTCCTACAGTGGACAATGGCAGGAAAAAGGAATGAATACCAGGTGTTATATAGCTGCACCACAAATCAAATACACAAATGAAAACCCGATCGATTATGGAGTTTGGAAGGGGATTGTCAATGGAATAATTATGGAGCCTGAAGACAAAAAAATCCCTAAAGTTGCTGTGCACTATACCTGAAGATGCAAGATAGAACTGTTTTGCAAGTAGAAGACCTTCCCCATTACATATGTAATTAAAATGCTAGTTTCTGGTTTTTAGGAGAAGGAATCTATATTAATTACTGGAAGCCCAAATGGAATGTCCTGACATTCCATTCTTATTGCTTAGAAGTGCCCTTAGATTTTTGTGTATTTATTCTGTCCAATGCATAGGATTAATTTCTCGGTTCAGGTCTAACATGATTCAGATTATTACCATTGGGTGAGTAGAAGATGATGTCAAATATTGCTATCAACAAATAGATGGAGAACTTCTAAATTTTCCTTCCATGATTCAAGCACTTTATTTTCAAATATAATCGTAAGGTAATATCAAATTTTGTATTATAAGCTAAAATAAATCAGAACTCTCACTTAGCAATGGGAAGATGATGTAAGAATTGAAGACTAAGGTTTTCAAATGTGAGTAGAGACTTTTTAGGTTTCAATTTCAGAAGATCTTTTAAAATACATTTTCAAAGGGCCTTCACTTCTATGGGCCGACACTGAGAAAATCAGGCTTCTTCGTCAGTGTCTATTAAGCACTTCTTGCCATGCGTAACATACCCCAAGTCACTATGTTTTAAAAACTCTTGCTGTGCTTTCAATATCTTCAACACCCTTCTTTTTCTGATAGTTTGTTGTGTAGGAGGGAGCGGTGCAGATACACTGCAACACTGGACTGAGTTCAGGTGGTGCACAGGGCATTGCTAATGAAACCTGAGCTGCTTTTGCCTTACTATCCAAAACACAACGTCGGCCCATGTGCTGGTTGCAAAGTTCCTCCTTGAGATCTTTTCTTTAGCAGCACAGACAAGAATTCCTGGGTTTTATCATAAATTGTAAACAGTCACCAGCTCTTTACATGCATGAGAAGAAGTTGATTAGAGGCCTTTGAGAGAAATGTACATGTATTATCTTTAATTTATGAGGCAAGTACATTTTAAAGAGCATTTAGATCAGTTCCCCCTAAGTCTCAGATACCTTATGGCAGGACTTTTGAACACATCCAATAAATCCATAATTCCTTCTGAGACACTAAATATTATTTTTAGTTTAAACATTGGGAAAGAAATCATTTTTAAAGCTTATTAAAATGTTATATGAATATTTTTCAAATATAATTTGTGTTGTCACTGGTGCATAACCTTTCAAATGAATAATTCATGGCAGCAAGTAGTCACTTTTGATAATCTATAGTGGTATATTATGTTGGTTCTGCTGAGGGATTAACACTTATGGCCTAAGGAATAAAACCGGAGAATCTAATCCATTTGTTTGCCTATTCACAGTGACAGATATTTTCTTAAATTAAAACCTATTAGTCTTAATTCTGAATCTTAAAACTGAATCTACTTTAGCTCATTTTAGACTCTTATAAAACAAGATTATGATATATAATGTATTGCAGGCAAAGAAGTATGCAGAGTATTGATTTTCAGCACAGTTTTCCTATCACAGACACTGAAGAATGTTTCTAACAAAAATTTATATGATATTGAGCAGAGAAATGGTTTCAAAACACTATTGGAAGATGCAGGAAATAGGATAGACCCTGTCTGTTAATAATTGGGTGTTATAATTTTTTTGAAAAGCAGCTGAATGTGAAATGTTTTTTCATCACACATTATGATGGCCCCTCTAATGTAAAAGTAAGCAAAAATTTAAATGCTATTTTAGTAATAT
Source organism: Opisthocomus hoazin (assembly GCF_030867145.1). NCBI lineage: Eukaryota > Metazoa > Chordata > Aves > Opisthocomiformes > Opisthocomidae > Opisthocomus > Opisthocomus hoazin. The sequence goes on along the minus strand of NC_134419.1, from coordinate 72,211,473 downwards.
TAGTTGGACCCGATCCCCATCATGTCATAAAAGTATGCATTTAGCTGTGATTAGTGATGTAGTAGAAGTTAAGGTTTACCAGAGAAAACACTGGGATATATGCAAATGATATAGTTCGTGTCTGTTTAACTTCTTCTGTTTCTGGTCAATTAAATTTTAACTTCTGTAACTGAGAAATGTTAGTGATGTACATTATTGCCTTTGTTGATTGGTTTTGGCTGGAAGCAATGGGGGACACACTGGTATAGTCTCCTGGTAGATGCTGTGCAGTACTGCACAAATTGTGCTGGATTTAAGGAATATGCAGATGCTTCCCTGTGGTGGGACAGGGAGATACTAGAGCACTGGACCAAAAGATAACTTTAGGAAGCACACTTCATCAGTAAGGGGGAGGCTTAGGGAAAGCTTTTCTTCTGTTTAGATGTCAAGGAAGCTGCCTCATGTGAGTTAAACCCCTGCTTCATAAACCCCTTCCTCTTCACCTCATGTTGTGGGCAATGAAAACAACCCAAACATGAAAATACTGATCTGCTTGAAAAAGTATGAAGGCAGGTGGAGACTAAGTCTTGCAGCAAGGACATGTTCAGAAGACATGGATGTGGATTAAGCCACATAAGCTAATAATTAAACCAACTGCTGGTTGATCTGAAAAAACCCCCCAACAAACCAAAACAAAAAACCCACAACCCAAACACTTATTTTCTTGCATTATGAGCTTTTGAAGAGACAAAGCTCTATGGTTTTCACTCTGAGGTAGCCTGTCTGAACAGTATTGTAAATAGCCCTCAAAGCAATTGCTTTAAACACTTCTAGTACCAACAGTGAAGAAAAGTGGCAAACTAGAGAAAAATACAAGGTTATATAGTTACTGGAACTGCACCTGCAAAAATGGGGTGTGAATTTGGTCATAAATGAACTTGGTCAGACATTTGGGGAGGGGGAACCTTCTAGGACATGGTCCCAGCATACAAATGACTTTAAAGCATAATGTGAAAAAATGCATTTTGTTTTAGGCAATAGTGGCTATTAAAACCACTTTTTAAAAAAAGACGTACTATATAAGACAGGAAAGACATGGACCTGTTGGAGCGGGTCCAGAGGAGGGCCACAAAAGTGATTGGAGCACCTCTCCCGTGAGGAAAGGTTAAGAGAGTTGGGGCTGTTCAGCCTGGAGAAGAGAAGGCTCTGGGGAGACCGTATAGCAGCCTTCCAGTACTTAAAGGGGGCTTATAAAAAAGATAGGGAGTGACTGTTTACAAGGACATGTAGTGATAAAACAAGGGCAGATGGCATTAAGCTGAAAGAGGGGAGATTTAAACTAGATATAAAGAAGAAATTCTTTACGATGAGGGTGGTGAGGCACTGGCACAGGTTGCCCAGAGAAGTTGTGGCTGTGCCCTCCTGGAAGTGTTCAAGGCCAGGCTGGATGGGCCTTTGAGCAACCTGGTCTAGTGGAAGGTGTCCCTGCCCATGGCAGGGGGATTGGAGCGACATGATCTATAAGGTCCCTTCCAACCGTTACCATTCTATGATTCTGTGAAATGTGGTTTTGGATTAACACTTGGCAAAAAAGTTGCCCCTTTTTGGCACCTTATTGTGGAAACTAGGGTACCTGATAAAAGATATAATAGCTATTTAAACCTTTAGTTCAATAAAGGTATGCTGCTTACACTCTGCAGCATAGAAATTGCATGTCAGTTTACTTTTGAACAGAGTAGGTGGCCAAGACATAAAAGAACTAGTTAGCTACATCAGCATTGGAATTGATATACTGTGTAGTTCAGCAAAATATCTATTAATTTATCTCTTCCTTTGTCAGAAGTGCTTTGAACAACGCTACAAACAGCTTGTTACAACAGGCTCCGACTTTTACTAGATGAACAGGGAAAATCTCTGAAAGTTGGTTTGTGTAGTATGTAGTGCAGCCATTACGTGACACTGGGTAAAATGCCAGGATTGTACTTAAGGATCAGAGTCTGCTAGTATTAATAAATAGTTCAATATGTAGGGGTTTGTTGTTTTTTTTTCACGTCAAGTAAATGCTTTGATTTAATTACAATATAGTATTTCATAAAGGAACAAATTTTCTTATAGAAGTTATTACTTTAATAAGCAATGAAAAGTTAATTAAATAACTTGAATGTGTTTTCTGAACCAGAATTTGCATTCAATGTATACTTGAAAACTACTAGCAGAAGAGATGAAGCAGATACTGTTGCAAGTTTTTCATCAAGGACAAAAGCTAAAGTTTTTTTAGACTGGATCAGAAAGATAATTAGAATGACAATTGGGTCTTGTCATTGTCCTGCCTTTGCAAACTCTCCTTCCCCAACATGATATGATTTTGGAGTGTAGTCCCTGATTATATGCTAAAAGAGAAAGCCTCCTGTTAAAAAAAAAAACCAAACAAAAAACAACCTGTATTATGTGTGTCTGGTCTAATGTGCCTAAATCAGAAGTAAATGTATAATTAACCTTTTTTCATGATAAATTAACATTAATTTTCTTAGGATTAGTGGGAAATAGCATAATATAGGGCAGGTTTAGCATTCACAGTAACTGTCACATGGGACCTTTAACACTCTTACAGGATTAGTGCAGCCAGTGATTCATCCTGTTACCATGCACACAGAAATAGTGTGCAGCTTTTGACCATCAAAGAGGTTTTCCTAATTATCAGCTTTTACAAGTGAGCATAGAAAGATTAGAATATAAATATGAGGAAGATGGCTTCAGAGTTCTTGAGGGAACAAGATAAAATGCACTTTTTCCCCAGCGAGTAGTTTGATTTTGAATGAAATTTTGCAGTATTGTTTGAGAACCCATCATTAGGAAGATAATTAATGAAAAGGCCTGTTGTTAGGCTTGAGTGAGTGTGGTGTCTGTATGTCTGTCCCTCTCTTTTTCTTTTACAAGGGCATTTCTTCCTTGTCTTATTAATCTGAGCATTCTTTATGCAAGGAAATAGAAGAATATTTTTTGAAGAGTGGGAAGGAACAGCTGAACTTGAAAAGCACTGGTTGAAAGCGTGCCGCTTTGATGATACTGAGAAACAGGCCAGCTCTGTTTAGGTACTGAAATACAGATTCAGTGCGTAATTTTTGGAATCCAAGAGCCCAGAAGCAGAATTCTTTTGCTTAAACACTTGAACCAAAATAGGAAATGAAAATACAGATGCTTTAGAAGCATTGTTCTGGTAGGTCATATTAGATGCCAGAAACTCCTCCCGCAGCTGTGCTGCGATTCATGTTTCTCTGAAGCCTGGCACAGAAAACTGTGGTTCAAAAGTTAACGATAGATGTAGTTTGCCCTACCTGATGCTGCTCCCCCAGAGCATGCACGCAGACAGCTGTGGCTCAGTAGAAGTAATGTGCTAAAACATTGTGTAACGTGCAACTCAATTGTAGACCTGAGTCCATAGTTGAGATGTGTTAGACATTTTTCAAGCAACTTACTCCACCTTCCTTTCTTATCTTTATCTTTTACTGTAGATGCAACAATATATTGCCCATAATACACCAACCCTGACCTGCTCAGCTGGGGCTCCTTTGTGCCTCCTTTGCCTAAATATCAGTCCATGGAGGAGGAAATGTGGAGATGCACCCCTGAGCAATACCCCAGGAAGAAAAAACATGCTTACAGGCAATACGATCTCAATATGTCGAATATACCCTTTTACAACCTGGTGAGCTCTACTGTGTAATTCAGAAAGACAAATTAGCGGCGATCGTGGCTCGTCTCTGAATATAAGAGAGTGACGATTGTTTGGGCCATTAATTCGTGTTGGCCACCAGTCATCTGCATTTCCCTGGACACATTCCCTTTTGCATGCAGAGTTCTAGTCCATGTAGATTCCAAGAATTTAACAGATTAGTCTGGGTTTTGTGGATGTCCTAGAAGTTTAGATGCTACCGTGTAGGCTGCCATATGTCCATAAATCTCAGACATCTGGCAGTCCAGCTGGAACTGGTGTGCATATAAGATCTTGTATAGCCGTGCACAACAAACACTGGGAGGAGCTGGATTCCCTCCCTCCACATGTACTACACAGCTGACTTGTGCACAGAAATGTCTTGAGCTGTTGGAGTGGTTCACTGCACATGGACAGGAGTACCTACAGTCTGGTTTTCTTCACACTTTTTGCCTTCCCCAAACCCTGGTATTTTGTGCAGTACAGCCTGGGTGACTTTAAATGAATAAGGTATAAATATTTGTTTGTATGTAAATATGCGGGCTCAGGCCTTTGGTGGCCATGTATTTGAATATGTAGACCTGGATTCTGATTTTACAAACGGACTGGAAATTCAGCACACCTTTTGGATCCCAGTGCACTTTTTCTAGGTTTACGTCTTAGCAGCAGAGATCAGCATGGCAGGTGCTCAGTGGGACATTCTTTTTCCTTTCCTTTGCTATCCTGAATATTCATGTTTACCAGGAAACCCAAGAAGACTGAACTTGTATGGTGTCCGTTGAAAACAAGCCTTTTTGTGCTTAATATGTATTGGAGAAATTGTTCAAGAACAATTTATCGTTAGATTGTCACTGCAGTGCTTTCAAGGACAGTTTCATCTTTGGTTATCCTCTATTGTAAGTGCCAGTTGCACAAAGGCATATTTAACTTTGTGCACTTGGTTTGCTTTATAGTCAGATTTTGCATTCATGAACAGATACAATTTGCTTATTGTTTGGAACAGTTCCCTTCCTTTTACGTAAATTCTTCATCTTCTCTTAGACTCCCATACCTCTATTACATGTCAAACAAGAATATGATGATAGGGCAAGATGTCTATATGTGAAACAGAAATTGAGTGTAGGTTGGGGCAGCTGGGTTCCATTGTGTTTTAAATTACAAATTACATGGGAACCAAAAAGCGTCCAGCGTATATGTTCTGCTAGAGGAAGGCTATAGAACTGCGTCTTTCTAGACAGACCCTCTCTGAATTCTGCACAAGGTAAAACCTACATATAAATATGAATCCCGATAATATGAAGCTGTTTCATATGAAACCTAAATGATTGCATGAGATTATATATGTACTTACCTCCAAACCCACAGGCACACCTACACATAAAGTTCAGCACTTTGTATAAGGATATATAGGGTAAAGGTCTTCATTTTCATCTTGTAGTGCCAGGGAGATGGCATCTTTGTGTTGTAATTAAATCTTTGTAATATCAAAATGAAATTACTGTGCTCCGATCTGAAAATTCATTGTGCAGCTAAATGCTTCTCTTTGCATAGAAACTGTTCATAATTAATAATCTGTTTGATGGATTATTAGTGCCGGACTGAATTGACATCTGTACTTTGGACATGATGTACCTGATTGTACTAACAAGTCATAAGAACATGTATCAACTACTGTAATTATCATCTTGCCACTGTTTTCTACAGATGTAAAGATACATAATTCAAGCTGACAAGCCCAAAGATTTTATTGGAATGACCTATGATACCCTAACTTCTCATTAATATACAGCCAAATGCACAATATCAATTAAGTGTAAGATACAACCTCAGGGCTTCTTAACATTAGTAGCAGTTAAAATTAATAATGCAACAGAAGTTCTTACTATTTTATTTTCCTACCATGTTGAAATGAAGAACTTTGCAGCATAAAAGCTTTCTTAAAAATGTGTGTTTTTAAATAGTCAGTTCTTTTTTGTGTTTTTGATTTTTACATTAGTATGGAGTAGGAGTAAATAGCATTTAAAATGAAGCCATTGTTTATTCACAAATCAAATAAGCTACCGACAGCTGCCCTAGTGGCTTCCTCATTCACTTAAATTAATGCCTAAGGCCTTGGGGTGAATAGTCTTCTGGGGAGAATGTGGGCATTTATTTTCGATTTCCATTCAATGTTGGGTCTTTTAATGCCAAATCCTATTTAATGTGCACATGTTATGTTGAACTGTGTGCAAATTTATTCTATGGACCACTTGACAGAATTCATACCATTAAAGTCACATACAATTTGTACTCAAAAAGTAAGGTCTCTACTTCTCTTTTGAACAAGCAGCATACAATTCTGTCTTTATTTTAGTTTAAAATCTACATAGCACTGAGAATAAGTCCTACACAATGGTAGGTACTTTTTAACTAAGCTTGAGGTTTGATGTTTTGGATTTGTTCCAAGCCCTGTCTATTTAATCAGGATTTTACTGTGCCCTCAAGTGTTAAGACAGTGCTGTGATGGATGCAGTTCAAGAACTTGAGGGGGAGGGTAGTTTTGCTAGGTTCAAGTATCCTTTTTTTCCTTTTTTTTTTCCCCCTAGTTGGAAACTGCTTAAATGTGTATGGACACTTGCATTATGTCAGGTTTGCAAAATTAATTAGGCCCTATGTCCGCATAAGGACTTACACCCTGTGATGAAAAGGAGATGAGAGGATGTAAGAGTGATAATGGTTTTGTAACCTGGTGGTCAGCCGTCTTCTGGGGAAGCGGAGTACAGAGTTCCAGTTCTGCTCCAAGGATCGCTTATGCATTTAACAGAAATAATTGAATCGGATTCCTGTCACTATCTCATTTTCTGTCCTGTGTTAAAATGACCACATTTTTTTGCAGCACCCAGTTTATTAAGCAAGTTAAAATGAATTTCAATAGGCTTTAAGCTTCTTAGGTCTGGGAGAAAGAATAACGTTTCCTCTGTGGACCTTGAGAGACTTTGTTATCAGCTGAAGGGAAAGCTGCTCTGCCCATTGCCAATGAGGTTATGGACAAGTGCAGAGATGGAACTAAGAATACAGTTTAATAACGTGAAAGTGGCAAGATGGCCATGACGGAAAGTCCAAGGTCTATCCTCAAACATATGGAAACTTCAGGGCTGTAAATAAAATGCTTATGGACTTTATGTGTCTCTTTTCTGTAGCAGCTGAGCAGAGGCCTGAAACTTCATAATTTTGAATTAAGTGCTTAGCTTCCACCTAAGAGCTGGCACAGATATGTTTGAAACATTACTGGAAAGCTGGTTCTAGGTCGCTACTGCATTTAAAGGACTGCATTTAAAGTTGAGAAAGAAACCAAGGTCCAAAAGTTTGACCTTCTGACAGCCCCTGAGAGGGAATGTAATTTTCCTTCTTCGCACTTGCAGCTTTCACAGGCTTTTGTTTCAGAGCTCAGTCTAAGCCTAGATTTGACACAAACTTTTAACTGGTAAATCTCTGATAGATTATACCTGGTTTTGCTGCTCTTTTGCTTCTTTCTGCTTTCTTCTGTCTGTGCAAACTCTCAGATTTGCGTAACCACACCTGAAGCGGAAGGTGAAGTGTCCTTCTCAGGTTACTTCCCTACCTTCCCATTTCTACCTTTTCTCCCATCCTTCTGGCATCAGTGAAGGTCATATCCTCGCTACTTTCCAATGTTCAGTCCCGCTTTGTTTTCTGGGTTTTGAAAGGAGGGGTCTCAGTCACTGTAGTACTCCTCTGGATCCAATTCTGCTGTGTTTTTTTCCTTAAAAAAGTGAAGTTGGAGCTGACCTGTGCTTCACTTCCCAGGTTTCCCAGTTCACAGCAGCGTGAAAACGACATGACTTTTGAAAGCTTTTCAGAAGCCCTGCATAGTTCTTAATAGCATCCATGGTATGACAGGAGTGTTGTCAATTTTAGGTTTTTTTTGCCACATTAGAAAGCAGCAGCTGAGAGGTGGAGGTTGTGTTCTTTCCTCAAGTTGTTTTTTGGTTTGGGGTTTTGATTTGTGTCAAACACCTCCACCCTAGCAGTTTCAACAGGACAATTCTGCATTTGCTTTCTGTGCCCTTCACTTTTGGAAGGTTATCTTTGTAACCATAAGGGCTGGGAAACAGTGGACAAATTTGTCAAGCCTGCATACGTGAAGGTATGCATTTCAGTTCCCCTTGAGGTACTCAGTTCAAAGTGATTTTCAGAGTTGCCATGTTTCTCCAGCTACCATTAACTCAGGATGAGCTCAGTTTGTTGAATATCTCCAGAAAAAACAATGCTTTTATTGAGAAGTATGCCATGAGGTAACCTGCAATACCATTTTGCTCTTAATCTGCTATTTATTTTCGTAAAAGCTTGTATTCTGAAAGAATTAGTGGTTGCAATTCCTCACTTGCCACAGAGCTTCCAGCTCACCCTGTAGTAGCAGATTTGTCTGTACTTGCTGGAATATCAGTCATGCCTGTTTGCTTTTTTATATTGTAACTGTGTCCAGAGAAATGGTGAAAAGAGGGCAATATACAGTAAAAACCTGTACTTGTAAGAAAGGCGAGGAAAAAATGGTACGCCTGAAAATCTTTTAAAATCTATGCTTTGTAAAGCATATTTGCAAACTCAGCATCCTACATGTAAAAAAAATGTGTGTAATCTTTTTAGATATTTTTTTAAGCTGTGCTTCTGCATATTATACGAATACGTTTCTAAATTACTGGAGTGATCAGTTACCTGTTTGTTGCCTTCTGTTTCTGTGACAGTTCAGTTTATGTTTACATATGCCATTCACTACTTTCATCACCTCTTCTCTGTTGCTCCATGCCAAAAAACTTATTTCTTCAAAGTTTACCTCCTTTGTATGTGCGTTTAAGGCTGCCCTTTTCTATTCTTGAAAATTAGTCTGTCTCTGTCAGGAATACAGAATTCTGGAGCATGGGATGCAGAATTCCCATTACTCCAACAGAGTCAATCATATAGTAATGCTGTGGCCATTGTTTAGGGTGTCTGCCGCTGGAGTCACGTCTTTGGTGTTTCGTAGTTGAGCTGTGGGCTGCTGTCTGCATTTGCCTGTGCACTGGCCATTGCGTCGAATTGTTCTGAAGGAAACCACAGTCTTCTGGTGGTTAAAGCTGATTTTTTCTTCTCTGGAGGACACAGCAGTTTCCTTTAAATGTGCCAGCTAGAAATATTTTCCATCTTAGATTAAACAATAGAAGTATTAAACAGCCTTTTATGGAACAGTGAGAAAATAAAAAGTACAAGTCCATGACACATCAGTGTTTTTACCTGTGAAATCTATGGAATTTTTCTTCTTGACTTAAAGAATTGGATGAAACTCCAGGGCCTCCATCAAACAAAAGTAGCTGCATGCCTAGGTACTGTTTCAGCCCCTATGTTTTCATCCTCTTGGGAGCTTAAATGCTTTGGATCTGGACATAAGAAAAGAAAATTAGTTATAGCTAGAAAACTCAAATAAGAATAATCTTTCTCTACATTGAAAAGATGTTTTCAGGATGTGAAATGACCAGCTTCTACTGGAGCTGGTTTCAGTGTCAGATCTGTAGTATGTCTGGCCAGTATGGTCCTTTAGTGGCACTCACTCCAGTCCTGAGTATGCCTAATTAAGGCTGGACAAGATAATCTTTTGAGGTCACTTCCAACTTGGGCAGTTCTGTTATCCCAGATAAATTGTAAATGGAATTTACCCAAACTTACCTGTTCCTTGGGAAGTGCATTACTAGTTCTCTGGGCGGGAAAGAATCAAGCTCTGTTTAGCACTTGGCCTTCTGCTCCCTAACAAGGTGGCTTCTGTACACCATGGCAGGGATGCACTACCTCTCACATGCTTCTTTGCCTGGGGGCTTCTCATGATGCAGGTCTTTATCAGTTCATTACACTATGCTGAAATTTGAAGTCTCAGAGTGGCCTACAAAAGGGGTAAGAAATTTACATTACCTCTTATCCCAGCTGCCCTCTTATTTGCATGCACAAATTATACAATCCATCTTTTCTATTGCCTGGGATATCGATTTTCTTTTTAAATTCCTCTTTCAGGATACGTACCTATTTTCACTTCATTGCTCTTTTATGCACCTGTTTAAACACAACACCAAGAACCCCTAGGCCTGACAGAAAACAAATCCTTTGTGAATTTTTAATTAACCTGTCTGCACTATTTGAATGGAATAAACAAAAGTTCTTGCATATGTTTCCATTAACTGGCCTTTTGTGTTCTCACAGATCTAAGCAAAACCTTTCTGGGAGAAGACTCAATTAGCATTTTGATCTCTGTTTCACTTGAACAGTTCAGCCATGTTTTTAAGAATGTAGTCTTTTGTCTGCAGATAAACACAGAATTAAAATCCAACCTAATATATCAAGTAAATTAAAATTAGCCAGATTACCCATACCCATCAGATGTTAGCTATAGAGCATGTCTTCTCCTTGCAGCTTGATGACTTAAACTCAAAAGTGGCTCTGCGTGGCACTTCATTCTAGAAGTACCACAGGGAAATGGGTTTGTGGGTCCTTGGGTGCACAGGAAAAAATCCAGATTAGGATACCACACCAAAGGAAGATGGGAGCGTATTTTAAACTTCCCTTATATAGGAATAGTCCCTTCCAATCTATACACCTTTTTTTATTTGTCCCCTTTCTGAGGACACTGACATAAAAGAAAGAAGAAGTCTATAAGCAGATGAAAGCTCATAGGCATTCTTCTTGGAAACACCTTTTTATCTGGTAAAAAATGGCTTGTACATATCCATGCAGTAATAGATAGAAATGAAAGTATGAATTTCTATAAACACAAGCTATGGTATGCTGCTTTTTTAAGCAGTGCTCTCCAAGATACAGTTATATTCTTCCAACAGAGTGTTCACATCTCATTTACTCAAGCGTAAATGTTGTTTTATAATGGCAATCACTGTCATTCATTCCAGTGTTCCTGTGTACAGATGTAAACAGATCAATTCATTTTGGTTTTTAATTCATCTTATATTTTCTCTGCTGTGTTATAATTTAAAACCAATAATTAAGTAAAGTTGTTGCACTGTATTATTCTAACAGGCCGAGGGAAATAGCCTTAATTCCCAAGTTCCATATTCAAACAAAATAGTGATAAATATGGTAGCAATAGGATGAAAACCAGTTGTTTTTCCTTCAAAAAATGAATCCAGCAGCATTCCTTGAGTGTGGTTAGCCTTTGGATCTACAAATAAACATCCCACATGTATCTCAGATGTAGACAAAATGCAGTTGACTAATTCTGCAGGCGGTTTATAAACATATTTTGATAGGTGTGTCCTTCTAAATCTTATATCAAATCGAATGTGTGTCATACAGCATGACCTAACATAGCTCAGAGCAAACTAGCACATGCAGAATTCACATATGCATTTGCAGAAGAAATACAGTGTCTTTCTTTGTACCTTGTCTGCCGCGCTCTATCTTTTCATCTTTGCCATAATGCTAAAGATGTTTACACTAGCAGTCCAAAACACTTCACCAACGTTGTTTGTAATCAAAGAGCTTTTGACCTTTCCAGAACTACTGAGGTTCACTTGTTTGTTTTAAGGGCTTTTAAATTCGATGTGAAGTGCGTGTATGCACACTTGAATAGAGGTTGAATCGTGAGGCCCTTTACTAATTTAGAGTTCCCACTAACCTGGAATGCCTCCAGAAGATGTTTTTTGGAGTAAAGTTTTTCCTGAGTAAACCAGGACCTGCGTTTTGCTAGACCTCTGAAAACAAAGACTTTCTTTTATATGTGAAGTGTTTTTCAAATGCCACATCACTAAAATTCCTGCTGTTGTCCTTTGCTGCTCGCTTGGCTAGAGTGTGGTTACCATGATGAGAATCTGTAAAAGCAGTACTTTGATGTGGCTTTTTTTGGCCCAGGAGAGGCTATTGTTGTACTAATAGCTCTAGAACTGTGTCTGAGACTTTCAAACTTATTGGCTGGTGTTAAGCTGCTTTGCTTTTGTGAGCATCCCTTTTTGCTGGGGAGGGCATCCATGTGAGCATCCCTGTGGGATTACTGGTTCTTGTGGCTATCAGTATCCAACACGCAGCTGTAAAACCTGCAGCCACTCTGCTATGTAAACAGCGTTGCATAGTGATTTCAGAACACTTCAGTTTATAACCTTTCTTTGAAAACCAACTCCCTTAATGATATTTAAGCATGGATTCCAGATGTGACAGTTAAATATATCCACCCCCTGGGAAATTAGCAGTGTTTTCTTGCTTTATTCGTGACTAAGTGCCCTCTGCCATTTTTCACGCTCTCCCTGCCATTGTCTCTGTCTCTCTGTGTACTCCACATTACAGCAAAGACTGCTGTGTTTTGGTACTTACATTCTCATGAGGTAACGGAAGAACAGCATTATCATCTTACTTACTGAAGCAGCTGAACAATGTAAAGTCTCACTGCACTTCATCCTAGTTACAAAATATTACTACACAGCGGTTTGTTGAGTTTCATGTTCCACTGTATACCTAGCGTGTGTATATGTGGATGTCTCCATATGTTGGTGCATATATGCCCAAGAAGAACATGACCTGTTGAATGTCCTTTTGGTAAAAATGTGTGGTTTTTGACCAGCAAAGTTCCTTTTTTATCCTTTTCATTCCAAGTCAAGGATGGGTTAACTGAACAGTCTAGAAAATAAGTGACAGCTATGTAACCATGAGTTTTGATCATGGATTGAAATATCTTATGTCATGTCTCAGCTACAAAGTGGTTTACTGTAGTATTCAGAGTAGGTTTGTTTGAAAGACCATGATAGAAAGTTACATGTCATGCCAAGCTGGAATATTTAAATGCATGCTAAAGGAGTTTTTTAATAGTAGAAGAATACTAATGACAAATAGGAATCTGATGAACTTCGTATGAATTATTGTAGAATCCAAAGGCACTGAAATAGTTTTCCCAGATGCTAATGAACTTTCAGTATCTTTGTACTATTGAGAGCATGTTTCACGTATCAGGCACTCAGTTCTCTATGTCTGTAGTTGATTTGGGCACTGACTGTTCCATAGGTGCTGGAGCTGATACCTAGAATCATAGAAGGGTTTGGGTTGGACCCCCTGCCATGGGCAGGGACATCTTCCACTAGACCAGGCTGCTCAAAGCCCCATCCAACCTGACCTTGACCACTTCCAGGGAGGGGGCATCCACAACTTCCCTGGGCAGCCTGTGCCAGTGTCTCACCACCTTCATCGTAAAGAATTTCTTCTTTATATCTGATCTAAACCAACTCTCTTTTGGTTTAAAATGATTACCCCTTGCCCTAACGCAACAGGCCCTGTTAAAAAGTGTGTGCCCATCTTTCTTGCAAGTCCCCTTCAGGTACTGGAGGGCCCAATAATGTCTCCCTGGAACCTTCTCTTCTCCAGGCTGAACAGCCCCAACTCTCTCAGCCTTCCCTCACAGGAGAGGTGTTCCAGCCCTATGATCATTTTTGTGGCCTCCTCTGGACCCGCTCCCACAGGTCCATGTCTTTGCTATGCTGAGGGCTCCAGAACTGGATAAAGGACTCCAGGTGGGGTCTCACCAGAGTGGAGCAGAGGGGCGGAATCACCTCGCTCAACCTGCTGGTCATGAGAAGACCTACAGAGCAGACCTGATGCCATCAGACCTTTTGGCAGGGCATTGCCATCTACTGATGATGCATTTTGGCTTCACAAGCTTTTACCTACAGATATCCTTCTCCTGAATCCTTCCGTCGTTGAGTTCTCTCACTACAATGCACATGTGAAAGGACATCACCTTTTTGGACGTCTATTCTGTTCAAACAGATTTAATCTGTTTTTTTTTCAGAAGCTCTCTTGGATTACATACCATTGAGATTACTTCTATGCAATGCAGTGCAAAGTTGAATCTCATCAGTCTCGGTTTTCTTTAGTGTCCTTTCATCTTTTTTAATCTATACTTCAGGGAACTACATTTTAACAATGGAAAACATCACTTTGTTTGTCAAATTAATGTAGACCGTGACCTGACCCTCTATTAACATTTGTAATATGCTTAGGGCTCAATTTAGACAAATTTATGTTACCTGCTTAGTAAATTAAGATCCTATAACAGAAGAATTAATCATTCATAGCTGTTATTGACATATGCCTTTCTGCTTTCAAAGAGAACATCTTAAAATAATACCAAATTAAAAACACTATGTATAAGAATATCATAAATCTATGTAAGGCTAAATGCCTAGTGGTCCATACGGCTTTGAAATTTCTAAATATGTGCTAGCTTAAAGATAGTGTATATATATTTTCTAAGCTGTACATTGGTAATTGATTTTTAACCTATTTAGAATTGTAACTCTTACAGCAAAGTAGACCAAAAGTAGTCTTTCTCATGCTGTATAATGTTGTGTACTGGTTTATGGTTTATTATTTTACCACTGGCAAGTGAAGTGTTCAGCCTTTTCAAGTTTCTTTGCTGAAAAATTGTCATGGCCGTTTTAAGAAGAAAATACTTAACTGGGGTAAGAGCTCATTTCGACTGTCCACATTTGAACAAAATTAACCTTGGCTTGCTCTGTAAATGTTGCTAGGAAGTCTGTCAGACGGGGAACGTGGCATTGACTGATGACTCACTAACTGGATGAAAATATAAGTTTCAAATTTACATAGGACATCATTCAAGACTGGTTGGGATTTCTTCTCTAAAATGCATGAAAAAGAAATATAAACAATATATAAAGTTACCTTAAAAGCCTTATTAGAATTTGGATTTTGAGACCCACAAAAGAATCATACTTCTAACACTACTTGGGACAATACCTAGGTCCATTTATTTGCAATGTCAACTAAGATCTTAGGATATATCAAAATTTTGTATGGAAAGATGGTATTATGATTAAGAAATTACTGGAGGACCTAAGAATTCTGCTCAAGGTATCTCTTAAAGCCCTTGTGAATACATAGATTTCATGTATGGTCTGACCAAGTCATAAATACTTTTTCTGTGCCTGGATTCCTGTTATGGGTTTGCGTGGCGAGGTTTTGGTAGCGGGGGGGCTAGAGGGGTGTCTTCTGTGAGAAGCTTCCCCCATGTCTGATAAAGCCAGTGCTAGCTGGCTCTAAGATGGACCTCCTGCTGCCCAAGGCCAAGCCAATCAGCAATGGTGGTAGCGCCTCTGTGATAACGTATTTAAGAAGGGGAAGAAAAAACTGCGGTGAAATGGCAGTGAAGAGAGAGGAGTGACACTATGTGAGAGAAACAACTCTGCAGACACCAAGGTCAGTGAAGAAGGAGGGGGGAGGAGGTGCTCAAGATGCTGGAGCAGAGAGCCTCCCCTTGCAGCTCGTGATGAAGACCATGATGAGGCAGGTTGTCCCCCTGCAGCCCATGGAGTCCCACGGTGGAGCAGATATCCACCTGTAGCCCGTGGAAGGGACCCCACGCCAGAGCAGATGGATGCCTGAAGGAAGCTGTGACCCCATGGGGAGCCCGTGCTAGAGCAGGCTTCTGCCAGGACCTGCAGACCCATGGAGAGAGGAGCCCATGGTGGAGCAGGTTTGCTGGCAGGGCTTGTGACCCTGTGAGGGACCCACACTGGAGCAGCCTGTTCCTGAAAGACTGCACCCCGTAGGAAGGACCCAAGCTGGGGCAGTTTGTGAAGAGCTGCAGCCCATGGGAAGGACTCCCTCTGGAGAAGTTTGTGGAGAACTGTCTCCTGTGAGAGGGACTTCATGCTGGAGCAGGGGAAGGTGTTTTAAGATCTAGTTTTATTTCTCATTGTCCTTATCTCGACTCTCGAGCCTTTCATCATATTTCCTCTCACCTGTCCATCTGAGGAGGAGCAGTGATAGAGCGGTTTTGGTGGGCACCTGGCATTTATCCAGGCCAAACCGAAACAATTCCATAGCTATAAATCAGAACTATAATGTTGCCCCTCTGAGATATTAGGAGGATAAATGTTAAATTCATTAATGTTTTGTAGTAGTAGGAAGAAGTATGTAATGATTAAAAAAACAGAGTAACTCAAACATCAAATATAAAAATCTGCGTTTAGATCTGTTGATTTGAACTATGATTTGCCTAGTTCAAATCAGATACAAGCCAGATTTTGCAAAAATCCATAATGAAATCTCATCTTCAACTTGCTGGATTTCATGAGTCTTTTCTTTTTTCAGTAGCTTGAGTCAAGAGATGATTTAATTTTACTTTAAAACAACTGTCGGTAGTGGGGCAAAATAATCCTACAGGAAGATTTCAAAATTCCATTCTCTCATGCTGAAACCTGACTGCACTTGGGAGGTGCTCTGTGGGGTGGGCAGAAAGGTTGTATAGCATGCAAAGCAGGCACGCTCTGCAGCCACCTTCCAAGGGCAAAATAGCACTCAGGTATTTAGTGTACCACAGGATGTGGTCTGAATTGGTTTTAGCTGACACGTTTCTTTTGCACCGTGACTTGAGATGTCTGGAGCTGGCCATGAATTTATAGAAGTCTTGCTTTATTCCTTCCTGTGCTTGCTAAAGAAAAAGTAGTAGGCACTCTCTCTGCCCCCAGAAGAAAACATTTGCATAGGTGTAAGTGAATAGATGTCCTCTTTCTCCATCTATCACTGTGTTCTGGGACATCTTCTGCTTCCCTGGTGATTCCATGCTTCCCCTCTTGTTTATGTGAATGCTCTCTGCCATCCTCAGTAGTGAGAAAAATCTCACTCCTTGTATCTAGTTAATTTCTTAAAACTCTGTGGGTAGAGACATACAAAATTATTTGTTTTTGGCAGGCTAGTGGTTTCTTTGTTTTTGTAAGCTTTGTGCATCCTTTAGATCTTCTTATCTTTTGCCAGATCACATTCAAGCTCTTCATCTCTACCTTTAAACCTCAATTGCTCTCGCTCTCCTCTACATACATATTCTGCCCAGACTGCCTCTCCCCATGTTATTGCATCCTTCCGTTTCGCTTTTCATCTTGTGTTTTGTATTCTGCTTTTCCCAAGCTGCCTCCTCTGCTTCCAAAACCTTTGTTTTCATCCGCTAAACTCTTGTGCCTTGTCTTGCTTGTCATTTTTTGTTTGTATCTCCAAGGCATAAAACTTACCCAACTGTATGTTTACTAAAAATCTGTGTGAAAAAAATGAACTTGTATGTATAATTATATTAGTAAAAAGAAGTTGTTTTTCACAGTAGATTCACGAGTTTAGTTTTTTTCTTTCTATTCATTCCAGATGTTGTATAATCAGACATAGCCTTAGAACTCACGCTTTTCGGGTTCTGAGTTAAAACTGGTTAGAGGCAAGAAAAATGGTGTGAGATTTTAAAGAAAAACATAAGATATTCAAAGAAAGATATTTGATAAATTCTTAGCAAAATGAAGAAAATCATTCAAATCTATAACATAATTTTAACTTACCCTAACGACCTGTAATTTCCTCCTTCTGAAATGTGGCCCCATTACATTAATCAAATTGACATTGTCATGATATATTACACTCATTAAAAGGGTGATTCTTTTATTCTGGTTAGTTTACCATTCAGTATCCACGCTATATATCTAGTGACAGTGCCGTACAGAAAATTAAAATTTTGTGGGGTTTTTTGTTTTCCCCTTTGGTTGAGCCAAAACAGCTTTTGTTAACATTTGGCATTAATATCATACTGTATTGTTTCAACAGCTAAATGGAGCAATTTTTGAATAAGACATGAATAACAGTGCGTCCTACAAAATATATAAATATATCAAATAGTTCTAGATCAAGCACCAATTTGTTTTATTATCTGTTGCTTTCAGCTGTTGTGCTGGAAGCTGATTTGAATAAATGTTTCTTTCTTTGTATGGGCCAGATTCATAAACCAAAGTCGATCTTTATGGTCATTTGTTTTTACCAACTCAATAAAGCTTGATAGATCTGTCCCAGTGAGTAATTCAGGTATGTATCCAGGATGACTACTGTGCCACGTGATACCCAAGCCAAACTTTAAAATTTTAACAAGGCACTAGCTGAATTGTTGTTGAATCGAGAAATTCAACTTATTTATTGCTTTCAAAGCAGCAGATTTTTCTGCTGAATATTTGTTTTCTGCTGAAGATTTGTTATTGGATTTCTGTGAATGAAACATGACTTAATAAATATATTCTTGAAAATTAGCAAAGATTAGGTCAAAGTTTTAGAAGTTTTTCTGGTGATGTTTTCGTCCAAGTTTATTTTCCACTAAAAAGAAAAAAATCGTAATGTTCAGATACAGAGTAATCGTTCTGTTCAACCTCTTACAATTTATGCATGTGTTAGGAACTTAAGAATAGCAAGATTTCTGCAGTGAATCAGAACAGATGTTTATCTATGCCTGTCTGACAGCAGCCAATAACAGCTGCTTTCCAGGACATTTTTGTAGGTTTTTCCTCTCCACGAAACTCCACTGTAGCAAGATGGGGGGAGTGTGGCATGGTGTCATTTAATTTGCTGTTAGTACAGATGGAGACAAGACAGGAAATGGTAATTAAGAACTAAATCTTGAATTCTCTTGTAAATTTAGTGTTGGTGTTTGAGTAGAGGCTCCTCCATGGGTGCTAGAACAGACTTCTCCAGCTCAGTATATAGATTTCTGTTACACATTATTTATGCAGGGAAAGAATAAATATCATCCTCATTTTTTTCTGTGTGATGCTTAAAGAGCTGTGGATTAGATTTCATGTTCTGTGTTGGTCTCTTCTGAAGATGGGAGAAGGCTATAAAATGAGACAGAATTTGACATCTTTCAGGAAGCAACAAAGTTACTGCAGATTTTTGAGAGTCTAATTGCAAGCAGAGAATATAATTCATTGTATACGCCAATTACATTGAGCATTTTACCCTCAAAATTCATGGGAAACTCCTAGACTGGAAGTTTACAATAAGTCTACATCATTGCTGCACTCTGACACTGAAGTGTTGAAAGTGATTCCTTCAAAAAGTATTCTCTTCTGTCACTCTTTGTAAAAATGATGCAGATGATCCACATATGAATCATATTTATTGCATAACATTCAACAGCTATTTGGGAACGAGGTACCATTCTGCCAGGCTGTGCGCAAACACGGAATACAAGATAAACCCTATCCTGATGAACTTAGAAAGTAAATCACTAGGATGGAGAGAGGAACAAAGCGTGCAAGTAGTGAAGAATGTGATAACTAAAAACACTATTTTAGTTCTATGATTGATTGATTTAATTTTATTAAACATGAATTTTAGTGAAGACTTGTTTTTCTCTCTTAAATGTCCACTATACATATGTTTAATCAAGGACAAGGAAGTAGAATGAGGAGACAAGCGTACCTGACATTGATAGAAATGCTGTTTGGAGAAATTGTTCAGGAACAGTTCATCCATGTAGAAATATGATCCTTGTAAGACTGCCAAGGTCATCAAGGCCTGTGGTGATCTGATGAGTAAATGCTGGCCACGCCTGGAGGCAGCTTTAGCTTCCGAACTCAATTCTTCAAAAAATGTAACACAGTTTTGCAGAGAAGAATGTTTGTCATTAGCCTGTCAAGGCCATTTCCTCCTTGTTTTCTTGGTGCCCTTTTCAACAACCGTATACCGCTTTATGTACCTGTCAGCTGTCCCAAATATGTGCAAATGGCAAAAGTGCTGGTACAAGTTTGTATTCTGCTGTTTTAGCTCAGCTGCCTCATGGGCTGTGAAGATGTGCATACGTAGCTATGTAGCCCTTTTTAATGGCAGGTCAGCAGCAATCTTTTGTACCAGTCCATTCTGGTTGGTATGCCAATACTAATGGTTACTCCCCATAGCTTACAGCAATGTGGCCACCTTCATGAGATCTGCCATCCTGATGTCTGAATAAAAATATATGATAGTTCAAGATATTTATATAGTCATATAGAAACAGGCCAAAGTCTTTAATGACAACATTACTAGGTTATTACAAAGATTAATCCTTTCATTGCTGGTCTTCCACCATCCCTGCTGATTTGCCATCAACCATTAACATTACGCGAATCCCCCAAATATTTGGTTCAACTTGAATGCATCTGCTTCTCTCCCAGACATACTAGGTGCAGGCAAACAGTTCATAAAGAACATCTTGTTCACCATAACTTCTGGAAAACCTTACTACACTTTAGTGCAAATGCATCTTCATTCTGTAGTATACCTTGATGTTTGAATTTGCACATGATTTAACATCCCTTCAGCATTCATATTTTCTTTGATCCCCTTGCTTATTAAAAAATGCAAATCTAAATTGTATCTTATTAATGTGCTTCTTTGTGCTAAAGCTGTAGGGGGTTAAAATCCCAGCTTTGGTAACGTATTTGGATTCTTAATGTGCAAAGTGCAAAGAGAGCTAGACTTTCTGCAGGCCATATTTTCTAATCAGCTGTTATGAAAAAGATTTTTGTTGTGCTTCTATTTCTTGGTCTCATGGAATTTACAGAAATAAAGAGTAATGACTTCATTGTTATACAAAAAATATTTTCATCCATGGATAGAGATCCATATTAATTTGCTGCAAGTTCTCAAAAATGACAATGAGGCATCTTGGATGAAAATTCAGAAAAATACATATTTTAAATATATAAAAGCCTTTTAGCTGGTTGAAGTAAATAGTAATTTTATGTCATGGATTTTGGGCCTGAATTTAGTAGTAGTAAACAGTGGTCACTCATTTTTCCAGTTAAATATAGTAGCTTTTAGGTACTGAGTACATCCTTGCACTACAAAAAAAAGCAAATGCTGTAAAATTACTGATGCATTTAAGGCCATTAAACTGCTCCTTATACTTCCTTTTTGCACAACTTGACCTATTCCTTTGCCCTGGTAAAAGCTTTCTCTGCGCGTTTAATGGCCTTTTTCTTGGTGTTACTGCTTGTTTTCTGAATTGCTTCTTATGCATCTGCTTAACTTGCTGGGAATTTGGGTGGATCATTGGAACTTGGGATTCTGCATTGCATAAAAATACTATAGCAAAATGCAAAGCACCTGTGAGTGTTTAATAGAAAGTACGAAAACGTTACACTTCATTTGACGTAGTGCCATGTTACTTCTTCATGACTTCAATGAAGAAGTAACTTTTATTGATTTATGCTTACTTTGCAGCAAGATTTACATGCAAATTGAGCTTTTCCAGAAGCAGTCGAATCATTAATGAGTTTTACAGAAATATTCAAATGAAGACAAACTAGAAAAGTTGCCTATTTAATTTTTTACAGAAAGGCAAAAATGACCTTAGAATTATTCTTAGGAAACAAATAAAACAGGGAAATTTTATGCAAGTTGTATGTTTGTTGAAGCAGCTAATCCTTGTGTTGTTTCTGCAGTAGCTGCAGTTTTAGGACATGCCGATCCACAGTAAATCGTTGATTATAATAAACCATGCTTCCTTTACTTTCCCCTTCCTGCTCTTGCTGCTTCAGAAGCCTGAGGGATCCAGCTGTGGAATCACGATGGCTTAGTCTACCAAAATGTGGAGTGGATAACCTGTTATTTAGCTTATTCTAAGCTTTTGCAGACTCAGAGGAGAAGGGAAGTCTTCTAAGAGCCATTCTAATTTAGTAGTAGCTCTATCCCAACACTTTAATTCACCTTAAAAAGAATTCCTGATTAGGGAAGGACAAAATGCTTCATCCAGAAACTAGATCTCCTTTGTTTATAGCAGGGCTTTCCGTAGTTTTAAACTTAGTGATCATTTAATGGCTATGGCCCTCACCTGAAGGCCAGAGATTATGTTTGTTGTGATGCGATATTCCCTGATCCCATCTCTTTTCAGCTCTCTATGACTCGGTGGCTGAATGCTGAGCAGACTGACACTTCTTCCAGGACCCCTTCAGAAATGGAAACTGATGCTCCTGGCCCCGACCCTTCACTAGTTTTGTACATTTTTATAAATGATTTATAAATAGGGTATTAAAGAAGTTGATTTAAAAGCATCCAGGGGATGTCAGGTGATAAGGAGGGTCAGTGTGGATTCATTAAGAACAAATGTCAAAGCAGTCTAATATCCTTTGTGACAGGGTAATTGTCAATTGGTCTGAATTGTAGTATCTGATGTTTAGGTTAGATATTAGGGAAAAGAAATCTAACTTTAAGAATAACTAGGCACTGCAGTACCCTGGAGGCTGTAGCATCCCCTCGACGGGGAGATACAGGCAGATATTTTAAGGAAAGGATGGGCTCAATTTGGCTTGCCGCAGGAGGACGGACAAGATAGCCGTTACAGTTCCTTCCAGCCTTGAATTTCTCTGACCTTGTTAAGATTTCACAGTGCAATACAGGTTTTGAACTGCTTGGTAAAATATTTGACAATGGGGCTTTCCGGAATTTATTCATTAATGTTTGCAGTAGGAAGGCACAACACTCTTTTTTCTGCCATTTCCTATGGAAATTAACTGAGTTGTTTTCTCACTGTGTGGTCTCAGGTAGATAACTTTCATCTGCAAGCAGTTTTTCATGTTCAGCTCTGTGTTTGTGTGATGGCTCACCACATGCAGGCCAGCGTATTATTTTCAAATAGCTCTTTAAATCAGCAAACCTCTGTGTCCTGACGGAGCCTGTTGGGTGATAGTGAGATGAGTGTGACTGTAAGAGCTCTGGCTATATGGATCAGATTACAAGATCATTTACTGGTTAAATCCATTTTTAACTGGATTAAAAGAAAAGAAAAGAAAAAAACCACCTCTGTTTGTACTGTACATTTCGTTTTGTCCAGCATTTCAGCAGAAGGCCCCAAAGTACAAAGCTGCTGTGTCAGCGATTCCTGCAGGTGGGAGTTCTGTTTTTGCATCCTTTCTTTATGTATTCTGCAAAAGCATGAAAACAGGAACTTTATCCATTGTGTGCAGCTAAAATATAAAACCAAGTTTTGCTTTAATCTTCACTGTTACATTCTCATTCCTCTTGTAAAATAATGAGAGAACACATCTCATTTGACTTAAAGCAACAGATCTATATCCAGTTAATTTGTGGATAAATATGGGTTTCTGCTATTGATGTTTCTTGATCCATGCAAAGTGGTTATATTAATATTGAAACATTATTAATCAATAGGTAGCTCTTTAAAAATACATCACTAAGACTAACCAATTACCTTTAAGTATATATCAAAGGCAACAGAGCAATTTGACTTACACTGATGGTCCATTAGAGAGTTCCAAACATTTTAATTGTTTGTATATTTTTATCTGCAGTGAAACTTACAAAGCAAATTTAAATTTCTCATTCTGGCCTCAAAAAATTAAGAAAAAACAAACTGATTCTTCAGTTTTTCAGTTTTTTTCATTCAGGAAAGTACAAAAATATGCTTAAATTCATCATCTCCTGAATTAAAACGAAATAAACTGTGTGTCATCTCATACTATTTTTAAGATAGTTTGCTCTGTAAGATCACAAAAGTAAGTTATAGAGACAGGTCATGTCATTGAAGTGTATAGTTCTGTTTGGTTTTATAACACTGATTATTGACTTTCCGTGAAACTGCATTGTTTCCCCCTCTATCAAAGGAAAATCTGACCAAAGCGTACAATGTATCTGCAAATTCTCAGAAATATGGTCTTTATTTATGGAATATAGGCTGTAAATTTGGGTAGCATAGAGTGTATTTTTTATACCTTGCTGAAAGTTTAAATACCTGTTTGAAATAAAAAACTTACTCTGACCGATTTTCGGAGTCACTACTGATGCTTCTGCTTTAGGAAAGGAATATGTTGGCTAAAGTAGAGTATTGTGTTGAGTTTTACAATCAGGTGAGAAACTGTATGTTTTCCTTTTGTTTTTGAGATTATCATACCATTCTTCATAGAAATTTCGTTATTTAAGTAGACTATTTCCCCTCTGGCTCAAGTCCCTCAACAATTACCCAGCATAAGCAATCTACACGAGGTGTAGCTGATTGTCATTCAATGCAAGTGAAATCTTTAGGTGAACATTAGTCACTCTTTTAGACATGTTAGCTTCAAGTGGAAGCAGTCAATTATAGAGCAGAGGCTTTATGGCTACATTATTACCATCATACTATTAGGTTTTCGGCAGTAGCATTCTGTTTGATCGATCTGTGCCAAGACATTGATGGATAGTTTTGTTCTTCAAATGTCAAATATGTGGGACTTTCGTACTTTATTTATTTACTGGTGCACTACTATATTGTGGATATTTCTCCTTTCTACATCATTCTAGCTTTAACAGCTAATCATGATTCATTTTATTTGAAGTTTTGGTGTTGATTTCAGTAGTGTTCTTAATCTTTCTTTCTCATACTCTCGAATTACAGAGCAAACTCGACTATTGTATTGGATGCACACTTAATAGGATGTGTGAAAGCTTCACTGTTTTATGAGGGCATTGGAGAACAAGAGTTGTTGCTGATTGAGAAATGCGTGCACATGGTGGTATCTGATATGTAGTGAATTTTGAGATTCTGTTCTGTCCTCAGTGCTTCTGTGTGTTGTGCTTGTTTGGGGGGTTTGGGCTCTTCATTATTTTATGTCTCTCTCATATATCACAATAATTTTAGAGCATCACTCACTTCAAGATGCAGGTTTAGTTTAGGTCATAGGCTTTAATCTGAGTACTATTTTTAAACTAAATATATGCATTTGTAAGTATGTTCAAAAGTAAAAATACTGCTATAGACACTAATCAATAGGTGTACAAGCAAACTCTTTTTTGGTTTTGATGGGGATGAAGAAGCATGTAAATACAAACAAAAAGCAAATATACGTAGGGTGCTGTTAATCTCCTATCTCCAACAGGACTGAGAAGAAACTTCTCATCAGCCTGTTTGTGAGGGGCACTTGTTCTAAGTACTTCAGCCTTCTGCCAGAAGTTTCCTACCAGTGTTACTGAATCCATTCTTCAAGAAAAAGAGAGTGGAGAAAAATGAGAAACTGAAACTCAGTAGAGTTTTCTGCTCAGTTTGGTTAAGCATCAAGGTTTGCAGGCAGAAATTAGCAATACAAAAGCTCCGCACCCATCCTGGATCCATGGCTTCAGTGACACAGAAAGTCAGAAACTAGAGCTATGTTTATGCAGAGAGGTTCAGGGAACTCTATTCTCCATGTTACCACATCACAGAGCGATCAGTGGGCTATATTATGTGCCAGAGGAATGACTCTACCACTCTACAACTATCGTGCACTGTCCAATTGCTGTCTCTGCAACACTGTACTGGCTGCACCTGCAGTGAAGGGAATGTGATTAATACTGTTAATACCAGTGAATTAGTATTACAAAGCCATCCATGTAGGTCAGTACTGCACAAGTGTCCCAGCAGGATGTGAGCTGGGAAGTCAGTCTCACGGTTTGAATTCCTGGCAGCAGTAACAACTTTTACCTGATCAGGAGTGTTAATGATGAAAAATAATAATAGTGATTTGGGTAAATGTTATAGTTTTGATTACAGGAGTATTATATGGTCTCAGTTGATCTCTTAGCCATGTCCCTCCAGTGCCTCTTGGACAGTGTTACTGGTGCTGGATAGGCATAATTCTCCAGAATTGGCTGCGATTCAACAGTGTGCCTGTGTGTGAAGTGACTGAATAAAGTAGACTCTTTGAATGTAGTGTTGTCATTTTACTTAGTGAGGATCACTACTCAGTAATTAGGGGGACATGAATTTTACTTTTGTGTTTGAACATTGAAATAATTAATTTTACTGCAACATTCGTTTTCTCTCTCAGTTGTTTTTACTTTACTCCTATGTACATGTGCATTCACATATTTGTAAACATATACACTAAATGAAAGCCAATGCATTCTATATATATTTTAGAGTTAAAAATGGAGCCAAGGAGTGTGTAACCTGATGCCCAGTTCATGAGAGCACTTGGTCAAATTCTTAGTTGATTTAAATGGTTTTAAAGCACAGGCTGAATTAGGGCATAAAACCTGGATCGAGAGTCTATTGAACCTTGATCCAGAGTTTAATGAAGCAAATGAAAGTCAAACGACTGTGTTCAGTGGGCTTCAGACTGGGCACTAAATAACAGACAGCGGAGACACAGGGGCACCACCTCGAAAAAGAAGGAGGAGTGCTATGTAGTTAACAATGAAGTCAAAATAATTTTATTTCCTGCTTGCCTTTTTTCAGGAAGAACTAAATTTTTACATTTGGGAAAAAAAGAAGAAACTGGACGTTTATACAAGATAAATAAAGGTAAAACAGACTAGCTCAGGGAGAGAGATCAGCGGAGAGCAGGGGAGAGACCAGAACAGTGAAGACAAAACAGTAAGAAGCTTTCTGTCTATGGCCACGTGTCATACATGGCATAAGTGGAAGTGAAAGGTAATTTAGGGTAGACAGTGGTTTAATTATTAGTGTGGTCTAATTTATCAAATAACATAGTGATCTCAAGTTAATAAATCCCCAGGTGTATGTGGGTAAGTGACATACTTCATACACAGCTGCCTTACCTTCATTGTGTACTGTTTTGTCTTCTGGACAGACAGTAAGATGGTGACCATCATAATCAATATTAAATTTCTAAGTCAGTATCATTTAAGTTACTTATTTCCAAAGTATCTTATTTTCCCTGTTTCCTTAAGTGCCCCTGCCCCAATGTGCAAATCTCCTTGATCATTGGCTTTTGAAGCCTCAGCAATGAGACTTCAACACAGTCAGCAGCAACACAGTGACTGCAGCTCACATAAGCTGCCTGAAGCTGATCCACAGCAAGTCCATGAATAGACAAGAGTTACCCGTGTTAGGCTCTTCACATTATGGTGAATTTATTTGCATTCAACAGGATTGCATTGGGACCAACTGATAGATAAAAGACGAGCAGCTGGTGGTGGATTAATGTAATGAGGTTCATATTGTTTGGTAGATAGGCCAGATAGCTGCCTCAAATGGTTTTCACTAGCAGCAGGGCAAGAGGGGATCGTTCGGTGCCTCCACAGCTGCTGTGACTTTTGATGTTCTCTGACTCTATTGCTCTCTCTGCTGCTGTGATGGCAACCTTCGCCCCACCCCTACTGCTGCTGTCACCAATTGAGCATCTGCCCCATTTCTGTTACTGCTGCTTTCACTGTCATTTCAGTCTCTCCTTTCACTTGTGCTAATGTACTTCTGTCATGACCAGAGAGACATCTGTGTCTACCTGACAGGAGCTGCAGGAGAGCTTTAGAGAAGGTAGAGCTTTCCTCTTGTGCTGGAGAGAGTATCTTTCCGCACTCTCTGCTTTCAAATGTTTCCTGATTTATCCCATCAGCTGCTGTTGTCAGACTCGATTCACACTCACTTCTCCAGCCCTCTGTCCTCTCTTGATTTTCCTTCTGAAAGTGTAATACTGCAGAATAAGCAGGATAATTTTTCTACTAAGGTTTTATACACTTTGACTGTTTTTTCAGTTTATAGCTATCAGGAGCAAGCTGCTGTCGTAGATAAGGTAATATATACTCCTGCAGTAGACAGTCAATGTGTGTAAACCATCCCTACCTACACTGGTGTTGCTTGAGGCTGGAGTAAGCTACGCTTCAGCAACTCTTGAATTAACAGGTTTTGTCTGTCTGTAGCGATCTCCTGAGTACTACTCATACAGTAACTCTTGGTCTATGGATTTTTTTGCTAATCTCCAGGTTTTTTTCAAATCTGAGAATAAAGTAGCATAAGTTTAGATATCTAGTAAAAAATGTACACATTATGAAGAAAGAATTAGCAGGTTGGGGATGATTGGTTTAAGAGAGAGTGAGAATGACAGTTTTCAAGTAGTTAAAAAGCTCTTGCTAAGAGGAAAGGAGTAAAGTTAGGAAGGAAACGGGAATTATTTGCAGAAAGTGACAGATTAGATACCAGGAAAAAATTTTGATGACATTCATATGGAATACTGGATATTTGGAGATGCTATGGAGTTATTGAAAAACAGGTTAGAGCATAGATTAGGCACATAATTAAGGGGGGAGGAGATCTTCGGAAGTCATCAAGGTCCCACTCAAAGCAGGGCCAGTTTCCACCCTGTAGTCCTCCCATTCAAACCCTGTTTTTCCAATTTGGCTGGAAGGATTAATGTGAGACTGTATCAAAAGGCTTGCGAAAGTCAATGTAAATTGACACTGTGCTCTCCCTGTGTTTACTAAACCAGTCATCTCAAAGCAGAAGGCAGTCAGGCCTGATCTGACCTTGGTAAATCCCTGCTGACTGTTTTTCATCACTTTTTCCTTTCTCTGCTTGAATCTAAATACTGCAAGTTTTTTAGGGCTTTGGGCAGACCAAAGTCTGCCCAGCTGAGGAGCACAGAGAAGTCCCTTGGTTCCTCCACTGTGCATTAATTCATCCAATTAGCTAAATGGAGTTCCTAGCTAGACTTTTGAGGAAGAGATTTCGTATCTCCTGGAAAGAGTTGCTGTGGGTCATATCTACCTCTTATTTAAAAAAGAAAAAGAAATTCCTATCAGTTAATTTTTACTTATGACCCATTTTCTGAGCTTCTACTTGTGCTTTGACCAGGGACAAATTTCAAGTGATGCCCAAATTTGGATGTATGGATTTATATTTTTGTTTGTGGTGTTGTAGTTGTGCCTATTTGTATGTACATTTATAGTCTAAGTCGAGGGCTTTCTCAGCCCTTTGCCTGTTGTGCCAGACAGTATTCATGTTCCCACCTTTGACCTCTTTCCCTGTGGTTCACCTGTTACTTTTTCTTTTGGTGCTGAAAGTGTGGTTCTGTATGTGCAATAGCACCACTTTATTTTTTTTAATATATCCTAACACTTTTTACATGTTCACTTCCTGCATTTTAATAGCTTTATTGTTTAATGAAATGAAAAAAGTAAAACAGAAAAATACAGCTTTATTGACAAGGCAATTTTGGCATGTAGTTAAAACACTAAAATATGTGTTGGAAAATTTCAAAATATTAAACCTCAAAACAGGCCCTATGTTTACATTTTATAGCACATATTATGGCTGAGACTGAAATAGGAGAAGGTACAAAAAAGTAATAATCATAAGCTTAATATTTTGCATAGACAAAAATATGTTGTTACTTTATTATTCTCTAGAAATCCTTGTTGCTAGATTGAAATCCCGGTATAAACTTTTTCTGAAAAATGTTTGGATGTTTTGCTTGAGCCTTTGTGAAAGTTTGTTTCCTTTTAGAGTCTTTCCTTCTTCCATCAGACTTATCGTTTCAACCACACTGCATTCAGATGTCTTAGAATCAACCTTAAGTTAAACAAAACCACTTGGATTATTTCTCTTACTTATTAATAAATATGTAAGTAGCTTTCTTGTGAAATGAGACATGCAGCCAAATAGTACAGAAACATTCTAAGAACATACACAAGTGTGTACACAAATGTGTCTGGACTATGCGTATATATGAGAAAGATCTAAGCCATTTTAAAGTGAGTATGTACTGTGCTCTCGGTATATAATTGTAGAACTCCTCTGATTTTGGTGCACCAATAATCTCATGTTGAATTTAGCTTCAACAACAGGAAGCTAGTGTGGTTAGAAAAAATACCATATTCAGGGCCAAAAACCTTTCCTCATCTGAAATCTATGGTTATTTCAGGTTTCGATGTCATAGCTAAGAGCATATCTGGCCCCTTCTTTTCTGTAACTGGCATGACTTCAGGAATAAAGCAGTTGGTAGTGAGCAGAGAGAGGACTCTGGAATTTCCTGCACTCCTGCTGTGTAGATTCAAATGCTAAGTTTAAATAATGGATGAAGCTAAGATTATTATAATTGATCATTGTATGATTTATATGGAGTAATTATAACTAGGTTGAGAAAGAATTTTCAAAAGCTAGTTTCCTGGTAGCCAGAGCCATTAAATAACAGTGTGCTGCCAAAACAAAAATTAGGTGGGAACGTAGCCACAGAGTTCAGAATGTCTGTCCTCCACCTGATTTATAACTACCCTTATGATGACAGTATCAGCGGTATTTTCGTATTAGGAACAGTAAGAATTCTTTGAATTGTTTCTCTTATCTTTCTAACACAACTCTGCATTGTTTTAAGCTTAGTCGAGCATAATAACTGGAAAACAGCAAAAATCTAACGTATAACAAAACTAAAAGGTGGAAGAGGTTTAAAAGGTTAATTAAAAGTGTAATGATTGCATTTACTGAGACAGTCCAATTAATCACTTTATTCCAGTGGTCATGTGATACAGAAACCATTGCTACAGGTAACTGATTTCTAGTGCCAACATACATGGTCTGTGTTCATTAAAATGTGTATTGTTTCTACAAACGAAATTTAACTTTTTATTTTAAGCGCCTTTTTATTTATTTGAAAATATTTTAAAATAGTAGCTAATGTTTAACCCTGTATCTTCACATAATACTTTCTCCAGCTGTACTCCCTCTGAACAGTATGGGAGCATTGCCCCCTTGATACTTGTAGGCTTACAGCCCCACGGGACGTTTGCTTACAGCTTAATGGGGTTGTAGGTACAGAAGAAATAAAGCACTAGAAATACATCATTATGTAATGCAATCTCTCTGAAACAGTGTATATGACCAACAAAGTGAATTCTCAAGTGTCAACAAGCACATCTAAATGTAATTTTTACCACGTCAACTGGAAAAAGGCAAAAAGAACCTTGAAGGATCAATTACAAGGGTCATAACCTTGTATTATCTGATTTGCTATAATATTCACACAAGCTTTATCGGAATGGAACATAAATTTGAAAAATAGTGAGATTAGAAAGGATTGCAGTGCTAGAGCAAAGAGCTAGAAGCTTTCTCCTGGTTTATTTTGCTGGGGCAGCACTTTAGAGGGAGCCCATTATAAGCAGGAGAACAGTAGTTATTTTAACACGGTAATTAATCAAGTCTGAGGAAAAGAGGAAACAAGTTGTGAATTCAATTCTGCAGTAATAAAAAGAAATGCTGAAACTTGCCCTGTAAATTGGCATGACTTTGGTAAACAGTCCCTCACTGTGTCTTGAGAACTTGCATGCAGTAAATCACTTCTCATGGCAACCGTGTAGGTTTGAATATTTTCCCAGGTTTATTCTGTATTTCTGTGTGTGCTAGTTCCTTCTCAATTCTGTTGACTTAGGATTTAGCTAATAATAAAACACTGAACTGTATTACATGAGAGCATATGCAGTAGCACATTTTCACTTTGAATATTTTAAGGGGAAATTAGAAGAACTCAGCTGAAATGGTGGCGATAGTCTTCCACATTACAAAACCAGCCTCTGACTCAGTACAGAGCATGAATTGTCTGTGGAATGACTGAGATCACTCTCTCGGAAAAAAATATATTCTGTATATGGCCCCAGTCATGCGTAATCCATCCTTTATGCTAGTGCAGGGTAGATACATTAAAATGACCTTTAGACCCTAAAACTCTTTAGGGTAGAACTGAAATCATCAGTCCAGTAATGTGAGAAACAGTGACAATCAGTTTGCAACAATTGGAAGTGTCTGTGTTTAGCAGCCTCTGATTTTATTCATACGTTTCTGCCTCTTACGTGAGATACCTTGGACAGAAGAAGTAAAAGTAGCATTAAAAATAAAATTCTTGAACTTAGATTATTGAAAATTCAGAATAACTCTAGTGATTAAAATGTATTTAACCATGTTGGCATGAGTATAATGCAAAACTGCTGTCCTCAGTGGAAAATTAGGGAGCCTAGCATAACCTTTCGTTAGATTTGTAGCAGAAGTGGAAGGTGATAGATCAGGATATCCGTCCGAGTGAAGACAGAAAGAATTTCAGCAGCAGACCACAATGTTGTTAACACTGGGGAGCGGGGTTTCCTTTCGCTTGCTGCTCTCATGGAACAAAAATGTAAACTAGTTCATCGTAGGGTTGCCAGGCTTTGCTCTTACATAACCTGCAAGTTGAGCAGACGTCTGTCAGCCAACCCACAGGGTTCAGCCACCTCTGAGTTTTCCTCTCAGCCTTTCCCCATTCCTCCCCAGAAAAGACTGAAAGTACCAAAGGAAATCTTAAGATGTCATTCCTCCCCTTTTTCATCAATAAATTTCCAGCATAGGAGTTTTCTCTTGCAGTCTTTATCTGTAATGTCCAGGAATTGGTCAACTAAAAGTACCAGGATCTAACTCAAAATGGAGACAAGAGTCCTGCTAAGTACTAGAGGCCAGATCCAGTGGTGAACTTGGGCAATGCAAAATGCAGAACATGGGGCATGGAGCCCTCTTAGTAGAATTTAACATCCAGAAAGAGACCGAGAGATAGATTTAGGCACATAAAGTCAGGAGCCCCTGCTTCCAGGTGATATCTAAAGATGCCCAGAATCCTGATAAAGTACACGGGAAATACTATGTAAAAAACCAAAACTAACCAACCAGAAAAAAAAAAAAATCACAACCCAACTCCAAACAACCGATAAAAAAACCTGCACAATAAATCTCTAGATGGGCAGTAAGAAGTACAGAAACAAAATTGTTGGAAGACTTTGAACCTAAGGAGCCAGATTCACAGCCTCAGGCAGGTGCATCTGTCCACACAGAAAGTGGTGTATGCTCCTGGTAGTAGAGAGCCACTCTTCTTTTAATGGGCACCTAGCAGAAGATGTCATGGTGCTTTAGTCATTAAGTTAGTGATCAGAATAGTCTTCGAGGAAGTTGGATGCCTGTGCTCTGTGATCTGCTCTGTGGGTTTTCACAAAGCCTGGGAGACTACACTGTGGAATAGGCAGTAGGTTGGTCTGGAAAAAAAGGGGAGGAGCTGTGTTGTGGAAAGGATTATGTTTCTTTAGAAGGGATTAGAAGAAGAGAGCACAAGTGGGATCACGCCTCTGCAGATTTACAATTAAGGGAGTCATGTTCAGGAAGGGAATCCTGGTTTCCAGTCATTTCTCTTGTAAGAGAAATAACTCTTTCCTGGGTGCAGGCCAGAACCCAGCAATCTGCCTCCCAGGGAGAGCTCTCATCCTTGGGCTGAAACATCATGCGCTCTCTTGTGTTTTGCAATATGCACTATTTACCGTGCACCTTCTTGAGAACACCCTGCAGCAAGATGTTTGAGAACCCTTCTGGGAAATGGGAACAGCAGTTCTGAGTCTCCAGGTCAGGGAAGGCATTAAGCCAAAGTCTGCCAGACACCGACTGATGATTCATCAGTGGAGTCTCATAAAAACAAAGGCCAGGGTGTTTTGAAAAATACTTTGGGCATAGCAATTCTGCAGAACGCGGTAGTGATGAACACTTCCAAATCATGTCTGTTGGTTCACATGAACCAATGTGAATATTTTTGATCTCTATAGGGCTTGGACAGGAGATAGTCTTTACCTCCTCAGGTGGATTCATAGGTGAATTCAGAAAATAATTCTAGGGATGTGTGGAATTTGCGTTATCAAAGACTTGCATGCTTAGCACTGGGGAGGACTGACCAGGAGTGTAAAATGTTCCAGCTTTGGTCTCGGGAACCTGAAGTCTCAGTTTAGACAAGTTGTGGTTTAGGTCCTTTTGTTGCTCTAGCCCTGGGTGTGCTCTTCTGCACACAGGAGTCAGTTTCAACATCCTTGTCACCTGGTGTATCTACTGCTGCCATCTGTTGTAATTTCAGCATGCATATTTCTGTATTTGGTAGTACTCTGAAAGCCCTGGGTTTAATTTTAGCTTTAATTTTAAAAGGTAGATCACCTGCTTATCATGATTATGGAAAAGGTTTGAAGTAGGCCTGACTCTTCTCTAAAGGCTGAGTAGAAGACAAGCAGAATCTCAGAATAACATGCACATCTATGTGCATCATTCTCATGATTTCTTGGGGATGACTTCTTTTTTTCTCTGCCATTTGGGATTAGAAATAATTTGTCCAGGAAAACTGTAGTTTATTTGAATCCATTAAGATGCAGATGACAATATTTCCCATGCTTTCCTAATTTTTTTAATCTGTTGTTCTTACAAAGCAGAAGTACTTTGGTGAACCCCATAGCAGCACTTTTGTTGAAGTGGGATTATGGTTCTCCTCTTTATTCTGATCAGTTTTCGGTTCCTATATGCCATATTCTTCACCTGCATTGAAGCAGACCTGTACCTTTGTGGTCACCTCTATCACTTTATAATTTTGCCTTCCATCACATTAGCATTTGCTGCTCTCTTTACAGCATTCCCTTCACTAAAAACCGTAGAAAACCTGCTAAAGCTAATCACTTGCAAATAGTAATTGTAATTTTAATGGCAACTTCAGTAAATTGCTTTTTATGTACTGTAAGAAAATTGAAAACTAAGTGTCCATTTTGCTGTTTAATAAGAATCTGATAGAACAAGTAATAGTCCTTTCACTTCTTCCATCTAGTGGGAGCACAAATAAGAATCTGCCAATATCCACCGAGAATCCCTTCTTGTGCACCATGGGGTTAACAGGAGCTGAGGAGACAGCCAAAGGCTCAGTAGGTGCTGGAATGAAATAAAAATGGAAATGCAAGGAGATGAAAGATTAAGGGGAAGAGGCTATGAAAGCCTCTGCATCAAGAAGAGTGTGGCCAGCAGGACGAGGGAGGTTCTCCTTCCCCTCTACACTACCCTGGTGAGGCCTCATCTGGAGTACTGTGTCCAGTTCTGGGCTCCCCAGTTCAAGAAGGATGAAGAGCTACTGGAGAGAGTCCAGCGGAGGGCTACAAGGATGGTGAGGGGACTGGAACATCTCCACTACGAGGAGAGGTTGAGGGAACTGGGCTTGTTCAGCCTGAAGAAGAGAAGGCTGCGAGGGGACCTTATAAATGCCTACAAATATCTGAAGGGTGGGTGTCAGGAGGATGGGGCCAAGCTCTTTTCAGTGGTGCCCAGTGACAGGACAAGGGGTAATGGGCACAAACTGAGGCACAGGAAGTTCCGTCTGAACATGAGGAGGAACTTCTTCTCTCTGAGGGTGACGGAGCACTGGAACAGGCTGCCCAGGGAGGTTGTGGAGTCTCCTTCTCTGGAGATATTCAAGACCCGCCTGGACAAGGTCCTGTGCAGCCTGCTGTAGGTGACCCTGCTTCGGCGGGGGGGTTGGACTAGATGACCCACAGAGGTCCCTTCCAACCCCTACTATTCTGTGATTCTGTGATTCTGTGATTCTGTGAAAGAGGGTGAAGCATAGGGAAGATAACACGGGGCAGAGGAAGCCCTGTTAAAACTTCAGAAACATCTCTGGATCAAAGACTGGAGTGTTTGGCTGCCTCCTTCCTGCTGTCGTACGGGAGCTCAAGTCCAGAACTGTTGCAACTGCAACAACGTTGGGCCAGGGTGGGAGTGATTCAGGAGATAACAAATATCAAAGCGGTAATACCTTATACTACGCTGCAAGGCCTGTTTTTTTGATCAGTAAAATTGATCAGAAAAACATCTCACCTTGCACGCTTGTGGTACCTGGTAGAAGAGCTGTGAACTGGTGATAGGTAGCGGTAAGTTAGTATCATATCCGTAGTTGGCTGAAGTTAGTAAGCCAGTTATTGCTGCCCCAGAGCTTTTGCACATAGCACACACCAAGCTGCCTGGTCAGAGGACATTTTTGGGCATCCTGGCTCTACGGATGTTGGGAGCTGCTGCTTTCCCACCAAGGCAGCAGCTCCCGGCTCTGGCTGGGCTCTGCCGTGGCTCTGCATGCACGGCACCGGGGTAGCGCCCGTAGCAGCTCGCGGCTGCTGGTGACTTCTGGGAGGCAGCATCCTGGTGCTGGCGGCTCTGCTCTGCCGGGCCCCTTGCCGCCAGTGGGAACCAGTGCCTTGCAGACAGGCGTGAGACATCGCTTGTCACCTGCCTGGGAGCAACTTGCCTTGGAGTCTGCAGGGATTTTGCAGGAGCGGAGAGCTGCGTGGTTTGGCAGCGATTTCCCAAATGGGCCCAAGGCAAAGCAGACTTGGGAGAGAGGAAGCTCTGGGTGGGGAAATGGTGGTGGGAAGGAATTGTTACTTGTCCCAGGCTGCTGATCTGACCGCCCTCAGTCCATATCCAAGTGCCCCAAGAGAGGGGGAGCTGGAAAAGGATCTCCTTACGCAAACCTTTCCCAAAGGATGCTGGCAGTAAAAGTAGCTCTGGATTAGATCCATTTGCTCTTAACGTAGTCAGTACCTAGTAAGAGCCAAACTCCTGCCTGTCTTAATAATTCAAGCTTTGCAGAACAGAACCTGGGTGAAATTTTGACCTTATGTATTACTGCTGTGTAAGTAATCCTCAGAAACACTCTCAGTATTATTAACTGTTTGTAGTTACCACGGGACTTAGGAATAATTATGTTGTAGTTTTGCAATAAAAGTGAAGCATAAAGTGTGTTCTGGATTGTAAATTTTGCATTAAAACATGATTTAAAATCTTGGGAGAAGTGGGCATTAGTGAGAAGAGTTGGTTTAGTCAATCTTGTTCAATTTAAATGCAGCTGATGCATATCTCTTACGTGTTGTATGTTAGTCTTGGTTTTAAAAGGTAAAAGTAATCTGTACAACGTGGTGACGAATATGCCAGAAACAACAGATAGAGGCATACGTATCAAAATGCAAAAGGCAAGTTATAGCCAGGGCTGGTTTAAAAAACAAAACCCAAAACAACCTGGTCCATGTTCAGAGTTGTCACGTAGAGGAGTGTGAGACTTGGGTAGATATAAATTGCATGAAAGATATGAATATGCATAACTATCGTTTGTGAACAATTTACACCTAATTCAACTTTCATCCAAGATAACTTCACTGCTGTTTGCGCTGTCAGTGAATTGGCTTATGCTCTGCTTTTTAAAAAGATTGATTAACCTGTCTTTTTTGATTTTTGAGGTGTTCATACTCACAGTGCTTTTTAATTCTGTAGCAGCGTTTACTACATTTTGGAAATGGAAAACATGAACGTGATTATCGGCAAAGAGGTGCTTTATTACATCTTGGGTTTTTTTTAAAGCATGCTTTATCATATATCATACAGTAAGCTGATGTCTGTTCGTATTGCAACGCTCCATTCAGATCTCTACCGCAGAAGCATGTTTTAAAGAGTGGAATTCAGCAGTTGACTCCCAGGCACAAATAACCATCTAATTACTCCGCAATCACATAGTAATTAGCGTGTACTATTCATATATTGCATAATTATATGCCCTGCAGATTACATAGTAATTATATTTGTACTAAACATATAATTCTATATACTGTATAAAAAAACTTTGAGAATTCATAGTTAAGATTATAGTTGTATGTTAATGTAATACAACATTTTATACAAAAATGTTACAATTTTAGGAGAGGGTTGTATTTTGGCTATCATTTCTGCATCTGGTGTTGCTTAAATTGTGCTAGGCTGCTATCATAAGAAATGCTTGGCTCTTAATTTATAGTCAAATGTTGCATGTTTATAATATATTTTGTAATTTATGAAGATAAGAAGCAAAAAATTGAAGTTTATTGTGTGAGAAACAAATTGGGAAGGGCTTGGAGTGTGAATGTTCAATTTACAAAGGTTAAGTGTACGAACCCACTGAACGTAGTTACAGCGTATCACTAGAGTGAAAAACAAGTTCAATGCTACTTATGCGTTGTGTTATTTCCTAATAGATCAGATACATGGGACAGCAGCAGGTGATATAATACAAAGTGTGTGCTAGCACCCAAGGCCCTTCTTGGGCTCAGTCCATTCAAACAAATGCAGTACCTCAGTGCACCACGTCAGCCAGGCTGCATCAGCTTTCCCTGCCATGGAAAAAGGGAAAAGGTTGCTGTCCTGATCTGGGAATCGGACACAGAGTGGTAGGAGAATGGAGAGGGGTGGCATTGAGTTGTAGAAGGGTCTTGGACTGAGTTTTTGGAAAAAGGTAGAAGATTTAGATAATATTTTTTTAAGAGGAACTGAGCTTTAGATCATTTGAGATGTTTTTCTCTTTGGACAGCCTCCCTAAGAGGTTGCTGGAGAGTTTTAGATATCTGCAGAATGTTTTGTTCAGCTTGTAAATTCTGTAGCAATGGGAAGTGAATATATTTTCTTGGATCTGTGATGTTGGCGTTCCTAATATCCAAAGCAGCATTACGATTATTCTTAGTTGAATTTTGCATTATATTGTCAGTGGCCTTCATTTTCATGCAAAGCATATATTGGACTTTAGTATCTGGATAATATATTTTAAAATTAAATGCGTAATTATAGTCTTTAACTTTTATCTGAGTTTAATGTTTTTGTATTACTTCTTGTAGTGTGTGCATGTGTGTGAGAGAGACACGCTCCTTGCTTTAAAATGTTTCTTTCACAATCACTTATTAATTCTACTCCAACTTCTTCAAAGCTTGTAAACTTCATGAAGTTTCCAGGGTTCGGGTGGCATCTATAGATCTTAAAAAAATTGCCTTTAACTAAGCATGGAGCTTACACGCCTTGTGGGTGGCCGGAGGGAGCTCAGTCGTGGGGCTGCACCTGCTTTCCTTTCTGTCTGGGTGGGCTGTTTTCAGACCTCAAAAACTGTGGTAACAGGCATGTGGCTTTTACATTCTGCAGAGTACACAAAGTACATTTAAATGTTGTTACCTGGTGTAGACACTGAATGTCATTTATACGGTTCAAGGGAAGAATTTAAAGAATGTCAGAGCTTTACAAAATCAGAGTTAGGAGCCCACGTTCTCACTGTGTTCCTGTGCGATGGGCCAAATGTATCCCTTCCAATTTACCAGTGATTTTAATAGCTTTTTAGTGAGGCCAAGTCTTAACCAATATTCATCCTGCATTTCTGCTACAAAGAAGATGAAGTACAGCCTCCCTGGTGTAATCGTCATTTATTTGCCAGCATTCTGATCATAACGCATGCCTGTGCTCTTGTTCACTTGTTAAACCATTACCCTGAGAAACATAAGGACTGGTCACAATTTCTGGCACTGAAAGTTTTGTATGTAACAAATTTATAATTAGAATCTCATTAACAATGAAATAAACACAAATATCAAAACACAATATAAATGTGACGCATTTCTTACTGCTGTTGTGTTGTTTTTTCTAGTGGAGCCAGTACTTTCAAAGGGGAACAATTGCTTGGATGCAGCCAAAGCTTGTAACCTAAATGATACCTGCAAGAGGTTCAGATCTGCTTACATAACCCCCTGCACCAGCAGCACGTCTAATGAAATCTGTAACAAGCGGAAGTGTCATAAGGCCCTCCGGCTATTTTTTGACAAAGTTCCCCCAAAGCACAGCTACGGGATGCTCTTCTGCTCCTGTCGAGACGTAGCCTGTACAGAAAGGAGACGGCAGACTATTGTTCCTGTGTGTTCATATGAGGACAGGGAGAAACCAAACTGCCTGAATTTACAAGAATCCTGCAAGAAGAATTACATCTGCAGGTAAGATAGCACATGGCAGGGGAGTGATTAATGAGGTGCTGGAGAGCGCTTTTTGGTACTGCTGGATTTGCCAGGACTAAGGGTCAGAATACCCACAAGAGAAAAGGGTGAGTCAGGGGAAAAAAGCGAACACCTCTGATATCTATAATAGAATAACAAAAGCCAGCGTCTGGTTACAGTGTGTGCCTTCTCCAGAACTGTTCACAGCTACTTCCTTGCGTGACGGAGGAATCTTTAAACGCCCAGTTTAATTTTTACAGAGTTTTGTTGGAAACATTTTCATTAGGTGTCTCTATGAAATGATGTCTCAGAATGATTTTAATGTCCCATTAGTGACCATGTGAAAATAGAATTATTCGTTATAATGGGATTTATTTTCATTGTAATCTTATGTGTGAGCACTAATAACTGTGAATACAAGCCACACGTTGGACTTTATACATGGTCACAATACACAGACCACTCTTGGGTTTTTTCTTCATTGGAAAAAAAGGAGGCCACGTTTGTAGACTAGATCCCACCAGCTTCACAGAGCTGCTTTAGCCTTGAAATTGTTTTATCTCCCCTCCCTGACAAGAGTGCTGGACTGATACAGCTGGAGGGTCATTGATTCACTGACTTAATTCCCAGCCTCTTTCCTCTGTGTGTTTAGCCTGGAGAGGCAGTGCAGAGCGCTGCTGCGTGGAACAAAGCTGGGGTCCTTTCACCCTCAGCGAGCTCCTTGCGGGTTGTCGCACAGCGCTCGTTCAATGGCATACAGGACCTCCTCTGCCCTTAGGAAATGCTTTATTCCTACTTAGCATTGTGTGTGTTTACATTAGAATGTTGTTGTGCTAATGTCGTATTTATGAAATTATGCCCAAGAATCTTGCTCATTTCTATTGTGTAAATTCCTTGTAGATTATCCAGTTCTGTGAATAGCAAGCAGGGAAATAAACACTATTGTAGAATGTCCAGGACACTGAAGACATGATATAAATCTTAATAAGTACTTACATATGCCTGGTAAAATATTTACTTTGAAGTTTGTTTATGAGCTCTCCATTGCTGATCTTAAGCATTTAGCCATAGCACTACAGATGTGCCCGACCGTTGTTCAGAGGTGAGGAGGCAAGCAGCGCCCTGCCCTCAATGGCTCAAGGGAAATCTGAAGACAATTCCTGCTGACCCAAATTAGAGCCGGTTTAAATCAGAGCAGGGTTCTCATTTCAGTCCAGTGAGTTGCATTCAGCACCTTCATAGCTGATGCTATTGCAGTTTATGAAGGCTGGATACCCGTAGTCTCAGAGCCACCTGTTTTCTATTTCCATGTTGTGCCATGAGTCTTTTTGCTTATATATATTGTCTTCCTTATATACAGGCCCTGTTAATTAATAGAGTTACAGAATCTTTACTGTGTTTTATGCCAAACTTCCAGTGTGTTATAGTGCCAATGAAATGGGAGAGAGGATTTTATAGGGAGACTTCTTCTATTATTCAGTCTGTAATGTTCAGGAATTAGTTAAATTAATGCCATTACTTCTCTCATGAATGTGTTTTCCTTTGGTCAGCTTTGATGTAATGATGTCTCAGCAGCTAAGTTTATAATGGCATTTTGTTTAATTTGACTTCAGGAGTCTGGTAGTGTGCTTTCTCCATTGCAATGCTGCAGAGGAAAGCTTGGCAAAATCTCTGCTCCCGTTGCCCTAAATTGCAGTAAACACTGGGGTGAAAATGGATTTCTTCACAGGTTCTTCCTGTGGCTTCTTTTGCTTTAAAATGCCAAAAGTAAAAAGTTTGAACTCTTCCAAGGCTCAGTGAGGGTGAGGGGCAGCTCTGGCACAAGTGAATGGGTGGGCAAATGCCTTTGGGGTCTGGGGCAGAGTCATGAGTGCGGCACTTAGGTCCTACCTATGCCTGGAGGTAAAGCAAGCTTGATGTGTCACTGAGAGTCATCTCACATAGATTTTAATACCTCCTGGACTGTCTAAACTACTAGTGTATTTAACACCTTCCCTCTCCACTGTCATGGAGAGGAGAAATCAGCAGCAGAGCTATTCCATCCTATCCATAATACGGTGAAAGATATTTTGTCTCTGTGACTTGGTGTGCCCTTAGAGGGAGTTGGTGTGATTTGTTCCCCTTGTCCCACAGGAAGACAAGGACTTCGGCAGCAGAGGAGAGAAGGGGGAGAAGATCTCCTCCCTGCTGTTGAAAGCATTGGCACTGATAAATATCAGTCTACATAGTAATTCCAGATATGTTTAGAATAATTACAATCAGTAGTCAGTAGGCATATAATTCTAACTCTGATAACTTCTCTTTCATTTTGAAATCAGAAAGAGATCTAAATGTGAGAATAATTTGAGAATATGTTCTGCCTACTGTGAAACCCAGTCATTTAGAAATACTTATTTGTGTGCCTGCTACATCTATTAAAGCTTCGTTGTAATGCTGGTTAAGACAAGGGGGACAAGTTTTAAAGGATTTCTGAAAGCACGCTCACAAATGGTTTACAAGTGCTGCTTATTCAGAAATGCAAGATTTGAATCTGCCCATACTCTGTATAAAATATCAGCTGGGCCTGTGCAAACATGTATTTAAACATTCAGCCTTACATGCTCTTTAAAAGCTTTGTCCTGGATGCGTATCACTGAATCTTTTTTTGAAACAGGGTTAAGAGCAGGGAAGCGATTTGGCTGAAATGCAGGTACCACTGACTGAGATGGCATGACACTTGGCTTATTTTTTTCTTTTTTATTCATTAATCTGTCTATTACATAACATAAACTCTCGATCGAGGGAACAAGAGACCAGAAATGTCAGGAAATGCAAAAAAGTTCTGACTTATGTAAACAGTCCTAATTTTTCGACTTCTTCAGAATACTGAATGGTTCACTTTCATTATCATTTTTCTGCTGCCTCTACTTGTATCCCAGTCCATATCCAGCTTTGAAACTGATTGGAGTCTCTCAGGCGTGCCTGTCAATGCTCACTGAAAAGAAAAGCAATAAAACAAAGAACAAAAAGAAGCGAACGGTAACATGAAATTAGGCTTTTTTGGTTAATATAAGAATCTAGTAACAGCATGTTTCTTGTCCTCCGTAATTACGCTATTCAAAACGGTTGATCAAATCATTGAGGCTCATTTTTAGGGTGAAATAGCCAGAAAGTAGTTCTTGACTAATT
Source organism: Opisthocomus hoazin (assembly GCF_030867145.1). Taxonomy (NCBI): domain Eukaryota; kingdom Metazoa; phylum Chordata; class Aves; order Opisthocomiformes; family Opisthocomidae; genus Opisthocomus; species Opisthocomus hoazin. The sequence goes on along the minus strand of NC_134419.1, from coordinate 72,169,466 downwards.
TCAGAAGACTACTGTTTGGACCTTTTTTTTTTTTGGCTAAAATAAATGCTATTAGTGTTTTCCCTTTAGTTTCGTAAAAAGCACATGTTGCTGGCTACAGCTATTTGATGTTGAAAAAAATAGATAAAATGGCTGCATAATATATTTAAATAACTTTTCCTCGTGGTATGTCTGAAGGGTAATAATTAAATGTCCCATTGGGTTTCAGTAGACGGGTGATCTCTCTGAAAATACAATAAAGAGGTTTTTGGCACTGTGTATTGAGAGACCTAAATCTTTACAGAAGTGTGTTCATTTCTCTGTTCTTACCTCCTGACCAGTTTCTGGTCACCTATCCTATCCAGTGTTAATTTTGTTGCAACCACCCATTCAATTCTGTAGGAAAGATATCTGCATCTACAGATACAAGAACACTGTGCTGATATGCAAACATTTTCATCAGTGCATAGAAGAGTTCATCCACAGTAAAAGCTAGAACAAAAGCCCAGCTCTGTGCTACATTTCCTGCAAACATAAGAAACTAGGCAAGAAATTAATCTCCCTTCTTTATATTCTGTTGAACATTTCTGATGATAATTTACTGTGGAAAGGGAGTCACTGTATCTGTGCTTGTCTTCCACACAGCATGTGCAAAGCTGCAAGAGCTTTGTATCAGTACCTGTTTGTGAAAGTGGCTTCCCTGCATATGAGTTCTGGGCTGTTCCTGCAACATGCGCCATTGCTGAGTGCAAACCCTACACCCTCATGGATGAGATTTGCCAGAGGAGAGGAGGTGGTTCAGCACTGTAGGCAAGTCTGTGACGAGCTGTTATAAGTGTGCAGTCAACCTTTTTTCTCCTGTTGTAGGAGAAGGGGAGTTCAGCATCTTGTGTTAGGAGGGAGCCTTCTTCAGTTAACAAATAGCAGGGAGGAGTGCACTGAGGGGAGGTGTGGAGGGAGATGGAAGAGGGGAGGAAGAAGCATACCCTTTTCCTCAAGTTTTCTTAGACTTCTCTTTCATTTTTCTCTCTTTCTCCATTTTTCTCATGTCTCTTCCCCTTGCTTAGCCTCCTTTCATCTCCTCTTTCCATATCTCCCAGTCATTATCTGAGATTCACCGCCTCTCTGTCGCATTTGAATTCTCTCTATTACGGCCACTTACAGTACCACCTCACCTGCTCCCTGCATGTTGTTCTTTTCCTCCCTCAGTATCCTGCCACAGTCCAGTGATCATCTGTAATTCAGCGAGTGAGAGAGAAAACACAGGTGCTACCTCCTTTTCTGAGCCTTGTAGCTTATGTTGGTTACAACTGGGTAGCTGCTAAGCTTGACTGCTCAGTCTCGGAGTGGCTCTAGCTTGGTGTGTTAAAAGGACACTTAGTGGATATTTTCCTGAAGGACTCAGTAGCATTATACAGTTCTGTATAACAGAGCTGGATTTGCATCTCTCCGGGGTATTTACATCAGTTTGGCACTCAGAGGTGTCTGGCAGCTCCTTGAGATGATTGTTTCGCTGTGGGTGTGCAAAACCAGAGCAACAACATAGTTTTTGTAATGCTGTTAAGGACATTAAAACAGGGACACTCTTGATTTCTAGAGACATGCAGGCTATGCCTATATTGTGTGTTTGGTGACTGAGTCAGGGAGCGGGCAAAAACCGTCGTGTGCTGCCTGACTGACCCTGGACTAGGTGTAGAGTGTCTGCAGTGTAGGAGGGTTAGCCTGAGCTCAGGCTCCCTGCGAATCCTCCCTGCTCGCTCTGTGCATGACGCCAGGAATGCTCCTGTGTCTGCAAAATACCAAGTGGGACAGGAAAAAATGTACAGCTACCTTTCAGCCCATATACTGCAGCATGCCCACAAGCTCACCTCATGTCTATAAGCATAGCTTGAATTTGAAGAAGAATTATTTTTATATGGACATACAAGTGTATGCATATATTTATATATTGCTAGAGGTACCATATTTTTGTTTAAGTTAAAAAAACCCAGGTATTAATTCATTTTAATGAATTAATAGCAAGTAATGATCACTGTTCAGAAAATTCAGAAAATGGGATCTGGAGGGAGGTGGGACAGAAGCTGGTGTGCTCTGCAGGGGAAACATGATGGTGTAGTGGGGTATGTGTGTGGGGAATTGCTAGCCTGAAAAAAAATATTAATGCAGTGTCTGCAAAATAAGCAAAAAACCTTTCAAGTCAAGGCAAAGTAAAGATAGAAAATGCTGCAATATTGTATTAATGTCTTCCCTTCTAGTCCTTTACATGATTCATTGCATTGATGTCTTTCGTTAGCAGAATAAAATAGACAATTACTCTCCCCTCCCTCCCATAAACAAAGGTCTTTTTAAATGTCTTCCCTCTGAATAAGATTTCAAATGGATCAAGCAGTTCCTCCTTAAAAGATATCCATAAATCCCTTTGGAAACCAAAAATCAGAACACCCAGCAACACAAGACTGCTTTGTCCCTGTTGAAGTGTAGATGGATCACATTCTGTGGTGCCAGGGTCTGCTTGGCTGGTCCTTATTTATACTGTCTCTGTTTTGCTGAAGGGGGTCTTGAAGATAAAAAACTCGCTGTGTGATTGTCATTCCTCTGAAAGGAGCAAAGACGCAAGGATACAGTAATTAGAAAAATGGCTCAGCTTTATTCCTGCCCCCAGCTTTCACATTGCTTTGTGCTTTCACGACGAAGCGGGCCTCACGTACCGGGGGTTCGTGCTCCAAGAAGCAGTAATAGACAGTAACTTTACGCTGAGGTCCCTTGTCAGGCAAGCTTGAAACTCTCCAAGCAGCATCCCTTCAGTCAGCTAGAACCTCTGCTGATTCCTGAAACCCAGTCTCCACAAAAAGGGAGCATAAGTCTTCTGTGCTCATTATCTGTAAAACACAAGTTGTGCCTCAACGTTGTTAGAATTGTTTAATTCAGACAACTTCTGTTTTGCGTGGTGTAGCTTTGGCAGTATCCTTGACATGGCTGAGGTCCTGCTAGTCCTTTCCGGTTACTTTTAAGGTTAAGAACAAAGCATGGCACTGAAAATTCATTATTACCTGTCTACAGGGTTGAAAAAGCAAAAGAGGGAATGAAGTATGTGTGTGTGAACACACAGCAATCTTAAAAAAATACTTGGAATCAAATGATTAGACTTTCATAGACCGTATTTAGATAGCCTGCCTTCCATGTCAGTCCCTTTTTAGCCAAAATGATTCAGTGGGCTGAAGTACTCGCTGAACTTTAGCTCTAAGAACTTGGGGGCGTTTGTATCATCCAAATGGTGTCCTTCATCTCTGTGTATCATTTTGTCTCAAAAGCCTTGTTTTGCTATTCTCAGCGAGAAAGGAAAACTGCCTGTATAATTCAAGAAATAAGAAGACTACAGATTAGACAGATGAGCCAGGAAGGGTGTTACAGCAGGGCAAATGTGACCCATTTTATTTTTTTCATTGATCAGGAGGAAAGATTAAACTACATATGTCAATTAAGCAGTTTCACCCATGTTTAGTCAAAAATATGGAAATCCAGAAAAGTTAAATTTGGCATTAAACTTTAATAGAGATCTAAATTTGGAGCTACACATGCTCTTACGGTTAAGCAAGCACTTAATTGCTTTGCTGGATGGGGTTCCAGTACTGCTATCGCTGATTTGAATTGTTAGTTGAGATAATTTTTTAGAGAGGAGTTTAGCATCCACCAGTTTGCATGAGTAGGTTCCACCCACTATTCTGTTAAATCTGGTGAAGAGAAGATTTTTTTTGAGCCCTTTTAATGTACACCCAGTTACATTTGGCTAACTGGCTGTTTCTGGGGCAAAGAAACTGTGTATATATCGCACAATAGCATTTTCTTTAACAAATCAAAATATTTTGTCATTTACCTCAAACCGTGTATATGCTACAGGCAAGAGCCTGCTGTATGTTTAATGTGAATAACAGAGCTATTATATCAAGACCATTCCCAGAGCACTTCCTCTGACATCAGTGACTTCAGTGGATTTATTCCAGGGATGAATCTGGCTCTTCCTGTTCTGTGTAGGTAAATCTTCAGGCAGTGCTAATTAAAAGAATGTCAACTGATTTTACCATTCCATTATGCTGGACTTTGTAAAGGTTATTTATATCATTCTACATCAGGCCTCAGTGAGAGAATATTTCTGGTGGCAGTTCATCTGTTAAAATAGCTGCAAGAAAATGTAAGCACTGGAACTAAAAATAAAACTTTGTTTCTCAACACAGCAAGTGACAGCCACATGCATATTTTCAAATTTTAGCATTGTAATGTTTACTGAATAGAAATTGCACTGCTTTCATTATGCTTTAAGCACTACCATGTTACTGATGGAGTAACTACTGCTAAGTGGAAGCCAGATGTAAATGTACCAGTATCCGCAAATGCTTCTTGGCAGAGGTGGTGGTTGTTTCCTACGCTTTGATTATCTGCTGGCTTTAAAACAAGTGACACAGAGAAAGTTTTCTGGTGTGTGTTTACTGTTGAATATAGATTTTCTCTGTGAGCTGACTGTGACCCCTTCCTAAGATTATTAATAGATGACCTTACATTCACATATTTATGCTTACACTATATTTGTTCAAGCACATTCTATAAACCATTAAAGCAAGCATTTCTATTATAAAGCACATATAACTAAAACCTCTGTTAAATTAAAACCTAATCATCTGAATGTTCAGTTAGCTTTCTTTTGATCCAATTCAAGCATAAATCACAGTGGTTGTTCTCTCAGTTACGGTGCTCCCTTTACAAATTAGGCATTATGAAATGCTGGAGATACATCTCTGTAAGTGGCATTGCAAAACATTCTTCAGAATGGACGATGTCTTTCAGAGCAGCTTCTGTAAACATCTGGATAGATCACAGGCTGTCAGCTGTCAGCGTCAGTGGCTGCATTCAGGTTTTTTTAACAGTGGAGACAAAAAAACCCTCTTAAGACAGCCACATCAACCTTAACTGGTAAAAAAGGTTTATTTTCCAATCTTATACTACAAATCAGTGCTTTGTACTAGCATCATATATCCATATAGCTTCTAAAAGCAAGTAAAAAGTGTTGAATAAGATCAATGCTATATTGGTTTGCTGGTGCCAGAACTTTTCAACTTGCTGTTTGATGGGGCTGTTTTGTGCATAGAGAAAAGGTTCACGTAAAAGAGACTCTAATCTGCTTTTATCTGCTGTAGTTACGATTTTATATTTGTTGTCTTACTCCTGAAGTCAGAACAGTTTTTAGAGTAGCTTCGAGATGAGTTTAAGCCATGCTGCACGATTGAGTGCAAGGACACACTGGGCACCCTTGCTTTGCTTCAGCCAGGTCTCTGCCAAGGGGACACGGAGCTGTTCCCTTCAGGAATGCCACCATGTGTAGCACAATGCCACTGAGGTATTTTCCTGTGCAAGAAGCATCCCTACATAACCTTAGGAAACCTGATGACCCAGTGCATCTGCCAACAGAAACTTTTCTGGTAAAGAGAGAACTTGTATTGGACTTTTAAGATTAGTTTCTGTCTCCAAACTCCACAACAATTTCATGCTTAAGCCAGCTATATTCTATTATAGTTTATTCAAGTGGTTCCAGAGAATATTAGTGCCATGGACGTCTTTCTCAGGTACTTGGATCCACATCCTTTCAATGTGCACTCATGATGTAGTTGTTAACAAACACCTAAGCATCCAGTGGCATACTCAAGGACTTGCGGTGGCACTAATTTCTTTGGCTTGCTTTTTGAGAATGACAATAATTTTCTCAGGTTTCCAGCCTGTAATTCAAAGACACTCCTGTCTGCCCAGCTAATGAAGTGAGAACAACTCTATCCATAATGCACTAGTTCTTTCCTGAGTATCACGCTATCGAGAGACACTCTGAGCTTGGCGATCTTTAAACATGACAGTTATTTATATTTAGAAGGTTCGAATTAAACAGCATAAAAGAAATGAAATAAAATGAAAATATACAAACTCATGGTACTTGGAAAGCAGCTATTGGATTTGTTCATGTTATTGGAGAGATTTGATAGGGAGACAGATAGACTAAATAGAAATCTTACTGGCATCCCCTGATAGAAATCACAGACTGACAGTTAAACCTATCACTTAGTGGAAGATTCTCAGAGAATTGTTTTTCTTTGCAGCTGAGAAGGCAGAAACACACTGTGCATACTTAAAGTCAATGCAAGGAAACAGAGCCCCGCAAAATGTATTTAGTATAGGTTTGATTTCCTGTGGAATGCTTTCCAGATGTTCGCTCAGACATCGAAAAAATGGTCTGAGGTAATTTTTTTGCAAACAGAAAAAGAAAATTCTGTTTTGTGTCACTGCATCTGAGAATCACTGTTCTAATTCTTTATTGCATTGCCTTGTGCTCAGGATTTGCACCATATTTTTCAAAATTGTTTTTGTTACACAAAAGGTCAGTAGTATAAAAATACTTATATTACCCAATTGCAAATAAATCATACTTGTTTAGAATCATGTTTGAGCTTAGTGGTTTTCCTTAAACCCAAAGGAGACCTAATATATTAAATTAAAGTTACTCTCATGCACGATCTTGAGTCACTTAGAGGATTTAACTAACATTGATAAACTATATTAGAATCATAGAATCATAGAAAGTTTTGGGTTGGAAGGGACCCCTAGAGGTCATCTAGTCCAACCCCCCCGCAGCGAGCAGGGACACCACTAACTAGATCAGGTTGCTCAGAGCCCTGTCCAACCTGGTCTTGAATGTTTCCATGGATGGGGCCTCCACTACCTCTCTGGGCAACCCGTTCCAGTGTTTCACAACCCTCACTGTAAAGAATTTCTTCCTTATATCTAGCCTAAACCTACCCTGTTTTAGTTTAAAACCATTACCCCTCGTCCTGTCACTGCTGTCTCTACTAAAAAGATTGTCCCCATCTTTCCTATAGGCTCCCTTTAAGTACTGAAATGCTGCAATCAGGTCTCCCCGCAGCCTTCTCTTCTCCAGGCTGAACAAGCCCAACTCTCTCAGCCTGTCCTCGTAGGAGAGGTTCTTCAGCCCTCGGATCATTTTTGTAGCCCTCCTTTGGACCCGCTCCAACAGTTCCATGTCCTTCTTGTGCTGAGGGCTCCAGAGCTGAAGGCAGTACTCCAGGTGAGGTCTCACCAGAGCAGAGTAGAGGGGCAGAATCACCTCTCTCGACCTGCTGGCCACGCTTCTCCTGATGCAGCCCAGGACATGGTTGGCCCTCTGGGCTGCCAGCACACATTGCCAGCTCATGTCCAGCCTTCCGTCTATCAGTACCCCCAAGTCCCTCTCAGCAGAGCTGCTCTCGATCCTTTCATCCCCCAGCCTGTATTGATAGCGGGGATTACCCCGACCCAGGTGTAGGACCTTGCACTTGGCCGTGTTGAACCTCATGAGGTTCACACAGGCCCACCTCTCCAGCTTGTCCAGGTCCCTCTGGATGGCATCCCGTCCTTCTGGTGTCTCCACCGTACCACTCAGCTTGGTGTCATCTGCAAACTTACTGAGGGTACACTCGATGTCGCTGTCCATGTCATTGATAAATATATTGAACAGCATCGGTCCCAGTACGGACCCCTGAGGGACTCCACTCGTCACTGGTCTCCATCCGGACATTGAGCCGTTGACCACTACCCTTTGGCTGCGACCATCCAACCAATTCCTTATCCACCGAACCGTCCACCCATCAAATCCATGGCTCTCCAATTTAGAGAGAAGGATGTTGTGGGGGACCGTGTCAAAGGCTTTACAAAAATCCAGATAGATGACATCCATAGGTTTTCCCTTGTCCACCCTTGTTGTTACACCATCACAGAAAGCCACTAGGTTGGTCAGGCAGGACTTGCCCTTGGTGAAGCCATGCTGGCTGTCTCGAATCACCTCCCTGGCCTCCATGTGCCTGAGCATATCTTCTAGGAGGAACTGTTCCATGATCTTCCCAGGCACAGAGGTGAGGCTGACAGGTCGGTAGTTCCCAGGGTCCTCCTTTCTACGCTTTTTGAAAAGGGGCACAATGTTTCCCTTTTTCCAGTCACTGGGAACTTCCCCTGACTGCCATGACTTTTCAAATATCATGGAGAGTGGCTTGGCAACTACGTCAGCCAGTTCCCTCAGGACTCTGGGATGCATCTCATCAGGTCCCATGGACTTCGGTACATTTAGGTTTTGCAGGAGGTCCCGAACCTGGTCTTCACTTACAGCTGGAGGGATTTTACCCTCCTGGTCGCCTTCATGCCATTCATCGACTCAGGAGGGGTGAGGAGAGAGGTTGCCAGTGAAGACTGAGGCAAAAAAGTTGTTGAGTACCTCAGCTTTCTCCTCATCTGCTGTTGCCAGTTTTGATATTTTTTTTGATATTGATAGTTTATCAACTAGATTATTAACTAGATTAGTGTTTTGTTATGGTCTTTTGACTTTGTGTAGCAGACATTGTGAAAAAAGATCTAACTGGTCTGTAGCAGGTGACATGAGGAAGGGGAAAGGATAACATTAACAGAAATAACTTTATTTTGCTCTCTGCAAAATACATTAATAGAACATGGGTGCAGATTATGTTTATTTTAGAGCACTTGTTACTCATAAAAAATAGTTTTGTTAATAGAAGATGAGACAGAATACAAAGTACTATTAATTTTAAAATATATAGATAGGTGGATATATTTTTCATTTTGCATGACTGAATTTCTGACAGTTAGCTCTCCATTATCTGGGGTACTAGATATGTAGAAGGCCTCTGACAAACAAAAAGCCTGGAAAACATGGGTACTGGCAGACATGGTGGGGAACATGGTACAGACAATCAGCCAGCCAGTTTGGGTCGAGTGTGGGTGCTCAGCTGGAGGAACCAGCTTTGATGGACTATCGTGCCTGTGCCTGATGCTCTGAGCAAGCATTCATGAGGCTAAGAGGCATCAGAATGAATCTCATGTGGTCTCTGATTGTTTCTGTATCCAGTTATTCCACAATCCACATAGGCTGCCTGTATGTAATTGGGGATTGTCTGTATTTTACTTCCAGATGAACAACACAATTTTTAGAGATAAATCGAATCCGGAATCAAACATTTGCATGGGCTTAGGCTGACAGTCATTTAAAATAACAAAACAGAAGCAAAACCAGCTAAAAACCAGCTTCGGCTAGTAGCTGGTGTTTGGTGTCCAAGATCCTGTAATTGTTTCTGCCAGTGTTGCAAAATATTTGGATCTGCTCATGTGAGAGAAAATGCTTTCAATATTCAGGTCTTGGGACCCAAATGGTCTGCCATCAGATCTGTACAATTTTAGCCTTCCTTCCTGCTTCCCCAGAGGTACAAATGCCAAGCTGTGTGTCAGGGTGCAGTGTGGGCTGGGGGGCTCCTTGGGCTCTGTGTCCCACTGGCCCACCCAGGGAGCATCGGGCATCTCCCTGGGGATGGGCTGGGACGTGAGCTTGTGGGTGGACCTGGCTCAGTGGGGCCCATGGCTGGGCAGGGCAGGGCTGGGGAGGCGGGCTGGAGACTGAGGTCCTACAGTATCGCTGGGGCAGGGGGTGAAGCCTTGGAGGGCTGGAATGGGGTCTTGGGACGTAGGCTGGGTAGGGGAAGCCCCGGGTGTGGGCAGGGATATCAGTACCCTCAGGGCCCGGGCACTGTCATTGTCTGAGAAGGAGAGTAGCAACCAAAGAAAACTAACCTTTTTGCTGAAAAAAACATATGAATGGAGTTGCTGGTTAATAAATATATGTAAACATGACCATTTAAAAAAAATGACAAAATTTATGGTTGCTCACAAGTGCTCAACAGTGTGTGTACACAACTAAAGGAGGTATGAGATGTATTAATATTACACAGCTCTAGTGTCTTTCAATTAAAAAAAAAGTGACAAAACTATATTACTAGGTGCTGGGAGGGTCATCTCTCTTGTGATGGAGCTGCTCTGAGGCTTTTTTTGGCTCACTTGTTGATAAGGGTTTCTTATGTAGGCTTTGCCTCGTTTTCTTGCAGCCCACTCACTATATATTTATGAAACAGAGAGCAAATGAAATGTTCTTCCAACAATGAAGCCATTAGTTGGGCCACATACCAAGCCCTCTTGCCACTATTGCATCCTAGCAGAACCATCACCACCCAGGCTGTACAGGAGCTATTCGTAGCTGCAGAGGAGGATACTGTGTTTGACCCCCACAAAAGAAGAACAAATATTTTGGGTTGGGTTTTTTTCTATAATGGTGTCATTTATCACTATGACACATATTCATTGACTTAATCTGATTTTTTTCGGTGTCAGATTTATACTTCTTTGCTGTTGTGAATATTGATGCGGCACTTCCCTTACGTGACTGTGCTGTGTCTGCCAAATGGTGTCTAGACGCTAGAGCAGCTTTGACTAATTAGTGTAGTCACCCCACTCACTCAGCTTTGGCATTTACATACGCTATATTACTGCTGTCGAGTCATAAATAGGTACCTAAACACAAGCAGCAACGTGAAGAGAGGTGGTAGTGAGTGTGTCTAGACTTCACCTAACATCACCGAGGTGAGCGCCAGGGACAGCAGCCATCACTCCCTGCGCTCACTAACAGGGCAAGTGGTTGTCACCACTCACTTGGACATCACAGCGTACGTGCGTGCGGTCAGTGGGAGGTCCGGATTCAGTGATGTTCTTGGTCTGAAGATCACCGCCACGAAGGCAAGGCTAAGAGAGAAGATTTCTCTCTCTCTCAGCTTAGCCCCTGTGTACCAGCAATTGAAGATACATACGGCCAGAGAGAAAAAAATAAGTATGAGAAATCAACCCCTGCCAGCCCAGCAACAGCGGTACTTCTTGGGGAGGACTCACGGCTGGTTTGTAGAGCTGCTTTCCAGTAGGCCATGATTTACACCAGAGCCAAACTGGAAATGCAGTTTTAGTTCTGCAACTTAATCATGTGTATCATGCTTTTAAATACTGCACCAGTACGGAAGTGGAGTTAACCAACTTTAAAGGGGGAAAACAGATAAATATCAAAGATAATTTCAGAACATCACAGAACTTTTACGAAACTTTGAGAATAAAAAAATAATGAAAAATTAATCAATGTTGCCTACGCAACAGGCTGTGCTAATATAACGTTAAATTGCCTCAAAAATTATATGCAGATTAAACACAATACTGCTATTAACAAAGCTTATTTGTAAGCAAAATTTGAAAGTTTTGATTTATCCTGCTGAGTATTTGAAGAACCACTATCATAATGAAAACAAATTAACTTGGTTTTCTTTGTATTCTTCACTGTTACAAATGATTTTACTGGTGCTAACACAAAGCATTAGAGAATAACAGGTTTGGGATTTTTTTTCTTCTCAGAAAGGATGTTGTATGAGCAGATTTTCTTTGAATTTGCCAATAGGATTATTCTTATTTTTTCAGTTAGTGGTATACAAAATATTTAAAGTAAGCTTTCCAGAAGATCTGCAGTTTGCTTTGAGGAGATTTTCCAGGGCTAAAATAGGACTCATTTAATTTGTGGGTTTTCTGCCCTACAAAGAGAGGAATTTTTTTCTTTCAAGGAAGAAGATTTCTGTGTGGTTCTCTTCAGTTCCTTTTTTTTGATGCAAGGGAAGTGAAAAAAATCATTAATGCTGCTGTGCACAAAGAGGATTTGTGATTCTTCAACAGAAAAAGAAATTAATAGTTCCTTTTAAATGTGATCCTGGTAGATGTTATGTGCAATACAAAACTGTCTCTATCCAGCCATCTAGCAAATAGATACACATATGTACACTGCACAGGTAAAATGGTGCGCACTTAAAGGCACAAGAGTTGCAAGCTCTGAAAACGATGGAGTTATTTTATGGCAATTGGAGGTCTGCCTCTGTTTTTATTTGCTGACCTTAACTTTATCTCCAGTGGAAATGAATCCACATAAGTATCAGGTGTAGTTAACAGCTCAGGAGAGAGTGAGAACTTCGATAGTGTGAAGTCTGGATGAATCACTAGGGAGAGGGTGTTTGATGATGCCCAGTCATGTTTGGTCCAGAGCTATCTGAACTATATTTGGCTTATGAAAACTTAAACATGCAACATTGTCAGATCATTACCTTTTATGACCACAAAAATTCTTCATAAATTAACACAGAAATGAAGCTGTATGCAAGAGGGATCAGCAACGCAATTTTTAGCCTCCTTTAGAGTTTACAAAAAATAAATTCTTTAAGCAGACTGGGTAGTAAATGGCTGGTATTATTCCATAGTTATCAGTCCTTAAAAATATTTAGAGAAGAGCAACATATTAAAATGATCTCTGGACCAATGCACCTTATAATCTAAGGGAGAACTGGACATTTAAGAACGATGAAATGATTGTAAGAAATGTTTTCAGGATTTTCAAGATGCTGGTCATATAACTGCAGCTCCAAAAAGATTTATTTTTGGTCACATAAACAATGAAATTTAAATCTGAGAAGCCACTTTGTTTTAGAAACGCAGAACTACTGCACATAGAGTAGGCTTGCTCCTTCTGCCATGGCAAAGGCTTTTCCTGCTAGGTAGATGTAATAGGCACTCTTCTGTCCTAAAACAGATTTCATCCAGGTATTAGTAGAATTTGTAAAAACCTTAACAACTGACAACTGCCTTTGTTCCTAATTCCTTAGAAGGCTGGATCCGAGCCACTGTCTTAGTTTTGGCTGAGAGAGGAATCACTGCAGTGTCATAGAGTTTCCTTGCCCAGATTTTCTTCATGGTGCTGCTATTTATCTCTTCCCATACCTTGGAATCCATTTTTTCTCAGCCTGTCCCTTGGTAGGCACAGTATGTATTCACCAGCAAAGTAGAAATTTTATGGAAATTTAGAAATTTATGTATACGTATAGGGTATCTTGCAGGATCGGTAGAGAGATTGACTGTTAAAAGCTATTAAAGGCAACTGGCTACAGATGTACATCTCAAGGTTAAATAAGGGAAGGGAGGGAGTGTAAATCTTACAGTTGACTGTGGTTTAAAGGCAACCATGGATTTGCTGGTGTCAGTACAGTTAGGGAAGGATGGAACTAAAAAGAGGTAATGAGAATAGCTCAGATAAATTCAGGTACAGTTTGCATACAGTCTATTTATAGGATGCTTTCTCAAACTAAACCTGTGAACCTTTTGAAGTTTGCCCGTCACTACTTTCAGGCCAATTAATGATGTACAGCCAATCCCATTCCGAGACAGGTAAAACAATAAAGCAAGCAAAGATAATTAGTCTCTGGAGCATGTAAACAAATACAGTAAATCACTTGCAAATCACTTGTTTCTGCTAACTGTTGTGTTTTTATTGCAAAAGTGAAGAAGAGCATTTGTATCGCAAATCTACATAATGCGAGAGCAGTGCTGAAAATGCATAGATTATATTATTCTGATTTTGAGAGGGCTTAGCAAAGATAAAGCACCTGAACTTGAAACATCACTGTGAGTTGTTATATGCAAAAGAACATTTGCATCCCTTTTTCACAGAAGAGAAGATTGAAGTAGGGAGGTTAAAGACTTTTGTATATGGAGATAAAGGTCTAAATGACATTTTATAAATAGACAAAAGTCACTGCTCCAAGTGTACAAGTCTAAGTGGAAGCAGTGGTGGAGCTGAGAAGAGCACGCCATGACGGGCAGGAGAGCGGCTGTAGGATGTGGGACCTTGACCCACCTCAGTGATGCCTCTCAAGTTTTACAGACCTGAATGGGAGCATTTTGTGGCCTTCAAAGTGCAAATAACTAGAAGTGTTCCTGGCTACTAGTCCTTTTTTTTTTGTTTTCCAACATAGTATTAATCTGTTAATTGCAATACAGCTTCAGTCCTAGACTTAAAGCACTCTGTATAAGCAAGCAGTGCTCTCCACCCCTTGGACGTGGGGTAGCTGAGGTAGGTAAGGATAATACGGTCATTCAGTGGCAGAACTGGATGCGGAGCACACATTGCCTTCTTCTCAGCCCTGGGCTCGATACTGTAGACTTCGGATAAATGCACATTTTCCAAGAACAAATAGATTCTCAGTACCGTGGCTCTGGGGGGCTGTGGAGACCATGCCATCTGGATCTGCCTGCTACCCCAGTTCCGCCAGCTGGTTCTGCAGGCCAGTCCAGAGCAGGAGTGAGCCCATTCCCTGGAAACTCGGGGCAGTACCGACGCAGGTCCTGCCTCAAGTCGTGTAGTAAGAGGACTCTGTGAGCACAAACATACAGTTTTGTGTAATCAGTGAAACAGCAGAAGCTATGTTCTGTTCCTGTAGAATAACAGATTCCGGTTAGAGTTCAGATCCAGGCAAAATGACTGCTCGTATGATAAAATCCCTCTTTGTGTTTTTTTGGCATGAAAATGCAGAGCATTTCTTTTAGTAAAGGGTAGGCATTTCCCTGTTGTTCTGTCCCTTTGTACTGTTTTCTTGAACTATTTTGTTCTGACTTCAAAAATGGGTTCTAGAAAGAGATGCGGCTTAGACTCTCGTCAGCTGAAATGTGTCCAATACATATTTAAGTTAAAGAATAATAAGCCTTGTCCAGAAATAAAAAGAGTGTAAAAAGTAAGAATGCCTGCAGGTTTGATTTTTAAAGATAACGCATTTTTCTTCATGTTGCAGATCTCGCCTTGCAGATTTCTTCACAAACTGCCAGCCCGAGTCACGGTCTGTTAGTAGCTGTCTAAAGGAGAACTACGCTGACTGCCTCCTCGCTTACTCGGGGCTTATCGGTAAGAAGGCGGGGAAGGGTGGGGGCTTGCTCGGTCTAAGAAAAACACCCGAACTGTATTTTAAAGGTGCACATGAAATAAAAGCTGTGGAATATAATACTGTGCAGCATGATACTAGGCAAAATTCTCTAGCTAGGGGTCTTGGCTCTGTTTTACCTTACAGAGATTCCTGGGGTAAACTTGTACATTGCAAGGAAATTAAGGGTAGAAGATAAGGAGAGAAAGATGCTTGAATTTAAAATAAATTTAAATATAAATTTGAATATAAATTTAAATATAAATTTAAAATAAATTGAAGCTTACAATGTAAAGCTTGATAGGGTGATTGAATCTGGACAGGACCATGATGTAGGAAATTAAAAAGAACAAGTACAACTACAGCTTGGTTGATTTGGCAGCTGTCGTCACAAGACTGGGTAAATACCTCTTGATCTTCAGGGAAAGTGTGCAGGACATTTGAGGAAGGAAACAATAGAGCAACCCAGCCTTGTCTCACTTCCAGCAGCTATTCTTTCCATGACGTCCCTCTGTCCACTCTAAATGTTTTCTGAGATGCCTGTCAATGGAGGTGAACTGAGACCAAATTTATCTTCAGAAATCCTCTTCCCTCCCCAACATCATTAATTTTATTTGCTGTCACCTTCCTGACTGCCAGCAGGCACAAGGATGCCTTTATGCAAGCCAGATTCCGTATACCACACGCAATATTTGATTCCTGAAAGAGAGAGATCATCTCAGGAAGGTGAACTTTTAAAAATACCCTGGTTGGGCAATAAAGAAAAAGTGAATGTCAAAATTCTGAAACAAACAAATTGTAAAGGCCACCAGTTAAGAAGTTTCTAAGCTTACAGCCTGCACCTGCTGCGATGCAGTAATATCCCCTTCTGTTGGGCGTGAAGGTCCCAGCTGAGGCCCTGCAGCAGATCCTGCTGTTAAATAAATGTCTCTGGAGATAATATCCACAATAAAATATTTCTAAAATAGGCTGGGTTTGCTGAAAAATGACTGAAAGCAATATTCTCTGGCTTGTTGTTATCATTCCTATTACTCTAGCAGCTAACAAGTGAGGTAAGTCCATGTGGCAACTGGTAAAATAAGATGTGATGGTTTCAAAGGGTATGCTTCTATGACTTAAGAGAAGAAGACAGTATGCGAAGGGTATAACATATGAACGGTTGTGACAGAATGTCATTTGACTCTAAAACAAAGAATTGAATAGCCTTGAAATCTGATCTAGTCAATGGGATTAAAAAGTCTAGCTGCTGGCAAAGAGTAACTGTTACTAATATATACTTCTGGGTAAGAGCTGCCAAGAAGTTCTTGCTGGACCTAGTGAATTTTGCTGGCAGTTTTGCTGGATCCATTTTTCAGTTTAACCCCAAGGATGACCCAGTTCCTATAGTCAGACGGCTTTGTGTTACTGTGGATGTCCATGCTGCAAAACACTGTCACACATTAGAAATGTGGAGCGGATCTCTAAGGAGCCGAAATCAAAAGGAGAGCTAATTTTCAAAGGGAAAAATAAACATTTTCCTTCCTTCCTACTAGCCCCTAGACACATGCAAAGAGACAGGAACTGACTAACGTTACAAGGATTTTTACGTCTTGGTAGTAATTCTGATAAACCAAGAAAATTACCAAAACAAAACTTTCATGTGCTGAAGCAGTAAATTCCTACTTCTGATATCAAGCTTATATAAAAGTGGAGTAAATTGTGTGAAGACCATCAAATTTGTAAGATGCTGAGACAGAAATCAGAAGTACAATCTTTCAAATGTCTGCTTAATGTAGATAAAACACAGGAAAAAGAGATAGATCGGGTGCTGGTAAGAAGCTGCTACAGATCCATTTATTCATCAGAACTTCAGGATCTCCAGGTGTTTTAATTAAGATAAAATATTGTTCATTAAAAAAAAATATTATTTCATTTAGCCATTTCACGAAATGTAACAAAAATTGCACCTCCATAGAGTTTGTTCAGAAAATTGAGGATTTTCTGTGGAAGGTACAGTGGATGTGATTCTGCTGACACATACAGTGATGTAAATCAGAGTTAACTTCACTGAAATCAGTGGAATCCCACCTGAAATGAATGACTTAAGTGGAAATAGAGTCAGGCACAGTTTTTGCGTGAGGTGCTTTGCAAGTTAAATTGAGAACAGTGTACATAGGGTGCCTTAAGGTTTGCATCAGGGTGTTATATATATAATTTTAAAGATTTTTTAAAAATTAAAGGAAAAATATAAAAATTATTAAATATAGAATTAAATGTAGAATAAGACTAGAGATAGCCATGTCTGAGTTTTAGTGCTTTGGTTACAGCCCAGTTAAGCCATCTGGACCCGTCTGCACTCCCACATCAGTTAGGCATTGCTCTAACTGCTAACTTCAAGATCGGCTTTAGCATTCACTTTCTGACGCTTTTTCCCTTATTTTTGGTGAAATCCATCTAATTTGCCTGGGATTCCCAGGAATTCCAAGACACTTTGTGTGAATAAACTGGAGCTGATTTGGGCCAAAGGAACTTCAGTCACGTGCCTCTCCTCCTGGACTCACCATCCATCTTCTCATTCTTAAATGACCCTAATTTGAGCAACCTCTTGGCTGTGTTCAGGTCATTTCTGTTTTTGTCTAAAACAGGGAGACCTGACTGCCTACTGTTAAGACCATCACCGAACTATTTGATACGTAGAACGCAGAAAACCAAACATGTCCTATTTTACTGCCAACCACCATGGTTTCTCTGATCTGTTAGTGTCCTTCAGCAGGATTTCCAAGATGCCAGCTAGCAGAGGGGAGGAGGGGAAGGCATACACACTGCAGGGAAAAAAAGCAAATCCACCCCAGGAAACCAAGCATATAATCCGCTTGGGTTCACATCTGCCCCCAGGTTTAAATGACAGGCTGATTTTCTACTAGCTGCTCTTTCAGCCACTCTGTTTTTGCTGGATGTACAGTTTGTGTGCTGCGTATACACATTCCTTGTCCTGTCTTTCCTGTATTCGTCAACCCTAATAGTATCTACACTTTTAGCCCCTGTCTTGACCCATTTTAATTACCTTATTACCTCTTTGTGATAAGAAAGTCTTACCTCAGTGACCTTTTTAATTTCCTCAGTACCTTTCTGTTTTTTTAACCCTTCTCTAAGCGTTTGCTGCTTAGCCTTTTTTTTTTTTTTTGGAAGCCTACAGTTTTCTTTCCATTTGCAAAATCCTCTTGATTTTCATTTTCTCACACTTCTTTTCAGATCATATCACATGGTTGAAATAGTGTACTGAACCATCAGATGGATAATGGACTGATGTTTTCATTTGTTTTGTTTTAATTTAACATAATTCCCCTTCTTATTTATATACTGACAAGTTTTCATTAATGATGAAAGTGATATTTGCCTATTTTACTAAATTCTCTACCTCCATTTAATGAATTTTGAACTGTGCTAGTTACTCGTGCTAATCCTAGGTAGAATTTGAGCAGTTATTGCTGCAAGTATCTGTTAAACGTTGTATAGGATTGCGTTTTAATTTAAGAATATCCCAAAACAAGACAAAAGCTGCTTTTTGTGAGTTTGGCAGTGGGACTGCATTGATTTTCACATACATTACTGTCTTTCTCAGGCCAGCCATTAATGTCTCTTCTCCTTTGTCTCCCAGCCACGTATGAAGCAGTTTGCATGTTGATTTGTTCAGTTCCCGGCGCTGCCTGGTGACTGAAAGGCTATTTGACGTCATTCTGTGATTTGTGTTATTTCTAATGTTCCTTTTTTTAGCTAGGTGTTTGATAGCCCTTTCCTGTGTGCTATTGCAGACTCTGGGACCCTGGACCTATGGACCAAATTTTCTCTGCTGGTGTACACTTTCAGTCTCTAATATTTATCCTTCATCTGTTCCACCTTCTTAATGACTACTCTGGTGTCAGTTTTGAGGAGATGTGATCACATTTCCTCATGATATATAGCCTGTCCTAGTACTGTAGATTACCAAGTGAGGAACGTGTTTCCTGAAACAGCTGTCATCAGTACAAGTCTGGAATACCTGCCCTTTTTCATTTAATTTTTCCTGTTTGGTCAGACAAATGAAATAAAGGTTCAAACTTCTCAGTCCCTAGGGAAGTTTGAAATCTCTGGCCTGCTGGGGCGATGACTTCAGTGAGACTACTGGTTTGAATAGGTGCTGATCGTATACCAGTTGCCTGATCCAGATGAGTGATAAACAGTTGCTGTATATCTTTTAGGACACAAAATGCATTCTTTGGTTTCATTTCATTCTTGGTAGCCGTGAGCTGACATATAAATGAATTGCATGTTGTTGACAATGTTTAGGAAACAATCACTGTACTAGAAAAGTAGTGGCACAGCAAGATTAATAGTAATTTATTACCTGCAAAGAATCTACAGTACTGTTTTACGCCTGCTGGTTATGTTTTTGCTTTGTTCATTGCCATAACCCTCTCTGTTGGCAGGTCCCAAACCAGCACCCCGGGGTTAATGCAGGTTAATGCTCCTCCAAGACGTATTAGGGCTCCTGTCAGCAAGACCAGCCTTCTCCTTGCTCCTGCGTTTCAGAACTGCTTTTCTAGGCTGGCTGCAGACTCAAGGAGGAAGCTCAGGCCTGGATGTCTAGTTTCAGCCATTTTTTCTCAGCTAGAAGAAAAATGAGAAAAAACAAAAGTGAGCAAGAAAAATTGGATTTTTAGAGTGCAACTCTAAGAGTGCAGGTCCATGTATGTTTGATTTGGCAGCAAAGTCCTTTGAAGAGGTTCCCACCTTCTCCCAACCCATCCCTCCCCTGTGTCGTGGTTTTCCACCTGTCAGTTCTGCTAATGCAGCTCCCTGTGGGAACGCAATGGAAAGCTTTCTGGAGGAAAGGAACAGGTCTTTAATGTGTGAGTTGTGTCACAGTCTCTAAAGTGGTTGCATTCAAACAACTGAGGGTGTGAAGTATGGCACAGGGCTGGACATCCAAAGGCAAAGGGAGCCAGAACTGTTAAGCCTGGACATTAGAGCCCTGCCAGGGGTTTGCATCATGAATCCAGCACTGAATACATGACTTACCACACGCTGTGTGCTGTCTTCTTAGTATGGAAAGAATGTTGCAGTACGAAGGTTGCTCACAGCACTGTACTTTACTTTTTGTTAATAGGTACGGTGATGACACCGAACTACATAGACTCAAACAGTCTCAGCGTTGCCCCATGGTGTGACTGCAGCAACAGCGGTAACGACAGAGATGAATGCATGAAGTTTCTGAATTTTTTCCAGGACAATACATGCCTTAGTGAGTACAAAATTAAATGTCTTTAAATGTGTTTTAGCATGTTTTCTGAGATTTCTTTATTGTTGAAGTATGTTATGATACATCAAGCCCAACTGTTTGCACTTTGTAAGCATGGTTCTGCTGTAAGTGTAAGAATTAAACAGACAAGCAAATATGCCTGATACAATAGTTTATGGCCAAGACTACAAACATGAGAAGTTCTTGGAAAAAAATTCTAATAAATATGTTTCCATCAGAGATCATGTTCGGACCCAAACAGTCAGGCAGCATCTGTACCAAAAAATTGCGACACCTGAGGGACTTCTGTATAATTTAAGAACTTCCTATAAAAAAGACATGTAGTTTATGATATGAAGGATTTGCTGTGTGTAAGTAGAAATTGGATTGCACTTGCAATTTATAGCCAAGCTTCAGGTTTTTTAGGCTACTTGATCTCAGATGCCTGGTTTTAACATAGGTCAGGCTGGTACCTATTTTCAAGATTTTGTTAAGTTATTGATTTTTTTTTTTTTTTCAGCCAAACTCACTTCCAAATTAGGGAGTATTATGAATTTCAGAATGGCTCGGTGGAGTCAATTTTGGCAGGTTCTCCTTTCACATTTCCTGTCTGCCTGGAGCAGCATAATTGGGTGATGTGGAGTGTGCACCAGAGTCTTAACTTCAGATAAATGAGGAGACCAAAAGAGCTTGGCTTCCCTAGCCTAGCAGCACAGAATTTGAAAGGATACATGATTGTCTTCTGAAATTGCATTAGAGGGGCAAGCCCAGGAAGGGAGAAGCATTACTTAACCTAGAGGGCAGTGTTGGCATGAGATCAAAAAGAGAGATATTGACCATAAATATTTAGGCTCAAAATTGGAAAATTTTTAACCATCAGACTAAAGTTAAGAAATAGGCTTCCAGCAGGAGTTTTGAGGGTAAAAAATTCTGACCAATTTTAAAAGTCATATTTCATCAGCTTATGAAGTGTACATCGTTACTTTTTTCTCAAACAGTGAATTAATTCGATCATCCAGACTGTCCCATCCAGCTCTACACACTTGAGCTAATGCTAATGCAGGGTTCAGTCTGTATTTTAAAATAGCGGTCTGAAAATCTCCATTGATAACTTCTCAACAGGCAGCATATTCTGAAGACATGGGGAGATTTGCATACAAAAGTGATTGACTGGAGTTGCTATTTGGTACACTATTTATTACGCTTTGGAAGAACTCATCAATTCCTCAAGATAATTTAATAAAAAAACCCAGAAAACTATTCAGACTATGATGGGGTAAAAGTTAATAATATAGCATCAGACCTTCATCAAACCTGATGGGGCTGCCATTTGTATATACTGTAATACATCAGATTTTATTCATTTGTAAATGTATTAATTGCTAGAATGTTACAGGTTCCTTTTAGAACATAAAGACAGAGAGATCCTTTGTCTTTTCTTCTGCTGTTGGTATAAAAGGTTTAATGAAGACAAATCAAAGACATTAGAGGTTACTGTGAGACAAATTATAGCCATCCTAGCTGTAAGAGATGTCTTCTTCATGTAGAAATTAAAGATATTTCTCATTAAATAAAAAGGTTTTTTCCTCTTGTAGAGAATGGGAGAGGTTCCTTTTTTTTCTTTTTTAATTCTGATTGTCATTAATGGGCCTTGCAGTGCTGAAGAAAATGTCATTTATTTGCTGGATGAGATTAAAATCCCTCCCACTTTTTTTTAGACAAAACAAAAATCTTTTTGCCACAATGAGGTGAAACTAATAATATCTTGCTAGTCTGTTTTGCTAAAGTATGTTTCCCCTTCAAACTGGAAGATAATCAGTGATTTGGGGCTTTTACAGAAGATGTGGAAAACCTAGCTTAAATGTTTACTCAAAACCCCATTTGGTTATTTATGCAAAGTGGAATAGCTGAGACTGTACCCTGAGGACTAGGGGACTCAAAAAGTAGGAGACCTAGGGTCACATTCCTGCTGCGTTTGATGTGGAGCTGGGATATAAAGTCGAGTTTACCATGTCCCATGTACACACCTGAAATCATGGTCTTGCATCTCTGCGTTCACTTCCCTAGCAATTCCGCTCTAGAGTTGAAAAGCCTTTTGCAACAGATGTTAAGTTGAAACTAGAGTGGAAGTTTTGATTTCAAAAGGTGGGTGTGAAAATACAAGTGAAAATTCCAGTCTGTTTAAATAATTAGTCCCAATAAAGACAAACATTGCATTGTTTTATTTTTACATGTATTAGATAAAGTGTTTCTTTATTTCAGCATTGTCTTGCAGAATATGTGGGTTTATATCAGAACTGTGAAGTTGGCTCAATCTCAAAAAAGCTAAAAATCCAAATTAATAGGCCCCAAATAAAATACATTCCACCCTAAAACCTGGGAATGTATATTATCTTGCTTATACTTTCATCCTCTTTATTGGAAGATGCAAGTTTATTTTTAATATTACAGTGGTCCTAGCTGCTGCCTCTCCAGTTAGGCTTTGGCCAATCTTAGCTTCTGGAAATCCATCTTAAGACTTTATTTTGGCTACTCTTAAAGTGAATGTCCTGACATTCATTTACATACTCTAGAATTCCTACTGAACTGAATGGGATTTGGTATATCTGCCTATCTCTTTGAAGGATTTGTTCACACCTGCAGTAAAAAGAACTGTCGAATCAGAGGAAAAGCATAAAGCAGTGAGTTAGGTAATAAAAATTATTGAACAGACCTTTACTAGAGCAGTTAGACTTTTGAAGCATCTCCTTACATTCATTATGTTTTTTGAAATATATTTGAAATAGGTATGGAGATTATGTATATAAAATACATATTTAAAATATAATTTATATGTTTGAAATATTAGAAAAATATGAGGAGATATGGAACACCTCTCCTATGAGGAAAGGCTGAAACAGTTGAGGTTGTTCAGCCTGGAGAAATCTCTGGGGAGACCTTATTGCAGCCTTCCAGTACTTAAAGAGGGCTTATAACAAAGACAGGGACAGACCTTTTAATAGGGCCGGTAGTGATAGGACAAGGGTAGAGAAGGGTAGATTTTGACTGGATAGAAGGAAGAAATTTTTTACAATGAGGGTGGTGAAACACTGGCACAGGTTGCCCAGAGAGGTGGTCGATGCCCTGTGCTTGGAAACATTCAAGGTCAGGTTGGATGGGGCTCTGAGCAACCTGGTCTAGTTGAAGATGTCCCTGCTCACTGCAGGGGTGTTGGGCTAGATGACCTTTAAAGGTCACTTCCAACCCAGCCCATTCTATGGTGCTATGATTCATTCATAGCATCATAGAATATCTCAAGTTGGAAAGGACCCATGAGGATCATCGAGTATGACTCTATGAAATAATTAAAGACTAATTGTAAAGACCACATTTACTTAGAAAACTGGAAGAGTTGCATGTATTTCTGGGATCCTTCCTGCAGTAATGGAAACAAAGAGTTATTCTTAATTTAGGAAATCATAGGAAAATACTGCTTTATGTATAGCCTTTATCAGGGAAAACAAAAATATAATTCTACTGTTCCCACTTGGTCTCCATCAACCCAGCTGATTGTGGTGCCTTTTACAAATTCTGCTCTTTGCATGTTGGAGTTCTAAGAACTGATATCAGAATAAAATACATCTTTTTGAGATGAGAATTAAATCTAAATTATTTTATAAGGCAAGGAATACCACTGAGAAGTATAAATAACTTCCACATATTAGTCCCCAGTGAAATTGTTTGATTTCTTGTACAAAGAATTTGAAAGAAGAAATCCCTAAATCCATGCTGAATCCCCAAAGACCTGATTAAAAACTGTTTTTCTATTTGTTTATAAAAAACCCCAACCAATTTACTCTTGCCATAAACACACTCTTTAATCCCATGAAACTATAATAAGCTTTTTAACTTTTATATTCTAAATTTTTAGTTTAAGCATGCTTCCCTCACCTAATTATGCAGATTTTGATTGAAAACTGTAAGGAAAGGATTGTCTTAGTTAAACTATTTTGTAGTTATAGGCATATTAGTTTTACTACAACAAGCTGTAGAAGTAATTTTTTGCCTGCTCTCTGGTTTTAGTTTGCTATGTGACACCACCTGCCTGAATTAGGACATAACATTCAGACTGCATTTTAAATCTTGAAAGTAAATTTTTGAGGCTTTTGTATGGTAACAAACATGATCAAAGTAAGTCCTAGAGCTTCTGTCAAGAAATGCTGGGACCATTACAAAGAAGAGGCTGCACCAGATAATTATGTGACTCCAGACTCTCAGTTCATGTTTCTGATATGTTCAAAATTAAGACACATTTTTCAGCATGAAAGTTGAGTTTCTATAAATACACATTTTCAGTGGAATAATAATAATAATGATTAAAAAGTCAATTCTCCTTTCTGCCATTTGTTTAGAAATAGAAAATTGCCTGTAATTTTTTTTGCAGAAAATGCAATTCAGGCCTTCGGCAATGGTACTGATGTGAACGTGTGGCAGCCAGTCTTACCAGTACAGACCACTACAGTCACAACTACAACCGCTTCCAGACTTAAAAACACAGGTTCAGAGACCACCAACAATGAAATACCCACCCACAACGATTCACCAGCATGTGCAAACCTGCAGGTAAGAGAGTCTTGGACTAGCTGCGATGCATAAATGGAAGTTTTTCATAGATACGTGTACAGAATAGGCTCCTGCTGTATAAATAGATGGCTGCTTAAATTGGAATATCTGTTTATTCCCATGTTGTAGCTACAAGCCAGATGTATTGTAGACTATCAGACAGTCTTATTTTAAATCAGAAACATGCATATTTCAAAGTCAACTTTATTGCCTCTCTGACTCAGAAAGAGGGCATGGTATTTAATTTGTTATCACAGGTTTGGATATGAATGTGGTACTCCCCAGACCCTGCCAGCATATATCAGATTAGATTAATCCTCTGAGTAATCCAAATTCAGAGGAAACTCTTAATGTCAAATAGCATGTCCTGCTGCCTTCTTTCTTATGTTATTGGCAGTAAACTTAAGAGGCTTTTTGGCTGAGTAGCTCTGGATATTATAAAATACGTGGTGCTACAAACTGCATGGTGAAGAAGCTGGACAAAGATAGAAGCTGTTTTGAATCAGGTGCTTTCCTGAACTGGGGTCGAGGTTGTGATGTGATTTTGGCCAATGGCTGTAGCGATTTTCTTTGACACTTTAATAAGGCTATTCACGGTGCCTCATTGATTCTGGATTTAAAGAGGCTCATCACGTGCTGAAGGCAGTATATGCAGCTCTTCAAAAGTTTGAAGAACTTGGGCAGAAGACAACTGTAAAAATCAAGGCAGGAAAGAAATAACAGGAAATGTAAGATAAAAACATGCTTAGGCCAGATAAGAATCTGGCATTATAGAAATTTCTGGTGCTTTAAATGCAAAATCAGGTCAGGGATAGATCAGCTTGGCCTGTTTGTTTTTGTCTTTACCAAAGGAAAATTGCTGTGACACAAATGAACGTGTCCAAATTTTAAGGTCTCATCTAGTTTTAAGATACTTTTTTTGCTGGATTCCCAAACTCTTCCACACTTGTAGCATTCACATTTCACTTACAAAAATTTGATTTTGTTTTCTTTATATTAAACTGTATCAAAGTTTCCATGTTTGCTAAAATGGACAGTGTGTATGTCTCGGAAACTTCATTTGCTTCGTAATTTTTCCTGCACTACTCTCTCACCTTCATCCTTTTCTAGTTTCTCCATTTATTTTCCATTGACAAATTTCATTTGAATTAACATTTTTAAGGGGCATTACATTGTCACAAAGTATATGGAGTTAATGGTAGATGGTGTTAAGTTTAGGTCCTTCTGTTTTAATTCTATTTTTCATATCTGTACATTCACTATTAGTTAAGTTTTGTAAGCTGTTGATGAGAGGGAGATAGTTGTGGGCATGTATGTCTATGTGCAGTAGTCACTTGACCAAATAGAATGTACTAAAAAAACCCATAACCTTTTAAACCTGGAACTTGGAATATCTTGCATTTAAAGCAAGATCTTGGTGGGATATTATTAATTCACTTCATGTTATATTAAAAAGTTGTTTTGTGGGAGATCACGTTTTCTTTCAGTGTTTGTACAGTCCCCTGTAGAGTAAGGCCTCCAGATGCTACCAAAGTACACTTGATAAATAATGAAGTGAAGAAATGGCAAGTGATCCCAAATCCCATTGGATTCAGTTTGATTTGCAAATGTTCCTCAAGCCTGAATAGACGTCCCAGTGTTCTGAAAATGAATTAAATTCTTCTCTGTCCTTACTCCTGTGACTCTGGCATTCTGAAGTCACATTCCACATGAGTTTATCAGCACTGGTTTAAAGCTATATTATGACTTCAAGTGCACCCCTGATATACTCGACACAAGAAGTAAAGGTCTGTAGGGAAAACAGATTCCTTTAAATAAATGATCTCTGCTCTTTTGTAGAAACTATAGATTAGTCTGCACTAAAAGGTCATTGAAGTTACGTGACTCAAACAGTTTTATTCTTGCGAAGAACAACATTCTGGTGGTTACTACTTCCTTGTGTCAGAACTGAAACACAAAGAACAGAGCTCTTATATTTTAACATTTTTTTCAAAAAATAACTTACAAATAGAGCCAAAACAAGCCCTCACTTTTTTTAAAGAAACCTGTGTTTGCTGGACAGCGTGGTACCACTTTGCATGTGAGACTTAAACCTCAATGCAAATTTTACAAAAGAACTGGAGGCATTCACATCACACTTGGAGCAGGGTATTCATTCCAAGGCTCTCCTCCCATGAAAAATATGCCTTTGTAGTATTTTCAAAACATGAACTAGTGCGACCGAAAGCAATCTGAAGGGCTTTGTTATACGCTTAGCAGTAGAGCTGAAAGGTTTCTAAAAGGCAATATAGCCTAAACACTGTGAAAAGTAGAATTAAAAGCATTAGTCTCAGCACAGAAAGACAATGGCAGAGAGGGGATAAGGAAATGATCATTGAGATGCTACAAGGCTGCATATCCTACTTATAGTGGGTTGAAAAATACAGTGAAGGAAGAAAGAGCAGGAAGTGATTGATTAGTATAAATTGCCATAGACATGAACAAATACTAACCTCCTGGGGCTGTAAAATACAGGGCACTAACCCAATCTGCCAAGAGTGTCACTGGCTGAGCAATTTTTGATACTTTCTTTTCTGACTTGTTCAGAATGGTTGTAAGAAAAGCAAGAATACACAAATGGTTTTGTCTCTGTGCCATGTTCTCCTGCATATCTGCAAACCTGGGAATCAGAAGGGTGGTGGATGCTTAAAGAAAATACGAGAAACTCTTTCTTTACCTGTAGGCAGTAATTATTCTGAGTACCTGTTGAAGGTTTGGACTTCTAAATAATTTTTGTTTCAGTGACGCTGTTTAGAAATCATTCTTCATTTCAACTTACCGTTGCTACAAGAATTTACAGTTCTATTATGGTGATATTTTCTTATTTCCACTTGATACAGAGAAATGTTGATTTCTGATTTTTTTCTCTGGAGATATTCAAGACCCGGCTGGACAAGGTCCTGTGCAGCCTGCTGTAGGTGACCCTGCTTCAGCAGGAGGGTTGGACTAGATGACCCACAGAGGTCCCTTCCAACCCCTACTATTCTGTGATTCTGTGATTCTGTGATATATACTTGTGTTATGTTTACATATGCATGGATTTATGTAATATGCTCTTTTTTTCTATCCCTAAATTAAATCAGCACTCCATCTTTGCTAGGAAGATGCTTAACTTTCTGAAGCATCCTATAAACTCTTTTATAAACCTGGCTTCTAACAAAGTTTGCTAAACACAGAGAGTAAGTAGTGGTTAGTTTTATATATTTGCTAAACACAGAGAGTAAATAGTGGTTAGTTTTCTATCAAATGCTAAATTCAAGTATTTTCTGAGGTGCTTGACACCTTGCAAAGGATCCTCAGCACCACATAAAAATAACTTATAAAATATTGTGAAGAAAAAGGAAGATGAATGCCAACAGCATGTTCCTTGTATAGGCATATTTTATTAAGTAATTGCCATCCATATCTTTTTTTCTGATAGCTTTGCTCTAACATTTTCTATTTAACTTACAGATTTGTTTATTCTTCATGCTCAATCGTAACTTGTGTTCAGTACACCAGTCAAAAAATGGTTATGGTCTTTCAGTCTCACATTCTGCCACCACTGCTTAAACCGTCATGTTGGATTATTTGAAAGGGACAAAAGGATGAGTTTGGATGCGTACTCACACCATGTATTCTTCAAGAAAAACGCTGCTTCTGCATTGAGGAGAGATACATGGAACTGGAAGATGATAATGAAATAAACTTCAAGTGATAGATTAGACTAGATTAGACCAATTGTTACTACCTCAGCAGCGGAGATAAATAAAACCCTTAGACTTTCATACTGGGTTTGCTAGAAAATTTTAGAGGACACTTGGCACAAGACAAAAATTATAGAAGTCACAGAATCACAGAATCACAGAATCACAGAATGGTAGGGGTTGGAAGGGACCTCTGTGGGTCATCTAGCCCAACCCTCCTGCCGGAGCAGGGTCACCTACAGTAGGTTGTAGAGGACCTTGTCCAGGCGGGTCTTGAATATCTCCAGAGAAGGAGACTCCACAACCTCCCTGGGCAGCCTGTTCCAGTGCTCCGTCACCCTCAGAGGGAAGAAATTCTTCCTCATGTTCAGACGGAACTTCCTGTGCCTCAGTTTGTGCCCATTGCCCCTTGTCCTGTCACTGGGCGCCACTGAAAAGAGCTTGGCCCCATCCTCCTGACACCCACCCTTCAGATATTTGTAAGCATTTATAAGGTCCCCTCGCAGCCTTCTCTTCTTCAGGCTGAACAAGCCCAGCTCCCTCAGCCTCTCCTCATAGCAGAGATGTTCCAGTCAAGATGGTTAAGAATGTCTGAATTTATGCATCGAGATCTATCAACTGCCTAGCTAGTTCCATACTTTTTTTCCCACATTTGTTATAAATGTAGTGCTTTAGTTAACCTTAGTTCAGCATTCAGAGGGAGTTTAAGGATTTTGTGCTTTTGAAGAAGTGTGAGCAGTGGTCACATGTAATTGAGATACATGGCCCTTCATACTGAAGGCGAGAACTTTTCAGTCGAATCCAGTATGTGAATGTGTTTGTACTCTCAGCAGCAAAATTAAAAAAATTGTGAGATAAGAAATAAAAAACTCAAACATTTTGTGTGGAATAAGGAAGGAAATAGAAATCTAGATACTTAAATTCATGTCGATTATTTTTGTTTGCCTGTAAGATCAGTGAGTGTTTAGAACAGACGTGGGTCATGTTGCAAGCTGTTCTTCCACATTTTCACATAATTCCACATAAACCTGGGATTGTAAAAACAATCTATTATGGCAAGTCTTAGGACCAAAACAGGAGACAGGGCTCACAGTTCTCTGAGGAGCCCAGGACTTAAGCATGACTCACAGCTTGAAAATGATTGTGCTTTTCGCTTGTGGGTTTGTCTGTTGCAGATCTGCAGCGCTGTGTAAGGATCTGCTAATGTGGTGTTTGAAGTACTGTCTATAATTATTTAATGTAACCTCCTGTGTGCTAAATACTATGATTACAAAGCATAGTGTAGGTGTCTGGAGAGGGTTAAAAGCTTCAGTGTAGTGTTCTGAGGATCAAGACACAGCAGGTGTGGAGCTTCATGGACGGGTAATTGGGTGGTGGGTGAGCATAAGCAGGAAACACGGGCAGCATGTACGTGTGTTGTTGATGAGGGGATGGTACAACTGCTGGGATGGTATGTTGGGATAGAGACGAAGGGAATTTGATTTATTCTCTGTGCACCAGTATTAACTCGCCCGTAGGCCTGGCACCCTCTCTTCCCTGTCCCTGCACGTAGCCTGTGAACTTTCTTTTTTCTTTTGTGAAATACGAGCGCTGTCCTTTCAAATGCTCTGCCTGCTCTGTACCTGGGGAGAGGTAATGCTTGAACCTATTCCCCTGGGCATTGCAAGAACACAGAAACTTCTAGTCTGGGGAAAAAGGTGGACAGGAATATAAAACTCTCAATGACGTGCCAGAAAATAAAAAAAAGAATATTGACTAAATGTTTCGTATGAAAAGATTTAAATTTACCTCCTGTATTTCCAGGATTAGCTGACATAATGGGGTCAGCCTATTGGTACAAGTGATTTAGAGAACACCTATTGGCAGCTTTTCTTCTGAAAAAGCAACATCTTTAATTTGCTTCAGTATCAATTCTCTTGTACCTAAAGCAGTCTTGTGTGCTTTGCCTGTTCAGATTAAAATCTGGCAGCCAGAAATAATTTAAAGTTTCCTCTTTAATCTTATACTTCAAATTTGGGGAACACTGAACAAAGTTCTGTGTTTAACCAAATTGGAGACTGCTTTGTCCATTGCTTTCATTGACTTTGATGTCTGTGAAGCTAATCCTTGTTTGCTTCAGCACCATGCTGGAGTGTGTCTGCAAAAAATGTGGATATATAGAATTCCCTGAGACTGTATTCATTTACCTTCCCAACAGAACCAGAGAAGCTCAGGTCACCGTGAGCGAGGGGCAGGTTTGTGTTTTTGGTCTGGATGGCAATCTTGGTGCTCATAGGCAGGAAAGCGATCGGCAGTCCACCTGCATTACCATGCAAACAGTGGGCCTCAGTGGCAAACGACTGCTTTGCAGTGAACGTATACATACGTATGTACTAATGGTACAATCATGTAGACTGCTCCCACTTGGAGCAGGGCTGCACTTGGGTTCTTCACCATCTTTGCCAAAGAATTTCAGGACCACACAAGACAGATCATTTTCAAGCTTGTTGAAATCCTACTGAAGTTAAAGATCTGATTAACATATCTGATTAATTTCTAAGTACAGAGAATCTTTTGCCTCCCTTTTGAAGATCAGAGGAACAGTTTGAGGATGTAGCCAAATATCGCACCCTATAGGCTCAGATGTCTCATACTAGTGTCAGCGTTGCTATGAGACATCAGCCACCAGTAGTCAGTAGAAAATTGTTCTCATTTACCAGCCTTGGTTGAACTTCTTAACTGAACATTGGGCCCCCTGAAAGACACCAAAATGTTTTATTTTGCATATTAGAATGACAGTTTAAATTATGTTTTTTCGATTAGCATGCTTTTCATTACACCAAACTATTGTGCAGGTATACTGCTGGAGAGCATAATGCGTTAGAACTATTTCATCAATGATAAAATATTTTACAGTTCATTTAAAAAAAAAGTTTTAATAGTCTGAGCATCTTTAGTGTATTATAATAATACAGCACTTTATAGCAGACTGTAAAACTCCAGACTACAGTTTTAGGAATCATGCAATTTTGTTTTATAGTTTAATAATTGTTCAATTGAAAATGAGTATGAGGTTACTAAAAACCAGTTTAATGACTTACAAAAATACAACTAAATTAAAATGTACTACACACCTTTACAGAAAATTGAAATTTCAATGGACAGATTATAGTTCTTATCCTCAGAAAGAATTTTGCAAATTATTGCTACTAAAAGCAGATGTAGCATTTGCAGTGTTCCCCTAAGCCACAGTTGTTCCTACGTTTCACATCAGTATCCTCTTATAGGAGTACCCACAAAAATACAAAGTGCTAGAATAAACCGGAATCAGAAAATTGGATCACATCAGATAAGCCAAATCAAGCCATTCATAGCCCATGTTATTACTTTATGTGGTGGTTCATCTTATTAAAGGTATTCCTAACGTCAGCCAACTTTAGTTCTCAATCAAATATCTACTCCATCATGTATTTCCCTTTTAAAAGAGATAGCTCACTATAGCCTGCAAAAAACAGCCATAAAATGGAGTATAGTTTAATTTTAAGGCATAACTACTACTAATAAAAATTCTAGGTCATTGCATTGTGATGGTAGATATTTAATCACAGTGTCTTTGGAAGTACAGTTCATAATATATTGTGCGTTTATGGGACTTGACAAAGTGCTTTGTTTAACACATATTGTTTGCTGTTAGCAAATACTAGGTTTTAGCCATGACTCTGCTTCCATTTGTGCTTCTGCAAGTGAAAGTAACTCTGGTTAATACCAGCAGGCTGACCCTGTTGCGAAGCAAGTGCAGGCAGAAGCCATTGTGCCACCAGGTTTCTAATGGAACAGAGAACAAGAACAGAATCCTTGAAATCATTAGTACTTTCTTATTTTAAGTGGAATAGCATGCAGGAGTCCTGCTTATAGACCAGAATCCCGTCGCACTAGCTATTCCACAGGCTTGTAATCCAACGGTACTCCTGATCTTAAAAACCCAATGAATTACAGTTAAATTCAGTGAAGCTAAGATATCGCCTCATAGCCTTTATTTATTCTGAAAACCGCGTAGTGTGTTTGAGTGCTCCAGAAACAATCAATATTTTACTATTATAAACTATGTTAAAGCACTATGTTTTCGTCAAAAATTATATCCACAGAGATAGGCAAGAAAAATCAAAGCAAAAGACTGGTACTATCTCAGATAATTGATACAGTTGCCAATTCAGAGATGTTGCATTCCGAAGAATGAAAATAGCTCGGCAGTTGCCAGAATTGATCAAAATTTAACAAATAAAATTGTTCTTTATCAATTCTGCCATTTTTTTCAAAGAATTGTTATTTGCTAGTCAAGCAAAAGGATTTCACAAGACTGTTATAATTGAAATGTATTTTAAAACGCTATTATTAAAGCAGATATTGATGGGTTTCTTTTGTAGTGTGATAGTTTAAGACAAATGACAGTGTGGAGACTAAGTAATTTTGGGTAGCGAAGCATTTTAATCACAGACATGTACAGCTTTATGAATTACATGCATTCTCCATCTCAGGGGGGGATGGTGCAGAGGGTGTGAGAAGTCGGGGAGCAGCACAGCAATTTGTTGCACAACCTCATCATTCCGTGGGGGAGAAGGCTCACTCCTGAAGAGGGACCTTGAGTGTTGTGCATGGTCCTGGTGCAGGGTCATGAGGTTTGCCTCGTCTCTTGTCTTGCTCCCTGAAATCCCCAGAGGTTGGAGAGATCGTCCCAGATCCTGGAGTAGGGTCATGGGGCTGCCCGCTCCAGCATCTTTTCCCAAAATCTTTATTCCCCAGTATTTTTATGAGTCCTTGGGTATACGAGTGGGTAGAGAAGAGCTCACAGGTGACTACTGCATTCAAATTATGCCATGATTTTCTGATTTGCTGTCACCCTTGTTGGCTCTTGCAATCTGCTTTTTGCAGACACTTCTGGATGCTTTTGCACTTCTTAACAAGCAACAGGTTGTTTGCATAGATTAGCTATCTGTTTCCTAGAGCACACCAAACCTATGCTGTTGACTGGGACAAGTGGTTGATCGTATTTTGTCTACTGCTACAGCAAAGTGTTGATTAAAGTTCACTGTCTTATGTTGACAGCTCTGTCTGATTTATTTTCGGTCCAAAATAATTTTGAAGAAGATAAGAATTGGGTAGTGTGCAGCAGCTGCTGCCCTGTTGTTGTAGATCTTGAGCACTTCTCAGGCAAATAGAGTTCTTCTCAAGCCTCAGGAGTCTTGTGCACGTGTTTAATTGTCTATTTCTTAGTAGTTTCAAGTGTTCAGATTGCTTTGTTGCTGGTTTTAGCTGAATCATTATGAAGAATATAGTAGAGTTAAAGCATTTGAGGAAGGTGTATGAATTTGAGTGCTCAGAAGAATGGAAAGGATAACCTGATGTTACCCACTGGATGAAAATGCACTTGGAAGGCATTTACCATATTCTCTCCTTTTACGCATCTCGCAGAACACACCAGTTGTGGAAGTGGATGTGGCAGCTTTGTTCATCCTCTTACCCTCAGTCTCATGGCAACATTACTTTCCCTGGCACAGAACTGTAACCTTTCCTCTGGAGGTCTAAACACCTCTGCAGCACCAGCAAAGGAAATCACACTGCTTTTAGAGAGATAGATTCCCTTAAACTCATACACAGATAGCAGTTCTAAACACAAAGATCCTTTTTAAACACCTTCTTGTACTCTTGGAAACCCTCCCTGTTGGAAACAACAGAAATTCAAGAAATACACTGTTTTATCATAGAGGAAAGTTGCCCTTCAGGAAGTGATAACCAAGACTAGTTCTGCCTATTTATGTGAAGTGAGTTGGTAGACTATTGGTCTCAATCTACTGGCGCATCTACACCATCTCTGAAACCTCACTTCCAGTCAACCGCAAGTCTTTATTAGATCCTTTTCCTATCTGTCCTTTCCTCCCCCCTCCCCCTCCTTTTCTTCCTGCAGATCTGTTCTGTAATCTTTGGGTACTCAACTGCCTCATAGACTTACTCCAACATGAAATTTATCAGTATACATTTTTCTATATACCCTCTAATGAGGTAATGGCTAAATGCAGATTCAAGGGGAAAAAAGACTGCGCAAGACTGAGCAGGAGGGATGATGAGCCCATATGGCACAGGAGGAGTCACCGTGCCTGGCTGTCGTGGAAGCTGTAAGGGGCTGTGGCCATACTGAGGTGCAATTAAGAGACTGGAGTAGGTCTGTATTTTGATTTGGGAAAAAAGTCTGAGGCAACCTTGCTTACTTATCCCTGATTAAAGAGGATACATCGCCTTCCTCTGCCAAGAGCAAACCCAAGTACATGAAGTATGTTTATGCATATAAAGTCATTTGAGTCTAAAGAGGCAATCACACAACCTAATCAAATTCTGCTTTTGTTTATGCACTTGTAAAAATAGCATAACTTCACAGCTGTGTACATTGCAATTATCCTTTGTGTACGTCATAATTATCAGTTACTCCTTAGATATATACACATCATTCTTTGATATCTCTACGTAACCCATAAACTAATGTTCTTAAAAAATAAACTACCCAGGCTCCCAGTTATAGTGTGACAGATATGAACAAAAGCATTTCAGTAATAATAAAGAAGATTTTTTAGGAATAGTTTCTTCCTTGTAACCAGCAGCAAATGAAATACAGAAAAGCCCAATGGAAATTAGAATACAATAATAAGTAATCA
Organism: Opisthocomus hoazin; assembly: GCF_030867145.1. Classification (NCBI taxonomy): domain Eukaryota; kingdom Metazoa; phylum Chordata; class Aves; order Opisthocomiformes; family Opisthocomidae; genus Opisthocomus; species Opisthocomus hoazin. The sequence continues at coordinate 72,134,530 of NC_134419.1, read as the reverse complement.
TTCTAAATCATGCATCAGTGACGAGGCAGCATAGCTGCAAAAATAGTATACTGTTGAAGAGCGAAAATTTAGAACCTGTTCCATAGCATGTCTGCATTTTTCAAGTAGTCAAACTAAGTTTATAGGACAGGAAATAAAATACAGTCTTTGAACCAAATTGGCTAACATATAATCTTAATAAAAAAAAAGCTAAAAACACATCTGAATGTAAATATATTTTTGTTCTGCTTTTAACCTGTCTGCTCATTTTACTAATAGTCTTTACTGTACATTAGTAATCAGATACTGGAAATCGATCACACCCTTTATTTCCTACTTAGTTTTTATCTCTGTGACTCCTAATCAGCTGTCTTATCTGAATAATAGATCTCTAGGTTACCCTCAAACCATCTACTCTACAGCATTTTTCAACTTGCTATTGAGTTCCAGAACATGAGACACTCACCCATTTCGGTTCCTTGCCTTCAAAATCAATAGGAGTTAAAAATGTTTATTTTAGTCTGTACTTTGGAGGACAGCCTAGCTTTTTCACACCAAATTGTAGTTCTAATCAGTAGACTTGACCTCATAATCCCACCTCAGGTTGAGCCCTCCTGCGTGCTTAGCTCTTTCTGTGAGCCACAAGTAAACAGACTGACTGTTGTGCATAATGCAGGATATTTTTTCATAGGTTCACTCTCAGCATGTGTCCTAAAGAATTATAGGATTATCCTCCCTCATGTCTTTCTTAAAACAGAATTAGGTATTCAGGGCAGTAATTTACTAAATACTGCATTACATGGTACTACTTTATTTTTCCAGATTGACATTTTCAGAAGCCTCAAGTTGCCTCTAATTCAAGGCTAGATATGCATTACCACATGCACGTAAGCATTTGGATGTACTGAATTCATGCTCAGATTTTAAATATGTGCATTCGAATTTTTTATATACGTGGCAGGTAAGACTAGGTACTAGGTAGGACCTAAACAGCTACTTGTAGTCGCAGGTACCTGATCTGTGCAGAGAGTTGGATAAGTGAGCATATAAAAAAGGTGTGCACAGATGAAAGAAAAGCAGTCACAAGTATACAAGTGTCTGTGAAAACCCGTTCCTAAATTTGTATCTGCACCAATGTAAAGAAGTGGTTCAATCAGAACTTTTCTGATCAATGGTGTTTAATATGTTTTTAACAACGACTTGCCCTCCTCTAGAAAAACTAGTGCATTAACAGGTGCGTGTATCCGAGTTAAATTCTTGAAGACCGTTCTATAATGAATTCTATGTCAGTATGATATTCTGCACACTTCAATCACATATGCACTGTAATTATCTGGTACTGAGGTCAAATTTAGGGATCTGTTCCTGCAGGGAACTAACTGCCGCTATACAATTTCGGAAGTCAAAAGCAGATTCAGAAGGAAAAATTGTCCCTTTTTTCATACTGATTTTGATCTTAACTTGTTTGACAAATTCTTGCAAGCATTTGCAGAACCACGCTCTCATCAAGAGTTGGCCTAAGTCCTATTACTTTTGATTAAGATTTCCTGAATATTCCTGAGGAATCAGTTACAGTTATTTGCAGATGAGAAATTCAGATTTTTATAGGCACAGCCTAAATAATTACGTAAAAACCACACCCTGTCTATACCCAGAGGACAGCTTTATGAGGATTCTCAGGAATCATTAGTTAAGCAGAAGCTTTTCACCTTCAGGCTGATGGCTCAGATAGAATGTTTTATTTAGCAGCAGTACAACTCTTTGGTAAGTGCCCTTAGTGAGAGACCTCTGCTCTTTGGGAGCTGAACTGCTTACCATGGGTCCGCATCACAGGGTGAGCACCTAAAATACAAATCATGCTGGCTCATGTCAGTGTGACAGAAGAGAGTACTCTGGTGTTTCATGAACATTTAGAGAGAGCAACTGGCAGAGCTGCAGCTCCAAATAATCTCCAAGCCAGTGAGACACATCTGCTCATATATGCTCTGCAAGTCCTTATTCATCATCTGCTGCCCTTTGTTATGTAAAAAGCCTGTGTTGTAGTGCAATTACGTTCATCCATGCACAGCATATCAGAAATGCGATGTCCTGTGCTGTTCAAGTGGTCACTGAGTGTGAGCAGCATAGCGATATCCCAGATCCCTTTTAAGGAAGATGTTCTTAAATATTAGAGAGGCTAACCCCATCTTGGCCGCTGAACATGGCAGCTCTTAAACCCATTAAATTCACTTCTCACTGGGACAGCTCAATACACTAGTGCAGTACCAGTGCTAATATGCTTAAAGCAGCCTGCATATACAGTATACATATGTTAATATACAACAGACACAGGCTGCATTATACTCATCCCTCATCTCTAGTAATGCTGTTCTAGTTCTGACTTTCCACCCACTGGTCTGGTGGTAGGAGTAACATGAGAGGCCATATTGTTGCTGTAGTCGACACACACCCAGATGTATTTTTATGGAATGCTTCCTCGCTGGAAACTTGATGACAACGTATTGACACCGAAACTTGCTAGGAAGACAACGCTGATGCTTGCGAGTATTAGATGCATCTGAGTAGGCAGAGCACAAAAAACACCCCTCACTTGGTCTGTTTTCTACTTGCCTCAGCTCAGTCCAGAACTATTAATAAAACTGTTATGCACTTAGGGAAATATTTGCTGCCAGCCATCATCAATCAAGATTCCCTTCAGACAGCACTCTCAAGATGTTTTTCTAGGTGAAACCTTCTAATCTCTCTCTTGAGCCTCACTAAGGGACGTTAAAATTTGGTAGCATAGGGCACCTTCAAGATTTTTCTTGTAGGGTTTGCAATGGAATTAGAAAAATCTGAAGATATAGGAGGACTGTCCCTTTTTAACAGAGCAGCTGATCTCACAGAAAGGGAAATGAAGGGCATGGGGAAACATCCTGAGTGCTTTGCGATGTTATAAACCCATATCCCATTAATTCCTCCGTCTCTTTGATGAAGTGCACTGCCTGAGGTGCAAATTAGTGCCACTTTTGTGCATTGAACCTGTCCTCTTAAGAGAAGAAGTGCTCCAGAACCGCCTCCTCATTTCAAAAATACTACAGAATAGTTGTCAGTATTGACCTGAGCTAGATTAAACTAGCTACCTCGGAATATAAGGCTGTATATCCCATTAATAATCCCCTGAACTATACAGTCAGCCACAACATAATACTTCAAAAAGTAGGCAAACTAGTCACAATAAATCTTCAATAACTTCTTCAAGTTTAAAATGGAAATGTTACAAAATATACCGAAAGTGATGCTGTTGATCTCCATTACTTGCATTATTAGCATTCATCTGTTTGTATTTTCTAGTTTATTAAATATAAACATAAATGTAAGCCTTCTGTCCTTCTGTGAATAATTAGTGTGATGAAACAAAGCAGGATCATGTCCTGTGAATACAATTTTGCATAATCTGATAATTATTTGCATAATGTAGTTATTACAGGCTCAGATTTGTTTTAATAGGTTATAATTGTTAAACATCTAACATTCACAGTACTTTTTTTTGTCTAAGAAATTCAGCAATGGAAAACATTTCTCAGTACTTCTTACTGATCTCAAATTTGAGGCCGTATATGCAGATGATATTAGGAAGTTACTTTGCATTTTCACTTGCTGCTGCCTGACTAGTGGAAGAATTCCCATTGGTGTGGTGGGATCAGGGCAGTAAAGAATAAGACACCTTTCCAATAAGGTCATGATTCTGCAGACTCCTCTTACACGAGAATGTCTCTGCTTATTTGAATAGCTTCATTAACTACAGTGTGACTGTTGTGTGTGAGAGCATCACTCATGTGTAAGTAATGGATATGAGGAAGGCCAATATAATATCATCCATTAAAGTATAGTCCACTACAGTATAGCCCATTAAAGAGAATTAGTGTTAGGATTTCACTCCTAGCATTTTTGAGAAGGGACGATTTTCGTCTCCTTCACTCACTCCAGTAGGGAAGAATGAATGTCGGATGCTTTATCAAAGTCTCCCGCAAGTACTGAGTTTTAAGTCCTTACTGCAAGGGCCTTTTAATAATGTTTAGTAAGCTGACAGGACAAACCAAGGTCTAGCTTAGTTAATGGAGATCTGTGGACAAGACCAACTGGATGTTTATGTTTTTTTCAGTCATGACTTAAATCCCTTTAAAAGTATGCTTGTCATAGAAAATAAAATGCTAACAATCAAAATTGTATTATATTAATTCACTTTTAGAAATCAAAATGCTATCAAAATTTATTAATCAGGGATACTACCAGTGACTTTTAATACCTTTCTACAAAAATATAAAGGTATATGTTCTAATGAAAGTAAAAGCAGATTATTATAGACACAGTTAGCAGGTACGCTTAAAGTTGAAGCTGTCTTATATTTCACGTTGAAAAATCCTGTGTTCGTTGAGTTTGAACTTTGCCAAAACGTTAACTATTTGCATGAAATTTGTCTTGTTGTGTGTGTGGCCCTGGCTGAATTTTTGTGGAATAACTGCCTGTCAGAACCATAGTCATAGTATGCCATAACCTATTTCGGTTATAGACCTACCTTGGTCAATTTGTTTCCATTATTTTAAAAAATTATCTCCAATATCTTTATTCTTAATGCTGTTTTCAGTGCTAGAAAGGAACATGGATTCTGCAGCAAGTTCACTAAAATTTCAGCCCTGCCGGTGCTGAGGATACATCTGTGCACCTGCAGAATTCAGCTACAGGATTAGAAGAACAGGGAGAAAATGCTTTAAATTTTTATTTCAGTGGCACTTCTGGAGAGCAGATTGTGCCAAAAATGCAAAATTCACCAATTAATCACACCGTTCAAGATGGAATTACTTTAAAAGAAAAAAAACAAAACATTCTCTAAATCATGTCATGATTTAGTGGGACTTGGGAACAGGCATAGCCACGTAACCGCGAATGTAAGGGAACTCATACATGGGGCTTGAAATGTGCCGACGAAACAGAGGAGGAGAGGGCAGAGCTGTATGATGGGTGCTCAGCTAAGCGCCTAGGTTCTTCCACCTTTCTGTGCAAGGTTGCTTTAGTATCTGCAGCCTTTTCTTTTGCAGCAATGTCGCTTGTTATCTGTAGTGTTTTGAAACCCTTTTAAGCGTTTCTGTTTGCTTTCTGTGCGTAACCACACCAGTACTCACAGCACACACGCACATACACATATGGTTAATAAAGAGAAAAGTCTTGAACGTTTTTAGTCACTTAATCAAATGCAGATGTTCATGGTCATTCGCTTCCCTTCCCTTTTAAAATTTATGAGTGAATGCAGTGCTCAAGAAACCAGCAATAATATCAGTTGCTTAAGGTTGGCATAGCACGAACAGAAGCTTCCTGCAATGCTCAGTGCTCAAGGCCTCGTGCAGACTGATGTTCAAGCAAGCTTGCCTGATCTTTCCTTCCAGCTGCAGAACCAGAGGACACCAGCTCTGGTCCTGCTGCCTGAGTGTGGAGGCAACGCATGACCTTGTTTTCTTAATCTCTTCCACCTACTGACAGTTCAGGGCTGGATGATGTCTCATGGGGCTCGCCGATGCGGTGAGCTCTCTCCCTGCAACTCTGCTTTTGACCTGGGACACTCCCAAGTTTTCCTGAGCAGAGAATCCCGGCCGCGCACTGTCCTCTCATCTAGTTGATGCGAAGGGGAACTTGCCTTCAAGTACCAGGTGTAGCGCATGGCTGCCTGGCACAGAGCAGCGCAGCGCAGCCGCCCTCCAGCCAACGCAGTCCTGGAGGTGTGAGCTGCCGTGCAGAACCGCTGTAGCTGCATTAGCACGGTGCCTCTTTTCAAGGCTCGTTAGCGCGATGCAGGCTGGTGCTGTTCTGGCTGAGCTGCTTTTAGTCCCCTAGTAGCCGTGGCTGACAGCTGCTCTGGAGTGTTTACACCACACTCCAGTGCACCACGTAGCCCAGTCTAATAGAGGAGGTAGGTACTTCGCCTGCTGCCAGACAGAACAACTTTGTTTGCATATTCAGACACGCAAGGGCACACGCTCCAGCCTGGAGAAGTGTTGTGGGATCGGCAGTTCTTCAGTGGCTTACCTTTGTTCAAAATGAAAAGCTGAGTACGTCCTTTAACTGGGATTGTAATGGCTCTGTGTCCATGCTGCTTTCCTTCAGATGCTGTTCAGTGCGCAACAGCCAGATGCTACCTGTAACTGCTGTGTATGACACTGGGTTGATAGCTGTGGTGTCTCACTAGGGAAATGAGTTTTACTAATAAAATCCCAAACAACTTGACTTTGAATTACATGCTGCTCAGTTTTATAACTAGAGACAAAAAAAAAAAGAAAACCTAAGCAGCCTAAGCCATTGAGATGTTAACCTAACAAAACTTACTCTGTCTATGCTTTTTAGTATTCTGTTTTCTCCTCTGCCCTTCTTAATGCAAAAATATTTGCTTGAGGCAAATCCATAAAAAGACCATATTAGGAGAACTGCATAATATCCCCTAAAAATAGGAGCAAGAATCTAGGACTATAGAAATTCATTTTCCCGAGATAAACGAATGACTGAACACGAAAACAAAATTGTTAGCACATTACTGTACTGCCATGAAAGGTAAGTCAGTCAGTTTGGTGTCTTGGCTGGGTGTCGTATTTTGTGCTGGGCTCACGGGGAGACTAATTGCTTGAAATAAATATTTGAAGATCTCTGTGTCTGGTCCTTGTAAGCTGTTTGATCAGTTTGGTGTTTCTGATAGGATCTGTTTTTTATAAAACCTTTAAGATTGCTGTTAGGCAGTTTTTGTGCCATGTTATCCCAGCCATATAAGTGCAGTGAGAGATGGGGCTTAATTAGGTCTCATCTTTGCTAACATAAGGATCTGGGAATGGTCCAACAATAATTCTAACAGTACGGGTCATCTTTCCTTCTTTCCACACTTGTTTCTGCTCATTTTGGGAGGATTACTGCCAACCCCCCACCTCACCACCCCAATCAAATTTCCTCATAATTTTAAGATTGAAGAGGTTGGAGGGAGAAGGTGTTCCTCTGCCTGTATTGGACTTATCAACTAATAGGCCTGTTTCTCAGATGTCTGAAGTCATGTCTGCTGCAAAATATGTTTCTAGCTACAGCTATCAAGAGACGCAGGTCTGTGCACTGGGCACCTGTTAGACCAGAGCTCATTTGATCCATCATTACCCTATGGTCTGGGGAAGAGACACCGTTCTCGGCCCACATGGCCGTGTCCAGAAGAGACTGAGCAGTGCTACAGAACTAATTTGATCCATCATTAGACCAGAGCTAATTTGATCCATTGTTAGCCAGTGGTCTGGGGAAGAGACACCATTCCCAGCCCACCTGCCCTGTCTGGAAGAGACTGGGCAGCACTACCTCCTTGGTTACTGAAGAGCTGGAAAGCTGGCTGTAGCAAAACAGGGACCTACGTGTGTCCCAGCCCCTCTTCCGAGAGGATTCCTCTGGACTGCCCTGGGGTGAAGCCTTTTCTTTTTAATCCCCTTTCCTCCTGAAGGAATGCATGGAAATGATCTCAGGAGACCAGCCATCCCTTTTTCCCTTTCCTGACCAGAAAACAAACCTCCCTGCTTTGAGGTTGCCCTCTGATTCTTGTTTCTGATGCTTAAGTACTCAAAACCAGCAAGAATCTATTAATGCTGAGGGATAAGGGGACTTTTTAAATGCATTGTGTGTTCCCCTAAGAAAGCCAGAGCATTGGGGCGTCTTGCAGTGCTCAGGACTGTTGGGGGTCGGCTGTCCTGCCCGGCTCGGGCAAAGCTGCAGGGGAACATCAGACAACACGCTGTAGGAGAACGAGGACAAACAGTGTGATTTTAGGACAGGTACAAAGCTATGGGGGACAGGACCTTAGTGCTGGGAGGTGATGGGATCTAAAGGGACTGGCTGCTAAACTGTTGGTTGCACTACACTGCAGCCTGGAAAGCTCTTGGGTGTGTGTTTCCCCAGTGCGTATTTGGGCACAAGGGGATAATTGATTTGCTTTATTTAATGTCTCCCAGCTGAAAAGTTGTGATTTGGTTCTTACTGTGCTGGGTGTTATCTACACAGCTTTGGAGAGTAGTGCCAGCAGTGTCTTGGTAATGCTTGTTTTTCAGAGATACTTTCTTCACTCTGTAGAGTAGGATGACAGCACTGTAGTGCTTTTATGCAGAATGGCGACTGATAATTTCATGCCCCAAGCTTGTGTATTGAGGGCTGATTCAGCACAGAAAAAAAAAAAAAAAAAAAAAAAAAAAAAGCAGAAGAAAATCTGACTTCTTTGTTGTAGGATTGTGCAAAGCTGATTGTTTTTGTACCCTAAGTAGCTTTGCACGCTGGCTATATGGTATGGCTTTCAAAATTACTCTGTGCTGAATTGGATTCTTATTGTAGTGGCCTGTGTCTCTGACCTGCACTTTGCTTATCTGCCCTGTTGAAAGTAATTTATACTCCAGTGTGGCATAGTACTACTGTGCTAATAAGAAAATACTATTGACAGTTGTGATAGATGCACCTACCGCTTAGTGAGCGCAGAAGAGTTAAACTGATTGCATTTTTACAGTCTGTATATTTCTCTGCTTATTGTTTGTGTCCCGCTGTTAAAAAAGCAGGTTAGTTGCATAGTAAATCTTTCTAATCAGCACAAGAGAAGAACAAAAAGAACAAGAACCTTCATTTGTTACAGCTACTTCAGAAGCGTGGTCATCTGAAGGATGTGTTCTGGGAGATTTGTCCCTCTTTTTCAGAAAGGCTTGTTAATATGAGCATAACTAACCAGGCATCTCAGGAGAGGACAAAGGCACGCTCATTAAAATTAGCGGAAAAAACAACCCACATAGCAGATATCTATCATAATGATACTTCTGTTGTCTCTCACTGTAATGTCTAAGCAATATGTTCCATAAAGCACATAAGGCCCAAAGTGTGTAGCTAACAGCAAGGGGCTGGTTTCCAAGTTCGGATGCTCGCTCTGTGCCTGTTTGCATTCAGGTCCAACAAGTTCAGCTCCCTTTACGTGCTTCTCTTTCCCTCCCCTCCCTCCAAATTAAAGCTCACCTCCGTTTGGAGCCATCCCCACTCAGACCTTTTCCTTGCTGTGAGTAACACAGAGATGCATGATGTAGTAGATATATAAAAATACTGCTGGATGACAAGGCATAATGAATGCGTGTACTGACTCCTGGTGAGATACAGCTGCAGTGTTTAATGCATTGATTAACCATGTAGTGGCGTGATTTGTAGAAGCTGGATGCATAATTGCAAGATAGCATTTCTGGGAATAAATCCAGAGCTGTAATGTCTGTGAAGGATGGAGAACGGGGAATTTGGGGGATGGGAAGCAGAGAATTACTAGGTTTGGGAGGATCTTATGATGGATGGTTATTAGGTGCAGGGCAAGAAAATACTAGGTAAGGGTGTGTCTGATCAAGGACGTATGACTGAACTCATCTAGGAGGCACTGGGATTAGAGGGAAACATGGAGGTCCACAGAGTTGTCTGGAGGAGAAATATCTCTATATGCAATATTCTTTTCTCCTTTCAGAAAACCACTAGCTCTTCTGCCAGTCCTGATTCTCCTTTCTTTCTAGGAAAGAAAAAAAGTAATATTTTACTTCTGATCGTGAGAGTTTTTTCTTTTCTGGGCATGCAGTTGATTTCTCTACCAGCCCTTGACTAAGTCCAGCACTTTAGTTCAAATATTAAAAGCTAAATGTTGCGAAGTCCAAGACAAGGCTTGTATGACTAATGTGCAGGGTACTGAAGCTCATCAGGAGGTGCATGAATATGATTATCTCTAAATATCATCTGTTGCTTGTGCTACCAGAGTGGTAAGATTCTCTGTAAAAGCAGATGTTCATTTTTACAGCATATAAAGGCTTAAGTGAGTGCAAGGTTGTTGGCAGTATGGGGGCAGCTTCGTCAGAGTAGCCCGCATGACTGAATTATAGTTCCCTGCGAAGCTGGGGTGAGTGTCAACCCATCTTGCATAACTTTGTTTTCCAGTCAGAGGCATGTCACAGCTGAGTGTAGAAGTCATTAGCAAATGCTATTTTACCTCAGTAGAAAAGATTTCATTCCTCTTCCCATATGCTTAACCAGTTATTTTAAGCTGCTTTTCTTTCACTGTTTTTTTAACTATTATTTTTATCAGCCCAAACCTACTTGTGTTTTGCTTAATGATGAAACTCCCATAGATCTTTTTGTCACCAGATAAGAGCTTTATATTAAAATTAAAAAAAATATGAATTTGAATACAGACTTACTAGCCATTTGTGTGTGCTGTTTTACTCCTGTGGAATTAGGTACTTCTAACACCTTTGAAGGTGCCTTCTTGGCTGTATGGTAGGCATGTAGGAGACCCGAGATGGGGGTTGGCAGTGAATCTTTGGCATCTTGTATAGTGAACAGCTCTCATTTCCCAAATTTGTTGATGGCCTAGATATTTCCAGTCAGAATTATCTGCAGCTGTACGTGATGGGCACACATTTCTGTTGTTTAATCTTTTTGGATAATGGAAGATGTTGTAAGGTAAATATCTGATGGCTGAGGATATCCTTCATAATTCAAATGCATGTCTCCCAGCCTGGGTGTACTTCCACCAAGGCTATCAGCATAACCTCCAAGCCCTGATTTTTTGACCTCTGATAAGGTGTTCACTCACTGTAGCTCAAATACAGCAGTTCTGTTACATATGGAGTCCTTTCTGCCCAAGAGTAGGGCAGGAAGAATTTTCCCCTTAGGCTGTAATTACAGGACACACACTTTCTACAGCACTCTCTTCAACAGGCAGGTGGGATTTTCTTATATTACTTGTGATTTAGTGATGCACTGTTGTATTATAGTAGTGCAGCCTATGCCAGCATTTCCATTACAACCCGTTTTTACAGGTTTATAACTCAACAGTAAAAACGTACTCTACCAATTTGAAACTTGGCATATAATGTCTCATCTCATCCTCAAAATGATAGTTTTTTCTTTCCCTCTGCCTTCACCCTCCACCAAAAAAGGTTGCATTTTTGCTGTATTTTTAAATGGAAGATATTGTCCTCTCTGTTTTGATAAGAGAAAAGCCTACCTGATTATTAAAATTACTTTTCAATTCCAAGAAAGGAGGACTTTATAATAGAGGATGCATGTGAATAAGTGGGGTGGATATTAGAATGACTGCATTAAGTATATGGATACAGAGAAGTATTACCTCCCAAAAGAAAGCTAGGGAATATTGATCAGAATGATTGAAAAGCTTTTTTTTTTATGTTGATTTTCTTTCTAGCTGTTGATTTTACCCTTAAAAAGGTGTTCTCAAAGGTAAATATATTTTAGCTGCTGCACTCTATTGTTTATCAGGATGAATAAAGTAAAGGGAGACTTTACTGTGTATAGACAAAATACATTATTTTTCTCCTTTCTCATTTTAGAAACACGGTACAGAAGGAACATAAATTCTAACTTTGGTGTTGAGACCAACTACAAAGAGTAGACTTGTAGTTAGCACGGTGTTATGAATCCAAAGCAGGTGTAAGGAGGAAAGCACAGTGTTTCCAATAGACAGATACTTGTGTGAATAGATACTCCTACCTGCTCTGAAGCCTCACGTTCCAATGCAATGTAGTACGAGTGCTTAGAAAACCAGGACTGAAATCCGGTTTCTACTTCTTTACCTGTCTTCTTGGAGCCAGCCATATAGGAGTTGAAATCTACCCAGTTGCGAATAAAAGAGGTTTCCTCACCTCTATGAATACCACCATCACTGCAAACATGGCAGGAAGGCTTCACTGTATTGCTTCTTGTTGCAGCAAATTTACTTCCAGGCTTTTCTTTTTCCATTTAGATAGTTAAATTTATGCTTATCGTAACCACTTTAGTGGTACTAGTTAGAAGAAAGGGTTTGTAAGAGAGATTTCACGTAGGATGTTTATTAATGAATTGAGCTATTATTTTGTCATATATTTGAAAGCTGTCAACCTATATACAGTATGCATTCTTACTATAGCTAAGCTGTCTTTCTCTTCAATCCCAGCTGTTTTAGTTTTTCAGTTGTCTCTAATATATCTATTTACAAATATAAAAGTATAATGAAAAGCAAGGAATGTGCTTCCTAATGAGGAGTTTAATTGCTTCATTTGGATTTTAAAATCAGTAATTAGGGCGAAGACTATTTTGTGTCCATAAGCAGCACTAATGGCTCCCAGATATAAAATAAAATAGCCATACATGGAACTGAATTTTTTTAAATTTGTTAAATCAGAATGCTCAGCGCTTCCTCACATCAGCTTTAGTCCAGTCCATCTCTGACAAAACCAGTGGGATTCTGTAGTGTAAAATGAATGCAACACAGTGAGATACAGATCCTCATTTTTTACAGGGAAGAAATTGCAAGTCCAACCAACAAAACTGCCAGGAAGTATCAGATGTGCTCGGTGCAGTCAATAGTTTCAGTGTGTAAATCCCAGTCTTCTAAGACTTGACTGTACATTTAACACTATTAGCTCCTATAAAAGAGTGCTGTTTACATTTCTGGAATATACAAAGAAAGAAATGATATTGAGAATCACCAAAGTGCTTAAATCCACCACAGCACCATTTATTGAAAATACCTTCAGCACCATGGGGATTGCTATTGCTATTATAGAAAAGCAGAAAACTCCCAACCCAGTCACGTTCACTTGGGCGATGGAAATATTAAACACTGCACGATGCTAGACAGAGCGCACACTGTTGCTTTCATTTTGTGTGATTCTGCCACCAGAACCGTTTCTTACTTGAGTCGCTGTGGAGAGCAGACAATAATAGCAACAGCTGGATGCTCATCAGAAGACATGGCTGAAGATACATTAGATTCATTTTTTAGACTGTGATTGTCTGAATATTCCTGCATTTAATAATATTCCATGTAGAATAATCAGTGAACGCAATGGAAACAAACAACTCAATTTGACTCACAGGTATATATGTTAAAAGGCATTAAATGTTCTTTTTGAAACTTCCTAGAAGAGACTCTGGCAGCCATGTAATATATTAAAATTATATTTGTGTTTTCATAAGAACACTTGGAGAAATTGCAAGAATCCTTAAGGATAAAATAGTCCTGTCTTGTATATTTTCCTAAAACTGAGGAATATGATAGATTTTTCATTACTATGCAGTGGTATTATGATAATTATCAACTGTCATATTTCATTTCTTCTCATGAGCATCCAGCATCATTTTTAAGGGGCCACAGAATAGAACATGTTCTCTCCAGCTGATGGCACTCATTATTGTAATTACTGAGTACCCTTAGCAGACTGTTTGAAGTCTTGCTGTAAATTCAAATCAGAACGTAAATGTTATTGGAAAACATGTGGTTACATTTGGAGAGTTTATTTGCTAATCATGTGTAAGTCAGTGTCAAAATTATAGGAGTATGACGACCCATGCAAATGTATCTAATTGTTTTGTGCTGCTGTATATATAACTTGTACAGAGAATAAATTTTGCATTTGTTCGTAGGCACAGAAGAAGCGGAAATCCAATGAATCTGTAGATACAGAGCTCTGTCTGAATGAGGTAAGAGTGTGGGTCCTGTGTATTTCACAGCACAGGTGTCTCCCCATCACAGAAAATGTTCAAAGTATGTCAAGATTATGATGGGCTTACCTCACACTAAAGTCTTGTTAGTATTGTTACATTTGAATACCATGATGTATTAAAGACTGATCTTACTCAGAAACCTGGAGCTGGGCTCAAAGTGGCCTCTGCTGACTTTATATTTTAATAGCTCTGTGGTACATGTTTAGGCAGATCCCATGGTAATTACCATTGCACTGAGCAAGTATAATTAGTTAATAATCTGCTGGAACACAAGATGATATGGCTTTTAACAAGTACACAGAAATATACTGGGCACCATTCTGTGGCTAACAAAAATTACCAATTTAGGGCATGAAATGATGTTCACATCAGGAGATGTGCTGCTTATACATCAGAAGAGAGATTGACAGCCCCAAGAGATGTGAAACTCCCAGTGCTGTTTGAGTAGCCTGCTCAGCCTGACCTCCAAGGTCCCCTTCAGACGCAAACATTACATCAGTTTCTATGTCTGTCAGTCCATATCCTTTGTACTGAGTCTCTCAGGAAGCTTAATAATTAGTGATGTACATAAATTGATTTTTACAATGTGGAAGCACATAGCCTAGGCACCAGAGCAAGACCAGCTGTGCTTGCATAAGCCACCAAATTGGATGTGACCATATGTTTCAGGTTCCCTTTCACCAGTCCATATTTGCACAGATCTTCTAAACAATGACAGTTCTGTAGCCTATTCCTAATTCTTTAGGTTCTATTAAAAATTTCCTGTAGATACTAGAATGAAGCCTAATAACGTGTGAGGGACGATACAGTGACGTTAACAGATCTTTTGACAGCTTGTGCTGGCTAAAAGACCTTTCACAAGAAGACCCTAGTAACTGCAGCTTACTGCAAGAACTGCTGATCTGTCTTATCCCATACCCTGTCTGTGACAGTTTCCAAAAAGCAAATACCCAGGATTGAGTTTATGGAAGAATATAATGATAATTCCATCAATGCCTCTACTACTTCTAACAGTTTGCATCTCAAGGCCTTCCAGTTAGCTAGTCCTAGCGGGTGATAGCAAAGGGAGGGAACAGCATGGAGATTCACTGGTGAATGCCTCCCTGGTTCTGAAGACAGTCATTCCTGTGGAAACTGATGCTGACTGCTCATTCTTTGTGTCTGCTCTTCTGGGTACTTCCAGCTTGTACCTTGGCGCATCGCCTCTCCAGGCTGGGGGGAGGCTTGTCGCTTTTGTAGAAGCTGTGTCCTTCGAGATTTTCAAGTCCTGAGTGGACAGGGTCTGAGCAACTTTGCACTGAGTGGGTTGGACTTAATGACCTTAGAGGTCCCTTCTAGTCTAAATCATTCTGATTCTGTGATTACACCCATTCATTCTTTTTTAAAACTGAAGATGATAAGCAATGAGAAATATTCCTGTTGGACCTCCTGCTTAAATAGCTCACCATAGTCTCCCAATCTGTATTTGCATATGCGTACTGCTTGATTATTGAGGCAAAGAAGACAAGGCATGTAAGTAATGCATCAATTAATGGAAAAAAGGCTTGAGAAAGAAATTTTTTTGTAAGCTAGAAACCTCTATTTTTTCTGATCCCATGGATTAGTTTTTGTCTATTGTTATCCAGAAGTAACTTGTTATCAAATAAAGTTGTTCTAGTGATTATGCAGAAGTTGCAGTTTCACTGTGGGTCCTGCATTTGCTTTTTAAAATGAACTGGAATGATAAACAGATGGCTAAAAAAATTGCCGTACTTAACAGAGGTAGGTTTTACACATGGAACCACTGCTAAAGTAGGGAATTTTTAATACTTTCCTCTTTTTTTTTTAATTGTGCTGTACTGGTGTTTTTATCTTTTAAACTAACTTTAAAATACTGTCATTGTAATATCTGGTTTTATGCCTTTTGTATCTTGCGATCTGTGACAGTGATATATTATTAACAGTGGAGGGTGGGACACGAACAAACAAAAGATGAATTTCATGTTGAGATTGAAATATTTTGCAATGAAAATGTGTAATGGTGACCGAGGAAAGTATTGTGTCTTGCAGAATGCTATTGGGAAAGACAACACAGCAGGAGTCTCCACCAGTCACATATCTTCGGAGAATTCGCTCGCTCCTCCTAGAAGCCTCTATCTAAGCACACCGCTCACTCTGATGACACTTGCACTCTCACTCTGTTTGTTCCTAAGCTCATCAGTCATCTTGTAGCTGCATTCAAACGGACGTGTAAAAAAAAAAAAACAAAAAAAATCTGTTTCCTGTCTTCTGTTGTTTATCTGGAATTCCAGGTCTGGGAGCTAAGCTGAGGCACTCCTGCTAGAACAGTTTCAGTCAGCTGGAATTTTTTTTCTCTCTCTCTAAAAAAGCTTCTTGTGATATTTAGAGGCTTTGTGAAATACTTGGTGCAGTGCTACATTCCAAACCCAAAAGGCTTTTGGGCATGCAGTATTTTAAAAAGACAGAGTGTAAATTTGCCTGTAAAGCGACCTGGTTGGATTATTTTAATAATTGTTACTTTGATTCTGGGTTTTACCTGAGAAGGAGGATGGCAGTTTTCTTAAGATCCTATTTATCTCATTGAGTGGTTTTGGTTTTCAAATTGATTGAACTTCAGACTATCAAGGATGCCAGGCTTTTGTCTAATGGTGAATGTTCTCCCAGAGAGTGGACTTTATGAAACTTCTTCATTTGATGAATTGCTACTGACGTTAAAGTCCTTCAGCGTATTAGCATTTTCCTCTTTAAATGTTTACGTACTGTAAGTGATTCTGCGTTCCCTGCTGAGAAGCCATTATAATTCACATACAGGTGTCATGTACGTCTTTCAGTTAAATTCTCATTAAAATAGTGTGACATAGAACTTTCTAACAGTACATTTATCTTTTAATTATAATCATCTAGCCTTAACAAGGGTGAAGATTCTTTAAATTAACAAGAAGCAGCCATTGTGAAAGCTTGATAAAGGTATGTTTGTTTAAATTTGAGGATAAACAGTAGAAACAAATTTTGCTACAGGGTTTCAGCTGTACAGTCTATGGTCTTCTGTGCTTCCATTGTGATAATATAATCCAGTTATTATACTGTTTGTTTAATAAAAATTGCATACAATTTATTTGCTCTGCTAAAACAGCATTATCTGTTTATACACAGCTGACAATGTCATCTCAAAAAAGTTACAGCGACTTCATGCCTTACTTCTCTAATGACAACATTGTAGAGGGAAAAGAGGTAGTAGGATACCAGTTCAATTGTGTTTTATTTCTTAGATTGCTAAAATCAACACAAAAGAATTGTTGATCCATTTACGAGGCAGCGTCACCCATGTGACAGGCTTTTCTCACCCTGGTAGTTCCTGCTGCAGACCTTGGCATTGCTGACATGATGAACTGTTTGCAAGACCAGTTCCATAAATTATTTTAATGGTTTGGATGGCAATATTGCCAGTATACATGATTTGATCACATTGGTTTTCATTCAGTGACATTGACAGCTGCTGCTGGCTCAAGACGATTTCCTGCGGTATCTACAAGGAATTCTTTAAAGCTTTAAATGTCATCAAATAGGCAGCATTTCTTCTGAGGGCTGTCTTTATACCTTACTGTGATGGCTTGTTGACTGTTACAAGCAGTTATGTCTAAATGATCAACAGTAATCAGTTTTTGTTTCTATTGAAAGTAGAAGATAACTTTGCCAAGCAAGGAGTTCATCCTGTTGAATTTACACATTTACACTGAGATTTACACAATTATGCCCAGGCCTGCTCTGAAATGTCCAGATCAGTTATTTGCAATACAACTATGAAGTATAAATTACTGTTTTATAAGCTGTAGTGAAGTTTGGGAGTGTGAAAAATACACATCTTACTAAGAGATTATTAAACCTATTGACAAGTTCATCTTCTGAGCTTTTTCTTAGCTAATAATAAACACTTTCATAAATTCTGAAATTCACTTATGTACTCTTGATTAGGATCAAATAATACAGGTTTCAAAGCACTGTGTGTGTGATAGAATTCTAGGGTACTCTGTGCCACTGAACATAACAAATTAGACAATATTGCTCTTTAATTCTGTACTGATAAGAAACTGCAAATTACTTTCAAAGGCATCAGGGCTGCTTTCGGAGAAGGAATACATAGCACATCATTACCAACAAAACCCATGTGGTTCCTGTTGCTCTTCTTGCAGAAGCTAATCAAATTACTGAAAACTACTGAAAACAGAAAAAAGATTACGAGATTCATCATTTTAAAAATAAATCAAATTATATCAAAAAGAGTTGATAATATAACTTATTGAAATGCTAATGAACATAGCATTATAACTCAAAAGTCTGACGTTATCCAATTAAAAATATTTTCAAAACAAATTCGTAAACATTACAATTATAAAATCCATCTTCGATCCATGAAGCTTTCTTTAAAATATCATTTGTGTTCAGCACATTAAACATTTTAAGCAGTATCAGGAATTTTAAAAACCTCCCAGTATAGTGCATACGTTTTGAAGATTTTTTACATTTCATTTGATTACAGTATCTCTATTACATTTAATAACAATTATTAGAGGTTTGACACTGGTGATTCAGAATAAAAGCTATTGACCACTTATACTGTAAACAACAACCTAATTAGCTTCTGATTACAAGAGAAATTGCTAGTTATCTGTTTCAACGAGAGTTACCTTTGCAAATACCATTATGTATGTAGTAGAGGAAGAAATGGCATTTTATACAGCTAGCCATATTACCACAAACAAAACAGAGCACTCAAGCTTTTTTCCTGTGTAAATTAAAAGCATACTGAATTCTTAATTAAAAAAAAAAAAATTGGTTATTAAACAGGCAACAGGAAAAAAAAACCCCTAAGAGTCTGACACTTAATGAGGCTTTCACAGGCATCATCATTGCAAATATTGGAGGATTTTTAGAAGTTGGATGTGGTGTGGATGGTGTCAATTCAGCGTGGTGACCTTGTCAATGCAGTCATTTCCTACAGTACTGAAGTATGCAAACTGTTTAATTTTTTTCCCCTTTCAGTCGCTAAAATGCCATCTGTTGAGTGCTCAATGAACAAGCTTAGGCTGGGCTTTATATATTCCTTTAATACATTATCAATAGAACAATAATGTAGGAGCTGTCCAAATACAGGATGTACATACAGATGATCTACCATTTAAATTGTAAATTCAGCCAATTCAGTTGTGTGTAAATTGAATCATGGGCTGCCGTAAACATATACAAATCATCTTTTTCTTTTGAAAAATGGAACAGATATTGTTACTAGTATTATAAGGAGTGTCTACTCTGCCATGTCAGATAACCTGATTATCGAGTTTGTTTCTTCTTAAAAGTAGTACACACAAAGATAAAATTCAGATTGAACTGAAATATATAACTAAGGTTTTGTACTCCTTAACATAGATACTAATTCCACAAGTTAGTCCAATGAAAGAGGCGCTGAAGACGAACCTTTTAGATATTAGTGAAAACAACAGGAATTGAGGCTTTCCTCCACCCCGGTGCAGGCAGTGACATCCGCCAGCGGGCAGCAGTCCTGCAGGAGTGTCAGCGCAGGGATTTGGTCCATGACGTGGAGTTCAGCCCTTGTTTCGCTGACTCCACTCTCTGAGATCATGGCTGCTTCAAGAGAACAGGGAGGGAGTTACCGAGCACTGAGTGGGAGCCATCTACCCATCTTCACTGGGGCACTGGCCACCTTCCACTCAGTAGCTTCATTCCCACTGTGTCATTAGGAAGAATTAGGAAGAATGGGCATTCTTATAATTTCAAAGCATTGCATAGACAGTCTGTCTGGAGACCTATTCCCAGCCTTCTATTGAAAAGAAATTATGTGCGTCTAAGACCCAACCTTTGTGAAATCTGTGCAATTAGAAGAAAACAGAGAAGGAATCACTTTGAAATCGTAATTTTAATTGTGATTGTTGGCTTAATCACAAAGATATTTCCATGGAGGAGAGATGGTGAGAAACTGGTGAAGGAAAAAAGCAAAACTCAGAACAGCTCCCTGAAGGGACATAAATGTTGTGTATGTCACGTGACAGGAGTATCTCATATTGAGCGCTGGGACTCACTGAAATAAGAGATGGATTCTGCTAGGAACAGCAGGTCCTTCAGAGCAAACAGTAAAAGACAGAAGAATGAGCAGTTATTTTTACAGCAATTATACCTTTCTTCTATAAAATGCAATTATTTTTCTTCAACACCAAGGTGGATCTACCTCACTGAAAAATGTATGTTCACTGATAGGACTTAAACTGTTCTTGGCTAAAGAGGCCTTCAAGGTTGTTTTGTGCCCATAAGGTTAGTCAGATTCTACCCGATGTCCCTGACATCAAATAGAAATATATTTGCTTCTGATGAACTTGGCAGAGAAATTAATCCAGTGACTTGTTAAATATTTCTCATCTTTAAATATTTGCTTTTTCTTACCAGCTCAGTTCCTTCTATGACATTTCAATTATTGGCCATTTCAGCTTCTCCTTTAACTTTGGAAGGTTGTTTTATCCATACTTTACAGTAATCCACTTTCTAGATTTGCCTCAGTGTTGTTTTTTTGTTTTTTTTTTTTTTTTTAATTACAACCTTCACTTCTGAGAGAAAAAATGTGATCAGGAATATGTCTCTACTGAACAGCCAACACCTTTACAGGGGGAGGAAATTGCAAGTTCCTATTTTATCTGCTTAGTACAGGTTTGACTAGAACAAGCTAAAACATGACGTTGCTATTCCCCAGATGGAATATGAAATTTAATTTGGTACTAAATAAGGATTAAAAAGTTTTAAACTCTCACATTCTTTTAGAAATATTTAAATACATCTAATGTATTTTCCAGTTGGAATTTCAGTCAAATAGATAAAGTCTCACTAAGTAGTAATTTTTTTCAAGAGTAAGAAGTTTCACTGGGAAAATTTGATGGGTCCATTTTTAAGGTAAAATCAGGGAAGGTGGTGAATTCCCATTTTTAACTTGCTGTTATCTTGACTTTCATACATCCTTGTTCCATGTTCTCTTCATCTGAGTATGTTTGCCTTCAACGGACATTTATGCCTAATAGATGCGTATTAGATATGGTCACCTCAATCAGAAGCCAAGTCCTGCACCTCCTACTTAGATGCTCCATCTCTTTTATCATTTGTGAAAGCCAGAGCAACAAATTGAAGATGTGGTCTAAAGATTATCTGAAGTTTAAACGAGCACAGAGTCAACCAATTTGTCAGCGTGTCCAGAGAAGGGCTACGAGGCTGGTGAAGGGGCTAGAACACAAGTCTTATGAGGAGTGGCTGAGGGAACTGGGGTTGTTAAGTCTGGAGAAGAGGAGGCTGAGGGGAGACCTTATCACTCTCTACAACTACCTGAAAGGAGGTTGTAGTGAGGCAGGTGTTGGTGTCTTCTCCCAAGTAACTAGCAGTAGGATGAGAGGAAACAGCCTCAAGTTGTGCCAGTGGAGATTTAGATTGGATAGTAGGAAAAATGTCTTCACTGAAAGAGTTATCAAGCATCGGAATATGCTACCCAGGGAAGTGGTTGAGGCACTGTCCCTGGAGGTATTTAAAAGACATATAGATGCGGATCTTAGGGACATGGTTTAGTGGTGGAATTGACAGTGTTAGGTTAATGGTTGGACTTGATGATCTTGATGGTCTCCAACCTAAACAATTCTATATTTCTATGATTCTAATTTCTCAGTAGCGCTTCTTATCAATATAGGTTCTGCTATTATAGATTGGATTATAGATTGGCACGTTTAACCAGAGCAGCTGCAGTTTCTGCTTTTCTACCTTTGCCAGGTGCCAATAGCTGAGCTTTGCCATGCATACACTTAAGAGTGAATTGCCAGTCAGATTACAGCAGCCAAACCTGATCCAGCTTCAGCAAGGTTTCCCCTTAGCTTTTAGTGATTCCAACACACTTTAATTCTTTTGCACTACTTTTTAATCTGTCAAAAGGAGAATTTCCTAGAAACCAGGAGGAAATGAGTTACAGATTTAAGGGCAATTTTCTTCAGATTCCTCGTGCCAAATACCACAATAATTGACCTCAGATGAACTTCTATCTTCCAAAGCATTGAATACCCCTTGCCCAGCACTTTCAGTTCTTATGAAGCTAAGCAGGAGTGTTGGAAATTCAGCTTCCAGTAAATGAGGCCATGTTTGTTTTCAGGCTTCTTCAAGCCATACATTTTACAAACTTATATTATGGATAAACATAAGTAATTAGTGATGGTGTCATGGCATTCTGCTGCTCCCCCACGTTGGTCAGCTCATGTAAAGCAGTTTTCCAGCATTGATACTAATGATGCAAAGTTCCTCATCGCTTCTTCAGCTGGAAATTGCTTTGACAGTAGGAGATGACATTCAAAATCCTGCTGTTCTAAGTGTAAAAATGTTATGCCTTTTATTGCTTTGTTCTTGTCTGAAATATAGCCCTTACACCGCCCTTTTCTGAGTTCATTCTCTTGAGCTACTTGGAAGTGCCAAAGAGCTGAAAATGGTTGACTGATGCCAGCCAGTTCTTGGTATCAGTCCCAGTAGCCTAAGTGCATCTCAGGTCAGTAGTCTCAGTCCATATTTACTGACCAGTTGCATAAAAGCACTACCACAGTGGGCATTCTTCTGGCTGACCACCTTTGTAACATGAGGTAGGTTGGTGCTAGCTGGTCTGTGTTGCACCTAGCCTTTGCATCTACTTCATCACCCAGGCGTCTAGCCAGTGCGAAGTTCACTCAGACCACACTAAGAAACCTTTTCAGAGCTACAAGCTGACAAGGAGGTCATGCCAGGCTTTCTAGCTCCAATTCTTTAGATGGTCTGCACAGAATAAGGAGTTGATTTTAACCATTGTGTTTGTCCTTAGGTGGAAGCTTAAAAGGTATGAAAACTAAACCCCATAGATTTACTGAACCACAGGGAGATATAAACTACTTCAAGCACAGAAGCCAGCAAATCTGCTGAAACTGGAGTAATTTTAAAAATAAAACATCATTGTCCTTTCCTGATAATGTTTATGGAATAGGATACATATGGCAGAAGGAAGCTTTTGTCAAAAACAGGAGAAAGCCTGAAGTTGCAAAAATTACTGTTTAGAGAACCACCATTTATTTTAGTAGGAGATACCGCAGAGAGCACACTGCTGAGAAAGAAGGGACAGAGGAATCATACTTCTTTTTTTTTGTTTGATTTCATGAATTGACCCATGGAAACAGTTCCCCCTTTTCAGAGGTGGAGCTCGGACTGATCTGAGTCACATGCTGCTTGTAGAGAAAGGTGGAGGTAACAACTGAAAGCAAAAATAAGGTCTTAAATTTTACATTACCTCCTCTCTGGGAGGGTCACAGTAGAAGTGAGGCATAAACCCAACCGCTGCCTCTTCCCAGTATCCTCTGTTGTTTCTGGGTAAGAAAAAAAATAATCCAAAAGGCAGGTAGTGGAAGAAACTGCTTCAAAGCACTGCAACATGTGGGGAACTTAACTGGTGGCAATTATTAATATCCCCTCCCCAAAAATTATTGCTACTGTGTCTGCTTAACAGGGCTCGTATGATGTTTTGTGTGGCATTACTTACTGCTGAAGTGATTAGCTGTGATTAGAACCACTCATGCTGGGAAGGTGTATGTGTCTTTCACCTGAGTGTATGTCTAAACCTGCACTTTTTGTGTGAAGTGCAAGTTGTCAAGAGCTGCAGCAAAGAGGAAATAGCAGGAGAAGGCTCAGATAAAAGTAATTTTTGTTAAATTGCAATGATAAAGAGATTAATTAAGAGTAGGCAGAAAGGCTGCAGATAAAGGTAACAGGTAGCATTTGGACCCAGGAAGACTGGCATTCACTGTGAACCAAGGATATACAATGTTAGTATTTTCCTGCGCTTTTTTCTTTTTTTTTTTTATTTCTTTTTTTTTTATTTCTTTTTTTTCAGAAACTATGTGTCTAGAACATGCTTCCATTTTCTGGAGGAAATTCTTACAAAAATAGTTAACCTTCTTGTGTAAATTCTATGCTGTCTTATGGATTTCTGTACATCTTCACTGCAGGTTATATGTCAAGTCTTCAGTCCTAATGGCTGGTAATTTGTTGTAAAAGAAAAACACCACTGTTCACTTGTTCCTGTTGACTGACTTAGACATTGCTCTGAGGACATTGCTCTTTGGACCGTCCACACTTTGGAAGTCAATTCATGATGTTTGGCGTTTTCTGTTAGCATAATCCTCCTGCATTAGTATTGTACATATCCAGAAAACAATCCCTCTCAATAAACATTATTCTCTTTTTTTATTAAAAAGCATGTTTTTGTGAGAAAAATTTCCTGGTTGTTTGTTCTGTTTTCATTTATACAAAAAAAAAAGGAAGCTTGACTGGCAAAAAAAACACAAGAAAGGAAAACAAGCTTATTAAAGGTTGATCTCATTGTTCCCTGTTGTTTTACAGTCCACTATGATCTAAGAAAATAAGAAATAAAGCTTTTCCCTTTAAATATCCGTGCATTTGCTTGCTCCCTAGTCTTTTTCTGTCAGTGAATGTGGCCTGCAAAATTACAACGAGCAGGGAATATCAGATGGAAATGATGGAAAGATGGGTACAAGAGTGGCCAGCTGGCCCTATTCATACTTGTTCACTCTCTGGCATGCAAACACACCTCCACACCCATCCCGCCCCTTCATCCTGCCAGGCCAGAAAGAAAGGGCTCGCTCCTGTTTTCACACAATGGGAGCAGAAGAGCTGCAAAGGCTTCAAAGACAAAAGGGTCTGCATGGGGCTATTTTTTGAAATGCACACTGTTCTGGGAGGGGAAAGGGAAGGTGGACAAACAAGCTTTCATCATGCAGTTGCTCGTGTTGACCAGAAACCAGGAAAATTATTTCAGCATTTCCTCGTATTCAGACTGAGACATAAGAATATATTATGGGCAAAGAGCAATCATATTCGCCTGCAAAAAATTGCTGCACAGCAAAGGGCAGGCCAAAGGCTCCTACCGTTTTAAGACCAGTTTCCACTGCTGTTGCCTGAGAGAGGGGAAGCAAGGTTTGGGGGCAGGATGCAAGAAGTAAAGACGGGAGTGGCAGAAATGCACGTTAAGCCAAGATGAAAGGGCTGCTCTTTTAGGGCTGAAAATACTTCCCGAACTAACACAGCAGCAGGTCACCGTCCTACCTGTTCACCATCATGTTTTTGCAGCTCCAGAAGGGGCTAGAGTTGCATGGGGTAGTGCAGGCAGGAGGAGATTTTTGTCTGTCCTGGCATTGCTTGCTGCTCAGATGTTCTGTGCGTCTGGAGGTGGGAAGGGAAGGCAGCAGAGTCTGCATGGGAGCATCCAACAGCTCAGCTTGGGTTCCTGGGCCAGCTATTGAGGTTGCCTCGATTTAGGAGTCACTCAGCTGCTGTTATGGTCCTGTGCATAAAGTGCTGCAACTACTTCAGCTCCTGCAGTGCCAACTCCAAGCGTTTAACCAAAGTCACAGAGTTGGGGAACGTGATGTACAAAAGCAATCAAAATATTTGACAGTACGAGTTAGCATTTGTCTTTCCTTCTGCCTGCTTCCCCTCTGTCTCTGTGCTGCCACCGCACCAGTGCTGTGAAAGAGGAGAACCAGGCGGGAGGGACACAGCAGTGAAGTCTCCATCCAGGAGGTACAGTGTACAGCCCCATGGCAAACTTGCTGCGCAGCAGCCTCTCCAGGGACGGATGAAATCGAGCTGTGTTCAACACCACTAAGCAGCCAGCTGTGCATGACCAGATGGGTTCTTTTGTGTGCGTCATCTGTGGGTTTGATTTTGGGGTGGTTTTGTTGATGGTTTTTGTTTTGGTGTTTTTTTTTTTTTTACTTGTTGCTATTCACACATTGCCTCCCTTTTTGACAATTTCCTCTGGGCTGGGGGATGATGGCAACAGGGTTACTTTTGCTGGACAAAGGCCAACTGAGTAACTTAGTACCAGGGGTCTGCCTAGAAGGTGCACAAACATAAGCTATTGTGCCACATTGCCCTTCTTCTGCATATATATGTTATACCATTAGTAAAGAAAGATGCCTCATAGCATCAATCTCTTGTCGTGACAGAGAGGACCAGTGTCCTCACAAGGATTTCCTCCACACTGGCCTGGGTGCTAGGTTTTAAACCAACAATGTCCATCACACCCAGCAAGTCAGCTGACTTGCGGTAGGAATGTTAGTATGGACACATTGTGGTCTAGTGATGTCCGGACAAGTAGGATTACCTGCTTCTAATGACATTTATAATTTCCATTAAATGCATTGAGTTATGCAGAAACACTTTAAATGACACCCTGGTAAGCAGATGAAGAAAGCGGGTTGACATCATCAAAGCAGGCATATGATGGACATGTGAGATGGGGCAAGCTGGCGAGCTTCCCATTAGGAGTTTTCTTACAGGTGCAGTTCCAGCGTGTCATTAAACCAGTAGAGGGTCTCAGCTGTCTGGGACATGGACTTTGAAGGTGGTCCCAGCCATTTTCTAAGTGTGGTCCTACAGCTCTCCAATCTACTCTGGCCGAGCAATCAGCCAGCCCCAACACTTGCACAGCTCCTGTGTGCTGGCAACAAAAACTGTCTGTGTTATTGTCTGCTTCATGCTGGATTCTGTTTTACATTCAGAGACAGGAGTATGATTTCCTGAAGCAATTTTTTGGTAACAATAAAATCAATCGTTTTGGTGATACGCATGTCTTTTTTGGCCCCAAATACAAATTACGCCAACTAATTCTGCAATGCCAAATTTTTTTAGCTATATTAATTACAGAAAACTGCAGAACAACAGCCAGACACAAGCCAAAACAGAGACTGGGAAATGTTGCTCCAAAGTAATTGTGCAGAAGGTTTTTTATGTTTGGCTTTGTTGGGCTTTTTTTTTCCCAAAAGAGGATGCTAGAAAATATATTGCTTTAAGGTAGAAAGCATAATTCACAGAGTCTTTAATAAAAAAAAAAATATGTTTTTTGCATGACAAAATAAAGACTGATAGTCAATTGCTTTGGAAGAACCTGACGTTCAAGCCTCTGCACTTCTATTGTATATAGTTTTTTAAAAAAGAACTACATTCTACCAACATTCTCAGTGAGGTTAGCGAAACAGATGGTATTTATCTCTGGGTTTGCAAGTGTGCCACATCCCTCTTGATATCAAAAGAGACATTAACGCAAGAATCTTAAAGAGAAACAACTGAGAAAGTGTCTCACAAAGTACACACACAGAGATACACAAGCATAAAAACAAAAATTAAAAAATAAATCTACATTCACCAGTTCGCTGCTGGCTTCATTCTGGATGGGAGAGGCCTCAAAGGTATTAACCTGGCTGAGCAGTGATATTTGCCTGTTTGTCAGAGGTCAGAATCTGGTGGCTATAAATACAGTTTAGCTTTCGTTTGTCTCCAAAAAACAGTATTTGTCAATACTGCAGTGCTGAGTTTTGAGCAGATCTATGGCTGTACATAACTCGCTGCCTGAGGGCTTTACTATTAATACAAATGTAGGTAGGCTACATATTGAGTGACGTTATTAGAAAGGGATTGTCCTTCCCTCTGTGACTTTGACTGATGTCAAATGAACTTAAAGCTCACTAACACATTGCCAGGATTCTGCTCGCACTAGCAAGAAATTGTGTCTCCCTTTCTCTGTGTCATGGGAATTGCGGGATAACCTAAGAAAGATTATTCAAACTGAGTTTTGGAGTGCTAACAACCTGAGTTAGCATACAGAAAGAAGTTTGCCTTCATGAGTGAAAGGGTGAGTTGCCTCTGTTCAACATCTACAGCGGGTTGGGATTAGACCAATTTTTGAGAGGGTCCAGAACTTTCATCCTCCTTAAACATCATGCATAGGGCTGTGGCATAACTATGAACTAGTATGTCCTGATGACTCTGGTTTAAAGTAATGTCTGATTTCAAAAACAGAAAGAAGCACACACAAAAAAAAAAATTCTTGGTGAAGCAGGGGACTTTATCACTCATGACCTGGTACCTATGGTATCTCAGACATTGCGACCCTTGCACATTGGGGTATACATAGATGTTATATTGCCACATTAATCTGACACGAGGTTGCTCGCAAGACCTCTTAGTCCAGTCCAGTCCAGTGCCTGCTGAGCCTCAAGTGCCACCACTCGCTACAGCCCTCGTGGGCATCAGAAGCAGATGCAAAGCTAAGGAAGATGCTTTCCAGGCACACAGCTGGCTGTAGAAACAGTCGTCCTGTCAGGTCCGGTGGTGCCCAGCTATCTGATATGTGAATAGGCAGCTGACTGGTGAGCTGTGCTGTGTTAGTCCCTTGAATAATATTTAACCTGAGCTCATGAAAGGGATCCTGTTGACCAAAAAAAGAGATAAATAGCTGCATATAATGCCCATTGGTTGCTAGTACATGAAATATGCCGTGAGATTTCCTCCTGAAGTAAGCACATATATGCATGTTTAGATAATTTTTCTAACTGACTTTTATAATAAACGAAAAAATTTTGTGCTTACTTGAAATGTAGCAGTAAGATTTTCAAAAATGCCACTCAGCATAGAAAAGGAATATTTTTCTGCTGAAGAACAAAAAATTTGTGTAGTTAAGGGGGTTCTCATGTGATTACTGACTTGACAATACACTTGACAATAACTTCACTTTGAACACCTAGTAACATTAATTTCACTTGACTTCCTGTCTTAAGGTCAAAAACATTAATCAGCACTTCTATCATTAGCTCAGTTTCCTTTTTTATTAAGCGATTATGATCACTTACTATTAATGAGTCGTGAAGTTTTAATAAATTTTTGCTAGTGTGAAATTGCTAAACAGTAATTATGGCATATACTGTATGGATGGTTTGTTCCACAATGTACATTTTGCTTCATGTTGGTTAGAAACATCTACAAAAAACAACAGAAAGTAATTAGCTAGTTATGGCTGAGCATGTGGAATGGCCTTTTTCACCACATTTATAGTCAATAAAAAGACAAAGCGGGTCATTTTTTTTGTCATTGAAGGAATTATTGTATTGCTGGACTTTGTGACTTTTGCAGTTCTTCATGTGAAATGGCACTACGAAGGCTGCTTACTAAACAGGAGATGAAAGAAAACATCACATCGTTTGAGAGCGATTGTTTTAACTTGTGTTATATTTCTACTGTTCTAGCATTGAAACAACAAGGTTAAAAAATAAAAGCCAGACCCTTTCCGTTAATACAGAAAAGAAGTAACACAGCAAATCTCATTGCCAAAAAGTAATGTCTGAATATTGGCTTGGCTTTCCTGTAGCTTGCTATTACTCACAGACACATCTAAACAACCAATGCCAGACACTCATCTGCAGCTTGGCTGAGGTTTTTATCGGTTAACTGACTTTTTTAAACACTTGTCAACCAGGAGCTGGACTAACAGTGGCTGATGAAGTGGAAGGTAGCTCTGAACACTGCACATATTGAGAGGGTATATTAAAGAAAACAAAGGAGTTGCAGCAATAACAGTTTTGCAGGTAACTATCCCCTGTTCCCAATTTTCTGGTATACTCACACCAGTGAAACTTGCTGAGAAGACTATACCTGCTCGAGCTACTGCAAATGTACTCCCTTTTGTACTGAAGTCAAATTTTCTGGCCCACCCAAATGGAGGAATAGAGTCAACTGAGCTACACTGGCTCCACTGAACACTGTTTCTGTGACAGTGCACCCATCTCACAGCAGTGAGGTCCTCAAAAACGTAAGATAAAATCCTTTTCAGTGTTTGTTGCTATACTGATAGCAACATGCATGGAATGGAAGTTGTGTTGTCTGTTCAACTTCTTCATCAGTGACCTGGATGAACAGTTAAAGCGTACCCTCAGCAAGTTTGCTGATGACACAAAACTGGGAGGAGTGGTGGATATGCTAGCAGGCTGTGCTGCCATTCAGTGAGACCTGGACAGGCTGAAGAGTTTGGCGCAGAGGAACCTGATGAAGTTCTACAAGGGCAAGTGCAGGGTCCTGCACCTGGGGAGGAACAACCCCATGCACCAGTACAGGCTTGGGGCGGACCTGCTGGAGAGCAGCTCTGTGGAGAGGGACCTGGGTGTCGTGGTGGACGACAGGTTAACCATGAGCCAGCAGTGTGCCCTGGTTGCCAAGAAGGTCAGTGGTATCCTGGGGTGTATTAAGAGGAGTGTGGCCAGCAGGTCGAGGGAGGTTCTCCTTCCCCTCTACTCTGCCTTAGTGAGGGCCCCATCTGGAGTACTCTGTCCAGTTCTGGGCTCCCCACTTCAAGAAACATGAGGTGCTACTGGAGAGAGTCCAGCGGAGGGCTACAAAAATGATGAGGGGACTGGAGCATCTCTCCTATGAGGAAAAGCTGAGGGAGCTGGGCTTGTTTAGCCTGAAGAAGAGAAGACTGAGAGGGGACCTTAGAAATGCTTATAAATATCTGAAGGGTGGGTGTCAGGAGGATGGGGCCAAGCTCTTTTCAGTAGTGCCCAGTGACAGGACAAGGGGCATCTGGCACAAACTGAAGCATAGCAAGTTCCGTCTGAATATGAGGAAGAACTTCTTCCCTCTGAGGGTGACGGAGCACTGGCACAGGCTGCCCAGGGAAGTTGTGGAGTCTCCTTCTCTATATTCAAGACCCACCTGGACAAGGTCCTATGCAGCCTGCTGTAGGTGATCCTGCTTTGGCAGGGGGGTTGGACTAGATGACCCACAGAGGTCTCTTCCAACCCCTACCATTCTGTAATTCTGTTTTGAAAACCCTGGCTGGGATGCCATGTGGGTCAGTATTGTCCCTTTTCAGTAAATCTTATCAAACTGGTGCTGAAAAATTGAAGATGGTTCTGAGAAGAACCAAAAGGACAATTCTAAGACTGTGAAAATCATGGCTAATATTAAATCTCTAGCAGTGCAGTCTCATGAAAAACCCACTAAGTGTTGTCTTGAACACTGAGTGTAGCTCCTAAATAAGGAGCAGAAAGTAGAAAATAAATAGAAAGTTTTCCATCCCATAGACAAAGCTTTAACAAGGCTGGCTGGCTGGATGTTAAATCTAGACCAGTTCAGAATAGAAAAGTGTCACATTTTTAGCAGAGAAGCTAAGTACACATAGGAACAAGTAAACAAGATTTGTACTGTGTTTTCCACCAGTGAACAAAATCTTTAAAACCAGACAAGGTGTTTTTCCCAGAGAAAACCTGTGTTCAAAGAATAATTCAGGAAAGTCCTACACCTTGCACAGTGCCAGAGGACAGCCTCTTAGTCAGTAATGGACAAACTCATTTCTCTAATATTTAGTTCTGTAGCATTTGGGGTTGCCACTTTGAGATGTCAGAATAGAGTCTTCGCACTGACTTTGAAGATTGTTTTTATTCTAAAATGCAAAGGCAAGACACTCTTCTTCTGGTTATTTCAACCATGGAGCAACCACAGCAGATCTTGACTGAGACCATACACATACGTGTGGGAAAGCTGGGATTGTGCAGGTTGACTCCTGTACCAAAGAATGATAACGCCAGCAGGGTTCAGTCAGAGATATTGCTCTTACAAGTACTCTGTCATACCACTGTAGAACCAAGAGACAGGATTCACAGCTGTACTTCAATTTGTATCTAGTGTTGGTCTATCAGAAATTGAACAGGTCCTTGCTTTCCATTATGAAAATGGTGAATACTCTGGATCGGTAGAAAAGAATGTCTCGCATAGCCTAGGATTAAATAGAAGTAAAAATAAACTAGTTAGCTCCCTGTGTCCTCAGCAAAAGCTGTGGCATTGCAAATAGCAGTCCTGTCCAAAGTACACAGTTGCACCATCTTGCTGGGACAAGGTCATACCTTTATTGGTAGCTGAGTGACCATCTGTCCTTGCAGATGTTAGAGGATCATCTCCTTGGAGAGTTACAAAGCAATATCGGTCCATACTGGAGGAGCTGCATCTCTCACCAGCAGTTACTGGGATCCCTGCCTGTGCGACTTGTACTGAGGAAGATTATTAAAACATTAATTCATATCTCTTGTCTTCATCTTCCTGGCCTGATTCTCACAATGTTCATTACTAGGTAATATGTGGTTATATCATGTAAGTTTTATAACTCTCTGAGGAAACTTTGGGTCAAAAATGAGCTTGAGATTCCAGGGCACAAGAGAAATATAATTTTTATCTGAAGAAACAACGAAGTGTAGGGAGAATTATGGCCAGCAAAAGTCATCATAGCCAAGTATCTACTGAAAGCAATTTTACTTTAATTGCACCTGAAAGTGCCAATTCCTGAATATGTAGAAAGGCCACTAATTGCTTCACGGGGATTTGCAAGGAGCCACTGAACGGTGCCTTGGATACATGCACTGTATAGGATTACTAGGAAAGCCCAGCCATGCATATGAGGACATCCGGTTAACTTAAACCACATCATAATTCCTGTAATCAAATTTCTTGTATAAAGATCATGCAATTTCAAGAACAAGTGGGTGATTGGATCATTAACACCTTTCCATCATTCATGAAGGGTGCCAGGACTCCTTAATAAGTGTGACTGGTGCTGTTACAACACAGCAGGTTCCTTGCTCAGCAGTTGAGGTGCATGACGCAACATTCGTATTTGTGTAGCTGTGCTCTGAAAATGCCCCTTGGATAAGTGGACAGCCAAAGCAGGTGCAGCAACATGCGGGGCTTGAGTCAACTCCGCAATGCCATTTTCAGCACTGCCAAGAAATGAGACAAACTTCTCCACAAACCATCCTCTGTACCCAGGGACTGCTGAAAATGGAGGCTTGATCCAGTTCTCAGGGTTGACAGTGGCTGACCAGAGGTTCAGAAACACTAAGACTGGGCTTGGAAACTTAAAGCACTAAGGATGGGGAAAGTATGGGCACACACATCTTTTAAAGAAACAGCATAAACACCTCTCGGAGGCAATGGACAGATCACAGGACTGCTTTTTATCCGTCTGTAAAAGGAGATGATAAATACGACAGGCCTTGAATGGAAGGTAGTCACCAGCCATATGGTGACATCTGGCTAGGGGGTGAGATTGTTCGACCAAGCAAGTGGCACTAAGGCAAAGTCAGACCTTGTTTCAAAGCTCATTCCTCACATCTGACAAGGGTTTGTGTTGCCAACTTAATTGTTTCCCCTCTGTACGCTAGTTTCTGTCTACTCTTTTCATGGCTTTGTACTCAATTACTGGATAGCAGAATATCTCTGGGTTTAAAATAACAGTATATATGCTGTAAACTCACATTTTAAAACAGATTTCAAGTTGATAACACTCCCTACACTTAGAGAAAAAGCTCTATATTTTAATCCCCTTCAGTTTTGAAACACTTTCAGTCCATTAGAGCCACATAAATACACGGCACAAAACAATAACAGGCTACAAATCAATACATTTGCACAGCCAGACCTAAATAAATATGATCCAATTGCTGACTCAAAAAACTGAGAACAGTCCAAAGATTCAAGAGTGAAATGCCAGTGGTGAAATAACATTAAACTGCGTGCAAGAAACCCTGATCCTCTTGTCTGGTGGCACGCTCCACAAGAGGTACTAGGAAGGTATTTATCAACAAGGAAAGCCAATCTTCTGATAAAGTAATGGAACAGTTAAAATTTACCCCGGTGTGAGTAGGCATGGTTCAGCATTACTGTGGACAGTATGCTGATAAAGTGGGTTGTTAAGTGGAATGAGACATGTTCAGTTCAAATATTCAACAGTGATTTCTTGTGAAGCAAGCATTAGGCCTAGCAGAAACTTTATAAATAATACACAATAAAATCACAGTCTTCAGCTTGGAAATTGGTATTAAGCATACAGACATAAACATACTCACTATAATCACACATGATTGGTATCGCTGCAAGGGAACCTCAGAAAGTCTATAGGAAGAGACAAATAGGAAAGAATGACAACCTCTATTCATCTTGCCTTGTACATCTTACATGTTTCTGCTCTGCAGCTGGTTTTGTAATAAGCAACAGAGGATGTCTCAAAAGATCATACTTCAAACATCTGGGAAAGAATACCGAGAAAAGAAGGGAGTGTTTTGTTCAATTCCAAATTATAAGCATTGGATTCAAGCCCCAAGTAGCAATTTAAAGTTCAAGTAATTTTATGCCGTGATATTCCTCTCTTGCTTAGAGTTATCACTTCCTAATCCTGACACAAATTAACATTTTATTGCATCAACCATTAGTAAGGGGCACAAGCATAGGAAGGGATGTACACGTGAGTAAAGGGCAAAAGGCAAAGCAGGGACAAGAGCAGTAGCTCCTCTGTACCTCTGGGCAAGCAGGTACAGTCTGCTCTTACATATGCAATTCAAACTCATGTTTGACCCTTCTTCTGTACAATAAAAGTACTCTGATAAAGAGCAGATGTGGCCATAATTCACACTAGTTAAAGTCTATCGCACATATCATAATAATTGGTGGATTTGGATAAAATAATTTGTGTATGGAACAGTGATTTTTTTTTTTCTTCTCTCATTTGACCCTTTGCTTCTGTGAGAAAGGGAGGACTGAAAGGCCTGGGAATTTTTCTGTCACTTTTTGGGGTTCAGAGCCCAATGACAGTGATCTGAAGCATCAGCTCTGTCCCTAGTGCAGTTGCCCCTATTCAAGTCTTCTTGCTGTGGAAAATATAAAATGAAATAAAATAAACCAACAATAAAATTAAATTAAATTACATTTAAAAATAAAAAAAACCAAAAAAAAACCAAAACAAAACAGAACAAATGGGTTCCCCAGGGTGAAAATTTTGGACTGCTCTATGCATACTTATGCATGTACCTCTACATGTGATGGGTTCTGACCCCACTGTTTCCTTCATAAAATATAAAGCTTTCCTCTGGGGTCGCCCCTCAAACGTGATCTTCATGATTCAGTTATTTTCAGCAAAATAAAGAAAAGCCCCCTAGCTTTTTAATCTAGAGGGCACTCAGTTACAGTAAGATCTCGTTCACGCTAAAGCACACCAACACCTTTTATGTGTTTCTTCAGCTGTCTTGAGAGGCAGGAAAATGATGTTAAATCCATTTTATGTATGAGGACATAAAGATTCAGACAGTCTAAATAGGGATTAAATTGAAGTTAGGAGCCAGCCTCTCCGAAGGTTATGGACAGTATTTGCTCTTCACACTGCCTAGTCCCAGAGATGACTTAATTCACTCAGCACCTTCATGCTGGACTCCAGAGCTCATTAAGCACCTTTGCAAGCTGGGAGGCTCCCTGGGTGGAGCAGAAAGGCGCCTGGCTCCCAGCTAAAGTGCTATTACACCTCAGGGATACATGGAAAACAGCTTCAACTCTGCCCAGGATCTCAATGGAAAACATTGCTGGAGCAGGGTGCTGTGCTGCTGCCTCCTACTGCTAATTTCTGTGTCTTAAAAACTTCTGCAAAAAGTGGGAAACCCAGAGGCTGTGCCCTGCTTGGCCCAGAGAAGTTCAAATTCATACTGTGGCCTTCAGAGGAGTCCAAACTACGGGGCTGCAGCCAAAGCCAGGCCCAGGCCTGCTGTGTTCCTGTGCTGAAGCTGGTTCAGAAAGCAACGCCAGTTGAGCTAGCTGTTCTTTCCTTGTAGCTGGTAACCCTCAATGAATTCCTTATCTGACAGTTTCAAAATTCACAGAAACCACATAGAATTTTCATTGAAATTGGGAAGAACGTGTGTATGTGTTGGTCAGTGTTGTAAGTGTTGTACGAGCTGCAGCAAGATTCTGACCACTGCCTTTCTGCCTTCTCTTGGGAGAAAGAATTTGGATACATTCAAAGACGACTGACACCTTTGTTCTTAATTTGTTTTATTTCCTTTTGCATGACTATACATAAGAGATGGATCATCTGCAGTGAACTGTGTGTCTGAAAGATTCGCTGAGTGGCTACATCCTACAGAATATGCAGTTAAAGCATATTCTATAATGATAGTCCAGACAAAGAGCACAACTATCACTGGTGCATACTGTAACCCCTTTAGGAAAATTATCTAGAAGTGTATATATAACTCACGTTACATGACAGCATTTTGAAAAAGACAAGATAAAAGGTTAACTCATGAAAATCCATTACTAGCAGCCCTTTTTTGACTTCTTGGAGCAGTCTGCAGACATTCTGGACTCTCACCCAGTGATTGTTAGTGAATTGGTACTACCCTTTCTTCTAAGCTGTATACACCACAGACTCTCCTTGGCTAGTCGTATCTCTAAACATAGTAGAAGAAATCTGGCCCTATCTATCTTAATAACAATTTTAAAATCTTCATAAGCTCACGTCTTTTGTCAAGACCATGGCTGATGCCATCACAGCTTTAGGAAGTCCCACTCTGTTTATCAGCACAGTTCAGATCAGTGTATACCAGCAATACGTCAATTATCTTGGAAGGAACTGTACTGGATGTTCTATAACTAACATGTATGGTACCCCACAATAGTCACAGTGCATGCAAATACTGCATTTTCTCGTACAAATATTCTCTTAATGATCCCAGATGCTTGAGATGCACTAAGATATTGGGTCTATGTCTATGATCTTTCTTTGTGGAGAAATTTTCCTAGTTCTAGTGAACCATTGTGAGCACACTGGGACAATCCCCACTGTGAACAATGAAGGGCACTGTCTTTACTAGTAAACTTCATCTTGATTGACAAAGCAGAGGTGTAGCAGCATGCCCAAACCACCCACACCATTCTGCAGAGAACAGGGCATTACAGTTCTGGGAAGTTCTCAGTAGTGTGGGATGCTGCCCTTTTATCCACAGGATCTCGAATTCACCTTCCCTCTCCTCTGAAACACAGAAGGTTATTAAAACAATTTCCCTTCTGTTCATTTAATGAAACCACTCATCAGGAATAGTTAATTAATAATCCATCCTTGAACTCTCAATTTGGGAAAAGAAAAGAATTCCAAGTAGTTTAGCTCTCTCAGGAAATGAGGCAAGATGAAAGGAGTACAGGCACGATAAGGAAATGCATTGATAAAGGACCTGTGGGACAAATGAAG
This sequence comes from Opisthocomus hoazin, assembly GCF_030867145.1. Taxonomy (NCBI): domain Eukaryota; kingdom Metazoa; phylum Chordata; class Aves; order Opisthocomiformes; family Opisthocomidae; genus Opisthocomus; species Opisthocomus hoazin. The sequence continues at coordinate 72,098,037 of NC_134419.1, read as the reverse complement.
TCATCAGCCCAAAGAGAGGAGAAGAATCAGTGAGCAAACTCCAGGGTGAAGATGATTTTGGCTCAGGTTTGAGACATCTTAAATGCTTTTAATCTTCAGACGTTAGGCATTCAAAGCTAGCTGAAAGCCAGATCTCCTAGGCACCTCTTATTATTCTCAATTCTGAGAATCCAGCCTTGTTCTGCTCTCTTCAGCCTGTACTTTCTCCTGGGCTTTGATTCTGTCATTTTAAGGCTGCATGTTCCATCTAGGAGAATGCGGCTGCATGTTGGGCACACCCTTTGTCAGAAAGCTCACCAATTTTTTCCACACAAGAAAAGCATGGATATAATAATTTTCAGATAGATTCTGGAAGTGACTTTATTCACAACAGTCAAATTAAGCCTAGAAGCCTAGGATTAATGATATGGTAACTGACAAAAAATTCTTTCTGCCCTTGACAATGGAAGTAAACAGACAAATAGGCATAAAACGCTATAGAATTTATAAGAGATGAAATGCTTTCTTGAACTTTGTAACTAAGAAAGAGAAAAATAATGCAAAGAGAAGCAGAAACAGAAGGTTGCTAATGGGCTTATCTCTACAATTTCTGTTGGGAAGATTGAATTTAGCAACATTCTTCTTGTAAAATTACTTCCTTCCCCTGCCAGTAATTTTCATAGCATGTGTCCCCAGGTATGGCTTTTTTCTGATTAAAAAAGTACTTGCTGACATTGGCCAATCTGTTGATCAATAGGTGTATCCTTAGTAGCTCTCAGTCCTTACCCTTTTGTCCTGCACAGAAGCTGAGGTTCCATCATTCAGCTGTTCATTCTGATTCAAAGCAGCCCCAAATCTCAACCAATTTGCCTACGGATACAGAACAAACGGATCTAAAAAGATGTGACCTTCATCTATCAAAACAGCTACCATATGGAGACCATAAATGTTTTGATCCTACCTAGCGTAAGCTTCTGCACAAGCATGCAAATTGAAGTCAATTTTGGTAGCTCAGGAGTAATGAGTTTCAAGAATGTTTTAGTAAGATCACTGTTAAAATTACAGGTTACAAGCCTCAAAGTGAGCCACAATCTTCATTCACCCTCTAAAAAAAGAATAAAAAGGAAAATAAAAATTAATAAAAAGTCATCCTATATAATTATTCTTTTCTATTTGACTCCTCTGTTTATGATTTCTCAAAGTCTGTGGTCAATGCCCCCAACTCTTTGTCACAGTTGTGTCACATGTGTCCAGATGTCCTATGGTTTCCTAGCAGTGCCTCCAACTCCTAGATACACGAGATGAACATTTGAATTGGCACAGATATTCTCCCAAGGAATGCTATACTATGAATAGCCTCAGGAATTTGTTATGCACCCGACTTCTTAGGAAAGCCCATACACTCACTCACATGCAGCTAACAAGATGACATCAGGCTGCATGCGGTGAGACCTGGGTCATCGCACTGCGTCCTGGTTCAGCAGCAAGCCCAGCCTCAGAAGTCCCTGCTCCCCAGCTGCTCGTTCTGCACATCCCCTCCTGACCCATGCGTCTGATACGCCTCACTTGTGCCATCATGATTGTTTGTGGAGCTGAGCCGTAACCTGGATTCCTGAAATGAACAGCCTGAAAATAACTGTTAATTATAAACTGTTGTATCAACACAGCTGAGGGGTGGTGAACTGCAAGCAGGTGGGTGGGAGCTGGCCAGGGGGAAAACGCATTGTCGGACAGCTTTGCTGCTGAAACCTGCATCTCCCCGACCGCTCCTCTCAGTTACAGCAGAAGTGTTCATGAAGTAGCATTGATGGGATATGAAGACATTAATATCCACACAGATATTAAGAAGCTGGTTCATGGGGACATTTAAACCTTTTATTGCAGTTACTGCTGTGAATTTAAATAGCATACCCCTTTCTGGTACACTTTCTTATAGCACCTTTGAGGATGACAGGGAACTCAATGCCAGATTACCCTGCGATCTCTGTAGCCCAGTGCCTTGTTGTAAACACTGGCCAGCCAGACATTTCCAAAGAAGGTCCCTACAGCTCAAAGGTGCAGTTGAAAATGAACCTGCTGTCTGGGAGGTTTCTTACTGGCTTCAGTGGTCAGAAGGTGTCTTAAGATTATCACAAACACTCTGCTCTTTACAGAAGGGCTCATACGTAGTTTACTGTTTTAAAAGCATGGATTGTAACTGATACAAAGAATACAAATAATCAAAAAATCAGCAACACTGAGGCCAGATAAACAGTGCTGTGTCTTCTCATGTCAGATTTTGAAGCTCAGTACAGTCTTACACAGTTGCGTTCCTGTCATTATGCTTTGAGAGGCACAGCTGTGGATGTGTTTCCATCCACACCTAACACCAAGGCTTAAGGAGCTCACAGTCCAAATAGACTCGAGAAAGGAGAAGAAATGTGCTTATCCTTATTTTACAGATAGAGATCTAAGACAGAGAGAAATGAGGGACCTACCTCAGGTCATACAAAGAGTCAATAGCAGGAATTGAACAAAGATTGCCTGAATCATGCCCAGTGCACTAATATCTTGACCTTTATACCAAGGCAGTTACACTTCCATGGGAAAGAGTTATATAGATGGCTGAGGGAAAGACATGTACAGACAATTAATTATGTTTTACCTGCCCTTTCTTTCCATGTCCCTAGTTACCTCCTGGCTCCACAGCCTGAATCATGAATTCTTGAATAATTTTCTTCGTTCAGGGAATCTATACATAGAAGATAAATAGAAGCTGGAGGAAAAATGCCGAGATGATAGAGTAGGTGGAGGAGTTTTTCTATGCTACTAATGTATGTCAATATACTCCTCATCTGAGCTCTGTGCAGCTCCTCTGAAGAAAGAAAGAAAGGAAAAGCCTGAATACTTGGTTTTTTCCTCTAGGTAACAACTGCAGACAGCAGGTGCCAAAGAGAGAGTATCCTAGCTTTTGAAAGAATGACTAATAAAGAAAGAGTTTTGTTAAAAATAACAGAGGAAGATAAACCCTCTGCATTATTTCTTGCCCTGAGAACTTCCAGACACTCCCCAGTAGGTGCAAAAGACCTCAGGAGACATTGGCAGTGGTAACTATAATGGTTGAGGGGCCCAGTGAGGAATTTTTAAGGCACCGATGGGATTTAGGAGCATAAATCCCACTGACAGGTATTACATTCCTTAGGTTTGCCTGAAATGCCACACTGCAATTAACACCTGGAACAGCAGATTTTGTGCATTATCCTTCATAACTGCAGGTGATGTTGGATTAGATTTAATATTTTATTACACTAGGAGATTTTTTTTTACCAATACTGAGAACAAAGTTCTGCTCTCTCAGCTCTTCAGACTCACGGCCTCGTGTTTCTAAGGGGTGGCTGTGACTGGAACTGTACATTCACCAGAAACTCCCACTTCCAGCTGTCCTTCATAGCCTCTCTCCAGTGTCCCCTCAAAAGATGCTGAACTGAATAACAACATATTTAGCCCTCAGTGCTAGGTAGGCTGAATTGTGTTGGTTGCTGCTCTTTGATTTACAACTTTGGGTAAAGAAATTCAGCACTAGTTTTAGCCTGTGCAGTCTCTTTGTACTCTCACTTCTGTGGGTGGAAACCAGGAGACATACAAAGGCAATTGCAAGTGCCACTGAATGCTTGTTAAGAAGTTTGCATCTGGCACAAAGCCACCCCTGCATGTGCAAATTGTACTATCTGCTTCTTATATAAAGCACATTTGGGAAAAGAGAAACTGATTGTAACAGAAGAGTGGCTGCTTAGTCAGTGTCTTGCTCTTCACATGGGAAGCCACAGCTCTTTCGTGTCAGCAATCATCTGTACACTGGAAAAAGCTTTGAACATCTACAATTCAGTCACTGATCCTGCTAATCCCACTAAGCCCATGCCCTGACGTGCTCCATTAGCCTGTGGAAGGCAGATTTGGACTTTCACAACTGTGGCACTGTATGATTCAGAAAGGTGGCTCATACATCTCCCCAGACCCAGCCAAAAGGGGATCAGCGAGGTCGCAGCCAAAGGAGTTACACAGTGGTTGTGCCAACACATGAAACGAGCTCCCTGAAGGCCTGCGGAGGCTGATCTTGTTTGCATCCATGCACCAAAAGATGCACAAAAACTATCTCCAGCCTTCACCTTAGTCCGCCAGTTTCAGCAACTGCTTTTACATGGAGATACATAGCCAACGTGGACCAGGTGCAGTGGCTACAGTAGTGGAGTGAGAAAAATATTTTTGTTTCTCTTTAGACCCACAATTGGCACTGCTAAGCACAAGTATGTGTTACTTAAACCCAGAAATGCTGTGAGCTTTCAATTAAAGATGGCAACGTCTGTGTGGGAACAGTAAGTGAAAGAATCATTTAATCCTAAGGAAACTTATAGGTAGCTAAAAGTAGTGGAAAGGCGCTGCGTGTGGATGCACGTGTGTATGAGAAATGGCACACTCTTCATACCGATAAACTTTAAAATATGATTTACTCTGTGTAGGCAGCAGTCTGAGACATCAAAGCTTCAGACTCAGTGCAGTGTCAAAAAACCATGAAGCTTTAAGACTCGACCAAGCATCAGCACCAAGCTCAGGCAGAAGCTGTTACTCTTAAGACAGCTGACTGAACGGATTAAATAAAAAAAAAAACCCACAACTGTCTAAAAATGCTGGTAGAAAAATAAATGACTAAATGTATGTTTGCTTAAGTACGTCTTTATTTATCCCGCTGTACTCTACACATCAGTATCTAAACTCCCGCATTTTAAACGGAGGCTAAAGCCAGCTGTATATGTAAGATTCAATGAACTAATAATAACAAATGCATCCAGCAGAGGAGACAAAGGTTTGCTTTTTATCAGAGAAACGAAACAAAAAACCAAGGTAACAGTGTGTTCGGCATTTTGTCTCATGCTGCAGAGCGAGTTGGCCTAGAGTCATGCAGCAAGGTGCAACTCTTTCCTTCGTGTATGCACTTGTACAGAACCATTGAAGATCAGCCCAGGGTTATTGTACCAGATTTGTGACCAGGACTAGATCCAGCAGCTGGGCAGACAGGCAAGATGTTTTGCTGCAAGCGCTGTGCTAGATCCCAGTAACTCAAGGACTACGGACTGCTTAGACCCTTCTATCTGTGTAGTAGAGTCATGCCTATTGTGGTGCCAAAAGGTGGGACCTCCTTGTGCCAAGCTCTGTAGGTGGTTGGAAAAAGCTCACTCGATGAGGACCTTAAACAGGCAATACACATAAATGCAGGAAAAAAACCTCTGAAGTGTTATCATTTCACTTATATATATCAGTAATAAAACATGGCACAGCTCCTCAGGAAGTTATTTAAGGCCTTTCCCTTAATTTCAGTGGGAGTTATATACCGCAGTGTCTCACAGAAACCACGCCAGACACCCATGCAAGCCTTACATACAGTCTGTGAAAGAGATGAGAAATTACTACAAAGCCCTCTTGTAGGTATTACAGTTATGCATATTCTGCTCTTTAGAGCCACGTGGTTTCTTCCTTAGATTTTGCCACCAAGTGAACACTTGAGGAAAACATGACTGGAGAACCTCAGTTCAGTGTTTTAATCTTGTGACACCCTCTACTCCTAGTGTTCCTGTTGGGAATGAAGTCAGTTTTATTTGGATTCCACACGCTTGCATGAGAAGGTGACTGCACTGCTAATGGGGACACTGCCTCACTTTCAACACTGTACACAGATTTACAAACAGCCTGCACCAGCTGGTGGGCTGCAGCTGAAATGATAGTTGGCATTAATGTTGCTTGCACAGCTTATCTACAGGTCTACTTTGAGAAGGTTTCATTCTTTGGACTAGAATTGGGCTCCTAGTATTGTGCACAGAAAAGGATTGCCTCCTTTCCATCAAGATCTTGCAGACTGATTTCATGTTAAGGGACACTAGTTACTCTTTCCCACAGTTTCTTTCCCCTCTCCATGTGCTCTCAGATAGCAAATTTGTACATTTCAGAGCTTCTCACCTCCAACCTGCCTAGGGCAAATTGGCAAAAAAAAAAAAAAAAAAAAAGGCAAAAACAACAACAACAATTTATTTCCTACAATACAAAATAAAACTGAATCTCTTCCTGTTGGTCTCTAAGCCCTGCCGCTGACAAAAAACAAGATGGAAGGGAAAACAAAGAGAAAGATAGATGATTGAATGAAGATCCCACATAGGAGGCTGGCAGCCCACAAAACTCCATCTCTTCTGCCACTTATTAACACTAAGACAATTTAAGAAGCACTGCATTGTTATTTCTGTAGCAGGGCAGCAAACCGAGCTTAGTGACATGGAACAAGTTGTCAATAGGCCTACAGATCTGCAGGAGGAATTTAATTGGGTAAGAACATATGTCAGGAGGGGTTCTTTTTGTTAGCAAAAGATGTTACTAGGCATGGTAGCTTTTGAGAAGGAAAAACTTTCATTCCTTTGTCTCTTGTATCATAAAAAGCTACTAAACCACAAACCGCTCAGCTTTGCAATGAAAGAGTGCCTTTTGTGTCATTATATTACCCTACTGTGCTCTTATTACTAACAGTTTTATGCTTAAGAACAGCACTTGGAAAAACATGCTCTTAAGAGCTTGAAAACACTCCCTGCAAAGCTTTCTGCCTTTGCTCCCGCCCCAGAATCCCAATCAACAAGTGGATTTTGTATTCAGGCTTCCCCCTCCACCCACCCAGTCACTTTTATGAAATATGAATTCCTCGTCAGGTTCCAAAAAAAGCTGTTGAAAACACTTGAGACACTTTACTCCCTCCGGGAAATGCCATCCAAGACCCTTAGGGTGTCTGGAGAGCAGGAAGGTTAGGGGGGTGAGAGGTAGGAAAAGCTATTGCCCTTTGTGAAGGAATAATGAATCTGAGAGACAGTCAAGAAAAACCTGTCAGAACATGCAAATTTCCCTCACTACACTGAAGTCTCTTGTCTTTGAGAGAGGTGGGGGGAAATACGGCAATCCTAACCCTCTCCCAGGAAAAGAGGCGCTTGCCTGAACATGTGGTGTCTGAGTTCAGAGATCCCATGCAGTTGAGGAATGTTAAGTTACCACAAACTCTAGACTAGAGCAGACGTATTTTGACCTTCAGGCCACTATCCTGCTACATGCTATGACAAGCATCTCTTATCTGCCTTTTTTCACCCTAAGTATTTTTGTCAGTGAAAAGGGCTGGACTATCTGAGCATCATGGGATAGACCGAACCTGGGAGATCTACCCTGTCCCAAGACATAGCGGGAGAAGGGCCAGGGCTGATGATCTCTGTCTATTTAAGATACAAACAATAACAATGGAAAGTTTTCCACTACCATCCTGCAAAGTACTTACGAACACAATCATTTTGTTCAGTAGATTAGTGCAGCTCTGTGCTGGTTGAGTCTGTGCAGCAGTTTTGGTGCACACCAGCTTGGTAGCTTTTAGAGGCATCTAAGCCTGAAGCTCCAGTCCAGGCGCATACCAAATATGTCCGACCATTAATGGGGATGTGATGGTCTGCACCAACAACAAGGCCTTTGGAGAGCTTTTAACAATGTGGCTGCAGGTGAAGTCCAATCTTGGGGACGAGACTACAGCCGAAGTAAAGCCTTCAAGCTGCATATGGTCTCGGTGTAAAGGTCTTGGCCCACCTGAATCCATAAGTCTGCCTGATAGATCCTCTGACTGGTCTGCCCTAAGGATGCCAAATTATTATTATATCTAAGGCCACAGCAAGTGTCCTGTGGCAGAAAGGAATCCTGAAAAAGGACTAGAGGACTATGTAGATTCCATGGCTTTTTTTCAGACTACAGGCAGGGAAGTCAGATGCTTCAAATGTTGCTTGAAATGCCGAGGAACAGTGGGTCCCACTACAGTCTCCTCAGAGACTTGAGTCTGGCAGACTTGCCAGGAATTAATGCATGAATCTTACAGTAATATGAGCTAAGACAACTGCAATGAAAACATGGAATGGGCAGAGAACTGATGTTTTGGGGATCTTTCTTTTGATACTGTCCATCTCTCACAGAGAGTCTCACAGTAAATGATTCTTAATTTCCCAGATGTACAGTCATTTCCCTTGAGTGTGTCTTTTCAGAGACTCACATAATACAAGCTCCCATGAATCTCTGGGTAATGTTTTGCCCTTTTTAGAAAGGACTTTGGACACCCAGCTCTGAAGTTAAAATGGCATGAAACTGATCAATGTTCATGGTTAAATATAATCAAATAAGACATTTCTCCTCTGATTAATTTCAAGTGCATTGTCAAAGGTGGTACAGATAATATCAAATTCACATTGCATGGCAAAAGAGGAAGCACAATGCCTCTGTACTTTTCAGCTGTCTGGTTTGATGAGAGTGTAAGGATTGTTCCACTCTTGGCAGGGAGGAGAACATCTCGTACTTACAAAAAAAAGAAGGTGGTATTCATCATGGTTCACCAATAGGGGACAGCCTTTCGCATATTTGTCAGATTAACATATTCTCAGATGGCATTTCCTAGAGGGAATAAAGTGTCTCAAGTTGTTTTTCAAGCTCCTGTGCACTGTCTGAGCAGATAGTTACGAAATTGCATTGCTAATGCTTACAGCAGAGAGACTTTCTATTATATGCTACAGTGAAAACATTCAAGACATAGCTACACGTACTCAGTCTCCAAAGGTACAGAACAGCTTGCTCTGTCCTAAGCAGAATGCCATGCTGTTAAATGATGGGGCAGCAATCAAAGAATATTTCATGTTATGGAGGAGCCAAATTTCATTGTGAAAGCACATGCCAGCTCACCTCAGCCAAACCGGTTACGGTGCACTCTACTTACAGCACATCAGCAATATATCTGCTCTATCTATTCTAGAAATTTTCAAATCCCCATCTCTGTCCGTCTCTCAGCCCTTTTTCACCGTCTCCTTCCTTCTTCCCGCAAATGTCACTTTTTCCAAGTGCTGTAGTTCTGTACCCAGAGAAACAGAAAAAGCTCATTCTCTCCAAAACCATCCCCCCTCCCCTGCTGTTGTCCCCTTTCCTCCCATCCTATTGACATTTATGAACGGGGGGAGAAAGACTCTAAGGTGGTGAGGTTAAAACATGTGTACTTGGGTACATGGGTTTAACAACTTTAATCTGTGCCAAACTCAGAAGCTGATAGACTTACAAATTAATACTATTTGCAAGACCAAGCTACTCAAAGGAGAATTTGTCCTTCCCCCTTCCTCCAGCCATATAGATATGCCCAAAGTTACTGTTTGTCGTTCCTGGGTAGCATCGCTCTTTCATTGCAGTAATCAGACTCCTGAGGTCACAGGTTGTTCTGTCTGGGAGCCGCTTACAGGCTCAAGGTGAATTTAAAGGGACAAGGCTTATTGCTTCAGTTTAGTATATATTTTTATGAAACCTATATGTCAGTATCAGTTGTTGCTTTGACTGATTAGACAGTCTCTAAGTACAATGATTAAATATGAATATCATGGGATATTTATTCAGACTTAATCTCCCTCTCTCAATCCTCAAGACATTATCTGTAGAGAGTTGCTAATGCAGAAAATGTTGCTGCTATCATCCAGATAGCAATCTATGCTACCCCGTGTAAAATTTGATGGATATACTTTCTAACAATGGGGTGGGAGGTGGGCAGAAGGCAGGGTTTCCATGCATCAGAGTTGTCAGCTAACTGCGTATCAGATTTACTAACAAGCCTTACTGGGGCAGGGATTTCTAATTTATCACTGTCTTACACTGAAGAGAATGCTTAAAATACATGGACTGGGCTATTTCAGGTAAGACCTGCAAATTAATCTCCATCTTGTTGCATTCCCTGGATCTTTACAGTGAAAACACCTGCAATGACTGTAGTTAACAAAAGGCTGCCTGCTTCAGATCTGCAAATAGAAAATAGTGTAACCCCTACTGCAAGGGAAAAAAGCATGTAAGGTAGTATGCTGCTCATGTAGTTCAAAGCTACCTTAATTTTGTAATGAAAAATACCCTGTATTTTGAAAAATAACTGTCCACATGCATGATAAGTGGTCCATTACATTTTTCAATGTAGTTCAGTTCAGCACCTACCAGTCCGTTTCTCAGACAGGCTAAAATATTTTCAGGTCTCTGTTTGCCTAAAAACTTACAGCAGGGCCAAAAATGTTACCCAGAAAACTCCCTCTGGCAAGAAGTTTTGTCCCATCTGTGAAGAGCTGGCTTCATGGCTCCTCACTGACTCTCCTTCGTCAGAAACCTGGAGCTGGCCGATGGGTATTTAGGGTTTTACAGACACTTGCTTCCTTCCAGTCCCCAAACCCATTCATCAGGAATATGCACCTATTCTGCACTGATTGAAGAGCAGAAAAGATGGCTCCCAAACACCGAAAATGCCTTAAAGTTATCCTTGACTTCTTCCCCCAAGTGTATGAGGAGAGACTCAGGCTCTAAGTAGAGCACAAGTGCCAGGTCTCCTGTTCCTTCTCACTGCATTTCATTGGCAGAGCTTGGCGTTTGATCTGTTGTTGAGTGATTGAAGGCGGAAACAGTGTGGTCACCCTTGTGTTATTTAATGCTGTTTTTCCTCAGTTTAGCAATTAGCATAGTCACTGAGCTGTTTTACAGGAGGTGTTGCTAGGCTGGATTGTTCTACAGCTGCACAGGATCAAAGAGTCACAAAGGGAGCCCAGTGCGTAGATCTGCCACATGTTCCTTTAACTCGGCTTTGGTTGATGTTAATAGTTCTGACTGTGGTCATTAACTCTCTTCCTCTAAGATTTTTCATTTCTTGTAACATGTCTGAGAGCTTTGATCCAGACTAGCAAGCCATGACAGTGAGCCAGGGACGATGGGACTGATGGAATACAGCCAGGGCTGTGGCACTGTCCTGCAGAAATATTTTACCCAAGAAAGGAAAGATCTCCTACTGTTTCAGTTATCATTATCACTAGTGTACTTAAGAGCTCTTAAGCACGCGTTACTTATTTTCAAAAATCTAAATGTGACTACATAACTGGTAAGCCTTAAGAACTATAGCCTTATGCCTATATCCTAGGGAAGCGTTAACGGAATGGACCCAATAAGGAGAAAACAAATCAAAACTGAAAAAGTCAGCTGAGAAAGGCAACATAAACCTCCACCCTCCTCCCCAAAATATTATAGCCATACTTGTTCCCATATTTTCTCAAGTTTAAAGCTTCCTCCTATAATAAAGGTTTTGCATCAATGGCTCTGTCTTGAATTGCTGTAAACTTTCAAAGCCAGCAATGATAAATATGACATCCTAATAGCTTTGGTAAAGGGGCTTTCCAGAGCTTTATGAGTAGGTGCTGCTGCTTTTCTCTCTTCTAACTCGGGCTCCAAAACATAGCACCCTGTACAGTCTGTGGCAAAAGGCAGGGGAGTGGAATGCAGTGCTGAGGGTAGAGGAAGGGGAAGGAGAGGAAAACTGTGTCTACAGCTCAAAAAGGACAAGGAAGTGGGAGAGGGATGGTTTGACAGCACAAGCACATGGGGAGGATAAAGAAAACACACTGAAGTTGGATAAGATAATATACAGTAGACAGTATGTGAGTACAGCCATGAGCTACTGCTTTAAATGTTTTACTCTGTCAACGTAATAATTATTATGTATTTTACCCATTTACTATTTACATTTTTACCCATTACTATTAAAATTTTACAGAATCATAGAACCATAGAATCACAGGTTGGAAAAGACCTCTAAGATCATCAAGTCCAGCCATCCACTCAACAACACCATGCCTTCTAAACCATGTCCTGAAGTGCCACATCTACACGTTTTTTGAACACCTCCAGGGATCGTGACTGAACCACCACCCTGGGCAGCCTATTCCAATGTCTGACCACTGTTTCTGTAAAGAAATTTTTCCTAATATCCTATCTAAATCTCCCCTGACGCAACTTGAAGCCATTGCCTCTCATCCTGTCGCTAGTTAGTTGGGAGAAGAGACTAACACCTGCCTCAATACAACCTCCTTTCAGATAGCTGTAGACAGCAATAAAGTACCCCCTCAGTCTCCTCTTCTCCAGACTAAACAGCCCCAGCTCCCTCAGCCGCTCCTCATAAGACTTCTTCTCTAGACCCCTCACCAGCCTTGTTGCCCTTCTCTGGACACGCTCCAGCATCTCAATGTCTTTCTTGTAGTGAGGGGCCCAAAACTGAACACAGTACTCCAGGTGTGGCCTCACCAGTGCCGAGTACAGGGGCATGATCACCTCCCTGCTCCTGCTGGCCACACTGTACCTGATACAAGCCAGGATGCCGTTGGCCTTCTTGGCCACCTGGGCACACTGCTGGCTCATGTTCAGCCGGCTGTCAACCAACACCCCAAGATTCTTTTCTACTGGGCAGCTTTCCAGCCACTCCTCCCCAAGCCTGTAGCGTTGCATGGGGTTGTTGTGACCGAAGTGGAGGACCCGGCCTTTGGCCATGTTGAAACTCGTACAGATGGCCTCGGCTGTCAATCCAGTCTGTCCAGATCCTTCTGCAGAGCCTTCCTACCTTGAGCAGAATCGACACTCCCACTCAGCTTGGTGTCATCTGCAAACTTACTGAGGGAGCACTCAATCCGCTCATCCAGATCATTGATAAAGATGTTAAACAAGACCGGACCCAAAACTGAGCCCTGGGGAACACCACTCCTGACCGGCTGCCAGCCAGATTTAACTCCATTCACCACCACTCTCTGCACTCGGCCATTCAGCCAGTTCTTTATCCATTGAAGAGTACACCCATCCAGACCATGGGCAGCTAGTTTCTCCAGGAGGATGCTGTGGTGAACAGTGTCAAAGGCCTCACTAAAATCCAGGTAGATGACATCCACTCCACAGCCTTTCCCTCATCCATTAAGCAGGTCACCATGTTTTAGAAGGAGATCAGGTTGGTCAAGCAGGACCTGCCTTTGGTAACCCATGCTGGCTGGGCCTGATCCCCTTGTTGTCCTTCACACGCCCAGTGAGTGCACTCAAGATGAACTGTTCCATAATCTTTCCCGGCACCAAGGTCATATTCTGGGCCTTCCTCAATTAAACCCATAAGGCAAAATGTATTCCAACAGCAGATTCAAAGGTACGGCTTATCCACTCTATTAAACTCTATTAAGCTGGTACAGGTTATAAAACTGTAAACACGACAGCCTGATTACCATTCATTTTATCTTTCTCCTTCCCGTGTCTTCACCAAAGTCTATAGCTGCTATTACTTTACTCCTGTGTTCTGCCACTTGACATAATAAACTTTGTTCTCTTACTTCAAAATCTGATTTACTTTCTAAAGACACTTTATTGTCCTAAACCCCTTGATAAGACTGAGGATCCCAAAATCTATGGCTGGGACTCACAGACAGAAGGTGTCTCTTTGCATTCTGTAGTGTCACGTAGCTCATGAGATGTCTGCCTTTGAGAAACCGTACTCCTTTTCTTCTAAACCTGAACAGTAATGAAGGCAGAAAAAGGTTGAAGGTTTTCTGGCAATAGTGTAAAATTCTCCCAGCAATGAGGCAGAGTGTAAATCAGAAATTTTACGTATAAATATTCTTTGTTTTAGGAAACTGATTCTTGCTACTGCTGCATACCACTATTTCTCCTGCAGATCATGTTAACAGTGAGACTCCTCCCTTCCTTGGGGATAACTTGTCGCAGAGGATATGGCTATCGATCCTATCATTTTTCCTCTCTGTAAGGACAGATGTTTGCTCTGACTGGCAGATCTAAAAAATGAATTATTTTTCTCTCTGCTGAGATAGATATACTCCCTAGATAAATTTGAGCATGATCAACAGATATCTTCTTTAAAAGATTGACACAAAACTTGAAAAATGATGCACATGTCCCCTGGCAAGAATGTCCTCTCTGCAAAGCAGCGACATAGAACAGGAAACTAATGATCTATACTTCTTGCCCATTCTCCATCATTTTATCCTGTGCTCTACACCTTTATCAAGGCAATCATAAGTCAAAGGCTGGAGAGAAAGTAGAAACATGGTGTATTGCCAAATAGTTTCCAACAGTACTTTTGGCTTCTCCATTGTTCATTATTACTTAGGTGCAACTTTGTTCCTTGGCAACTAGACATTGAGTGTTACTTCCATGCTGTGCAGGGAACTAAGACTTCTGTTCGCAATGTCTTCTTACCTCCACAGTACTCAGGCAGTTCAGGGAAAGGTGCTTCTTATTTAGCAGAAGCACCAGAGGAAGACAAAATATGTGCCAAATCCTGCTGTGCTACCTGTGAGCCAGGGGAATTTGCCAAAGCCCCACAGCCTGCCTGGGTTCTGGTCCTCAAGCAATCAATCAATTGTGGCAGGAACTAGCCCGAGAGCTCCTCCACAGTCACCATCCTGCACCAAAGAGGAGGTAGCCAAGATGTTACATGGGAAATGTCATTGCAGCCATTCAAGACCCAACACCTCCTTCCGGCATGGAATAAGACATAATTTCCCCCTCTCACAGCTAAATGAAGGAAGGAGAGGTAAAGAATGAAATACCAAAAAACAAGACATACCAGTGACTCCATAAAATCCCCTCAAGACTTCAACAGTGGACAAAATTATAAACCCTAGAAGCAAGGAGGGAGAGAGAGAAAATACCAGTCAGATAATGGACTATAATTCACTGTGTCTAAAAAATGTGTACCATCTTGTTATTCAGTGCCCATTTTGTTTTTATTCCAGCTTTCTAATGACTTGCCAGATGGACCATCTACTGTGGAAGCGGCTATGTGTGCAGTTAGAGTTCCTTTGAAATGTTATCTGAATGTTTTCTGGTACTGACTTAATTTCTTACCTGTGGTATGCTAGCCCCACTTCAATCCTAAAAGGCTGTGGAAAAGGCTGCCTAGCATTTAGACACAGAATCCTATTTAAGTTGAGTTTAATACTGAATACTGAACACTGTTTAAATAAGTCTTGTGTTCCTCTGCTGCTTGAAGCAAGAGCTAACGTGAGACTTTTTGGGTTTTAAACATTTTTAAACGTAGCCCGTTAATGAGACACATAACAGATGAGGCACAGAATGTGGTACTTACACTCTCTGGATAGAGCTGTAATTAAGCACTGCTCCACTTAACACTGAGACTTCCTCAAAATCTCATCTAAGTAGTGAAACCCTTCATCCCAAATGTGGAACCCCATGAACGATACACTGGAGGAGCCTTCATTTCTGGGGAGGCAATATCCTCCTCCTCACCAGCCAGCAGATAGCTCTGCAGAGTGGCACGGCCACTAATGCAGCTCCCGAGAGGAGCTGGAGCGCTCTCATGGCTGGCTCTGGTGCTGCCTGCTGGGCATTCCTACCAGGAAGACTTTCAGATGGAGCAACCTCAAGAACCTGCTTATCTGCAGCCCTCTTATCTCTGTGGCTGATGAGGGGGAAAATCAGGCACTTCGGAGATATATGAAAGGATGAAGAGAGTGTGTTGAACTCACTGAGCTACCAGGAGAGGTATTGATGTGAATTGACCCCACAGGAGCTTTTGAAGCAATTTCTTTTCTGACAGGCTGTGTATACCCTGAAGTGACCATGGCCTAAGTGACTAAATTAGATCAGCTAACTCAAAGATTTAAGGGCGTGGTGTTATTATGGTTTATGTGACTTTTCCTGAATTTTATAACCTTGAAATATTGTGAGGAGAAACTTTGAGTACTACCTCTGGCCAAGCTGTGCTGTGGAGAAGGGTTGGACAGGGGTGATGCAGCAATACCACAGCAGCCTGCACACTAAAAATAGTCTCATGGAAGTGTTGGAGCACTACCAAAACTCTGACTTAACAACCTCTCTCTTGTATTTTGTTTGTTCATCATTTCCACTCACTGTGACCTATTTCAATTCTGAACGTAAACAATGTCTTTGTTTCTAACGCTCACTGGGTGCCCAGCACTAATGATCACCACAGCCATTAATGACTCAGAGGATTCTGAGTTCTGGCTGTACTTAAAAGAGCCTCAAATATCTCAAAGTATGGAAATTCATAGTTGGGGCTTTCAAAATACTAATTAATATGTACCCCACTGGTAACCCCCACCTCCCCATCTTTGTTGCAGTCACACTTACTTTGTAAGGTACATTTATTTTTTCTAATCAGTTACTTTTCTTGGGTTGTGTAGAAAGGCTGCAGCCATATGATGAGGATATATTCCACATGGAAGAGCCACTGAAGTTGTACCAATTATTTGTACATCACAGAGCTTTCTTTTTGTAATTGACTTCATACATTCATGTCTTCAATGCTAAGTGCACGGCTTCATCACCTCACTAATCTTTGTTCTGTTTGGAAAGCAAGTGCAATAATTTCCTGCTCTGGGCCTGGGAGGTTTATTTGTGAAGACATACTGCATCCTATATCTAATGACATTTGTATAATTGGTGGTCCATGCAGAGGAAGTATGAGAGCCATAGGAGGCCCACGTGGAGGCTTAGGCATGAGCTCCTCCATGTCTCGCTATTTGCAGGACTCCCAAATTTCACCAGTTGCTGCAAGTTCTCCCTCCTCCATGACTGGAAAGTCTCAGGAATTGTCCCAATACCTTCCTCTCATTCTGTTCTGTATGGACAAAGTCTGAATGAGGAAGGCGATCTTGCAGAGCCCATGATTTTCCTGATTGTGTAAGTGGACTGTATGGCATCTACTTTTCTTTGGTCTGCGTCCGGCCATAAAGAAAATTAGGGTTGGCAGAACTCTACTACGAGATTTAAAGTAAGTCACTGGTAAAACAAACCTGTTTGTAATGGAAATATGAGATTTAAAGTACACCATCAATAGATAAAATAAGCCTGTTCGTAGTGGAGATAAAAGCTATTTGTATTGCTGTGGTGCTGGGTAAACATATTTTTTTCAGTCAGTAATAAAGTCACCAAAAAACACATTTTCCATTGTCCAGAGACTATTTCTGAATTCAGATCTGATTTCCTAATGGTTCCATCTGAGAAAAAATTACTGAGCCAGGACTCTCAGAAGAGATGGTAGATGGTTTTGTTACCTTTCACCCAACAGTTTAATGCAGACCCACTCAATTTTTACTGAGGTCCACTTCCTTGCAGCAGAAAGCAGCATACCATCTCCCGCCCTGCCAGGATTTGTGTGTTGTCTTTTCAGGCAAGATGGACCATTGCAGCTGTTCCCTCATTTCCCTGCCTTCCTGCCCAGCAAGACATTAGAGAACAGCAAGTAACAAGAAATCTGGGATCTCCTGCTTGAGTTGCATACTTGAACTGCAGTGATGCCTAGGGGAAATACACACAGGATCTGGTTCAACCCATCCCGCCATGGCCTTGCTGTAAGGGTTTATATATCTCTCCTGAGACACGAGGTCGTTCGTCCTCTGACACTGGCCATGCACATGTTAATTGCAGCAAGACCTGAGAGGCAGTTCCATATCCCAGCTGAAAACTGTAAGTGTTACACTGAGGTTTGCATGCTTCCCTGTCTTTCCTCACTCTTCCTAGAAGGGCTGAAGTGTTTCACAAAAGTGGGACAGGCTCAGTGCATGGCATCCGGCAGACGCTTCTCCTGGGAGGTGGTTTCTATGCCCATCAGGCAGGGAAAGCAGCTAAATCCGGATCTCCACCTTGTGGTGTGATATTTCTAATAAATTCTACTCCATGACCTACTAAATGAGAGGAGGATGGTATCTAAATCCTTCCTACCTTTGTTAATCAGCCATCACTTGGTTTCTGTAATCAGTGTTTAAAGAATGACAGATTTTGGATTATATTCCATAGAACTAAATAAATTAATAAATTACTGCGTTCTATAAATTTTAATGATATCTCACACCATTTCGTTCAGTGTTTCAAATTTGATTTCTCCTGCCTGAAACAGCCCTAAATTGCACTCATCTTGACTTTTCACTGCAATCCTGTTTATACAGGGCTAGACGCATTTCAGACATGCTTTTAGTAGCAATTTGCACACTTCTCGTGTCTAAATTTTGGAAGTATTCCTGAGAAATTAGCCTTGACTTTGAATTTTCTGGTTTCACTGATAGCTAGAAGCTTAAAAAGACCCATATAAAATCCGAGAATGGTTTTTAAAGACAGCCTTAACAGAAAGAACAACATATTCTAGAGGAAACACCAGGACAAGTTGCAGGGATACTCAGGAATTGAGGAATTCTTTATTACTTTGGCTTTTTAGTCATCATGAGTTATATGGAATTCGCCTCACCTGCCCTCCAGTTCCATAACCTGCATGTCTGCTTGTAATTAGGAGCTGCTCAAAGTTAACCTCTCAAGAAGAGCTTGAAATAATAATAAAAAAGCCTTCTAACGAAATCCACTCAGCTACACTGACCAAAATATCATAAGCAGTTTTGCTCTCCCTTTCCAGGTGCAATTTTCCAAAGTGTCTGTTTACTCGAAATGTTTCTCGTAGCTTTGATCAAATACCTGAAAATGGAAGACACTGAGACAGGCAGCAAAATCTCAGGACTGCCTGACTGGCTTTGCAGGGTCGAACATTATTATTGGCAGAATATTAATAAAGGACATTTCTGGAGAGACCAAGTGGCCATCTGAATGAACATCAGCTGCACAGCTAAACCCTTTGTGTCCATTAGCTTGAAGCTGTGAATGAAGAATGCACTGCGCAAAAACATTGACCTCAGTGAAGTGGGAGGGAAAAGGCCCTTTTTCCTCTGAAGGGGAAAGGGCAGGTTGAAGGAGTTCACCTAGGATATTGTATTGGCTGTGGCTGCGAGATGGGAGGCCCCTTTTTTAAAGACAAATGTGCAATAGTTGAAACTGAGCTGGCAGAATCTGCCTGGGGAACAAACTCACCTTTTATTAAAACAAAAGAAAACTTGCCAGAGCTGCTAGGCTCAACACAACTTGATTAAAGCCATTGGGGGATTTACCAATTACGGAAAGGGCAGAGCATGATAAAAATAAGAAGTGCTAGATCAGTTAAAAGTAGTTAGAGAAAACCCTGAGGCTCTGCAGCTGGTCATTACAGATGCAAGAGAAAGACTGCCTCATGAAGACGTGATATAATGGGAGACGAGCAACACATTAATCTGCAGAGTTCAGCATTAGGGCTGATGAATCACATGCATCACTGGCAGCTGTAAACCACAGACCACCTTCTTAGACTAGGGACATTGACATAGAACCCTGTTTGCCACAAAACCTACACATATTACCATGTCTGCATGCCTTAAGCAATGCAGCTCACTACTACCCTTGCATGCCAAAGAAGATTAGTGTGAAAAGTAATTCAAGACTGTGTCCACACGAAGTGCGAATTGAACGTGCTGCAGTGAGCTGCGCTAATCGAAGCATTGCTTAGTACTTTGGCAGCAGGTTATCACTAGCCCCGCTGGGCAGTCAGCCCTGCTGGAAATCATTATCACTGGAGAGGCTTCAGCTAAAAAATCTCTTCTAAAGGCACTTTAGTGAAACAATGTTAATCGCTAATTCCGATTCCCTGCCTCCCACAAGACAGCAGGACAGTGATGGTAAAAGAAGGATGCATAGGTGAGCTCCCTGAGGTAGGTAAGCAAAAGGTGTGTGCATTTACCTAGACACAGATAAAGGGATAAAAACAAATCTCTAAGTCTTTTTCACGCTCTCATCAGTAGCACTGGGATAATGAATTCAAGGTTTCACCATGCAGAATCCATTTCTGCTTTACTGAAGAATTACCTGACTCACACTCAGGCTATAAATTAACGCTAATGCTGATTAATAACGGGACTTCAAGACACACGGCCATACACCTGGTCAGACCACAAACTTTCGCCAGGATCCGGTACTTGCCACGTAAGAGAGAAGGAACTGAGGCCACCAGAGTCTCAGATAACTCAGATCTCTTTGTCCTTGCCTTTCATGAAGACAGAGCTACACAATCTCCATAGATGCATTTGCAGGCCTGATCTCCTCTGCCAGAAAGGACATGCACTGAACTCCGTGTAACCCGGTGCCTCCTAGTCACATTCAGAGACTATACCTGTGCTAGAAAGTGATTATTTTGTATTTGCCAGGGCAACAATACAAAAGAATGGTAACAAAGCTGTTTTGCCCTGCTGCATCTCAGAGATTTATACAGCATTTTCTCCCCCACCCCCCATTCACCTCTCCTCCTGTCTGCCATGAGAAGTGTCAGAAGACACCAGATTCCAATGTCTAAATTAAATGTAGTAATCTTATCAGGATGAAGTGTCAAATGAGTCACCTCCTTCTGCATCAGCCTTTATGCCACCTGCCCTTTGCTCTGCTTCTTGGCTTTCATAGTTTGCTGCTCGGCACAGTGTCCAAGATAATATACAATGGACCTGATAGAGAAGGGGCTAACGGATAAAAACTTCATGAGAGCTTTCAGGTAGAAGACTTTGCAGTATAAGCAGATGTAAGTGATGACATTTCTGGGGAACTTGCCTTATGCTCTTCTTTGTTAACGGGAAGAGTAAAGTCAAGCTGATAGAATAATTCTGAATTTTTCACCTTCTCTCTTCTAAATGGCATATCAGTTAGACAAAGACAATGTTCACACCATTAAACCTGACAGAGAAATATATGTTCCCTGATTCCAGAAGGCTGCAATAATGTAAAAAGCAGTATGAATCTGAACCAGATGACCAGGTGGGGACCTGAACAGAGAACAATGTGAGATCAATAGCTTTTAATAAACGTGCTGAATTTGGCACCAGTTGTTGTTCCTGAACATCAAAGAAGAAATTAATGTAAAGAAGGAATCTGGACTTAAAAAAAAAAAAAAGAGAGAGAACAACATGACTACTTTTTTCTGCATCTTCTTTGACTTTACAGGAGTATATGAAATACCATCATGTGGATCAAGATATTTTATCTATTCTTTACTTCCACCCATCTCTGAGGCCAGAGCTAAGTTTCCATATGGGCAAGATAACTTTGCATAACCACTCATCTGTGGTATAAGCTAAGTGAAGGTCAGATCATTTCAGAGTGCTGTGCCTCAAGTTGAAGATATTCAGAACACTGAGCGTTGGTGCTAATTGGAAAACAGAAGGAAAACTTCGTAAAACTGTCTGCCACATATAATTCTTTCTCATCAATAAGCCAAAAGAAATAAATCTGCACTAAAATTTAAGAAAAATAAAGAAAACACACCCCACCCCCCTAAACACCTACTTTTTCTCTTTGGTTATGCACTGTATTGAGTTCAATGTAACTCACTGCTTCGTCTTTGTGAAGTAGGACACCTTAGTAAGACACCACTGTACCTCCCAGGCTATCCTGAAAAGTAGATGAGGCCTTTTCTCTTTTTAAAGGTTCCTCTTCTAAACCAAGAGATCTCCAAAGTAAAGCACCCCCCCCCCAAAAAAAAAACAAAAACCACCACAAAACCCCAAGTCCTTCCCCCTTAAACACTGGGCTTTCTTGCTTCACATACCTGTGCCCCACACAGCCACAAGTTCTCAAGTCCCATGGCCAACACCTTCCATGGCAATCAGATTTTATCAGTAATAACTATTTGCTGCTATCAAGGCTAAGGAAAAAGGCAAAACTAGAGAAGGACTAGAAGGTGAGAAAGCCTGATGAAAGAAAAGACCAACCCAGTGGAAAAATGGAACATGCTAGGGGAAGATGAGCCTTTCACAGCGCATACAGGAGTTGCCTTCCCTGTATTCTTTGTCATTTCCCTATATTTGGCCGGCTTCATAAGGGTTAAGACATCTTCGATAGCAGGAAGGTAAAACTGTCCTAAATGTCTTCAGAAATCTGCTTGCCTATTAGTAATTCCCTGGTGACAATGTAAAGAAAATCAAACACCAGACTTCACATCCTGAGCAAGCCTGGTTATGCATATTTAATAAAAGGAAACGTACTATAAGATAAAAATGGGTGTCCATGGAAACTGCATATCTAGTTTTTTTAAAAAAAAACAACAACAACAACACAACCCACATTAAATTTTACATGTGACTTTCACATACACTCTTCCTCTACCAGTTCTGGTGTTCTGTACTGACTGTCAGAGATCTTCGCTGCCTGATTAATTTTCACATCCCCAGGATGATCTCGGCTTTGTACAGCTCTGAAATCTGTCATGTACTGTACACAACTCGGGCTGCACATAAGCTTTTCTGCACTAGGCAAACTTGGGCTGCAACAAAGCACTGAGGAGGATGGCTTGCCCCTAGGATTTAGAGCTCTTCAGCAGTTATCTGCAAGGGGTTAGATGAGGGGAAAACAAAACGAAATTGTTGCATGGGCAAGCCAGAAGCAGTCTGCGCTCTGCAAGGAGGGGAGGGGCAGCCGTGCTCCCAGCTCTCTCTGCTCCCTGTCCTCACACTCTGCATGTACAGGAAAGAGATGAGAAATATGGGTAGATATCTCCCCATGGGGACATGGGAATCATCCATGGGTGATTTTCAGAGGCTAGCTTGAGCCCATGGTGCTGTAACAGTTCAAAGCTACAACCAGCATCTGTCCTGGTGCTTTATATGGAGTAGCTGAACCGCAGCTCTGAAAGCTGGGGTTCAAGCTCAGGACAAAGCGTAGAGCACAGCAGCGAGGAGCAACAAACACTGAATCATCTTGCGGTTCTCTCAGCCTCAGCCACCAGATCAGTGCCCAACATCAAGAAGTGCTCAATAAGCCTCTTTGTTTGCAGCACCAGCTGCTAGGCACTGTGAAGAGAGTTGCAGTAAGCGATGTATGTGCAGAGACAGGCAGCAAGAGAGCTCTGTTACAATTAGTACAATCAAATTTTTATCAAAATGAAAGCAATATCTGGCTTCCTCAACATTTTGCCTTTATCAAACAGGCAAATATGCCAATGCTACCAGCTGGCTGTAGTACAGCTCTGGGAAAATGGCGAGATGTACACTGTGGGCCACACTGAGCAGTACACAAAGGCACCACGCCATTGGTGGTGATAGCAAAGGTCATGATGGAAAACTTGACCTCCTCCAATCTGTTCCCGTATGGAGTCCCATTGTATAAATTGCCTTAGCACTCAAACTTTGATGATCAGGACCCTACCAAAGAAAAGTGTGTGGCAGGATCGTGAGCTATCGCCTTATTACCATGGTTTCCAATAGAGTCACCATTTTCTCCTCTTCAATAACTAGGTAATTAAATTTGGTCTCCACCTGAAGAATTTCCACAGTGGGATCAGACATTTAAACAAAGAGCAGCAGTTTCCCACCTCTCTCTGCAGAATGCTGACAAACCCAACCTCTACCCTCCTCCTCTCCACATCTCTGCACACATTCGTTCTGTAACTGCTGCCTTTCATTTAACTTGCTCTTAGGGAGAGATTTCCCAAAGGTTTTAGTTGCCCAATTACTACACAAACATAACCACACACAGCTAAGCTAATGCAAATAGATTCTCGACTCCTTCATCCAGTACACTCGCTTCAGGCTTTACTATGCATTCATAAGCAAATTCTGTTTCCTCCCTCCTTCCCTCCTGTGTTCATCTTGAACTAGAGAGAAGCTTTTATCTTGTTCACTTGTTATCATAGCGAGCATCCTTAAATTCATTTCACTGCTTGAATCTCCTCACATTCCTGAAACTAGGCACCCGCAAAGTCTGCACATTGAAGGTCCACTCCGGCAGGTGGAATATTTCAGGAACAGAGCTACAAGTCCATGCAGCAATGCAGAGGCTATGTGCCATTGTCCACATCGTCCCGCTGTGGTTCTTTCATTTGTGCAGTTCAGATCTCTGACTTCCCACACTTTTGTTAACAGTACTCCAAGTTTTTTGGAAAGCACTCTGGCCTGTATGCCCCTGATAGAGAATGAGAAGACCTGGCCAAGGCACCCCTATGTGAAATCTGCATATTCCACACTCTCAAGCTTTCATGCCTGATATCTACCACCATATATCAGACAAGGCTGACTAATAAGGCAAGCACAGGCAAAGCATGTTGTTGTATATACTACATCCATTAGTAGCATGCATCTTCATGCATTCCATGGTACAAGCAGGACACACACTTGTCTCATTTTTAATACAATGATTCCGCCATACTAAACTGGCCTCACTGACAGAGTCTGCAGTCCAGGAGCACTGCTCTGAAAGATTGGTTGCACAAGTGGAGGGGTGTCCAAGAATGGGAAGTATCCACACAATCAGTATCAGGTGCAAGCTTCACATGGTCACAGTCAATATCCACAGCATTTTCAGTTTAAAGATAAGACCACGATTTCACAAATGGTACTACCACGCATGGGGATTAGGGTGCATGAGTCAATTATGTATTGCTGTACTTCTCCTGCCAAGCAAAGCATGTCGTTGGACTCATCAGTGAGTGACAGCCTTGCTCCATGGCCTTGCCCCACAATTTGCACAGCTTGAAGGTTATCAACAGTGTACTAACCTACAAGGATACCCACAGAGTACAGGAGTGCTGGTGAAGTGGGCTGACACAGTGGTATCTGGGTCCTGGAGGTCACGATACAGGGGGCACAACCCAGCCAGACCTGTGTGCCAGCAAATACACAGCACCTCTAGAAGAACGCCAGCACTGTCCCTTGGTGAGGACAGGTCTTCTGGCCACAGCAGTAAATCTCTGTCAGCAGAGGAAAGAGTACTACAGCATTTCTAATTAGAGCTAGCAGTTGTCCTCTCCTGGCTCTTCCATCCCACGTGCAGGTGGTTGCATGCCTAATGCATGGGACCACCCCATAGACCATAAGCACTAGCCTGTCCTAGGACCACAAGCTTGATGAGCCCTGGTAACTTATGGGAAAGAGGTGATCAAATGCATCTATGAAGCTTGCAATACCAGTTATGCTCACGTAAATGTGATAGGTAAGGGGGGATAGATGGCAGGAGGAAGGGAAGAACTGTACTACCCCGTCAGCAGCAAGGCTACAGTGACACACATTCTGTTCTGCTGGGAACCCAGAATTTTGGGCTGTGAGTTGGCCAGGACATCTCATTCCACTTATTATTCCATTTGTTCTTTGTTGCCATCTGTTTTGTTCCCAGCACCAAGCTCTTTCTATGTGACTTGCCAAGGGTACATACTAAATATATTTCTTCCCATCAGGGTAAGAAGCCGGTTAAGTAAGCTTAGAAGTGGGTTTGTTCTCCAACGAGCATCTGTATGCCCTGATAAAGCCAGATAACTGTATTACTGGGATGGCTTGAAAACAGACGAAATCTGCTTTCTGTTTTTGCTAAATCCACAGCTAAATGATTTTTGAAGGGGATGTTTTCATGGGAGATAAAAGACTAAAATCAATGATAGGACTGTTTGAAGACTGAAGTTTCATTTTATCTCCACAAAAAAAATCAGAAGTCAGCTATTCCAGTCACTCTTTATTAAGTTTTGGTTCAAAAATGTCACTTGTACTCACAGCAGTGCTGAAAAGACTATTTATCTGAATCCAACTGTAGCATAAAGATTCTCTTGGAATCTCTTGTTTACCGAATTAGATAAGCATACAGAAGTAATACTGTTTATTACAAGGAAGGGCTTGTAGGTGATATGAAACCCAAACTATGATATCTGACAAAAATTAATAATAGTAATCATAAATGGTTATGCAAAAAGTATGAGGTCTAAAGATAACACACTGATACATTCAGACATCTATCTGTGGTTTAGGGAATTTAGGAGAAAAATGCTTGACAGCTCAAAAAGGAAAATTACCATCTCTCCCAAACACTTTTCAGGAACGGCAACAACAGTTTAATCCTCTAAAATTATGAACTTTACTCTCTAACCATGGTGGTGGGTCTGCATCACATCTAAGTCAAAATAACAACTCTGAGAAGTGAGAGCGCCGTACAAGATGGAAGTTTCACAGCCTAAGGGATGCAAATTACTTTATGTTACCTTCCTTATTGTACATACTCTGACATCTTTTCCACAAATACCGGCTGCTATAAAACACCACCAAAGACTTGGTTTTGCCCCAGGTAACTGGGCAGGCAGCTGGCAGTGGTTCCCCAGTTCTGGGTCTATCTGGCCACTAGACCCAAAGAAGAGCTAACAAGAGTTAGGCCACATGGTTGTCTACAGTAATTGCGTGACTAGAATTGATGGTCCTAGAAGTGCTAGTCCTAAAATCCTAATTTTCCAACCAGTCTTCCTTTGCAGCTGGCTCTACCTAGAGACTCCTGCAAGACCAATTAGAATTAACTATTTCTTTCTAGACACTATACTCTTTAAACACAGATCTAGCTGTAAAGGGCAACTAAGTAGAAATGAACGCCTGCTCATTTTCTTTTTGCAACTAACTTCTTTTATAAAGAGATTAGTCTCCAGTTCAGCTAAGCCTTTAATTGTGTGCTTAACTTTGAGTATGTGCTTAATGTCAATGGGACATATGGGTAAGTATGAAACTGTGTGTTTTGTTGAACAGAAGAAGTTATCTCAAACATTTAAATGTTTTGCTGAACTGAAGCCCTGGCAAATAGAAAAAGAAAAAGCATTCAGTGGCGTATTGAAAAGAAATAAGTTGCTAGTATCAGTTGGTAAAACTAATACTTTAATTTTTTTGTCCTTAGTATAATTATATCAATAACTCATTTCTGTTCATCCTAGAAGGAAAGATTTCTTTGAACGTTAATTGAAATGTGGGAGCTTAAACTAAATAACTGATATCTTTGCTTTTGGGTGTCTTTGATCAGAATGTCAAAGATATTTGGATAAGTATTTCTATTACATCAGTGCTCAAGACCTTGCTATTAAAATATATATACATATCCTCTCATCTTCACTGCGTTTCTAGGATTACTGCATTCCTGTAGGTATTCAGCCAGAAAAATGATTAGGTATCACGAATATCAATGCTATAAAACCAACATATGCACTCACTAGGATTTGAGGGCTGTTGTGATGGCATCCTGCTGAGATCCTTGCCCCTAATTTATACGCTTTCTTGTTACCCAGCAGAGTTAATAATGCCTCTAAAGCAAGAGAAGATGTATGAAATGATAAACTCCCTCTTGTTGCTGCTCCTGTTCTTGAGTCTGGGAAATTTATCTTCCACGAGTTTCTGTACTCAAGCACTTTCTTTCACAAGCAGTTCAGTCATTGCATTTACCACCATTTGCTCTGAAAGAGACTCTACCCTGAATCAACTGAGGTGAGCAGTTTTTGAAAAGCTATACCTGGCAGACAAAAGCAGTCTGCCTTTTGGCAGCTCTCTTCCCTTTGCTGTCCCTGAGCTCGTCCTGTAGCAGAATGAGGTGTTACCCTGTAAAAAAGAATAAATGCTACATGCAGGGAGAGTGCTTCTCTTCTCTCTCACCGTACCCAAACGTGTTCTACTCTTGTCTGTCCTATAGCTATTGCATCATATTCAGCCTCTACTTGTCCTCTAAATCTTGCCAGAATCTACATTTTTGCCTCTTCAACTGAAATTAATGACCACACCTATTCATCGTTCTGACATGTCTGTTCTCATTACTTCTTCGGCCTTTGACCCTTCCTGGTGTCATTACCATACTATCTTTTACCTTGTATGTCTTCAGCAACGGGAGCAGTTCTTTTGCATGACTTAGTACAGAGCATTATTAGAGAGTCAAGCATTTTCTAATGCCTCACTAATATTTTTCTTCATTTCTGTCACATGACAAGCCACAGGATAAAAGCAGCAATACCAATATTTCAAAAAATATCTCATCAAAACTCTTTCATTTAATGGCTATAATTTTATGTCACAATCTTGGCTACATTTCAGTGGTAAAAAGAGAAAGTCAGTGGCAAATTAAAAAGGGCAATAAACAAGATATATGATAAGCAATATGCCAATAATTATGTTATTACTCTATTCAGTTCTTAGTGCTGTACCTTCCCAGTTTTATATTTTCCTTCAGCATTTTGAGACATCTTAGACAGCTAACAGAAATTTATGTCACTGCTTTTCTGGTTTCCCTTTTAAATTCTGATGCATAATATTTGGGTTGCAGCTATCACTGGAGGTTTCTTCCTTCTTTTAAACACTTCTCTTGGAGATCTAAAATGAATCCAGCACATATTCCTATAGGTCTTTCATTTTGTAAACATTTCCTTCTTCAAACAAAAATCTGCATTCTGGGTCATATTTGGAGATTTGTAATGTCTCTTTAATGGATTGTAAAACCAAAGGGATTGTTACGATAATCTATTTTAAATTAACTTCTGTTTAAACAATAGTACATTTTTCAAAGAGATAATCAAAAGGGGAAAATACATTCTGATCCTAGATAAATTGTTCTGGTAATCAATTACCCTCAGTTTTAAAACACTATGTGGTTTATTTTAAGTCCGTGTGTGTTTAGCTCCAGTTTCCATCCACTAGATACTGTTACCCATATTAGTGATGTATTCGCACTTCTTCACAGTTATAAAATAGCTATTTTACATAGACATTGAAGACTGGTATCAATTCAACTATTAACCTACTCTTGGATAAATTAGGTAGACTAATTTTCTCAAATCACATGTTATTGGTGTTTTTTATTTCCACAGGCTCAGAATCATTTTTGTTCCCCTCTGAACCTTTTCTCTTTTTCAGATTTTTTTCTTAATGGCTGCAAACAAGATCTGGACAGAGAATGCCAGCAATTACCTCAGTCATACCATGAACTCATCTCCCTCCTGCTTGACATTCACTGCTTACCCATTCAAAGCTAATGTTTTTCTCTTAGCCATTATGTCGAACAGGGAGCTCATATTCAGACACTACCTATCACCACCTCTAAATCTTCATCAGTATCACTGTATTTCAAGGGTACTTTTTGGCTATTCTGTACGTGTGATTGGAATTCTTTGTTCCCAGGCATATGACTTTGTATTTGACTGTGTTAAAATGCATATTGTTCAGATGAGCTCACCTTATGGAATGATGCAAATCCAGAATATAGTAATGATCTGTCCTGTCATCATTTACCACTTCACTAATTTTTATGTCATCTACAATATTTACCAGCAGAGATTCTGTATTGTCTTCCATATCGTTGCTAAAAAATAACTAGCATTAGGCCAAGAACAGATTACTGCAAACATCTCCATGGGATGCAGATTTTCAATCACAGCACTTTTGAAAACTATCTACTAAATAGCTCTTTCAAAGTATAAAAGTGTTTAGAATAAGCTCTATATACAGCATAAAATGGTAGGGAAAGGTTAAGCTGTGTTAAACAATAAAAATCTAGCTGACCAGGCAATAGATTGGAAGTTATTGTGGCCATCTAATAACATTTTAGACTATCCAGTCAAAGTTTGAACATCAGTATGGGAATAAATACAAAACCACACTGTGCAACTAGAAGAAATCCAGTCCCTTAGAAATAATGCAAGACAGCTTTCTCTTTGTGATAAATACAACATGATAACGTTCAGTAGAAGAACTTTTAATATCCTACCTATTGGATAGAGAGAGGCGTCTGCCTACTTTGTCCCCAGAATACAAGCAAAAGTCAGAGAGCGCTTTGACTCTGGAAGGGATACACAGAGGCAGCACCGTATGTGCATCCCTCAGCCATGGCCTAATATATATGGTAGTATCACAATAACCTAATTCTGTCCTTTCTTTTTCTTAGTCAGCACAGTATACATTAATCTCACATGAGCCTACATCTTGCAAGTTATGTAGGGTTTTGGCAGAACTGTCACTTCCCTTACAATACAATGCATTTTGGGCTTGGATTCATTATTAAGGAAATAGTATTTGTCTAGGATTAGTCAGTCCAAATGCAACATTTTAAGTTTAATTTTTCATCACTGGGTCATGTATCAGTATGTGATATACAACAAAACTGTATATTTATCTAATCTTGTAGTAGGAGGGATACAATTATTATTGCCTTATGGGAATAACTATTATAAGTTGTGTTCCCTCTGGTTGAGACATGACTATTTAGGAGTAATATTCAGCTGAAAAAAACAACTGTCAAAGGTTTTGTATGGATTTCAAAACTGCTTACCAAGAAAGTCCTCTATTTCTGCTCCTCCAGCCTTCCTGGATCAATGTTCCAGTCACCTTAATGTTCAAGAAAGACAAATACTCTAGATTCTTATTGCCTTCTATTTTTGCCACTTTAAATGGACAAATATTTTTTCACTTTTTGGTTTTGCAGTAGTTTAGTTAAATAGCTGTTGTTTGTCTTGCTTGTTTCTACGATCTGTATGCCACAATCCAGATAACCAAACATGCTATCATGTTCTTGTTAAATGAGGGGTTAAAACTTGCTCTTTGTCTTGGTCATCCGCATTGGTGCGGAACTCTGTCATAATGCATATTAAAAGGGACTTGAAGGTTGAAGGTTTTGTACCTTTTCACCATAGCTTTTGTTCAGAAACTCCTGAAGTCTCAATAGGTTAGCTACATGCAATATTTCTTCCCTCTTCTATTTTTACTTGGCATTACAGGACTCAGTAATCTATATGGTAAAAAGGGAAATAGAGCATTTGCATTTTCTTCCTGTATGCTGTAAGTCTAAAGAAAATTACTATAATGAATAAAAACATTTGAAACATGACTTCAGAGTCTCCTGGTTTTAAATATTGCAGACTTTCTTACTGCCAGTAAGACAATGTAGGCATTTAAGTATTCTTCAACTTTACAAGTTCTATGTTAAATAATTTTACTCAAGGCATAATATATGTTTGAACACCTGTAGCATGTGCAAACCATTTTATAGTCCTGAGCTTCATGGAATTAATAAAGGTTTAAAGGTAATAAGGCTGATCTGTATTATGAAGGGGATGAGCTACTTTGACATGCTCATATTTTGCAGGTACTAGAGTATCCAGGTGCAAATAGAATTAGACAGATGGGGTGGAACTGGTAAGAAAACTGACTGAGTTTAGTCACATGCATTGGATTTTCTAAAAGTGGAAACATTAAATCACCCTTTCATTATCCTTGCATCTGACAAAATACATTATCATATGTTTTTGCTTGAACAGTGTAAAGATCGTTCAAAACAGATACAATTGCAAATCAGGAAAGATCACACTTACGTGGAGCCCTGACAATGTGATCTCATCAAGCTAGAACTTGAAATTGCAAGTGTCACTTCAGATAAGATCAGAGAATGCTTCCTGTCCCAATGATGTGACATTATCAGGTTTGAGACTGTAGCAAAGACACGTGCACAATTTTGTGAACTAACAAGGCAGATTGAGAACACACTGGTTGGCAGGATATTTTAGATCCTGAGATTGCCTTGAGCTGGGCATAATTACAGCTCATTTTTTGCACATGGGAGAGCCATCTTGAAGACAAAAAGAGCAGGGTACTCACTGAAGAAAGAAAAATGTTGATCTTTCAATTAGCGTAAGTTCAAGCATCTGAACTGTGTTTCACAGTGTATGGACAGCTTTTGAGTGAAAAAAGCCATCTTCTATAGAAAACTCCTAGACAGCTGTGCTTCCATTTGTACAGGAATCATATGACATAGAATTCTATTTTTAGCTGTGGTGTATTTTAGCTTACTTTAAAAAATTATAGAAAACTAACCGTTTGCTACTATTAAATGGCATAAAGTTTATCCTTAAGATAGGTCATTAGGAATACATTAGCAAGATTGTTCTGTTGATTGGACTCCTGAACTACAAAATAAACACAGTGGTTCACAGTCAAGAAGAAAGGCAGGCAAGGTGGCAGGAAGCCATTTAGATTTCTTGGCTTTCTGCATATTTTTGGTGTTGTTTAGAGCTTAGTACACAGCACTTCGTCAGGAACCAATTCAGAACTAGAACTTGGGTACCAATACAAAATAGAATTCATACATTAAAAGTAGTAATTGGGAAGATGCTGGAGGTCACACGAGAATTTGCAATCTGAGAATGTTTCCTAACACAAAAAACCTCAAAGCCATTAAATGTTCTAATGTGGAAATTACTTAGTGCCTACACTGTGCCTTTAATTGAACAGATGCTAAATTACTGCTTATGCTGGAAGATTTACTTTTTGGACTTAGGTGTCCTTCATGGCTTTAACTCTGTCAGATTGCTGAAGACCCCTGGAAGCCAAGGTTTGGGAGCACCCCTCTGTGTTGAAACCATAGAAACAGAAGATGCACACTGGTACTATTTTCATGGTGGAAGACACAAAGTCTATCATGGTAAAGCAGCTGGAGGAGGCAGAATTGTGAAGTGCTTTTGTCTTAGTGCTATAAATAAATGTGTTTAGGAATAAAACATTATTTTATCAAGCAGATACATGGTCTACTCAGAAACCACGTGACTTCATGTAGCATGGGCTGCACCATTTGAAATGCCAATTCCATGTGCAGAAGAATACAGAAGGTTACTTTGCCCAACATATGCATGTAGTGTGATACCAAAATAAGTAAAAAATGAACATTTAAATGGAGAGCACAAAACCAGCACTTTTTTTCCACTGACTCCCCAGCACACCAAAAGTACTATGTTTGACAAAACACAAAACTATAACTTTAGTGAATAACTAAGAACCAGTGGTGGATGCTTTTTAATATAATAGCTCTCATTCCAGCTGCTCATTTTTGCACAAATGTTCACATCATCTGGAGGAAAAATTACTGCATGTTCTTCATCTTAAACTTTCTTATATTGATTAACACAGCATTTTATAAGACCTGAAAGAACAAAGTTAAATGAACAAGTGAAAACTTATGATGGATGTGTCCCTCATAGCATTTAGATCTTTTCCACTTGATTAAAAATTCCTAGTTCCTCTTCACTGAATTGTTTAGGTTTTTAGCAGTCTCTGTCCTGATTAAAACAAATTAGCATCAAAGATCCCCAGCTGAATGAGGAATCATTAATTGAGAAACATGCAATGCTCCTTAATTACCTTAGAACAGTCAGAGAACAAATAATCTTGGGTTTCAAAGGGGTTTGCATGCACTGTGCACCGTGGGCTTATTCTCTGTGTCTGCTGGAATAAAAGTAGACTCGCCTATACCATGGAGGGATATCAGTACAAGCCTCAGTAAACACATTGTAGATTGTTTATCTAACGTGAAAAAAAAATAGCAAGGTAATGGCTCACTGGAAGAGATAGATGTTTCAGCTTATTATGTTGATCATAGCTTTCAATTTGCTTTGCATATGCCAACATTGAGAAAGAGTGAAAGCTGTTTGTTATTGGTACAAATTTAAATACTCCTAGAGCTGGACCGTTTTACTCTGAAGTACTTAAGAAAATGTCAGACACTTAGGTACAGAGAGCAACTGTGCAACTTGAAGTAGCAGACAAAAAGGCAACAAACCTTCATAAAACCTGTCTCAAAAGGAATCCAAGGAATATTTACTATCCCTTGGCTGCTTGTTCTTTGGTATACAATTCCTTTGTTGGTTTTTTTAAGTATGACTCAAATTCCACAGATCAGCACAGTTAGTGCCAGCCTTCACAGGAGAAGGAGTAACTGACTTTAAGGGCACAATATACTTACTGGTACGAATATCTTAACGTTTGTTTTGCTCACCAGCTCACAGAAGAAATCCTGCAGGAAAATGTCACTCAATAGCACTGAGTGTATTCCTGGAGCGGGGCTGTTATTTACATTGCTTTGGCACTCAGGCTAATGCAGCAAGTGTTGCTAACTTTGAAACTAGACAGCAAAATTAAACCCTGTGCAGTTACCTGAGCTAGCTGGGAACAAGCCGGCTTGTACCAGCGCCAGCATCCTGTGCTTTCTCACTGAGCTAATTAGCTCTGCAGAGCAGTAAGCTATTAGCGGGGGTGCAGTACAATGCTGATGTGACTAGGTCCTTCTGGTACCCAGACTAACTCCTGTAGAGTTAGCTGGAGAAAGAGATCTGCACCATACCATGTTATGCTACATAGGCGTATCCTTGCAATCTTTGGCATACAAAACCTTGTTCAAATGTAATACAATGTACACAGTTGACATAACGAAATGATCCCAATAAATATCAAGGGTAAACACCATAGACATAGATTTTTTAAAGAGTCCCTATGCCACAGGAAAACTTTCGGCTTGCTCCCAGTTCCTATAAACCTGTGCCATTCCCCTTTCATGAACGAATTTTTGCTGACATACCACAAAAGTGTAATCCTAAGACCTGTTCAAGAACTTGAGCTAAATGTTACAATCTGGCCTTAGTATTCTGGCACCTGAAAGACAAGAGTGGCACATCCAGCCTTTTATGCTGAATCCACTTTATTTGATCCTTTTTCAGCCCATAGCCATGAATTTCTATCTAACAGGAAGCCTGAAGATTTCAAAGATTTAACCGGGGCTCATTCTTCTCCTAGATAACTAAGAATGGTATCCACTCATGAAGCAAAACCCCCTTTTAGCTACAGTCTATGTAAAACTAGAACGGAAAGTCAGAAAAATCCTCAGGCCCCTGGAGGACATTGCTCTTGTCATGCAGAAAGATATCATACATATTTGCAAGTAAAAACACAAACCTTGAACCAAACTAACACTTCTATAGATGAGGCACATAAATAAATACATGTGTGTGTGAGCACAAATGTTACACACTGTGTAAATATGAGTTAGATTAACACTTTGCGTCTTCTCCTGTGAAACAGAACTTCACCTGTATATCACACTCCTAACAGTCAAGGGAGAAATCAGAAAGCAAAATGTCACGTTGTTTACTGGTTTGGCTTTTACTTATTTAGACTTTAGTGATGCTGGTTTTGTTGTTGAAATCATAATCTGTATGGGTACAGCTACTGATGCCCTTCCTGTTGGCCTTCATTTTTAGAGTCTATAAACCAAACACGCTGATCTTCCCAGACAGCAAAACTACTGCTTGCACATTGCACTGTCACAGGAACACAAATAAAGAAACCTCTGCAACTCTCTATTGTTTGCTACCAAAGCATCAAAGCAAGGTTTTGCAAGGCAGGCAAAAGCCAACCGAGCTTCAAAGCACTCCTTTTGAGTTGGTAATTTTTATAACAAAGGCAGTTTGTTCTAACAGAAGGTTGAGCAAAGACTGGGTACATCATGTGTTCTGAATGCTCTGATTTTGAACTGCCATTGAGCCACACAATTTTAAAGGTCCCTTCTGAAAAATGGATTAGTTTATAAAATAAACTAAATAATGACATAAAGTCTACCATTAGTAGTATCAGTGGCTGACTGGTAAAGAGATCAAAAAGCTGTATGGTTTCCTTTTAATGGGATTGGGAGAGGCACAGTGGGAGACAAACCATATAAAATGGCAGTCAGGCTAGGAGGACAAGAACACTTCTACAGCAATATGATTAATTCACTTAAAATATTTCAGTTTCTCAAACATTCCCCCCTCGGCCTCAAAGTATTGCACAAAACGACCCCCAGATCTACAGTACTACAGAAATCATGCAATGGTTTAGCCCTCCTGCTCTGGCTAGAGTTGCCTGGATCTTGACATAACAGAATACCCTGGATACACGTGTGACTCCAAAAGCTCTGCTGACTGTAAAAATCTGGGCAGGCTAAAGGAGTGGGTCATATTAAAATAATACTGCTTGGATTTTAAGGCCTTTTCTTCACAAAGAAGCATAAAATCTTAGAAAACACTTGAACAAGTCTTGAGAAAGCAGATAAAACTGCAGCCAGAAAGGCTAGAAACTGAGGACACAGAACTTTTCTGAGCACATATGGTGCAAGAGAAGCCACAATGCAGGGTAGGTGAATGGGAACAACTGGCTGGATATCAAAATTTTAAAGGCCTGTACAGGAGGCAGCCGTGTCCCATCAGAGTCAAATTAAACATACATGCTGCAAATAAAAGTTACAAATTCTGAGGGTTCAGGAATCACTGAGTAGCAGCTAAGGAAAAGTTTGAAGCTTTGCAAGATTTCTATATGAAGTGCACAGATGATGCTGATACTAAATGTAAGATGATTATAGATATAGTAGGAGAACTACTGAAGAAACCAACAGCATACCTCCAAGAGCAAAGATAAGAGACTTTGGAAAGGAATCAGGATCAGCATGAGGCTGGATCAGTTTCGTGACAAGACTGAATCAAAAGAAAATGCCAAAAGATAATGCCAGTGTGAAAGACAATATTTGAATTACATGGTGGAGAATATGGAGCAGAGGAAGAATATTAATGCCTGAGAAGGCAGAACCTATGTTTGGAGGAAAGAGCAAATCTGATGAAAAATGAAAATCTTTTATTTTCGAAGGAGGAAGCTGCAGAGGGATAGACCCAAGTTGTTTGTGGAGCTCAGTTCTGAAGAGATCCAAAAAGCAATTACAACCCTTTGGAAGAACTCAGCACCATGTTGACAGGGCTGCCACAGAATTATTAAACGCAGGAGGAGGTAAATGAAGCCAAAGGCTGTAGAGAGTAATTCTGTTGATTTCAGACATCTGAAAAAAGTTTTAGAGCAATAGAAGGTGGCTTTCATAAATGCAGTGTAAAAGCTAGTGTGCTGCCTGTCTTTTTCTTAAATCTATAAAGCTCTCTCAGAAGGCTTTACATTTTTTTTCTTTCTTTAATAAAGCAGCAACAGTTCAATAACACCGGTGGAGATTCTGGAAAAAAATGCTACCAAATATTAAATATTTTTCATGAGCTATTTAGTAATATATAATATTATAATCAGAATGAATACACAGACTTATCAATTTTAAGAAATCTTGTAATGCTATATCATGGCCTTTGAGATACATTGGAAGAATTTATAACTTCATAAAACATTTTTAAAAAGGCATAGTCACTATTTGCAATGAAGAAGATGGAGCATGAAGAGGGTGTAAAATCTCTGGCCCATTTAATACAAATGAGGGATTAAGGCATGGAAATGCATTATCCCCGATACTCAACATGGTTAAAATGATACAATCACTGACATTTGCAGACTACAATGAATATCAAAATAGTGGAGCACCTTTGAGATCCTACAGTCTGGGCAAATGTGAATGAAGGAGAAGGTACTGTACAAAGAAAGGCTAATTGAAGAAGAAAAACAAAGAACAAATAACAAAAGCAGA
Organism: Opisthocomus hoazin; assembly: GCF_030867145.1. Lineage (NCBI taxonomy): Eukaryota > Metazoa > Chordata > Aves > Opisthocomiformes > Opisthocomidae > Opisthocomus > Opisthocomus hoazin. The sequence goes on along the minus strand of NC_134419.1, from coordinate 72,061,251 downwards.
CATCTGAAAAGCCTGATTAATCAAAGATACCAGAAGTTGAGTAGATCAATAAAATGATTTACTAGCAACGGGAAAATGACCTCAATAGGACAAATTGAGAGCAAATTCTGTGACTGCTATTGTGGGAAAAGCCAAAGAGTATGAAATATTTAATATCTGCCAGCAAATGTTTATTTTGTTTTTGTAATTATGCCTCAAGTTGTGATATAGAAAGCTGCAACATCTAGCACTGTTAAATAAATCTGATACTAAATAACTTTACTAAAATATACTTAGCACTCATACAGTGACTGTTATTTTTAGATTATTTAAGAGCTCTGAGTACTCTCTAAACATTAATTAAATAATCTTCATTATTCCCATGTCATTAGTAAGGTTAATTTTATCATTCCTAAGTATTCAGTTAGGAAACAAAGCAGAAAAATGATTCACCATATTCCAACCATCTATCTAGAAGAAGAAAGAAAATTAATTGTATTCATATATTTAGAAAGATTTTTATATCTATTTGGCTCATTATCCTTCGGGCGGACGGAAGAGAAGACTTGCAGGAGTACTAACATATTTTGTGTCTGAGAGAAAGCTTTAGGACACAGACAATTTGGGTAGTGTTCTGTCATAAGAACATCCATAGTCATTATCCTGAACATTATGTTCCAAAACTATGTTTATTTTTTTCTCAAGTATATTTTATAACTGAATATTGTAAAAGAGCTTTGGAACTTCACATAAAAAAAATAATTTGTGCATGTTAAACAATAGAAATTGTCTCTTAAGAATGATGTTTTGATAAATAATGACCTGGAAAGGAATGTGTTGCAGGTCTGCGTGGCAAGGTTTCGGTAGCAGGGGGCTATAGGGATGACTTCTGTGAGAAGCTGAAATCTTCCCCCATGTCTGATACAGCCAGTGCCACCAGCTCTAAGACAGACCTGCTGCCGGCCAAGGCCAAGCCCATCAGTGACGGTGGTAGCACCTCTGGGATAATACAGGTAAGAAGAGGAAAAAAAACTGCTGGGAGATACAGCAGTTGAGAGAGAGGAGCGAGAACATGTGAAAAAAACAGCTCTGCAGACACCAAGGCCAGTGAAGAAGGGGAGAAAGTGCTCCAGGCACTGGAGCAGAGGTTCCCTGGCAGCCTATGGAGAAGACCGCGGTGAGGCAGGGAGGTCCACAGTGGACCAGATATGTACACGCAGCCTGGGGAGTACCCCATGCCAGAGCAGGGGGATGCCCAAAGGAGGCTGTAATCCCATGGGAAGCCCAAGCTGCAGCAGGCTCCTGGTGGGACCCGTAACCCCGTGGGGGACCTACACTGGAGCAGTCTGCTCCTGAAAAACTGCACCCCACAGGAAGGACTCTAGCTGGAGCAGCTTGTGGAGAACTCCCATGAGAGGGATCCCATGTTGGAGCAGGGGCAGAGCGTGAGGAGTTCTCCCCCTGAGGAAGAAGGAGCAGCAGAAACAACGTGTGATGAACTGACCACAACCCCCATTCCCTGTTCCCCTGCACTGCTCTTGAGGGGGGAGGTAGAGAATTTGGGAGTGAAGTTGGGCTCAGGAAGAAGGGAAGGGTGGGGGGAAAGTGTTTTTAATATTTGGTTTTATTTCTCATTATCCTACTCTTATCTGATTGGTGATAAATTAAACTTTTTCCCTAAGTTCAACCTGCTTTGCCCATGATGGTAATTGTTGGGCGATATCCCCCTCTCCTTATCTCTACCCACAAGCCATTCATCGTATTTTCTTCTCCCCTGTACATTTAAGGATGAGGAGTGATAGAGCAGCTTTGGTGGGTACCTGGCATTCATCCAGGCTAAACTATGACTGTCTTTTTGGCACCCAAACGGGGACTTGAAGAATTTAAGATAACGATAGTAATGGAGAAGTAACGAGCAAAACATGGACTGAACAATGTGAAGAGAGCAGAATAATTGCAGAGAATTTTTGTGGTTGTTTTTGTTGTGGTGAAGGGACAAAGAGTGGACTGTCTGTAAATTGTCCACTTCTGCGTGGTGTTGTGATGATGTTATTTTGGTTTTGGTGTGGGGAATTCTTTTTTGTTGATGTGACTGAAGTTTATGAAGCTTGTCTGATAAGTGTGGATTTTAATGATAATTCTCAAATATGTGATTCACAAAGACAAGGGGCGGAAGCTCCATATGGGGTACCAAAAAGACTGTTGTGGTTTAGCTTCAGCTGGCAACAAAGAAGCATGCGGTTGCTCTCTCACTCCTCCCTGGTAGGATGGGGGGAGAATCAGAAGGAAAAGGCAAAACTCATGGGTTGTGATAAAAAGAGTTTAACAGAATTGCAAAGGGAGAAGAAAATAACAACAATAACACCAATAAAAATACACAGCATGCAATGTTCTCACCACCTGATGCTCAGCTTGCTCCCGAGTAGCAAATCCCCTTCCTTCAGCCAGCTCCCCACTTAAATACTGAGCATGACATCACATGGTACAGAATATCCCATTTGATTGGCTGATTTGGGTCAGCCCAACCAGCTTCTTGTGAAAATTAACCCTATCCCAGCTGGACCCAGGACAGGGTGTTAAAAAGTGTTCAGACATTCAGTAGAATAAGATGGCGAAGGTATCTTCTAGGTCTGGAAGTGAGTCTGAAGAGCTCTATCTTATTATTTTCTTGCTTCTTGCCTCATAAAAGGTCTTTTAGAAAAAAAAAAGCATTTGCTAAAATTGGAAAAGAACATCACTAAGCATTGTTTTGATGATAACATAGACAGGTAAACAGCTATTGTTAAGTGAGTATTCTCCCAAACACCGAATTCATATAAGCTTTCTGTATTATTACCTCTGGTCTTAGCATGTAAAAACTGTTACAGGAAAATACACAGAAAAACAAAGAATATGAAAGGATGGAAGACACTTGCCTCGCTTTATGCACTCAGTCTCAGATGTGCTGAAAATACTGGTAGCCAACTGATAATGATTGCTAACAACTGATAACATTCTCTACACAGGATTTCTAACAGACTTCTGTATCTTCACTCAGAAAGATAAATACATTTAAGGTTTTATTTCTGTAGAAATTACCATTAGTATATGCGTAAATAGTCACTGATTCAGTTAAAGTCTTCATGTTATTCAATATAATATGCAAGAACATGAGGAAACTGAGAAAATATTCTGATTTACATCAGTTCTGAAACCAATTACATAATTCCATTATATATACGTATATGTGTCCTGTGCGTGTTAAAGATGATTGTTTGGTTTGTGTCTTTTTGTCATCATTCTCACCCTTGCTTCCTTATTGTTAAAAAAGGAAGTTTTTAACATATCAAGAGTTGCAAAGAGATGTTTTTTACCAAAACATGAGTGAGCTTCAACTAACGTGACCAAAGAAGTATCAATGAAAGAAAGCCTTGGGTAATATTAGTCCCCTTTCAGCTTCACAGTAAATTTCAGAGGTTCACTGGAATTTCAACTACCTATACAAGATGATGATTTTTTACATCAGAAATATCTGTAGCCACAGAAATGGCCACATGTGGCTGTATATTCAGCCATATAGAAATAGAAGCATTGACTGTTGAAAGTGAAATAGTATTAAATAAGAAAAAGCAGAAACAACACGAATTACACAAGCCCAGGTTCTGCAAGGCCTGCTGTTGCCAGCTTTGTTCTTCTTCGTTAGTATTTAACAAGTAAGTACAGCTGAAGACAATACGGAAAGTTCTGGCCACCTGTAGTCAATAGTAGTTTTGCTATTATTTGCTATAAGCAATTAAAATATCCTTGGGTATTCCATACTTTACTCTAGAGACTATCTGAAATAAGTACCAGTAAACTACAGCTTTTCAGGTAATAGTGCACATTAGACACTGAAAAAATAGAGTTAATTTATTTAAATTTGCCCAGTAATGTCAAGCATTCTAGATAGGACAACTTTGCTTAAAAAAAGAGAGAGATTGTTAATTACCTTTAACAGAGACTTTTCCTTTATTGTCAAGAAACCTTTCAGATGCTTTTTAAAAAACTGGTAATGAAATTAGATACATAATGATTTTATAATTTAGATGAATACTATGAAAGTTATTAAGTATAAAGACTGAACAGCTGTTAAAGTGATCCCAAACTAAAATTCTTACCATCAGGATTCCAGCTCTCTACATTACATTATCTAGACAATAATTATTGGTGCAGATTTTACATATAACAAATTCCACATCCCGATCTGAACTTGTCCAAATGTATTAAATTTGGGAAGATGGGAGGGGGCTCTAACTATAAAGAGAGCAATCAGCTATGAAAATTTTCAAATCAGATGAATCTGAATGTTTCTAATTAATGTTATCTTCATGCTTTAATCTATCTAGAATTTGGCTTTTTTTTAGATATAATTTTAATAGTGGCAACATATAAATAACCATTTTTTTGTATAGGTAAACTAACATTTCATTACATTTCATAGGAATGTCATTTCATTACATTTCATAGGATTGTAATGAATGGAAGCAACTATTCTAAAGTGCTATTTATATGTGCACAAATTTGATTTAAGTAATTTCATTACTTTAGATAAACATCCAAGTACAGAGAGGAACTGAAGGACTGGTGAATCCATGCTATCTTGGACAATCTATCTCATATTTTGAACAGCGATTCATAGCTGCTGAATTTCCCTCAGCAGAATCCACGGACTGTGGGAGTGGAGGTGGAATCCTGACAATTAGAACTTCTCTGGGGCTTACTTTCCAGAACAGCGCTTAGTCATTTATTTCTCATCCAACATAAATCACATTAGGGGTAAACCAGGCCATTCAACATTTTCTGACTCTAAGAAAGAGTTTGAAAGTTAAACTGGAGAAAAGAGTTTTAAAAAAATTGGCTTTTTCATGAAGCAATCATAATGTGACCGTTGATGAAACATCTCATCTGATGTACAGTGGTCATTGTTAAAAAGTTTGTATTTGCCAACAACTAACAAAATGTAGTTATCAGACATATTATGCTATTTTTATACCTTTAAAACAGAAAGCTCTAACAGTTACTCTGCAACTTTGGTTTGAGGTGTGTTGGCAAACTTCTGGTATTTATGTGTGGCCATTATATAAGTTTATTTATTTATTTATTCTATTATTACATGTCTTTACTTATTTGCATGCAATAAAAGACCCTGGGAGAAGAAAGATACTTTAGGAAAAAACATTCTCAGAGTGAATGAAAATGCCGAATGATCCCATGACAAACATGCTTTTCTTGTACAATTAAAATAACATTTTTAACTGTTAAAGCAATAAAATGGTTGCTAGCTATTTGCCCGTCTTCAGTGTTGCAATAAAATATTTTAATCCCTTTAAAACTCATACCTGTTTTTCAAGTATTTGTCAAACTCCAGTTGAGATACACAAGAATGTAATCCTTTATGAGTGAGTTCAGTCCAAACTGTTCTACAAGACTACATGGTCTTTCTGTGTACAGGGTTTCCAGTACATTCACAGAACACACACTGTATATTTCTTACGTGAAATGTTTAGGTAGAGGGTAATACAGAGTTTAGAATATACTCCAGACAAGTGGTTCTTTCCTTTTCACAAGTGTATGCATCATATAAACCAGTTCCATCAGTTTATATTCATTTGAACAGATCAACTTTAAAACTGACAGAAGGGTTTGTTTTCAAAAGACCGTTTTTTTTCACTATGCTAAGAAGCACTGAATGAAAGTTCTCAACAGAAGCTTTAAAAAGGAATTTTTAAAGTTTTAAGATATAAGAGACTGAGGTCAGAAGAGGCAATAAAAGTCACAAGATTGTGATGGAATTATTTTAGGATAATAATCTTATTTTAAGATATGAAAATACTGAAACAATCATGCCAGCATAAGAAATAATTATACCATAATTCATAAGTGCATAATTTATCAAAACAATAGAGCAGTCATGGTTAGATGCAACCTAATATTCCTGTATAAGATATAACTACATACTGTACAATCTTTCCTTTTTATAGTTATTTTTACATTTAGTCCTCACCCAAATTAAGCTGAGTACTTCTATGTATGAATGGCATTACAAAATAAACACAACTCACAACAGGGCTTTATTACCGCTACTGCACCACCATGGCATGCAAGTAACTATGTAGTCAACTATAAACAGTAAAATGTCATCATCTTCCTGAAATAAAAAGAACATGAAAAATACAGATATAGTAGTAAACATCAATTATCTTTTTATATCTGTCATATTTACCAAAAGTCTATCGTTACATGAGGCATTTATACCTCTGTATCACTCTCCTGTACTACTATGGTGACAAATTTGGAGTTGAGAAACTATACTTTCAACAAGCTTGTACAAAACTACTAACTTCATATTATACTGCTGTCAACATGTTATGTGTAAATGAGAACATGACACATCTGCTGTCTGCCCCTTAGCATTCTCTTACTCTTTTGTATATTCATGGATTTTGAGTAAATAAAAAGACTGAGGGCCATTAAAGCTGTTTGCTAGGTTACCTGTTGCAGTGACCAAGCCCCCAACAGACTAACGTGCTGTAGAAAGGAAGCTCTTTCATCTGCTTTTTGTTGCTGAGTACTGATTGTGTAAGGTTCCATGCTGGATGTTGGCTTTGAGAACCACTGTTAGAAGCAACATGAATTTCTAAATATTTATTTATTGTTATGCAGGATAACTCCTTAGCTGGTGTGAAAGTCAGGATGAGATGAAATTCTGCAGCTGGGAGATCAAAAACCATCCACACTTTATAATAAAAGCACGGGTCAAAGTGCTGACTGGGACTCATTTCTTCTGCTTGGAGGTCAGGACAATATATAGATATTAGCAAATTTCAATACTGAAACGGGAACAGGTGGAAGAACAGCAAGTTAAACTCTCCTTGGACTTGCAATCTTGGAGACTCTCTTGGAAAAACAGCAAACTTGATTACAGAAGAAGTTTTTCCATGCTTAATTAATTTTGCTAATCAGTTAGCTGGCACGGAGGACCCATGTGCTCTTTGTGAAATATATCACTCAGAATTCAGAATAGACTCTTCGGAATAGAAGCACGAAAGCCCACCCATCACTGCTGCAGCTCAGATTATGTTTCTCAAACTTTTGCAAGGTAAAGAAAAACAACCATGAAATGCTCAAACCATATTTTTTGTTATGGAATTATCTTTAAAACATTACGTGTGGTGTTCTCAGTTTATACCTATGCTAAATTCAAGAGTTGCCTACATATTTTGGGCAATGATAAAAGAACACCTAAATCCAAATGATCCTCTTTAGTTCCTGCTTGCTGGAAAGAAATCTTAATGCTGATTACAAGGAAAGAACTGTACAATTCTCATTGTTACATTAAGCTATAGAAAAACGTCCTTTGATTTCCTGGAATTTGTTTAGTTTTCAATTGTACAATTTCCTTCTACATTACAAAACAATGTACAGTTTTTCCTAGTTCTGTTCAAGGATTTTCCCTGCTCTGATATGTTCAGGATTAAGAATACTAGGTATTTTATTTTCTATTTTGTTGATATCAGGATCCACCTTTTTTATTAAAGCTCATAAAACATACTCACATGTACCATAAGTTTGTTTGGCTTTGGGGTATAGTAGGCTGTGTGACTATAACAGAGCGCAGTACCTCATATGTTCATTCACAGATTTGCCTCCTTAAAAACTGAGGCTGTAGTATAGCTTTCAATGGAAGCCATTTAAAAAGAAAACATTACAGAATATACAATAGTAGTTTTTGAATCTCAGACACAAGTTCCTTGGCGTGTTGAAAGATGATGTTTTCGATTTCTGACTCCTGAACTCTTATCTTTACAGTCCGCAGGCTTCTGTTGTGAAATGTCTATCAGTGCACTTGCAATTGCAAGACCTGTAAGATAAACAAAGGAAAAACAAAATTTAATGCCCAGCTTTCCTGAGAGAAGTTCCAGAGCAGTGTGATGGTTCCTTTCATGTCAAGTTTTGTACTTTCCCAGGAGTGATCAGCTTTATTTCAGAGTTTGATAACAAGTTCTCACCTTCTAAAATGCCACCTGTTAACAATGGAAAATGGCAGAAGAAAAAAAGTGCGGTTAAGACACTAGATTGGAAATCAGGAGAACTGAGTTCCATTTAAGTCTCTTATTGATTTGTTGTGTGAACTTAGCATCACCTCTCTTTATCACCATCTTCCTGGTTATGTGGACCAGCAGCTCTCTGACATGGATTTTCTCTTATTAATGTTTTTGCATCACATTTAGAAATGGATGAAATTATCAAATCAGAAAATAAAAGAGAAATGGAGACAACAGTTAAGACAAAACTGTATTCTTAAATATTTCCCTTTGCAATATACATACCTCCCTAATTTGGGAATATTCAGAGGTTAGTATGCACCATGAACAAAATGATGCAAAAATATCTTTCCAGAAAGCATGGATTTGTGAGCAGACAGTGAACGGTGATGGTGTTGTACTAGATAAATTCTAAATGTTGTCACCTCACCAAAATGCTCCGTTTTCAGATTCTGGTTAAATTGTTGATATTTCATGACCTATTACAACCTTAACTGGGTATTACAGTGAGCATGGACAGGCATGCTTAATAAATACGTAGTTTTAGAATTTACTGTTCCGTTTGCTTGTTACTGCATACTTGCTAGAAGCTGACTTCTGCTGAAAAGCTGTGATTGACAACACACTTAATACATGGTAGTTCCAAATTTTTATATTCACACAGCTGATATTGCAATCAAATGGATTAAGAGTATTCACATCATTCATACTTTCTGCTCCACCATGGCTGCAATAAAATCATGACACATCTGCATAATGTAGGTAAAGATGGTGCTGGTTCTCCACGCTGCCCAATACATCTTAACCTCTGACCAATAACAGCACTACTTTACAGGGAAACTGTTGAAAATACTTTTCACCATGTTTAATGGGCAGTCTCTGTTTTTTAACTCAGGCCAATTTCAAACTCAGTTTATCTATTACAGAATCCAATATTGCAATATTTTTCATACATTCCTTCATTACAACACATCAACTAAGAAATTGTGCAAAAAATATTTCTCACTTACATGTGTTTCTACAGGCTTCCTTTTTAGTATGTGATACATCATCAGATTCAGTTTGGGTTTCCAGTATCCTGAAAAAATTTACTTTATTGCACACTGTAACACTACCTTTCTTACTTCACAAAAATGTTGCAAGAATTAATTAATGTGCACACAGCTTTTTGAAAATGCACAGCACTATACTGTAAGATGCTAAGTACGATTATCATTGCCGCATCTCAGGATATGTAAGAGCCAAGATTAATTAAGTCGTTTTTCAAACATACACATATATTTCCTGGCATGAGCTAGTGATGCGTTAAATTGGACTTTGATAAATTAAATTTTTGAAATCTTTGAGGCACCTTTAAAATATCAGCACAATCTGGTATTAGAAAATTCAGGGATAAAACCTAAATAATGTTTTTATGGCTGCTTACATGTGATCCTGCCTTTAACAGCTAGGCTTAGGGAGTCTGCTAAATGGAATTATTATTATTAGGAAAACAAGCTTTCAATTTTTTATAAGATGATTTAAAATATAGTTGGGTGTATGATGCTACCTTCACTTTATACAATTAACAAAAAGGAAGAACTATTTCCTCCAAATCTAATGCTGCATACTGGGATATACTGGCATGCTGTTAGAGTTCCATTAAAATGGGGTCAGTACAGAAGATCATTTTTCAAAACGTCACACAAATCATCTGATGAAATTCATTTATTATGTTCTCTATGCCCAGCATAGTTCCTTGTTATCAAAGCAATACAATTAACTGGGGGAACAATTCATTACTTCAGACTGGCAGTCTAAAGGAATTTCATTTACCAAGTCAAGCTGATGCACAGACACTGAAAGCAAGAATAATCTACATCAAAATAGAACAGAATATTTGATAAAAATGCTGTGGCTTAAATATTCATTAAAAGGAAAACCCCAAAACATTCAATTTATTTTACAGGTTTTGTAAATGTGAATACATTTACAGTCATTGAATTTGCAACTGTAAATCGTATAGGGCTCTATATCTGTTACTTCAGTTCATAAGTTATTTCATTTACCCATCTTCCGTGAAAGCTGCCATTTAAATATCCTACCTACCATGCAAACTGATATTTTCCAAACCAGTACGTGGTCTCTGGTTGCTCCTGACTCCTAAGTAATGTGGCAGAAAGGAACAGTGGAATCAGTAAGTGTCCCACACGGAGAACCAGTGAATCACTGCTCATAGTCTAATTTCTGGAAATTCAAGCCTAACTGCAGAACTGGACCTATTTTTAAGTTTAGTTTGTGTTTCTAACCAAGTGTTATAGAAATATCCTGACCTAGTTCTATGCAGTTAAAACAATCTCTAGCTTGTTTAAGCGTATGTATGGAAAGATCATTAAGAAGTGAACCTAGTCAAATACATAAGTGGAAAGTATATTTTTATAAGAGATAATTGCATCCACAATGAGAAAAATACCAGAGAAAGCAATATGAACTTGGTTATCTTTAGGAGAACTATTGTCTTTCCTAATGGAAGTTAAATGGTAATAGTTTATTCTCAGGAAGTAAGGGTCTAATCATAAAATTACTGGTGTGTGAATTTTTTGTCTTTTTTTTTTTTACAATTATGCAAAACAATTAATAAGTACAGGAATAAAATACAGCACATCAAATGAGATTGCCTTGAAAAGCACATTCCCAATTTATATACAAACAGCACTTTAATTCTGCATTTGAACAAAAGCATCTGAAAAAGTCATTTATTTTGAGAAGCTCTCCTCCCAGTCTCTGTAAAAACAGGCAGTACTATATATTTTAATTTTGCAGCAAAACAGCTTCATTAGGCGTGAAAGGTTAATTGTAGGTTTAAGTGCAGTTCAGGGAACAGCGCACGGGTCTGTAGTGAATAGCACAGTCTGCTACAGGAAGGCTGAGTGCTATAAACTGTTTGCCCTGCTGAAATGTTTTACTACCTCATTTACTAACTGTCTTCTTTTACTGCTTGTATTTGTAGTTCTTCTAAACCTTTAATAGCTACAGTTTTATTTCACTGTAATCAGATTTAAATGGAAATACCCATGCTGGGCTGTTTAAACGTTTTTCCTCTGATTGTATACAGCTACATTTGAACTGACGTAAGGCTACACTATCTCTCAAAGCAGAAAAAAATCCTAACGTTGAAAAAGTTAGTCTTAAATGCTGGCATGCATATTTAAAACTTTTTTTTCTCCTCTATTGTTCATTTTAATGAGAAATACATTGACTTCTTAGTATCCCCTTTGTCAAACATAAAAAGAATGACCTCAGATTCATTATTAGGCAGGTAACTGGAAATGTTTTTCTCAATTTAAATATGTATTGTTGGGAGATAACATTTGGGTAGATGTCTTCATTTGATTGAATTCTACATGTTTTCATTGTTACGCAGAATCAGAATGTTCAGAAAGTTGAAGACATTAAAATAACTACAATTCAAGTAGATCAATTAGATTTGTTTGATATTTTAACCAAAATTATAGTAATCACTTAAGGTGACCTTAAGCAATACAAACAAAATGACAGCTGCCATACAGAGAGACTGAAACAGAAAAGACTGGGTAAATGCCATACTATTAAAGTAATAGCTTCACCCTTCAGCACCCAGTACTTTTTGTGTCACTTCCATTTGTTGATTCTTTAAAGACCTGTTACTGTAAATGCTCACCTAATAGTGGACAGAGTCCTTTTATCATAAAAGATCTGTTACTCGAAGTCTTTCCATTGTAGAAGATGCAATGTTGATGAATATCCAAACAAATGGTTCTAAGGAGTTTGAAGACGTACTAAGTGTTGAGAATTACAGCCTCTAGTGCCTCATGAAGATGACCACAGCACACAGTGAAGCCAGTGAACACAATTTCATGCTCATCAACAAAACTACCAGTTATTAGTTGGGGAATTGCTATGAGTTCTGTCATTTATAATTATTTTAAGTCCATAAAGAACTTTTTTGTAGATACTAAGTATATATTATGTGTGTATAAATAACATTTATATACAAAACCACCTTGTTAAAAATGCAAGGTTTTTATCATCTATTTCTTCATTTGATGAAGCAGATCACATTCATCATAAACTTTGTGGATGCATACCAGGACTGCATACATTTATTCTTCACAGGAAATATATAGGGTAGCTCTAGTGGCTATAATGGTGGAGGAACACAACTTTCAAGAAGCTTGTTACTAGGTAAGTGTTTCTGAGTATTCACTGAAAAAGATCTCTCACTTTCTCTGAGACATTGTGCTAGGAATATTCTTATTCAGTTCAGATGTTTGGTAAAATTTTCCAGATTGTCTGATACTTCTTATACTTTTCCTGTTTTCTCAACCAAACTTTTTTCAAGTGCACTAACTCATGCTTAATTTTCACGACTGGAAAGGCCAGAATGTTGTTTGTGCTATGCACTTCTGTGCTACAGATCAAGTCATGTCTGGAGATATCCAAAAGCCACGTAAAATGGAACCAGAACAGAATCTGGAATTCAAAGGAACGATCCACAAAATATTCTCCTAACCACATACAAACCTGATACTCAAGTGACTGCTTTCCAGAAGAAAGATTAATAGTCATCTGAAGTTCAAGACTGTACATGGCCAGAGGAACCACTGTATCCCACAACAGACCTAAGTTCATTTCAAAGTCAGAAAATAGTCAAATCCTTCATGTGTATCTGAGGGTCCTGATTTGGCAGGTGTGCCTAGACAATATCCAGATATCATGGACTTAGTCACAGGGAAAAACAATCATAAGCAACTGCCAAGAAGACTAAGTATCTTCATGACCTGTCATATTGAACTTTTTATTTATTTGAATTAGAATTTTTGAAAAGGACAAGCTAACAGCACCTCAAAATCACAAAGTCTTTTCATGGCCTTCTCTTCCTGTTTGGTGCATGCATGTGTATTTTAAGTTGACACCACTCTTACTATGAGAAAGATGTATTAAACAAACAAAACGAACTAGGAAATTACTTTGGGCAAGTAACCCCATCATTTTTTTTCAGTGATAATTTTTGCTAGATGGGAAGACAGCCAAGGCTCCAGGAGGTATGTTTTCCTTTTCTTATGCATATAACTTAATTAAATAAGTAAAATATGAGACAGAGCTTAAACCATAACAATAAAAAATACATAATGATAGTGTGGAATTAAATAGCCACACACTAGTAGAAAGGAGATGTCATGTTCCTTTGTATTATACCCTTGGTATTTAGTAATAACAGCTATCTATAAGGGGCTAAGAAACTCTCATTCCAAGAACAGACTTATAAATTACTTGCTGTCAGTTTGTGGGAAATGCAGACTATACAATAAACGATCTTTTACGAAATGTTCAGCCTTTCCCAATTTTTCTCATTTTGAAAAGGAAATGGCTCTACATATTTGTGTGAAATATTTGTGCTCCAAGGGGCCGGTAGTGATTTTTTTTTTCATATTGTCAGGCAGTTTCCCCTTCCCTTTCAGTGTGAGATATCTCTAGTTTAGTCTGGAATCCAGGTCTGTACAACATCTGGTGCCTTTAAACTATCCAGCCTGCAGTGGCTAAGAGACAGCATGGGCTGTTTGGTCTCTCTGGCTACGGACAGGCAGGGCTTGACAATGCAACCATGGAGCACATGAACTCCCGAAGGACAGCTGACAGATCAAAGTCCACTTAGTCCAGGCTAATCCACAGCACTTTGGGATAGTTATCCAAGCATGTTGAGATAGCTGTAGTGATGAAGGGGACCTAATGAGGTGTGGGAGACACTATGGTGGTAAGTTGGGATTGGTACAACATAATGTTCATTAACTGCAGCTTTTTTCTCCCACCCACTTTTCTCAACTCAAGCCCTCCGGGAACACAAGAATCATGGAATCACTTAGGTTGGAAAAGACCCTTAAAATCAACAAGTCCAACTGTTAACCTAAGACTACCAAGTCCACCACTAAACCATGTCCCTAAGCACCACACATTTTAAATACCTCCAGGAATGATGACTAAGCCAATGCTTGATAACCCTTTCAGCAAAGAAATTTTTCCTAATATCCAATCTAAACCTCCCCTGGTACAACTTAAGGCCATTTCCTCTCGTCCTACTGCTTGTTACCTGGGAGAAGAAACCAACACCCACCTGGCTAAAACCTCCTTTCAGGTAGCTGTAGAGAGCGATAAGGTCTCCTCTCAGCCTCCTTTTCTCCAATCTAAACAACCCCAGTTCCCTCAGCTGCTCCTTCACTGATCACTTTTAAAAGGAGCTAATATGGGATTATTGCATTTAGCTCGACTGTTGTCATCAGAGGTGGGAGAGGAAGATTGAGATAATGGCTGATCTGAGCTGGGAGAGGACCTCTCCTATGAAGGTGCAGGAGAGATGACAGGTGGGGAACAGTAAGTCATGGTGGGTCTTGAAGATAAATAACGGTATTTGAGGCAATAGGAAAAGGGAGTGCATGGAGCTACTAAAAATGATATCTGTGATTAAAAACACTAGTCAAGAAAAAGATCTGAAATAAACGTGGTTAAGACACTACTTGCTCAATGTGGCAGTAATTCAGAAGTAAGCTGCAGAGATCCTGGGAAGGGGCTTTTGTTGGCAATGCAGAGGGAAGATGGTGTTTTGGAGAGGCTGGAGCAACAGAATTTATCAAGGCTACGCAGTCTGGTGGTGAGGAAGCAAAGGAATGACAGTCAAAGAATACTTGGGCAAGACCAGAGGGACAGCAAGAGTGATAGTGTCATTAACACAGACTCTGGGAAAATGGTGGAATACAAACTAATATGAGCAAAATGCAAAAGATTGTGGGAATGAAAAATAAGCTACATAAAACTGGTCTGTAACCTAACCTGTTGGTGAAGGGTAACCCAAATCCAGGTGTATGGAATACAGACTTCCATTACAGTCAAATACATGCATTTTCTAGAAACAAAGGAAGAAAATGAACTACAGATTCTTTCCCAAGATCTCTGACACATTACTTTGTCAAAAAAAAAATCTTTACATTTGAAGGGTAAAGCACACCTTAAGCTATGACAGTTAAACAGTGTTACTACGTATATTATCTAATTCTGGACCCTACTCCTCGGAGCTCCCTGGTAAACCGTGTCACAGATTTTTCCAGTGATATTAAGAGTATGACTGACTCAAAGACTAAAAAAGAAAAATAAAACAAGAATTGTAGTTGAATTCTGAGTCTGAAGATAAAACCTTCTTCTCAAAACCTCTTATTGACTCACTTTAGATATTACGGTAGACTTGGGGAATGGTTACATTTGGACTAGTTTAGTAATAGCTCCTAAAGCTGCAATACTTATTAGTACTAAATTTCAGTTACTAAAGCAGGCATCACATTTAGTCAGGAAATATATTCTTCTCACAGAATAGCAGAGCTAAGACAATTAAAGCATCTTGATGTTTTTATCTAAGAAGTTTTACTTTGGCAGTAACTACAGACAAATGATCTATTGTTACACCATTATTTTATTCCATTATTGTAATTTTTGCACCTTGGACCGCAAAAGGTAATTACAGAAATCTAAGAATGTCTCTAATTATTCCACTGTATTTCTCAGCATGGCTTATTTTATACAAAATGATGGCAGATTTGTATGTGCCATTTTTTTCCCTTTTACATTAAAAAATAAGCCACAAGTAATAACTGCATGAATAATTATACACGCCATCAGACTTTCTCTATCCTGCATTTATTGAATATAAGTTCTGGAGTCTCAAACAGGTGTATCAGTAGGAAAATATGTTTACATTTTTAGGAGGAAAAAAGCAAATTTAGAAGATACATAACATTTTCAGAAAGCTATCAATCAAATACATGAATGCAAGTCACCTGTAATTCATAATATAATTGTTATTTTAAGTTATTAGCAAACCAGGGGTTTTGGTTTTTAACTGATGGCTATTAAAAACACTTGAAAGGAATAATCTGCTTAGAATATGTGCAAACCTCATGCAGATTAATTCCTTGATGCTCTCCCACTGCACATTACACATCATGTGTTAAAATGCAAGTAATTACACAGGTTTCTATAATGGACAGTAATATTTGAAACATTTGGATTTTTTTTTTGCACAAACTATTAAATTTTCAGTTTGATTACATCTCCTTTCCACTGAATCATTCATCCATATGTTATGAAAAACATCTCTATTCTTGTGATGTTGTGCAGCCATTTAATTTATTTTCAAGAAAATCACTATAAACTAATTTGCTACTCTGCAAGAATTTGGCGAGATGCATTAATCATGCCAGAATCTAATTTGGTCTTATAAACCCATTTCTGTAGAAGAGAAAAAAATCTACTCAGGCTACTGAAGAAGCACTAATTTCACTTACTTTTAGCAATACCTGGGTTAATTATAATTGGCTTTTTTTAGAAGTCAGTATCACAGCTGTGACCTGTTTATGAACCTCTCTATAGTAATTAGACACATTGGGACTGCAAAAGCCTCCTCCAGACCTGTACGCTTGAGGTTACTTGTACAGCACTATTTTACTCTTTGTCTCTGTCTTCAGCAATCTGCTTTTTACTGTGATCATGCATGCCAATCAGAGAAAAGAAAAAATATGAAAATTGTAAAAAAATTGTGAGCTTCAGTTACAACATTTATAAAGCTTTTTACCCAAATCCATTTATGCAGGTTGGACACTAACCACTGCGATGAAAGCTAAAGCCTTACTAAACATCGTGAGTGGGATGAGCACCTGTGAGACAGAAATTTATTGTTCATATAAACAGTGTGATCGATGCTTGATTAATACAGTGCTGAACTATCATTTCATGCAATTAAGTAATGTATGTGAGTGCATACACTTGTGTGAGTACCTGGGAAACAGAAGGTTCGAACACAACCCAGCAATCAGGAGAACAGTTGGAAGGAGAGAAGGCAGAGTTATTCACCAGGGTTTGCTTCCCTCCAGAGAGGCCTTACTTGCAGGAGTGATTTAAAGCAGATCTCTTCCTGTCTGTAGAGGAAATCTGGGGTGATTAAAATCACCAGGTGAAATTCAGTTTTTCTGAGTACCTCCCTAACGTTCCATCTGGGTGATAACATCTATTGTCAGATTTGCAGCTTTACTACTCTCCTCCTCAAGACAAACCACACAACCTAAAAGACAACAGGTTTACGGGCCCAAGAGGGGCCAATTCTGCCCCCATCGGAGATAAAACAATGCTACTTACATTATCATTTACTTTTAAGGAAGAAGATCAGAGCAATAACCCTCAAAGATGCTGTTTCTCAGTCTTGCACCTTTATTTTGCAGGTGCTGAGGATTTTTTCCACTGTCAAAAAATTTATTTAAACCTGAAAGTGATGAATATGTTCATACAAATAAATGGTTACAGTTCACCAGAAATTCAACAGGACTGCAGCTTAATCGGAAGTAGCCATGCTATCTGCAGTGCTTTCCCATAACACATTCTCACTTCTAAGTTTTGCTTTCCAAGGTTGACGAAGTACTGGACTTGTTTTCCATTTCCAACACAGTACTGCAATATATCATCGCTTTAACCACTGTTTGGTTTGTAATTTGGTTCTGGCCAAATAACAATGCTATTTTTTCAGTATTCTGCTGATTTCTACAATTAGAGATTCAGTACATCCCCAGCTACATAGCCAGCAATCACTCTGACAAAACAAACGATCTTGGGAGTGTAACACAGAATTAAGTCAACAGGACAGAAAGCGTGCCCAGAATTTTGAACCATATTTTGAAATATTACTAAAGTGACACCTTCAGGGTCCCCAGGATCTCTAACATAATGGTATTTGTAGTTTCAGTACCTATTAATGCCCGAGAATAAGGAAAAACAAAAAAAGACACAAATGCCCTGCTATCAATATTAGGGTGGGTCCATCAGCAAAACTAGCATCAGCTTATACAGAACAGTGATTTTTATTAAGTCTAGCAGAAAAGCTTGGTAAAGGGCTGAAAAGCTCATAGTATAAAAATATTTTAAAACCCAAAGTTTTTTATACAAATAGCCTACCAAAATCCTGGCCAGCACCAAAAGAGAATAATTGTCAGTGGGATTCCAGATATACAGGCAAGCTATATAGCTACTCATTCGTTCTTTCTTGAATCTTCTATATTACACTGAATACACTGTATTATGACTTTAACAGGCAAAATGACACACTTAGACCTAGTTACTGTCAAAATGTATGGAAATAGGGTTCTCTTTCAAACATTGCATGTTCATAATTGATTACACACACTTGGTTCCAAACAGACAATATAGATAAATATCCGCAAAATTATAGTTGCAGAGCACTATTTCTGTTTGTGTGACACAGGCGGGTAGAGCAAATGTCTGAAGCTGTGAGATAGTAATACTATGACTGCGTATCATGGAAAATATATTACATGCCCTAGGCTTGCTTCCTATTTTGGAGAGGAAAAACTAGAAAACCGACAGTAGATAGTCACAGCTTGTTACCTAGCTCTATGCGTACTTACACTTCAACAAGTAGCAATCATTCTCTCATTCATCAATCCCATTACAAAATTTGAAAGAATTACTCCGGTACAAAGACTACTGAACTATAAGTTTTGCCATTTAAAACATTCCTCTATCTGTTCCTTTGTATCTAGAGGATGTAACTGGAAAAACCTGAGAAAGATACTCCTGACACTCCTCCCTTTAGGAACAACATTCACAAGAGATACAGGAGCTGTGAAACATTCCTCTCTCAGAATCAGATTTGCCATAAATCTCAGCCTGATGAGCACACCACCTTTCATACAACGGAGTAAAATCTCTCACTCATTTCCTGCTGAACAGGACTCATGCTACTAGATGGAGGTGAAAGTAAAAGGCAGAAACCACGTGAAAAATACAGTCCAGAAATTCTCATAAAATCCATTTCCCAGCAATGTCAGCTCCCAGAAAGTTCTGCTCAATGAAAATAAACCTCAGACACTGAAGAGTTACTACAGCAGCCCTTCCTCATCACAAGCCGTGGGAGTAAGAAGTGGCAGAAACGAAACAAGGGAGAAGATGATGTGGCAAGAGGTACACTCTGCTTGGAATTTTCCAGTGCCAGGATGATTTTTTGAGACAACAGGCAAAATTCAGAGCAATTCTGTGCATTGTTCTTCCCAGTATTTTCATTAAAAACTGACGTGCTGTATAAAGCGCCATGCTGGCTTTGTATTTCCACGATGTGATTAGAAGCTAGTTTTCATTTATGTATTTTCAAAAAGTTTTTACTATGTGAAGAAGGAGAAACAAACCTTCAGCAGGACATTAGAATTCCCTCACTGCAATTTTGCTAAATCTCCCATCTGTTTTTTAAAAGCAGAAATTACACTGAGTCTTCTATTTTCTATTTAACTGCTGACCTTTTCCCCCTCTATTTTTTCCCATATGCTTTTTGATCATGTGAAAAACTTGGCTTGAGTTCTCTCATTTCCTGATTTTCTATATTTCAATTATACTTTAATCACTATATATACAGTGATGATTATACAAGAGTGTGTTGTGAATGAAATCTGTTTTGTACTATCCCAGCTCCTGAGAACTGCTACAATTTGAGTTGCTTTCTTCCTTAGCCTCCGAAGTACCTTCTACAATATAATAATATAATAAACCCTGATTCTGCTCTTCCTTTTGTAATGCAATCCAGCATTCTGTTTCCCATAATGCTGCTACATTATGATTTGCAACTATAAATAATTATCCTAAGTTATAAAGATAAACCATAAAACTTTAAAGCAATACCATTAGACACCATACACTTGAGACTCTGCAGCAGCCATAAGCAAACATTGATTTTCATAAAGAATAGAAAAGAAGGTGGTAATGAAAAGCGTGTTCCTGCTTAGGATTAGTTCATCAAATGCTTGCTGCAAGCTTGGGTGCAAAGAATGGAAACAGTAGGTAACCAGTGTCAAACCGCTCCTTGTTTCTAACAGGTGGGGCACCGGGTTTTATGACTTCTACCTTAAAAGGGGAGGGGAGGGAAACAGTTGTGGGAATGGGATTTGACAACCTGTGAGGTTCAGCAGTTGAAGGTATTATCCCCCAAAAGGGGAAGTGTCAGAGACGAGAGGAACTTATCTAAACCTCTGTAAGGCTTCTGTTCAGATGTGTGAACTTGTGAGTCGATTTTTGTTTGTTCTTTCTTGTCTGGACAAGCATTCAGTATAACAATAGTGGAATATATAAGATTTCTGTCTTTTTCCTACACTATTTTTCATTGCCTTCCCTCCAAATAGCCGTTCATTTTCCATTCTTATTTTTGCTTCTTCTTGTTCCATTACACTTGAGTTGCCACACTATTTAACTGTCTTTATTTCTTTTTCTCTGCGTAGACTTCCAATAATCAGGAATTCTCTTTGTGAATCTGATGTTAGTTACTAACTAATTGCCTTCCATATTCTTTCATCTCCTTGGATTGTACTAGTGTGATGAGGTGGTGTTATGGCAAGTTTTAAAAGCTGCAAACTTCTCCATAATAATTGGTATTATTTGTCCTTCTCCTGACATCCCATTTTAACAGCCAATTTTTTTCCAAGAAAAATACACACGTCCACTATTTACAAAGAGAGACAAAAATAACTGTTCACACTTGAACTATGATCTAATTATTTCTTTAAGAGTTATGAAGTAGGTTGTGAATAATCTAAATACAGCCAGCATTATTTCATTATCTGAGTCCCACATGTGCTATAAGAACAATATTTACTTTCAAGATTTTAAAAGCTGTGTGCTAACCAGTGTGCATTTTAATGCAACTTTTCATCTTTGATGTGTTTAACTGTACTTTCACCAATCAGTCTGCAAAAGTGATGGAAATGTGAGTTTCTCACAGGGATGGCCCCAAGGATATCACTATCCTTTGTGCCAGCGTGAGACACGCATGAAGCTGCTGAGGCTTCATGAGGTCGACAGAGGCTGAGGCAGTATGGTTTAAGTCCTCGCCAGATCCACCAAGATAGATTCCAAGGGGAGAGAAGTTCGGCCAGGAGACTCTTGCAGGAGCAAACAGCCTTTAGGGTGAGGTACGTCAATGCTGTGCTCTGCTGAATCTGGCTTCCTACTCTTTGCTTTTCTATTTACCCAGGTAAAATTAACCTATTGCCTTGAAACTTGCCTCTTCTGGTCCATACCAGCAGTTGAATTAGGTCCAGACAATGAGAATTTTTTAGTAAAACAAATCCTTAACCATACACGAGCCTGTTAAGAGATCTTGTTAGCAGAAATCAGGCCCCCAAAATTGAAGGCCTGACTTAAGTTGAATTTTCACACTTTTTTTTTCCCGAAAACACTAGCTTTTTCAAGTCATATTTTAGAGCTTTCATTTACAAAATCAATGTTTACTGACCTTTCCATAGTGCTTTAAATATGAAGACAAGAGAAGTGTCCAGAGAGGAAAGATAGTATGAAAACATTGAGCTTGTAATCTCCACAGTGCTACATACAAATTAACTAATGTACGCTAACACAGTGATTAGTTTGTTTGTCTAGGTTTAGCGTAATGACTATGTTTCCTAATGCCATCATTCAGTGTGAGATGGTTTGGTATCAGATCAAAGCCAGGACAGCTCTTCTTAAAACATAATGTGCTTAACATTTGTGTATTCCCCACTGAAAATAATGTAAGTCTATTCAGGATACTGAGGCTATTTGTAAAAGACAACTACTTTTGGAGAAACGTTTTGAAAACAAGATATGGTTTGAGTTACTTTAAGATTGCAATACGAAGCAAAACCATAATGAATTGTTGTTGGCTAGGTGGGATGAGGATGGAGCTACGGACATTTCACCCGGGATGACCACAGTTTTCTGCATAAATTTCATAGGCATTGACCCCTCATAGCATCTTCGCAGAAGCAAATAGCACAGAGTCCTTAGAGGAACGTGCTGTCCCCTCTGTGGGGCTGTCTCTTCCCCCCTCCTTTGGGGAAAAAGTAACAGACCAAACAGACTTTGCCTGTGGGCTTCCCGGAGGACCACACTCCATGGACAGTTGCATGGCATGTACAATTCCATTGTTTGTAGGCTAGATGAGGTACATGTTTGTACACCTCTTGACTAAAAGAGGTCCCAATCCACACTGAGGGCTCTAAAGCGTCAAGAATATAAATAATAATAACAAAAAATAGTCATAAGCAGGAATGAAACCAGTAGCATCACAGGTATTTGTGGAGCTTTGAAATGGCCACAAGAAAGCTGGGACAATATCACTGGTACAATGTATACTGAAACAGCTTGGAAAAAGCAACTGGAAAAAAACCCAATATGAATATAATGAATGAGCTTTTATTTCGCATATGAAAGTTGCTCTGATACTGACAAAAGAAGGTAAAATATTTATCATTCTAGGATCTCAGGGGACAAAACAAAAATATTAAATCATGAGAGGTTTTATTTGTGAATTGGCATTGTTTTCTGTCCCTTGTGTTACCAGAATGATAAATGCTTTCCTTGTGTAGGAAAGAACAGGTTTGATAGTGGCTGTGCATTCTATATATTCATGTTACAATTTTTTGAGAGGTTTGGTTAAATCCTCATAAATACCAATGTTTACATTCAAGGTGCTAATAAGTGTTTTGGGGTGGTGGTGGTTTGTTTTTTTCCTCATCCACCCTTCCATTCAAGAGTCCTCTTCACGATATTTTATTTTCTAGGGCAGATGAAACAAGATTCAGTTATCCGAGTTCTTAGGATAACTGGTGGGAACATTGCAGAAGCACAATGTTATCAAAGTGGATGGAAAAGCAATCCCTACATGACTAAGGGCAAAACTGCACCAGTCCCAGAATTACAGAAAGAGCTGATGTGTATGAGACATATTAAACACTTGCATTTGAATTTTTGATATAAAAAATAAATGCCACAGCATTTTCTTGAAGAATCTATTTGTCTTGAATGCAGCTCATCTGCTACTCCTTGTTATGGATTAATCCTTTTACTTTTTATCTGTCTTTAACTCCTGCTGAATGCTCTAGCAGTTCCAACGTCTGATAGGAGGTTATGGGGTTTTTTGTATTTTTCTTACATTTTATGTTTTCAAAAGCTAGCACAGAGCATTCCAGTGATCACATGAGAGTTAACATACTTTTTTGACAATATCTTCAAATGCAAGTAATATCTTCTGGTTTGCACAATTCAGGATGAATATGGTGCATCACTATGCCATCTACTGTGACTCAGCTTTGAGAGCTTCAGGGCTTGGCTCTGCCTTCAGTGTCCTAAGTACACATGGATGAATTGTTTTAGAGAGTAAATACTGAACATGTAAGTAAATATATAACTAGCAATCTGATTTCCAAAGATGTATAAGCATGACCCGAAGAAAGGATTATTTTATAATGGTATAATTCTATGCATGCTCTGAGTGCTGGAGAAAAAATCCTAGAACACAGCCAATTTTATCACACAGATTTCAATTGCTAGGTTAGATGCACTTAAGAATAATATTTAAATTTACACAAAAATGTATTCTATGTATGTTATGTATTACAGCATGCATGGATAGAAAGGCTCTTCAAAACAGCGTGACGGGTTTTCATTTTCTAATTCAGTGTAATTGCTATTACTGCTACTCAGGCATCTTCCTGTAACCTCTGTCAGCCCCGGTAAGGGATACAGCTCCCACTGTGCTGCGTGTAACATGTGAGCACTACACCAAACTGCTTAAAATCTAAGCAACTTCGCACTGCACTTAAATTTTCATGTCAAAAGATACATGTTCAGAGTTCCTTAACCCACAGATTTTTAAGGCTGAACAAGTAAATTTAGCTAGATTTTTCCTTTATGCAATAACCTACTAGGTAATAAAAGTCCTGCAAGTCACTACCAGCTCTCAGTTACGCTGTGTAGTTCAGAGGCTTCAAATTATATTTCTGGCACCCTGTTACACAGCTGCTACTGAGCAGACCTTTGTAAATAGCTATATTAATGATGTACAACAAAGAACACAACCTACCTCACTCCTGCTTATCTACACTGGCCTTGCAGTTCTAACACAAGTAAAAAAAAATACCATTTTACATTAAAAACTGTCAATATAAATACTGCATAGATCTATGGAGCAACGAGACTGCATTAATCAACATTTGTTTTCAGAGACAACTGGACTAAATTATTGTGAAAACTAATAAATGACTAAGTTGCAAAATTCAATTACTTGTATCGTTAATTTTAATATCAGAATGAGTGAATGAGTTTTCTTTAAAAATCGTTTATGTTTAGAGTTAAGCATATAATACCTAGGTAAAACAAGATTTGTAGTGTTGAACAGATTGTAACATTAGCACAAAATTTCTGTGAAACTTTTAGGACTTGTGCAAACAAAGTTTTGTGTAGAAAATCACACATATGGAAGTTACAACGAAAAGTCAAGAAGTTTCCAGATTTTGATAGATTTCAGGCTGGATGTGTCAAAAGATAAGCTCTGACACTGGCAGGCAGTCTCGCTTGAAAATTTAGACTCCATATACAGAGATCTTCAGGTAAACCAATTTCTACTTTCACCTCTGCCTCCAAATGCTGGTCTCAAAGGACTTCATTTCAGCCAAGACCTGTCAAAACCCCCAAATGCTTTTCATTACTGAATTCCTTCTGTATGTTCTCTGTCAGCTGTGTTAAAGTAATAAATTCACAACCGATTGATTTTTGAAAAGGGAGAGAACCACTTGAACTCATCCCCTGATTTTGTTATTTCAACATGTAAAATCAGGGGGCATATTTAAACTTGTTGTTCGAAGTCCATGCTTCCCATGCTATTTGTGGGGTTTGAAGTAGCAGCAGGTTCAGAAGAAGTTATAATAAAAATAATTTTCAGTAGGATGGCTATGAGACATTAGGGGTGTTTTCTAGGCAGTGCATTTCCTTTTAAATCATTAATATTAATGGTATTTCACTCACAAACAGACTAGGTGCCCTGGTGTTCTTAATTGGTGGTATGAAATAATAAAATTATTTTTTATATTCCAGTGTGTCTGGAGGGGAATTCAGAACATTTCTAAAAATCCTTTGAAAGGTGATCCTATACAGTTTTTGTCAGCATCAAGAGAGGAAAATACACAAAAAACATACTGCTGGATTAAGAAGGCAACAATGGTAATATTACTAAAAGAGTAGAATAGAGTCTTTTCAAATTGTGCATGTAGACAAGGAGCTTAGTTTGGATGAAGCAGTTGCAAGAACACCTTAACAGGGGACAAGAAAGCAATTAACAATGAAAAGTCACTGATGCAAAAGATAGTCCTAGAGATTAAAATCTTATTGAAACAAATGCTTCTTCATTTGATAATAATGAATTGAGCTGAAAGATCTGCAAAACCAGTTCACTGAATACATGAGAAGAAAATAATAATTTGTTACTCAATTACAGTACAAAGCTGTCTGACCAACACACTGCTCTACAGCATTAGTTAAATAGAAATAAGGATCTTGTGTAAACTCAATGACACAAAAGGAGAATTAGGCATAGCATTTTTTGAAATTTCAGTGTGATAATTACGAAAATATATATAAATGTATCAATTTGGACAGTGCTTTAAAAACACAGGAAGAATGTGCTTTATCCCAAATGGATAAACAAAACATTCAAGGGAACAGAGATGAAACAGGCATAGCAGGAAGGATAGGGCAGGGATAGATGAAGCTAATACTGCAGGGAAGAAGGGCGCAGTGGTGGAGCTAAGCTGAGCATGGGGCAACTGGGGAATATTCTGAAAAGAGAAATTGCAGAGACGGAAGAGTGAAAGAGAGAGAGAACATTAAGAAGTGAAGAATGAGAGAGGTACTTAGATGTGTGGGAATAGACTGCTTAAATTAGAGAAATCCATCAGATCAAGGTAGACTGGGTCCTTGTAGTGAGGACAAAGGTCTCAAATTCATCCCAGCTGCCTTTAGGCACCTAGCTGTGACATCCAAATCTGGAGATGCATGGCCAAAGAGGAATCGAGATTGTGGGTGGGCTGAATTGCCCAATGACAGAAGTTTTAAGAGAGAAACATAAATGATCAAATTAATAACACATCTAAAATAATATGCATAGATTATGTGAAACTCTTGGATTAGATGGGACTGCTATAAAAGAGATTCAAGGAGGGAACAATAAACATAAATATCTACTAAAAATAGCTGTCACAGGGAATTATCAAACTTTTTTTTATAATTGTTATCAAACTTTTTTTTTTTTATAATGCACCTTTAACAGGTCCTGTGCCCTTCACTGCTGCCATTTACGGTAAAATGTGGCAATGACAGAAGTAGACGCAACAGAACAGTCAGCAGTGCTGAAGATCCACAGGGAAAAAACCAACCCTATTTGTTTTTTAAGTGGGTTCTATTTAAATATTTTTGCTTTTTACTTGTTTTACCACTATAGCCAAATATAAAGTTACACACCTGGAACGATAACATGGGATATACAAAAATAAAGCAGTGGCTACAGAAAGGCGCTCCAATTCATAAGTCAGGTAAGGGGAAATGATTTGATTACATTTT
Organism: Opisthocomus hoazin; assembly: GCF_030867145.1. Classification (NCBI taxonomy): domain Eukaryota; kingdom Metazoa; phylum Chordata; class Aves; order Opisthocomiformes; family Opisthocomidae; genus Opisthocomus; species Opisthocomus hoazin. The sequence continues at coordinate 72,034,726 of NC_134419.1, read as the reverse complement.
GGAAGTTCAAGGAAAGAAAGATCATGTGCTAAAAGGGCTCTTTCACCCTGTCAGGAAGAAACATTTAACATCCAGGTCTAAAGACTGAACTCAGGGAACCAAAATGAGGTGAAATTAAAGGAACTTTGCTAAACAAATCATCAGAGTAGGCAAGTCAAAGATTTACATCTTAAACTCTGTGAAAATAAGGAATCAAGCGGATACCCTGAAAGGTCAACAAACTTGGAGGCAGACCATCAGAAGCAGAACCATGACAGTAAAGCACTGGAAGGAACATACATACGTGGGAGCAGTTACAAACAAAAGCCAAAGTACCTTGTTAAAAATTAGTTCTGTATGTCTACATATATATGTATATATATAGACATATATATAATTATTCAAAATGAACATAGTTCACTAATCATTTGCTGACAATTTATTCTATCAACATCACAAACTGAAGGACTCAGAAAAGATATAGCAGTAATTTCAGGATGAAACAAACCAGAAAATATGGATTTCTACACTGCCTAGTAAATATTTTCAGCAAATGAAAACAAAGCCATGAAATAAGCTTCTAGATGATGAAAAAAAAGGATTGAAACCATCAAACTGTCTATACACTTTGGGTTTGTCAGTCTGTAAACAACCAGCATAAATCCCACCTGAAATTAACCTGTAAATATCATATATTTTCACATCACTATCTAATTGCACTTCCATCACAAAAACTTTGAAGAAACCCAGTTGTGTGTTTGCACTGCTGTTTTCTACTCCTCCTAGTGATGTACTACAAGCTGTATGTAATCCGGCTTGATGAACCTTGTCCCTTAATAGGGACAAACCCAAGTGTTAAAACTCACATATCAACAAAAGAGAGGGCAAAAGGAAGTACAAAATGTATTGCCTACAGAAAGGTCTTCCTAGATCTGAGGAATTATGAACAAAATCATGTGTGCATCAAAAGGTAACAAAAAGAAGTTGTAACTCATTTAAAAGAAAAAAGTAAAAAAAAAAAAAAAAAAAAAAAAAGTAGGTCTGTAGCCCTTCAGAGACACCTGATACTTATCCAGTGATCTGGTGTTAAAAAAAGCCCTGTACTCCATGACAGGAGTGTACAAACCCTATACAGGAATCAGACAGTCAACATATAGTCATTCATTGTGGTTCTTACCACGATAATGAAATTAAGTTTTAGACATTTTCTGCATGACTAATCTCTCTTCATTACATTTTGAAGTTTTTTAGTGAATGGTTAATTAATGATGCACAAGGCGTCCTCTTTGTGGCTCTGCTGTCTCCAGCATGAAAGGGTTGCTGGGCTAGACCCGTCCCTACTAGACTGTTCCTTGCCTTCCTGTGGAGGCATGTGATAGAGATACAGAGAACCTCAGTGCTGGACTCGGCAACCTGTGGAGCCATCAGCAGATGAACTCCAGTTCCTTCTCCTGAAAAGGGAGCTCTGAGGGGAATTGTCGCATTCCAAGTACAACCACCTCACCCCAACCTGCTAGATCAGAAAGGGGAAGAGAAGCGGGTGGCCAGCGCTGAATGAAGGGACAGGGCCTGCATGGATTTTCTATCTGTTGGACTTTGTTCCTCTTGATTTAAAAAATATTCCTCATGTTGTTAATCTCTTCCTGGAGATATGTACACAAATGCTTACCATGAAGTCAATACATCCATTGCACGCTTAAACTTTTACACAGGTGTCTTGATCAGGACTTTACAGACAACTATCCCGTCACTGGAAGAAGTATCTATCCCTCAATGGAAGTGTCTAATCTCTTCTAGGAGATTCATGTGATTTTTTTCCTTCCCTATAGATTTTCCTCACATCAGAACTGCAGAATGACCCTCAAGCAAAGCAGGCATTTGCTTCAACCCATTGCTTCATCAGCCTTGACGCAACCGCGCACACACAAACATTCTCTTTGCAAATCTGTCTCAAAAACTGAGACTGATACCTAGAGTGTCTAGACCAGAAATACACGACAAGGATGTGAAGCTCTTCATAAAATCTGACTGAAAGGAAATCAATATTACAAACACACCCATAACAAGGAATCCATTACTGTTACAATATATAAAGCAGCACTGTGCTATCCAGCAAGTACTTGTAAGGTATGTGTCAGGAGTAGGAAATTCTTTTTTCAACTCCCTGGGAATATACAGTGATACAATATCACTGAAACTAGAAAACAGTATAAGCATACCCATATGTTCTTAACCTTAAACAGAGTTATCCACCACAGTACATTCTCCTGTGCTTCGGTCCCCATATGGTAAGGTTTACTTTAGGCTTTTAATCTGATCATGCATACCCCTAATTGTTTAAACTATAATTATAGATGTTAAATTGTTTTACCTTCTATGAAAAATGTGCTTTGGAGAGACCAAAACAGAAATTAAATGCATATGAAATAATAGAACTATTTCAATGGCACTAATTGCAAAACAATTTAAATAAGCATCTTTTGATGAAATCATTGTTTTAATTATACAGTATACTTAGGTTTACCAACTATAAACACTTCAACCTGTAGCATTAAGATAATTTCATGTGTACTGTTTCCCACACTTCATTTCAGAGCATAAATAAACCAGAAATATAAATCACTGCAAAAGGACATCAGAACAAAACAGGAGGGAAAGTGGTGACATCTCTATATATAACAGGGTACTATCATATTATATTGTTAATGGATATAGCTAAATGCAAACAGATAATTCATGAATTGCCTAGGAGAAACCTTAATATGGGGGCACTAGTGACGAGACCGAAGCTTAGGTCATTCAGAAATGCCATCTGCCCACAGAGGGCTCTGAGAGGAGCTCTGTGAGGTCCCTCCCATTAGAAGGACTGCACCAAGGCAGGTCTTCTAGCAGGGCATTTGCTAAGTGGAAGTCCTTGAAAAGGACCAGGTTCCCATACAAGGTCCTGTGCAGCCTGCTCTAGGTGTCCCTGCTTCAGCAGGGGGGGTGGACTAGATGACCCACAGAGGTCCCTTCCAACCCCTAACATTCTGTGATTCTGCGATACCTGCCTGCCTTAAACTCACGGATTCCTAGGTGTTTCATTTCAAAACCAAAATGAGATGCTTCTTGACTGCATACTGTGGCAGACCGTAAATTTGCCATGGTACATTGCCCACAGTCTCAAGAAAAAATAAATGCAATAATTCTTATCTGTGTAGCACTAACTTTGCGTTGGATTGGTCTTCAAGGTTTTTTTGAGCAGGAGACACCTAGAAAAGGTGTTAAAAAACAAATATTGTAGTAGGAAAAAATTTACTCAATAAAATGACTATTAAAGGTAATTAAATGACATCCCTAGCCAAATGTCTCAAGTCTGCTATTGTCTTTACTGTTGAGTAGACAGAAACATAGCAAATGCCTTGTGACATCTGGTTAGGAGGGGAGGGGAAGGAGATATTTGTGACACAGAATTCATTTGGAAAGATGATGTTAGAAAGACATTGCACTTGTAGACATGCTCTGGCAGAATTGCAAACATTTTTACAGCTACAAAACACTCAAATCTCTTCTCAAGTTTAAAAATATGCCCGTAAACAACTACTTTATATTATTCTGTGAAACAACTACAGCAACTACTGCTTGTATTCTCACTGCCTGCAAAAGCTTAACACACAGCGGTGAGGAGGTTCCTGCCTCAATAAAAATCACAGTATTACTCTTGCGAAATTTCAGAACTATCAGTCTTTCACAAGACAAAGGAAAATCCTTCTGTGCTCTGACTGCTGAACCAGTTAGTGTAAATAGAATAAAAACAGAGGAACTGCTTGGCAGGATTTTAGGTAGTCTTTTATCTCTACACTGCGTTCTCGCTTGTACTGCATGTCAGTATGCGCACAATGCTTTTGTGCTGGTCTTGCTCTCACTTTGTAATCCACCAATCAAACTGGCTGAACGATGCCAGAGACTAACGTATCTGTTTAAACTTTCCCACCTGGTAACTGCATTTCAATTTTTTTCTAGCTGAAAAAATTACCTCATTGAGTTTTTTGTGAGGCGTGTTATTTTAAATAGCATTACAGATTAATTCATATTTTCAACTCATTGAATTTCCACACTTCCCTTGAAATTTGTTCCATTATGAGGGAAAAAAAAAATCTCCTACAACATATTTCATTATGATAGATAATGCCGAAAATTCAGAAGAGCTACGGGTCATACCTTCATCTGGTATTAAAGGATACTCTCTACTTCAGGCAATAGATTAATCCCAAATTTTGCTAGCTGATTCTGGTTCTCTTTCTGCCTGGCTAGCAAACCACTAAAGACCTAATTAATGTTACTTGCAGTGTCTAGGTATAGGAAATACATATACACACATATATATGGGTTTATTTCTGCAATTTTCAGAACAAACTTTGATAAGTAAAGATATCATTACTGTCTTGTAGCTGTATTCCTTAAGGATTATCGTCTCAGAGAATTCATGCTTCTCAGCTGCAAAACTGGTATTTTTAATTATATTTATTTGGCTTTCTTTCCATTGTTTGTCAAATATTCATTTTCTGGACTATCTTATGTAACAGTGGTCAAAGCTGTGCAACAGAAATGTTTGAAAATAAGAAGTGTCATAAGGGTGATACAATCTCTTTGCATAGACAGAGGCATCTGATTATTATAGGGCACGTTTTTATCACTAACAAGTTTATTGGCTGTATCGTTAAAACTGACAGTGTCTTTCAGAATCTATCAAATGTATCATAACATAAGCTACCAAAATGAATAAAATATAAAGTGCATACTTCTTAGACCCATCATTTCCAAGCACGTAAACTTTTATCTTACTTTTGAAAAAATGTCAAATCACTTGAAGCAGCACTTTTAAAAATATGATTTATGAAAAAGGCTTATTTTACAGGCTCTGAGAACTGCATAAAAGTCCTTCAAATAGCAGGGCTACCAAAACTTTTAACAGAGAAAGTAGTAAAAGAGGTGACGGATGGGAGCAGGTAAGACAGAATCATGGTCCCTGCACTCAGTCGAACAGGTCTGCTTTTGGTAAATAGCTCTAAGAATTAGGTACATTACAGCTGATGAAATAGTCTTGCAAGTTCCCAATTTGCATTCAAGAGATCAGATGTTTGTAGCATAATGGATGCTGCCACACCAAGGTGCCAGCAGTAATCCAGTGCGCAGAAGAGTACTCTGAGTGTACACACAGGTGAGGACTTCATGGCTGAGGCAAAGTTGTTGACATGAGATCACCCCGGCCATGCAAAAACATAGTGCTTTTCTAAGTAAAGCCTCTTCATAACATAGGAACCAGTGTACGATATTATTATTTACACAGCAGTCAATATATGACATTGTTATTACATTACCTCAAATATTAGAGCTTCTCAAGGTGATTTACTGTTATAACTAGTAATCACTACTAAGCCTGGCCACTGTTTTAGCTGTATGACATCCGGGTTAACTAATTCAAGCTTCTCGACCCTGGGTCTACACAGGCTTTCCTTAAATTCTTCCCACACTTGCTGGTCTAAGAGATGTCTGCTGACTGCATCACTGTACTACATTTGACAGGCCTTAAATAAAACAATTCAGCTCTGTTTCAACAGTGACTTTTAATCTCATCCAACTTCAGCTGCCTAGAGTGAGGTGACTAGACTAAGATAATCATCTAGGCTCCCTCTGTAGACTTCAGAGGAGTAGGGCCACCTCAAGAGTGAGGTTTAAAAGACAATTTTATTTTGAGCGCGTATAATAGAATAGGACAAGATGTCCTCTCCAAGTGTTTCATTATTTCTGTTGACTATTGAGGAAACTTAGATTAGAAACCTAACTTCTAGATGAATGTGAGACAGCTCCTGTTATTTTGATACAGAATTGGTTAAGAACAGCTGTGAGAGCAGCCTTATACACACAGCATTAAAGATAATTCTTGCTTCAGGCAATTCACAAACAAAGCTAAACTAAAATCCCATTTCAGCTATAAAACTATTTTAAAAGATGCTTTTTGGGTTCATATTATACATCTTAATGGGAGAAGGGTGCCATATGGAGGGATTTCATTTTGTTAAGAGATACTCAGCGCTCTCATCTTCCCTATGTACAACATGGAAATTGAAAGCAAACATAAAGCTTATCATATATTTTTGCAAGTAATTGTCATTTTAAATACAGAAAACTTTATTAATGTAGCAATGGGATACAGAAACACTAAAGCAAGAGATCTCCAAGTAAAGGTTCTTTTAACTCAGTTAACGCCACCTAGCTGTATTGTAGTTATCTTGCAGTTAATGGTTTGCACGCATGGATCATAGCTTTTTAAAATGTCGCGTATTATTTTCCAAAGATCATTTTCAAAGAGAAATTGTAATTTTCCAGATAGAACTGGCATATAAAGTAATAGCTAATGTAACCGTATGATGAAATTGCTGTCAAGTTGTTTACCAACTGTCCGGTACAATCAAACATGATCTTGTGATTATTTTCCGGTTCTGCTTGAGAAAAGAAATTTATTTGACTTCCAAATCCAGGCTTTTGTTCCAATAGCCTTTGAATTCTGGGAGTACAGAAGTATTTTGTAACCCAGTTGGCCAAAGGATTTCATGCAAAAAAGTGAATCTCATCAAACTCTCCATGTCCAAGAAGCGCCTGCTGATACTATGGGGCAGATACCCTTCAATGACCATGAGGAGAAGGAGCATTCTTCAGAAGCTGGCTCCACGCTTACAATGTAGATCAAAGGCACACAGCCTTAGCTCACTCCTATCTATACAGAATGCTGCTGCAAAATACATGTACTTATCTAAAAATTTTGGTGATATTACCACTATCTGTGTTGCTTTCTACTGGTGTCCTACTTTCTATGCCCTAAAACCCAAGATGTTTGGCTTTACTTCCAAAGCCCTCCCCCATCAAGATGCCTCATTCTTAGAAGGAGTTCCCTACAGTCATCTGTAAAGCTGTCTTAATTATCTCATTTCAGAACCTGTCTTTGATATGTTGCTTATAGAAAACTCATAGCTGGCCTGCCGCTCTCCTTTGAACACTGACTTTTTGGCTGACCAGTACTATCACATTGCTTCCTTATGCTCCCCCATCTGTCTAGCCCCATCTGTTGCCTCTTGTTTCATACTTAGGGTATAAACTGTGTGGCAGAGGAACTGCCTTTTTGTTCTGAGTTCATTTAGTGCCTAAAATAATGTAGGCTTGACCCATGATTAGAGCTTCCCAGCACTAGAATAATACAAACAGGCAAACATTCTCACAAATAACCCAGCTGGAGTGCCGGATGCAGACAATGTCTAGCAGACACCACAACATGGAGGAATCAAATTCCACCAAAACTAAATTACCCAGCAATACTGGTCCATTTGATCATCACTGTAAAACAACCTTCATATTCTTCTTGCTTCTCCGTCTAGCTCACAGCTGTGGGATTTAGCTAAATACTGTATCCTCTGAATAAAACTTGTCAAGTTGTTGCATTGTGCTCTTTAGGTATCGGGGCTCTGCTTCCCATGTCTTGGCTCTTCTTAAGTAAGCAGGCTCAAAATCTCCCTTTTTCTATTTTACTAGAAAAAAGTTGGAGTTTGAAACCAGCCCCCCTGAAGCCAACTTGGATGTAAGGAGATGTTCACTCACAGCTTTACTGGTTTAAGGCATTGGTTTCATCTGGTGTGTGTCACCATGCCTTGGCCCATATCCCCTTCGTAGAAGAGGTGGATGAACACGTGTGAGTGCTCCTCAGCATCTCTGTGCAAGGTCTGGGACCTTTAATTCGAGCTAACTCCTGTGGCAGTTTTAAACTACACCCCTTCTTTCCTCCTTCTCTCTGTCTTGGTGTTATCTGGGGTACTGCGCTCTCAGCTGCCTGACTCACCAGCTCCCGTGTTGGTTTCTGTCCACCCCTGGCCAAGCTGGATTCCAAGTCTAGCTCCTCAGGCTCTTCTGCCTAGAGCCTCACAACAGTGCAAGGAATACGCACGGTCATTCAGTCACATCTGTACTATGTAGGGGGTGACATAACGATTAAGAAGCCACTGTGAGCAGATCCCAGAAGAGCAAAGAAAAAAAACACCATGTGTCTCTCTGGATGCAGCAAATGATGAATCCTACAACATCTCTGAAACTCCATGGATGCAGAATCAGAGTCCATTGGGACTGACCGACACCACTGGGGAAGTTCACACTGCTTACAGTTATCCTTACAAGGCGCCTGCAAATTCCAGCAAGGAATGTGGCATGGTTATATCCTCATTCCCATTTCAAGGCTGCCTGTATACAGAGGAGCAGGATTTGGGACAGGATTTCTCTTGTGGTTCTAAAAGTGCTGATTAGTTTAATTAACTTTCTCATGAAAGTAAAATAGGGAATAAATTGTAGCTATATTCCTATGAGGCCTGATTATTAACGGGTCTCACTAACTTAGATTTCTTCAAGCACCTCTCTTTCATATTGTCAGTATTTTTCTGATTTGATTACACAGAAGAGGTGGCAGCATGATGACTGCTAATTAGAACTGAACTTTCAAATTATTATAAGTCCATCTTTTTCTGGGTTTCATATTAGCAGATCAATACAAATAGATACTGTATGTACAGCTATGTTTAGCTCTAATACTGAAATCAATCTAGTTCATATGTGTCTCCTTTAAAATCTTTTAACCTGAAGAATTGATACAAAAAAAACATAAGGAAATCCAAAAGTTCAGCTTCAAAAGGAGGTTTTACTACAAATAAAGTTTTATAACTCCAGTGATCAAGAATGTCCTTGAGCTGAGAATTTTTTATGATAACATTAACAAGCAGTGGCATTACTTGTATGCTGGCATCAGCTGTGAAGTATGCTTTACATACAGTCACTGTATATTCTTCAGGGATTCAGGACCTCATCCAGGAGGTTCCAGAGATACTCAGCACCAATGAACTGAGGATGTTCAGCAGCTGACACTACTATGACCACAAAACACAACCATGCAGTGCATGCTGAAAAAATCATGGGGTAAGTACCTGGTAATTTCTCTTTTCTAGCCAAAGTGCACAGTACACATTAATTACAGCTAAGCCACCTAAGCACAATTATCAAGTATTCTACAGAAACATGTA